>NC_143402.1:49699102-50994371 GCF_052110815.1 Crocodylus siamensis
CTATGAGCAGAGTCTAGGAACAAGCGGAGGGTGTGGTAGAGCAGTCATGGATTAGGTAAAGCCTCACTTCCCAGACACTTCCTGTTCCTGTTCACGGGGAAGTGGAGGTTTAGCTGACCCCAGTCAGCACTCTGATGACAGGAAGTGGGCAGAGGGATAGGCCCTGCTGGAGGCTTTAGGTCAGCCTTGACCACTTTAGGAGATTAGCTATGTTGTAGCAAGCCAAGGCCCCAAGTTCAAGCCCACAGCCTAACACCACCCCAAACTCACTGTTGTATCTTTCCATCCGGGGCTTCACAAATAAGGGCACCTCTCAGTTGACAAGTGAAGATGACAGCAACAATGGGGGAGAAGATAAGCAATCTAAAGTAGTGTCACTTGAAGTCAAGGAGGTGATTCTTCCACTAGATTTGGCACTGATGTGGCCTCACTTGGAGTACTGTCCAATTTTAGTCACTACACTTCAAGAAAGATATGGACAAATTAGAGAGTCCAGCAGAGAACAGCAAAAATGGCTTATAGACCTGGGAAACATGACTTAACATATGAGGAAAGAGTGAAAGAACTGAGATTACTTAGTCTGGAAAAGAGAAATGTGGTGGGAAGCTGATAAGAGTCTTCAAATACCTGAGACATGGTTATATAGCGGATGAAGGTAAACTGTTTTCTGTGGCTTCTGGGAACAGAACAAGAAGTAATGGTCTTAAATTCCAGCAAGGGAAATTTAGGTTGGATATTAAGAAAAATTATCTCACTCTGAGGGTAGTTAAGCATTGAAACAGGGCTACACAGAGGGGTTGTGGAATCTCCATCCTTAGAAATTGTTAAGAGCAGGTTAGACAAGTACTTGACGCAGATAGTTGGGTCAGGGATTTGATTAAATGACCTCCTGAGCCACCTTCCAGCTCTAATTTTCTATGATCCTATGACTCCATGTGGCCAGTTTTGGTAGATGTACCAAGGTCTTAAGTGGTCATGACTGAGTGTCTTGTCAGGAAATCTTTCCATTCCCTCACTCCTATGAAGCAAATTGTCAAAATCAATCCCATTTTTTTTCCATTTAAAAATAGTGTTTGCTCTGTAGCCAGTGTTTCCCAATACAGAATGGATGTTTTCTGGTCTATTTTAGTGCAGAGGTATCAAACTCACTCCATGCCCCAGGTTGCATCTGGACTGCAGGGGTTCTTGTCCGTCCAGATCTGTGGGGTAAGCAGTGACAGTAGTGGGACCAAGATAAGGTAGCAGAGTGGGTCTGGAGGCAGGCACCGGTGTAGATCTGGGGGTAGACTGTGACGTGGAACTACATTCAGGTAACAGTATGGGGCTCCCTGGCCAGGCATAAGTGCAGAGCTAGGAGTGTGAGACCACACAGGGCTCTGGCTGGGCAACAGTGTGGACCCATGGGCATGCAGTGGCACAAAGCAGGGGGCATGTAGCAGCATGGGGCTCTGGCTGGGTAGCAGCTCAGAGCATGGGGCATGTGGCGGTGTAGAACTATGTCTGGGCAACAGCATGGGTTCAGAAGCATACAGTAGTAGGGGGCATAGGGCGCATAGGAGGGGCACAGGGGAGAATGTGCCACTGCTGCTGGCTTCTGCGGGTGGTCAACACTTTCCACCCACCCTTCCCCCACCACCGGTGTCTGCGAGTGGTCCCTGCTTGCCACTGCTGCTTACAAATGGTGCCCCCCCGAGTCTTGGGAGGCACCAGTCATTCATGACAGGGGGGTTGCATTTGTGCAGCAGCTCAGAGCTGGGGGGCTGCCTCTGATGGCCATGTACCTTGGGGTCCAGAAATTCCAAAATCTGTGGCAGGCTGTGGCAAGCCAGATACATGGTTCCACAGTGTGGATCTGGTCTGAGAGCTGTATGTTTGATACCATTGCTTTAGCATAATATATTCATATGATTCCCTTGAGAATTGTTCTGGTTCCCAGTCATACCCTACAGCTATAGGAAGAAAGATTCCCTCAACCTCTTTAGTGTAGAGCTTGTATTCTATCTCATAGTTGAATTCATTCTGACATATTTAAATAAAGAGAGAAGCAAGTGTCTCTGTTATACTGTCTTTCATCCTGACAGCCAAGTGCTGACTATGGAAAAAGCTTTGTAAACTTAATTTTATTCATTTAATTTGCTAGTAATATGGCCAGATGGAGGTACAATATAGAGGGGTTGCCTCTCTCTCAAAAAATATTATTATTTTCCAAACTGATGTGATTAAAACCTACAGAAACCCATTACTCTGGTCTTAAAAGTGGTATGTCAGGCTGCAGCTAGTACTGGGGCCTAGGCAGACAACAATGTCAGATCCAAGAATCTTAGTAAATATAGCTTGTGAACTTGGTATATTTTTAAATGATTTTTGCTATTATGCATGAGAGTTCAGGCTCCCATATTCAAGGAACTTCACTGAAACTCGCTCAAAGCCTATGACTACTCAGGGACAAGATGGCAAATCTATTTTACCTTAATGAGCCTAAGTGGCTCATATATTTGTGTGAGCCAAACTGAAATTTTGGTACTTATACACACTTTGGACTTTTTTTACACCTGTGGTAGAATCAGATTGGGCAGGTACATACAGACCTGCCAGAAGCAAAATGGCAGAGGAGGAGGCAACTTCCTTGCTTCTGAGTCAATTAGCTTAGTATTTAGGCCTCTTGTGCAGGGAGTGTGAGACCCAGGTTCTAAGCTTCTCTTCTCCAACATACACCTGCTAGTTGAATTTTTTTCTGGGGCTAAAGTTTCAAGACTCATGCATCATTTGCACATGCCTGGGCAATTCTATTCTGCCTGGGTGTCTGTGCAGTGAAAGCACAGCCTACTGAGCATGCTCAGAAGGGAAGCATAGAGCAGATGCAGCTATGTCAACAGGGCTGGATTAACATATAGGCAAACTGGGCACATGTCTAGGGTCCTTCCTTTCTCCTTCCCTCTTCAGCTCTTGCCACCACTACAGCCACCACCTTGCAGCAGCTTTAATCCCCTCTCCCCATGGGTGACAGCACCGGGGTGGGGACGGGGGGTCTCAACCAACTCAGGGCCTGTGAGTTTGTTTGCCAAGGGCCCACTAAAGGGTTAATCCAGCCCTGTATGTAAAATTCAAAATGTGTATAAGGGCTGTGTTACCCTTTATGCTGTAAACTGCACAAATGTTGATTGGTGTTAGTGCTAGCTTGGAGCTTGGAGCAATCACACCCTTAATCTAGAAACTTTCTTTAACTGTCCCCAGCTGTATAAGTGTCACTTACCACTAATACCCGTTGAGCAGAGGCAGGAGTGGGAGCTTTAGCTGTGAGTTGTCACTAATGAGCTAAGACAAGCTTCTCATGCCTGGTTTATGGGCAGGGGTGTGAGACATCCTGGGATACTGGAGGACTTCAGCTTGGTTGGTATATCTGTGGGGAGTAGCTACACCTTAATGGAACAGGCACTGAGTAGTGTGGATCAGAGACAATCTTGTTAATGTGCAGACAATCCAGGAGTTAAGAGCTTCACGAGCTGCCCAAAATTACTGTGTAACAAAGCCCTAAGTGTGAAAAAATGCAGTTACATGGCTGCATAAAAAATGCAGTATAAGTGCCACTGAAATGCATTGCTCTTTGGTCTGTCATCTTCCACCACTGAGAACAGTCTAGCTCCATCCTCTTTAGAACCAGCCTTCAGGTAGTTGAAAACTCTTCTTCAGACTAAATAAGCCCAGTTCCTTCAGCCTCTCATAAATCATGTGTCCCAGGCCCCTAATTAAAGGATCAGGCTCCTTGGAGCTCAAGCGGTGAGTCCAGTCCAGGCAGTGGAAGGAAGCACCATGGTGGCCAGGCACTCCAGGCGCTCCAGGCACTCTGCCCAACAGGAGCAGCAAGCCGGTCCTGCTTCCAGCTTCTAGTCCTGCCCCTACTCACCAAGCCTCTAGTGGCAGGTCAGAGCTGTGCAGGTGAAGGACAGACAAATGGTCTTTCACCTTAAGGTGTGACTGCTCCATTAAGCTGACCAACACTAAGTCAATTAACATTTGTTTGTCTTACAGTGTAAGGTGTACCAAGGCCCTAAGTCTCTCTGAATACTAGCCTTACCCTCCACTGTATCTACTACTTCCCCCAACTTGGTGTCAACTGCAAATTTGTTAAGGGTGCAATCTACCATATTCCAGATCATTGATGAAGGTATTGAATAAAACAGCCCCAGGACCTACCCCTGGGACAATCCACTTGATACCTGCTGCCAACTAGACATTGAGCAATTGATCCCTTTGAGCCTGATGATCCAGCCAGTTTCCTACCCACCTTACAGTCCATTCATCCAATCCATACTTCCTTAGCTTAGTATTCTCTCTGCCTTTCTTCACAGTGTGACCAGTTGCCACTGCAGAAGCACTAGTGCAGCCCAGGGGCTCAGCCTATATTGCTTTTCAGTGGACTGCTTAGTAATGTTCTACATGACCACATTCAACTTGTCAGGGCTGCATTCCATCTCCATCCCACAGCATGCACACTGCCAGCTTCCCTGATACACTGAGCGAGTTGTTTCATTATCTTACCCTTTTAGTTCAGCTTTTGGTTCATTAGATAGACACAGACTACTGGTGTTGCCCTTTTGTCTTTGACAGAAAAACTTGCCCTTTGTTGTGTGTCAAAGGAAATGTCATTTGTTGCACATTCATACTCCTAGGCAGGGGCTGGGGAGGATTTTTTTCCCCCTACTGTTGCTATATGGGTCAAGGAGGAAATTTCACTTTCCTCAGAAGCACTGGGAGTTGGCTGCAGCCAAGCCTGGGGATTTTGGCTGTAATAAGCCAATGCTCTTGCTGGGACTAAACCCTGGAGATTCCTAGCTAGAGGGTCTTGCTCCTCCACTCAGCAAGGTCAAACTGATTACCAGACAGGGGGTCAAGAAGGAATTTTACAACATGGTCAGATTGGTATGAGCTGTATGGGTTTTTGTCTCCCTTTCTGGGAGGGTGTGGGCAGAGGAGTCCCCAAGGGCTCGGTCCTAGGTCTGGTGCTGTTCAACGTCTTTATTAGCAACCTGGACAAGGGTGTGGAGTGCACCCTGTTCAAGTCCGCTGATGACACCAAGCTGTGGGGTAAAGTGAATACACTGGCAGGCAGAGACCGCATCCAGGTAGACCTGGATAGGTGAGAGAAGTGGGCGGATCTGAACAGGATGCGGTTCAACAAAGACAAGTGCAGGGTGCTGCACCTGGGGAAAGGGAACCAGCATTATGGTTATAGGTTAGGGGCTGACTCTCTCGGCGGCACAGAGGCAGAGAGGGATCTTGGAGTCAGGATTGACTCCAGGATGAATATGAGTCGCCCATGTGATGAAGCAATAGGCAGAGCCAACCGCACCCTGTCATGCATCAACAGGGGCATCACTAACAGGTCCAGAGAGGTCTTGCTCCCCCTCTATGCGGCACTGATCAGGCCGCAGCTGGAGTACTGCATCCAGTTCTGGGCACCACACTTCAAGAAGGATGTGGAGAACCTGGAGAGGGTCCAGAGGAGGCCACTCGTATGGTTGGGGGCCTCCATGGCCAGCCCTATGAGGAGAGCCTGAGGGACCTGAATCTCTTCAGTCTCCGCAAGAGGAGACTGAGGGGAGATCTTGTGGCTGCCTACAACTTTGTCAGGGCCCACCAGCAGGGACTCAGGGAAAGTCTGTTCACCAAGGCCCCCCTGGGAGTCACCAGGAACAATGGCCACAAGCTGAGGGAGGATAGGTTTAGGATGGATATTAGGAAGAACTACTTCATGGTAAGGGTGGCCAGAGCCTGGAATAGGCTTCCCAGAGAGGTGGTGCTCTCACCTTCCCTAGAAATCTTCAAGAGGAGACTAGATAGGCACCTGGCTGGGATCTTATGACCCCTGCCACCCCCAGTGCTCCTTCCTGCCCATGGCAGGGGGTCGGACTAGATGATCTGTCTAGGTCCCTTCCCACTCATTGATTCTATGATTCTCTAGTGGAGTCATGGCCCTCTTTGTATCTTGGGCATATTTTAACAACTTTTGGAGCAGCAGGACATTGGTCACTAGGCCTATATGAGTAGGCAGCTATTTGATCCGGCTTTGGATCTGGCCACTTCAGATGCAAGCAATCCGATCTGGAGCTCTAGATCAGTTTCCTGCTTCAATCCGGCCAAAGCAGCTACTAAGCTTCTGAGCTGCCTCAGAGATCCGGCCATAGGGTATAATGGGGAATCAATTAAATATCTATAATGTTGTTATTTTTTGTCTGATATGGATGAAACCTGCAGGGATGGTAGCCTTTACTGGGAGCATGAAGCCTGCTAAGTTTTAAGAAGATAGGTGCAGGGGTTTGGGTAGAACTGCACCCCAAATTCTTGAAAGCAAAACTCATGTCACGTGTATGTGTTACACCACAAGGGAGTGAAAACTGCAAGGGTGGTAGCCCCTGGTGAGGCCACAAAGCCTGCCAAGTTTCAAGAAGATAGGTGCAGGGGCTTAGGGGGAACTGCACCTCAAGCTGCAGACAACCAAAACTCATGACATGGGTGACACTATATGTTTTAAGGCACAGCAGGGTGAAAGCTGCAGGCCTGCTAGCCCCTGCTGCGGCCATGAAGCCTGCCAGCTGTTAAGGAGATAGGTGCAGGGGTTCTGGGGTCCTGCACCTTTAGCTGCGAACAGGCAAAACACGTGACATGGGTGTTTACACAACTGACTGTGTCTGTCTTGGGGCAGTTGATTTGTCTGTATTGATTATTTCCTCTCCTTAGTCTGTAGGTTTTGTAGGTGTTAATCCTTTCTAATTATACCCTATGGCCAGGTCTCTGAAGTGGCTCCAAAGCTTTTCTGAAGTGGTTCGGAAGTTCCGAACTGCTTTGGAAAGCCTAAAGAAGCCAGCGCTTCAATCCGGACATGCTGCTTAGGATGCTGAAGCGTCCAAATCTTCTCCAGATCCAAAGCACGGTCTGAAGCCTCGCACCACCCTGTTGGTCACCATTGTCCCTTTTCTTTACCTGTAGCAGGTTATGTATGCCTCATAGTAGTGTGGTAGGGTTGCCTGGGTAGTTTTAGTAATAGGTTAGACAAGGATTTGTTTGGAATGATTTGGATAGGGATTATCCTGCCTCAGGCAGCGGGTTGGACTAGATGACCTTTCTATCCTATGATGTATCACTTGCTATTATTCAAGTTAGTTAATTAATTAATTAATTAATTAAGCCAGAGCTGTTTGATTATGTCACTTTGCCCACAGGGCTTGTTATGTTTGACCATGCAAAATCCCTTAGAGACTCATATTATTAAGAATCTCCTCTCCCTGGGTGGGATCATTCCATTCTCAGCGGGGGGAGAGAACTTAATTTAGGCCTTAGTAATTTCAGGTTTGGATTTGTACCACTTTTCTGCTTTTGGTCTCCTGATTGACCCTGCAAATGCCAGCTTCATTTTAAAATTTAGACTTATATGTGAGAACCACACACTGTTTCCAAGGCATTATAGCTTTCATTGCACTATTGTATTGATCATAACAGACTCCAGATTCCTCATGTAGCTATGAATGGTATTGTTACTGTATATATTTTTATCCTCAGAGCCTGGATCCTTCTGCCCACTGCAACAGCAGGGGAATTATAGTCTGAATGTATCTTTCAATGGCAATATACAACAAGGCAAGAGAAAACCTGCTGGTTTTTTATTTGATAAACAGGTCTGGTTACCCCTATATCTGTAGCATTCACTTGCACTCCTCCATCCTCAGTCCTTGAAACACCCTGGGTACCACAGATATGAAAACTAGGTAATTGCAGATTGTATTGAGTAATCTGAGACAATCAGAATGCTTCTGTCTACCATCATCAACCACTTGCTAGACATTAAAAGTAAATAAGTAGCAAAGAACTGAATGCATTTTCAAATATAGCTCTAATGTATGTAGTAACTGTAAAGCAGGCTTTATGGGCACCACCACTGAATGGGTAAGACTCTGCCAACCATAGGAATAAAAGAATCCTAGAAAAGTAGGGTTGGAAGGTAGCTCACAAAGTTATCTAGTTCAACCCCTGCTCAAATCAGGGTCATCCCTGAACAAACCATCCCAGCAAAATGCCTGGGAAGGAGATTCCACAACTGCTCGAGGTAGCCTATTCCAATGCTTCGTCACTGGCATACTCAGAAAGCTCCTTCTAATCTCCAATCTAAATTTCCTCTTCTACATCTTGCATCCCTTGCTTCTAGTACTATCCACTACAGCCACAGAGAAAAACCTTTCTCCATCCTCAAATAATCACCCTTTGGCTATGTGAAGATGTATCAAAACCCCCTCAGTCTTTTCTTTCCATACTAAATAACTCTAATTCTTCCAGCATTTCCTCATAAGTCTTGTTTTCAAGGTCTCTAATAATTTTTGTTGCTCTCCACTGGTCTTTTTCCAAACTGTCCACATCTTTCTTGAAGTGTAGGGCCCAAAACTGAACACAGTACTTCAGGTGAAGCCTCACCAGTGTCAAAAAGAGTGAAAGAAAAACCTCCTTTACTTTGCAAGTGAAACTCCAGTTAATACAATCCAAAATGCTATTGGTCTCTTTTGCAATAAAAGCCCACTGTTGGCTCATATTTAGTTTATGGTTATGGGCAGTAAAAAAAAAAATGTTTTTGGTTTGCTCTAATCCCCAGGTTCTTCTCTACAGTATTGCAAAACAGCCAGTCACTATGCAATCATGGTACAGTAGGAAGGCAAAAGGGTAGCTGGTTAAATCTCAGGCCTGGAAAAATGTAGGAGCATGTCTGCAGTGGCTCAGACTAGAAGTTGGGTGTGTTAGAGCAGCCCTCCCTTCCCTTGCAAAGTTCTGAGCGGGTGGGGGGGGTGTGCATGGCCAGGACTTCTGATTAGAGATGTCTGCCTGCATCATCCCAGGCTTTTCTCCACTCGCTGCTCAAGGGGCAGGAGTGTTGCCAGAACCCAACCGCAGGCTAGCACTCTGAGGCAAAGTGTAGTGCACGTATTTGTTGATGATAGTGAGCTTTTCAGTCTTCCTCCCCATGCTTCTTCGTACTGTCTCCAGCAAACCTAACAGGTGAGGGAGCCAGCAAGGAGCTGATAACAAGGACTAAGGACATTACCATCTGGCCTATTGATTAGCTCCAAACACCCCTAAGCAGCCCAGCAGAAACTGTGTCTGCCTGTCCTAGTGAAATTGGAGACACACACACACACACACACACACACACACACACACCTCTCAGTATTACCTAGCGTATTGCATGCTTACGGTCCATGGGGCTGGGGTCCATGATGTGGGAGATGGGAGGGAAGAATGGGGGGGATCCCTGCTTGAGCAGTGAGCAGCAAGGGGGGGTGGGGCAGGGGGAAGGCAGGCAGATGCTGCTGTACATGCAGTCTTTGCCAAAGTTCCAACAAGGAAGCAGAGGGGTGAGGCCAGCTCTGCTCTCTGGAGAAGACAGCCCCACCCAGGGCTGCAAAGCATCTGGGATGCTGTAGGACTCTGGTTTAACTTAAACCAGGAAGAGGCCTCGGACAGATATTGCATAAACCAGTTTGACCCAAATCAGTTAAGTCTGATACTACATTCAACCAAGTTTATATTAAATTAATTTCAGCCATTTTGAAACTGGTTTATATGCACTGAACTTATGTTCTGTTACAAGTTTAAACCAGTTTCTGATCACTTGAATCAGTTTATGTGTAGTGTCTCTCTGTAGCCACAGTGTGAGCAGTAACAAAGGCTCTATAGGTCTTCCTATTCCAAGGACCTCCAGTACACTGCATTGCCTTCAATCTGTCCTAGGAGGCTTCTGGGCAGGAGTTTGCATGGGATATTGCTGACAGGAACTTAATAAATAATTATGTTAATGACACAGAATGGAACAGACTGCAGCTCCCTTGCTCCAAGCTGTCTGTGCATGAGCTGAAACAAGCTGACATGCACTGTGATGCATTGCTTGCAGTTGTATAAGTGGTGAAATGCACATCAGCACAGAGACAGTTGTTTTAGTTCAAAAGCAGACTGCTGCCAATTTCTGTGTGTTGATGTGCATTTCACCACTTATGCAACTGCATGCATTGCAGTGCCAAGCACTTCATAGATTTCATAGGCATTAAGGCTGGAAGAGACCTTGGAAGATCATCGGGTCCAGACCCCTCCCAAGGGGCAAGAAGTCAGCTAGGGGCAAAGGATCTCAGCAAGATAAATATCCAAATGTTTCTTGAAAGAGTCCAGAGTAGGTGCTTGCACCACCTCTGGAAGGAGTTTGTTCTAGGCCTTGGGGGCTCGGAGAGTAAAGAAGTTTTTCCTTATGTCTCACCTAAA
Organism: Crocodylus siamensis; assembly: GCF_052110815.1. Classification (NCBI taxonomy): domain Eukaryota; kingdom Metazoa; phylum Chordata; order Crocodylia; family Crocodylidae; genus Crocodylus; species Crocodylus siamensis. Next base: position 49,709,396 of record NC_143402.1, read on the forward strand.
ACAGTCTTGCAGGAGTTTGTAACCATTGGACCTTGGTGTGCTCTGGCGAAAAGGTGTTCCCCCAGATCCTGATTCATACCCTTTATGTACTTATCAGCTGCCACCAAGTCACCCTGAGCCTGTCTTCTCCAGGCTCAAAAGTCCCATAGTTTATAGCCGCTCTTCATAAGGCCTGTTCCCATGCCTTCTGATCATGCACATGGCTCTCCTCTGGACTCTTTCAAGCTTCTCCACATCCTTCCTAAATTGTGGAGCCCAGAATTGGCTGCAGTACTCTAGCTGCAACCTCACCAAGACCAAGTATCGGTAGATGCAAGCCGGAGTTTTGTTTGTTTTGCCAGCTGCGCTTTCACATTAGTGGTTCATATTCATCTTGTGGTCAATCATGACCCCCAAGTCTCTTTTGGTCATGGTGCTAGCAAATGTAACATTGCCAAACCTGTAGGTGTGATGTGGATTTTTTTTCCTGAGGTGGAGCACCTTGCATTTCTCTGTATTGAATGCCATCACGTTTTCATCTGCCTGCCTTGCAAACCTATTGAGATCGGTCTGGATCACCAGCCTATCCTCAAGACTGTCATTAGCAAACTCAGCCAGTCCACTTTTGACACCAGTGTCCAGATTGTTTATAAAGACATTAAAGAGTGCAGGTCCAAGAACAGAGCCTTAGGGGACACCACTAGTCACCAAGTGCCATGTTGATTCAGTTCTGTCAACTACCACTCTCTGGGTCTGAGCTTGGAGCCAGTTCTCCAGCCATTGGACTGCAGAGTAGTCAAGGCTGCAGTTTCCCAATTTTTCCATAAGGACATCATGGGACACCAGGTCGAAGGCTTTTTTAAAGTCCAAATATATGACATCAACCTCTTCCCTTTTGTCCAGGTGATATGTCATCTGGTCATAGAAGGAAATGAGATTGGTCAAGCAAGACCTACCTGCAACAACCCCATGTTGGCTATCCCTCAGAATGTTGCCTTCTGTTAGCCTGTCAAGAATGGTTTCTTTGATAATTTTTTCCAAAATCTTCCCAGGGATTGAGGTCAGATTGATTGGCCTGTAGTTTTTCCAGATCTTCTTTCCTCCCCTTCTTGAAGATGCGCACTACATTGGCCCTCTTCCAATCTTCAGGTACTTCGCCCAAGTGCCACAAGTTCTCAAATATCCTCACCAGTGGTTGCACTATGGTGTCAGCCAGTTCCTTTAGCACTCTTGGGTGCAACTTATCCAGACCAGCTGATTTATGGGGGTCTAGCCTCTCAAGATTCTCCCTCATAAGATCCATACTGATCTTCACCCCAGTCATCCCACATCATGTTAGGCAGGGTGGTCCCTTTGCTGGTTTAGCAGGGGTCCAATGCTGCCCTTGTTTTTCTTTCGACTTCCTACCTATCTGAAGAAGGACTTTTTGTTGTCCTTCATTCGTGTAGCCAAATGGAGTTCAGCTGCAGCCTTGGATTTTCTAGTTCAATCCCTGCAGGTGTGGGCCAGTGCAGTATACTCCTCCTTAGTGGTGTTTCCTGTCCTCCATCCATTATACATTTCTCTTTTTAGACGTAGGAGGTCCATGACTTCCCTGTTGAGCCAAGGGGGTTGTTGAGCCCTTTTACCACCTTTCCTATGGGTAGGGATGGACCCCCCTTGTGCTTCTAGGATTGCTTCCTTAAGGAACAACAACTCATCATGAACCCCCCTCCCTATGAAATCATGACCTCTCAGGGCTTCAAGAACAAGCCTCCTGAGCTTATGAAAGTCAGATTTCCTAAAGTCAAGGACTACTGCATTGCTGGCTGTCTTGCCAGTTTTGCAATGGATAGTGAAAGTGATCGATTCATGGTCACTGTCACTCAGCTTCTGTTCAGTTCTTAGATCACTGATTAGATCATCCCCTTTGACCAGTACCAGGTGCAGCAGCGCCTTGCCTCTTGTCAGCCCATAAACTTCTTGAGACAGGTAGAGCTCATCCATGCGTGTAAGGAAGCTTTGTGACTAATCAGATTTGGCCAAGTGCTTATCCCATGACATGTCTGGGTATTTGAAGTCTCCCATGACAACCATGCACTCGGCCAGTTCCCTGACAAATTCCTGGTCAAGCACTTGATCCTGGTTTGGAGGTCTGTAGTAGACTTGTACCATTGTATCCCCTTCACTATATTCCCACTGTAATCTAACCCAAAGGTTCTCCAGTTGTCCTCCTTGGGTGCCAATCTCAGTTTGTAGGGATGTGTAGCTCTCGTTCACATAGAGAGCTACACCCCCACCCATTTTTTCAGTACAATCTCTCCTGTACAGGGGATAGCCATTTATACCAGTTGTCCAGTCAAAGGAGGAGTCCCACCAGGTCTCCATAATCTCTATGAGATTGTAGTCATTGCTGTTTATCAAAAGGACCAGCTCCTTCTGTTTATTTTCCAAACTCCTAGGATTAGTGTACAGGCACATAAGTGTGCCATTGCAGGCCCTAGGCTTCCTTGTACTCATGGAAAAGCTCTGTTCCTGGGTTGGGGTAGGAGTGGGGTCCCTTGAGCATCCTAACCTGCTGGTTTTGTGGTTGATACTTGGTAAGCTTGCTCCAATGGCTTTCTGTCCATCCTCCACCGAGCTTAGTTTAAAGCCTGGTCAAGCAAGTCAGCCATTCTGGCTAAGAAGAGCTTCTTCCCCAATGGAGTGAGGTGGAGGCCATCTCTTCCCAACAGATCACTGCCTCTCTCCAAAGAGTGGGCTGTGGTAGTAAAAGCTGAAGCCTTCTGTTTACTGGCTCGATTCACTCTCTCTCCTCTGCCCATGACCCATAACTGGAAGGTTCAAGGAAAAAAACACCTGTACCCCCAGCCTTCTGAGCCCCACTCCCAGAGCCCTGTAGCCACTCATGACCCAACTGGGATTGCTCTGAGCCATGTCATTTGTGCCCACATGGATAAGGAGCATAGGGTAGTGGTCAGAGGGCCAGATAAGTTTTGGGATCCTCTCAGCCACATCCTGGATATGGGCTCCCAGGAGGCAGCGTCTGCTGCTGTGGCACATGCATATGTAAAATTGCTCTCTAGTGTGTGGTCCTAGGAAAATTTTCATTGGCCTGCCTTAATGCTCATTAACTAAAGAGCACAGTTCTTAAGTGATGTTTAATGCACATTAGCCTATTCTAATGTGCATTAACTAAAAAACACATTTTTTTCTAGTGACACCATAATCACATTAAAATAGGTTAATTTGTATTAAAGCTCACATGTAGATGCGCCCACTAAAACCTTATTTTTGTCCCTATAAGAACCATACTGGGTGTGTCTACACAGTTTATTTGTCTTTAGCATGTGGAGCCCTGTCGGACCAGCCCAAGGTAGCAGGGGACCCAGGGGAGTCAGCCTGCAAGCCCAGGGATGCTTTGACAGGGCTCCACATGCTAGGCCTGTGCTGAAACACCCTGTGCCACATCCAAACAAGGCAGCATCTATACATACCTCCTGCACATGAAAAAACTCCAAAGCAGGTTAGGGTTACAAGTCCTAACCTGCAGCAGAATTTATTAGTTTTGTGCACCTTAATAGGGATGCAGATGGAGATGCTAAGATGTTTACTGCAGAGTTAATTAGCCAACTGCACAGTAAATGTCTCATGTAGATGCACCCACTCTGTGCTTTTTGCATCATGCATGCTATCCACCTACTCTGCACCAAGAAGTCTGCATATGCCTCCACACAGCTTGTTTATTCCTGGCAGGGCATGTCTGTCTCCTCTCTGTGTGGCAGAAATTTGCCTTCCTGATAATCTTATGTCTGTAAGGTATAAGGCCATACTACACTTAGATGTCCTGTGCCCACTAACTCCAGAAGCAGAAGCCATAAAGTTGCATTCAAGGAGCATAGCAGGAGCTATGAAAATTGTTCCACTACATCAGCTACCTGAACACAGCTACACTGTTCTGGCTTTAGGGATAACTAAATGGCACCTCTTCTGGGTTTAAGCTCTGTAGGCATTTATACACATGCACCAGGAGTAAGAGTCAGGTTGCACTTTAATAAAAGCAGCTCCAGGAGCTGCTCTAATTAAAGCAGCCAGAGCATCTCATGTATCGGCATCCCTATACTTCAGAATGGAGGCAGGGATACTTTATCTAAAGCTTGTTGAACGAGCTTTAGATAAAGTGTCCCCACCAGCATTTTGAAGTGCTTGGAGTCTGATACATGAGATCCTGGAGGCTGCTGAAGTGCAGTAATTACCATGCTCCAGCAGACTCAATTAATCGAGTCTGCTCCAATGCACTGTAATTATACCATGTCGGAGCAGATCCCTGCTCATGTATAGGCATCCAATATGACTGCACTGCATGTACTACACACAATAGCTCTTTGGTCTCAATAATGTGAAGCTGTTGCTCTGGCACCTAAAGAGGAATTTTCTTGAGTATTAGTTCCCACTTTTAACGTGCTCACTTTTCAAAATAAAGCAGTTTTCAGAAAATATTTTTTTTAAAACAGCATAGATTTTCTCTCCCTGGTATTGTTAGAATGAGGTGAGTCCTCCCCAGATCTTCTGTTCACTCCTGAATTTAGGCAATCCATGCCAACACATTAGGCAATACACTGCAGTTTCTGCCAGAACTGCTCCACAAGAGTGGGAAGGTGCAGAAGGGGTAGAATATACTTTCCCACTAGGGAAGTCCACCATATAGAGTGGAAGGTTATGTGCACTTTGTTGGGATTTGGCCTTCTGCTAAAACAATCTCTTCTCCCAAGTTTTACAGGAATTGATAAAGTCAGACAGCTGGATAAAAAAGCATAAATACACCAAACTAAACAGGCGATTGAGAAGCTGAAGTCAGAACATAAATAACTGTACTCCCGCTTTCATGTTTATCATACATTTGCAACAGCACCATATTTGGAATAAATATCTAATATCTGAATGCAATATGTGATTGCAGTTTATCTGTTGTTATGTCCTGAATAAATACTCAGGAAATGTAATATTTCATATATACCCTATTCTCAGTTTCCTAGAAATGAGTCTGTAAAGTCTCTCATTTAAATATAGCTTACTGCAGTTATTGAATTGTCTATTAGTTTTAATTGTTATAGGATCTGGAGGTATGTGTGCTACAGACAGAAGCTTCTTTTAGCTCTTCACACACATGCCTACAACCCAAATGTTCTCAGGGAGGAAGCTCCAGGCACTGAGATGATACTTGTGCTTTTTAGATGCCCACGGTAAGGAGATTATCATAGACTGCACATATTAGAGGAAGGGAGAATGTTGTCTTTTTCTATGACAGACTAACACAGCAAACTACCTCTCTTCTCAGCCAGGCACCAAGAGAGCACAAATTACCCTGTCAGACAATTACCCTGCAGCCATGTGCATTGGGACAACATCTGCATTACATTTTAGGGCCTCTCAGCACCTTCAGTATAGATGACTGTAAACAATTATTTGTTGCTTTTCATTGAAATAGAGCCTAGAAGCTCATCCTGGACATGAGCCCTAGCTTGCTCAGTGCTCTACAGAGAACAGTGGCAGCCTTTGCCCCAGGAACCTGCTGATACATTAGCAAAGCAGCGGTAGCTAGTGTAACCCAGGTACACCCAAGGGTGTGCCCTATTCTCAACTGAATGGGATGGGTAGGCAGTAGGGGGTGCTGTGAGAGGGATGCCAGAATTTAGAGAGGATCCCTCTTTCCTCTATAGAGTTAACCCAAGCCCAAAGTTTTTAATTATATACAATTTATTGAGTTATAACATACATAAACATAAAACTAAATACCATATACGTATATTTAAACAGAGAATACAAAGCAATAACCAAGGTCAAACCTAAATAACACTATTTACAACATCACAATAAAACATTTCAATTACAAAATTTAAAGCACAAACATGAACACTCTTAATATCATCTATTCCTCAATATAGTCCCTGCCTCATGGCAAGAGATAGTCCTCCTTCTAATGGGGTCCCCTTGGGAGGGGGTGTTTAGGAAGTACCAGGGGCCCCTTCCTTTAGGACCCTGACTAGGTTGGGGGATGCTCACCCATCCCCTTCTCTGGGGTTGCCCGCCCCAAATGTCTTTCCTGCATGGGACCCAAGGGCCCAATGACGCACACTCCCTCAGGAGGCGGTGGTTAGGGTGCAGCCCGATGGGGTCTCCTCTGCTGAAGCACCTCTCCAGGCCTCTCCTGTACCACTGGGCTCCTCTCCACCCTGTGCCTCACTCAGGGCTCTCAGGGATCAGCTCCTCCTCAGATGCTGTATCACTGCTGCTGGCTCCTCAGTGCTGGGCCTCACACTGCACCGCTACCACTTCCCTGTGCCCTGGCTTGGTACTGAGGGCTCTCTTAGCACAGGCCAGGCCTTTCAGGCTCCATCCAGCCATCCTCATGACAAATAGCTAACTCAAGCAGCCTCCACTGCTCCCTGGCTCCCAAGTCTTGGGCCCATGTGTCACCCTGTGCACTGTGGGACCTGGTCACTTGCCGGGAGATGGGGCCTCAGCCGCCTCACTGCAGCCCCAAGGCCCTTGCCCCATGCACTGCCCCGCACACTGTGTGGCCCACTGGCCCTGCCAGGGTTGCAGGCTCAAGCTGCTGCTTGTGGGTACCAAAGCCTGGCTCCATGCACCAAACCATGCACTGTGATGGGCCCAAGCAGTCTCACACCACTCCCAGGGCCAGATCTCCATGCACCAAACCATGCACTGTGATGGGCCCGACCAGTCTCGCACCACTCCCAAGGCTGCTCCTCCAGTGACAGCCTCAGGAGCCTTGGGCCTATTGCCCGCTGGGGGAGAGCTCCCCAGCTTTTCTCAGCTCCACTCTTCTCGAGTCCCTCACTGTATCTGCCCTGTGTTGGGAGCAGCTCCTTTTATATGCTCCAGGGCTCCGCCCCTGAAGTCTTCCAGACCTGACAGTTTACAGTCTTCAATCAGGTCCAGGGGAACTCTTCTCCCCCTTCCCTCAGGAAAGGGGCGTGACTTTATTTCTCTGGCTGCATCCTGATTGGTGGATGGGCTCCACCAATCAAAACAGCAGGATCTCAAGCCTGGGACTCAACCCAAGCTCTGAAAGATGAGCCTGCTACACTAGTCTTTACCTTCTGCTTAGAAACTAGTGCAAGGTCTGCTGTTCACCTTTAAATAAACAGTAATACCAGCCTTTGTGTAACTTCCAAGTGACAGTTCATGAAAGGCTGCTCAAGCCTGTCCCATCTCCTACATAACATCTATATGAGACTACTGCGTAGTTTACAAGGTACTTCAAACTCAAAGACACATAATATGCAAGTCACTTCCTTCACCTTCTTGGGAGCAAATAAACCCGTGTCCAGTTGATTCAGCACGTGGAAGAAGTAAACTCCTGGAGGATATTCTCCAGCAGTGAGAAAAAGTTTACAGAGAAGTCACACTGCTAGTACCCAGTCCAAGTACATCAAGAAGTTAATTCAGATGTGTCCAACCCTCCACCCCACTTGGATTGGATCTAGACGGCAGAGCTCCTCGCAGGCCAGATCTGGATGCATCAGCAGCAAGCCAAGTGGCAGTGGCAGTGGCAGCGGAGGTGGAGTGAACAGCATTAGGGAACCAGAAGTGTTAAAACAGTCATCACTTGCCCCCCACTGATGACATGTGTCCCCAGTGGGGCTTCATATCCCAGATTTGGTAGTGGTTCTTATGCCCATTCACCTCCTGTCCTACCCCAAATTCCCAGCCCTTTTAGGAGCCTTGCAGGCCAAATGACCTAGTTCCAGGGGCTGGATTCAGCCCTCAGGTGATATATTTGATACCCCATAGCTAATGGTCGATGTAATAAATCTGACTAATAATGGAAATTGATCTGCAGCTTCAGCATCCTCAGCTGATCATGTTCACCTTACAAATGCATTTATGCAGTGCTATTGGTGAGTTTGTCCCAGATTTTAGGAAAGTAGGTGCTGTATCTTAGATTACCTTTTGCAAGTGAAATGTTGTGTTACGAAGTAGCATTTCCAATACCATTCACTCTATTTTCCTCACTTTATTTTCTCTCACTCTCACTTGACTAGGTTTTGGCAAAGCATGCTTTTCATAATTCCATTAGCTTTTCAAAGCATGAGCTCTGCAATTAATTTTCTTCTTGCTATTGTCTCAAAATGTTGGTCAACAGGGGGAATAATTCACTTTTTGGACTAGATTTGAAATGCAAGTTGCAGGGCTCTGCTTCACATTGTATTGCCAATTGATTCCAGGAATGCTGGTTGTATTTTAAAGAAACCTTACTGAGGGTGTCTTAACAAACCACCCAAAGCATAGGAAGACTAGCAAGTATGGCAGAAGCCCAGCTTGACTGAGCAGGGAACTCTTCAGCGAGCTAAAATACAAAAAGGAAACTTACAAGAAATGGAAATGTGGACAAACAGCTAGGAAGGAGTATAAGAGTATTGCTTGGGCATGCAGGGATGAAATCAGGAAGGCAAAAGCACACTTGGAGTTGCAGCTAGCAAGGGACATGAAGGATAACAAGAAGGGTTTCTACATGTTAACAACAAGAGGAAAATCAGGGAAAGTGTGGGTCCCTTACTGAATGGGAGAGGCAACCTAGTGACAGATGATGTGGAAAAAGCTGAAGTACTCAATGCCTTTTTCATCTCAGCCTTCACAGGCAAGGTCAGCTCCCAGACTAGTATACCTAGCAGCACAGTTTTGGGAGGAGCTGAGCAGCCAACAGTGGCAAAACAGGTTAGGGAATTTTTAGAAAAGCTGGATGTGTACAAGTCCATGGGGCTAGATATGATGTGTCCAAGGTGACCGAGGGAGTTGGCAGATGTGATTGTAGAGCCATTGGCCATTTCCTTTGAAAACTCATTGTGGTCAGGATTGGTCCCAGGTGATTGGAAAAGGGTAAATATAGTGCCCATCTTTAAGAAAGAGAAGAAGGAGAATCCAGGGAACTACAGGCTGGTCAGCCTCACCTCAGTCCCTGGAAAAATCATGGAGCCAGGTTCTCAAGGAATCCATTTCTAAGCACTTGGAGAAGAAAGTGATTAGGAACAGAGCAAGGATGTACCAAGGGCAAGCCATGCCTGACTAATCTGATTGCCTTCTAAGAGATGACTAACTCTGTGGATGCAGGGAGAGCAGTGGACATGATATAATTTGACTTTAGCAGGGCTTTTGATACAGTCTCCCATTGCATTATTGCAAGCAAGCTAAGAAAATACAGGTTGGTTGGATGAATGGAATATAAGGTGGATGGAAAACTGGCTGGATTGTTGGGCTTGAAAGGTGGTAATCAAGAGCAGTAATCAATGGCTTGATGTCTAGCTGGCAGCCTGTATTAAGTGAAGTGCCCCAAGGATTGGTTCTGAGACCGGTTTTGTTCAATCTTCATCAGTGACCTGGAAGATGGGATGGAGTGCACTCTCAGCAAGTTTGTGGATGACACCGATCTAGGGGGAAAAGTAGATATAATGTGGTAGAAGTAGGATTCAGAGATACCTCAACAAATGGGAGGAAAAGAAATTTAATAAAGTTCAGTAAGGACAAATGCAAAGATCTGCACTTAGGACAGAACAATCCCATGCATGGATACAGGCTCTGAACTGACTGGCTAAGCAGCAGCCTTGCAGAAAAGTACCTCAGGGTTACAGAGTGTGCTGAATATGAGCCAACAGCGTGCCTTTGTTGCATATAAGGCTAACAGCATACTGGGTTGCATTAGAAAAGTGTTGCCAGCAGGTTGAGGGAAGTGATTCTTCCTCTTTGTTCGACACTGGTCAGGCAACATCTGGAGTACTTTGTCCAGTTTGGGAGCTCCACTCCAGAAAGGATTCTGACAAATTGGAGAGTCCAGCAGATGCAATGAAAATGATTAGGAGGCTGGGGCACGTGACTTCTGAGGACAGGTGAAGAGAAGTGGGTGCATTTAGGCTGGTGAAGAGAAGCCTGAGAGGGGATTTAAGAGCAGCCTTCAATTACCTGAAGGATGATTCAAAAGTGGATGGAGCTAGACTGTTCTCAGTGTTGGCAGATAACAGAACAAAGAGCAACGGTCTCAAGTTGCAGCAAGGGAAGTTTAGGTTAGATATTAGGAAAAAGTTGCTCAGTAGGAGGGTAGTAAAGCACTGGAATAAGCTAGTCAGCTAAGAATGGCTCTTGAATCACTGCTGCTTTTTAAAATAAATCCTGGCCTTGCAGGCTAGGCCGTCCTAAACCCACTACCCTTTCACTTCTGCTAACTCAGAACAGCAGGCTGAATTTGTTGACACACCTCAGAAAGATCTCACTGATAAATGTGCTGAATCTCAAACACAGGCTAATAGTATGAAATCCCTAACAGGGTATTAGATCAAAGATAACATAATAGTACACAGAACACTTGGAAGCACTTTCAAAACTATGTAATGTCCATATTCTTAGTGTTCCTGACAGTACCAATGGAACTGAGTTAGTTGACAAGATCTCTGCTGTATTCAATTCCCTGGTCAGTTTTGATCTCCCTTTTCAAAAAGTTGTTCTTCTTCCAATGCCATTTATATCTTCATTAAGTGCTCACAGTATGGGAGCCACAGTCACCGGCAATTTCAGGTCTGTGTCTAATAAAGAATATATAATGTTTCTTGTAAAGGAATAAAAAAAAAACATTATTTCAAATGTCAAGATCACCATTCCTGCCAGTGTGAGAAAGAGAATTTAGGGCAAAAGCAAGATCCAAATATCTTTCTTGGCTTACATGCATCTGGTGTTTCCTACCAAACAATTATTAGTTAAGAGAAGCAACAACATTTATTCGATAATTCCAATCAGTTGAAGACATTGCTAACAATTCACTTTATTTGAAGAGAAAGGAATATTGTATAGAGAGGCAAATGAAGAAAAATTAGATGATGCTGTTTTGCCTTTTCCAGATGTGCATGCTGTGGATATCTTATGTTTATTGTCAGCTTATGTTTATTACCACAGGGTTATGCTGATTATTGATTTGAGGTCACAGAGTTAATCTTTAGATGTACTCAGATTTCAGAGAAAACTAAAAGATTTCCCAGAACTTTCAGAAAAGCAATTACTTACAGGGTCTGATATTCAGTTTAGGTTATTTATGTATTTTGTAATTTCTGCTGAATTTATAAATGAAGCAATACAAGGAAATGAATGTCTGCACAATGCTCCTCTTTTGGGGGTTCTCATCATCCCACAGACATCCATGCTGTCTAAGTTTGCTCATGGGAAGCAATTGCCAAGCTTTCATGCTCAAGAAGTCAAAAGCATTTTATAGGGATGTGAGGCATCCAGAGACAAGGTTTCCAAACTGCTCTGCAGAGCCCTGACTCAATGTAGTTAAACAGGACCCTTTAGCAAGGATTCAGAATTACTCAGTGTCAGTGTAATGAGAGAAAGTAAATGGTAAGCTCCATAATCATCCAGTAAATTCCAGAAGCCTATGTCACCTCTCTGGCCATGTCAAGACGAGCACAGACCTATGGTTCCCTAGGGGCAACTAACAGCGGGACACCTGGCACTGCTCCTAGTTGTCCCCAAAGAATGTCTGTGCCCTGCGCCCTCTGGTTACGTAAGGCTGTTGGCCCCAGCCTCCCCTACCCCACCCGAGGTAACTTTGCTGGCCCCAGCAGCTTTACATGGGATCCTGGGTGCTCAGGAAGCTGCAGCCACATTCTTCCTGCAGCTTGGAGCCTGGCCAGCAGCTGGAGCGTGGCTCTGGCCAGCCAGCCTCCATTTTTGGGCAGCACATGCTGCTTCCGTGTGTGCCTCTCCACTTTTTTCTAAATGAGCTATTCTGACCCCTGGATCTCCAGGGGTCAAAAAACAAACAAACAAACAAAAAACCCGCACTGCATGGTAGCAGCATGGGAAACACCTGAATGTGTAGTGTGTGGTGTTGCAGACTGGCCTGTGGCACCGCATACTGCATGGCCATGCTCATCTGGACACAGCCTCAGAGGCAATGCTGGTCTTGACGAGAAAGAAACTGTTTAAATGATCTTAAATTCTCTTACCCTGTCTGTCTGCTCTTCCTATCCAACTTGCTCCTTCTCCTGAAAAGGAACTGTCCCAGTGCCTTCACAAGCATATCCACAGACAGGGGCACCAAAACTGACTCCAATCAGAACCAGGTGCTAAAAATATCTAGGGGCAGAACCAGATCCTGGCCATAGGTGCCTACTTGTGGGCTTCTGTCCACTCTCGGCTCCTTCAGGTTCCATATTGTCACCTCTCCTGTTCAGGGCATATCTGAGGCCACTGGACACGATCATGTGGATATTTGGAGTGGAGTTCTGTAAGTATACTGATGACACCCAGCTCTGTCTTTCCTTTTCATTCAAGCCAAGACCTGCAGTCATTATTTTTACCCAGTACCTGGCTATTTTGGGGGGCTGCATGTGGATGAACCTATTGAAGCTGAATCCAGACAAGAGAGCTGTGGTGGCGGTAGGCAGACATGAGTTGGGGAGCATATGAAACACCCATTATCGATGGGGTTCAGCCTCCCCTTATCACACAAGTCCATAACCTTGGGACGCTCCAGGATCCGTTGATACAACTAGATGTCAGGATCAGGGATCACACTGTTATGTGTGCCCTTTTGTCCCTCAGAAACTGGGACAGAAGGGGATCAGCCCAAGCATCACCAGTCTGCAGCCCACGTTACTACTGCACCAGTCTCCATACCAAATTCACCTGCATGCTGAAGGGAAATCAGCCAAGGTGCAACTAAGTAACAACAATGTAGGAATCACTTCTGTCCATGGTGGGGAAGGCCTTGAGTCTACAAAAAGAGGGGCATTTTCTATATAAGACCAATCAAATGTTAGACATTTTCACTAAAGCAAGGATGGATATAATATGACAGCTTATGGGCCAAATTTGACCCATTAGGGGATTTTATCCAGACATGAGTTGGTTCCTCATCCCTGCCAACCCACCCCCACCCAAGCCGGAGCTATGGTGCATAAAGCCAGTCCCACCTCCCCCGGGCGCTCAGTCGGGTAGGGACAGCACAGCAACCAAACTCCATTTTCCAGCAGCCCTAGAGGACAGCTCCTTCCAACTGTCACTGATAGCGTCTCTGTGGCTGCTGCCCCCAGCCCATCCACCCTGCACCCACTGCTGGGAGCACTGGACAGAGCAGGCAGGCAGGTAGGGGGGTCTCCATGGAAAGTGGCCCAGGACCCCCATGGGTAGGGCATGCTTGGGTGCCAGCGCTACAGGCAGCAATATGCAGGGCAGATCGCAGCTCTGCCCCGGGCCCGAGCCCCACACTATCACTGGCCCATGATCCTGGCCCCCACCCCTGCCTGCCTGCCCTGCTTCCAGACACCTCTCCCTGCCCACCCACAGCCCTATCCCATCATCCTGGCCAAGCGTGCCCTGCCTGTATAGACTTTTTTCATGAAGGCCACGTGGTACCTGCCCACTTTGTCTGATGCCTCCAGTGGTGAGTGCAGTGTGGATGGGCCCTGCCTGGATAGTATCAATTGCCCTACCAGCACTGCACCAGCTCAGCACCCCTGTGACCTGCTCCACACTGAGCCAGGTCTGCACTGCCACCCCAACCCACAACAGCTCACCCAAATTCCTAAAGTTGCCCTCCAGCCAAAATAATTTCCCACCCCTGCACTAAAGAGTGAATTAAAATGACACACCCTAAAAAAATTACCACCTTATCTATGATTGATGTAAATCATCATAGCTCTATTGGCAACAGTGGAGCAATATCATTTCATACCAGCTGAGGATCTAGCCTACAATCTTAATTTCCTAACTTGGATTTCCACACAGCAGCAGCCATTTATGTTCTTTGATATGCCAGGTCCATTTCATTATACCAGATTCCCTGCAAGGCACTCGCAGCTGTTTGATGAAATGTACAGTGCAGCAGTTTGATGAAATCCCTTACTTTATGCCAGAACTCAAGGTGAGCTGCAATTTATTTAATGGCAAGTGATATTTTGTTTGACTTCCCCACTGACAAGTTTTCAATGTAATTGCCAAGCAGTGTGACGCTTTAATTTTTTGCAGGTATTTGGAATTCAGGGGAGGGAATGGAATGGAAGCTGGATCTGTAATACTCAATAGCTTTTGGTTTTCCCTGAGATCTGGAAACAATATAGCAGTCAAATCATTAAAATCCCTTAAAAGACCAACCTGGGTATCCACTTCTACCCATGCAGACTGGAGCTAATGAGGCTGCATGGGGTTAGGTGAAAGCAGGATTTGTCTCTCAAAACTTTTTACCAAATGCAGTGTGTATTATATATTTATCTTTGCTACATATCATAATGACTCTTGGCAGCTAAGTCTCATAAAAATTCAGATGGTATTATTTTGGCTAGATACAGGCAATGTCTGAATATTCATTTTACTTCAATTACATGAATATTTAGACATTCTCAGGTAATGCTCTGATTGGATACTCAGGTGAATGCATACAGAAAATACAGGTTTAAGGAGGGCCTACAGAAAAGTCTAACTAAAACTTGACTGGAACAAAAGGAGTAAAGTTTCTATTTCTAGTTAAGAAAAAGACTGTTTTTCAGATTTATCATTTGTATTAGGATGATGCCTCAGGGTCCCAAGCACTGGAAGCTCCAGAAACAAATAAGGAACAACCCCTGTAGTGATCAACATATTCAATAAAGACAGGCAGGTATGAATGAGAAAAACTAAACAATTTGTATTGTGGGACAGCAGACAAGCCTCTGCAAACCCTCTGTCTCTTTCTAACTGATGGACCAACCCCTCATAGAAGTTTGGGTTGGAAGGGACCTCAGTAGATCATCGAGTCCGTCCCCCTGCCCTGGGCAGGAAAAAGTGCTGGGGTTAGATGACCCCAGCCAGGTGCATGTCTAGCCTCCTCTTAAAGACCCCAAAGGTAGGGGAGAGCACCGCCTCCCTTGGAAGCCCATTCCAGATTCTGGCAACCCTTATTGTAAAGAAGTTCTTCCTGATGTCTAACATAAACCTGCCCTCTGTCAGCTTGTGGCTGTTGTTCCTAGTTACTCCAAGGGGTGCCCTGGTAAACAAAGCATCTCCTATTCTTTGCTTCCCCCACCACAATGAATTTGTAGGCAGCCACAAGACCACCTCTCAACCTCCTCTTGAGATGACTGAAGAGATCCAGGGTCCTCAATCTCTCCTTGTAGGGCTTTGCCTGCAGGCCCCTAACCACATGAGTGCCCCTTCTCTGAACCCTCTCAAGGTTGTCCACATCCCCCTTGAAGTGCAGCACCCAAAACTGGATGCAGTATTCCAACTGCAGCCTGACCAATGCCACATAGAGGGAAAGTATCACCTCCCTGGACCTGTTCGTCATGCACCTGCTAATGCATGATAAAGTGTGGTTAGCTTTCCTGTTTGCTTCATCACATTGAAGACTCACGTTCATCTTGGTGTCAACAATGACTCTGAGATCCCTTTGTGCTGCTATACTGCTGAGAAAGTCCTCTCCCAGCCTGTAAGCATGCTGGTGAATCCTTCTCCCTAAGTGCAGCACTTGTCTTTGTTGAACTGCATCCTATTCTGTTCTGCCCATTTTTCCAACCTGTCCATAGATTCATAGATGTAGGGACGGAAGGGACCTCGCAGATGTTCTAGTCCAACCCCCTGCCCTGGGCAGGAGAGAAAACAGGGCTCAAATGACCTCAGTTAGATAATGATCAAGCCTCCTCTTAAAGACCCCCCAAGGTAGGAGCCAGCACTACTTCCCTTGGAAGTTGGTTCCAGATCCTAGCCACCCTGACTGTGAAGTGATGCCTTCTAGTGTCTAGTCTTAACCTACTCTCCAACAACTTATGGCCGTTATTCCTTGTTACTCCGGGAGGTGTTCAGGAGAACAAGGTCTCTCCCATTCCCCGCTGGTCCCCACTAGTAAGTTTATAGATGGCCACCAGGTCCCCTCTGAGCCTTCTCTTGTGAAGGCTGACCAGGTTAAGGTCCCGTAGCCTCACCTCGTAGGGTCTGCCCTGCTGTCCCTGGATCATGCGAGTGGCCCTCCTTTGGACCCTCTTGATGCTGTCCACATCCCTCCTGAAGCGTGGCGCCCAGAACTGGATGCAGTACTCCAACTGCATCCTGACCAGTGCCACATAGAGGGGGAGAATTACCTCCTTGGCCCTGCTTGTGATGCATCTGTAGATGCATGACAAGGTGCGGTTAGCCCTATTGACCATGTCCTCACATTGGCGGCCCATGTTCATCTTGGAGTCGATAATGACTCCAAGATCTCTTTCTGCCACTGTGCTTTCGAGAAGAGAGTTCCCCAGTTATAGGTATGCTGCTGGTTCTTACTGCCCAAGTGCAGCACCCTGCACTTATCAGTATTGAATCCCATCCTACTCTCTTCTGTCCACCCCTGTAACCTGTCCAGGTCCAGCTGTATCCTGTCCCTCCGTTCTAGCATGCCCACCTCACCCCAAATCTTGGTGTCATCCATGAATTTAAACAGGATGATTTTCACCCCGTTCAAGTTGCTAATAAAGAAATTGAACAGTGCAGGCCCAAGGACCGAGCCCTGGGGAACTCCACTGCTCACATCCCTCCAGGTTGAATATGACCCATCCACCACCACTCTCTGAGTGCGGCCCCTCAGCCAATTTGCTATCCATCTGACTGCTTAGGCGTCAATGCCCAGTCACCTAGCTTTTTAATGAGAATGGGGTAGGAGACAGTGTCAAAGGCCTTCCTGAAGTGCAGAAAGACTACATCTACTGCGACACCTGTGTCCAGTGATTTTGTGACCTGATCATAGAAGGCAATCAGGTTGGTCTGACAGGACCTGCCCCTGTAACCTGTCCATGAGTGCTCCCTAATGAAACCATGCTAGTTGCCCCTGAACATCATCCCTGCTGCTGGCACTTCACAGATGTGCTCCTTGATAATCTTCTCAAAAAGCTTCCCCAGGCTTGAAGTAAGACTAACAGGCCAATAGTTGTCCAGGTCCTCCCTCCTCCCTTTTTTTTAGATGCGGACCACATTGGCCCTCTTCCAGTCATCTGGCACCTAGCCAGAGCACCATGAGTGCTTGTAAAGCCATGCCAGGGGCCCCGCAATAACCTCTGCCGATTCCCTCAACACCCTGGGGTGGAGAGCATGTGGACCTGCCGATTTGAACATGTCCAGCCCCTCCAGAAGTTCTCTAATTCAGTCCTCCTTGACTCTAGGCCTGGAAGAGCCTCCCCTGAGTCCATCCCAAATCTCGGTGTGGGAGTCCCGGTTCCTGTACAAAAAAATGGAGGCAAAGAAATTGTTAAAAAGGTCTGCTTTTTTCTCTGGTGCAACTACCAGGTTGCCTCATGTATCCTGCAGGGGTCCCAAGTTACCCAGTGCCTTTTTCATACTCCCTATGTATTTAAAAAAGGACTGTTTGTTATCCTTGATCCTTGATGCTAGTCCTAGTTCCATATCTGCCTTAGCTTTCCTAACAGCCCCCATACAGACCCGAGTAATGGAGGTATACTCCTCTTTGGTGATAGCCCCTCCCTTTCACTGGGTGTATGCCTCCTTTTTGGCAATCAGACATTCCCAAATGCCCTTGGTGAGACAGGGGGACTTTTAAGCACTCTTTCCCCCTTTGATTCTTGTTGGGATTGTCACCCCTTGGGCTCTGAGTATCGTCTCCTTAAGGAACAACCACTTGTCTTGGACCCCCAGTTCCCCCACTTTCCAGGACCCCAGTGCCTCTCCTACAAATCTCCTCAACTCATTGAAGTTGGCCCTCTTGAAATCAAGAGCTACTGCTTTGCTCTCTGCCCTTGACACCCTGCGCTGGATGGTGAATTCCAGTAGGAGATGATCAACTGTTGCCCAGGTGGTCGAGGACCTGGAGTCCCCTCACCAAGTTGTCACCTGTGGCCAGGACCAGGTCCAGCAAGGAATTTCCCCTTGTGGGACTGTGCACCTCCTGGGTTAAGTGGAGGTCCTGTATCTCAGCAAGTAACTTTCATGAGCGATCAGACCTGGCTGACTGCTCCTCCCAGCAGATGTCCAGGTAATTTAGATCACCCGTGACAAGTACATCCCTTGCCTTAAGTGCCTCCACAAGCTGACCTGAGAATTCACAGTCCAGCTCTTTCCTTGGTTGGGAGCTCTGTAGTAAACCCCCACCGTTAAGTCCCTTTCCCCACCATCCCCCTGTATTCTGACCCAGAGCACTTCAGCCTACCCCTCCTCTGACCCCATCCGGCTAGTTGAGGATGTGTATTGCTCTTTGATGTAGAGCACCACACCCCCACTTTTCCTCCCCACTCTATCTGACCTGTATAGTCTATAGCCCCTAATGTTAACCACTCAGTCATGGGATGAATCCCATCAGGGTTCTGTGAGCCCTACTATGTCTGGGTTTGAACTAGCTATCCAGAGGGCAAGTTCTGCCTGCTTATTCCCCATACTATGAGCATTGGTATAGAGGCATTCAAGCCTTGAATTGGTGTGTTTGCCACCCCTGAATTCCTAGGACTATCCAGACCCCTGTCACTTACCTGGGTACTCCTTGTGCATGTCACCTGTCTTGGTTGGGAGGTGTCCTCAAGTCCTCCTGTGGTCCCATCCCCCGGTGAAGCTAGTTTAAAGCATGCCGCATGAAATCAGCCATCCTGGAAGAGAAGACATGCTTGCCTTTAGGAGAGAGGTGTAGCCCATCCCACCCAAGCAAGCCCCCTGTGCGAAAGTATGGGTTGTTATCCAGGAACCCGCCTGGGAATCCAGATCTGCCTGGATTCATTCCCCATCCTCTAGCATGTTAACTTTACCCCATAATTTGTCATCAGCTATGAATTTGGACAGAGTGCTTTCCATGCCTTCATCCAAGTCACTGATGAAGACATTGAACAGCAGAGGTCCAAGGACCGAGCCTTGTGGGATTCCACATCTCTCCAAGTGAATAGCAACCCATTCATCACCACTCTCTGGGTGAGACCCGTAAGCCAATTTGCCACCCACCTGACCCTTAACTACCAACTTCTTCAGTCTCCTTAGGGAGTGTCTAAATTATAACTTCTATCACTATTTCTTCCTTCTTAATAACTAAAAAAAAATTATCTACAGAGGAGATGTAGAGAGGTAACTAGCACATCTCACTATAGTGAACCTTTACCACTGACTTTATTATTCCCCTTTTTTGCAACTCCTTTAACATATCTCTAGAAGTCATTCTGGAGGTTTCCTTTCCTCTCAGACTGAGAAGGTATCAGACCTGGTTTCCAACTTGTTTTTCATGGGAAGCTTTTCTCTGTGTCTTGATAGACTTGAATACTTATTCTGAAATCTGATTGCCTCTTCAAAGCAATATGTTTGAAATCAGAAGTGCCATCCTTCTTAGTGCTATATGGAACACTTCATCACTGCAGCACAGTGGGCACTGACAGAAGTGAAGTGGTGATGTGTGATCATCTACTGAAAGTGCTCCGCAGCCATGCCCTTATAGAAGGGCATGGCTGCAAAGCGCTTTAAAAAGTGCTGGATTGCACAACATATGAACCCTCATTACATGAGGATTCAGATGAAGATGCTCTAAAGTGAATGAAGCATCCCAGCCCCAGCGTTGTCTTCAGGATAGGAGTGGGGGATGGGGGAGAGGGGAGGGAGTTCCATCTGGGGTTGCACAGCCTCTCCTGGAGAGAAGGGCAGGTGGAATGGAGCCCCCCCGAAGTTGGGAACTTCAATCCACCCATGCCCCCTCTCCAAGGCATGCTGGGCAAACCTCATAATGGACCTCCCTCCCCTGCCTTCTCCCCCTCCCATCCTGAGACAGCACTGGAGGTAAGAGAGGGAGGGTGGGGCTAGCGGAGAGAGGCTGCAAAGATGCAGCCTCTCTCACTGGATTGGCTCCAAAGTGGAGCTCTATACCCCACCCTCCAGACCCAACAGCTAGTTAGAGCAGGAAGCTGCACGTCTGTCAATGCCCAGTGTTTGGAGCCGTGTTGCCCACCACACTTACTACATGCCTGTCTATTCAGTTTATCTCCCTTAGCATTATCATTGCCAGCAGGAAATTCTATTCTTCAAGGTGGCTTCCTACCAACAGAAAAGCCTACCTACCTTGTGTGGTAGGTTTTTCTGGCCTAATGCATGGAAAACCTCTTTTTGTGCATTCAGCTCTACAGCCTGGATCTTCACAGTTTCTGCTGCCCGGCAGATTTAGGTAGTCCTTTCTAGGGACAAGTTTCCCTCATGTAATAGCTTTTCTTGTAATCCAGTGTCTGCAATGCCACAAATAATCCTATTTCTCATCAGAGATTCTGTCAAATTCCCAAAAGCACAATTCTTACTCAGGCTCTTTCATTTAGTAAAATATTAATCCATACTTTCTCCTGTTGATTGTTTGCATATTAAAAATCTGTGCCTTTCAAGGAACTAATTTAATACCCCTCAAATTTTGACAGTATTACACTTAACTGCAAATTTTGGCCTTCTGCAAATGTAAAGGCAGCCAGGGCTTCTTAGTCCACCGTATGCAATAAGATTGCATTTCTGCCCCTACAGCTGCTAGGTAATACTAGATCTTTGTCTGACCATCTTCCAGGTCTCTGCTATATTGCCTGATTTGACAAAGGCAGGTGGAGGTTACAAAACTTCCATAACTAACTGTTCTTTTACTTAGACTATAACTGTGCAGAAAGATAGCTTTACAGTCATCTTTTTCCTTTCACATGGCTGCATCACTTTACTTGCTCTTGGCTTCCAACTTCTTCACTTCGTGTCTTTCTTTCTCATTTGACGCTGCTGAAACCATCGGTAGTGTAGCAACCATCAAGTCCAATAAAAACAGTCAGGCAGGAATGAGAAGAAATAAACAACAACTCTTATTGTGGAGGAGTAGGCAAGCCTCTGCAGCCCCCTTTCTCTCCAACTGAGTACTCTCTAACTGAGGGACCATCTCCCCATCACCAGCTCCTCCGTCTCCTTTGTTAGGGAGCATCTCTGAACTATAACTTTTATCAGTATAGCCTTTGACCCCAAATGGTTATAGGACAGAAAGATCATTAACTCAATTTAAAAGTTGGGAACTGCGTGCCAGAAAGAGAAAGGGCATGCCTATCCTGTGACAGCTGCATGCTCCAGCTGGAAAAGTCCCAGCATATCCTTCAGACTAGTTCCAAACTCAAAAACACACAAACAAAGAGTCTCCGTGCCATCTTTGTGGAGATGTTGGTCTCTACGCAACCGATAGTGGCTGCTGAGGATACTTCCAGAGCAGGCTTGCTGGTATACTTGCAGGTCTGCAGAATGTAATCAGAAGCAGAGAGCACGCTCACCATGTTCAGTGAGAATTTTGCCATTGCAGTGCAGTTCATGCCTTGAGTAATGACTCACAGTTCCAAAGCAAGTCTGAAGCAAAGCAGAGACTTAAACACAGACCTCATGAGCCTGTATGGAGTGGTCACCCTTCTTCTCACAAGCCTCGCTCTTTGTTCATTCTTACCAATTCTGTCAGAAGAACTTTTACTTAATCAGAGAGCATGTGATTTCAGTAACCAGTCCTTAATGATCAGCTAAAAAACAACTTAAGGACTTTCATTTGATAATCACCTACTCATTAGCTAATTTGAGAATGGCACAAAGATAGAAAGCATCATCACTGAAGAGAAGGATAGGAATGATGGCAAGTGTTGGTTGTCCTTCAGAAATGGAGTTTTACAAATTTAATTAAAAGTAATAAGACAAAAATGCAAGGACATACACTCAAGGAGTAATATAAAGAATTCCTGCTGTAAATTAGGATCTCATCAGTTGCAAATGACTGAGGAAGAGAAAGTGCTGGGTATATCAATTCAACCACAGAATCATGAGGCACCACTATGAAGCAGTTGTGAAAAAAAACAGTCCAATCTTAGGATGTGTCAGGTGAGGTATTACCAGTAGAGATAGGAAAAAATTAATGGTACTTTAATAGGAAAATGTGAAAATCTGTCTTAAGAAAAAAGACAAAAAATGTGTCCTCTTTTGTCTAGACGAGTGATTCTCAACTGGGGAGCCACAGTTCCAGCACCTCTGTTCCTACTACCACAACAGCAAGGTGAAACTGCCCTGCATGGCTCTGTTTCCAAGAGGCACGTGCAAAGCCAGACTAGGAAGCAGCTTCAGCTTCTGCCTGCATTAGATTTATCTGAGTGCTCCCTCCTGCCACAGCCACTTCCTCGTCTTGCTCTTTATATGCCTCTTAGAAACAGTCGTATAGGTCAGTTCCACTTGGCAGTAGTGGTATGGCAACCTGGAGAGAGATCTGGTTTATCTCCAGGCTGCTACACCACTGCTGCCTCTGTCATACAGAATTGCCCTCTGTGGCCACGGGTAGTTCTAACATTTTGAAAAGGGGAGTGCATTATTACAAAACACATATTTTTCTCCAGTTAAAAATAAACTAGAAGCTTTACTAACATGTCACAGGCCTAGAGCTGTATTGTTCCATTTAATATTGAAGCAGAAACAAATATAACGCCCTTGGAATGAGTTCAAAACAATCTGCAGGGCTGTGAAATAGGAGCTTCATTACCAGGAGCAGCTAACAGACAGCAGAACTGCAGAACAATGGATAGCTTGGGTGATGGAACATCAAGACCATGGAAAAGAAGAGAGGGTCATTCACACTTGTGCAATTAAGAGTTTAAGAAAGGATCAGATAGAATATAAGGAGCCATGAAGTCAGTTGACTCCCTCAGCCCTGCCTGACTAGAAATGCCAGGCAGCTGGTTTCAAACTTTGGGTGAACCAGCAATCAAAGTGGGGTGCAAGTGTACCAGTATATCCCCCCTGGATCTGCCTCTGTGCGTGCATCTGTGTTTGCAGGATACACATGCAGAGCCAAACTGGGAAGTAGAGGGTGTGCTCATGACTGCATTAGGTTTATGTGATAAAGCCGATAAACTGAGACAATATAACAACACTTCTCAGATGGCGTGTCACTAAATTCAGGAAAGTTATGGAAGGGAGACTTTAGTCCAAAGTGGCAGAGAACCACTGATCTAAGAAAAGAAGGGTGGAGAGGTACATTATTGCCATACAAGAACAATAAAGCTAAAAGGTACCATTGGCACAAGAACAAATGGAGAAAAGCAGACCATGAGTAAATGTAGGCTTGAAATTTGAGTAAGATTTGTAACCTCCAGAGACCAGCAGCCTCCCCATAGGAGTTGTGGGGAAAAATAACCAAGTATAAGATTAAATACAATAAAGTTATGAATGGGATCATATGATGGCATTGCCTGCAATAGCAGGAGAGTGGATTTGATGGCTTGGAGCACAGGTGGAAACCTGCAGCACTCATGTTATAAGTGGCACAGGCAGCCTCTGTGGATAGCACACAGAAGGTCAAAGAACAGCAGCAAACAATGCAGGGAGCAGAAGGCAGAGCAACAGATCAGGCAGGGAGCACAGGGTAGGGAGCAGACAGGGAACCAGAAAATTGGACAAGGGAAGAGGTTCAAAGTAACAGTTTGAGAAGGTGTGGGGCTTAGCTTGTGGCAAACCTGTCAAAAAAATTGGACCCCACTGGCCTACAGAATCCCTTCCAACCCTATAGTCATATGTTCTACAGGGCACCCTGTTGAAGGGGCAATGTGCAATGCCAACTCCATGACAGTAACCCAAGGAAGAATTGCAGAATTGATAGCTAGACATTGGACTTTATTTAAGGTCTGTCAGTGGGTCAGAGAAAGACTGGTACAGATTCTGATGGAAAAGTATAGACAGGGATTCTCTGTTTATTTGTTCTGTAGCTGTTTAAGACAGTCAACAGGGAAGTTTGTTATCTCTCCAAAATGGCCTGTCATGTAGTTGCTTCCTCCCTTTTTCTGACAGAGCTCACATTTGTTGATTTTCAGGGTGCACTGCAAGACCTATTTATTTATTGAGCTCTTTGGCTGTAGAAGGGCCTGAGTTATGCTATGAGTGGGAGCACAATTCTCACTTGGAATGTGTAGACGTAAAATTTTTGTTGAATATTTATCCCAAGGATTTTTGAAAATGGTAAATTTGTCATCAAGAACTATCGCAAAGCTGAGTTCTAGCCCAGATGTACATTGCTATGCCTTTGGAGAGCATAGTGTGTAGTTTCCTGGCTGTTCACCTAATTGGTCTTGATCAAAATTCTCCTTTGGTTGCTAGAGCATGGGATCTTCCTCCACAGCTACAGCAATCCTACACTCCATATACATTCAGGGAGAAAGGATGTTCAGAGCCCTCCTCCAAGCAGAGGAGTATAATGAGTCAGAGAGAGCCACAAAAAGCAATCTGCATATGATGCCAATGATTCCCTAATACCAGTGAACCCTGAACCAAAAATAAACTGGGAATTAACACTGGGAAGTGAGTTGGAGGAACACTAACTTATTAAAATTCAGACCTATATAAAAAAGGCTTATTCATGCTGATATGTTTGACCATACTTATTGACATCTTTGTGTCTATCTGCATGAGTAAATGCTTGCTAAGAGGAGTGAGCAAGGGCACTAAGGTGGAGCTATTAACCTTCCTTCCCTTAATTTATTTTAACATGCTCACTATTAATCAGTTCAGATGAATCATTTTAGATTGTGAGTTTGTTCATCAGCTCTTCTCTGGCTTTGGAGTTCATATCATGTGACTGATCATTTACATTGAATGCCCTTGTTTTGGCCCCAAACTGGATGACTTTTTTAAACAAGAGAAACATAAAAATGCTTCTGGTAAGAAATATCACATAAATGTCCATTTACAATTAAATTTAAGAGAAAGTCTGGTTTTGTAAACATTTGCTGCACTGCACAAGTACTGTTCGAATGGACACCCACCCTATGTATCATTACCCAGAAGCCCAGCCAGCTGAATGCCAAGTTTTCCACTGTATGGTCTTGACAAATCTTCTATTCTTCATTATTCTGCCAGCTCCAGTATATGATGAATGGTTATTCTAAATGCTGGGAAGCTCTGAGGCAGTGGAATTGCTTCAAATAAGCCCTCAAAGTTTGGCTCTTTCCTTTGAATTTTTTCATTTCTTAGAATCATAGAATCACTGAACCATAGAAAATTAGGGTTGGAAAGAACCTCAGGAAATCATCTAGTCCTATTCCCTGGTCAAAGCTGAAAGCTTAAAGGACAATCCCCAACTCGATCATGACAGCCAACGTGTTATCTACCTGGGTCTTAAAAACCTCCAAGGATAGAGGTTCCACAACCTCTCTGGGTAATCTGTTCCAGTACTTCACTACCCTTCTAGTGATAAAGTTCTTCCTAATATCTAACCTAAACCTCCCTTGCTGCAACTAGAGACCATTGCTCCTTGTTCTGTCATCTGCCACCACTGAGAACAGTCTGCCTCCATCTTCTTTGGAACCATCCTGCAGGTAGTTGAAGGCTGCTATTAAATCCCCTCAGTCTTCTATTTTCCAGACTAAATAAGCCCAGTTTCCTTAGCCTTGTCTCATAAGTCATATTCTCCAGCCCTCTTAACTATTTTGTTGCCCTCCGCTGGACTCTCTCCAGTTTGTCCACATTCTTTCTGCAGTTGGGGGGACAGCCCAAAACTGGACACAGCACTCCAGATCTGGCCTTACCAGTGCAGATTAGAGAGGAATAATCACTTCCCTTGATCTACTGGCAACACTCTTACTTATGCAACCCAGTATATGCTGTTAGCTTTCTTCACAAGGGCACACTATTGTTTCCTATTCAGATTATTGTTCACTGTAGCCCCCAGGTCCTTTTCTGCAGAGCTGCTGCTTAACCAATCAGTTCTCAGCCTGTACTAGTGCATGGGATTGTTTTCTCCTAAGTTCAGGACTTTGCTCTTGTCTTTATTGAACTTCATGAGATTTCTTTTGGTCCAATCCTCCAATTTGTCGAGGTCTCTCTGAATCCTATCCCTACACTTCACTGTATCTACTACTGCCCCCAGTTTGGTGTCATCCACAAACTTGCTGAAGGTGCACTCCATCCCATCTTCCAGATTGTTGATTAAGATATTGAACAAAACTAACCTCAGGACCAACCTCTGAGGCACTCCACTTCATACTGACTGCTAACTAGTCATCAAGCCATTGATTACTACCCTTGGAGCCTGATAATCCAATAAATTTTCTATCCACCTTACAGTCCATTCATTTAATCCTTACTCCCTTAGCTTGTTTACGAGAATGTTATGGGAGACCATATCAAAAGCCTTGCTAAAGTCAAGGTATATTACATCTACTCCTCTCCCTGCATCCACAGAGTCAGTCATCACATCTTCATGCCTTCAAAATAGCTCCTTGCCACAGATTCCCAGTGGAGAACTTGTTTGGGATTCCCAAACTTATATCACTTCTTGGATTACCTCACAAAGTCAGCCCAGGTGTAGCTATTAGAGTTGATAAGCCACTGGCTCCTTGGATTCCAAGACCTGGCCCTTTGATTACTGACCTCCCCTGGTTATCTGTGACATCCTCAGAGAGCTACCCATTCTGGCTTAGTTCCTAGAGAGGGATTTTTCCTCTTCAAGAGGCTGTAGTGTACCCAAAGACATGTGCAGCAAACCAGGAAGGTGTTCTTAAATAAAAGGCATATTAGTCTATGGCAGGGGTTAGCACCTTATAGCTGGGAGAGTCATTATAACTGGTCCAAGGAGATGGAGAACTTCTGTGGCATTTTGGCAGTGAGAGGCAGGGAGAAGCAGCAGCAGGAACATGCATTGGCAGTGGCCGCCCAGGGGGAGAGAAGAGGGAGCAGGTAGCTCCAGCTCTGGTGGCAGTGGTGGTAAAGCATGACTTAGAAACAGTTTGCGCTCAGAGCCAAAGCTATTAAAGTGGTCCGTACTGAAACACATTACCAACATCTGAACTATGGCAGTACAGAGTAGCGGGCAGAGTCCTTGGGCCCCAAAGCTCAAGTTCTTACAGGATATTTGTTGGGTGAATGGCCAAGTCTGTTCTTTCTTCAGAGAAAGGTAGTCACTTTAGCCTGAAATCAGGCAGAAGGCAGGGTAGAGTTACACCATATAAACTAACTAAATCAAAGATGCATACAGTTTCATAAGCAGCAGCTTATTTCATATCACATATGATTAATTAAGCTGTTGTTTATAAAAGCTTATGCATCTGAAGGTTGGTCTATGAAGCTGGATCTCTACCCTGCTTTCTCTCTCCAGCCCCTCAGGCTTGTCTTGTTCTGCCTTTTTCCCCTCCTTTCCTTCCCACCTGCTCTTTTTAAATGTCCTTTTTAAGATCTTCTCTTTTCACTGAAGCTTTGATGTCCTTCTTTGGCACCAGAAACAACAGGAAGTCTCTTCAGGTACAGGGGCTGGAGTCCACTTGGGTGTCAACATAGGCAAATGGATTCATTGTTGCTTATTGGGCAATTCTCCCCTAGTAGAGCAGCAAGGCAAATCTTCAAAGGACAGCTTCAAAATATCATTAGCCAATTCTTTTCTTGTATGAAGTTGGAGCTGTTCTTACCTAAAGAAAGGTAGTTTGCTTGGTTATTCTGAAGCCAGACAGAAGACAGGGCTTGATGGCATCTTGAAGACTAGAGGGCTCAGAGAGGCATAGGCTTTCACAGTTAACAGCCTTCTTTGTCAGATGCTATACAAAGTAGGCTGTCACCCATGTAAGTTTATACTTCTCTAAACCAGTTAGTCTTTAAGGTGCCACTTGGCCTTGCCTTCTGTATCTAATTTAATCAGAAAAAGAGAGGCATGCTACATTATTGTAACATAAATACGTTTCACCCAGAAATGTTACAAGTGGGTCTGTCACACTGCTCCAGGTCCATCTTGATAAGAATACCAGGTTCCAGTCTGACAGCTCGTAAAACAAAGCTGCTAACATTGCTCTGAAAAAGCCAGAATTCATTGGCTGTAAAGGCTTTGCTTCCTCTGCCTATGTTTTGTCCTGCGTTCTGTCTCCTCCCCCTGCTTCCTCTGGTCAGCCAAGCACAACACTTCTAGCCAGAACTCCTGTCTGGCCATGTGAGAAGACAGCAATAACCCTGGCCTACGATCCTGTGTAACATGCAGTCTCCTGAGTTCATGCTCTCCTGGAACGCTTTCCCCACAGCAGCATTCCCTGCTCCTCTTCCAAGCCACAATTCAGCTAGGCAGTGGTAAGCATCTCTGCTATATCATGAACTAGAGAAGGCATGCAAGAAGCAAGGACTGATCATAAGAGCCCAGTGGCAGGAAAAGTGAGGCAGCTGCCCTGGGTACAAATGTGGAGGGGTGGGGAGGGGAGGGGGGAAAACAACAGTTGCTGCTGCCGTGGCATCATCATGCCACCAGCAGTGACAACAAGAAGTTGCCACTGCCCCAGGTGCCTGACCATATCATGAAGTGAATAAACTCCATAGCAGGCTTGAACCTGTATTTACAAGTACTAGTCTGTTTCAGAGTTTTTTCATGTGCAGCAGTGCACATGTAGATGCTGCCCAGTTGACTGGGGCATGAGGGTGCTTCAGTGCAGGGGCTGCCAGTGAAGCACCCTTGTGCCCCAGCCAGCCCCTCCATGGCACACTGAACTCAGTAGGAACAGCCATGGGCTGCTGCCAGCTGGGGCTGCTCTGACTGGGTTCCATGTGCTGCACACGAATAAACTCCAGAGCAATGTACTCAGGAGTTTTTTGCTCCAAGGTGTGTGTTCAGATGGCATGCCAAGGGGCAAAAAACTCCAGAACAATAAGCTCCAGAGTTTATTCATGCACATTAATTGCATGTGTAGATGCACCCAGTTTGTTGGCTTCTGTAAATCTGATGTGTAGCTGTCTAATTCTCTCCCTGTCCATTTATGTCAAAGATGAAGAGTCTATTAGGTCATGGCTGTCCAACTGACACGTTGATCACATCCAGCCCATAAAGGGTTAATGTGACCTGTAGACTCCCCCCCAGCTTCCCCTCCCCCCCATTGTTCTTGCTGCTGTAGTGGCAGCTGGGATCTCCAGGGCAAGGAGCCTGGCAAGCTTACAGCAGAGGGGGACTTGTGCTGCCTATATGGCAATGCTGGGGGCAGGGCAGTGGGCTTAGGTAGAAAGGTCATATGGAAGTGGTGGAAGAGGATGGATGAGGGAGTGGGCTCATGCTGCCCATGGGGCAGGGGGTTTATATGCAGTGGCAGTGGGGTGGGGCTAGGTGATTGCCAACAAGGTGTTGCCAGTGGTGTCTTGTGTGGCAGGGCGCACTCACACTGCTTATATTGCAGGAAACTGCACACGGTGGGGCTCCTAGGAGACTGTGTGACATGTGGTCCCTGTGGCATGTGGCTCATGTGGCATGCAGCTCAGGGCCCATGACTGGTGCAGTTTACAGCCCTCTAACACTCTGAAATTGGACAATATATGGTCCCACTAGGGAGAATGTCTTACTGGACTTGGTGTTGGCTACAGGGGAGGACCTGGTAGGGGAGCTGCAGATTTGTGGTCACCTGGGGGACAGCGACCATCAATCAGTCAAATTTACCATACAGCATAGGGTGGTTAAGATAACTAGTAAGGTGGAAGTGCTTGACTTTAGGAAGGCTAACTTCAGTGTGCTTAGGAGTCTAGTCAGACACACTGCAGGATAAGAGTATTGGCGAGATGGGAGTCCAGGAAGGGTGGTCGTTTCTAAAGGAAGCAATCCTTTAGGTGCAGAGGGAGACTATCCCAGTATGAGAGAAAAGGGGGAAAGGAGCCAAAAAAACTCCCTTGGCTAAACAGGAAAATGCAGGGGAGCCTAAGGGCAAAAAAGAAGGTATATAGGCAGTAGAAGCAGGAGGAAGCTACCAAGGAGGAGTATACCTACTTGGCTCATACTTGCAGGAAGGCAGTTAGGAAAGCTGAAACAACTACAGAGCTCAGGCTGGCAATACAAATTAAAGACAGTAAGAAGTCTCTTTTTAGGTATGTAGGGAGTAAAAGGAAGGTGCAGGGCAGCATAGGACCCCTACTGAACAAAAAGGAGCCATTAGTGACAGACAGGGGATGAGGCTGATCTATTCAATTAATTTTTTGCCTCGGTGTTCCTGAATAGGGGTCAAGATAAGTCTCCTAATGGGTTTTGAGATGGGCATCAGAGGGACACCTGCCTATCAACTGTCAACACTGACTTGGTGCAGAGTCACTTGGATGGACTGGCTGTGTTCAAGTCAGCAGGCTGGGATGAGCTGCATCCGAGGGTACTGAAGGAATTGGCCAGTGTCATAGCAGAGCCACTGGCACAGCTGTTTGAGCGATCATGGTGCTTGGGTCAAATCCTGGAGGACTGGAAAAGAACCAGTGTGGTCCCAATTTTCAAGAAGGGGAGGAAGGAGGATCTGAGTAATTATAGACCAGTCAGTCTCACCTCCTTCCTTGGAAAGGTCTTTGAAAAGATTATGAAGGATCATATTTGTGGGAGTTCAGTGGGAAAAATAATGCAGCAGAGAAGCCAGCGTGGATTCATAGCAGGTAGATCATGCCTGACCAATCTGGTTTCGTTTTATGACAGGGTCACACATTGCTTAGACACAGGAGTAGGGGTGGATGTCGTTTTCTTGGATTTTAGCAAGGCCTTCAATACAGTATCTCATCCCATTCTCATAAATACATTAAGAGGCTGTGACATAGTTGTTTACACAGTCCAGTGGGTGGCAAATTGGCTTTGCAGTCTCACCCAGAGAGTGGTAGTAGGAGGGTCAATATTGACGTGGAGGGATGTGGGTTGTGTGGTCCCGCAGCGTTCGGTCCTTGGACCAGTACTTCTCAATATCTTCATCAGTGACTTGGTTGTGGATGTGAAGTGTATTCTGTCCAAGTTTGCAGATGATACTAAATTGTGGGGTGAAGTGCACACTCCGGAGGGTAGGGAATGATTGCAGGCAGACCTGGACAGGTTAAAAAAGTGGGCATTCCCCATTGGAATGAAGTACAACAAGGAGAAGTGCAGACTGCTGCACCTAGGGCACAAAAATATCCAGCTCACCTACTGCTGAGAAGTGACTCTCTCAGTTGCACAGAAGCGGAACGGGATCTCAGAATCATAATGGACTCCAAGATGAACATGAGCCATCAGCATGATGAAATCATCAGCAAAGCTAACCACACTTTATCATGCATCAGCAGATGCATGACAAATAGAACCAAGGAGGTGATACTTCCCCTCTATTCAGCATTGGTCAAACCACAGTTGGCATACTGCATCCAGTTTTGGGCGCCGTAATTCAGAAGGATTTGATAGATTCAAGAGGGTCCAGAGGAGGGCCACTCACATGGTTAGGGGCTTACAGGACAAGCCTATGAGGAGAGACTGAGGGACCTGGACCTCTTCAGCCTCTGCAAGAGAAGGCTGAGAAGTGTCCTTCTGTCTGCCTACAAATTCATTAGGGGGATGCAGCAAGGGATCAGAGATGCTCTGTTCACCAGGGCATCTCTTGGAGTAACAAGGAACAATGGTCACAAACCGACAAATAGCAGATTTAAGCTAGATATCAGGAAAAATTTCCTCATGGTAAGGTTGGCCAAAATCTGAAATGGGCTTCCAAGGGAGGTAGCACTCTCCCCTACCTTGGGGGTCTTTAAGAGAAGAATGGATAGGCATCTGGCTGGGGTCATCTAAACCCAGCACTCTTTCCTGCCTAGGCAGGGGGTAGACTCCAATGATCTGTTGAGGTCCCTTATGACCCTAGCATCTATGAATCCAAAAATCTATGAATTCTTCACTTTTGGCCTGAAGAATGCTCTCACTCTTCACTTAAGAGCTCCTTCTCACAATAGCTATATTTTTGTTTGGTGGAAAGAACTTGCATGGTAGCAGATGTGTCTTTGTAAAGGAGGGTAAAGAGGAATTGGAAGGAGTTTCAGGCTCAACAGGTAGGATGGAAAAAATATACATTAAAAAATATGCCCAGGAAAGGGGATGGATAAAGGAAAGACAATAGAATGGCTGTGCCTAGAACTTGGCTACCTTAAAGAGTACAGTAGCTAGCTCCAGGTGCCAACAAAAGCATACCAAACCAAACCAGGTATGTTTAAGTCAGATGATGACAGCTGAGTTTTTGCAAGAACAAAGCCCCCCAATCTCCCTCTATATCTGTCCATGGGGAAGGCAGTGATGGAGATGAGAACAGAGATGTGGCAGGCTCACTGCTTTTGCCTGGCAAGCCTGAGCTGGAGAAGGACACTTCGGATTGGTGGAACATTTCCACCAATCAGGTAACAGCTGGGAGGAGCTTGCCCTGCCCCTGCTTGGAGGTTGGGGGAATGTGAGGAGCCCCTGGACCTGATGGAAGACTGCGCTTTGCCAGTCCAGCAGACTTCGGGGGTGTCACGATGAACCCGGCGGAGCTGGCAAGCCAAGCTCGGGGTCGCGGTCACGGTGGGTTGGCTGGGTGGTGGCTATTGGCACGGACAGGTGGGATTAGCAGCTGCGGAGTCTGAGAGGCAGAACTGGAGAGGGTTGAAATGCAAAGATTCATTTTGACTTATGCTTTTTGGCTTAGGCAGAGAAGTCTTCAGTTACAGTTGCAAACGTACGAGCAACAACACAACCAAGAGGTCTGTTGGCCCACGAGGTTCAGTCCGAAGACCTAGTCCCAGGGCTGGTCAACAGCTCATTAATGGGTAATACAATGATAAAACAAACTGTAACGCGCAGATGATGAATCGCGTGACACCAGTCCAAGGTGGTGGACAATCGGGTGGTCGAAGAGAAAGCCGAGGTCGGAAGCCAGGAGATGATGCAGCTGAGATGTCAGGCCAGAAGGGTAAGCTGAGTCGTAGTCAGTGGAGGAGGCTGAGGTCGGTAATCCGGAACCGGGTTATAACAGAGTCCAAAGGGTGATCAGAAATCGTAGCCGTTAGTCAGTACCGAGAGTAATCAGAAGCCAGGCGAGTGTAATATATCGAGTGATACGAAAGAACCAATGACAAGAGCCAAGGAGGAGATCTGTAGGCCCTAAAGCCTGACTGAGAGACAGTCCCTGCAACAGCAGCCTCTGTTCTCAGCTAGCGCGATCTCCCCCCGCGGGAGGGGTTCACTGAACTTTTATATGAATTTGGTAGCCAATCAGAACCCTCTCCGCAGAGAAATTTCTAGTCAGATTACCTCATGTCAGGTTCTGACTGAGCATGCTCTCAGCCAGAAGCTGACACAATCTGAGCATGGGTCTGTGGGGAAAGTAGGTCAACAATGATTGTCAGGTCTGCAGGTCATCCAGGGGGCACGGGCTGGGTGAGCCCTGGAACTTTCCACTCACAGAATCAAACCGGCATGTCAGTCCAGCTCTTCTGTGCCGGCAGCAGATACTCAAAATTTTCTCTGACAGGGGGCAGGGCCTCCAGTGTAAATAAAAGCCCAGCATGCTGGGCAGATGCAGCAAGGGACAGTGAGGAAAGAGGAGCTCCAGAGAAGACCATCATCTGGACCCCACCTGAGCCTCGAGGGTATGTGGATCAGCTCACAGAGAGCCAGCCCTGGCAACAGCTTGAGGCTGCTTAG
The DNA here is from genome assembly GCF_052110815.1 of Crocodylus siamensis. Lineage (NCBI taxonomy): Eukaryota > Metazoa > Chordata > Crocodylia > Crocodylidae > Crocodylus > Crocodylus siamensis. The sequence continues at coordinate 49,742,763 of NC_143402.1, forward strand.
GCCCCACACAGTGCACAGGTTGGCGCATGGAGAGCTGGCCCCAGGAGCAGCTCAAGGCTGCTTGGGCCCCACGTGTTATGCAGGCTGGTGCATGGAGAGTCAGCCCTGGGAGCAGCTCGAGGCTGCTCAAGTTAGCCTTGGCTCTAGGTCAGATAACCAGAGCCCCCCAGTGTGTCTCAGCATTAAACTAAAAGAGCTCCGGTGCCCAGAGCACGGCCCGGGAAAGGGAAAGACCCCTGGTGTGCGGCTGCGGAACTGAAGCCAGTGACACTGTCTCTCACCCTGTCCTCATCAAAAAGCTGGGAGACTGTGGTGTCGATGCCCACACGGTCAAATGGGTCGCCAACTGGTTGGAGGGCCGCACCCAGAGGGTGGTAGTGGATGGGTTCTTCTCGACCTGGAAGGACGTGGGCAGTGGGGTTCCGCAGGGCTCGGTCCTCGGGCCCGCACTGTTCAACATCTTCATCAGTGACTTGGATGAGGGGGTAGAAAGCACCCTGTTCAAGTTTGCTGATGACACTAAGATGTGGGGGGATGTGGGTGCACTAGAAGGGTGCAATAGGCTACAAGCTGACCTTGACAGGTTGCAACGGTGGGCGGATGAGAATAGGATGGGGTTTAACACTGGTAAGTGCAAGGTGTTGCACATGGGGAGGAAGAACCGGCACCACACTTACAGGTTGGGGAACTCCCCTCTTGCCAGCACGGAGACGGAAAAGGATCTTGGAGTCATCATTGACTCCACGATGAACATGGGCCGGCAGTGTGGGGAGGCAGTCAAGAAGGCCAACCGTACCCTGTCATGCATCCACAGATGCATCTCGAGCAGGTCCAGGGAGGTGATCCTCCCCCTCTATGCGGCACTGGTCAGGCCGCAGCTGGAGTACTGCGTCCAGTTCTGGGCGCCACACTTCAAGAGGGACGTGGACAATATGGAAAGAGTTCAGAGGAGGGCCACTCGTATGATCAGGGGTCAGCAGGGCAGGCCTTATGAGGAGAGGCTACGGGACCTGAACCTGTTTAGCCTCCACAAGAGAAGGTTAAGGGGGGACCTTGTGGCCTGCTACAAACTGGTCAGGGGGGATCAGCAGGTATTGGGGGAGTCCCTGTTCCCCCGTGTGCTGCCAGGAGTGACCAGGAATAACGGTCACAAACTGGCGGAGGGTAAGTTTAGATTGGATATTAGGAGGCGCTACTTCACAGTCAGGGCGGCTAGGGCCTGGAACCAGCTTCCAGGGGAAGTGGTGCAGGCTCCTAGCCTGGGGATTTTTAAAAGGAAGTTAGATGAGCACCTTGCCGGGGTCATCTGACCCAGGTGCTCTTTCCTGCTAAGGCAGGGGGTCGGACTAGATGATCTACCTAGGTCCCTTCCGACTCTAGCTACTATGAAACTATGAAACTAGGGCTCAGCTCCCATAGGAGCTCCCTGGGTGCCCCAAGTGGGGCACCGGGCCCAGAGGGAAGAACCCTCAACTCAAGGCCAATGGCTCCAGGAGGCCTGAGACGGTGTGGAGACCCAGAGGCCAGGTTGACAGGCCCCAGAGAAAGGACCTTGAGCTACCGGGAACCCAGGTCCCACAGAGGAGTTGCCCCCAGGCAAGGGACCCTGGTGGGAGTGGGCCTAGTAGGAGAAGACCCAATCCCATTTGAGGGACCAAGTGGTTGGAGCCCAGATAGGGTGGGTCTAATATCTGGTATAGTTATTTTCCCTATTCGGTATCTATTGTTATTGTTGGTGTTATAAATAGCTAGATGTATTAATTCTGTATAATGGGCTCTGTAAAGATGTCTTTATTAGCTAACCCACTTGTGGTATAAACTTGCTGGATTATATATATATATTGGTAACTCAATAAATTGTATATAGTTAACAACTTTGGGCTTGGGCTAACTCTATAGAGAAAAGAGGGATCCACTTGAAGTTCTGGCGTCCCTCTCACGCACCCCCTTTCCTGCCTACCTGCCCCATCTGATTGAGAATAGGGCCCACCCTTGGGTGTATCTGGGTTACAGATATAAGAAGGGAAGAGTGGCAAAGAAAAGGAGGGGAAATTTCATGAAGTGGGGGGAGAGGATGATAATAGCAGAGAAGTACCCTCAGCTTCCAGTGTCTGATAATAAAAATAGTAGACAATGATTTCAGTGGCTTCCAGTTCACTATGCCCTGTGTTGTGGGTAATTAATGGTGGCTGCCCTGTAGTGAAATTGTCCAGTAATCCTACTTTTTCTTGTTCAGAATTGCCTATTATCCAAAGGTATCACTTTTCCCAACGGAGCTGATATCTTCATGCATTTTCAGAGACATTAGCAAAAGTGCTTGGGGGCAAATTTATCTCTTTCCCTTCATCCAACAGTTTTCTACAGCGAAAAAATGTTAATTTGTCTCTGGAAAGCATTGCAATGCATGCACTTCCTCAGTGAGATACTAGCAATATGCAAAATGAAAATACATTTTTACTTATGAAAATTTCCTGTGTTTGCTTAAACCAAAAAACAATGCAAAACAAGAATGTGACTGCTAGGTTTATTGGCAATGCCCATTCCTTTTGCTTGGTCCTGCATACCATTGAAAAGAAGAACATGTTTATTTGTAAGTTTTTAAGCATCCAGTTAAAAGATTCTCTTGTTTTTCCTGGCCCTTTCCCCATGAATTCATTTGTCACATACTTCAGATAGTTTATTACAGCTTTGTCAATTACTTGCACCTTTAAGCACACAGAATAAAAACAGAGCTAGTAATAAGTGAAACTATTCCTTCCAAAACAGAAACTCATTCTTGTCAAGATTCCCATCTATAAATATCTCAGGAAAGGAAAAGAAAGTTTAACTTGGCATGAAAATGTGGGTGCCATGAGGAATGCCAGTTTTAAATGTTACCAGAATGACCCCTGCTGTGGATGCATAACATCCCAGTGAGAGGATTAGCCTCTTTTATACCAAACAGTCCAGCTTACCCTATACATTGAGCACCAGTGCCAAGGAAAAGGTTGATGAAAAGTTGAGAGATGATCCAAGCAATCTGATTGACTGAGGCATGAAGCCTGAATTCTGGAGAAATGTTGTGTGCAGATGAGAAAAACAATTATATTTACCACTTTTTATATGCTCGCAGGACCTTTTTCTGCCCACACCCCAAAGCACACTACAGAATTGAAACTCATTGGTGCCTATCTTCAAGAAAGGGAGGAAAGTGGATACAGCAAACTATAGGCCCATCAGCCTGACTTCTATCCTGGGGAAGGTCTTAGAAAAGTTTATTAAAGAGGCCATCCTTAATGGACTGGCTGATACCAACATCCTGAGGGATAGCCAGCATGGACAAGGGAGAAGAGATTGATGATTTCAAAAAAGCCTTTGATCTTGTATCGATGATCACCTCTTGGTGAAACTGGCCAGTTGTGGCCTTGGGTCCACCACAATCCACTGGCTGGGAAATTGGCTCCGTGGTTGGACCTAGAGGGTGGTGGTTGATAGAAGTCAATCGTCATGGTGCCCTGTGACCAGTGGGGTCCCCCAAGGCTCTGTCCTTGGACCCGTATTGTTCGACATCTTCATTAATGATGCGGACATTGGAGTCAGAAGTGGACTGGCCAAGTTCGTCGATGACACCAAACTTTAGGGCAAAGCATCCACACCAGAAGACAGGAGGCTGATCCAGGCTGACCTGGACAAGCTCAGCAAATGGGCAGACGAGAACCTCATGGTGTTTAACACCGAAAAATGCAAGGTTCTCCACCTTAGGAAGAAAAACCTGCAGTGTCCCTATAGGCTCAGCAGTACTATGCTGGCTAGCACTACAGAAGAAAGAGACTTGGGGGTCGTATTAATCACAAGATGAACATAAGCCTGCAATGTGATGATGCTGCTAGTAAAGCAACCAAAACGCTGGCTTGCATCATAGATGCTTCTCAAGCAAATCCCAGGATGTCATTCACCCCTTGTACTTGGCCTTGGTGAGGCCGCAACTGGAGTACTGCGTCCAGTTTTGGGCTCCACAATTTAAAGAGGATGTGGAGAAGCTTGAAAGAGTCCAGAGAAGAGCCACACGCATGATCAGAGTTCAAGAAAACAGACCTTACAATGACAGGCTGAGAGCCATGGGGCTCTTTAGACTGGAAAAGTGCAGGCTCAGGAGTGATCTGGTGGCCACCTATGAGTTTATCAGGGGTGACCACCAGTATCTGGGGGATCATTTGTTCACCAGAGCGCCCCAAGGGATGACGAGGTCGAATGGTCATAAACTACTGTGAGACCGTTTCAGGCTGGACATAAGGAAGAATTTCTTTACTGTCCAAACCCCCAAGGTCTGGAATAGCCTGCTATCGGAGGTGGTTCAAGCACCTACATTGAACACCTTCAAGAGTAGTTTGGATGCTTATCTTGCCGAGATCCTATGACTTCAGCTGACTTCCTTCTTCCCTTTTGGGGGGGTGGGACTGGACTCGATGATCTTCTGAGGTCCCTTCCAGCCCTAATGTCTATGAAATCTATGAAATCATTGTTCCAGTCCACAGACAGAGAAAAAAAAGAGGGCTAGAGCAGGGACTTACTGAAGGTCACAACAGTGAGTTAGTGACAGATCTAATAATTGTCTATGGGTTCCTGCCCCACAGCCCAATCCTCTGGGCCTAGCAACGGCTGCTGTTTGCATTATTGTTCGTGTTTATTACCACAGCACCCTATTACTCTCCTGGCACTGTACAGATTCATGACAGAGGTAGGTAGCTGTGTTAGTCCTAAGTTAGGGAGGAGGCAAGGGAGAGGTGCACCTTTTAGACTAATTGAATCAGAGATGCATACGCTTTCATAAGCAACAGCTAACTTCACATAGCATCTGATGAAGTAAGCCATTGCTTTAAAAAGTTTATACATCCCAGATTTAGTTAGTCTATAAGGTGTGCCTCTACCTTGCCTTCTACCTGTAGAGATCCATGAAAACGGACAGACTCTGCCCAGCATAGGTTTCTATTGAAGTATAGCCAGAGTGAGAAGGCTTAACTGAGGCAGATAAAGGAGAAGTGACTTGTCAAAGATCCCCAGTAGGTCAGTGGCATAGCTAGGAATAGAATGTAGGGCTTTGAATTTACCTCCCAGCACTCTCCCTGCCAACTATACTGACCCACCTGTTCACGACAACCCACTGCCATGGCCTATGTCCTTTTGGTATAGCACCTGTTGTTAAACTAATTGGCTCCCTGGTTCATGCACCTTTCCTCTTTACTTAGGCTGGTGTCTGGAATTCACCTGCTGATGTGGATTTAACTGTATACATAAAAATCCCTGTTTGCTAACATGTTATCAGGCCATGTTCACGTTTACTAGGAATTAATGACCTGCTGAGATCCTTCAGAGTTACTGTGGGATGTCATATACCTACAGTACTAGCTGGCGCTATAGTCTAGCATGTAAACCAAGGGTCTGAGAGTCTGTAAACCTGTATTCTAGTCCTGGGTCTGCCATTAACATGCACCAAAATCTCAGCCAAAATATTTAATTGTATCCTTTCATCCTGGGAGTGTTTGAGGGTTAATAAGTACAACTGTAAAATGTTGTATATAAAATGTTTCTCATAAACACCTTGCATCTTATGTATTGTTGTTGAATTAACACCAATTTAACATGATTTGCTAGTTTGGGGTGGGGGGTGTAAGCTGAGGACTAGTAAAGAGCTTCTGACATTTATCTGTATTTAGTCAGGCCAGGATCATATGAAAGTTTTGGGGAGATGGAGAGGGTAGGAGTTACTCTGAAAAAAGTGTTCAGCTAGGTTGAGGAACCTCTGGGCTTGATTCTAATCAATAGCTACTATAAAACAGAAGCATCTGTATACTAAATGGAGCATAGATATTATACCAATATGAATACTCTGTGAAATGAGAAGGGGATCTAGTGAAATGAGAAGGGGATCATAAAGCTGGGCTGCACAGACATTTCGGCAACATCTTCCCTATCTCCAAAGGTTTTTCATGCTTCCACATCATGGATGGACAAAATGCAGCCTGCGGGCTGAATGCAGCCTGCCAGGCCATTATATCTGGCCCATGGAGCCCCTAAAAAATTTAGAAAATTAATATTTATCTGCCCCCAGCTGCCTGTCATGCAGCCCTCGATGGCTTGCCAAAACTCAGTAAGCGGCCCTCTGCCTGAAATAATTTCCCGCCCCTGCTCCACACGTTTTACTTCCATTCTGGTTTCTGATCTGAGAAGGGAGTTGGGCGGTTTCTCACTTTCCCTGTATGTCACAATGAATACCAGGTGCATCCTAGTCAAAAGTCCAGGGAAAGATATCTTTTATTCCCATTCCTAAAAATAGCTTTTTTGGCACTAACTGCATTAAAACAGTTCTATTAATCTATTTGATAGCGAAGGTTGGGAGGCAGGTTGTTTGAGTGGAGATTCCTCTTGCTATTACAGTGTTCCCTGTCTTGGGATGAATACCTTTTCTACTACTTTTGGGGAAGTAGGGAATCATCCAGAAATTATTCTAATGCTACTATTACCACAAATGCTTAGAGTCAATAGAAATCACCTTAATAAGCAGCAGACTGATTCAAAATCCAAACTGTCCCTGTCCCAGTCTTCCTATCAAGCAGATTCACAGTGCCACTTCAACATCTGTGCTGCATTTCATGCTTGCCACCTTGGTTCTAGTGCTGACCTGGACTTTTCTGTTGCCTTTTGGCTGTTGTCCTGATCTTGTCGCAGGGTCAGCAGCCCTTCAGACCTGCACCACTTCGGTTAGACCCTCATCACTGATTTGGATTCACCTTGCTTTTGAGTCCTGTCAGTTGATTTTCATGTACAGTCTTGTCCAGATTACATGTTCCAACTGTTCTCAACCTGCTTTTCCCTAAAGCAGAAAATCTTGTCCCTGGTGTGGTATCATAGAATCATAGGGCATTTATACACGTGCTCTGGAAGTGTGTGGGGGAGGGCACTTTAATTAGTGGGGCTCCAAAAGCGGCTATAATTAAAGTGCCTTGAGTGTTATGTCTATCAGCAGCCACACTGAAAAATGGTGGTGGTGGGGCACGTTAATTAAAGCTCGTTGAATGAGCTTTAGCTAAAGCACCCCTGCCAACATTTTTCAGTGCAGGGGCACTGATACACGTGATGCTGGAATCTGCTGGAGCATAGCACATCAGAATAGCCTCACTGCACGGGTATAGGTGCCCAGAGGTCATCTAGTCTAACCCCCTGCAGGTAGGATCATTCCTATCCACACTATCCCATAAAAACCATAATCTAAGATCTACATAAGACCACCATCAGCCATGACACGACACAGACCTAACACCCTAACCTGCCACACGTAAAGCAGGGGAACAAGGGAAGCCAATGTCCTGCTTCTATAAAGTATTGTCAATATATGCTCAAGAGGTCCTGGGTAGAGGACCATGCCCTCCACTACAGAGGAAGGAAAAAAAAACACAGTCCTTGTCTGGCCCAGAGCCCAGACAACTGGTTTCAGAAGGCCTCAAGACCTATCAGCTAGTGCTAAAGCAAGGCCTGTGCAACATGTTCCCCTACACATATTGAGGGGTGCAAAGTGAAGAGATAATTAAAGAACAAACTCAGCACACTAAAATTCAAGTACACAGTTACATAAACTGCCAAATACAGTTAGGTACGTGTATTGTGAGACATGCATTGGGATTAAATGCATAGAGACTCCCACCTCAAACAACACTGTGTCCAGGGCTTCCAAAATCCTTAAATACCCACACTGTGCCTGTCTTTCTGGGAACTGGGGAAGGGGTATCTTTTACTGTACTAATTGGGCACAACTGCCTGTGCAGCCTGTGGCGGGCCCGTAGGGGGTACTCCTACGCTGAGCCACCCATCTCACTGTGCCCCACCAAAAACCAAGCTTCAGATGCCTCCCCAGAGGGGCCAACTTCTGGCCAACCCCCTTCCTGGAGCACACCCACAAGCCTGGGGTTATTGCTGTGACCACCCAGGGTCTGGTCTTTGTCTGGGCTCTGTGCTCCCAGGCTACGCAGGCCTTGTAGACCTTGAGGGTGCTTGACTCACTGTGAAATCTTGGGGTGCTTCCTTTAACCTGAAACACAGAAATTAGGCTCCCTTAGTCAGCCAAACAAAGGAAGTATAAAGGTGTGCCCAATCACTCTCAAGCATGTACCATAAAGCTTGCTATAGTGAATAGCTTTATTGGGAAGAGAGGGTAGGCATGGGGAGGGGTAGCAGCAGAATAGCCCTGATCAAACAGAACCAGCCTGATAGCTGTTTGATCCGCTTCTAGATTATTGCAAATTACATTTCTAATCAAATTTCTGGTCATTTACTCATTTCCACATCCTGAGACAGAAAAGGAGCTGAAGAGGTCCAAGTTTCTGTGTAAATGTCCCAATATATCTCCCCTACTTCCTCATGGAGGGGCTGTTTTATACCACTGTTGTGACCTCATCGCTAAGATCCCACCAGAAACAGACCCATTGGCAGTGTGCCCTTGTTGACAAGAAGGCTGAGAGCATACTGGGCTGTATTGGTAGATGCGTTGCCAGCAGGTTAAGGGAAGTGATTATTCCCCTCTGTTCAGCACTGGTGAGGTCACATCTGGAGTACTGTGTTCAGTTTTGGGCCCCTACTACAGAAAGGATGTGGACAAATTGGAGAGAGTCCACCAGAGGGCAACAAAAATGGTGAGGGGGCTGGGGCACATGACTTCTGAGGAGAGACTGCGGGAACTGGGTTTATTTAGTCTAGAGAAGAGAAGACTGAGAGGGGATTTAACAGCAGCCTTTAACCACCTGAAGGCTGGTTCCAAAGCGGATGGAGCTGAACTGTTCCCAGTGGTGGCAGGTGACAGAACAAGGAGCAGTGGTCTCAAATTGCAGCAAGGGAAGTTTAGGTTGGATATTAGGAAGAATTTTCTCACTAGGAGGGTAGTAAAACCCTGAAACCGGTTCCCCAGAGAGGTGGTGGAAGCGCCATCCTTGGCGGTTTTCAAGACCTGGCTAGACAGCTTTGGTTGGGATGATCTAGTTGGGGATGGTTCTGCTTTGAGCAGGGCGTTGGACTAGATGACCTCCTGAGGTCCCTTCCAACCCTCATTTTCTATGGTTTCTATGGCTGCTGACTGGTGCTTCCAAATGACATCACGCCCCCCCCCTCCCCCCCCCGGTGAGAGGACTAGTTGCATGACCTGCAGTGGCAGGAACTCTTAAACAAAGGAAGAGAGAGCTCCTGCCTCCCTGTGGGATTTACAACCCCTTTACCTAAGAGACCAGGTGAATCCAGCAGCCAGAGTTTGTAACCAGAGGGGGAGGGTGGGGACTGCTGCATTACAGCAGAGACAGAGTGGGGGATGATTTCTCCACACAGCCTTAATTGCTAGTCTGAATTGCCAGAGCCTGATAGTCAACTGAATGCCCAAAAGAAGCTATTTTTTCTGCAAGGGTAAGGCTAGAAAGCCTGAGGGTAAGGCTGGAAAGCCAACTTGTTTGTTAAGAGAGGAGCACAGTATGGGGTAAAATGGCTAGTCTGGTAAATGCAAGCAGCCACGATAGACACAGGAACAGAAAGGAATCGCTGCCAGGGCAGCATTTAGAGTCTTTAATACACCCTGGCCAAGCATTCACTGTAAAACTATTCCTGCGCAGAGCACGTCCCTTAGTGAGTTCTCACTGTTGTGTTGGTGCTGCAAGACAGCAGCAGGGTGACTCAGCAGACAAGACTTCCAGGGACAAACTGCCAAGAGGACAGAACTTGCTCCCTCAAATGAGAGACTACAGCATCCAGTGAGTCAAGCATTGGATTCAGTCCAGAAATGGGGCCTCCATTTCTATTCTACTGATTCACCAAGAGGCATTGGGCAAGTCTTTTAGCTTCCCTGATTACCCAGCTGCCAAACAGGGAGAATACTCCTCACCTCCCCTGTACACAGCTTGAAACTCTTCAGATAATAGACAAGACATTCAACTGGGCAAAGACTTGCTGGTCTAGTCACTGTTTGGTCACATCCACTGTAGAGAAAGGCATTTTTGTGCCATTCCCCTTTGAGAAGGTGTTAACACAAATAAAGGGCTCACAAGGAAGTTTACATCATGATCACCATCCCTATACAGGCACCAACCACAGCAGAAAGGTCTGTATGCATTTAGTGGGACTAGTAGTGCTGCCCACCTATAACAGGAGGCTAGCCTTTGTTACTGAGAGTAGGACAGACAGCTGGATAGTGGCTACAGGACAGGGCAAAATGCAGTCTTCAGAGAAGGCTAGTAGACTGCAGTAAGGCCGGTGAAGGGAACAACAGGAAACCCCTGTACCTAGTACTAAGAGGCAGAACTGCAAGGGCAAACACAGGAAGCACAGTGGAAAGCCTGGGGATAGATAGTGAGTGGTATCTGGGCCATGTTACATGGGGACCAGGGGTCAGGTAACTGGATGAGGGAGTCAGGGGCTATATGAGCCTGCCTGCAGAGCCAGGCAGTCAGTCTGGCCCTGATCTCTGCAGAGAGGAGAGTTCCTAGGGGTCTGCTGCAGTGTTTTTGTGAGTAGCCCAGAGAGGAACAGAGGCTGTGGGCCTGGTGTCTGTATCAGGCAAGAAACTCTGGTAGAAGTGAGGCAGAAGTGGAGAGAAACCTCACATAGAAGCAAATCCTAGGTTAGAGACAGGCAATAGACAGAAGTGGGCATGGGAAACTCTGAGTCATAGCAGACAGTGAGGGGAGCCTAGGGGAGGATAAATGCCAGGCCTCAGTCGCAGTGAGACTGGAGGACCAAGTTATGGCAACAGGGGAGGTGTGGAGACCATGGCAGTGTCTGAGGGGCACTCTGAGTTTAGAGCCCCTCGGAGGGTGATGACTCAAGGTGGGTGGAAGCTGAGAGGAAGGCTGAGGCCAACACAGTCTTGCATTGGTCCAGGACCCAATGTGCTGCATGGACCAGAGCAGAATGGTTATAGCCTGAAGGCAACAGCCTGGCATGGGTCAGGGCCCACTGGGCTGAAACAGGCAGAGGGCTGAAGCCAAGGTAGAGCATCACATGGGTCTGGGACCTGGTGGGCTATGTGGGCCAAGCCTGAGAAATTGTGGGCTGGAGACAACAGCCTGGTATGCACCAGGTATCCAGGGGCTGAAACCAGTGTGGAGTCAGAGGGTCTGGGGAATGACTGATTAACATCTGTGAGGCATGCATGGGGTTTGGAGGCCATGATTATTGATTGCCCTTAAGGCAATTAGTATCTGCAGGGCCATGATTTAGACCAGTTGGGCTCAGTGTCACACAACCAGAGTTCAGGGGGCTCAGGGTGCCACAGAAAGACTGTGGGGTCAGAGCCCCATGGAGAGGGACAATCAGGGTTGTGTACAACTAAGGGCAGCACCAGAAGAATCACTCCAGGCCTGCGGGGGAAGGGGGGTGGCAGGAGGGCAGCCTTCCTCTGTACATAACTGTGTCAGTCAAGACACTGTGGAAACCATCCCCATGAGCAGAAATGTGCATTTCCCTGGGGATAATAATATATGTTGCTGCTACTTGTCCCTGGGAAACACCCATGCATGCGCGCTCTGGTACACAGCTTGTTGTCCCAGGTGGGGTGGGGGAGACTGGGGCCAGCACCTGGGCTGGCACCAGCAGCCTTATCTGGGGTCCTGGGGGCCTCCAGGGGCCACAGCTGCGGTGATCCAGCATGTGCCACCCCACGTTTTTAGGCAGATGTTTTTGACATTGAGATCTTTCAGTGTCAACACCCCCCTCTCCCCAGAGTTGCTAATTAGCAGCACAGGGAACACCTGCATGTGCAGCATGGGTGTCACTGCAGACGGGTCTGTGGCACTGCATACTGCACATGCATGCTTGTTTAGATGTGCCCTTAGGGGACATCCTGAGGAACTGGAGTGAGGCAGGATTAAGGTGGCCACCAGAGGGCATCAGACCCTCCATCATTGGCAGGTCCTGTCACACTGCCCCACTAGGAATGGAGAGGAAGTGGGGCCAGAATCTTATTGTCTTTCTTCCATGAGGAAATGATTGTTCTTTCCATTATAAAGAGCTTGGACTATCTGCAAATCCAGTAGCTCAGTGATTATGTTTTATAAATGTAATAGCTCCAGACTGTGTCTATCTTGCTTTCTTACCTTCTTTTTTCTGGGCAAAAGAGACTTGCTTATGCATACAAATATTCAGACATCAGATAGTGAAAAATGTTCTCTCAGGCCTATTAATTCAACGACCTTTCACATATTGCAAATATGCATCCTATGTGTTATTGTCAGGGATCTGGGTTTTCCATTTGCTGTGGAAAAACATGGGAAAATACAGACTTCCTCCTTTAAAGGAGAAAAACATGGGAAACTATGGGTCCCACACTTGCAGGCCAGCAGAGTTGCAGTCTGCAAGGGGCTGCTTCAGGCTGGGGGGAGCAGGGGAAGGGGGGAGCAGGGGGAGGCCGACTGGACACAAGGGGTGCCACATGCATGTGTGCACAACTACACATGCACATGGTCAGCAATACCGCCAGGCAGCATAGTAGAAAGCAACTCTCCTAGCTGCCTGAAGGTAAGCTTTTAGGTCAGGGGGAGGCAGGGATGGGCATAGGCAATGCAAGGGAGGGGGGGATAGATTGAAGTGGTGGCAGCAGCATGCACTGAGCCCCCATGATGAGGGAGGGAGTGAGGCAGGGTTGGCGGATGGGGCTGGGACACTGCCCAGCTGTGGAGGTGTGCAGGGCCCAGGGTAGGAATGTGTGGCTGCAGGGCTCAGCTAGAGAGCAGTATGGATCCATGAGTGGCTCATCTTGGGGGAAAACTGGGGGGTGTGAGGGCATGCTCCCTGCTGCTGTATGCACTCCCAGGAAGAGGTCAGACGCCATAGTTGACACATCAGAGGAGGATTGAGGGGGCCATGTGCCCCCCCAGATTTGTGCACTCACAGCAAGGCACAGGGATGCAGCCTGAATGGACTGGCATGGACAGGAGACACCTCTGTGGCCCAGCAGGCAGGACCCAGCATGGGAGGGTAGAGATGGGCAGTGGGACTGCAGCCGCCGCCACCATCACCACCATCACCACCAGGACCCCTGCACTAGCCATGCCGCCATCAGTACAAGAAGTAACAGACTGTGTGTGTGGTGGGGTGCACTATACCTCACTTCCTCCCACAGTCAGCTGCTCATATGCTGGGCCATGGCTCTACCCCAGAGGGAGGGTGAGGTAGGGGGAAGCATGGCCAACCTGCAGGGAGTGGTGGCAGCCAAGCTGTGGCAGCAGGGTAGAGCTGTGGCTTGGCGTGTGAGCAGCTGGCAGTGGGAGGAAGTGTGGACAGTGCTTCCCACACCCCGGTCCATAACACCGTGTGCCGCTGGAGGCGCGGCTGCTGTGGGTGTCTCATCAATGGCAGCAGCAGCAACAAGTCTTGTTGTTCTGCTCTGCACTCCCACACTGGGTCCCTACCACTAGGCCTTGGAAGCAACTCCTACCCAGGCTGCAGCCCCATGGCCCACTGTGGGTGCACAAGTTTAGGGGGGCACATGCCCCCTTGCTGCACAGTAACACACATGTAGATGCCTTACTGCACAGTAACAGTGTGCGTGTGGACTGACTTGCAACTAACTTTAATCCCAAGTCAGTCCATACACAGTGGTAATATGCTTTATCACCTGCACATGTAGATGCTGGCTTATACCTGCTTACTGCCCAGTAATTTACTGTGCACTAAATTTAAACCAGTGTAAATGCACGTGTAGACATGCCCACTGCGGGGGGCGGGGGTCTGGGAGCATAGCAGGGCTGTTCAATGCCACAAAGCAGTGTGCAGGGTGGGGAACAACTGCAGCTGGATCCACATCCTGGTAAGCAACAGGGGCAGGAGGGAGCTCTGATTTTCTCTGATAAAAAACCAAAATCAAATGCCAAAATACATAGGTATTTAGAATTTCTTTTATTTTAATGACTAAGGTACTTGTAGGCTTCCAAATTGCTTTAAAATTTTAAATATATCAATAAAACATTGTGTTCAACTGATATCTGTATATATAGTGGTGTTTCATTTTCATCACAGAAAAACACAGATTTTAGATTTTTAACCAGAGAATTTTGGATTTTTAAACTGAAAACGAGGATCCGTGGGCATTATGCTTAAATGTGTCTCTTCTAGATGTTCTATGTCCTCTATATGGTGCAGTTAGGCCCAACCCTGAACTGGAAGTGAAGGAGTCACCCCACTTCTGAGATCAGGGGGATGCTTGGAGTTCCCCATGATAGGGAAATGCATACAAACTGCTACAGTCATTTGGGGAGTTCACCATAATCTTTGGCCATGCTAGTGCACAGTAGTGCAGTCCTAAGACTTATCATCCTTTCCCCTCTCTGGCTCTTCAGTTCAGTTCAGGCTGTAAGCTGGTGCCCAGTCCTTTCCTATCATCCTCCCACAATTGTGCAGCCAGCTTAGCACTAAACAGAATCTAGCTGTTCCTGTTCCATCATTAAATGTTCCTCATATCATTCAAGGTTAGACAAGTCCAAGGTTATTTTACTGTTTGAATTTTTTGTGCCATTTCAAGGCCCTTTGGACTTTTGTTTCCCCAAGAAAAACAACTAAGATGGAAGAGGTTTGCGGCTCTCTCAAGCAAGGTCTTCAACGTGCCTAGCTCATAAGAAAGTAAAATGCAAAGGGGAGGAAGTCCTCAAGTGGCAGTGACTGGGTTTGGGGCTGCACCATGAAGAATGCCTCCCCTGTTATCACAAAGGCACTCTTTCAGGGAAGAGCTGCAGCTTTGATGGCTACTGGAGCTGGTGATAGTGAGGTCTCAAGGTCAGAGCATTTCTGAATAAAGCCCACTATCTGAGTCCAAAATCCTTTCCCATTATTTTAAATGGTGCCAGAGATCCCATGTACTCTGGACAGGAACCACATTTGGCTAATCTCCATGTTAATGTTGACTGGCTCCTAAAAGCACAGCTGACACCTGTCAAAATGATAGCAAAAGTAGGTTCCCAAACAGGCATCTCCTTGAAATCCTCAGAGGCTCATTGCAAGCCTAAGCCAAGATCCCTTATCTCCCAGCTGCTCTGAAAGGAACATGAGGTGTGTGAAGGCAGCTTTATCACATCAAGTCACAAAAAGCTCTGTGTAAATAAGCTACTGGGTCAAGAAGGGTCCCAGACACATTTCTGGAGGCACAAACATGGGGCATTTTTTAAATAATTCAGCTCAGTGGTGAGCAGTTAAGTGTAAGGGATCAGCAGTGGCCACCACACACATGCACCTGCCCCTCCCTCGCTCATGCCAGTTGACTCCATGCCTGCCCTGGCACTCCCCAAAGCCTTCATTCATGCACCTGTGCCCCAAGCCCCTCACTCTTATCCACCAGTGCACACAGGGACCTCCATCATACAACTCAGCACACCTCATACCCTCTCATACATATACCAATGCACAGCAGCCTCCTTGCACACATTCCTTAACATCCCAGATATTCCTGCCCATAAACTGGAGAATGCCAGGCCTGTCTTGTACAAACCAGCGCACACCAAGCTCCCTCCCAACACACATGCCTGCTTCACCACACCAGTGCATACTAGGCTTCTCTCACCCATACTATCTAAACTTAGGCCCTCCCTCATATACACCAGTACACAGAAGGCTCTGCACACACACCAGTGCATGCTAAGCCTTCACTCATATAGTGCCCATTAGGCTCTCCCTCAAATGTACAATAGTGTATACCAAGTCCTTCCTCATAGGCAACAGAGTAGACCTTCTTTCACATGGCTGTTACATTATAATTCTAAGCTAGACTATTTCTCTCTCTTGTCTATGTTCCTTGGAGAAGTAGGGAGCAGAGCAAGAGGAGAAGATGACCCAACTCTTCCTCTCTCAGGACTGGGGGCAGTGAGCACCTCTGGTGCTTGGCTTGGGAAGTGCTCTCTCCTAGTGCCCTTCAAGGTACAAATCATCCCACTGGGGATGAGGAAGATCTGAGACCATTAATCTGCTTGTTCTCCTTCTTGCACTTGGCCACATCTTCTTGAGGCCTGGAATAGCACAAGGAAACATGGTTGTTTGAAATTCAGGAGCATACTGTGAACAATACAAGGTGGCTTTTTCACCAGGAAACCAGTCGCATGACAACATTAGGCAATACTTTCACACAGAGACAGGTCCCATCAGCTCATGAGGAGGTGCTCATGTCAGGGAGCTAGTCCCATGAGATTGTGATGCACTAGTGTCACCAGTAAATCTGTCTCATGGGTTCCCCAGAACTGAACATTGAATGAAATCCAGAGTATTTCTCTATTCATGTGCCTCAGACATCACAGCTCTACCAGTCCTCTGTCAACGCTGCCTCAGGATCCCAGTATCTGCACTGGCTGGGGGCAATGGCCTGTGCCCAGGTGACCTTCTTCCATACTACCATATTTAACAAACAGAGAAAATTCCTCTACTTTCCCTAGACCACCTGTAAAACCTAACAAACCTGCCTCCCAAGATCTTTGACTCCTTCAGGCCTAAGATTTACAGTGTCAGCCCGACACAAGTATTTCTAGCACTTCACACCCTACAAGAGTAACTAGCAACCAGCCTCCACTTTGAAAAGGCAGGACTAGTAGAGGAGTGTGAGCTTTCCCTTTTACTTTTCCTCCAAACACTTGTATCTTTCTGTGCTAGGGAAACTTCTGACCAGAACAGCAGAGGTCAGGGAGGCACCCTGGGGGGCACACAGTCCTGCAAGGCCCTGATTATGTCATTCAAAGTCAGAAAGAAAACCAGGTTTTTTTTACATTTTTCCCAAATGTCATGTTCATTAGATTGTCTATTGCAGCAAATTTAGACTCTCAACAGAATTCCCACCAAAATTTATATCAGCTATTTTAAGGAAGGTTTTAAAAACTGAAGCAGCTTTACTAATTTTAAACCAAACTTTCCCAGGGGACACTTAACTAAACATACAATGTCTCCAAACCTTTGCTGTTCTGAAGAGTTCAAAAAACATTCCAAAAGGGATCATTAAAAAAAATGTTCCTGTGCTGGTCCCGCCTCTGCCCTGGGCTGGGCAGCTCCTTTAATACCACATTTGTTTTTCATTTATCTGTGAAACCTGCATTAAAAATAAAATCTTTGAGTAAATTAAATTAAACTAACCTGTGCCTTTTCTTTTACAGAATATTTAGGAGACATTAAAGGTGCAGAGCCTTTCAATTTTCATAACTAGTAAGGCTAGGTATAGTAGCTTGAGAGTTAGAGCTCCCTTTGAACTGAGTAGGGCTAGAAGCAGCATCTGACATTTTTTACTTTTAGACCATTGGCAATTTCTCCACTGCATGGTGCTGTGCATGACAGTGCTTCAGGAACCAGTCCAATGAATGTCCTGGATTTGTCCCTGATTTCCCGCAGCCAGTACAACTGCAGCTCATCTGCCACATCCAAGGAATAAAGGGACTCTCGTCCTTTCAGTAATCCAAAGCTTCTGAGAACCTCCCTCAATAAGTTTTATCTGAAAAAATATATATGCCTTCAGAAACTCTTTGATTAAAACAGAGTGGGGACAGAGGTCTTTAAATCACTCTGCTGTGTACGTTATTCAGTTTATTTGTACTGAATCTGAAATAAAATCACCAAATTGCTTTCAGTACCTCTGTCTTTAAAAATATCACATTACTCATTTGACTAAAAATACTTTATTTATTTTTAATTTCTGTTTTTAAAATGCCCCCTTCACAATTGCCTCTTTACACAGAAGCATAAAAAGAATTCACAAGGAAACCGCTGCTCATGATTAATCGCTGTTTTTCCTGTTCACAGAGCACTGTGAGCAAACTGGCTGTTTCCAACTGATCTCTTATTAGGAGTTAGTCGTTGAGATGCAGTGCATAGGGGCACACTTTTTTTCAAGTGTTCAGCATTCAAAATTCAAAATTACAACTACATGAATGATCATGTAAGTCATGTGGCATGTTTCTATTTCCTCATTGGATAAACATAGGCTTTATAAACAAGTTTCTAACATGAACATTTTGGAAAGCAAATATAAAATATTGTTTCTAAGGATGTTCTCCACCTGCTCTTGTGGCCCAATCCTGCTCCTGAGTAAACTCATGGAAACACTATTGGGCCCTTCAAACTACAGTACTTATTTCCAGGATGATTCTTGTCAGTTATTCATAGTCACCAGACTGTAATTCAGATATCAGGAAGTGCTGAAGCAAAATCCAGACAAATCTGTTCACAAGAAATGTTTGGCAATGTTTACACCAAAACAGTCTGAATCAAGGAGACAGACAGACATCTCCATCAGCAGCCAGCTCCGTCTGTGTGCAGGCTGGGTTGGGGACGTTGTGTGTGAAAATGGAAAGAAAACTGGGAAGAACTAGTAGGGAGAACACTGTGGCAAGACAAAAGACAGGCTGAGCAAAGAGAAAGTAGGGAACAAGGGCTGGTCCAAATAGGTTTCTGACCTGTTCCACAGTGCTCTTCAGCCTGTCCTTCAGCAAGCACTTTTGCACTGCCATGTTTTCTTGTCCTATTTTGCATCCACACTTTCTAGTAGGTACTTCTGCTCTCTTCTCTTTGCCTCCCTTAACCTCCTTACTCTTCTCCTTTTCCTTTTATTACCTTGGAGGTGTTGTCCCAGAGACATAACAGCACAGCTGAGCACTAAGCAGCTGCTACACAGAGAGGCAGTGGCAAATTCTGGTTACTGTCATGCTGCTGGTGTGATTGTGCAGCTGTGGTGGCAGCTGTTTTTTTCCACCCTATCCCGACCCCCGACCCCAGGTCAGTGGCTGGGGCAGCTCCCTAGTTAGGCCACTGTTGTTCCTTTCCTCTGCCATGAATAACATGCTCTTTTCCTCTGTCTTATTCAGCTAGTTTTTCTCTCCCTGTCATCTTGCCATGTTGTGTAATAACTAACTTTACTCTCTGTTGTTCAGGGTCTACCCCTCACAAAAGACCCAACAGTAGCAGCAGTAGCCAGGGCCTTAGAAAGGGTTTGTTCTAAAGACATTAAACAGAGGTAAACAGCAGCAGTAGGAGCTTGGAGAGGCATCATAAGCAAATGAAATAATTGAAGACTTGACTGGGGGACACCCTTGTTTTGTAGAGGCACAAAAGTCAAGGACACATAGCTAAGCTAGACATTTCATATGTCTGTGAAACAGTAGTATGTTAAATGGCTATCCCAGCCCCTAAGCATAGAGAAGAAAAATCTTTGCTTTCCCCACAGCCGTACCCCTGGGCAGCCATCTTCCACCAGAGAAGCAGAAGAGATCAGCTGCCTTGTTCACATGCTCAAACAAAAGGCCACGAGGCATGAGTTACATGGCTCCCATAGTCCCTTTTTCCTCAACTCTCGTATGTCAGGTGAGTTTGTGAAAAACTCTTAATGCATGCTAAGTTCCCATTCTGGTTAACCATTTTCTGGCATCTTAATCTTTCTTCCAAGTTGGGAGAACTTGGAATGTCTTTGGCTTATCTCCCACTTTAACAGTCCAGATTAGCCCCATCAGAAGAAATACCTAGCATGGTTTGAAGTGAGAGTCTTTTTTTACAGCTGCCGCATCCAAGAGCAACTTCCAGCTCTGCTGGTTTTAACAGTGTTACAGAAGCTTGGTCCATGTTACTGATGAAGTAGTCATTCACCTAACATAGATTTGTCATATGTGTAAGGCAAAAAGAAAGAGAGAGTGAAAAAGAGACAGAAAGAAGGACAGGGAGAGGGCATGTACTGTACACAAACAGCTATTGTGCTGAGGGCTCTTATGAAAAACTGGAGTCTTCAGAAAACCGATGGCATACACACTATAAACACCCCAATCTATGCAACAGATGTTGAACAGATTAATTCAGGAAAGTATAGCTCCCAGAAAGAGAGAGAGCAGAATTCTTTTTCACTTTATGCACTTAAATGGCAGTTTTCCAGCCTTGCAAATGGCATTTTTTTACACTTATGCCCAGTTTCAAATCTATTGACCATACTTTGTGGCCAAATAAAGTCTTCACATAGTTATTGAGCATTCATAATAGGTTATGCACTGCCTGGCTACAAGGCAACAGATGCACATATCTGAGCACAAGTCCTAAAAAACAGCAGGAGTAGGAGGGTCCTCCCATGTTTTGGCTCTAAATCTGAGTGGTTAGGGCTCTTTGCCAGACCTATGTTCTAGGCCCCTTCACCCAGCAGTCTGGACAATGCCCAGGGGTAGAGCATTGTGGTGAAAAATCAGATACAAGTTGAAAGCCCTTTTTGGGTGAGGGGCACCTAAAACTTAAGGTCTCTTGTTTTCCAGGTGAGTGCCCTAAACATTCAGCAACAGGGGCTAATGCACCCAAGGGTTTCCGTCTCTGGTATCTAATACCCACAGCTCATGAGTTCTTGGTTGGTAGCACAGCTCCACAGCTGCCTGACCAGCTGGTTGCCTACTGAGCATGCTCACTACATGCACTCACACTTAAGTGTCCACATTTCATGGGTAACAGAAATGTAAAATGCCTGTATGTGGACAAAATGGCATTTAAACAGCTGTAAAACTCGCCAGGGAGCCCTCCTGGTGATTTAGAGAGGTCAGAGGTCAGAGAATGGGAGTGCTGTGCTGTTTAAAATAAAGATATATTACGCCCTGGAGGTAAATGCATTTATTCCTAGGCTCCCATCCTGCTTTGAATTGGGTTCTCTATGGACTTTGAATTGTTGGCAGATATTTTAAGCTCTGTGGAGCATGAAGGGTGTCTCATGCATAGAACTGGAGACTGCTGTGGTCTCAGAAAGTTTATAGCTATTTAGGAGGTCATGCACGAACGAGGTAGACAACTGCTGATGTGCACTTAAGGGAGCCAAGAGCTATTGGCCAAGTGGGAGAAACAA
Organism: Crocodylus siamensis; assembly: GCF_052110815.1. Classification (NCBI taxonomy): domain Eukaryota; kingdom Metazoa; phylum Chordata; order Crocodylia; family Crocodylidae; genus Crocodylus; species Crocodylus siamensis. Next base: position 49,763,587 of record NC_143402.1, read on the forward strand.
GTAAAGTGGTTCCAGCCTGTCACTCTGAGGAAAGGGTAAGCCCCATGAGGTAAGGTCTGTTTTTTGTGAGTCCATGGTAGCTGGGCAACTGATCATAGAATCACAGAAAAGTAGGTCTGGATGGGACCTCCTGCAGTCATCTAGTTCAACCCTGTGCCAGATGCAGGATCCAAACCATATCACCCTAACCTGCCACAGGAAAAGCAAGGGGACAACTGCAGCCTGCTGCTGCCTGGGTTGTTAAAATGCACTTGAGAGATCCAAGGAAGAGGGCCATGCCCCCCTATACAGGGAGGGCCATGCCCCCCCCCCACTTACAGTCGGTACCAATCTGACTTTGGGGTAAAATTCCTTCCCAACCCCAAATGGTGTGACCAGTCTGATTCTGGGCGGAGAAGCAAGACCCTGCAACTAGAAAATTCCAGGGTTTAGTCCCAACAAGAGCACTGGCATACCCATAAAAATCTCGAGCCTTGAATGTTGCCAACACCCAATGTTTTTGAGGAAGGAAAATAAAATAAACACTGACACATGCAGCAAGCAGAAGGGAAAAAAAATCCTTTCCGCTCCCAAGTGGCAACCAGCGAAGTCCAGAAGCATGGGAACTCCCAAACACTATTCATTTTGCTTAGTGACTTGGAGACGGCAAGCATAACTCCAGACATCATACTCTTTTGCCAGACAGCCAGAACTCCCCTTTCTGTATTCACGCCATAATTTTATTGTGCCTTCTTTAACTTCTTTCCTAACTAAGCCAATTAGGGAGCTTTGGTTTATTCTCCTGATGCTGAGTATGGTCTTTAACTGCTCCACATCCTTTTTAAAATATGGAGTTCAAAACTCCACGAAGTACTCTAGATGAGGCCTAACCGGTACTGAGTAAAGTACTGTCACCTCTCATGTCCTATACCTAATGCTCTTATTGATGCAGCTCAAAACCACATTTGCCTTTTCATAGATTTCATAGACATCTGGGCTGGAACGGACCCTGGAGGATCATTGAGTCCAGCCCACTGCCCCAGGGGCAGGAAGTCAGTAGGGATCATAGGATCCCAGCAAGTTAAGCATCCAAATGTGTCTTGAAGGTGTTCAAAGTGGGTGCTTGAACCGCCTCAGGTGGCAGTCTATTCCAAACCTTGGGGGCTCAGACAGTGAAGAAGTTCTTTCTTATGTCCAGCCTGAATCGGTCACAGTGGAGTTTGTGACTGTTTGATCTTATCATCCCTTGGGGGGCTCTGGTGAACAGACGTTCCCCCAGATCCTGATGAGCAGCCCGATAAACTTACAGGTGGCCACCAGATCACCCTTGAGCCTGCGCTTTTCCAGGCTGAATAGCTCCATTGCTCTCAGCCTCTCATCATAAGGTCTGTTTTCCTGCCCTCTGATCATGCGCACAGCTCTCCTCTGCACCCTCTCAAGTCTCTCCACATCCTTTTTGAATTGTGGAGCCCAAAACTGGATGCAGTACTCCAGCTGCAGCCTCACCAAGGCCGAGTACAAGGGGAGAATGACGTCCCGGGATTTGCTCGAGAAGCATCTATGGATGCAAGCCAGCGTTTTGCCTGCTTTACTAGCCACAGCATCACACTAAATGCTCACGTTCATCTTGTGGTCAACCATGACCCCCAAGTCCCTTTCATCTGTAGTGTTAACCAACGTAGCACTACCGAGCCTGTAAGCATGGTGCAGGTTTTTCCTCCCGAGGTGGAGAACCTTGCATTTTTTGGTGTTGAGCACCATCAGGTTCTCGCCCACCCATTTCATGAGTCTGTCCAGATCCATCTGGATGCTCCTGTCCTCAGCTGTGGATGCTTTACCCCAGAGTTTGGTGGTGTCAGCGAACTTGGCCAGTCCGCTTCTGACACCAATGTCCACATCATTGATGAAGGTGTTAAACAGTATAGGCCCCAGGACAGAGCCTTGTGGGACCCCACTGGTCACAGGGCATCAAGACGATTTGCTCCTGTTGACCATCACCCTCTGGGTCCTACTGCAGAGCCAGTTCCCCAGACAGCGGATTGTGGTGACATCAAGGCCACAGTTAGTCAGTTTAACCAAGAGTGATCATGGGATACCAGATCAAAGGCTTTTTTAAAGTCAAGGTGTACAACATCGATCTCTTCCCCCTTTTCCAGGTGATAGGTCACCTGGTCATAAAAGGAAATGAGGTTGGTCAAGCAAGACCCACCCACAACTAACCCATGCTGGGTATCCCTCAGGATATTGCCTTCAGCTAGTCTGTTAAGGATGACCTCCTTGATAATCTTTTCCAAGACCTTCCCCAGGATAGACATCAGATGGGCCTGTAGTTTGCTGGATCTTCTTTCCTCCCTTTCTTGAAGATAGGCACGACATTGGCCCTCTTCCAATCATCAGTCAATTCACCAGAGCACCAAGAGCTCTCAAAGATCCATGCCAGAGGATGGGCTACAATGCTCGCCAGCTCCTTGAGTACCCTTGGGTGTAACCGATCAGGGCCGGCTGACTTGAAGGTATCCAGCCTGTCAAGGTGTTCCTTCATGAGGTCAGCTTCGATGGAGGGTAAGGAATCCCTCACCTGGCCTCCCCAACCCATAGTGGGCAGGGCCGTCCCATGGAATTGGTGAAAAACTGATGCAAAGTACCCATTTAGCAAGTTTGCTTTTTCCTGGACATCAGTTGTCAGTTGCCCCATCTGGTTTAGCAGGGGTCCAGTGTTGCCCCTTTTGTACAGCTACATCACACTGTGGACTCATATTGTGTCTATGATCCACCATGACTGTCAGATGCTTTTCCAAAGTGCTACCATCCAGCCAGTAGTCACCCATATTGTATTTGTGTATTCTTCCCAAGGTGTAGCATCTTGCACTCGTCAACACTGAACTCCCTCCTGTTGGCTGTAGCCCAGCTTTCCAATCTATCAAGATCCTTCTGAATTGTACTTCTGTCTTCCAGTGTCTTTGTAATCCTTCTCAATCTCATGTTGTCTGCAAATTTGCTCAAAACCTCACTATTCCAGCGTCGAAGTTACTAATGTAGCCATGGTGCTGCCTGCGGCCACGTGCAGATTCAGGGTCCTGGGGTGTCAAATAGCCTCAGTCAACCTCCACCCAGCCCCTAAGGCTGGGGACACCTCTCCATGGAGCGCTTTCTTGTCATTTCCTCACACACTGGAGTACATATAGTCTAACTATTTCCACAGCTTATTATTTACAAAACAGTCAACATATGAATGAGGTTAACAGCAAAACAAGATATCAATAATCTAACTGTCAAAGCGAGGTATCAATGAACTAAAAACACTTTATACCAACTGAATCAAAAACACTCTCAGTACAACTCTCCAACTTAAACCTTGAGATTCAAGTGAATTTCAGCAGGAGCACACAGGGTTAACAAGCCATCAGCTCTCCTTTACATTAGCAACAATAGTATCATTGGCTGGTGCAGCTCCACCTGCTGCTCTGCTTGAGCCTGCAGGAGAAGTGAAGCTTTCCCATCCAGGGTCCAGCTGTCTGTTGTATCTGCAAAAGAAACACACACTGTCACCCCTCCCCAAAAGCACCTTTCTCTAATTCCCAAACACAGCCCCTTGTGCTGATAACTGAAACAACCCTTGGTTTATCACCCATCCAGCCCCAAGCTGTTTCCTCACCTAACTCTCCTCAGAGCCTTCCCAGACTAACACCCTGCTCTCGTAGGCAAGTCTGCCTCATGAGCCTTTTCCTCTTCACAGGCCCCTCTGCCTCAGAGGGAGAAAGGATACCAGAAAGGTCTTCTCCCCATCACTGATCATAGCTTCTATTCACAGCACAGCAACAGCAGGATCTGCGTGGTCCTGGCCCGAGCTCTGGGGTGCCGGGGTCCCCTGCCTTCAGACGCCTCTCCCCTCTCTGACCCGGCTGCGTCCTGGGGCTGACCTCCCTCCCCGCACCTGCCTCAGGAGCCAATCAAAAACATACATATGCTTTTGCAAACAACTAGGCTGCAAACTTTCCCATTCTGCCTTTGCAGGGATCTGTACAAGGGATCTGTTACACTAATAAAGACATTGACCAGCACCAAGTTGAGGACAGACTGCATTTTAAAACCTCCTGCCATTCTGACGTATCTATAGGTGACACATAGGGGAGCCACAGGGGGCATGTGCTCGCCCTGAGATTGGCTGCCGTGGAAGCCGCCAGCAGCTTCTGCGGGCGGTCACCGCCCCCCTTGTTGTCGACGCGGCCACTGGCAGCTGCAGGCGGTCCCTGCTCACTGCTCACCAATGATGACAGCACAGACGGAGGCTCTGGGTGGTCCCCATTTGCCACCCCCCTCCTTGCCACCAACACCTCCGCGGCAGCCTGTGGGCACTCCCCGCTTGGCCCACCCTCGCCACTAATGACACCACGGTCACCTGCAGGCAGTCCACGCTCTCCACCACTATGCCCCCACTGCCAACACTGCAGCCACTGCCTGCAGGTGGTCGCCATGCCCCCCCAGCCTCAGGAAGCACACATCCTTCATGAATGTATCTATTTATAATTTCCCTTTGCTTGCAGCTATTTTAGTTCAGGAAAGTAATGGATGGTTGCGGACCAGCCATGAGTCTCCAAAGCCCAGCAGGGGGGAGAGTTTGGCCCTATGAACACCCCACCCCCAGTCAATGCAGCCAGACACAATGGTATGAGTTGCAATGAGATAATGCATCTAATCCGCCAGAGTAACTCTAATGCAAGCCTCTTGATTATTGTTTAGAAACAAGGCAAACAATTGATTTAAAATAATTGGTAAATTATGATTAAATAAAAACATTTATACAAAAGAGTTTGTCATTGATATGGTTAAATAAATATTTGTAAAAGTAACTTATACTTGGCCCAGTGCCTGGGTGATGAGCTCTAGCTGTGGTTTCATTTTAATAAAGACCAGAAGGCATTCCAGAAATACATAATGCTCCAAGCTATCCAAAGAATATCAGGGGGCTTTATCCCTTCTCACCAGTAACCAAGGCATAGTGTTGCTTGGTGTCATGTGCTAATGTCTGTCCCATATCTCCTGAAACAGTCATTCTTTATTAAGGGCCGCACCACAAAACAAGTGAATGTAACAAGGTGGTTTAGTATGTGAGAGGAACAAATGCAGCCAGAAATGTCTAATCCATTACTCTGTTGCTGCTTCTCAAATGGTAGGGATAGGTTTCAGTGCGCCCCTTGATAATTGCTTCTGGAATCCCGTGTTATTTGGGCGGGCTGTGGAGGTTCTAATGGAGGTTCTGATACCCAGCTTTTATACAACACTATACACCAATACATCTCTAAGTGTGTTACAGAGCAAGTAAAGAAATCCCCAATTTATAAAGAGGGAAATTAAGGCCCTAAATGGAGAAGTGACTTGTCCAAATCCATTCTGCAGACCTTTAGCAGAGCTGGGAACACAGCTGTCTTCTGTGTTTTACTCCAGTGCACCACCACTAGACCATGCTGCATCCATCATCACAACATTCTTATAAGTAAAATTGCATTTGTACTTTCCTGCTACTGAGCCATTCTCAATTGGGCTGATAGGCCATCACCTTGCAATATCTGAACAATTTTCCCATTAAATTAACCAGAGGGAGGGGAAGGCACCTGAGGCAAAGGCAGAGAGAAATATGAATTCCAAGTGAAGGTTTGTAATGAGGTGGAGTTAATGCAGTATATACACAGAGAAAGCCACACTGCAAACTCAGGACCAGCAACACCAGAGGAGCTGGCTTTGGAACAGGAGCCACTGTTGGTCAAAGAAACTGTGCCACTGTTGGGGCACAGGGGGTGCAGCTGTGGGATGGCAATGGTATGGGCACTGTTTAGCTCTCTTGACCACCTAGATTTACTCTTCAAACTGCCCACCAGTGCTACTATTCACTCAAACATCACAGAAATCTTCCATGCTTGCACTGAATGTACAGGAGTGTAATGATCCTTGCCTTCTCAGTGTCACAGACATCACCCAGGCCAGAGATCAGTCAAAGTGCCACAGGAGCACACACTGAGCCTGACTCAAATCTTGGCCACTCCATAAAATCATAGAAATCTAGGTCTGGAAGAGACCTCAGGGGAGTCATCCAGTCCAGCCCCTTGCTCAAGGCAGGATCATTGCTATCTAAACCATCCTAAAGAAGTTTTTGTCTAACTTATTTGTAAACACTTCATGAATAACCCTCTTGCACAACTGCCAGGCACAAACACCCTAGCTTGCCCCAAGTAAAGAAGGGGAACAGGGAATTGTCAGTGCCTTACCACTGCAAAGACAGAATAGCAATTAAATATGCTCAAAGGATCCAAGGAAAAGAACCATATCCCTTCCCCCCTCTCCTCCCAACTCTATGCACCCCAACTTAACTTTGTGGTAACATTTCTTTCTGGTTCCAAATGTGATTGTTGTGACCCTGAGTGAAGGTTTTCTTACTCTAGATATTCACAAGGTGACCACTTGCACCAGATTGCCCAGCTGGGAGAACCAAACATCAGAAATTTCCCATAGCATGCATAAGATGGCTAACAGATGCCCTGAAAGAGACAGAACCTCTGACTCATTGTCTTTGTTACTGTAGAAATTAAGGCCTGAGTTAGGAGTACGATCATTGTTTGCCAAGTCCTGCAGAGAGAGAGAGAGACAGGGAGAAAGACTGAGAGAGACTGAGAAAGAAAGAAAGAAAAAAACCATGGAAGTAAGAAAACCTGCTTGGCAGACCTTAAAATCAACACACAGACGCAGACAAAGGGTAGGGAACAGAAGTACAATAGATACTACAGCGCTGCACATCTGGCAATGCCAGATTCATAGATTCCTAGATTGTAAGGGGCTGGAAGGGACCTCACAAGATCATCAGGTCACTAGGCAAGAAAGACAACTGGGGTCAGGTGACCCCAGGAAGATGACTGTCCAGTCTCCTCTTAAAGATTTCCTGGGTAGATGATTGCCCCACCTCTGGAGGGAACTTATTCCACAGTCTGGACACCCTAACCGTGAAGACGTTTTTCCTAGTGTTAAGCCTGAAATGGTCTTGCAGGAGTTTGTGGCCATTACTCCTGATTTTCCCCAAGGGTGCCCTGGTAAACAGTTGTTCGCTGAGCCCTTGATGCATTCCCCTAATATACCAGTAAGCTGCTACCAAGCCCCCTCTCAGCCATCTCTTTTTTAGGCCAAAGGGGCCCAAGTCCCTCAGCCTTTTCTTGTATGGAAAGGCTGAGGTGGCTTTTCTCTGGACTCTCTCAAGCTTTTCCACGTCCTTGTTGAACTGCAGCACCCAGAACTGGACGCAGTATTCCAGCTGCGGTCTCACCAATGCTAAATAAAGCAGAAGAATCGCGTCCTTGGTTTTGCTTGAAATGCATCAGTTGATGCATCCTAGAGTATTGTTTGCCCTGCTGGCTACAGCATCACACTGACGACTCATGTTCATACTATGGTCTATTATTACCCCTATGTCCCTTTCAGTCATGGTGCTAGTCAGTTTGGCACCACCAAGCCTGTAAGTATGTTTGGTATTGTTCATTCCCAGATGGAGTACTTCACAATTTTCAGCGTTGAATTTCATCTGGTTCTGACTCACCGGACTTGCCAGCCTGTCTAGGTATCTGCAGTCTATTTTCAAGCGTGACCATGCTCCCCCCTAACATGGTGCTGTCCACAAACTTGGCCAGTGAGTTCTTCACCCTCACATCCAAATCATTGATAAAGATGTTGAAAAACAGTGGACCAAGCACCGACCCCTGAGGGACACAACTTGCCACTTCTCTTCAGGATGACACAAATCTGTTCATTAGAGCTCTCTTGGGTCCTACCTTGCAGCCAGCTTCTACCCACCTAACTGTTGAGCAATTAAGCTCAAAAACCTCCAAGTTTCCCATGAGAACATCATGGGATAACAGATCAAAGGTCTTTTGGAAGTCTAAGTATACAATGTCAACTTCCTCTCTCTAATCCAGGTGGCGAGTTACCTGGTCATAGGAGGAGATGAGATTATTAAGACAAGACAAAGCCATGCTAACTGTCATTCAGAATCCTACCTTCTGCAAGCATATCACACATAGACTCCTTAATGCATTTTTCCAGGATTTTCCCTGGAATAGAAGTTAGGCTAATTGGCCTATAGTTGCCTGGGTCCTATCTCCTCCTCTTCTTGAAGATGGGCACAACATTAGCCTTCTTCCAGTCTTCAGGCACCTCCTGAGCACCGCGAGTTTTGGAAGTTTCTCCAGAGGTCCCGTGATGACTTCTGCCAATTACTTCAGCACTCTTGGATGAAGTTCATCCAGTCCTGCTGACTTATAAATGTCTAGCTTTTCTAACTGATCATGCACCAGCTCAACGTCAGCAATAGGAAGGTGGTCATTCCCACCATGCCCATTCTGAACCTTATCTAGTATGATTTTCCCCTTAGCCTGGTGAAATACCAAAGCAAAGTAGTCATTCAGGAATTCAGTTTTCTCCTGAGTGTTGGTAACCAGATGTCCCGAGTTGTTAAGCAACTGCTCTACACTTACATTTGTTTTCCTCCTGTCCCCTACATACCTAAAGAAGGACTACTTATTGTCCTTGATTTCAGTTGCTAGTTTAAATTCAGTCACCACCTTAGCCTTTCTAATCTTCTCCCAACAAGTGTGAACCATTGTTGTATAATCCTCCTTGGGGACTGTCCTAAGCTTTCATTGTTTGTATGCCTCTTTCTTCTTTTTCAGGAGGACCATAATCCTATTAAGTCAAGAGGGGTTACCAGCCCTTCTGCTACCTTTCCTCTGCGAGGGAATGGACTTTTTTTGTGCTTCAAGGATCGTGTCCTTGAGGAACAACCCTTCTTCATGCACTCCTTTCACCTTCGGTCCCTGGTCCCACAATGCTTTCTTACTATTGCCCTGAGCCTGTTGAAATTCACCTTTTTTAAGTCCAAAACTTCAACCCTGTTAGCTGATTTTCCTGCCTTGTGACAGATAGTGAAAGTGATGGTTTCATGGTTGCTGTTGCCCAGGCTACCCTCTATATTTAAATCAATCACCAGATCATCTCCTTTGGTCAAGACCAAGTCTAGGAGAGCATTACTTCTGGTTAGCCTGTGCACTTCCTGAGCCAGGCAGAGCTCTTTGATACAGGTCAGGAAGCAATGCAACTGATCCAACTTAGCCAAGTGTTCCTCCCAAGAGATGTCTGGGTAATTGAAGTCACCCACGATGACCATGTCCCGTGTGTGCACAGCCTCTGCCAGTTCTTGAGAGAACTCCATATCAAGCTCCTCCCCCTGGTTTGGTGGTCTGTAGTATACACTTATAGTTAGGTCTCTCTCACCACTCCCTCTTCCCCTTCCCACTCCCCCTTCCCCATCCCACTCCCCCGCCCCCATAGTTTGACCCAGAGGGTTTTGAGTTGCTCTTTGGAGCTGATGTCAGCCTCCAAGGAGGTGTACTGCTCCCTCATATAGAGAGCTACACCACATTTCTTCCCTGTTTGGTCCCTTTATGGCTATGCTCCCATCTTGTGAAGAGTCCCACCAGGTCTCCATAATCCCTACTAGATCATAATGCCCACTGGAGAGTAGGAGGGCTAGCTCCTCCTGCTTGTTCCCCATGCTCCTGGCATTAGTGTACAGGCACCTGAGTCCTCCAGTTGAGACCCTCGATTTCCTGTCACGTTGAGGGAGAACCATCCCCTCAGCTCTTGCAATAGTGACTCTCCTGGTGTCCCCAACTTTGGAGCTTTCTTGTGTGCCAGTCATGCTCCAGTCAGTGTTTTCCCATCCCACAGTGATCTTACTTTAAAGCCCTATCTAGAAGATCGGCCATCCTGGCTGAGAACAGGGACTTACCCCTCCACGTGAGGTGGATTCATTCCCTTCCCAGGAGTCCTCTCACCCTACAGTGTGCACTGTGGTCAAAGAAACCAAAGCCCTCTCGGTAGCACCACTGCCGGAGTCATTGGTTCACATCTTCAGCGCATCCTTCCCTCCTAGGTCCGTGGCCTGCAACTGGAAGCGCAGATGAAAAGACTACCTGCGCCCCCGACTGCTTAAGCCCATACCCCTGTAGAGACTCATGATACAGTCCAGATTACTCCTGGACATATCATTCATGCCCACATGAATGAGGAGCATGGGGTAGTGGTCAGAGGGTCAGTGGTTCTTCTCCACAACATTCTGGATGCGGGCCCCAGGGCGGCAGCAGCCCTTTGTTAGGGCTTCTGTCAGGCCTAGGCAGCAATCATATAGCAGTCAGCAATCCCACAACAACCAGCAGTCACTCAGCAGTCAGCAATCACTCCCAGCTTCTCAGAGCACACACCCCAAACACGCACAGCCCACCAAACACACACTCAGAAAAACCAAAAGTACAGGCAGCTGGACCTTTCCTGGGCAGGATCTGGTTCCTGGCTTCTCTCCTCCCTTCTCTTGCCTCCAGCAACTGCCTGCAAACAGCTTTCCCTGTTTGCAATCCCTATTCGCTGGCTCCCTGGTTACAGATAATCGATGGCAGAAAAACACCCACACAATGATACCCGCTCTCTCACCTTCTCCACTGTGTGCCCACTCTCCCTGCTTTCACCCTGCTCATCTTGTTGTACTCCACAGATATGGTCTGGTTGCTGCCTAGCCAGGTGTGTTTCCTGGATTACTGGCTATTGTGAAGTCCTAGGGGACAGCTGGGGATTCTGGGTGCATTGACTGCGGCAGTCTTTTCCTCACCGCCAGATGCTAGTGATCATCTACATATTTACAGTTTTTTGGAACTGAATTAATAATGATGCCCTTGTCATGTTTACTGTTGTCTGAGAGGTCAGGTGCATTTACACTGGCATATAGCCTTGCATATAACCCTGGTGGTACATATTAGGGCTGTGCGAAGCTTCAGTCCCTGATTCGATCTGGCGGAGATTCAGCCTGATTCAGTGACCGAATCTCGGAATTGAATCAGAGAATCCTTTGATCTCTCCAAATCGAATCTAAACCCTCTGAATTGAGAGAGAGAATGGGAAAGATTCAGAGATTTGGACATAGAGGCAGCCTCATAGTTTCATAGAAGCTTTAAATATTTTTTCTACATACCTCTAAGTAGCAGGCAGCTCCTAAATGCTGTGATGCTGGGCCACATGAAGTGTCCCACAGAAGTGCAAGGGGCTCATTGCCGAGCACATGGAGGACCCCCCCAACTCCTGTGAGACGCTCCATGTGCCCCAGCATGGCAGCGATCATGAGCCACTCCTGCTACCTCAAGGTAGGTAGAAAAAGATTTTAAAGCTGTGTCTATGTTTCAATTGCTGGTTCTATGAATCAGCATCGAATCTTCAGATTCGGATTCAGCCGAATCGAATAGGGACAGTGATCCGAATCAATGAATTGAATCACTGTCCCTAATTCAGGCCGAATCTGAATCATATAGGGCCCATTTCGCACCCACCTAGTACATATAACTGTGGAGAGGGCTGGCATAGTCATGCTGGTCTAAAAAGTCTTGGTATGTATGCATTGGTCTAAGATGGCTGGTGCATTTATACCAGTGGTTCTCAATCCTTTCAGAGTCAGGGCACCCTCTACAACTTTTCTGATTTTGGTGGCATTCCCAGTTGAGAACCGCTGTTGTGCTGCCTCAGGTTACCTCAGCAGTTCCCAACCAGGGTATTGCCATATGCTACAGCCTGTATTAGGGTTATCTAATAAACCTAAAGCAGGCAGGAGCAGGGGCATAACTAACAAGCTTCGTGCCCTAGACAAAACTCCCCTGGGAGACAAAATGGGTGGGGGATAGTGATGGGAGGGGGAAGGAGGGTATTCCTGTATTTGACTACTCCAGCCAGGTGTTTGCAGCTGGAGTGCAGGCTCTTGACAGAGCTGCTCCTAGTCCAACCCTGCCTGCTCCTCCCACAACCAGAGGCACACAGGATAGTCCCATTTGCCTAACATGTCTGTTTCTGGGAAAAGTGTGCACAGTCAAATAGGGAAGGGCTTCAGGAATTATGAGCTTCTTCTCCATGTGCAGTGTAGATGCATACATTGGCGACGCATAGCGGGTGCATGCGGGTGCACGTACACCCCGAGATTGGCGGTGCACTCACTGAGAGAAGTGCCACCAACAGCCAACACTGGTGGCAGTGCCTGAGGGAGGTCGCTGCTCGCCACCCCACCCACCGCCTTGCCACTGACACAGCTGGCAGCGTCTGTGGCTGGTCACCGAGCACAGCTGCTGATGCTGCCAGCAGCATCTGCAGGTGGTTGCCAACCACCGATCAGTGCTTGCCACCTGCTTTTCCCCCTTGCTGCCACCGACACGGCTGCAGCCACCTGCAGGAGCTCCCCACTCGCTATTGCCATGCCTCCATCACAGCCACCTGAGGGCAGTTGCCGTGCCACCCCAGTCTCTGGGGGCACCTGTCGTTCATGGGTGCATATGCACCCACAGAGCTATTGATCATGCACAGTAGGGTGCACTTTGCCTGGCCATGGCTGCAGCTCCATACACACATACCAGAACGTAAGTACTGAAATGCTAGACAGGCAAAAATTAGGAGGAGGAGAAAGTTTGCCTGCTGTTTTAGCCCAGTCAACTTTAGGCTCTTGCTTAGGGCACTTCTCAAGTAGCAGGAAACACAACTTTAGGCTCCCTCACCAAAAAGGTTTCAACTTTTATCTCTTTGACTTCCCAACCAAGTGCTGAAACTACCAGGTGGCAGGCTAGGTATTATGTAGCCACACTGCCAGCTCTTTTTGCGAAGCTGGGCCACTGCACCTAACATTGAATATTCTTTGGGTAACATGGGAGAGCAGTAGGGAAGCTACTCCTCAAGGGAAGCAGTGCTCTAGGTAGAACCCTCACAGTATTGGGAAGCTTGAGCGGTGGGTTCAAGCTGTTTTTTAGGTGAGGGGAATCTACATACTGAGTCTTCTGCTTCCTGGAGGAGCACCCTAACCACTAGGATTTGGGACTAAAACATGACTTTTCTGCTCATGGAGGGTGTATGCATATTGTGCATGTATTTACCTGGCTATAGCACAATTTAATATTTGTGCTTAGTAGTTGTGTGGACACTTTTGGATCCACAGTGTATATGGCGTAGGATCACAAACTTTGCCAAAAATGGCAGTCATGCAGCTGGGCATGTACCATTGGAATGACAACAGTGAAAAAAGAGTCTTCCCAGGTACTCCCGACAGCAGGACCAACCAGCTGAAGGCAGAAAAGGGTGGAGCCATTGTGTGCAGCCACACTTAGGTCAGTCTACATTCAACAAAAATCACTTTGAGGGGAACAGAGACTCTACTCAGCAATCCTAACCCAGCTGCTGGTAAGAAACTATTCCCCAAAATGTCAGCTCAAGAGGATTAAATAGCCTGGAAATCTGCCTGCCTAAAGCAGATACGGTGATGCACTAGAAACACAGTCTTGGCTCAGCAGGTATTGTCTAAGTCAATTATGGTTCCTTATCCAAGCTGGATAGCCTGCCTCCAGTGCACCCATTGTCCAGAGCGCATTGCTGCATTCTTAGAATGAGAGCTAGTAGGTCTTTACCCCCTCCCAGGATCTTCAGGAAGCTGGCATCTTTTGCCTTGCTCTAATGTATTGCCAGCAGAGGCCATTGTACCCTCTCCCTCATCTGATGTAAGCAGCCAGCCTGACCCTCTCATGCAACCTCCCATCTCAGAAGCTCAACCCTGATTTAGCAACATCTGGGTATGGGCACCAGCAGACAAACCCTCGCTGGTCACTGTGATTCTCCTACTTCCAGGGGCTTGGTATGGTCTCCCTGCAGCATTTGCTCTCCAACCCCTGGAGAAGGAAAAAAAGGGTACAGAGGAGGCCAAAAAAGATAAAGCCCTTGTAACAAAGCACTGAACTGGGCCACAACCCTAAGTGGTTAGTCAGTCCCTGGACATTTAGAAGTTCAAATCCAGAACCAGGAGTTGGGTATTGTCTCCTTGTTTTATAATGGGTTTAACCCACATCTTAACATTTTGGGATGGTTGGATTAGCTAAGGCCTGGGCATCAGAATAATCTGGTCAAGTGAGACAGCAGGGAGCACTGATTTTTTCATCCTCCCCTCCCCCTCCCTGTGCCTAGAGCAGAGTTGTGTGGTGAACCCTGAACCCTGGTGCTAAAATTTTTTTGTGCAGCCTTGACAAAAGCAGGCATGCTCCCACCCTGCACTCTGTACATACTGCGCATCCCTCATCAGTAAACACAACACACTGAGAATTGTACAATCAAATATTTATATTAGTAGAAAACATTTTACATAATCCTTAAACAGCCATGTCATCTCTTTATTTTCGTTCTCTGATCTCTCTGTTTTGAATCAGGATTGGAGAATTTAGCCTATTTACAAAGAAGTAAATATTATGATGAAAACATCAGGCAGCTTAATAGTAGCTTTAGTGAAGTGCAGAAGTATTTTCTGTTAGTACTGTCAATTGCATAACGTCTCATGGGCAGTCATAAATTAGGAGACCTTGCTCAGAGGCTTAAAGCATTATGATAAATAGTTCACAGCTCGAATTCGAGTGAAGCCTGTCTGCTGTCAGTGCAAGAAAAAAAAGGGCTAATAGCATTTCTACTGTAAACTCATAGTCCTCTATGCTCCTCATGGGGAGTAAATGGGAAGAAGACAGCCCATCCAGGATATAGGATGGGAATCTCCAATCAGGTGGTACCACACATACCGTAACAGCAGACCAGAGAGTACAGGGATGTGGGGAGCACCAGCTTCATGTTCCCTGTTGCATCAGTTCTCCTTTGGGATTACAATATAAGGACATAGTGATTGCCTTAAATGATACCGAGCTTTGCTGAAGCAGGTACGTTCACAGACCCCCATCCCACTTAGGCAGTGTGCTGCTGGGAAAAGCAGAGTCTAGCTTTGTAAACTCATCTCTAGAGATGTGTCCACCTCTCAGGAAGAATAGATTTGGCTGTTACCTGAATCTGGCTCAGTAGAGCCCTGGAATCCAGAGACCATCATCAGAATACAAAGGGAACAAAGCTGGCTGCTCCTCCTAGCTGGTCCCAAGCCCCCCTTTCCCGAGTTTCTACTTGGCAATGCAGTACTAAGGAAGGATACACACGCTTCTTGGTAAGGAAAAGGTTACTCCAGGAAAGCTCCTCAAAGTACAGGTTCATGGCCCTCCAGGCCACTAAAGTCTGTAGCCAACAGCCAAATTCAAACTCTGAGCCATGGGAGGACGCAACAGTTTCAGTGACTCACAATGCCAGAGGTCAGATGGCTCCCCTGACATTCATTTTTGGACTCTTCTGCTCCTTGCAACTCACCAGCTCTAGCTGAGTTTTACCAGTGGCCTGGGCATACTTCAGTTTTGCTATCAAAGTTGTGTCAATAATAAGTGGAAAAAATGTGCTGCCCTCTAAAAAAGATTATATGTCTCTCACATGTCTCTTTCCCAGCTATCTCGTTCAGAGAACTAGTATAAGCCACACCAGCCAAAGATCTCCTTCCCAGTATAAGCTGCATCCAGTGTTGTAGCAGGGAGGATGGAGGGAGTGGGGCAACCACCCTAGGTGCCAAAGTGAAGGGCACCAGCAGGCACTGCCCAGAGCCATGAGTGGTTCATTTGGGGGGGAATGGGGGCGAGAGAAGGGTGGCTCCTGCTGCTGCATGCACTCCTGGGCAAGCATGGGGAGACGTGTGCCCCCTGGATCTGTGCACAGGGTGAGGATGGGCTGCCACTACAGGCATTCCCATGGGTGCCAAACTTCCTTGCCATGGTACTGGTTGCATCTTCTTCAGGAGGATCTGATAGCATAATAGTTATACAGGCATGAGTATACCAACAAACCATTTCTAGCACAGATAAGGCCTAGTCACACTGGAGTAAGAAAGACACACAGCTTCCACCCACTTCAGTCACTTTGCCCAGAGCCTGAAGCAGAGATCCACAAGCTCAGGGCAGGACTAACAGGTTCAAAAGAAAAGGGTCAAGCATTAGAGAAAAAAAACCAAGCTAGACTTGGCTCATCCCCACTTTGAGGATGGTATTAGTTGGGTCCCACAAAGGATGACTGAAGCAGAATCCTTTTTCACGCTGCACAGAGAAGGATTATGCACTGTGCATAAGTGCCAAAATGGTGGTTATGTGGTTAAGTGCAATTTGGGCATGTAAAGTGATATAGGATTCTGCCCAGAGATTTTACAACCAAAGTTTATAAATCTCCACTAGTCTGGGTTACCTCCAATACTGGAGGATATCCAGCAGGTTCTAGTCAGTTTCCCTGGGGCTTAGTGCCTCAATATTATTGATGTCAGGGTGATGACCTGGGTACAGGCATTGAAGCTGAAAATGACAAGGAAAGACAACATGCAGAGGCGATTATTCCCCATTCACTTTTAATCCTAGCACTCCCAAATAACACAGGTGTGTTGCAAAGGACAGCTCTCTGTAGCTCCACATGCAAACAATGAGGGAATGTGATCACAGTTTCATAGATTTCATAGACATCTGGGCTGGAAGGGACCTTGGAAGATAATTGAGTCCAGCCCCCCACCCAAAGGGCAGGAAGTCAGCTGGGGTCATAGGATCCCAGCAAGATAAGCATCCAATTTGCTCTTGAAGGTGTTCAGTGTAGGTGCTTGAACCACCTCCGATGCCAGGCTGTTCCAGACCTTGGGGGCTCGGACAGTAAAGAAATTCTTTCTTATGTCCAGCCTGAAACAGTTTTGTAGTAGTTTATGACTGTTTGACCTCATCATCCCTTGGGGCGCTCTGGTGAACAAACGTTCCCCCAGATCCTGGTGGTCACCCTTGATAAACTTATAGGTGGCCATCAGATCACCCCGAGCCTGCGTTTTTCCAGGCTAAAGAGCCCCATGGCTCTCAGCCTGTCATCGTAAGGTCTGTTTTCCTGACCTCTGATCATGCGCGTGGCTCTTCTCTGGACTTTCTCAAGCTTCTCCACATCCTTTTTGAATTGTGGAGCCCAAAACTTGACACAGTACTCCAGCTGCGGCCTCACCAAGGCCGAGTACAAGGGATGAATGACGTCCTGGGATTTGCTTGAGACGCATCTATGGACGCAAGCCAGCGTTTTGGTCACTTTACTAGCCGCAGCATCACACTGAAGGCTCATGTTCATCTTGCGGTCAATCATGACCCCCAAGACTCTTTCTTCCGTAGTGCTAGCTAGCGTAGTACTGCCGAGCCTATAAGGTTGAAGCAGGTTTTTTCTTCCCAAGGTGGAGAACCTTGCATTTTTCAGCATTCAGTTCTGTCTCATATTGCTAGGCCAGAAGAGGAGAGTCATATCCCTCTCTCTTCCTCTCATTAGAGAAGATCCAGTACACAGCACAAAGCTCCATCAGTGTTTGAGGAGACAGGCTTATTGCTATCTGTTTATTGCTTATTGCTATCTGCCATCTCCCTGCCTGTTTTCCTTACCCATTCACAAGGGGCCTTCAGCCTCTCTGAATTCCTCTTTAGGGCTGGTACTTTCACCATCAAGATAATCTTGCATTTGGCATATCTACTAGTCCAGGGAAATTCTGCCAGTGAAGAGTGATACTCTCATGTCTACTTTCTGCTGTTCCACATCAGAAAAATACAATTGCAGGCCCCTGCCCTGTACTGGGACAGACCACGTACTGCTCTAACTACTGGCACATAGCAGTAGCAAGATCAGGGAATCATAGGATCATAAAAAATTAGGGTTGGAAGGGACCTCAGGAGGTCATCTAGTCCAACCCCCTGCTCAAAGCACAACCAGCCCCAACTATACCAGCCCAGCCAAGGCTTTGTCTACCCGTGTGTTAAAAAATTGCAAGGATGGAGATTCCACAACCTGACTGGGTAACCTGTTCCAGTGCTTTACTACCCATCTAGTGAGACAATTTTTCCTAATATCTAATCTAAACTTCCTTTGCTGCAGCTTGAGACCATTGCTCCTTGTTCTGTCATCTGCTACCACTGAGAACAGTCTAGCTCCGTCCTCTTTCAGTCCCCCCTTCATGTAGTTGAAGGCTACTATTAAATCCCCCCTCAGTCTTCTCTTCTCCAGACTAAATAAGCCCAGTTCCCTCAGCCCCTCCTCATAAGTCATGTTGCCCAGCCCCCTCACCATTTTTGTTGCTCTGTGCTGAACTCTTTCGGATTTGTCCACATCCTTTCTGCAGTGGGGGCCAGCACAGGAAGTGTCAACATAGGCAGTGTTATCCAGGCCCAGCCATGAGGTGCATGTAAATTCTTATTCTGCTTCTTTTCCCAGGTTGAGGATGGATTGTGGTGCCTCTGTCTCCTTGCTAACCTTTGCATTGACTTGCAAATTATTATGTGTTCCCAGCCAGTGGCTGGGGATCCCCTTGATAAATGTTCTTTAAAATTACTAGATGTGATGTAAAGATTCTGAAATTGCTTTTCCTCAGAAGGTGTTTCTTTTAGAATTTGCAAAGCAAAGGGTTTTCTGAAATGGCCTTCTCAGTAAAACAGGAGTGAAGTTTCCACATTTGCTGATTACGGTAGTTTAAAAAGCCAATTAGACGGGGAGGGCCATAAATGGCGTATGACCAGTGTTGCCGTAAGAGACTGATTTGTATAAATTCACACTTTTGTCTTTTGGGAATAACTTTTAACTTTTATCAAGAAAGTTATATTCATTGAAATAACAGTGAAAGTTCAAACTGATTCAATTAAACTCGTGCAAGTCTCTTTGTAGATACTGGTTGGGGTTTTTTTGCTCCTTTTTCTTGCATTTTTTCCCCTGAATTTGATGCAGGTTTTCCACTCTGGGGGTACTGCTGCACTGTTCATTTCTGGTGCTGCAATGATAGCAGTGACTTCATGTAAATGGTTGTACAAGCTGCCTTGTTTGTTCTTTCCTTTAGAGTTACAGGACCACAACCTTGCTTGTATTTCCATAGCCAGTCTTCCCCAAATGTTCTTTCCCTTACCTTTTCCACTTGTTATTCAGAAAGCAGCTTGAAGACAAGGACTTTGTGCAAGGCCTTAAGCCCTGTCTAATACATTACCAGCAACAGCAGCAGCAGCAGCAGTATTATCATAATCTTAAATGCAGCAGTTTTCATCCAGAGATCTCCAAATGCCCACAAAGGAGGTCAGTTTCTTTATCCCCCATTTAAAGCAGAGAGAGAAAGTGACTTACCCAAGGCCACATGTCAGGTCAATGGCAGAGCTGGGAAGATACCCAAGTTGTCTTGGTCCCCGTCAGTTGTTTTGTTCACCAGTCCATGCTGCCTCCCTTACAAGCCATGGAGGCAGGGTTTTCTGCAGCACTCTCCGTTTTGACAGTTTGATGTGAAGAATGTGTATCCCCTGCATATAAGCACTGACTCTGGCAAAGCAACAACACATTCCCATAAACTACATTGATTTGCTGAACAGAGGGGAACCTAGTTGTGTGGGGGTGGGGGCCATTTTAATCTGCCACAACAAATTCAAAAGCTCTGCCACAGAGTTTACTATTTCCTCTGAAAGAAACAGGCTGCCCCGATACAATCATATTGAAGAGACAGGAACAGATCTTCCTGACCCATCACAGTGCTGCAATCATTGGTCTGGAGCTGTTGTCCAGTTTGGTAGGAGACATGGAGGGGTAAACTGCATGAACAAAGGAGATAGACAAAATGTCGCACCTATTAGGGAGCAAGGGAGCTACATCAGGAGTCAATGATTCATGGTGGAGTGCCAGGAAAGTCACAGAAGTTGTGTGATCCATTATATAGGGCTCTCTATCTGCATTGTCCCTGCCTCTCACAGTCACTGCATGCGCTCAGCCCTCTTGCGTTTGGGTAGGCTGGACTCCATTTTTGCTCCATGAATGTGCTCATAAGAGGGGGGCAGCACTTAAATTAAAGCACCTCCGCATCTTGTGTTTCAGCTTCCCCCACACTCGTTTGACAAGCTTTAGTTCAAGTGCCCCACCACCATTTTAAAGCACAGGGATGGTGATACACGAGATACAGACAGCTGCTGGCGCATGGCAATTGCCATGCTCCAGAAGACTCGACTAATTGAGTCTGCTCCAACTGCTGGAATTCTAGCACTTTGGAGCAGCCTCCACGCTCGTGTATAGGTGCCCTATGCCCATGCCTCTAGGGAGAGCAGTGCAGTGTATGGCTAAGTACTAGGCATGACTTCTACTCCTGAGCCTCCAGGAGATGGAGGGGGGTTTGATGAGGTGTTCTAGGCATAAGGAGCCTCCTTATGGGCCAGGATATTTCAAAGAGTTTCCACAGCTCTTGGGAATACACTGCACCCTTTTGACAATGCAAGAAAAGATGTAAATGCTTTAAAACCAGCAGCTCAAACGACAACATTTTGACGTTGACTTTCTCTATGTGTAGTGCTTTCCCAACCCAATGGGGACTCCCAAATTCATTGTTGCCCTTTTATATCCTCTGACCTCCATAGCTGAGGGGAGTCTTTGTTCTGAATGGAAATTTGTGTAACCATCTGAGGAAGCCTTCAACATCTGCAAATAGATTTAGTAGCTGGACTGAGCCAAGCCCAACCCTGGTGGTTACAGTCTGACCCAGGACATCATGTCACTAACCTCCAAGTCCATGCTAGCAAGTAGGACTGGGATTATGTGCATGTTTATTGGGCTATTATAAAGCTGGCTGCACCTAGTTCTACAACAGTACATATACTATGTGTTTGTCACTTGGATACTTACTTGACAGACACTGCACAACCTCTAGTAATGAGATACAGGATTGGGAGCCACAACCCCCCTGAAATTCAACCACTGAGTTTGACCCCATCAAAACACCTGAAGTATCTCATTCCCTCTGTATGATGCCTCTGTAATGCCATAATGCTGAACCTCATCCCTTCTCTGTTCCTTTTCTCCTCTGATACCCACCTGCTCCTTACTTTATGCCATTTCCCCTCTGTTCCCATATCAGCTGTTTAATGACTACACCTCAACTACTCCTGGCCTTCAGAGGCAGCATTTCTCTCCCTAGCTCTCAGGGATTCATATGACTGCAGAATTCCTACCGAAGGGATTCTTTATGGCTCAAACCAGCATGCTCTGGCTTCCCTTCTGGCCTTCTTTTTCCCAGACAAGTCTGAATTATCTTGCAACATGTCTTATCTACACTTTCCAGATAAGTCTGAACTACCCTGTTATAGGTCTTGTCTAGACTAGCCTGCTTTCTGAAATGTTCTCACCATTGCAAACCCTTTAGAAGACCCACAGTGAAGGATAGAGGGGAAATGCTAGCACAGAAGAGCCCTTGCTGGCTCATGACATTTTTACTGCTGTACTGGCAAGACTTACTCTGACCAGGGTCACATGAATCCAGTGGCTGATAGGACCTTTTATAAACTAACATTCACACCCATCACCCCGACTGGCAGCGCTTGACTGGCACTAACAATAATGAAATATTGAATGACCCTTTTCTCACAAGCAGGAAGAAGCGAGCTCAAGAAGTAGAGCCCATTCCTGCAGAAAGAAAATGACTTATTTGAATAGTTATGCCATGTAGCTCTCACATTTTTGGTGGTAGATGCATTTCCATAAATGCATGTCACTGATTGTCTGAAACAAATCAATGATGTCTCCCTTGAGGAGAGCAGGATCCAAATAAACATAAACAGGGGATCTGTGTGAGCAGCACAAATTGATACAGGATTCAGTTTGGGAAAATGCAGCTAATAGGGAAAAATAACGTGTGGTGTCTGGAAAGAAGAAAATTAGGCAGGAGTGATAGCTGATTAAAGTCTGTGATGACAGGAGGCAGCAAACTGGATTCATATTTATGATGTAATAATGCAGCAAATACACATAATTTTAGCCTACAGATGCCAAGGAATCCTTCCTGGAGCAGAGAGATTTTAGTTGCTTGCTGAATCAGTTCCAATATAACTTGTGGGCACAGCAGTACCAAGGAATGTTTGACAATGGCAGCTTTAGAGTAGAGCACAGAAATCATAGGACTTAAATGGCACTGGTTTGGAGAAAACTGTTGAAAGGTTTCAAACAGATTCATAGATTTGTAGATTTTAAGGCCAGAGCCCCAGACCTGATCTGCTGCTTGTAAAACTAATGGGGTTCCAGGAGCTCCTAAGACACCCAGGGCTAGGAGGCACACAATACTGAGGGAGAAGCTTGCCTTCTTAAAGGGGCAGAGTGTAGCCTCCAGTGTTATTGTAATGTTGTAGCCCAGGGTCTTATATTTATGTTGTTATTTGCACCAGTGGACCAGGATGAGGCTAATACGGGAGGAGAAGGCCTCATTGGGGCACACTATTACACACTAAAGAGGGCTGCAGGGAGCCCAGTGCCAGGGAGGACACAACAACAGGGGCCACAAAGCCCAGGTCCAGAGGGGGACAGCAACAGGGGTTTCAGAGCCAAGTGACCACAGGAAGCCCAGTTAGGCCAAGACCTTATTAGGGAGATAATATTTATATACCATCTGCACGGCATGGGGCATGGTAAAGGGGAGGTTTTGCAGACATGGATCTACCCCATAAGTCTTGGGGTGTCTTGTGAGGCATCAACTTAAAGTGGGACCCAGCAAAGGGTCCAAGAATCTGTAGGGTTTAGTGGGGTCCAACAGGACCATGGCCATGCAGAAACCTGTGGGAAGCCTCCCTATTTATTATTTATACCAACAAGACACGGCAGGAGATAAAAGAACGCATCTGCAGGACAGAATTGACACAGTCACGGAGCCCTAGGGGCATCACGGCCATCCTTAGGTACCCCATACTGTGACAGAGGGTCCACTGCCATCTCTTCATGCTAACTCTCAGATGGACAAGGGCCTCAAAGCTGCCATATGCACTTTCTCCTCAACCACATCGACAACTAGCTACCTTGATAGGCTTCAGGAGCTGAGTAGGCCCAAAAAGTCAGCTGGCCTAAATGACTGGAACCCATACTTTCCCTGGCCCCAGGGTCATAGTCTGTGTGGCTGACCCAGAACCACAGATCCTGGGTTCCCTGACTTTAGGGCAGTCCATATAATTGGGCTGCCTACAAGCCATGGTAATTGAAAGCCCTGTATTCTAACTCACAAAAAGTCTTCCAGGTGGGATAACCTGTTAGTGCAGAGTGTACAGAAAACAGACAGGTTTCCAACTAAGACCTGCCTAGGTGGATGTGACCACCCAACTTCAAATAACCGCTCTCAGGTGGCCTTTGCATTACTGGTGGATGTCAAGCACCTCCCGGGTTTGTGTTGTTGCCGGAGTAGTTCTCTCCTTCCCGCATCGCCAACCCCATTCTCGCCTGCCACGACTTGGTGTTCCTAAGTAGGTGGGGTCTGTTGACGAGATATGCGGTGGCCTGGGGTTTGCCCCGTGGTTGCTCGTGGGGCCACCCCTACACCCTGGCCTCACACCTCCTTCGGTGTGCTGTCCAGCTGATATCCACGGCCTTTATTCACGGGGTCACCCTCTCCACTGTTGCATCTTGAAGCCAGCGACTTAAGGCCCTGCTTGCCCATGTGGGCCTACCACACAACCCTTTACACCTCCAGCCCTTTCTTCAAGGGTACATACAACCATGAGGAGGGGAGCCCTGACCCTTGGGCACCTGTCCCTATCTCCTATGCCCCTTCGCCTGGGGTAACAAAAAATAAACGCATTAACCCAAAACCAACCAGTGAGCTATTCCCTACCACTTACTCTCCCTTTCCTCAGAGCCTAACAGGGAGGGGCTGCTTTGCTCTTGACTCGTCACTTCCTGGATCCACTCCCGCCTGTTTCTCAATCCGGTGGAACCTGGCGGCAATACCCGCCCCAACCACAAACCCCTTCAGGGCTTTCCCGGGGTCTTCATCCCCTGTCATGCCTTCCTCCGTGCCCCGTCATCCCGGCACTCCCACCTGGGTTCCACTCGGCTTCCAAGTGCTGCTTCAGCTCTGCTTCTGGCCGGCAAACCTGTTACTCCCTTGTTATCTGGCGTAGGCTTTCGGCAGGGTACTCCTCTCTCCACAGCCTGCATCTGCTCCTGCTTGCCAGGCTCTCTGGGTCCCGGTGTGGGGTCTTCCCTGCTGCAGGCATCAGCCATGGCTTCATCCTTCGGCTATCTGCCCCCTCTGCAGCAGCGGCCACCATTTTTATCTCTGCCAGTCGGCATCCGACACTGACATCACCAGCTGGATGTAATTGCATGAAAAGGCGGCTAACGAGCTGCACGGGTTCCTCCTTCAGCCCCACACACGTCCTGTCCCGTGCTGCCAGTAAGTGTCGCTCATTATTTTGACTCCCGGGACAGTGGAAAATTTCAGTTGAAAACTATGATCTGTCATATGATTTGCCAAAATCATCCCATTTCTATTAAGCATATTGTTCTCTGCTAATTGATATTGTTCTCCACTAATTTATATTTTCCATTTGAAAAATATTGCATCAGAAGATTGCTAACCAGCCTTACCTGGCAAGGGCTTCTACTTACCTTTATCTCCCTCCTTAAACTAGCCCTTGTTTTGGCCAGGGAAATTTAGTGAAAAAATTTCTCTTTCTCATATTTGCAAAGCACTGTCAACTCTGACATGTAATAGCATGGAGCTGGGAAAATATCAGTATGGCTCTGTATCACTGTCAGGAGTTTCTACTGCAGCCATTTCTGCCTGCATGCTGGGTCATGTTCCTGCATGGTGAGGGCAAAACAAAAAGAGTATGATCATATGTCTTTTTAATCAAAAGTGTTTGCCTGATGTGTAACATGGCCACACACTTAGGGCATTGTGTTACTTCAAAAACTGTTTCTATTTTTGGACAGTTTAGCTTATTTATGGTCCATCTGTAAAGTAATATGGCACAAACTGACTGTATGGCACAGTCCATCAGCACATCAAAAAGAGAGTAAATGGAATCAGATTCAGGGGACATGCACCCTCATAGCAATACCTTGGTATGCCTATGCAACAATTAGGGGTATGATTCCAGCACAGCTAGGCATACCCCTGCTAACTCCATAGCAGTGAAGATGTGATGGCACTGTAAACTGTATTTGCTGAGTACATCCCAGGGACCCAGGGACGTACAAGTAGCCCTACCCTTGCTGTGATCAGACCTTCAGCTGCAATCTGGATATCTTTTGACTCTTTGCAGGAAAGAACCCACAAATTCTGCACACCAGAGTGCATAAAAGTACAGTACAATAAACAAATATCACACCCTGCCCTCCAGGCATGTAGAGGTAGAGGCAGCTGTGTACTTTGGCCTCAAAGTCCTAGAAAGAGAAGTGTGTTTTTAGTAAGAAATCCTACTGCTTGGAATTCCCAGTGGCTACATCTCCCCATGCTTGAAAGAGTTAAACACTAGATCTGTTGGTATTTCAGAACTGCTCTGAAACCAGCTGTCTGAGACAGGGAGCCTCCTGATTGGCTGAGTTCCTGTTGGTAGTAATAAGGATCAGATATCAAACTTCTGACTTTCCTAAGACCCTGTTACTGATAGTCGCTTCTCCCTGCTAGACCATGACATCAGCCAGGACACCCAGTGATGCTGCTGATAGTAAACTCAGAGCATGAGGAGGGTCCTGCTAGCTAAAAGTTAATTAGTTCAACACAGAACTTGGGGGGAGCAGTTGGTTTCTGTGGAGGGTCAGTGCTGGATGGGACCAAAACTTTTAAAGTCACTTGCTGCTTTCTGCAAACCCAGCTATAATAGCACCCAGAGACTCCAGGAGGGTCGGATGAATTCTGGTTCACTAACTGTGCTCTGCTTGTCTCCTTGGAGCAAGTTAATGGTTTAAGTGAGGGGGCTTCTGGAACGGTTCACAGAGAATCACCATGACACTTCTTGGTACTGAGCATTCTTTGCTGATTCGGAGCAAGTTCAGATCAGGTAGGGCTGAGCATCAAGAATTTCTCCTAAAACTTTCCTCTCCTGCAAGTCTTAGCCATAGGCTGTTTTTCATTAAATGTTTGGAAGCAGCATGCAAGTAAGATAATAAGGGAGTCATAAAGCTGTCATGGCTTTGCTCTCACAGAGGCTATTCTGTAAATGAAGAAATGCATTTTCCTTCCTTTCTATAATTTATTTTACTGCTTTTTCATTGCTTTTCAGTTTATGTCTGTGGTTTATGATAGTGAAACTATGATTCCCTGCTCCTTTACCCTACTCTTTCTTGTAAAGGCTTGGGGCAAAAATCCAAAAGGACAGTGGTGAAAATCAACATACCTAATCCCATCCCTATATCCAGGTGTAATACAGTATGTATATCTGGGAGTGGCAGAGAAGACGGCCCTGACATTTACTCTGACATCCAGGCTGCTGACTTTGTTCCATTAAGTTGTGACTAATTGGAAAAAAATGAATTTGCAGAAATGCGTCATTTTTAGAAGCAAAAATAACAAATGGAACATGAAAAATATTTAAAGTGACATCATCAGAGAAATAAAACCAGAGCCACAGAACCAAGTGCTGCTTTCAGAGGGTTTGCAAGTAAAAACATGTTCCACTCTTGTGAATTAGTAGAAGTCCTAATAAAGGGCTTCTCAGAGGATATTCAGCGTGAGTGAAGGTGAGTGAAGGTGAATTGTGGGATGGTAACTTCTAAAACAGCCCCTCTGTTGGATATTAGTACCTTGAGTCACATTTTTGTTTTTATTGTAAATAGGATACATGTGTGCATGTACAGGTTGGGGGGGTGCCTTAGTCTTATTTGTTTAATTGACTTTAGATAATGTAATAACAATAATGATAGAAGTGTATTTGAGCATTTGTTTTTGCTGTCAGAGGTGAAGTTCTCTATCTTTTATGAATGCCTAGACAAACTCTGACTGTATGTATCATATATGTGTTGTAAAGCTTGATGGTATGGTCACACAAGAACATGATTTCTGAAAGATACCCACTCCATGTGTGTTTTGTCTCTGCGCAATGCAGATAATAAGATCAGAGGTTTATGAAACTGATGCTAGACATAAGTAGTATTATCAGGATCTCTTAGATAGCTGGGTGGTCAATTTAAACTTTGTTTTCTAAGCAAATACAAAATTGGCAGTTCGTTGAAAACCCAAGTGTGTGTGTGTGCGCAAACACAAGGGTTCCAGTCTGCCTGAGTTATACAATAATTGGGTCCAGGGCTTTGGTGTGGTTTCCATATCACTGTGATCTTACATTTCATTAGATTAAGTCATTCCTTAGTTTTTGTTGGTATATTATGGTACATTGCAGCTCATTTGAAATAATTCTTAGTCCCTAGCTATGCATTCAGCAACTACAAAGCAACACTGCCACCTTTCTGAAGAGAGAGGGATGTGGATGTGTTCTGTGTCACCACATTCTTTTCAAATGAACCATTATTTTTTTATATTAATTTTGGGGGTATTAATTAGTGGATTTTATAACAGAACTGACAGTGAGATTTCAAAACGCATTTGTCAAATGATTATTCACTAAAAATAAATTTTGACGATCTTCCCAGCCATAAATTCTTGTGCCTTTCAGTATTATCCAATCACTCAATTTATGGGGCAGTCTCTAATTTATAGCTCTTATTCCTAAGTCTACTGGCATTTCTTGTGCCTTGGCTGTTGAAAAATATGATGCTGATTTTACAATATTCTGCCTGTTTTGCTGCAACCTTTCCAAACTCCCACTTGTGTGGATGTGTATCTCTAGGGATCATTCATCCCAATCCCAATTTTTGACACATCTGTGGTGGGGAAAGGAGAGGCAGGACATCAGCAGAAGTGGAAGAAAGCCTACAAACAGGGAGTCTGTCTTGCGTTTGTGGCAGATTGTTACACAATATGGAATAAAGAAGATGAGCCTAAGTAAATATGGCTGAAAAGACCTAACTCCGCATGCTATGTAAAACAGCATATGAGCCCGATTCTCCTTTCTGTCATCATTTATATGTGTACAAGAGCAGTATAAATGGGTTTAAAATTGCTTGTACTGATGTCAAGAAATGCAGTATTCTGATCTGCTTTACTATTCCATTCACTTTCTTTAGGCCTAATCAGCACAGAGAGCCTGGTTTACCCATGTAAATGACACGCAGGAATAGGCCAATGGGAATCAGGCCCACAAGGTACAAGGCCAGAGAGAATCAGGTGCTAAAGGTTAGGTTTCAGGGCACTCTGTTACCTTGGCAACGGTTCCAATGAGACACAAGTCAGTGTAAAGCTCTGATCACTCTCTCAGTTTTGGAGGGACTAGGTGTTTTCAGTGACTCACAAATAGTACATATTCCTTTTGTTTGATTTTGTGTTGATATTCCCAGGGGATGAGGCAGGAGTATAAGTGAATACTTGCTGTCTGTGTAGTCTGAGTTTCTTGAACTGAAGGGTGGGCAGTAGAGTGCAAATCAATGACAGAAACATGTTACTTGTCTGACTTGATTCTTCCTACTAGAAACCTTTTAATCACTATATCCCATAGCAATTCAAAATGGTGAAAAGAGGTGGCAAGAAGATGGTACAGACATATAAACCCTTACTTCTAGAGAGATTTGAACCATTCTGACCTAGTGATGATCCATCTCACCTAGCCAGTATTTCCCATTTTGTTATCTTTAGTGGGAATGAAAAAGAAAATGAGTTTCTGCAAGCAGTTCTCAACTGTTAGAAACCACACTAATCAGTGGTTTCTCAGGTCAGACCCTGACAATCTTCCCCTGAGTCCTTCACCCAAAGTATGCATGGCAACTTTCTCTCTTGTCCTTCTCTTTCCAGCTACTGGTAAGGGAAAGGCTCAGCTCAAGTGTATAGTGCATAGAGGCAGGAACAATCACGGTGCAGTACAACAAACAGTAGAATTTGAGTAAACTGAATCAGGTGTGACATTTTATTTCTTTAATTTATTTCTGTGATGTATATCCATCCTTCCCAAAATGGTTCAGGGCAATTTACAGTAACAGATTTAAACAGATACCCACCAGCGGTATATCGGTCTATTCTCAACATGGAGAATAGTTAGTGTGTCAGCAATCCCAACATCTTGCAGGCACAGAAATTTTCTCCTTCCATTTCCTAGAAGTAAGAGATGCATATTTGTGTGTGTGTGTGTTTATTTTGTCTACTTTGCCAAATCTAAACACACAAACCTGAGGTCATCCTGACAAATTTTGCAGGAACAATGATTCTTCTTGCCTCCCTGGCTGCCATGCTGTCCTGCAGGCTCCAAGCATCAATGAGATTGCACTAAATCAACTGGGAGACACAAACTGCTGTTCCAGGAACTTTCTTCTTGAATGATTTTAACTATTCCTGGAGAAAACCATTCATATAAAGAGTCTGCTCTAGATATTAAATGGCTGCTCTAAAACCTAAAGGAATCCCATCATCAGGCAATGTGAGCAAACAGACGAAAGCAAGAAAGTTCAGAGTTAAACAGCTTTCATCCTGACCTTGTCTCTGCCTTCCCTGTCCAAGCAATAAGGAGAAAGGTTATAAGAGGCCTAGATTAATATTCTATCAGTGGTAGCCAATTGGCTAGAAATTAAAGCATAAAAATAAAAGTATAACCTTACAGGGACACATCTAGCTATAAATTGGCAGTGGCATTCCTTGGGTTAAGAATGGACAGCCTTTGTAGTGTGGACAAGGTAAAGTGCCAGTGAGGCTTCTTTGGTGGGCTGAAAGAGACCCAACAGTAGTCCTTGTCTTGCAGAGAGGGTAAAAGAAACAGGATGAAACTTCTGACTTGTAATGGAATAGCAGAGGGGTAAGGTGAGTGATGATATGCTTCTGCCAAATCTGTGAGTGAACTGGACAAAGGGCAATAGCAGGTATTAGGTGAGAGAAGTAGTAGATGAAGTTTGGTAACTCTGACTACAAGGTTTTCTTGTGCATAATTTATGCATGGACAAAGATATTAGGGAAGAGTTACGTTTTTAGTGAAATATTAGCTCTGAATTTCCAGGTATTCAAGCAATGTATATTCTTTTAACATTATTAATATGGTTTTACATTAGTGTGTGTATTTGCAGGTACTGTCCTACCTACATTAATTATATTTTTCTCTGGGAGTTTCCTCTGTTTTTTTACTGCTCTGTGGAAATTTAATGGAGGTTGGTTTATATCTCACTTTACCTTCATAAGCATGTTGAACCGGGTGTTTTAGCTAATGAAGAAATAAACACCTCCAGCAGCAAGAGGGTAATGCAGTATGGCGGATATGGTTAAATGTGAAGGAAGAGGTTTATGAACTCTAGGAGGAGGCAGATGTACTGCCTCCTGAAGGAATTAACCGTTGAGTAACTGAACAGAAGTTAGTGTTCACATGTTCTTAGGAAACAGAGGGTTAAGCATTGCAGGGTTTACCATTAACCCTTAGTAGCTCTTTGGGGCCTTAAGAGATTCCACAAGCTGGACGTTCAATAGAGAAAATATTCTAGTTACAGTTGCCTTCAGACCCAGCCTGAGGAGTCATCAGTGAGCTGAGTTTGCTCCTTCCAGACAAAGCATGCCCAGGCTACAGCATAGTTTTTAAACAAAATGTTTTCCTGCATTCAGGCGAATTTTTTAGCAATCTTCTCAGATCTGCTTCAGGCTTGGGCCCACACTTCCAGAGACTGATGTGGTTTTACCTGTGAGGCCTCGCCTACAGGGAGCAGGTAGCCAAAGGGAAAGGTTGTCTGGTGTTAGTATATTAGTCTTGAGGAGTTTAGAAATGATGATTAGAAAGTAAACCCAAGCAAGAAGAGTTAAAAATATGTGGAGAGCCCAGGCATACTGTCCCTGGCTAGGGACAGAAATTACACATAACTGGTTTGAGTGATCAGAAACTGGTTTAAACCTGTAACAGAACATATGTTTGGTGCCCATAAACCAGTTTCAAAATGGCTGAAACTGGTTTCGGATAAACCTGGCTGAATGTGGTATCACACTTAACTGATTTGGGTCAACTGGTTTTGCAACTTCTGTCCCAGACCCCTGTCAGGCATTTCTCCGCTGGCTGCTTCAGCAGCAGGGGCACAGCCAGCCCCGGCAGTAGCCTGGAATGAACTGGCCAGGGAGGGGGTTTAATTCCTCACTCCCTGTCCTACCACCATGGACCCAAGCCAGGGTCTGCCTTGCACTCTCCCCTTGCTGCCGCAATGGCAGCTGTAGGGCTGTGGCCAGACGCCGGCTGTCTTGGCCCCTAAGGCAGAGGGAGCAGGGAGGAGATTTATTCCCCTTTCTGCCCCCTGGGCAACTGCAGCTGGGGTCTGCCATCTATCTGTGCCATGGCATCCTGGTTTAGAACCACTGATCTAAATGCTTCCTTTAAGGCTTTATTCAGCTTGATTAGACCTGATCTAATGACTGAAAAATGGTCTCCTCACCCTACAGAGTCTTTGTTCTTAGAGCATGTGCTCTAAGAACAAAGTGCAGGGTGACATTAGACTGTTCTTCTTGTTCTGGAAACTGCTGGCATTAGGATATATGTTCTTCCTTCTCCATATGAAATCCTCTTCCATAATCTCCCCATCTCTGAACTGCAACATCGGCACTTATCTGGTTCAGCAGAGCGTAACTGGCTGAAGTGTTCAGCATTAGAGCTGTGTGAAGCTTCAATCCCTGATGCAATTCAGCGGAGATTCAGCCTGATTCAGTGGCTGAATCCCCAAATCCAAATCGAATCAGGAGACCCTTTAATCTCTCCAGTTCCAATTGGAACCCTCCGAATTGATTTGGAGAGATTCGGAAAGATTCGGCGGTTCAGACATGGACACAGCTTTAAATGTTTTTTCTACATACCTCTAGGTACCAGGCAGCTCCTGAGTGCTGCAATGCTGGGGCGCATGGAGTGTCCCACAGAAGCATGGGGGGGCTCACTAGTATGCACAGCATCAAACCCAGAAGTTGACCAGAAGCATTTCCGGTCCACTTCCAGGTGAGCCGGGAAGCACGCTGGGGGGGGCCCCTGCACTCCCCTGGCTCAGCAACTGGTGCCTCCTGGATCTAGGGGGACACCTAGGGTCCCCCTGTGGCTGATTGCCAAGCCAGAGGGGCCCAGGAATGGGGGAGGACACCGTGCACTCCTTGGTGGACCTGGAAGTGGACCAGAAGTACTCCCAGTCCACTTCCAGGTTCGCCACCGAGCACACGGGGGGCCCCATCGCGCTCCTGTGGGACACTCCATCCACCCCAGCATTGCAGCAATCATGAGCCATGCCTGCTACCTCAAGTTATGTAAAAAAATATTTTAAAGATGTGTCTATGTCCGAATCACTGATTCTCCAAATCAGCATCGAATCTTCAGATTCAGATTCAGCCAAATTGAATCAGGGACAGTGATCTAAATGAACAAATTGAATCACTGTCCCTGATTTGGGCCAAATCCAAATTAAATGGGGCCTGTTTCACACACAGCATTATTTTATTGGTTTCTAGTAGGTTTTCCAGAATACCTACCAGTGGTTAATCCACTTCAGTATATGATGTTA
Organism: Crocodylus siamensis; assembly: GCF_052110815.1. Taxonomy (NCBI): domain Eukaryota; kingdom Metazoa; phylum Chordata; order Crocodylia; family Crocodylidae; genus Crocodylus; species Crocodylus siamensis. The sequence continues at coordinate 49,795,885 of NC_143402.1, forward strand.
AAATGCTGCTGCTCCTCACCTGAGAATCATAGTCTATCTTCAAACCAGTAGTTTCCTGGCCTGGTAGAAGCAGCAATCACAGTTGAGCCACAGGACAGATTTCTGGGGTATAATGAATGCTCCCAGATGAGAATTGTCTCCTGTAAAGGCACTGCTGAGCTGGGAGCCTTTCCAGTCCCATTTGTACTACGCTGATCTATGCTGGGACTGTTTCAGTGCCTGACCCTGTTCCCATATAAATCAATGACACAGTTCCCCTTGAAATCAATAGTGGGTGCCTATAGACATGCTCTGAGATATTCTAATTAGAATATCTCAGAGCACACTGAGCTTATTTAATGCTCCAGTGTGCTTCACTGTCACATATATTAAGGTGCTTTAACTAAAACTTGTTGAATGAGCTTCAGTTAAAGCTATTTTGAAACACGGGATACATAGGTGACTGGTGTCACCTTAGTCACGGGGGGCACATGCCCCCCCAGTGACCAGTCAGCAACCAGGGTGGGAAGTCCACCACGGCCAATCTCACCAACTGACCAATCTCACCGACTGGAGGGAGAGGGGTCCCCCCGTGGCTGATTGCACCAACCAGGAAGTGGCCGCTGCACTCCCAGAAATGGCTGCGGCTCTTCATCCGGCCCTCCCACTCCCTGGCCAGCACTCACAGGGGAGGCACTTCCACCTGCCCCCTTGCCTAATCAGGGAGTGTGGTCTGTCAGGGGGTGCACCAGCGCTCTTAGGGGATGCACATGTACCCCCGTACACCTCCTACGCATCGCTACTGACGAGATACTTAATACATGCGAGGGTGAGGTGTTTTAATTAGAGAGGCTCTCTGGGAACTGTCCTAATTCAAATGCCCCCACCCCCAAACACATTTGTAGGTAACAGCAGCAGGTCTCAAGTTGGTCTAAGCCAGGCTAAAGTGGCTGGAGTCATGTAGCACTGATCTGAGCTGGGAGTCACCCACCTGCATGTATTCTAGCCAGTAGATACTTATGCATGGAAGGCTCCAACCCACAAGACTTATTGCTCCATTACTGCCTCTAGAGTAGCATCCTTCCCTTATAATAACCCATCTGAAGCCTTTTGTAAATAAAAACGGCAGAGTGCTTGACTAGAGTGTCTGTCTGTACCAGGCTGTGCTTTCCTTGCTGTCTTTAAGTTAGGAACAGGTTCTGCTGCTAAGCTACAAACCCTACAAAATTAGCCATTGAGTATGACTTTCATGTCCAAATCTTGCTGAGCAGAGAGGAGGTTACAGAGCTCTGACTGTGGAGTTAATCACTGTCCAGAGACAATTTGTGGCCAAATGTGCTACCAGGGGAGGTACTTTCTGCATCGTCCAGCTTTCTGAGTGACAGCAGGGAGATGGATATCCATTTTCCCAAAACAGTACCACTCTGGTTTATTTTTTTTTATTTATTAGCTTTTTATGCCTTCCTCCTCTGAAGAGGCTCACAGCAGCCTAAAATAAGACCAGAGACATTATAAAGACAGATAAAAATATTAAAATACTATGCAATATGACCCCTCCCCCAGACAGTACCTCAAAACCTATACCCAAAGAAAAAGGACTTGATGTGATTCCAGTAAATGCGCTGACAATCCACAAGGGGTAAGGAGTCCCAGATTTGAGAAGTGACTACCAAGAACCACTTCCCATGTGTTTTCATGAAATGAACACGGTGCACAGATGGCCCCTACAGGAGGTTGCTCTTGGCTGACTGTAGGAATCGTGATGGAGCATAATGAGGGGAAGGTCATCCTCTGGTATATGTTGGGCCTTTACTGTCTAGAGCCTTACAGGTCAAAACCACCATATTAATTTGGGTCCATCCAGAAAACTACTGGAAGCCAGTACAGATTTCGGAGCACTGAAGTAATCTTCTTCTGGTGACCCACCCTGTCAGAAGGTGGGCTGCCAATTTCTGTACCAGCTGCACCTTCTGCACAGCCCTGAGGGGCAGGCCCAGATACAGCACACTTCAGTGGTCTATCGTAGAAACTAGATCTGAATCTGAAAGAAAGGACTGCAGGTAGAGATGGTGAAAGGCATTTCTAGCTACTGCTGCAACCTGAAAATCCAAGTGCAACAGAGAATCCAAGAATACCACATGGCTGCAAACCTAGCTGACAAGGGGAAACTGAACCCCATCAATGACAAATGTCTCTATCCCCCCTAAGTCAAGCTATCTGCTGACAACCATCACTTGGGTCTTGTCTGATTCAGCTTCATTTAGTTTGCCCACATCCAATCCCTAACTGTAGCCAGGCACTGGGTAAGGACCAAGACTGTGGGACCTGGGTCAGATGAAAAGGAGAGAGAAAGCTAGGAATCATCAACATACTGATGGCACCTCACTGAATCTCAACACAATCTTGCCCAGTGGCTTCAGATACATATTGAATGGTGGGGGTGACAATATTGAACCCTAGGGGACTCACAGGAAAGGTCCTCAGGTTACAATGAGCGTTCCCTCACCACCACTGATCCCACAAATTCTCACCACATCACATAAACACTTTATCAGCACCTCTTGGTCAACTCTTTTAAAGGCTACTGACAGATTTAATAGGATCATCATGGTACAGTTTCCCTGATAATCCAAGGTGCGAAGCACTGCCTTTACCTTATATTGGACACATCTACATATTCATTAATGCACCATGGGTATTTAGTTTACTACTTGCGCATCTTACATTTAGTTTACTACTTGCTTAATAAAGTACTAATCGAATGCACAGTAAGTAGTTACTACACAATAGTGCTGGTGCATGGTTATTTTGTGATGCTTACTGTGCATTTGCCTAATAACAATGTGAAGTAGGCTATTAGCACATTTTTTGACCACCATACTACTGCACAGTGTTATTAGGCTAATGTCCAGTAAGTGTCTCGTGTAGTCATGCCCACTCAGGATGAAAACAAGACTGAAAGGGGTGCAGGAATCTGATATTATCCAAAGATACTTGGAGCTTTTGGGCAATTTTCCTCAAAAAGGGGAGGCTGGAAACAGGACAATAGCTGGCTGAGGATTCAATGTCAAGAGATTTTTTTTTTTTTTTTTGAGTAGTGGCTGGACAATGACAGACTTAAGAATATGCAGTCCCCTGTTCTCATGAAGGAAGGCAGTGCCCCCCACCAACAGTGGTGCCAGTCTTCCCCAGATGACTTGCAAGCCAAGAGGGACATGCGTGTAAGAGGGGCAATGGATTCCATTTGAAGGTGGCTGCCTGCATCCCCTTCAGTATATCCTTTGCATCAATGAGCAACAACAATTGAACTGATCCATATAAACAAATAAGACCAATATTCTGCAAGCCCAAACTCTGACTCCACAGCTAGACTGGCATTCCCCAAGTGTGCTAGATACAAGCAAATTTTGTCTGTAGTCACAGCAAACAGTAGATGACTTGGTTTCCAGATGACAGCAGCTTGGATTGACCAGGCCAGTCCCCACCCAAAAAAAGTAGATTGCACCACAGTGGTGGGAGTGGACATGAAGATGCCACTGTATCTCCAGCAAATGTGTTATTCCACAGTTCAACCAGACCACTGACAGAGTAGCCATCAAAGTTAGTAGGAATACCCCCTACAGTTCTGGAATTCCACTGGTTCCATGAGTCTCCAGCTTAACTGGTCCATCACCCCAGTGGAAACAGTCAGGGACAGGAATCTGTGCCAATACAAGTTAAATGGTTTGATCATGACAAAGGCATGTTAACAACACCCCCAGAGATCCAAATCCCTCTTTCCAGTCAAGTGCAAACCAACAACATCTGCTCCACCTCATTTGTCATCCCAGTTATTGTCTGGGATAACTTCGTTGTTGTTATGGAGGCCATGAAGTCCTGATTCAGCTCTGAAGACCATGCATGTATGTTGAAGTCACCCTTGGCAACAAGTCTAAGTCTACCAATAATAAGTGTAATAATGAGTTTAGAAGCAGGACTTCGTAGCCTTTTATTCACTTTGTTCCTTTTAAGTATTTGCCAGAACTTTATGTTTCACTAGACACATCTACACATGCTATTATGTCTCCTCAATAAACTGTGTAGCTTATTGCTCAGGAGTTTATTGCTTCTGGATGCACCATTTGAATGTGCACTCAGGAGCAATTAACTCTGGTGCAATAAGCTCTGCACAGCACACGGAGCTGGGTCAAAGCAACCCTGGCTGGCAGGGGGCCCTGGGAGTCAGCCTGTCAGCCCGGGGTTGCCCTCCTCCCCCCCGCCCCAGTTCAACACACTACAAAGAGGCTGGCTGGGGCACAAGGGTGCTTCAGTGTAGGGCTAGCTGGGACATGACCCCCACACTAAAGCGCCCTTGTGCATCAGCCAGGCCCTCCAGCATCTACGTGTGCACTGCTGCAGAGTTTTTTGCTCCACAGCAGGATAGGACTTGTATTTATAAGTCCCATATATAAATTAGTTTACTCCAGCCTAATAGAGGTGCATGTGTAGACACCAAGACATTTACTGAGGAGCTAATCAGTCAATTTTGCAGTAAACATCCTGTATAGATGTGCCCACCCTTTCCCCCCATCTGTGTCATTTAGCTGTGCTGCTTCTCCTCTGCTGAAATGCCCTTATTAAGCATCCACAGAGGAAACAAAAAACTTATCAATGCTCTATAATGGAGCTTGTAAAAGTATATGTAGGGTCTGATAACTTGTGGAGCGATTGCACTTTGACAACTGAGGCTTACTTACATGTACACTACTAATCTGATTAGCTTCTTGCAACTTCTGAACATGATGGCCACTCCTACAAGGCTCACAGATTTTTTAAGATAAACAGCTCTACCGGCAGTCCTCAGACTTAGGACACAATTGGTTCCTGAAGACCATGTCTTTAAGTCAAAATGTTGTAACTTAGAGCCAATTTTCCGGTAGGAAACAATGTTATAAATGTGGGATTGGTTTATGAACCAAGGCCCAATACCCTATTTTCACAAAAAATAACCCAGAATTTTGTACTCAATTATAGATGAGTAATATAGCTACATTAATGTACTTATATTGTAAATAGCAATCATATTGATTTGGAAACACTTCTTTGAAGTGACTATGCTGGACTTTTTGAAGGGTCCTGGCTGGAGTATTCTCAAGAGTCCTGGCTGCAGGTTTTTCTGGAGTCTTGTCTGCTTTCTTAAAGAAAGTGTCCAAGGAAGTTTGGACAGATATTGTCCAAAGAGATGGGTGACGCAGTGAACTTGCTCGCTGGCATGGCATTGGATCAAGCACTGTAAAGTCAAAACTGATGTCAGAAAGTTGAAACAGGGTTTCAATTTATAAACGTTGTAAGTGCGAAACGCTGTTATTCAAAACACTGTTAAGTCAAGGGCTGCCTGTATTCCTGCACATAAGAGTGATGTGTTCTCCTGAAAAGGGGACAGCCTCCCTATATCTGAAATGTGTTTGAGTGTCATTTTTGCTATAATCTTTTATGTAACTCGTGGCAGAGTTTGAAAGTAACACTTGCAGCAGTACAGGGCAGACCTGGGATAAATAATTACCTCTGCAGGCTGCCTGCTGTAGAATGCTGCTCTTTCATGTGGACCAGCTTACAGCAGGGCTGTGAAAAATACTCAGACAGAAGAGCAAGAATAGTCCCAGTTTACATACAGCATAACTAACTGGAAGACTAGATTGAAATTGTCTTTGGAGCTGAACTGCCAGTAGGTAGCTGATATCTGGATATTATTGAAAGCTCTTCCAGCTCTGCTAAAAGTGACCTTGTGCAACCTTCCAGCTATTCATGATTGATGAATCTTGCCTTCTTTGCAGTGTTGAGCTATAAGGCACTGCGAAGGCATGATTTATCGTGGGGTAAAATTCCTTCTTGACCCCAAATACGGTAATTGGTCTGACCCTGAGCCAAGGGGTAAGACTATCTAGCCAGGATCTTTGGTCTCAGCAGGAGCACTGGTACACCCAGGTCTGACTGATAAATCCCTCCAGGTCTGTCTGAGTACTGCAAAGTCACAACCCATCTATGTTTTACATTACACCCTGTTCTTGGCTTGCTGCCAAAAAGCATCAACACTTGATTAGGTTTGAGTATGTACCACCCTGGCATCACCCTCAATGTGCCACAGAGAGAGAATTCTAGCCTGCACACCATCAAACAGCAGCTGCTTCTTTTCCCCTTGTGAAAGACCATGTGACTTAAAGAAGGTGCTGAAGCTAGGAACCAGTAATTCACATATTTTTTTTTTGTCTCATGTTAATTCTGTACTGTTAACAGTTCTTATCATTGCCTGAAGCTTCCTACCATTCTGGGTGCTTGTACAAATAGTCATAGCTATTTAGCAACTGTAAAAAGCCCATCAAAATCTAAACATTCACCTCTACTGGTGGCAAAATAGGTCTTTCTGTGCAGAGGTCAACTCTAGACTACAAAGCACAACAGCTTGCTCCTGCTTGTAGGCAGAAGGCAGGGTAGAGGTAACATGACCAATAACTACCTCTCTCTTTTTTTACGTGTTGTAACTAACCTTTTACCTTTAGTGGTCAAAGACAGTGCTACTGTGTTTAAAGGGGCAGGGTTTAGAGTCTTGTATGGATGAAGGATGGGTGTTAGAGGTGCATGCAAAAAATAGATTCTGTGGAATTACATACAAAAAGCAATGTTGAAAAATGTGATTTAAGTTGGAAAATCAAGATTTTGCTTTGGAAATACTAGAGCACAGCTTGCTCATAGATAAGGAACCTGCTTGCCAAGTATATGAACTTATTGCTGTCTACAAGGTAGTCTTTTCATACATTTAACATATTCAGTATGAAAGGCAATTATCATTAAATCTTATATATCCACTGCGTTGGAGACCTGTCATCTTTGTAGCTTTGTCTCAAGTGACCTTGTTCAATGTCTCAGTTAATTTATTTGTAAAATGGTGTGTTTCATATTCGATTGTCACATTAGTCTGGACAATGAAGCCATGTTTGATTATAAGGCTATGAAGTAGAAGCAGCAATATATGAACTCATAGTCATCTGACTGCTAGCATCTTCTTGCTTATTTATTCATGGCATGCTGCCTGGCCTAACACAACAGAAAGGCTAAAATGTAAAACAATCTGAGGAATTTGAGACATGTGGAAAGTGTCAAGGGAAGAGATGAAATGTCTCTCTGGATCAGTGGTTTTCAACCTGTGGTCCACAGACCCCTGGGAGTCCACAGACTATGCTTTAGGGATTCATGGAAGTTGACTAATCAAAAGTATGTGAATACACACATTTACAATTCAAATGGGTCCCAGCCACCTATGCAGATACTAATAGCTGTAGCACTGTACTTACTGGCCATTGAATAAGCAGCATGTGCTTACCCTCACATTAATCCTCACCAGTGGGTTGTTCTCTACATGGGCCGATCTAGGACTTTGAAAAGCAGGGTGCAGAAGGTCTGGTACAACACTGCACATTTTTCTCCAGGTAAAGAAACTAGAAACTTCACAAAGATGCTAGGGGCCATGGGCTATATTACTGAGTTTAAGACCAAAGGAAAAATGAATATAACTTTATTGGGCTGTGCCCTCATTTGCTAGATTATATATTCAAAACCACAAAAAACTAGGCAAAATAGTCAAAGGGTATTGGTTTATTAGTCCTGTAATCATTATAGATAAGTGTACATCTCTTATTCAGATTTATAAAACCAAATCTAGCCTTCTTGAACAGCTTGACGGTGCATCCAACACTTCACTGTAACTCATATGGAAATGATTGAATAATCACCTGAATTAATGTTACCACACCTAAGTTAAGATTTTTAGCTGGGACTGAAAACAATGAAGGGCTGTGAAACAGAAAACAGAGATTGCCAGGAGTGGCTAGCAGATACCAATATTGCTGAAGAAAGGATAACTTGAGTAATGGAACATCAAGACCATTAAAAAAGGAAAAGGTTCACTAGCACCCGAGATTAGCAGGAATCAGGTACATTAAAATGAGCCATGAAGTCAATTAACACCCTCAGCACTGCCTGAATAGAAACGCTGCTACCCCTCCAGGGCAGGTAGTTTTAAAGTTTAGGTGGAGTAGGAATCAATGGGGGGTGCAACTGCATCACTAAACATCCCTCCCCCACCCACATACACACCCTGGATCTACCCCTGATTCTGTACCAAACCTGATACAATTGCCCACATACGCTGATACAATTGCCCACATATAATGGCAGTATTGCCAGTAGCAGTACTCATGCAACAAAAAGAAAGATGTTTCCAAAAAGACATAGTTTAACCAGTGGCAGGCATATAGGCTTACTCTTCTACATACTTTGTTCATATAGTTACACTGTCAGACCCTAGAGAATGGTCATGGAGCAATAGAGTTGAACATATTTAGCAGGAAGGAGCTAGCTGTTGCTATCACTCCTGCACCTGAATGAAATTTTGTGTAAGCAAAAGTGGACTGGACATAGCCTTGTTTAGGAAGGTTAAGAGATTTGTAGTGATAGTGATCAGTTAAATACATGGATTGGTTTCTGTCAGAAGAAAAAGTGTTGCCTGGAAAAATAGGACTTCATGGATATGAAATGGTGCAAAGGTCTATGAAGAATGGATGTTCCTTATTGACAGAACTGGTCACCAATTTTACATTTGAGTTTCTAATAAAAACAGCATGTTTGTGGACTTGACCGTATGCTTAAGGCTGCATTATTACTCACAGCAAAAATGTAACTCTGAAGAAGTGCTGAAACTTGGCAGGAAAACATCATCTGATGTGGGGCTTTCATTAAATATTTACTTTCAAATGTAAGACTGTGTGTATTCAGAACATGGAAAAATTACAAAGCACTGGCTTTTCAGGAAGCTTCATGCTAAGGAGTCTCCTTTGGAAGTGCTGTCATTATTCAACTCCAGTTCAGACATGAGGGAAGTTTCATTCTGGATATTACAAGTTGCTGGCAAAAGCAGAAGGATAATGAGGAATAGAAAGGAGCTGAGGCAGGTCTGGATGACCCCAAAGTCCTGAGGTGCTCAGAAATGGGGGTCCTGTTATAGGGTTGTGTCTAGGTGGGAGATGAATATGCAGTTATATTTTCATAGATTTCATAGATTTCATAGACATTAGGGCTGGAAGGGACCTCGGGAGATCATCGAGTCCAGTCCTCTGCCCTAGGGGCAGGAAGTCAGCTGGGGTCATAGGATCCCAGCAAGAGAAGCATCCAATTTGCTCTTGAAGGTCCATCAAAAAGCATGTGCCCTTGTTAGTACCTTTCTACTCAATTTCTGCCAATGGAGAGGAAAACTGAAGAGGTCATTGGCATGATCTACAATTCTATTAAATACAGAAGAGATTCATTCTGACAAAACAGAGGGGATAATTCAAAGGGTGCTGAACTAATTTTGAACCCCAGGCCAGACCCAGAATAGGGCATGGGGCAACAACAGTGGCAGCATCCACTGCAAAGGCAATGTGGCAAGCAGCTCTGGGCCATGCTGCCATGGGGTAACCAAGGTCAGTGTTGCTAAGGGCCAAGTTCACTGATCCATAGCGCCCTGGATTTTGCAACAGGCCCTGCCCCTGCTAACCATTTCCTCAAACTCCATGGCCTTCCTATAGCATGGGGGGCTGGATGGAGTGGTTCTAGGGGACAGATCCAGCCTACAGGCCATATGTTTCACACTCTTGTGATAAGTGATAAGTAAGCAAAAGAGTGTAAAGTATATTACTTTATATAGGCATAGGAAACTGTAACAGACATAAGACAATACAGCATCTACCAGTTCATGCCACAAAAGCAGAATATACTATACCCCACAGGACAGGCTATACGCCATAGGATTTAGGATCCTGTTGTAGTATACTTGAAATATCAATAGAGAGTTTGCACATGCTTTTCATTGGGGGAAAAAGAAGTATTTATTTGATTCTGGGCAGAAACTGTGGTTTTCTCTGCTCAGTAACTGGTACCCATCTGTCAAAGCTTCTTCCCAAAGGCAGTCATATTAGTGATCCATAGTTCCACAAAGCAATACATTTTTACAGGCTTGGTGTTAACTTCTTCTTACTGCATTTTGCAGGACCCCACAGCTGCAAATGTCTGCATCCAAAAATTTATGCAAAGGGAAATAGTCAGGATAACTGCCATGCGGACAAAGAAGCAGAGAAAGCACTGGTTTAAACTCTAGGAGTAGAATTAGCAGCACAAGTGGATGAGCGAGCTTAGTACTATATACAGTTTGGCAATTTCCAGTGCATCCTACTCCCATCCCCACAGATATCAGAATAGTTCCTTGGACTGCTGGACCCTCTTTGCACTGTGCTGGGCTTCCTATCCCTCCAGTCAGCATAGCTGATTATAAACATCTTGGAGGCTGGCAAAAGCCATTAAGTGAAACCAACTGCTCCAAGGATTTTGTCTTATTATGCCACATCAATATAGTATGATGATATTTACCACAAAATGCACAGAGACTGGAGTAGAATCTCCTAACAGCAAACACTCATCTGGAGAGTAGCAGGGAGAACAATGATGTTATGATTCACAGGGTGTCAAAGAGTCCCAGAGCTATAGCATCTGCATCATCTAAAATATGGAATTTCTGCATACTTAAAAATCCCTTTTGGAAATCACAATCTTGTCTCAGACAGTGGCAGTGTTTGAACCTAAACAAAAGTTGCTGCTTATCATTTTCAGTTTTACAATTTCCCCATGTTCCCATATATTCAAATGTCTTTTTCACTCACATTATAACCAGCCCCCAGTAAGCTGGGATATATACTTAGTTGCCCAGAACTCTGATGCTTCTGCCTTTACAATAATATTAGAGTTCTTGCATTACACATGGGAGGTGGCCTGCTGTCCAGTGGGTGGCTGTAAGCACCCCCAACCCCATACACACACAGACATGCACACTAAAAAACTCCCTATCTTTACTCGGTCCCTTTCACTTTGTTTTTTCTTGCCTTTGTTGCTTACCTTGTCTGGGAGGTCACACATCAATAAAAGAGCCAAGAAGCATCTCCCAAATGTAATACTGGATGAAGGGAATCTTTGCTCCTTTTATGGCCCAGCACAGATTTGTAAACACCTCCTAGTTGTCTGCCCTCCAGCTAAGTTGCCCTGGCGCCACTTAGGCCCCTAGCAGATGTTACATTTGTTGCTCATGTGGATATTATACCTCAAATCATAACATGCCAACTGAGCACACATTAAAAGTATTGCAGGATACTTCTGCACTGCAAAAAAGGTGTTGTTATAATAAGCAACTTCACTGTAACTGATCTGCTATTTTTATCCAGGGATAATCTGGTTTAAGTACTGGCATGTTACAATTTTTCATGTCATACTCACATGTAACACAAAGGCCATGTAACATCTGCCATGAGCCTTAGAGGAATAACAGAATAGAAAGCTGGTATAGATTCCAGAAGATATAGACTTCCTCCCTATTGGGTGTGTCTACATGTGCATTGATGTGGGTTTAAATGTACTCTGCAGTAAATTACTGTGCAGTGAGCAGAAATAGGCTGGTGTCTCCACATGCAGGCGTTAAAGCACATACAAAGTGTTACTACTCAGTACAGCATCTTCATGTGTGTTACTGTGAGGTAACTAATTGGGCATAAACTTGATGCCTGCATGATGCAGGCATCAAATTTATGCTCAAATCAACATAAGTACCCATATTCACTGCACAGTACATGCATGCACATGTAGATGTGAGCCCATACTGCACAGTAGTTTCAGTTGCTGCACAGTAAATGCGCACATGTAGATGTGCCCATTGTGGTCCAGTAAGGGGAAGTAAATTCTCCCTCCATTTTTAAGTAAAACCTAAGGTCCTGGGGAGCAATAGAATGCTTTACCCAAGTCCTTTCTTCTTCCCTTTTCTTCCTTTCTCTTGTTTCCACTTCTGCACCACAATGCAAAAACACTGTCCTAGAGACCCAGCTATTAAATAAAACAGCATCACAGTGCTGGCCTGCCTCCTGATTTCCCTGCCATTGTACATGAGCATTCCTCCTCTTGGAAGCTGCTCTTTCTTAATGTACTAACTGAATCCTGTCTTTTCTTCCCAGAAATCAAAATCATGGGCTGTATTTCTGAGAGTTCATTAGTAGGGTTCTTTACTGAAAGATGCTTGCCTCAGGAAAAAAATATTATCTCTTCCTGATATACATTCTTTAACAGTTTTACAGTTACGGCTTCAGCAGAGAAGAACCCGAGAGCAGCTGGCGGACCAGGGCATCATGCCACGTGAGTACCTTCCTTACCCCTCTCTCTGCATCCACAAACAGCCTAGAACTCAAGCAAGTCACTAGTAGATGATGTGATGATACAATCCTCTAGTGGTGCTACAACCCTCCAGCTCTGCAGACTGGATGAGTGGCATGGGGTCTGTGGGCTGTGTCCCAAGTGCGGGACTGTTCTGCAGACCTAATCCAGAACAGGGGCAGTTTATGGAGTCAGTCTGCGGGTGTGAACTGGAGTGACCCTGCGTGCTGGATGCAGCCGCAGCACAGCCCCATACTCTGGCCCAGCCTTGTTCACCAGATACAGCCATGGCGTCACTGCAGGGCTGTCATCCAGACCATGGGGCTCCTCCAGTGTCTGTAAATTTGGCAGTGGAAGAGTGATAGCAGTGTTAATTGTCATGGCTCTGGGAGCATCATTGTTCTAACTGGCATTTTATCCCTAGGTCTGTGAGTCTGCTGCACAGACTATAACAGAGGCTCAAATTGTTGTGAGTGGAACTACCCAAATCTTACAGCCTCAGTGGCCATCATCTTCACTGGCCATCATCCTCAGGAGAGCAGTACTCCTACTTCTTTGTGATGCTTTGCACTTTATTAGGCTGTAGTCAGCATAGCAGCACAGCTAGCTTAGCTCCACCATTTCACCGGAAGTGTTTAATGTGGAATGGTGTAAGGTGTCTCCTGGGTGTGCCAAGTACAGTTGCTCTTCTGGAAGTCAATGCAGTTGTGGCATTAACTCATGCAGCGTGTTGCCCTGCATGTGGTAGGAACTGGCCCAAAAGCAGAGGCAATGGCACTGGAGCCATTGTTCAGAGAGGCAGTAAACTTAAGGCAAACTGACAGACATCGACATTTCTGCCTAACTTTTCTGGATGTTTCTGGGGACAGGGGGTGATACTGTAAAAGGGTTTATGACTTTCCCCCCTCAAGAAGCCTGAGGCTAGTCAATTGCCAGTCTCTTTTTAACAAATAGAGGAGCTCACAGATGTGTAAGGGAGTATAACAGTATAATGTTTAATAAAATCCAAGGGCAAGATTCCCCAGCACCAACACAGGGGCTACAACCCCTGGATCAACAGTGGCTGTAGCATCATGTAGCATATGCTGAGGTCCCCTCCAGCGTATAGCCAGCAACCCACCCAGTGTGCACTGATAGAGACCACTTTTCAGCCCAACTGAACCAAAACATCTCTTGGGGGCCAGTGCATCTTCTCTGCATCCCCACCTGAACCTGCCTGTTTTGGGACCTAGGATGCCAGGAGCATGTGGGTACTTTGCCCTGCTGTGACTCTTTCTCTTCTCAGCTAAGTGGATTTCTTCCACTACAGGTTTGCAAGCTTTTATTTCGTTTGCAAGATCTCAGTCCGGCACAGGCTATAGAACAATGTTTTCACTTGACTCCTCCCTCTCCTGTGTCAGAAAGCCAGACGCAACAGTACCATGTCAGCATGTAAAAATCAGGAAGGGAAAGACTAACATTGATCTGTCTCTTATATCGGTACTGCCCCAGGAACGTAAGGCCAGCAAACAGCATCAGTGAAGAGGAGGCAGCTAGAATCCTATTTCACTTTATACAATTAAATGGTCATTTTCCAGCCTTGTGAGTGGCTTTTTTCAGCATGTACAACCAGTTTCCTAGACTATTACTCCCACAATGTAGATGCATAAGCACACGTACATTAGTGCACCTTGCTCAGGAAGCAGAAAACTTGGGTTCTAACCCCTCCCGTGCCCCCGCCAACCTGTCACACTGAGAGGGTTTGATCACATCACTCATTTGCCAGGGGAGCGCCCCACAACTGACACCACAGGTTAATTCTAAGGCAAACCCCTTTCCCGCTCGTTTTAAAGCTGAGTCATTGCATTTTGCATTTAATATTCAGTTCCTCTTGGCATGAAGGCAATGCAGAAGATCTTGCCCCACTTGAGACCAAAGATCCAGGCAGAGGTGCAGCCAGACTGCTGCATGACACTTGACGTAGTGGCACTCAGTAAGATGCCACTGTGTTTGCAACTATTTTTGCACCCCCTCCACTCCCCGCAAAGTGTCCAGGGCTGCTGCCTCTATCACTGCCCCGCTCTCCTATGCCCCTCAACTCAGTTATGCTACCAGATGCCAGGTAGAACTACGATATTGCTCCCTTACAGAGCAGGAAGGCATTGCTGGCTTCCTCCTAGCTTCACATATTTCTTGCTCTTGGATGACAAGGGGGAATGCCAGAGACACTGGACAACATACCCAATGACTTGAGGGGGGACAGGGTAGAGCATCTATATGTGGAAGTTGGAGAGGCACAAGTTTGCACTTCCACCTGTTGGAAGGGGCCCAAAACCTAGGTTTCCCAATTTCCTGGGCATGTGACCTAATCACTTAGTTATTGGGGCTGAAACATGGGAGGGTATTTATTCTTCATCACATGGTATTGATTTACACTTCCCACCATCACCGTGTGTATGTAGTCATGCATCTGCCCAGCCAGTACAAAGCCTATTGAGCATATGCACTTTGTACATGTACACAGACTTATCCACACTGCCCTGGTAAAGTAGAATCACAAACTGTGTGTAAATACCAAATATGTCATTTACGTGGTTGAAAAAACTGCCATTTATATGCACAAGAGTAATGGAATTTTGCTTCTAGATCTCAAACATCCTCTGAGCCCTGTTAAACACATGTTGAGCATGAGCCAGAAAAAACACAGGCAAAGAATTGTCTATATTCACTTCTGTCTCATCATGGTCTCCTTTAGAATCGTTGTTAAAGTTCATGACTTTGCAAGATCTGTTACACTTCTTTCATGCCGCTTTCTCCCTCTTTCTTTTGGTTACTGAGCTTTACTCTATGGGTACTCTTAATAAATGCCGTGAAACAGGTGTTAAATCTAAATAGAGGGCAGTAGCAGGTATGCTTTCTGTTCTTCAGTAACAAGACATTTCAGTAACAGCATGGCTGTGGCATTCCATACAATACCTGGCTCTTCCACTATTTCTTTCTCATTCTGCCCCTTTCACAGATTATCTGTGTTGACATCTGTACAAGACAATCAGTACAGTATTGCCAATCTCTAGTGTTCAAAAATCATTTAATAGCAATATAATATATTTTTAAATATTATTTAAAAAATAATAAATGTTGAGTTATTTTTATTTGCTTTTTGCTTTTTAACTTTTCAGGGTTTGTACTATTAAACTCTTCCTCCGAGCTAGGAAGAGTAGGGGATGAGATCATGTGATTCCAAGAGCTGGGACTTTAAGTCCCAAATATTGGGAGACCTATAGTAAAATCAGAAGAATTGGCAAGACTGTCAGGTTCTATACCACCTCTAATATCTCCCATACTTTAAAAGTGGGCACTTAATGTGGATATGCAAAATGCCGTATCTCACACTTGTACACCAGAGTGATATGAACATACAGGTCTGTGCACTTGAAAAATCTCCAGCTGGTATGAATGCATGGGGTACATGTACTTGTAGGAATGGGGACCTAATGCTTTATAACAAACTTCTGCCTTGCACATAGTATGGTATGGCACCAGCATTAAACCAGGGGCAAGTAGTGATACATAAATAGCCTTTTCTCATTGTTTTTAGCTTTGTCAGATTCTCACCTTCAGGGTTACCATTTTGCCAGTTGGTTTCCCGAAATGAGAGTGAGGGCAAAGAAATATGCTGCCATTATAAGAGTAAATGTACAAATCTTTAACAGCTCTGTTACCTCAACAGAAAAGCTTGATGCTTTATATTTGACTAAAGGGAAGCTCTGCATTTGTTAGTTGCCACCAGTTATTCCAGTGGAAATGCATTTTGATTTATTCAACTTACAGAAACCTTAAAAGCATATTTTGTGCATGCATAATTATGTTGTACCAACAATAAAAGTTTGTTTAATTATGATCTTCCTGTATTCTCTGGGACTTGGTATGCCCATGTAAGTTGAGTTCCTGAAGGTACACATGGACTGGAACCTCATTCCATATGCTATCTGAAGGTGAGTATGGAATGAGGTAGAGCTCCTATAATGCTCAGTGTCTATAGTGTATTAGAAATCGTAGTTCTATAAATTCAGAGACAATGGTTTTAACATTTAAGCTCCAATAAAACACAAAAACTGATTGAGCTACCCTCAAATGATTGAGCTACCCTGTACTGTTAGAAAGCTGCTTCAAATGTAAAATAGTCATGCTAGACCAGATCTTAATGATGTAATTGATCCCAAGACTGCACATAGTCCTGGATTTCCCACCAGGATATTTTAAAATCACTTGGCTAAATTTTCTGCTGGAATAATTCCATTAAAGAGATTTTGACCCCCTCCATATAACCGATCCTCTTATTTTTACACAGAGGACAGAACAAAAGATAGTTCAGTATTCATAGTAATAGAACATCAGTGGGCAGAATCATTTTAAAAAGTATTTTCTTTGTGCAAATCCATGATCTATGAATGTAGTCAAAAGCCCATGGAGGTGCTGACCACTACTACTGTTTCTAGTCATTATTAAAAGCTCATTAAAGAAAAAACTGCAAACATGATACAGCATGCTTCAAGCTGAGACAGCTCAGCATGCAGCAGGCATAAGCCCAAAGAGAATCATCCTGGGGCTATCTGAATGCACCACATGGTGAGAACGTTTTTGTGTTGTAAAAAATCTGTCGTTAGTCCCACCTGGAATGATTAAAGCAGTTAGGGAAATAAAGGTAAAAATCAGCCTTGCTCTCACTCTCACAGGTAGGCTGTGGATGGAAGAGAAATGAAAGCTTTATATATGACTCCCACAGTGAAGAAGATATGGGGAAGGGGGAAGGGGAGAGGACTAGCTAGTGGGAGAATTGCTCAAGCTTCATCTTCCTTCTGGCCTCTTCAATGGAAAACATTTTGGAACTGCCCAGATAAACAAACAGCAACACCAAGTGGGAAAAAAGAGTTTGTGTTCAAACAGACTGAATTTACTGAGATTGCTGTCCGAGCCGCAAGGCTCCAAAAAGGGCTTCCAGGATTTCATGTACAGCTAGTCTCATACAGTTAAAATAACAGATCTTCTGCTAAAATGATGCATTGGCTACAAATACGCTAAAAATAAGCACAGATGAGTAAGAAAGAACAACCTCTGAGCAACTTTACCCTGGAATCCACTGATGGAGTTGTATGTGCTGGAACCCATGAAAATGAAGGGAGAATCAGACTTCATGAAGTCCATGAAGTAATCCCACAATCACACCAATGCAGCTGGGACCACAGCCTGCCCCATTCTACTAGGTATAGCAGGCTGAATGAAATGGCAGGAGCATACTACAAGATATACCGGTACTATTGAACTTCTTTTCCAGATGTAATTTTATGGTCTTGATGAAAATTTGGAAGGACTGATTTCCTGAGAAAATTAACTTTCTGGAGAAACTAATTCATAAAATCCTGTGTATCCTAAATGGGTATGTTTCATGATCCCCAAAGGACAGATTGTGATTCATTAGATGTGGGAGACCAAGCTGGGAAAAGAGCAAGGATCTTCTCTTGGTGCCCTGTGCAGGGCCCACCCGAAGTCTACAAGGCAGGCCCGGTTCTGGGCTGGCATGGAGAGAGGGTTAGGGGAGCTTATTCCTTGCAATGGCCTGCACAACTAGAGGCTTACTGCATCTATTTAAAGGGCAGTGGAGCTGCTCCTGCAAAAGTTTACTCTTGAGAGCCTCTGGAGTAATTTTGGACAAAGTCATGCTGGGGCTCTTGCTACATATAGGAAGTCTTCGTGCTCCCACGCAAGGCTGAAACTTATAGGCAAAATATAGTCCTAAAATTGGCATGTCAAGTCCGGCAGCTCTGTTCAATCATCTCCAAGCCACTGCACTTCTGAGTTGTTAAATTTCATCCCACAATTATCTGAGATCTTATATGAAGAACTGGTGCTAGATATACCTTTATTTGTTTTGCAGACTAATACCAGCTGCAGTATCCACATAATTCCTCCAAAACCTTGGTAAATGACTAAATACTGCAACACTTTCAGCATGAGTAGCATGAAGTATGATCTGATCAGTTTCTGCCCGCAGAAACCTTGTAACATTAGAACATTTTAGTGAATTGGGCTATAAAAAGTAATGTCTGTTGCTTATTTCATTTTTTTCATTTGCATTCTGTTAATTTGCTTTTAACTAAATCAGCTGTCACCACTCTTCCTGGCTGCTCACCAGAGCATGGCACCGAAATGCTACCTTGTCTGTCTGTCTGTCTACTTTTCAAACGTCAGACACAGGAAAAGGCCTTCTGGCCTCTTGAATTTTATCGTGATTCATCCTGTTTTTTTTCCCCACTGGATTCTTGCTTCTTCCAAGAGCTGATCCAGGTGTTCCCCTAGACTTCATATAGGCATCTAGTTGTTCTACCTGAGTTTCCTTTTTACTCTTTCATGTTGGAATTTTTGACTGACCCCTGTTTTCTTGAGCCTTGTCTAAACTGAATTTCTGTCCCTTTTTAAATTACATTTAGAATGGGGGACAAGAAGCAAAGAGGTTAATTAAATGATGTTAAATGAAACAGACCCTAATATTTGCAGAAAACCGCTCCTACAGATATGCGAATATCATCTCATTTAGTGTCAGAATCCAAGATGTCACCTGATTCTGTTTTCTCTTCTGAGCACAAAAACTAATTCAATGGGAACCCTGAAAAACTCATCCTAGTGATTCTAACTGCTACTGTCATTTAAACCCTACAGATGAGAATAATGCCACATGGAGCAAAGTGGGGCTTTTTGTTCCCACAGCCTTTATTTCTGCACCTTGGAAACAATGATTTTCAGCCAGAAATAAATTTCAGTTGAATTTAAAATAAAGGTCCAAAGATTAACATTAGATGCTTCAAACAACATTGGACACAGGCTCTGTTCAGTAAGCCTCTTGAATCTGATACTAACTGTTAACTGGTATTTTACAGAATCCGTAAGTAACAAACTCACAAATGACCCTAACTGTCAACTCCAAATGCTGTTGCCCCAACAGGATGCCTTAAGGATTTTCACTAGATGACTGGAAACCAGACTGACAACCCTTGCACAGAAATAATGTTTTGAAGGGGGTAAAAAAGTCTAGCCATTCCCTTTTCCCTGGAAAGCCTTCTCTAGGGAAAGCCAAAGTGTTTGGAAGTGGTGACCAGAGCAGCCTGCTGACTTTGGTGCCCAGGCTGTGTCAATGGCCCCCTTATGCAAAGTTTTTCTATACAGTGTGTCATCAACACTTTTCATACACCCCACTGGGCTGAATAAAATATGTTTCTCAGTAAAACACAGTGGAGAGCTGCCAAGGTGCAGAACCAAAGCTGTGTTGCTCATAGAATAGGAGTTGTAGAGGTGAAGGAGAGTTAGTTTGCAAACAGAAAGGATGATGGTACTCAGTGAGAGGAGCATGTGGGGCAAAGAACAGATAATAGAACCCTCCAAATTCTGTCCTGACTATACAGGTGCCAGTGAGGCTGCTCTTGCTGCATTCTAACTGAAGAGTAATGAGATCCTTTTCTTAGGTTCCCCTTTCTTGCTTGAGCCTCCTTACCCTAGAGGCTTCACAGTATGGACCATCCACAGGCTCTGACCTCCTGGCAAGTTCTCAGCAAGGTCTCCTTTCTCTCCTGGATACTGATCCCTTGTTTCCTCTTCCCCACTCTCCACTTTGTTCTCAGGCAGCATTTCATGGCACTGTAATTTGCAAAAAGCTCTCCAGGTAAAAGCTGCACCTGGATTCACCTGGATTATGACGTATCCTGTAGAACACCAAGCTGCAAAGCCTACACCTGTCCATGTGTCTTTTGCTCGCCCTTTGCTCACCATCCCTTCTGCTCTCCTGCCACAAACTGGCTGCGAGAGACTGGGATTTCCCATAGCTTTCCTGAATTATTTTTAGATAGCACAATAAAGAGATCAGCTAGTTTGTGTTGCTATTTTTATACCATCCATTAAAATGCTGCTTTTGAATATACCAGTGGCTGCTTGCTACCACTGCTGTGCTGATTGTGCTTCTGTTTCCTATTGCAGCACTAAAAAGTCCATCTGCATTCCATGAACAAAGGAGAAGCCTGGAGAGAGCCAAGGTAAATTCTGAAAACATCTATATGAATGAATGAATGAATGAATGCTGTATCAATTCACATATTATTTTACAAGTCTGCATAGATTCCTGTAGAATCAGAAAGAGAATCTGTAAAAAAGAAACATTATAGTCTTTAAGCCTAATCTTGCTCCCATTAAAATTACTGGCTCAGGTCTTCTCTTCTACCTGCACTGTGGTCCTCTATGTCATACTGTCTAGGGGAAATATGTGTAAACTAGTGATCCAGGAAATTTAGGAAATATGTGAGAGTTGGGTTACAGAGATGAAGAGGGGAGATCAGACTGATCCCTGGGGTAAAGAAGAGATTCTTGGAGCAAGTTATGGAAATCCCTTAGCTGGCCTCTCATTTCTTCTAGGAAGTTCAGGAAAAAATGCCAACACTCCACCTTTTATTTGTATACATTTGAATAAATTGAATTAGGAATTTTCTTGACCAATTACAGCCATTACTATGCCAGTGCAACTCAAGGTAAAGGCAGGTTAAATTCCAGCTACTGGCACCATTGGAGTTTATCCCTGCTTGACCAAGTAATAGATTCCAACACAGCAGGTGCAACTGAATTCTATTTTCCATTGTACATTTCTGTCCATCTCCCTGGCCCTTTATTACCCTTTCTTTACATAGTGGCCATGCAAGCCTGTATACATAGACTGAGAATGCTGTAAGTCCATGAAAAGTGACCAGGTGGTGGTAGGAGAAGAGGTCTCTCTGGTTTTATCCCCCAAAACTGTGAAACCAGAGATCTGAATTTTAGGCCACTCTTGCCCACAAGGGGTTTAATCTGCATCTTTCTGGGTGTGTCTAAATGAAACATTTACTGCAGAGCTGACTAATTAGTTTCACAATATATGTCTCAGCATTTACACACGGGCCCCCATTAGGGCACAGGAAACTAATAAATTCTATAGCAGAGTAGTACTTGCTACAGTGTTTTTTTGTGCATCACAGCGCACATGTAAATGCTGACCTGGCTGGCTCAAGCACAAGGGTGCTAGCCCTGTGCTGAAGCACCCTAATTCCCCAGCTATCCACTCCATAGCATATTGAGCCTAGTTGGAGCAGCCCTGGGCTGGCAGGCTGACCCCCTCCCCACTTCCCAGGTCCTCTGCCAGCTGGGGCTGCTCTGACCAGGCTCCACATGCTGTGCATGAATAAACTTCAGAGCTGATTGCTTTGGAGTTAATTGTTCCTAGATGCATGTTTAAATAGCTCATGCAGGAGCAAAAAACTCCAAAGCAATAAGCTCCAGAGTTTATTCATGTGCATGTGTAGACTCATCCTCTAACTGCCCAGCACAGTGCTCTAAGCATCAACTCATTGTCCCAACTGCTCTCCAGAGTTGATTTTGAAGCTGAGCCAGTGTCTTTTGCATTGAAGGGCAGCACAGTGGGGAAGTTACACCATTGGGATTAAGGGTTCAAGCTAAAATCCCAGAGCCAGCAGTCATTCACTTGGCCACACACCTTGTTCTCTTTTTCATGGCCTTGCATAGCTTCTTCTTTTGGCTGCCGGTTTCAAAAGAGTGCTGAAGGCCAGTCTACATACTGTGGCATGGTGGTTAGAGTGCTGTGCTAGGAAGTCAGAGAGAGCCAACTTTAACCACCTTCTGGGCAAGGGGACATAGCATTCAGGTCTCTAACATCCTGCCTAAGTGCTCTAAACACTCCAGTCTTGGGATGAAAACACAGGAGGGCATTCTTCCTCCATCTGCTAGTCAAGTATTTCTGGCATCCTACATTGTCAGTGCTTAGATGCAGGTATACATCTACAATACGCACATAAATACCCACTCAGTCTACATGCACACAATTACATGTCCATATTGCAGGTGAAATAGAATCACTATCTGTATGTAAGTGCCAAAATTGATACTTAAATGGATAGAAAGCTGCCACTGAGATGAACTAGAGGCAGTAGAAATGTCTGCCTTGTTGCTTTGCCTGCTAACAAAAGGGGTTGTACCAGCATTATCACACCAGTGGCTCCAATTGGAGCAAATCAACAATCTAAAGTAGGCCTTAAATCAGTGATTCTCAATCAGGGCACCAGGCTACTCTGGGGCGCTGCCAGATCCTTTGAAGGGTGCCATGGGGTGTCAGGCAATAAGAAGATAAGACAAGCAAATAAGCCAGGCTCAGGCTTATCCCTGCCTGGATGATCCCTAACCCCTAAAGCTCAGCCCCTGTATAAGGAGGTAAGTTCTGCAATATATACATTAGTTTTTGAAATTGGGTGCCATTCAATTTACAAAAGTTATGGAGGGGTGCCTCAAGTCCAGAAAGGTTGAGAACCATTGCCTTAGAGTGCTTACTGTTGGGGGACATACTCACCAACTCAGTGGTAAAGGAATTGCCATGTATACCCCATGCTATTGAGCCTGTGCTAAAGAAGCCAAGTACTCTGAGTACAATTCTCCCTCCCAGTAAATAGCTCTAACCCACACACAGATGCTGCCCGCTGAATTCAGCTGTTACCCCACAAAACATACATAGATTCCATATTGCTAACTCTAGTGATGTAGCAGTGTTTTTGCAATATTTCATATATTTAAGGGTTCTTATTAGTTTTTGATTTCTGACTCCAAACTCATAAAGATTTGCCCTTATGTAAAAGGGTAACTGTCTCCATAATACCATCAACAGGACTGAAGCAACAAGCTCCCCTCAGCAAGATGTGCACAGCATTTCTGTGCTTTTTTATAGTTGGGCTGGTTAAAAGTAGGGAAACATTTTATGGATAATTTTCATATGTCCATTTTCACCGAAAAAATATTGAGCTCTGGACTTTTTGGCTAGGTCCATAGCTGGGTGAAAAAAATAAGGTTATTTTTTATGATTTTTTTTTTTAAGTTTGATCCCTTTATCCACCAAAATTTGAAATTTTCTAAGTAGATATACTTTGTAAGTTAAATCATAGTTGCTGTTCTAACAGATGTGAAAATAAAGAGTTTTTTGGGGGGTGATATCTCTTATTGGACCAGCTATAGTGGGGAGAGGTCTTCAACAAGCTTTCAGGTGCAAAATGCCTTTCCTCTAGTCTGGGTCACAAAAAAAAAAGCTTTGTACCCAAAAATTTGTCCAACATCCCTCCCAACTATAGAGTTGGTCCACTAAAAGTTATCACCCAGAAACCCTTGCTTCTTGCATATTTCCTGGACTGTCATGGCTACAACAAACCCTACTGCACTTATGAAAGATGACCACTGTCTCCCTTTGCCTCCAGTTGGAGCTGAAGCTGGGCTGTTCTCAATGAAGATTGTTATGATGGGCAGGTCAGGGAGAGACCAGGAAATGTGTAAGGGTAAAGAATAGACTATGGGAGCAGCAGGGAGCAGGAAGAAGTTAGAAATCAAGACAGGGGACCATGAGGAGTCAGAGGAACCTGGCCAGACAGAGGGTCTGGCATGGGAATTAGGGTGGCACTGAGAAAGAATGGAGCAGGTGAGAGACCAAGGAAAAAACAAAGGAAATTCAGCTGGCAAATAGCTAGAAAGAGGAAACTGCAGAACGGTATGGTGGGAGAATGCTGATAGGGCAGCTGTCTATTCTGTCTAACCAAGTAAGGCTCAGAGATAGGCAAAATAACAGAAGTGTCTCCTTAAAGCAGCAGATGGTGAGCTACAGCTCTCCATTTTTAATTTCTGGTTGAATTTTGACCATGGGATGATCCCACACAAAATAATAGGGAGATGTGGGAGACTGCTTCCACCAAGAAGAAAACAATGTGATTTCTGGCTGCTGGGGGCCAAACCTCATGGTTTTGTTTTTAAACAAATTTGCCTCATTTTTGAAGTTGTCCCCGCACACACAGGCTTAGCAATACACTGAGGACCCTACACACATGCTTGTTCATTAATCTACCTCTGTATAGACACTGACACCTACCTTACTCCCTCGTGCCGCCTGCTTATCTGCTACTGCTGCTATTTCATTGCACTGCACTCCATGTCTTCCTAGTGCAGTAGTCCCTAGCCCAGGGTTCAATGGCAACGTGTTGCCATGAGACCAACTACCATTGCTCATAGGCTCAGGATGTTTTGCTTTCCGTAGGTAGGCATTTGCTCAGGTTAGTAGGGAGGACAAAATATGACAGGGCTCAAAACCCATCATTTACTCAGTATTTTTGCATGTGGCCAATTAAAATTCATGACCACAACCCCAGTCAGTGCTTGAGAAAGTGAAGGATACTGGGTAGAGGATCATTTCTTGTTCCCAAATGTAGTATGGCCAAAAGAAAGTTTCTTTATGCTTGCACATGCCCTGCCCCCTTCTAGACAGTGCTAGCAGGTAAACAGATAAACAGAGCCAGCTGGGGGATTCAAGAACTTCCTTCCAGTGGTAAGACAGGGCACAAGGGCCTCTGCAGTAGTTCTGACGGGGTGGCACTCCCCAGGACCAGCTGCCCTGAGCTACAGAACTGCCAGAATGAAGAGAGGTCTGAAGGGTTGATGACATAAATCCCTGGGATGGAAGACAACCTTGGGCAGTAGATCACACAGAAAGATTGACTTTTGGCTTTGCAGCACACACAGTGATCTATCAGGCCACTGAAGCACCTCAGGTAACTATGTATCTCTCCTAAATGTGCCTTCTTCCCACTAGACCCTGGTATCTAGCCAAATTCAAGTTCCCTGAAGACTGATGAAAGCAGAGATGACAGAACTGTCTATTTCCAGAAGACATTGGAAAAGCTTCTGACTAGATTTATTATTTGGGAGCTATGTCAATTTTCCAACCCACTGCAAAGTCCATCTACAATGCCCAGTTGTAAAAGCACACTGTCCAAGACAAATGTTTAGGAACATATATGCAGTCAAGCTCCAATGACAATTAAGAGTCAAATATCTAATGTGCTACAGGTATCAAATATATTTTGATTAGCTCATCTCAGAATAATCCTATTCATCCCACTTGGTCTTCTAGTATAATTTTCCTAGAGTCGAAACAGAAGAAACATTTGAAGGGTTTACAGCTCCATTTGAAGCACTTAGAAAATGGAGGATTTCAACCATGGACAGACATACAGCTCTATGCCACAACCCAGAGCTGGAACACTTAAAAATCTCTGCAGGTGCATACAGCAGCATGCTGTCCAGCCAGGAGCCATGACAGGGGCTGTGGCTTCTGATGGCTCCATTTTCCCCGCATTGGGCTGTCAGTGTGGCTCTGCAGCTCCTGGTCTCCTAGGTGCTGCAGCTCCACTCGTCCGTTGAAGAGGGAACTGGAAGACTGGAGGCCCTGTGCTGCTTACCAGAATCAACAGACAAGATGTGGAGAAGTATGCAGGGATTGGGAGTTGGAGAGTCTCCCAGTTCCTGCAGGTGGGAGCTCTTGGACAGTGGAGGCGGATTAGATAGGAGAGTGCTAGCTGACACAGTGCCCCCTCTCCTACCTCCTCTTTCCCCCATTCCCCCCATGGGGAAATAGAGCATGTGGGATGCTGGAAGTCCCAGGAATTCCCTATCACACTCCATAAATCGTGTGTATATAACCTGAAATGCTTCATTTTGAAGTGCTTCTAAATAGTACCTGTTTCCTTCAGGATCATTTTTGGAGTGTTTCCAACTTTGGAGAGCTTCAAAGGGTGTGTATGCCTATACTGCTCCCCCATACAGTGCTTGAAAGGCATCAGAGACATTTCAGATGTTGTGTCTGTCCATACCCCACGTCTTTCTTTTCCCCAGTTATAGTCATTATTAGTTGTGTCTGTCTGCATGTAAAACAATAATGGTAGTGTGGTTACATAAAAGGGAAATGTGTCATATACAGTTGGCTGATTTTTAATAGACTATAGCAGTTCATTCAGTTATTTTGAGAGATTTATTTGCAGCTATGGTGCAAATGATATTTATGGAAATGAGTTAACTGGAAACTTGTGGAAATGTTCTTGTGAATGAATATATTCTAGGTCACTGACTGTGAGTTGCAGGCAATAATAAATGGCTAACATGAAAATTAGAAGTGCATCTATGAAAAATTAGTTTGCTTAGGGAATTTCAAGCATTCTAAAGCATCCTTGAAATGTTCTGTATTTTACTGTCCATGTACACAATCGAGTCTCTGTCTCCTCGCTATAAAGCTTCCAATATCTGTGTCTAAATAAGCTAGTGATTGGCAATTTTTAGTTTCTCAGTTCTAGATGCCAACTTGAGAAGCCTTGAACAAATGGGACTTTTAGAAGCTAATAAACACCTACCGTCCAAGAAACAGGACTACCAGGATGTATCAAGTCAGGTGTTTATAAATAGAACCACCCAAATCATTGTTACCTTGGCCAAGAGCTTATTGAGGACCAAAACATACTGCCATTAAGTAGTGGGAATCGAGGGAAACTCAGTAGATGGACTGAACCCACCATACATGAGGTTTGTTAAGGTTCATGCCCATTTACCAAAGTTACACTTAGAATACCTCATTCACCCTTTACAAGAGATCAAATCTCGCAGATAAACATGGTCTTTATATAACCAAGTAGTTTAGTGTTTAGATAGTAAAGGGATGAATAAAGCCCCTGACAGATGATAAAGAAAAGACCCGATGGAATCTGATGCAAGATCTGAGCTATCACACTTCCTTCCATACAGGGGTGTGTGAAACGGGATGTATTCGATTCGGATTTGAATTCAGCCCGATTCAGGGACAGCGATTTGATTCATTGATTCAGACCACTGTCCCAATTCAATTCAGCTGAATCCAAATCGGAAGATTTGATGCTGATTTGTAGAATCAGTGATTCGGCCATAGACACAGCTTTAAATGTTTTTTCTACGTACCTCAAGGTACCAAAACTGCGATAGTAGGGCTGATGGAACGTCCCACAGGAGTGCGGGGGGAGGGAGGCCACATGCTCAGCAGTGAACCCCAACGTGGACTGGAAGTGCTTCTGGTCCACTTCCAGGTCTACTGCCAAGTGTACTGGGGACTCCCCTACTCTCCCATGGGACACTCCCTTCGCCTCAGCATCTCAGTGTTCATGAGCTGCATGGTACCTTGAGGTATGTAGAAAAAACATTTAAAGCTGTGTCTATGTCTGAATCATCAGATCTTTCCAAATCTCTCCGAATCAATTCAGAGGGTTCCAGTTCGACTCGGAGAAATTAAAGTGTCTCCTGATTCAGTTTGGATTTGGAGATTTGGCCACTGAATCAGGCCAAATCTCGGCCAAATCAAATTAGTGACCAAAGCTTCACGCAGCCCTACTGCCATACTACACATGCATGGTAGGAGGCTTAATTGTAGGATTCCCACATCAAATCCCAATGTGCAATACTGCTAAATGCAGGGGGAGCCTGATCCTGGGCTCTCCCTATACCAACAAGTAGCAAGCCTGGCTCCTAGCCATGGGAGCACATGTTGCACTCCCATGGTGTGCTCCCACAGCTGAGAACTCCTATCAGCTGACAGGGCTCCCTGCTGTGGGAGTGCACAATGTGCTCCCATGGCTGGGAGCCCCAATAAGCTGAGGGGCACTCCCAGCCCCTGGACAACATGAAGTCTTGAAAGGCTCCCATGTGGTGAAAGGGTTGGGCATATGTTCAATTAAAGGTGTGATGGGAACCAAACACAAAGCTTGCACACACTTTGTGTAGTTACTTTGTGGCTTATTCCTGATTTTATCACACCATTATTTGAATGAATGTATGGCCACATCATGATTTAAGCCATGGTTAACCAGTTAATTACATCTTAAATGTAATGTCTGTCAGGGTCCCAAATTTCCTTTAAACAGAATATTCTCATGAATCTGTCTGCCAAATGTTTCTCCAAAGTGCTCTGTGCTCTGCTGACATTTACTCTTTAGAGGAGAGTTTCCAGGTGGGGTGTCAGGAATAAAAGGGCACAGCTCACATTTTGTGCACACTTCTCTAGGGGCACACACTGTTCTTTTGGTTGGAGTTAGAAGCATAGAGTAATTCTCCCTTGAGAAATACCATAAAAAACTAGTTTCATGAGAGGATAAGAGCAGTAAAGAAACCACTAGTTTTTAAAGATAAGTCCAAGTTTTTAGCAGAAGCTAAGATAAATATTCATTAAAATGAGACATCCCAGAGGTGCATGCATAGTGTCTCGGGTGTGGGGGGAAGTCTGTGATTATCTGGACCAATGGTTCTCAATCTTTTTCGTACCAGGACCCATTTGCAAAGATCGATGGCTTGATCCGACCTGCGCGCCCCTGGGCCTGCCTTGGTGCCCAGCCACCTTTTCTCAGTGTTGGCAGGCACCTGTCCCCTCTCCCCAACCCCATCCCCTCCATGTACATGCATGCATGCATACCCCCTCCACCCTGACAGTCCCCAAGCCCTGGCCCTCTGACCCCTGCTCCCCATACACTTACCTTTGTCCAGCTGCTGGGGCTGTTCCCATGACCCTGCCTGGCTGCGTGCTGGCCATGCCTCAAGCAGCTGCTTGCAGGCTGGAACACTGCCAGCCTGCAAGGGGAAACCCACGCTTTTGCACATTTTTCTGGCACTTGTTCACAACCTTTTGAAATATTCTTGCAACCCACTTTTGGGTCACAATCCACAGGTTGAGAAATGCTGCTCTATACAATCTCTCAGCTTGGGGGACCTACATAATAAAGCAGCACAAGTAATGTGTACAATATCCTCCATTTATATAAGTTTAAATTTCACACACTGAAGTGAGCAGTGGCCATTGTGATGCCCTGTGACTCCCATCTTCCTCCATACCACAGATCTTTCAGAAAGAGACATGCAGTCTCAGGTGAAATGCTTCAAGTGATGTAGAATTGACCACAACCTGTGGTAACTTATTCCAAAGGCCTTTCAGGATTCATGGAAGAAAAGTAGGACTAGAAGGGATGTCAGGGATCATCTAGTCCAGCCCCATGCCCAAGGCAGGATCTTCCCTATCCAAACCATTCCGTACAAGTGCGTCTAACCTGTTCCTAAAACTTCAGTCAACCCTGTCACACAACTACAAGGCACATTGTCCCAAACCACCAAGAACACCCTCACCTGCCACAAATAAAGGAGGACAAGAGCTGTCGTGGTTGTCAAAAAAACCCTTGAGAGATCCAAGGAAGAGAGCCATTCCCCCTGCTACAGAAGAAGGCAACCTCCCTGCACCCAAGTCTATATTAGTCTAACAGTGGGTGAAATTCCTTCCTGATCCCAAATGTAGTCTGAGCCTGAGCAGAAGGGCAAGACCTTCTAACCAGGAACGTCTAGGTTTTAGTCACAGAAGAAATTTGGCACGCCCCATTCAAAATCCAACCAGCAAATCCACTGCGCAGGATTCCATAGTATTATAAAGACTGTAGTGACATCACTTTAGAAACTACACAAGGTGTTGCACTTAGAAATCGAATTTCTAAACCTAGTGCTTTAACAATTGACACAACATTCAGTTGATCAATAGCACAAAGTCTTCGTTTAACAAACTATAAAACTAAATTACAGATAAAGACTGTTTTCCAATATAAAATGAGCTATTACAGGAATCCCAGTACATATTTAGCTGCAGCAGTGTTTTCTCAACAATGCAGGCAGGGAAGCCATTCCAGTCTTGCAGCCTTTACTCTTGGGCTGGGTGTAGTATGGCTTCTTGATTTTTCCTGGACTGCACACCTTGCTGGCAGTTCTGTCTTGTTTTATACCATTTAATTGTACAGCTTTAATGCATTTTCTTTGATGGTTGGATGATTAAAGTCTGAACAAAACAGGGAGGAGAAGTGTGACCATCACGTTACATTTGTCAAATTGCCTGGCACCTGTTTTTGGATTTGTCTAGGTGTGAAGACTTGTGTTTCTCACAGCCACTGACTCAAACAGGATGCTTAGAGGCATTAGTCACCGGACCTGTCTTTGTGTATTTGCTTATCAATGGGGCTTATTTGCAACAGTTTGTACTGGTGATGATCTATTTACAAAACCCTAGACATACACTGAATGATTGAGACTTTTGTAACATCTTAGATATTGGATGCCTGTTTTGAGAAATGGGAGTATGTCACATACAGGACATTTTTCCTGTATTCAGTGCACCTTTTAATGGTTTTGCTTGAAATGTGTATTTAGTCTTTTGTCTTCTTTAGTTGCTAGTTCAGTTGAAATGTGTATATGTAGTTTCCTTGCCTTTAGTTACACTGACTCAGCCTTTCTCTCTCTGGCTTTCTTAGCTTGGAGATACACATGTGATGAGTGTGTTAGGTCTCTGCCAAAAATTTTCCTTTTACAGAAACCATCACTCTTACTGTTTTATGGCATGGGTCTGGTGTTGGGTACCACAAGCAATTCTCTCTCTCTTATGCCTAATGGGTTGCAAGCCATTAGCAGAGTTTGATATTCTGTGTGGCAGGCTTGTTACTACCACCAAGTCTTGCCCCAGCCATTGTCTTGCATTTTTGTGCAAGAGACACTGCCCAAGTTTTCGCAGCTTTCATAGCCAGCACAAGGCACCAGAGAAACTTGCCCCATTTGATCTCTTACATTGTTGTTTCTGACAGTAGCCAATACCATTACTTGTAGTGGGTGAGCTGGACATCAGCCCCAGATGCCAACTTAGTAATAGCTCCAGAATCACCCCCTACCTCCTTGGAGTCCATGCCCCAGCATCAGAACCAGCCCCCATCCTTGGCATTGCTGCTGCTACTGCAGCACCCAAGTACACATGCACCCTTTTGCTCCTGTAGAAATAACAGCCAGGGCAGGAAAATTATGCTGGGGCTGTGGTAGCAGCAGCCAGGGACTGTTTTTGAGTCTTGGGAGAAGGTAAGACTTCTGATCCCTCAGGCTTTCAGAACCTCTGCCCCTCCAGCACTCAGTGGCACCTCTGCCCTCCCTGGTCTCCCACAGGTTTTGCCCAGGGTTCAAACCCTGCCTGTTTGATTCTGACAATAGCCAATATTTGATACTCCAGAAGCAAGACAATAATGACATATCCTACCCAAGGGATGTTTCTTCCTAATCTCAGAAAGCTTCATACTCGAAAGCATAAAGATTTATAGCTCTTGTAAAACTTTTTATCCAATCTAATGTAACTGTGTATACTCTCACTTGTACCTCATTTGTACTGGAATTCTAAATGGTCAGTGATATATTGTTTCAGGGAATTCCACATATTTATCATGCATTATGTAAAAAATACTAGTTTTGAGTTGGCCTTTCAGTTTAATTGACCCCTCCTTGTTCTTGTGTTATGAGACAGTGTTAATTCTTTGTACCATTCACTATTTCATGTACACCCATTTTATCTTCGCTCTAAACTAAATAGTCCTGTTCTTTTCACTCTCACCTGATAAGAAAGACTTTCCATATCTCACAATTCTCATTGCCTGCTTCTGAACTTTGTTTTGTGGAGTGACCAGAATTTATTACACTATTCCAGGAAAGGGAGTATAATATATTTATAACATTATAGAAAATACAATTATTCTATATAATACCATATACTATATCATTATATGATATTCAGTTATATATAATTATATATATTTCTGCATATATATATATGTATATATATATATATGTATATAACTATATTCTATACAATTATAATTGCACTTTTATTCTCCAGCCTATTCCTTATCCTTCATAATATTTTGTTTGGGGTTTTTTTTTAATCCATCTCTGTCCCCGAACCAGAAATTTTATTAAGCTGCCTGTAGTGATACCTTAGTGTCTTCCCTTAATGGTTGCTGTTATTTGGCATCCAGTAAGGTGCATTAGTGACATTCTTTCCTTTCAGTGTGTTTAATCCTCCCCGTCAACACTGACTATTATCTTTACTTTTTGTGCTGCCTACTCATGCAGTTTGGTTAGGTCTCTCAGAAGTTATTCACAGTCTGTTCTCATTTTAGCTGCCTGAAACATTGCCATGCCATCTGCAGATTTTTTTCACTTCCCTGCATGGAGTCCTAATAAATATGTTAAATAACACTCTCCTGGAATAGAAACTGATAGCATCTCACTGTTTACCACTGGGCCATGTCAAAAATTGACTCTTTATTCCTCCTAATTATTTTGTCTCTTTGTTTATTTTTAATCTCATCTCAGTCATAGCTATTTTTAACTTACCTGTGCATATTATTTAAGACTCAGTGGGCGTATCTACATGTGCATTAATGCACCATTACTACTGCACATTAATCCACCATTACCACTGCATTAATGCACCATTACTACTGCACATTTAGTATGGCTAAGATGAGGCACTACATAAATGCACAGTAGTCAGCACTAATGCACAGTAGCAATTGTGCACAGTCTTTTTGTGACACAATGCACAGTAGACTAATTCTACTGTGCATTAGCATGTTAGCATGGGTTTTGCTGTGATACACTAATGCGCAGTAGAATTAGTCTACTGCGCATTAAGTGTTTCTTGCAGATGTGCCCAGTAGAGGCCTCTTGTTCTTTGTTTTCTATTACCAGTCATTACAAAATGTTGAAAAATTGCTTTTCTTAATGAAGACCCCAATGTCCAAGTGCTCTTAGTAAGACTTTCAGAATTAACTTTGATTACTGGTAATTCCAATAGAAGTTAGGTGCCTCAATCTAGCTCAGAGTGACATTCAGCCACTGTATATGTGGTAATAAAATGACACGGACACACATAAAACATGGTTTAAAACTGAAGTGGACAGGCATAGGAGCCTGTTAAGCTGGTTAAACACAGTGTTGTGTGGAAACCAAGTGTTGTGTGACATGAGTTTGGTTGGTTTTCCAGGCATCCCCCACTGCATTACTCATCATCCCCCACACACATGACTGCTATAACTGACCACTTTGGTATGCAGCTGAAACTACCTCCCCCTTTTTTCTTTTGTTTGTACTTTTTATCAGTGATCTATTGATGAGCTATCTTTCTTACAATCAGCTGTGTGCTGACTGCCTACTTGACTGCAGCACTTCATAATGACTTCCCCAGCCACTGGGAAAAAAGTGTGAGTCTAAGCACTGTCCCTCCAGAGTCAGGCAAGTATGCCATAGACTTTAGCTATTTGCAGGTTTTTCAAGCTTGTTGAATTCATATTTAGTAAAGAAGTAAAAGCAGAAAAGTGAAAAATGCCCCCAACCCCAGGTCACCCACCCCCTTGAAATCCCTACAACATGGGTGAGAGCACACATGCACCTCACTCACATATTCCAAGGCATGCTGGGTTAGTGGCTCATGACCACCCTCTGGTGTTGGAGCCACAGCATGTCACACAGTTGGTTTCTAATCAGTGACATTTTGGAGTGGTTCAACTGTTATGTGTGTCCACACCCAAAATCTGGCTTTGTTACTCTTGGGTGGATTTTGTTTTCATTTTAATCTCCTTTATCTTTGCATATTTAGTAGATTATTAATCTGTAAATTGGTAACATAACGCTACTAGTATTTTTGTATCCTCATTGGCATTAGCAACACGTAGGGAGTGCATGTAGATGCACGTGCACCCCCTGAGCGTAGCAATGCACCCCCTGTGAAAAGGTGCTGTTGACACTGCCGGCAGCTGTGGGTGGTTGCCACTCACCACCCCTGCCCTTGCCACCAACACCAGCAGTGGCATCTGTGGAAGGTCCGTGATCGCTGCTGACACTGCTGGCAGCATCTATAGGTGTTCGCCAACCACTGGTTGGTGCTTACTGCCCCCCCTGCCGACAGTGCTGCTTTCACCTGCCAGAGCTTGCCATGCCCCCCTCGCCTCTGGGGGTATGCAGCATTCATGTGTATCCTTCTAATATGGGATTTGAATTTATAGATTTTGCTTTGTGATTCTGTATTCAGAACATACCCTACTAAATTCCTTGGTAACTTTCAGACACAGTGGCCATGTTTACACAAGATACTGACTGCACAGTTGTTACTGTACAGTCATTTAGTACTTGTATATACTAGTACTGTATATACAAATACTAAATGACTGCATAGTAACCAAGTTACTGTGCAGTAGCATCGCTGAAAGTTTTTAGGTGATGCTGACTGCTCAGTAGCTTGTTACTACAAAGCAGTAGCATCACATCACTCTTTGTGCCATGCAACGCTGCTGCACAGTAATAACAAGCAACTGCCCAGTCAGCATCTCATGCAGATGCGGTCAGTGGGTGCATCTACATATGCACTTTACTGCAGAGCTACTTTGCTCTGCAGTAAAATGTCACTTTCTACACATGCACCTATATTACGGCACAGTAAATTAATTGACTACTGACACGAGTAAATTAGGTTGTGCACCCTCATTAAGGCACAGTAAATTAATTAACTACTGTCAGGAATAGTATTATCTTACAGCAAACTCATTTACTGCACCACAATGCATATATTGACAGTGACCTCGACTGCAGCAGATTGAACCAGGGCAGAACAAGCTGGCAGCAGGATCTGGTAGGGTGGGAAGGTCTGCAATTTGGGCACTCTTATGCCCCAGCCAGACATTTCACTGCCCAACACTGCCACTCAGAACCCAGGACTGACCCTCTGAGCCTGCTGCTAGTCCAGGGCTGCTCTGCCCCAGCTTAAACTGCTGCAGTCCCAGACACATGTGAAGATGGTGCACCTGGGAACAGCTCACTCCAGCATGAACTGCATCCAGGTTTATACAGGCACACTATTTGTGCATGTAGATGCACCCAGTCATACTCCACTGCCTCTGTGAGCTAATTTTTCCTTTCTGTATATTTTATAATCAGCAGGCACATCTACACAAGACACTTTACTGCTCAGTAGACTAATTTGCTGCACACTAAAGCATCACCATCTACACATGCATGGCAATGGCAATTAGGACACAGTAGACTAATTTACTGTACTGCCAGATGGTCCCATCAGATACAAGTGGTATCTGGCAGCACAGTAAATTACTGCACTTGAATGCATGTGTAGACTGTAACATTGGGATTAGTTTATATAATATATAGTATATTCAGTTATATTAATTGCACATGTATATGCACCCCGATAGTAACATATCCCACTGATTTTTATGTACCAACATGTTCCAGAAATGCTAATTATGTCATCATTCTTTGTTACTGGATATTCTAGCTCATCTGTTTTAGTTTATGAGTTTCTTGAATCAATGCTTCAGCATTTTAATTTAGCAAACTGCATGGATTAGTAGAAGAGATATTTAAATAACTGAAGGTAAAACTGTGTTATTTAGGTCTGAAAATTTTCTGAATAACAATGGGAATCAGGAGTAAGTGGAATATGATTTATATTTCCTATTGCTGCAACAAAATTACTCATGTGTATTTTGCTGTTGCCATCCTATTATCTTATTATACCTGTTCTATTTGGTGCCATTTCCTTTTGATTAATAAAGAATCTGGCACTTTGGAGACACTTGCAGCAGAATTCTACTTATAATAAAGTAGATTCTAATTCTGCTTTATGTGCCAGTACCTAAATGGCAGCTTTTTAGCTGTGTAGGTGGTGTTTTTGGCATTTACATACAAGTAACAATTCACCTTCTCCTGAAGTATAACCCAATGTTAATCAGCAGTGTAACAGGGCACCCACCCCAGGCACAGGGGTACCATGATCCACACCCCTTACCTTGGGAGTCTTTGCACTACTCCTGCCCAGCCACAGAAGCTGCACAGTGCATCACAGCACAGTGCAATGCTGCACCAAGGAATATGTATGCTTTGCTGGGCATTCCTTAGCCCAGAGTTAGTTAGTGCTTGGCAAATGAGATGCAACTTAACATGCTGGCTCAGAAACGTAACTAAGACAGGGTAATCAGGGCACCAACCCCCAGCACTGACTAGGAAGGGTCACCATAATTACACCCTGGGAGTCTTTGCCACAGCAGAGGCGGGCCTGCACTGCCCTCCCTTGCCAGAGTAGCCAGGCAGGGCATTGCCACACAAGCAGTGTATATCTGATAGGAAGGGATGAGTGGAGTGAGTGGAACGGTGCTCCTTTCACCCTCCCTCAGGAGCCTTCGCCAGAGCAGGCACATCAGTGCACCCTATATGTGTGCATTGGGGTATGTGTGCATGGGGGAGCTTGGAGGGAGCAAACAGGGCACCCAGGTCAGTTCCCAGGGAGTCCAGTCACAGGTCTGCTGCCACCTGGGCTAAGCTGATGAGCTGTTGCAGCAGCCGCAGCAGCAGCAGTAGCTCAGGAAAATAAGCACTCCCTTCTCCTCACTCATGTGCCCCTCTTCCCCAGTCTACAGTGGTCAGCATATCCTTCCCCCCACACACACACTTTTGCCCCTCCCCCACCCTGGGCACTCAGTGAGATCACTGTGCCCTCTAGGCTGGTTCAGAAAAGAGGCAGTTTCTCTTCCTTCCCAAGAAAACATGAAACATTCAAATTGTTGTGAAGAAAGATCCAGCATTGTATAATTTGCTAACTGGGGCTGGGGTTTAATAAGCTCTGTGTTTCTGTCCTGCAGACTGAAAATTATTTAAAGCACAAGATCAGAAGCAGGCCTCAGCGATCGGACCTGGTTAATATGCACATTTTACAAGGTACAGTTGAACATACCACTGGCACACAGCTGTAGATTTCTCCAACCTTTCCTGTCGTCAGTGGCTTTGGGCTCTTTTTCTCTTTTCTGGTTGTTTGCAAGGTAAACATTTAAAGTCATTTTACCACTGAAGATGATGGTGATCACATTCTTTAGGTGGTGGTAACACATGATTCCATGTGCACACAGCACCAGCTTATCAGGTCCATCTAGTTCAAAGACCTTTTCCTAAGAGTGGCCAGTATACATTTCTACCGTAAGAATTCTGTGTTAGGCAGATGTGAAGCAATTTGCTCCGTGAAGGTCTCATCCAAGCCCCTAAACCTCAGAGGTGTAATCCCTGACATACGAGGTTGGATACCATTCCTAAACCTTTCTTTAGCTTTGACCATGGTAATTGCATATTGTATTTATCCATGTAAATATCCAATTTGCTAAATTCTTTGCTTTGACATCATTTTGGGACAGCAAGTTTCATATGCTCATTATACCTTGTGTGGGGAAAGTGTTTTCCTTCATTGATCTATAACATTTTTAAAACATAGCAGGGAGTGGGCCAAGTTATCACAACACTAGATTCCCACTAAAGGCAGGGAGACTCCTCTGCACAGGTTGAATTCTGCCTAGCTCTTCAGTAAATAGTGTTTCAACTTTATATGTCTAAGTGCTACTTACACATTCAAATATAGCTCTCTCTGCCTGTATTGCTGGCAGTTACACAGAGCTTGAATCAGGGGTCATCAACCCCTGGCACAGGTGCCAGAACATGGCACGTGAAGGCATTTTGCTTGGTACACATGCCTTCAGGTGAATGGCAGGGAAAGGGCCGGGGCTGTGGTGCCACAAGGATCAGGCCACTTGTGGCTCCCCATCATACTCTCTGAGGCATGTGTGCAACAAGCAGAGTTTCATGGTTTTATAGTGTCTAGGGTCAGAAGTGACCTGAACAGATCATCAAGTCTGACCCCCCTGCCCTAGGCAGGAACGAGTGCTGGGATCATAATACCCAAGCCAGATATGTATCCAACCTCCTCTTGAAGACCCCCAAGATAGGGGAGAGCACCACCGCCCTTGAGAGCCCATTTCAGAGCCTGGCAGCCCTAACCATAAAGTGATGCCTCCTGAGATCAAGCCTGAACCTACTCTCAATCAATTTGTGGCCGTAACTGGAAACTGGTAGAGGAATAAAGGGCTTCCTACCTCTCAGCTGAACTGTCTACTGCAGGGGGCTCAGCCCTAGGCTGTCACCACCCAGTAATCCTGGCCCCAGCCATGGGGTCTTCATGGAGACCAACCCAGGACCCACGTGGGCAGGGCACACTTGGCTAGGTGGATGGAATGGGGCCATGGGTGGAAGGGGCCAGGCCCAGGATCTTGGGGTGGGTACAGCATGGGGCTGGGGCCCAGGGCAGAGCTGTAATCCATTCTCAGCATGCCCCTGCCTATGGAATTGGTGCCTGTCACAGGGATATGTAGCCAGTGGATTGTGGTTCTTCTCCCCCCCCCCTCCCCCCCAAGTCCTGGCCCCGTGCTGTCACTTCCCCAAAATCCTGGCCCCAGCCCTGACCCTAGCCCCCAAATGCCGCTTCTTGCCCACCCAGAGCACCATCCCATCCACATGGGAAAGCATGCCCTGCCTGCATGGGTCCTGGGCCGGTCTCTAGGGAGACCCTGCCTGACCATCCCATTCAAAAACCCTGGCAGTAGGAGCAGGCGGTACCCAGAGTGACACTGGTGGAGGCAGCTAGAAGTGTCCACCACTGCTGGGGCTGCCAGAAACTGGAGTCTGGCCACCCCACTGCCCCAGCCCTGTTGCGTTGGGGCAGGGGGGACAACAGGACTGGCTGCACATGCCATGGCCTAGGCTGCCCCCTCTGTTTGGGCCAGGTGGGGCTGAGGGACATATCTCTTGATGGGCCAGATCTGATCTGCAGGCTGTATTTTGCCCACCCCTAGTCTACTGGTTACTGTAATTATCCAGGGAGTGGGAGGGGTAGTTTCTAGCCTCCACTCTTCTAGCAGGTGGTCGAACACGTATCTTTCAGCCAAGTACTATAACCACTAAGCAATGGGCTAGGCATTGCCCAGACTTACAGTGGTGGCCACCCTTTTTGGCTGGCATGCCATGAATTAGCCCTATGTGCTCTGCAAGTACTAGTCCAATCCCCTTGTCCTGCCAGCTTTCTGCTCCCTGCCCTGTCTGCCACTGTGCTGCCTGTCCCCTCCCCAGTGTGCCACAGACCACACACATACTGTGCCACTTGTGGCACTTGAGCCTCAAGTTCACCACTCCTGGCCCAGAGCGCCTTCTAGCTTGCCTCTTGAAGCTTGGCGGCCAGGAGGGGGAGATGCATGGGACCAGGAAGTGAACAAGTCAGAGAGAGTGCAACAGTGGACACGACTACACGTTCATTAATGCACCATAGTTAAGGTTCAAATTACTTTGACTTTTGCGGGGGGGTCTACAAAAAAAATTGGGCTGCCCATCACAATGCCCTAATAAAATTGGAGACCCCGCAAGTTGTGATTTTCAAATCTTATGGGGGGGGCTCTCTTCTCTTATATGGGGGATCAGCCCCCTCCAAGCTCCCTCATAATTTGAACCCTGATCATAGTTACTGCACATTCAGTTTAGTACTTGGTAATCAATGCGCAGTAACTTGTGCTACTGCACAGTAGTGCCAGTGCATGGTTTTTAGTGATACTTACTGTGCAGTAGCCTAATACTGCTGCATGGTAATGTATTAGCACCGTTTTTGCCTGACACGCTACTGCACAGTGTTATTAGACTACTGTGCAGTTAATGTCTCATGTCGAAGCACCCAGTGAGAAGGATAATTGACCTAGAAATGAGAGGACCTTAGGTTCTGGCAGATAGTCCTAATGACTTTTATGTATCTTGCATTTAATATTCATTGAGTAAGATGGACAAACTGTAGAGAGAGAGATTCTACCTTGAAAGGGCAGGGGCCAGATCTTAGGCAGTGACAGTATTCTCTTGCTGAGCTAAGACAACTGTGTTGAAGGAGAAGCAAGTTATCACTGGGAGCTCTGCATATAGAGGTCATTCTTGTCGGCTCTGCAAACTGATGCTTTCAATTTTGGCCCTTTAGACTCAGCTGCGGAGGGGTCCATTCAATCTACCCAGATGAAGCTGAAAAGAGCCCGACTTGCAGATGACTTGAATGAAAAAATTGCTCTCAGGCCAGGTCCCTTGGAGCTGGTGGAAAAGAATATTATTCCTGTTGATTCTGCTGTGAAAGAGGCCATAAAAGGTACTCTGAGTGAAAAACTGTATTTTGTATCATGAGTATGCATGCTACACAG
Organism: Crocodylus siamensis; assembly: GCF_052110815.1. Taxonomy (NCBI): domain Eukaryota; kingdom Metazoa; phylum Chordata; order Crocodylia; family Crocodylidae; genus Crocodylus; species Crocodylus siamensis. Next base: position 49,835,958 of record NC_143402.1, read on the forward strand.
GTACGCAGATTGATGAAGCTATTCATATATTACGTATAATACTAAAATATATAGCCTTAATGGTATTAAGAGATCAATACAAAGTTAAGAGCTTAAGAGTACACTACTCAGCCCATAATGTTTTCATTGCAAGCAGCCCCAACCAGAACATCATGTGTTATCCTGACCCAGGTCTAAGAGGAGAAAGCAAGCTCTAATCTCAGAGCAATGATTTGCATCCAATTGCCTAGGTAACAGTCACCTCTAACTAGATTTAGTATCCTTTCCCCATGTATTAGGTGTGGAAGGATTACTGCCTATCCTATGCCCAAGGACTGAGAGAACGAATTTCTGCCTGCCTTGGGTTGGCAGGCTTCAGCATACCTAGTAGTTCTCCCTGCCATTGCTTGGCACAAATATCTACATTAATTCTGTACTCTGAGCAGTTATTTAGGCTGTTAGACACACAGGGCAGAAAGTCCAGTCATTAACATGGAAGGCAATCCCCAGGGGTAACCGGGCAGTTACTTAGATGCATGATTTTATATTTGCTTAGTTGGTTGTTTTTGTGCCTTTGTCCAGAAAATCAAATATTAGTCCATATGAACAGGAGAATTAATATTACTTTAATCTCTTATACAAATGGGGTCTGGTGAGCAGAAACCATATGTTTGCTAAGAGTGGTGATGTATCTATTTGGTGTGGTGTCTGTGTGCGCATCATAGATAGGGCTGAATTCTGTCTGTACCTTGTCTAATTTATTTGGGCAAAATGATTGTTTCATGGTCCCAAATTAGAAAAGCAACAGTTTACCTTTCTCTTTGCATTGATTTGAATGGCCACACTGATTCATGAGCAAAAGAAAATCAATTAATAGGTATCTTTCATAGCAGCTAGTGTCACTCACCTGCACCGAGTTCTCTCCTGTCCGAGCATTGTTGCTGTAGTAGGCAGCCTCTTCACTGTCACTAAAGCCCAAGTCCAACTCTAAGCTTTAGGCTTATAAAGGCACATGTGTAAATGGAACTTTTAATGGCACCTACATGGATTTTATTTCTTATTCACATTTTTGTAAATAGACTTGAACCTCTGAGCATATTCAGAGGGATCTACTACAGTTACTTAGACTCTTCTGTAAATGTATTCCACCTACAAAAGCTAGTAAGTCGGTATAAATCTCTGGAAGCTTATTCAGAGAATAATCACAACTAATGACCATTTGACCCCAGAGAATGAGTTAAAAGTAATTGCGCCTAGTAGTTAAAAGTCTTGCCAGGAAGCATAAAATCCATAGTCTAGGCCTCCCCTGAGTGAAATGAGGCTGAAATCCACATTTCCTGTTTCCCATTACAGAATCCTAACTGCCAGGCCAAGAGGGCCACCCACCATTTCTTTTGAAGGAGGTCAGTTGGGAAGCAAAAAGGAAAAATATGTAGGGCCAGAAAGAGACTACATGAGACAGAGCCTTGCTTTACAGCTTTCTGGGCACATCTACACATGTATTTGATGCAGGAGCAGTTTAGTTGCAAGAAAATTACTCGCAAGTCAATGGTCCCAGGCAGGTGTCTACACATGCAGGAATGTGGCAGCAGATTTGCTGCTTTTAGCACCAAACTGCTGCTGCACCCTTTGGGCCTGTGACAGGCCCTGCCACCACTGGGAGGAAGCCACCTGGCCAGGAGCAGTATGTGCAGCAGAGGGGCAGCACACAGCACTGCTCTCCTCCCTACCTGTGCCTCCCTACACCATGGCTGCTCCAGACCTTTCACCTGACAATCAGCTCCACTGGCTGGCTGACAGCTGTCTAAGCTCTCCCAGCTCCCCCATGAACAGTAACCACCTGGCCAGCCACCACACGCCACCCCAGGGCTGCCACCACTGTTCAGCTGCTGCCTTGATGCCATCTAGTTGGCTGGACCTCAGCATAGACACTGATGACACGCTGCTAGACACCACTGCCAGGGCTACCCTTACCCTCCTGGGCTTCCAGTTCCACCACCTCTCAGGCCAGCCAGGACTGGTGGCTGCACATCATCCAGCACACCTGGGATGACAAGAAGTGACTGGAGGTATTCCACATGAATGGAGGCCACTTTCTGGGATCTCCTGGAGCCACTCCAGTTATACCTGGAGCACCAGGACATATGCGGCCACCCCTCCCTGCAGACACCCCGCTGCCCTCTCCCTGCTAAAGCTGACCACACTCACCATCTTGCAGTACATCAAGTCTGCTGCCTCCTGGGGGCTCGTGTCCAGGATGTAACTGAGAGGATCCCCAAACTCATCTGGCCCACAAGCTACCACCCCATGCTACTCATCTATATGGGTACAAATGACATAGCTCAGAACAGTCCTGGCTGGGTGATGAGTGACTGCAGGGCTCTGGGGGCTGGGCTCAAGAGTTTGGGGTTTCAGGTAGTTTTTTCCTCTATCCTACCAGTCATGGGTTGTGGACCTCAAAGGGAGAGATGTACTGGAGAGGTTAACAGAAAACTCTGGTGATGGTGCCATCATGAACGCTTTGGCTTCTTTGGCCATGGGTCCACACTTCAGGGAGAGAGGCAGCAGCTTGTTGGGAAGTGATTGCCTCCACTTCACCCTAACAGGGAAGAAGCTCTTCTCAGCTAAGGTGGCTGACCTACTTGACAGGGCTTTAAACTAGGATCACCAGAGATGGGAAGTCAATAAACAGTTCTAGCCCAGGTCACAACAACCACAGTACTAACAGGCTAGATAGCCCAAGAGAGTCCACTTCAAAAACAGCCCAAGGAAAGGTCACGTCACAGTGCACAGGGAAGCCCAGGGCTTCCCAAGGCAGGCTCAGCTGCCTGTACACAAATGCCAGGAGTTTGGGAAACAAGCAAGAGGAACTGGACCTCCCCTTGAGTGACAATGATTATGCTCTTATAGGAATAACAGAGACCTGGTGGGACTTCACGTACAAAGGCTATACCTTGTACAGGAGAGAAGTGTTAGGAAGAGGGGTGGGGCTGTAGCTCTCTACATGAAAGAGCAGTACACTTCCCTTCAAACTGAGTAACAACCCAGGAGGGCATCTTGAGACCCTCTGGGTTAAAATACAGGGGGAGCATGGGAAAGGGGATATAACTGTAGGAGTCTATTACAGACCTCCCAACCAAGATGAAGAGCTGGATTGAGAATTCAATAGGGAACTGGCTGAGGCTGCACGCTCCTGATGCTTCATTGTCATGGGGGACTTCAATCTCCCTGACATCTTGTGGGAAAAACACATGGCCAAATCTGACTGGTTGCATAGCTTCCTCACTTGCATTGTTGTCCTCTACCTAACACAAGAGTTCTACGGGCTGACTAGGGGAGAAGCACTGCTGGATTGGGTTCTGGCGAAAGGGGATGATCTGGTGAGCAACCTGAGGATCAAGGAGAAGCTCAGTGACAGTGACCACGAACTGATCACTTTCTCTGTCCAATGCAGGGTGGACAAATGTCTCAGCAAAACAGAAATCATCAACTTTGGGAAGCCTGACTTTCAGAAACTCAAGAGACTGGTCAGCCAGGCACTAAGAGACCATGGGGTCTTAGAAAGGGGGGGTCCATGAGGAATGGTTGTTCCTTAAGAGTGCAATCTTCTAAGTGCAAGAAAAGTCCATTCTGTCCTGCAGGATATGCAGTCAGTGGGCTGGGAAACCCTCTTTGCTAAATAGAGAAATTTTGGACCTCCTGAAACTAAAAAAAGAAGTCTACACCAGATGGAAAACGGGAGTCATTACCAAGGAGAACTACACAGCACTAGCTTTCACCTATCGAGAGCAGACCTGAAAAACCAAGGAAGAAACCGAACTCAGGCTAGCCCGGGAATCAAGTACAACAAAAAGTCCGTATTCAGGTATGTGGAAAGTCAAAAGAAAAACAAAACATTGAACCCCTACAAAAATCAAATGGGGTAGCTGATATCTGACACTCAGGAAAAGACCAATCTCCTAAATGATTACTTTGCATAGGTGTTCCACCCATCCCAATGGGTCACCCTGTCAGATAGGATGCAAAACATCCAGGGGGTAGGAAATGGACCCACAATAGATGTAGAGCAAGTAAGGGAACACCTTGAGAGGCTCGACATCCACAAGCCTGCAGGCCCAGACAGAATGCACCCAAGAGTCTTGAAGGAGCTGGCAGACATCATAGTGCCCCCTATGGAGAACATATTTGAAATCTTGTGGCACTCAGGAGAGGTACCAGAGGACTGAAAAAGAGCCAATGTGGTCCCAATCTTCAAAAAAGGAAGGAGAGAAGACCTGAGGAATTACAGACAAATCAGTCTGACATCCATCCCTGGAAAGGTCCTGGAGAAAATTATCCAGAGTTCCATTCGCAGCAGGCTAACAGAAGGAAATTTTCTGAGTGCTAGCCAACATGGCTTTGTTGCTAGATGGTCCTGCCTGACTAACCTCATCTCCTTTTATGACCAGGTGACACATTGCCTCGACAAGGGAGATGAGGTTGATGTCATATGTCTGGATTTGAAGAAGACCTTTGACTTGGTCTTCCATGATGTCCTCATGGCTAAGCTGGAGAACTGTGGCCTCGACCATCTCATAGTCCGATGGCTGGGGAACTGGCTCCAGGGTCAAACCAAAAGAGTATTAATAGATGGGAGCAAATCAACTTGGTGCAAGGTGACCAGTGCTATCCCTCAGGGCTCAGGGCTTGGGCTAATACGCTTCAACTTCTTCATAGATGTTAGGAGCTGGAAGGGACCTTACAGATCATTGGGTCCAGCCCTCCTGCACTTGGGCAGGAAAGACCACTGGGATCAGATGACCCCAGCAAGATGGGTGTCAAGACGCTTTTTGAAGATTGCTGGGGTGATAAATAATCTGGATTCAGGCATCACATGAGGACTGGCAAAGTTTGCAAATGACACTAAACTATGGGGGAAGGCGGTCACACTGGAGGATAGGCTGGGGATTCAGGCTGACCTGGACAGGCTCACAAGGTGAGCAGACCAAAACCTGATGGCATTTAACGCAGAAAAGTACAGGGTTCCCCACCTTGGGAGGGAGAACCACCATCATATTTATAGGCTCAGCAGTGCTACATTTGTTAGCACCATAACTGAAAGAGACTTGGGGGTCTTGATTGACCACAAGATGCATGAGTCACCAATGCAATGCTGTAGCCGGCAAAGCGAACCTAACTCTGGCATGCATCCCCGATGCATCTCAAGCAAAACCAGGGACGTCATCCTCCCACTTTTCTTGGCATTAGTGAGGCCACAGCTGGAGCACTGCCTTCAGTTTTGGGCCCTCCACTTCAGAAGAGAGGTGGATAAGCTTGAGAGAGTCCGAAGGAGAGCCACCTACATCATCAAAGGCCAAGAAATCAAGACTTATGGGGAGAGGCTGAGGGACATGGGGTTCTTCAGTCTGGAGACAAGAAGGCTCAGGGGGGACTTAGTGGCAGTCTTTTAGTATATAAGGGGGGTGCACTAAGATCTGGGAGAACAGTTCTCCACCAGGGCTCCCCAAGGGATAACAAGTTCTAATGGCCACAAACTTCTGGAAAGCCAGTTTAGACTGGATATAAGGAAAAACTCCTTTACAGTCCAAGTGTCTCGGGTCTGAAACAGACTCCCCCCAGAGATGGTGCAGGCACCTACTCTGGACTCATTCAAAAGGTGTTTGGATGTTTATCTTGCTGGGATCATTTGACCCCAGCAGACTTCCTGCCTATGGCAAGGGACCTGGACTCCATGATCTTGTAAGGTCCCTCCCAGCCCCTAATGTCTATTAAATCTATCTCTTTGCCATGGGCAAGGCCACCACCAGGGATGCCATCCTGGAGGTGTGTGGCTGGACCCACACCATGGTGGAGTGCACCTTCGACCACCTCTAGGGCCACTGGCACACCCTCACTGCCCACCTTGATTTCACTGAAGATAGCCTCCCCCAGGTCATCATTCCAGCCTGCATGCTGCATAACTACTGCAAGGCCCAGAGAGAGCTTTTCCCTGAGACCTGCGCAGAGGAAGCACAGTGGGCAGAGGGCGCCTGGCAGAGTAACACCACCTGCAGTGGCAGCAACAGCAGTGGCCACCCCCTACTAAGGCCCCAAGAGAGCTGCACACCCACCAGCAGGGGCCAGAGCACTGGATGCAAGGGACACTGGCTGACCATCTCCTGCACTCACCACTCTAGCCTATCTGGACCACCAACCACGGACCCCCTGCCACTCACCCCCAGTACCTGCTCACTGCAGACACATCTCAGAAGAACAGGTTTTTAATCCTCACGTCAAACAGACCCCCATCACCTCTCCCTCCCTAGCATAGTCCCCCTCCCTCCACCAAACAGAGCCCCTCCACCACCCCACCCACCAACAATAAAACACCTTCTTCCCTGTGCAAACTACCTACACTGTGCTTTGTGCACTGTCCCAGCATGGGGTACCATGGTGTGGGGGCACCTAGAAGGCAGAACCCAGAGGCAGGTGGCCAGCACCCCGGCCTCTGTCTGTTCCCCAATGGGTGCATACACTATGGTGAGTCCGGCAGCTGGGGGGGTCATGCAGGGGCAACAGCAGCTGGTGGTCCTCTAGCATGGGTGGCTCCTCCTCCAGCAGCTGGTGTCCAGGGCCAGCAGGGCCAGCACTGTGGTCCTTGCCATGCTGCAGGCAGCTCTGTCTCTGCACCTGCCTGGGGCCAGGGTGAACAGCAGGCCCAGGCCCAGGCATGGGGGCTTGGTGGCAGGGGCTGGGCCAGGAGCTCCTAGCTGCTGAAGGCAGCACAGGACCTCTTCCCAGGCCCATGGCGGGGCCTGCTGCTGGGTGGTAGGCAGCTGCCAGGGGGCAGGTGAGGCTAGGGTCAGGGGCTGGGCAGCAGGCAGCACAAAGGTGACCTCCAGGGCCAGGACAGTGTCCAGAACCCAGAGGTCATCATCCATGTCCTGTACTGCCCTGGCCAGGATTGTGGTCTGCTCCTGCAGCTCCTCCACCCACTCTTACTCCAGGGCCAGGAACTGTGCCTGGAACTCCTGGTCCACCCAGTCCCACACATCCTCACAGGCCATGTCCTCCACCTGCCAGTTTTTTTTATATAAAATATATCTATTTTTTTTGGTATGTATGTGTATATATGCATACACACACACACACATACACATACATATATATATATATATACACACACACACACACACACACACACACACACACACATCCTCTCTCATATACTTCCATTGCACCTTTCCTTTTCCAAAGCACCTTAATAAACCCACGCACCCATTACAATAAATGCACCCACTCCCCTGCACCCTCACACACCCACCCTCTGCCCCTCCCTAACCCAAAACACAGTCTTTTAGACCCAGCCCCAATTTGGGGTTTCCCTTCTCAGTCCTTGTTGCTGCTGCTGTCACTGTCACTTCCACTGCCTGTTGTTGTCCTCCTCGCTGTCTTCAGGTCCAGTTGTGTCATTGTCCCCTTCATTCTCTCTGTCTACTTCCTTTCCTGGGGGTGCTTTGAACAGCCTGTGCCATGTGTCCTTTTTCCGAGTGGAGTTGGCTGCATCCTCTCCGTCTTCTCCCACTGTTTTCTGGTAGTAGGACTTCCAGAGTCCACTCAGAAACATTTTAACACCATCCATTTACTAGAACTAAATGTGGCCATACATCAGGAGGTTCCTGCATTGCCACAGGGCACTCCTGACACAGGACACAAACAGGTCAAAGAGGGTTGTGTGGGGTCCCTGATGTTTCATCAGGTGTCCATACAGCGCCGCCTCTCTTGTCATCAGCTTGACTCCTGTCACTTCCTCCAGGAGCCAGCTTACCTTTTTCCACACTCCCTTGGCACAGGGGCAGAGACAAAAGTGGTGGTCGATGGTCTCGATCACACCCTGGCAGCTTTCCCTGGGACAGCTGGGTCTAGACTATCATCTTGCTCTGTGCCTCCATGTCTTCACTGGGAGTATGCTGTGAGCTATGAGCCAGTTCAAGTCTTTTCTCTCTGATCTTTTCTTAGGTCTTTGTGGAAGATCCAGTCTCAGACAGCCTAGCAGTCATTGTCAGGGAGCAGGTTCATGGTCAATAGCCTGTATCTGTTTCTGACTGCCTTCTGTATCTTCCTGTGATTGGACATGGTTTCTGGGCTGTCCTTTTGTAGCTGATACTCTCTGCAAAAATCCTTCAGCACCCTGTAGAACCAGGGGTATTCCATGGTGCATGGTCTCCCTCTGGCTGGAGTGTATACCCCACATGGTCTCAGGAGATGACCTGTAAAATACTTGACAAGACAGGCTGTTTTGGACTCTGGCCCCATCGCCAGCTTGCAGATCTGGCTTGTGTACCATGCCCACAGTAACAGATGGATGTCTGGCATCCCCTTGCCCCTGGCCTGGTTTCTCTTTGTACATGGCCTTCCTTGCCACCTTCTCCATTCTGGATCCCCAAAAGAAGATGCACATGGCTCTCTGGATCCTGCGGGTGACACAGTTGGGTAGAGGGAAGACCAGTGTGGTGTACAGAAGCACTGGTAGCAACACCAACTTCATGAGTGCCACACACCCCCACATGGAGGCCAGGGCCAGATAGGCAAGGAACTTTTGTGGCTCCAGACCCCCTTGCAGCGTCCCACCCCGCCTTGCAGGCCAACCATTCTGCTGTGCTGCCACCCAGCCCGGCACCCAGGCTCAGGGGGCATGGGGCTCCTGGACAACTGGGACAAGGAGCTGCCCACACCCCTGCCCTCCCTGAAAGGTCTTCTCTGGGAAGGTGCCCCAGGGCCAGTCCCCACCCCACCCCACACTGCTGCTGTGCCCTGAGCATGCCCCTGCTGCTTGTGTCCCAGGGGCTGCACAAGGAGCTGTTTGCATGGACCAAGGGGTGCCCGACCCACTATGCCCTGCTGTTGCTAATGGCCATGGTGCCCTGGGCAAACCTGCGACCTGGCACAGGACCCTAAGCTTTGATGACACAGGGGGCAAGTCTGGGCTGTCCCACAACCTCCACCACTGCCTGGAGGGCTACCTGCGGCTGCATTACACATCCCTGCCCCCTGCAGCCAAGGAAGACATCACCACCAGCATCAATGCATTTCTTGGCATGTAAGAGGCCTGTGCCCACCTAGCTGTGGGGCATGGGCTGCTCAATAAAGTTTTACACTGTCTCCTGCCTGGTCTGGCTGCACTGGCCAGGGATGGGGGTAGGTACCAGGGTAGGGAAGACCCCTCCCTCAGTGTGAGGCTTGCCACAGGGCTGGCATGGCTGGTGGCTCAGGTCAGACCCAGCTAGCAATGATGGCATGCAGCTCCACGTGGTGTCCTGGGACAGTGGGGCATGGTATGCAGGTACCTGGGCAAGGCCCCCGGGGAGGAGGTGGTGCTGGTGATGGCCAGTGGTAACATGGCCAGCTGTGCCTCATGGCTGGAGCTGAGGCTGCAGAGCTGTTGGGGCAGGTGCTGGTCCAGGCTCCTGAGCTGCTGGTGGAGGCTGCAGCTGGGGAGCTCAGCAAGATAGGCTGCTGCAGGCCTGAGGGGCCCTCCCCCAGTGACACATCACTGTGGGTGCCAGGCCAGGTGGGGACTTAGGCAGACCACCCTTGCTGCTCTATACAGCATGTCTGCAGCCTGGGTCCTAGGCATGAGGATGTCTATCAGATGCTGCATAGCATAAAGGGCATGGACTTGGTGGGCACTCTCCAACCAACGATTGTGGTTGGTGATTGCAACCCACTGTGCCTGCAAAGGCTTGACCCATGGCAGACAGTAGCCAGTGCAAAGACTCTGAGCCCCCAGGTCTTTGAAACACTGTCTTCAGACCTACACAGGAACTGGTGAGGCAGGAAAGCCTTTGGCTTCCATTTCACATTTGAACCCAATAACGCAAGGTATGCCACACCCATGAAAAGCCAGCCAGAAAAGCCTCTTCTATCAAAACAAAGGTGGCAGATTTCCCTTGCTTTCATGCACAGGGCTTGCTTTCTTGTCTCCCCATTACTTGTTTCATCTCTTTGTTTGGCACACAGTACTATAGAAAGTACACAGAGTGTTCACTGAAGGCTCAGTTTCCCAGAAGTTACTAGGGGGCAGGTTCCAATGTCATTCCTGTACTTCACAAGCCTGTAACTTTACAGAGCATTCACCTTTGAAGCTGAAATGTTCCAGGCTTGGCCTCTGCCTGAAGGGGAATATTTTAAGAAGGATATAATCAAAGACTCTTCAGTCATTTATGAAAAGAACACATTTCCACTTAATAAAAAGTTCTAAAGACATTTTTTTAAACAGAGCTCTGTCCAAAAGATCTGAAGTTTGGCATCTGAATTGTAGTGTGGAAGAGTTCTTGATGAGGGCTGGGGCCTTCGCTCAACTGGAAAACAATCTGTCTTAAGAACATTTATACAAGGCATCCTGGACTGCACAGTAGATGTGAAAGTGCATACTTATGCACACATGCTTCCAGGAGTGTCCCCCCAAGACTAAAGAGCATAGCCAGAGAAGGCCCTTTCCAGTGGAGGCAGCATGAATGGCAGAGAATCTGGGGGAAAATATTGTGCAAAAGTGGTAGTTGTCAGGCTTGTCTCAGTTCTTGCCTCTTAAACTGTCTTCTGCCTCCCCTACCTGTGACCAATACAGTTTAAAAGAGATGCAGTGGACCAACAAAGGAAAGCTTCGTGCTCTTTTTGACTATTTTTTTAAGCAGCAAGGAGGCCTAGAAGCTTTTCTTTCCTTACATTTTCTGCACAAGGAATTCTAAGGTCATTTTCAGCTCCCAATATACTCAGCAGGTATGTTTGAATTTTTAAAAAAGGGAGCCAAAGTGTTTGTTAGTCATTTGAATAAAATAGGGTTTAATAAAACAAGAGCTTTATACAGTCTTAATACAAATGTTTCCCCCATTTAAAATACCATTCTTTTGTGACACCCATCAGACACTGAGGGCCCTATCTGAGGGACAGGTGCAGAAAAATATAATGTGACCTATTAAATTAAATTTAATGGGGGACAACAAATAATGCCTGCTTAAAGCATGTGCCACATGCACCCCCATACAGAGCCCAGACGTAACTTTAGAATGATTACATATTTTGCTATTGCTTGCATAATTTCCCCTTCTTCCCTTACATATAATTTTTCTCATGTGCTTATTCTACACTGATTTTACATGGGGCCCCCAGCAGCTAAAGCTGGTCTTGACAACAGAAACCATAATTCCTAAATCATGACTGTATGGTTATTGCATGGTATCAGTATGGGTCAGAATTAAAGTTGTGTTAGGTATCTTACCTTTGCATTTCCACACTTCCACATGCTTGAATTCTTTTTGAGTGTAAACTTTCTCTCTAGCTGGGACCAGGAACAATGGCCTCAGACTTCAACAGAGGAAATTTAGGCTGGAGATTAGGAAGAACTTTCTGAGTGTGAAGGTGGTCAAGCATTGGCACAGGCTGCCTAAAGAAGTTACGTAATCTCCATCCCTGGATATTTTCAAGAGCAGGTTAGACAGATACTTGGCTGGCATGGTTTAGTCAAGGATGTTTCTGCCTTGACCAGGGAGCTAGACTAGATGACTTCCTGAGGTCCAGCCCTATTTTCCTAAGATCCTTTATTCCAAATTTCCAGGTTTCATAATTTTTGGTTTTGAGATAATGACAACACCCAGTAATGTTTATGTCTCTCTCTTTCAAATAGTAGTATAATCTCTCAGTCTTGATTCTAGTTTATCACAGCTTTTCCCTGGGGATTTATACCTTATCATATGAGAAATCCATCCTCCATGGTCACAACACTAAAGACTGTGGGCTGTAGTTATTGCCAGGCTCTCCCAGCAGTGAGGAACTCCCTGACATAGCAAGAGAGCTCCACGTGCTGGAAGGTACCTGTTGTCCCTGCTCTTCCATGAGACTTGGAACTGGTCGTCAGGACTCAGTGGGAAGGCACTAGTCTATGAGAATTTGTGGCTTAAGTGTCAAAGAAATATATAGATTCATCATCTGATCTGGGCAGCTTCTGCTGCCAAGCAGCAGAGCTCCCACCACAAGTTTCAAGGAATCCCCTTGAAGGGAGGGTAAGTTGCAAGCTCCAGCCCTGTTCAAAGTATGAAACTCTCTTGAGGGCTCAGCAACCATCATCCCTTCTGTTGGATAGTGAAGACAAAAAGGCAGAATTGAGGATACCTCATCAAATTAATTTTGCTATTTTCTTTTTAATTTGAATGTGAAATTGCATGGCCACAATGCCCCATGCATCAGTTTTGCCATTTAAATGCCTCATATCAAAGGAGCACTACGGTGTGTTTGCCAAGTCAGTGACTCTCCTTGGCTCTGGCAGACAGAGAAAGGCGGGGGGAGGGGTACAACACAGAGCAGAGATGAGCATTGTTACTTTGAAACTTTAATTCTTTTGTTTTTGCAATTCCAGAAAGATGACAGGGCTTTAAACCATCTCACTTTAACCCTGGAATTTCAAATGTTTATACACTAGAAAGTACAGTTGATATGTTTGTCTAATCACCTCCAAGAGAGCGAATGCTAAGCACCAGAGCCAGTCTAAAAGCCTTAATGTCCCAGCGACAGGAGGCCATGTGCGCTTTGCATAGTTGTGGGGTGATATAACAGCCTTTTTTACCAGGTCCTTGTCATCACTCTGTCCACTACATTTGAAAAGACAATGCCCAGTGCATTAAAAACAGCCTCAAACAAACACCATTCTGCTTGAGATTACAGCAGAGACAGGATCATGAAACAACATGGATAGACCCAGATAGGGGTGAAAGCAGGAAAGATAAGGCTGGCATTCCCTTCCCCCCTGACTCAACACAGACTTTTGATATCAATTGAAAGATGCTGCACATTCCAGCCACGCTGTAGCCTGTACTGTGCCTATGACTGACATCCCTCAGATGCACAGCTTTAGCACATTTCTGTTTTGATCAATGCCTTTTAAAATCCAGCCCAGCTGTTCTGTGCATTAGATGGTCTCCTGGGTGGTAGTGCACAAGGATTCAACAGGGTTCCCTCAAAGTTCAAGACAGCAGGTGTATTGAAGTCAGATAATTTGCTCTGTGTCTTGGTCTGTCACACAGGTCTCGAGACAGAGCACATTTCATAAGGATCACAATTGTCACCCCTTAACACCTGCTCTATAAAGTCATCCTCCTGCACCAGAGGCAACATTACAGGGTGTATACCTTTTGAGGCATGCAGACTACAGACATTTTCTCTGCAGGTACATTTTGAAGTAACATCTGGCCCCTTCCTTCAAAACCTTCCTAGACCCCTTGCATTACTGCAAAAATAAGAGGAAACATCAGAAAAGTTCCAGTGTCCTGGCATGGGTAGGACTGACTAGCCTAGGACAAATGTTGTGCGCTGCATGAGACTTGCTTTCAGTTGCTGAGTACACTTGACTGCAGCAGCTTCCCAGATACATCAATTGTTATGGGGGGGGGGTTGTGATGGGTGAGTCATTGCCAAGGGAGGCGGCCCAACTACCAGGTGTGTGTGGATACTTGGAAGCCTTAGAAGGACAAAGGGGAGTATGTTTGACCCTGATAGCAACTAAAAATGCCCCTTTCACAAAGTTGGGCAGCACCCTGTCTTTCTTTGGAGATTATACAACTTAAGGCAGCCTCTGGCCCACAGGCAGACAAACTTAGAAAGGGACACACACTCCTTCACTGGTAGGGACAAAAGAAGCTCTGCAAAAGGGATCTAGAACTGGCAGGATGGGTTGGTGTGGAGCAAAGAGACAGGCAACTAACTTTATATCCTCCTGTATGCAAGATGGGTTACATTATGGGCTTCTAGGCTGAAAGTTTCTTCCCCTCTATTCAGCACTGGTCAGGCCACATCTGCAATACTGTGTCCAGTATTGCAATCCCCACTACAGAAAGGATGTGGACAAATTGGAGAGAGCCCAGCAGAGGGCAATGAAAATGGTGAGAGGGCTGGGGCACATGAGTTATGAGGAGAGGCTGAGGGAATTGGGTTTATTTAGTCTAGGGAAGAGAAGACTGAGGGGATTTAATGGCAGGCTTCAACTACCTGAAGGGTGGTCTCAAAGACGATGGAGCTCACTGCTGTCAGTGATGACAGATCAAGGAGCAATGATCTCAAGTTGAAACACAGGAAGTTTAAGTTAGGTATTAGGAAAAACTTTCTCATTAGGAGGGTAGTTAAACACTGGAGCAGACTACCCAGAGAGGTTGTGGAATCTCTTTCCTTTGAGACAAAGCTTTAGCTGGGATGTTCTAGTTGAGGACAGTCCTTCTTTGAGCAGGGGGTTGCACTAGATGACCTCCTGAGGTCCCTTCCAACCCTAAATGTCTATGATTCTATGACTGTAGGGTGAGTTAGCTGGTAGCATCAGTTGACTCTCTTCCTGACACAATGATTATGGCAGATGAGCACAAGCTCTGTAAGTGCTGTAGGAGTCTAGTGAGAGATGGCTGGGGCAGTGGCTTAGCAAGTTGCCCCATATGCACAGTGGGGTCTTCATGTGTTTTCTCACATATTCTAGTATAACACACTGCAGGAGAGAAGACAATAAGCTTTATCTAGTGAGATACGATGTACAGGTCAGAGAATGAAGGAGTGTGTCAGTGAGAAGCTGCACATTGCTGTGCTTGGAGCAGAGACAGGTGTAAGCTCTTCCCTAGCCCTTCCTACTTCCCCATTTGTCACCTTGTTATCAGAGAGAGAAACTGCATGATACACACTTGAAGTGAGACTAAGCAGATCACAAGTGCGACAGCAATATTCCTTCCATTATCCACCTTCCTGCTTGCAGCCTTCCCAAGGACTCCCCTGATAGCTTTCCTTTTTCAGCGCTTTACTTATCAGTAGAAACCAGGGGGTCAAGAGCTCTTGCCTTTTGACTGTGGGACACTGTCCTGAGGAGTTTTCTGGGAGTCCCAAAGAGTTGTAATGTGCAGTCAGGGGCATGGATTCAGGACACGCAGTTGAGGTATTTCTTCCCACTCTTTGCACTTTGAGCTGGCGAAGAGTGGGTTGGGGCTGACCAGCCTAGAGACACCAGGTCTTTGTTTATCCACAACAAGGAGCCAAATAAATAGTGGCAGACTCCCCTTGGTCACGCCTCGGTCCTGAAAGAACCATCTCAAAGGTAGATTCCTCTGCTGAGGCTATAAGCTGAGGCTACAAGCAGTGCCCCAAGTGCCTTCAAGACTGTGATCTTGACATGTGTCCAGTGCAAATAATGGTGAGACCCATCAATCTCATTGCCCACAGGCCAGCAATCCCTCTAAGAGAACCACTGCTCTTTGGTGATGAACAACAAACTTGTTTATATTTAGAGACATTATATGACATCCAAAGATTCCCATAAGGCCCTTTCCCCCGAATCTTCTTGTCTGTGCCAAGAGCTCCTTCCAAGTCTCCTTTGGGAAGTCAATGGCTAGTTTTCATAAATGACTGTCTTGTGTCCCAGCTGCTGTACTGGAAGTGTCCATCTGCTGCTGGCAAGACTCCAAATGCTGTTTAGGCTGCTTGCATGTAGGAAAACTCTGCCACCATACATAATTGAACACAACTTATTCTGTTGATGTAAGCACCCTGGCACCAGAGAGAAGGCCACACTGCTTCTAGGAAGACAGAGTCAATAGTACAGACATATCAGGGTTCAATCCCAGATCAGAGTGGTATTGGAAAGGTGGCCATGAAAAAAACATCCTGCATGTTTAAGGACTTCTTTCCCTTTCCAGGCACATAACTACATGGAGGGCAGGGTAGATTTGTACCTTATAGACTAAACAAAGTGTGTGTGTGTGTGTGTGTGTGTGTGTGTGTACACAAACATATAGAGAGAGCACAAGCTTCCACGAATTGAAGCACACTTCATCAGATGCATGCTCAGATTGTCTATGGTCCTAAATACCTCACAGTCTCAGGGCTACATTATATTCCACATATTAAGTGTGTAAGTGAACTTAAGCACCTAAGTGCAACTCTCTTCCACCCAGCTCAAATCCCTGAAAAACAATGCAAAACTTGGGTAGGTGGATTCTCCTCCTCCTCATTCTTGCTGCTTTTTTTGACCTGGTGTTAAGGCTAAGAGGACAGTGTATTACAAAAATAGAAGCTTTAATGTTTTTTTCAGGAACTCAAACAGGGTAGAATAGAATTGCATTTTTGCATTTAAGTGCATGTAGATGCCTAATAGGGGAAACAGGATCGGGCACTGACTGTCTTACCATGATGGGCCTTTAATTTACACTGTGTCTTGAAGTGGGAGAGTAACTCCTACATTGCCTGTCCCAGCCCCTGAAAACCCCCATTTTCCCCTTTCTCTGCCTTAGCTAGAGCCCTTGAAGCACACCATTGCACTTAACAGCCAATACAAATGCTTCAGAGTGCTGTCATCGCAGTTGTGTTAGGCCAGGAGAGGGAGCCATACACTAGCAAGCTGCCTCCATCACTCCCCCATCTGGACCATTGGAAGACAGTAGTCTCCATCTTATCATCTCTGGAGGTTTGGAATAGCTTGTTTGAAAAGCTCCTGATTTTCCAGATTCTGATCCCTGCAGCCAGCTCTGGATATATGAATGAGAAGCAGAGAAACAGAAATTGGAAATAAAATCAGTTTGAAGGGCAATGACTCAAATGTGTCAATGCCCTTCTAGGGTACATGCTAGTGGTCCTCAGCCTTTTCAGAGTCAAAGCACCCTTCACACCTTTTTTTCAATTTCAGCATACTCCCAGTTGTGAACCACTTTTGTATTGCCTCAGCTTATCTCAGTGATTCGCAGTCAGGGTGCTGCCATATGTTTCTGCCTAAAGCTAGCAGGAGTAGAGGCATAACTAATATGTTTCATGCCCTGGACAAATGTCTCCTGTAAATCTGGGGGGCAGCGGTATGACTCGTGGGGAGGAGGATCATCTTACCTGTCCTGGATGTCCCTGTACTCAGCTTCTCCAGCCAGGAGGTACAAAGGGCTGCTCCAGCTCAGCCTGACCCCTCTGGACAAGCAGTGTTAATGATCTGCGGCTGGAGCATACACTCTTGCCACAGCCCTTCCCAGTCTGACCCTGTATGCTCCTCTTGGAAACACGGGAGGGGTGTGAGACAGTCCCACCTGCCTGTTTCTGGGATGAGTGTAGGGGTCAGACTAAAACGGGCTGCAGGAAGGATGTAGGCTGTTCCTCCTAGCTGTGGTGCTACCTGCACGGCAGCACCCCGGGAGGGTGTCACAGTCCCTCACTTGAGAACCACTGACACAGACTGTAAGCACAAGTAGATTCCAGTGGCACAGGTTTCACCACTCTCAACAGTGCCCTCTGATCCTCATTTCAGCCTGGCCCACAATATAGACCCACTATTCCCACTGCAGAAGCTTTCATTTCTGCAGTTGTGGTGTCTGCATAGCCCACCTGTACTTCCTCCCTTCCAGACTCTCCTCTCAGATCAGCTTTCAGCTGTAGTTCTAAGCAGTTTGAAGCAATGCCCAGATCTGTTCCTAGACCTTTAAATCAGCCCATGAAACAGGCATGTATGTACCTCAATCTGGCATGAGCTTCTAGGGGTTGGCTTTGGGCACCCTCATGAGGCAATTGCATGTAAAAACCAGGTTCTGTATCCAAATGGCGGAACTCGGCAAAGCCATTCCAGGGAATGTCCCTATGCAAGATGCTATGCAATATACGTACAGCTCAAGATTATCCAAAACATGGTCTTGACCTGAGATGCAATTATCCATTGCATTAACCATCCTCCCCTGCATTGGCCATCAACTCTTGCTACCTGGCTGTACCTACTGTATCCCATGACAGTCACAAATGTTCTTTTTTGTGGAGGTGTTTGGGACAGCAAGTGAGATAGTTTGGGAGACATGTGCTGCATGCAACTGCTAACACTCTCTGCATATGCATCATTGACACTTTGCTGTTGTTTTATTAATTAAGGAACCCAGGTGAGCTTCTCTAAATCATCTGATGCCTTTGCCTTTGAAGAGGATAGTAGCAATGATGACTTGTCCCCCGAGCAGGCCAGAGGTGAAGAATCCCAAGGCTCCACAGAGTCAGCAGCAGGCACTAAAAGCTCAGAGCCAATTTCCTCTGCCACATCAGGAACAACTCAGGTAAACAAAGAAAGTACGCAGTGGCGGGCCTGAGCTCATATGTTATGAGCCAACTTGTAGAAACCTATTCTCTGTGCCAAATGGGAACATTTGAGCATGTGATGAACCCCGTATCCCAAGCACTCTGACTCCATGGATACATTGTGCCAGGAAGCAGGGGCATTTATTCTCTTGGTCAGGCAAAGCTGAGCACCCAGAAAAGTTGTTTTGGGATTACTGTGTGGCTGCTGTAGCCTCTCTCCAGCACCTAGTAGATACAAATGCTAGCTGTCTATACTCCATGCACACACACGCACACGCACACACGTGCAGTCACGGCACCAGGATAGCTTCCCCCACCTCCCCAAGCTGGCACCTGGCAGAACCTGGAGGTCCCATGGCAGGGGGGCAGAGCAGGGCAGCAGTCGTCCTGGCCTGGTTTGTGTGGCTCCTGTTGGGTGCAGTTTGCCCCTGATGCAGGTGCACATGTAGATGTGTGCCCAAGAGTGCTTTAATGAGCCTGAATTTTCTGCTCAGAAAATTCAGGCACATTAATTGCAGATGTAAACACACTCACTTTGATGGTAGCTTTGAGAGCTTGAAGCTATCAGCTTTTCTTCTTGGAAACTGTAGGAAGGAGAAGAAATAAGAGAGAGGACAAGGAGAGTCCTTCCAGACACCAAGAAAAATGAGGGGCCTAGTGAATGGATGGAAGCAGGCATATAGCAGATTAAAAACTCAGCTCCAGTGCAAGGCTCTTTTTTAATTAAAATAGCATCTCTGTAAATTTAGGAGTCAGCTGCCAGCAGCTGCCTCCGGAGTTATAGCCCCTGGATCCTAGTGCATCTTTTGTTATTGGTACCTGGTTTTCAGAGAAGCAGTCTCTTTCACCAGTCCTCAGTGAGTTAATTTTTGCTGCCTTTGTTCAGTAAACGAATACCTTTGAATGCAATAAACAATGTGAGAGTAGGTGAAGGCAAGCTATTCCAGGAGATTCAGAGCATTGCTGTCTTCCAGCAGGTGCTGAGCACCTGATAAAGGAACCTGACAACTTCGGCAACTCCACAGCAGAGGGGATGTCAGTTCCACGCCCTTACCTGACACCCCAGGAACTGTGTCCTGGCAGGGACCGAGACAGCTGGGGGCCTAGGCTCAGATTCTTGCAAAAACAAACGTGCTTTCCCTTCAAAACTGCTGGTGAAACAGTGGTTAGTATGATAGCCTTGAGCAAGACCCATTCCAGGGGCCAGATTCTGTTTCATCTGCTATGCGCATAAGAGGGCTTAGGCACCTACATGTGATTCTTTTCAACCCTGTTCAAGACATGAAAAGCTATGGATGCAGCTACTTCTGTATCTGAATCTGGTCCTAAATGCACAGGCTATCACAACAGGGTGATCAGCCTCCAGTGGTCACAGAGAGCAAAGGGGTGTCCTGTGAAAGATCGCAAGCAATAGTTAACCTGGAAGTGACAGATTCTTGGCTTATATGACCCTCTATACTTCCATGCCTTTGTTACACAATGTACTTGGCACTGGGGGCTTCAATTTTCCAAGTACTTATGGCAAGTAGCCAAATGATTGTCTATTTGGTTTGTCTAATTGTACTGGACTGATAAAATGCTTTCAGTCTCAGTTGTATAAACCGAGGCAGGGACATTTGAACCTACAGATGGGAAGATTTGCTGTGCCTTGAACTTAGAAATCACTTTGTTCTGAATAAGACTCTAAAAATATCTGCATATATGTCCCATGCAAACTGCCAGAGCAGGCTGCCCTCCTGACCCAGGCATAGATCAGGGTCTTTGATGGGAACAAGATTTTGTTCCATTTTTCTGGCATTTTCTACTGGGTAGAGAAGTTTTTGCCAAATGGGCTTTGGCTGTGCTCTGCTTAAGTGTCAGCAAAGGGTCTGCAGGAGCAGAGTCCCTCAGTTCCTGTGGCATCGGCTTGCTGCTCACAGCGCAGCATGTTAGCTACTCAGCCCTGTTAACCTTATTCTCATTTGTATGTTGGAAAAACAAGCCCTGGCACAGGCTAGCACATGTGCAAGCTGAGGCTGCCTGGGGGTGAGAACAGAGTTAGACATGGGCTAGAGGTTTCTCAGGCCCCAGTGCGCCATGGTCATGCCTGAGGAGACAGTGCAGTCAGCACGGAGTGCTCAAATGAGAAGCTCTGCTGCCAGACGTGGTGCTAGGCCTGACCTTGGTACAAAGTAAGAGAATTTACTATCAGAGTAACAGTGGTCTCAGCGCAGCATCAAGGTCTCTGCTTCACCATACCTACTTCTTACACTCCCGGGCTTGAGGAGCTATTGCTGAAGTCCAGTCAGCCTCCTGCTGTTCTTGTGGGCTTAGGAGCCTGAGGCAGGCAACCAAAGCATGTTCAAGGAGAGCAATCTCTGCTTCCCATAGAAATGCTATGTTATTCATCCATGGAAGGTGGCAGAGTCATGCACAGTTAGGGGTGCTGTGGTCCATGATGGGATTGCAAAGTATGGGTTTCCTTATGCTTTCTATGTTCCTTGGGGGTTACATGCTACCTACTAATGGTAATTGACTCTTAGTTACAGGTTCATACCCATGGCTCTGAAAACAATGTGACTGATTTGACTTCAGTGCAAAGTACCCAGTGTGAAAGCCCAAAGCAGGTGCATAACCAACTTCCAGTGCCCACGGCAGTAAAGGTAATGTACCCTCCTCATCACCTTACCAAGAAAGTCCTAAGAAAGATAACATGAGGAGTGGAGTTTTGCTGGTTAAAGTTCATCTACATTTTCTTATTTTATATTCAAATAATGTTTAACCCACAAAAATAAAGCCCACCCAGAGCTGTGTAAAGACAGACATAGCTGTTAGGATGTGCTGCTATCTACTGGAGGACAAGGACCTTGTTAATATTTACTTCACCTCCCTGGTTAAAATTCTTCTCCCAGGTCACCATGGCAGATAATGACCCAAATACTCTGCTTTGTTGTCATTCATGGTCCTCCCAGGGGTGGAGTCTATTTGTCCTCTCATACATGCAAGGGGAATTTGAGGCTCATATTGTTGACTTATTTCTTCTCCCAGCTGTTTGTCCAGTGAAGTAAAGTGCCAAAAAACAGCTCTCTGTAAAGCAACCAAAATCCTTGTCTTACCTCACTCACTCATACCTATTAGCTCAATTCAGTGCTCTAAGTGAAGAAGCTATTGATCCAGCCTCACTACACTCTGCAGCTTTTCAAGCATTAGGAATGGAGCCTTCCAATGCAATTGAATTGAAACCTCTCTGCAACCTGACTTCGAATGCACTGAATACTCTGATAAAAAATTCCACGTAACCCAGAGTAAAACATCGCGTGCCCTTGCTGGCAGGGAATTTGGGGTGAAGGTTCTGAGTGGGTCTGGATTAGTTATATAAACTATTTCTGAGCCTGGACGAAAACAAGCTAAACAGAGACTTAACTAACAAAGTAGAAGTGATTCTAATGACAGGATAATGCAGAGGATTTCAAAGATGGCACCTTGCAGGCTGAAAGTGCTGTGTAGCCTTGCGTGAGATTCATGATGCTCTTGCTTTTATGGAGTATGGAGTTCTCCTGCATTCCCAGAGCTGTAGTAGTCATTGATCTTTACAACTGGGGTGATGATAATGATCATTTTTTTCTGAGGAGGCCCTGCAGACTAATCTCCAGTTGCATAGGCCTCCTCAGAAAAAAGGTAGAACCTTTTTGGAGCAGAACCCTGTTCTACTTTTCCTACCAACATGGTAGTTTTCCAGACCCCCCACCATTATTTTTTAAACCTGTACACAGTTTGAAATCCTGCTTTCTGTGCAGCATGGACACATAATTACTGAAATGTTGGCTTGGAATGAGAGAGGCCCTCCTATGTTTTAGACCTCCTATGTTTTTTAGGCCTTTTTGTGCCAAGAGAATTTGAATCCGTGTCTCTCCAGTGTTGGTACTGTGCTCTAATCGCCATACAACAGGCTAGGCATCCAGGCACCACTCCTGTGCTTCTTTTGAAGCAGAACCATTGCACATTGCATTTAATAGTCATATAGAAATGGACAGAAGAGAGAAAGGACATGTCTACCCCACTCAAAACAAGTTGTTCAGACTATAAATCAAGGTCTGATTCTTTCTAAGCTATCTCACTGAACCTCAAATACTCTGGCTTGTCCTTTTCTACATGAACCCATGTATCTCCCTGTTGGCAGCATAGAGGTCCAGATTCAAAAGGAGGACTGGAGGGAGACTGCATGACATCTAATCTGTAGCCTTGCAGTTAGAGCACTGAGCTAGTGTGCAATCTTCTTTGCATGCTAAGTACCTTGGTGGATGCTTATGTGCCTACACTGGACATAGAATAGAACCACAAACTATGCATAAATGTAAAAACTCTCAGTTATGCGGTTGGAAACTTCCATTTGGGCCTGCAAAGTGCAACAGAAATCTGCTCTAGAGCAGTGCTGCCTGGGGTTGTGCTGAAGGAATATGCAAAACCTTATCCTGGCACACCACATGGCTGTCTACTTGCTTAGCAGCACTGGGCATAGCAAGGACCATGATATTCACTGTTCAGAGTGGTTACTGGCTCCTAGCTTGCTTCTCGGTGCTTCACTCTCAATGAACCTTCCCCTTCCAGCAGCCTCCTCTCTCGTTTGTTCACCAGGACTCCCAACCTCTTCATTTGAGGAGCTACTTTTTCCTGTCCTGTATTGGGTTTAATTGTCCCATCTAGAGTTAATCTCTTCAAGACAGGAAATGAGCTAATCTACCCCACTACTGGCTTTCTAGCTGGATTTCTCCTGTGCACTGACCCAGTAGCCGCAATCAACAAACTCTCACTGACAGGTCTGAGAGTTGAGTATCTGTAGGTTGGGCTGAGGATAGGGCTTGCATCCATTTTGGTCTGAAGGAGACCCAACTGGGTGGACCTTTGGGGCTTGTATAAAGCCTGTCTGTTCAAACCTAGGGGACATATCTTAGCTTTGGTAGCTGAGGGTCCCCTCATTTTATACTGATATTAATTATCTAGGCAACTACACATGGGGATTTTCTATTTGAGGCATTAAAATCAAAACAGCAACATCTCCAAGTCCAGAGCAGTCCCAATATGTGCAGCTCCCTAGATTCTGATCATCAGACTTTACCACATTGTCTACTGGCTAAAAGGGTAGGTGTTACACATTAGGATTACAGATGCAAAACAAAAGAGACTGTTGGGCAGAGGACTCCCCTTGGACTCTCTCTGTAACTCTAGCATGACTGGAATTAAGTGCATCACATATGCAGGTTCAGGGTTTGGTCTGGCAACAACCTGGAGGAATGAACCAATAGGCCCCCATCATTAGGATCACATTTTTATCCCCTGATCAGTGCCTGTGAGGGGACACCTCTTGTTTACCTGACTAAAAATTACAGATAAGAATGACTTCATCTTCACCAGCCTCTAGCTCAGGGGTTAATTTCTCAGCTGATCCCTGTCCTTCTCTCTCTACAACCCACAGTCAAAGTCCTCTGGTGATAGCAAGAACCGCCACAAAAAGCCCAAGGATACCAAGCCAAAAGTGAAGAAGCTGAAGTATCACCAGTACATCCCACCTGACCAGAAAGCTGAGAAATCTCCTCCTCCCATGGACTCAGCCTATGCCAGACTCCTCCAGCAGCAGCAGCTCTTTCTGCAGCTGCAAATCCTCAGCCAGCAGCAGCAGCAGCAGCACTTCAGCTATCAAGGAATCCACCAAGCTCAGCTTAAGTGAGTCAGCAGCCTCTGCCCATTATTCTGAGGGTCCCAGAGTTGCTTCTCTGACCACCTAAGTTTTCCATGCAGTCTCCATGTTTATGCCTGTGCGCCTGTTTGTACCAGCTCTCTGCTCCGTAGCCCCGTCACAACCTTATTCGTGTTCCTATTGGCCAGTCATCCCTCATTTCTGCAAATCCATGAAATTAACTTGAAGGCTCAGATCAAGCGTAGTGGCTTCTTAACCTGGCAGGGGAAATACCATGTATTTGTGTTCAAAAAGGCAGTTTTCCTGAACCTCTTTGCAGGAGAACTGCTCTTCTGGCATGGTTCAGTACCCACCAAGGTGCAGCAGCTTTAAGCCCAGTTTCTGGAAATGGGAGTCTCCTCCCTTGCTTGCCCTGAGGTCCTTATGGCTGAGGGCAAGCAAAACTCGGGGGCATCCGAACCCCAAGCTTCCAGGCTTGGGCCTGCACGTAGGATGCCCACCAAAGGTTTTGGAAGCATCCGAAGCCCCAGGTGCAGGTGGAGGATGTTTGCCAGTAGTAGGGCCACTTACGGTTCTGCGCTCTTGGATTTGGAATTAGTTTTGACTAATTTGGACTTGGATACAAAATTAAAAATAATAATAATAATGTTGAATGCTAAACATCCTCAATACAACCTCTCCAGCTCAAC
The DNA here is from genome assembly GCF_052110815.1 of Crocodylus siamensis. Lineage (NCBI taxonomy): Eukaryota > Metazoa > Chordata > Crocodylia > Crocodylidae > Crocodylus > Crocodylus siamensis. The sequence continues at coordinate 49,860,390 of NC_143402.1, forward strand.
TGTACAGGCAAAAATGGGGTAAAGTTCTGTGGGCTCCTGCTGAGATCTTTGCTGGAGCTCTTCCATGTCCTTTTCTTGGGTCTCCAATATTCTTTACAATCCCCTTCTCAATGGAGTGCATAACCTCCTGGTGCCTGTTAGCCCTTCAGACATACCTTTAAGCAATAAGAGATCTCCAATGTAGCCACTAAGCCATGGTGTCGCTCTGGAGGGGCTCTCCTCTGGCTATCCAAGTTGCTAGCAGTAAATATGGCACTGAGTGTTGTTACCAAAACTGGGCATTCTTACAATAAACATATCCACTGTCATTTCAGGCATTCAAGTGAACAAATGGTCAAAAGCTCAAACTCTTCATCAACTCCTGTGAACAATACCCCTCTTTCTTCAGTGAAAACTACTTTTTCAGGACAGAGCTGTGTGTCTTCTATGAAACCAGGCCCTCTGCCTTCTAACCTGGATGATCTGAAGGTGAGTGCTAACCTCCTTTCCTTTTTTACCTAGTAACAAACTGTTCTGAAGTCTCTTGGAGTTGAGGGGGTGCTGTAGCCGTGACAAGTGAGGAAAGTGTGAAAGGCAAGGTTTTCTGTAGATGATGTCTTTTACTGAAAAAAACATATAGTTGGGAGGGACATAGACAAGCTTTTAGGCACCAGGCTGCCTTCTTCAGGACTCTGAGAAGAAAGCAGACACAGCAGAGCTAAATAGCAAATAGAACAAGGCCTATGCAAAACTCCAGGCTGTCTTTGTGCAGTGAACACTTTCACCAAACCCTGGGCACAGCAGTGGGCATAACAATGGCTCCCCAATATGCCAACCTCTTCATGAGCTATCTGAAGAAGAATTTTTTTTTAAAGTGTGCCACCAAACCTGCATTACATATATGATATTTTCTTCATCTGAACTGAACACCTGGACTTGCTTATTGACTTCTACCACAGATTCAACAACTACCACCCTTCAATCAAATTCTCTCTGGAATATTTCTATGCTAACATAACTTTCTCAATACCATGATCTATATCCAAGATGGCACCCTATGAACCATCACATACAAAAAAATTATGGACCACCACACTTACATCCAAACAGTGATCATCAAAAACACATCAAAAAAGCTGTAATTACAGTCAGGTCCTCAGGTACCACCACATCTGCTCTGAGGAGAATACTCGTGATAGCCACTTCACCAAACTGAAAACTACCTTTACCCAGCAAGGATACTCCAACAGAGAAGTAGACTGTATCTTTGAGAAAGTCACCCAAATATTCACAGCAATGTGTTACCGTACAAGAAGAAAACTCCAACTGACTGCAGCCCCCTGCTTGTCACCTACCTTCTCACATTTAACCCCATATGAAAGATCATCAAGGCTATACTTGAAAATGACCAGATCTTGACAGAAATATTTCCAGCTAGTTCTACCCAAGCTATGCTACTAACTGGACTCAAGCTCACTGGATAGATGTATTAATACCACATTTACTCAAATATAAGACAACCCTGAATATAAGACGCACCCCAAATAATAAGATTCTATATATGAAAAATGTATAAATTTGTTATCATTTTCCAGTTATAGAATCTAATTAGTGGAGATTTGCCTTGAATGTGTCCCCCTCCCACTGCTACAGCAGAGAAAATAAATCTGGGGGATTGGGTAGCCTTCTTGCCCTCTGCCCCCAGACCCTCTTCCCTCTTCAGCCCCTTCCCCCTGTCCTTAATTTCAAACCCTACTCTCCCTGAGCACAGGGAAGTTAAGAGCAAACTACACGTTCATTAATGCACCATAATTACGGCACACTAAGTTTAGTACCTCTAATAACAGGTACTAACTTAATGTGCCATAACTGGCTCTATTGCACATTACCACAGATGAACACTTTTTATGTGATGTTTAACACCCATTGGACTAGAGATACTGTGCATTAGCACAGATGAATGCTTTTTTGTGATGCTTAATGCCTGCTACACTAATCTACTGCACATTAGTGTATTACCATGGTTTTTGCCAGCCACACTAATGTACAATAGAATTAATGCAATGGGCATCAAGTGCCTCACATAGACATGCCCACTGATCTTGAAATAAACATACCAGTAGTAATTTGCATATAGTATCCAGAGACTTAGATCACTCAGAATTGAAACGTTTTTACCTTTGCTTAAAAGTGTGCTTATGGAATACCTGTGCTAAAATTTGTAGCAGCTTCAAAAAAGATAAAATGCATCAATTCAGGGCTTATTTATACATATATAGGTGCCACAAAGTATGTTTATGGAATACCTATACCAAAGGTTGAACAAACTTTTTCTTTTTGTTATATATATATATATATATATATATATGCACACACACACACACACAAGGTTATATATATCTACACACCAAGTATCACTCCGCAAAGAGAACCTTAGCCCATTATAGAAACTGCACCTGTGCACCCATTCAAAGGCCCGCTGGCCACCCAGACCCATTACAATAACCACACCGTGCACTACACCCACAAACAAATTCTGGTCTCTTAAACCAGGCAACCCTTTCCCTTCATCCCCACCCTGCTTGTAGGGTCACATACTCAGTTCACCTGTCATCCATGTGACTGTCGCTCTAGCTCCCACTGGAGGACCTGCTACCGCTGTCGGTGTTGCCGTCTTCAGTTCCATTTATCTCTTCCTCTTCCTCACTGTCATCGGCCTCATCCCTGCTAGGGGAAAGTTAGAAGATCCTGTACCATGTGTCTTTGTGCATGATATTAAACCAGAACAAAAAGGGTCTAAATTTACCCTAGTGATCATTTGGCTGGGCCCCTGCAGAGTCAACAGCATTTCAAGTCATGGTGACTCTACAGCTAAGCATTCCTCACTCAGTACATATGTGTACTCCAGATACGCTCCACAAAGGATCCTTGCGCTAATTAACACCACACTCAGCACTGGAACTGGGTGTTCTTGTCATGAGTCCTGGGATCCTCCAAAATTTACACACAGATGAGGCACAGGCCAACCTGATCCGACTCCACTTCATGGAAAGTAGGCCCACACTAATCATATGCAACAGGCTGAGAGGGGAGTGACATAGGGATTCTGGGTGAATAGTTTTGAGCCCCATTTGGCAATGTTTGCCAGGCATTTAAAGCTGGTAACGAAACAGGAATCATTAGAAATGGGGAAGAAGGTGCAGCTCAGCTGTGGGAGTGAAGAGGAAGTTGAAATGTATTCAGTGTAGTAACTCATCGTGACTTTTTTAAAAGAGTCAGTGCTGAGAGGACCTGCACTCAATGGGTACTAGTATCTATGTTATCCAGGTAGGTTGTACCAACTTATTTTTGTGATAGACTACTTGATTTGGCTGATTTGGCTTGGAACATGAAAAAATTATTTAAAAAAAAAAGATAAACTAATATATACATTATTTAAGTAGGTTGTACCAACTCATATTTGTAGTAAGTTCTTATCAACATGTTTGTCCAATATGGACAATATGTTTTATAGCCATGTCAATATTAACTGAATTTATTCAGTGTCATAGTTGGTTTCCGTTATTGAGCACATACTGCTTTTTGCATCACAGTATTTCATAAGTTTTTCTTACATGCAATTATGAGTTAAGGAGCTTTTTTCCCAGTATGCTGATGGTGGGGGGGGGGATTTATCAAGTAAATATGTTATCTATTAAATAGAACAGTTAGAGATATTTCTTCTGACACCTTTAAATCAATGATGGTGGATGCTGTGCTACTACCCAGCATGTCCACAGGTGGCAGATACTGGAGTGACCTTCAGGGAAGGTTATCTGTGAAATAAGCAAGGGTAATGCTGACAAATAAGCAGTCACAAACCAAGCAGTGGTATCACCACCAAGATAAGGTTGGGGCAGCAGATGGCAATACTCTCCTTCCTGGAAAGCCACATATATCTTCCAACAGCACTATAACATGGCAAGTACAGGTCTCTACTATAAAAAGCCTGTCCAGCCCTCAGCCATGGCTTTACAAGTCTTCAGCAGCAGAGCAGGTGGAAGAGGATGTTAGACTCTCAAGAGCTGTGAAGGCAGATGAAGGCTGCAGTGGAACAAGACCTCCAGTTATCTTGGCCTCTTTGCCATTGGATCAAGGTGCCATGTGGAAGCTTATGTGTAGCAGTTTCTCCACGATAAAAGAACTCACACACAAGCATCTTCCGTGAAAACAGATTTAGCATATATTTCAAGCTCTTCGGCAGCCAGTTAGTGATGACAGGAGTAGGATTTTGAGGCCTGGAAGCTCCTAGTCATGAACTGGCATGAAGGCAGCAGTTACAAGAAGGTTGTCTAGTCCAACATCAATTTCACCGAACTGGTCACATCATCCAGATATCTGACTCCAGATTTATGAAGTAAGTTTTATTCTGCTAGCTGAGTCAAGGCATATGCTGAAGAGGAAGGCAGAGAAAGTGCTTCAAGGATGTTTTCAAGGCCAATCTGAAAAAAAAGCAACATCAACTCATGAGAGAGTATTGTGCAGGATCGCCCCAAATGGAAGAAGAGTCTGCTGCAAAGATCTTAGGACTTTGAAACCTCATGATGACAACAGGAGATAGAATAGCAGGAGCAGCAGAAACACACTGTTTCACTGTTGCACGCTGAATCAAGAATCCAGAGCCACCCAGTTCCCATGGAAACACTTGTGTGAGTTGCAGTAGGACCTGTCAATCCCAGATTGACCTGTAATCCACCTTCAAACCCATGGATAAAACAACTGCAGAAGATAATCATCCTCAACTGCAAGGGATTGCCAGTGGTGATGGATGCCAGGGAGAGTAATGAACAGCAGATCACTCTAGCTGTACCCTGTTCAGTGCTCTCCCTCTAAAGCATCCACTCCTGCCACTGTCAAACACAGGATACTATGCTAGATGGACCATTAATCTGACCCAGTGTGGCACTTCTTATGTTCTTATGCCACAACTTTAAGGGCAATTAAGGAGAAGCATCCAGTGGTACTAGGCTTTCAAACAGCCCCCTAACTGTGACCAACTCATCATCAGAAGTGAACTCCTATGATCAACAGGCTTTCCATAGGACCCAATCCTGCCTTAACAATAGGTGCAAAACCTGTCAGGTCATCTCTACTGCCACAGTGATCAACACCCTCCACACTGGAAACAACCGAATTCACAGATGCTGCATATGTCTATCCCAGAACGTGCTATACCTCATCCAGTGCACCAAATGCCAGCATGGAAACTATGTGGGCAACACCAGACAAAAATATGCACCAGAAAGAGCGATCATGGAATAAAGATAAAGGACAGAGATACTAGAACACAGGTGGGAGAACGTTTTCTACAGAAAAACATCACTCTCTTTCTGGTCTCTCAGTTCTCCTGCTCAAATTTACAAAACATCTTAAGAGACAACCCTGAGAACAAAAATACATTAGCATTTAAGACACTAAGCACCAGGTAATTAACACAGACATTAACGTAATGGTCCGTTATAATCTACCTAATCCCAGACAATCTCTTGAAACTCTATAGGTGGTAACAGCTCTCTGGAAACTGTCTTGCTCTTCCACTTATTGGGTTATCCTTTCTACTACATTACTCTTGTCTCTTTACCTGATAGTATGTGTTACAGCCTACTGTTATTTACAAATGGAGTTTTGTACGGTTCTATCTCCTGTTTAGCTCTGCTTTGTCTGCCTTTTTCCTGGGGTGTGGACAGATGTAATGTTTAGTACATTCTAAAGACATTTTAAACACAAGAGTCTAGACATACATGCCACTTAAGACCAGTTTAAAATGCCTGGACTGTATCAAAGAATACTGGGCAAATCAAGTACTTTTCTGAGCCAGTCCTCCAAGAGCTGGTTCAAAGTTACGTGCAAACACGGAGTATAGCGTCTGGTCAGTCCTTCAGGGATCCCAAACCTCACTTCTCAAGCCCCCCCCCCACCCACCTGATCCCCACACCCTCTACCAAAACTATTCAGGGTAATGAGCTACTCTCGAATGCAGCCAGGACTCTACTGTTCAAACATCCCTTACCTACATAGACCACAGCCGGGGGGTGGGGGGGAAGTGGAAAGCCTCCATTTCAGTTTCACTGTCCTTCTACAGACACTAGGCAGCAATGTCCTAGGGTCATTTGGGAGATGGGGCTGGTGGAAATGGAGATGTTGCCAGGTAATGGGGGGATTGAGCAGCCCCTGCTCATGGTTCCCAGTGGGCCTGGTGCTTAAGGAAGACCCCACTCCATGATCTTCATGGCTTTTCAAACCCTGCCATGGAGATCCTGGGGGGATTCTGGGGCAGCCAGGCCCACATAAGCAGGACACCCCTCAGGACCCCAAACACCTGGAAGCCCCTCTACACCCACTGCCTACCCCAAATGAGTCTGGGACACTAGAGCACAACGTCCTTAGCAGGAAGGTGGCATTGACAACATGGCTTTCCAGGGCAGGGGTGGAAAATCTGAGAACATCTTGTGGGAGCCCCAGAGCATACTGCTCACTGGGACCTGAAAACAGGGGGGGCACTCAGCCCCAAGAGCACCTGGCAACCAGGAGCACTCTCATTTCCACTCCAAATGAGCCTGAGATCCCACTGAGTGGGATTCATTTCCTGTCATGGGACCCAAGCTGCCTCCCCTCACTTACTTCAGGGTCGTACCACTTAGACATTGGTAAAGTATAATGATGGTCTTTCTTGAACTCAGTCAGTATTTTTTATTCAATTTTTATGAGGAGAGCAGAAATTACAGTTGTAGGTCATGATATATTGTTCTTTCTTGGTGCCCAGCCAATCTGAGTCTTCCTCCCCATCTAGGAGGATCCCAGGGAAACTCAAGGCACTGATTCCCAGAAGGCATTCTGGTCCGGGTACTCTACCACCCCGGTGGTATTTTGGCAGCACTGCAAACCCGAAAACCTGACCATTTTACTTAAAACCCTTGGCACCTCTAACCAGGGACAATTGTAAACCAGTTTCTAATAAATTGTGAACCAGATGACACTTTTGAAACTGTTCAAGTGTTATACAGGTTTCCCTCGATTTATGAGGATTTGTCCAAATTCACTCTTATGCGATGACCCTTTTCATACCTGAAATTCATTATATGTGAGGTAAATTCGCTGTTATGCGATCGGCTCCCCACACCCCAAGCAGGTAAGTCTGTGAGTTTGTGAGGGGAGAGGAAAGGGCCATGAGTGGAGGGGAGGGGAAAAGGCCATGGGGCCAGGGCCCCACACCGCAACCTCTGCTACAGCTGCTCTGGGAGTGGCCAATGCCAGCGGCTTGTGGCTAATGCCAGTGGCTTGCAGCAGCTGGGCTGTGCTGTGCCCCAAACCCCCGAGGCCTCTGCTTCCCCTGGGGCACTGTGCCCCGAGCCTCCCAGCATGGCATAGACCATTTGCTGTAAGCAGGAGGCACCCACCACTCCCAGGGCTGCAGCAGGGGCAGGCGGCAGGCGGCAGCCTGCAGTGGGACAAAAGCAGGCTGGGGCTGGCAGTGGCACCAGGCTCTTCCTGGCACTCAGAGTCGGCCACAGCAATGGGAGGGGAGCTGCTGCCACCACAAAATTTGCCATAGCCACTCTGCAACCTGCCCTCCCAGCACCGCTGCTGAGTACTGGGAAGAGACTGGTGCTGTTACCAGCCCCAGCCTGCAGCGGCTACTGGCCCCAGCCTACTCTCATCCCGCTGCAGGCCTGGGAGCGGTGGATGCTACCTGCTTGGAGCTGCACTGCATTGGGGGTTCGGGGCACAGTGCAGCCCAGCAGCTGCAGGCTGCTGGTTTCAGCCGCTCCCAGGGCTGCAGGGGCTGCAGTGAGTGGGGAGAAGCAGAGCAGTGGGGTGAATGGGGAGAAGTGGGGTGAGTGGGGCTGCCACCCACCTGGAGCACCGCGAAGAGCCCGGTGCTGCCCCTGCTGCAGACCCAGGAGCAACAGACACCGCCTGCTTGCAGCCACTGGTCTGCACCGTGCCCCTCTCCCTGTCCCTTCCCTAGCCCCAGCCTCACTCCCTCCCTCCCTCACCACCATGGGAACGCATCCCTATCTGTTTAATTGTAAACTGGGTTTGCTTTATGTGAATACAATTTATGTGCCGTTCCCTGGGAACGCATCTGCCACATAAAACATGGGAAACCTGTATCTGTCTGCACGTTCAGAGACCGGAGGAAAGGTATATGGTACCTGAAAGCTTGTCTAGATCCCTTGTAGCTCTTCAGTTGTTTCAATAATGATATCACTCACAAAAATACTTGCCTTGTGAAGTCTCTTGAGCATCCTAGGGTAGCATATCAATGATAGAACTGAAAACATGGACGTCAGAGCAAGCGAAGAGAGTATAAAATTACAGGGTCCGGTATGGTTCACAGAGTCCTCTGCTCTGAATCATGAAAGCAGTAACAAAGTAATAATAAAAATCATGCTATTGCCCCTAATTGCCTTTAAACTAGTGATCTTAAAACCTGTTAGTAATGTAGCTGAGTTAGCACCAAGCTCAATAAGGCAGCTAAGCATTCAAATACTTCCCCAGATTCTTGAGTGGCTGTTGTTGCCTGCATTGTTCTGTCTACATTGCTAGCATTATCTAAGCCAGCTAACTTAATGCTATTTCTAGTATATGACACAAGCTACACTCATAGCAGTGCAGAAGTGTAAGCAGACCCTAGATTCTGTGGCTCAGATGTCTAAATGACTCATAAATCTGTTTTACAGCATAGTCACTGCACAGAACAAAGGCCCACATTGGCATAATGGAATTCACAACTCACACATTTACCATTCTCCCGTCCCCCCTGCTTTTCCTGTGGCAAGTTAAAAGGTTTTTGCAGTTTTGGGTATTATGCCTGGTAGTTGAGCGTGAGGGTAGTTTCTGAAGTTTTTAAGAATGGGTCAAACACTTGCCTAGGATGGTTTTTAGACAGGGATGATCCCACCTTGAGCAGGTGGGTGGACTAGAAATAAATGACCTGTGGAGGTGTCTTCCAGTCCTACTTTTCTGTGATTCTATCATTTTACATTCCTTTTAGACCTTGTTACATTAAACTCAGACATGATTAAGGCCAGTATGCTGCATGAGGGTAGGATCACAAACTCTGCGTAAGTGCCTGCACAGGCAGTTAAACATATTAAAAGTGCCATTTGAGCAAGTAAATTGAAACAGGATTTTCACTAGCCTGTTAGCTCATAAGCGGTAGTAGCACACTCACCAGAATCAAGAGCTGGGCCAGCTGCTGGAGATAGGCATCAGACCACATTTGTGTTGCATGAATACTATGAGCATAACTCTTCTAGAGCATTGCTGCCCAAGTTACTTGTTCATGGCTCAGTGTTTCTCCACATACAGTACCCCTGGTTACTGAGGAAGGGAATCCATTATTTCTGCTAGGACAAGATATGGCTGTTAGGGTGGACAGCTGGGCTGTGTATAGAGGCTCTGAGCAATGAGCATGGAAGGCCCATAAAGTAGAAAACAGGAAAACTACCAAGTTATTTCCCCATGGTGATGAGAACATATGTCAAAGTGAATGTAACTGAGTAGCTGGCTCTTTTTCTAGGTGTCAGAACTGAGGCAGCAGCTCAGAATAAGAGGTCTCCCTGTATCTGGCACGAAAACAGCACTAATGGAGCGTCTGAGACCCTTTCAGGAAAGCAGTGGCAACACAGTGCCAAACTTCAGTGAAATAACAACTGTCACCTTTCCAGTCACCCCAGCAAACACCCTGTCAAGCTACCAGTCACAGTCATCAGCCAGCATGTTATCCAATGGCTTCTATCACTTCGGGAGCACCAGCTCTACCCCACCAATCTCCCCAGCATCTTCTGACCTCTCCGTTAGTGGCTCTTTGCCAGACACATTCAACGATGGACCAATGTCTTCTCCACAGTTTGGTCTTCAACCGTCCCCTGTGCATGGCAGTACTGAGGAAAGCCTCATGAGCAGCATGAATGGAGGGAGCATCCAGCTGGAGCTAGAAGGGCTTGATACGGAAAAAGACAAAATGCTGGTAGAAAAGCAGAAAGTCATTAATGAACTTACATGGAAGCTACAACAAGAACAGAGGCAGGTGGAAGAGCTGCGGATGCAACTCCAGAAACGGAAACGAACCAGTGGCCTTGAGGAGAAGCATTCCCCACCACAGCATTTCTTTGCAGCTCCCATCAAGCAAGAAAATGCAGTAGCTAGTTGTCCATTTGCATCAAAACAAACTGCCTTGATTGACCAAGCCAGTCATTCAAATAAATTAAGTGACTGTGGGGTGCCGCAGCTGCCTCACATTGTAAATAGTCGTTGCATGGAGCCAGCAGGCCAGAGTGCCATCACATCCTCCACATTCCTCAGCCCACAGTGCTCTCCCCAGCACTCTCCACTTGCGGCTGCAAAGAGCCCAAAGCATATCAGCCTGCCACCATCACCAAATAGCCATTCCCTTCTCTCAGTTTCCCCTGGCTCTCAGGGCGAAGGTCGCAGTGTCTCCCCACAAGCCAGCAGTTGCCTCCGCACAGCTCCGGTAAGTGTAGGATGCCCTAACAACCAATCTCATCTCTGTAGAAAGGGTATTTGTATTCATGGTTGTCTTAGCAGATTTCTCTGACCTTGGGATGAGGCTGAGTTCAGGCTTTGGTATGACTGTTTCTGTCACAAGGGTTACAAAATGCATGTACATTACCCTCCCGATGATTATGCAATACACTCATGGTAAGGTCCATACTAGATTAAGAGTAGGGGAACAGTCGGAGTACCCATTATATTTTAGCCCTGCAGCAGTGTGGTTAAGACACTTTACAAGGAAGCAAGAGATTCAGGTTCTAGCCCCACCTTGCTTAGAACAGGTTTGAAGCTATGTTTCTCTGACCTTCCCTCTTCCTAGATTTCCAGATGACTGGCAGGCAGATTTCTATTATCCTTTGTGTGCCATAGCAATTTTCTAGTTGCATAAGTGCTCCTATTGCATAGCTAGTGATTCTGTTACCCAATATTACTTGTGCAGTGTAAATGCATAAGCACACCCATATACTGAGCATGCTGAGTAGGCTGTGCACTGGCCAGATACACCCATAGCCAGATTCTGTTCTCCCTATTAGGTGTGTAAGTGGACTTAGGTGTCTGATTGCAGTTCTATTCCACCCTGCTCAAGTTTCTGTGTGATGGGACCCTGAGTGACTTTTTTGTAACTTGGTCTTATGGGTCAGATGATAGTCTTATAAAAGTAGCTGCATTAATGGATTTTCAGGATGTGAACAGGGTGGAACAAAGTTGCAATTAGGTGACTAAGTCATAGTTTCATAGTAGCTAGGGTCATGAGGGACCTGAACAGATCATCTAGCCTGACCCCCTGCCACAAGCAGGAATGAATGCTGGGTTCACAAGACCCCAGACAGGTGATCATCCAACCTCCTCTTGAATTTGCCCAAGGTAGGGGCGAGGACCACTTCCCTGGGAAGTTGGTTCCAGATTCTGGCCACCCTAAATGTAAAATATTGCCTCCTGATCTCTACCCTAAACCTATTCTCCATCAGCTTATTACTATTGTTCCTTATCACCCCAGGTGGTGCTGGGGAGAAAAGGGCTCTACCTATTTGCTGTTGATCTCCCCTGATGAGTTTGTAGGCAGCCACCAGGTCCCCCCTCAACCTCCTCTTGCCAAGGCTGAACAGGTTCAGTCTCTCCTCATAGGACCTGTCCTGCTGCCCTCTCACCAAATGGCTGGCCCTCCTCTGAACTCTCTCCAGGCTGGCCACATCCTTTTTAAAGTGCAGCGCCCAGTACTGGATACAGTACTACAACTGCAGCCTAACCAAAGTTGCACAGAGGGGGAGTATCACCTCTCTGGACCGGCTTGAGATGCATCTTTGGATGGACAACAAGGTGCGGCTGCCCTTGCTGGCTGCAGTCTGGCATTGCCGGCTCATGTTCATCTTGGAGTCAATAATGACTCCAAGATCCCTTTCTGCCTCTGTGCTTTCAAGAGGGGAACTCCCCAGCCTGTATGTATGCTGTGGATTCCTTCTCCCAAGGTGCAGCACCCTGCATTTGTCTACGTTGAACCCCATTCTATTCTTTTCTGCCCACTTTTGTAGTCTGTCTAAATCTAGTTGCAGCTTCTCTCTCCCTTCAAGTGTGCCCACCTCGCCCCACATCTTAGTGTCATCAGCAGACTTGGACAATGTGCTTTCAACCCCTTTGTCCAACTCACTGATGAAGATGTTAAACAGTGCAGGCCCGAGGACTGAGCCCTGGGGGGACCCCACTGCTCACATCTCACCAGGTTGAGTATGACCCATCCACCACTACTCTCTGGGTGCACCCCATCAGCCAGTTTTTTACCCATCCAACTGTGTAGGCATCAATGCCACAGTTGCCTAATTTACTGATGAGAATGGGGTGAGAGACAATGTCAAAGGCCTTCTTAAAGTCTAGAAAGACTATGTCCGTGGCAATACCATTATCCAAGGATTTAGTTACCTAGTCATAAGAGGCAATCAGGTTGGTCAGGCAGGACCTGGCTTTGATGAACCCATGCTGATTGCCCCTGAGCCTGATCTCCTCTGCTGGCTCCCCACAGGTGTGCTCCTTGATGATTCTTTCCAAGATCTTCCCAAGGACCGAGGTGAGGCTTACAGGCCTATGTTACTTGGGTCCTCCTTCCTCCCTTTCTTAAAAATGGGGACAACATTAGCCAGTTTCCAATCCCCCGGCACCTAGCCAGATGACCATGAATGCTCATACAACCAGGCCAAGGGCTCCATGATGACCCCTGCCAGCTCCCTCAATGCCCTTGGGTGGAGGGCATCTGGACCTGCAAATTTAAAAATGTCTAGCCCTTCCAGAAGATCCCTAACTACATCTGCGCTGACCCAAGGCCTGACAGAGCTATCCCTGGGATTGTCCCTACTTCTGGTAGGAGGGATGTCCCCGGTCCCTGTTCAAGAAAACAGAGGCAAAGAAACTGTTAAAAATATCGGCTTTCTCATCTGGCATAGCCACGAGGTTACTGTTTGAGTTCTGCAGGGGCCCTACATTGCCTGGTGCCCTCTTTTTGCTCCCAATGTACTTGAAAAAGGACTTTTTGTTGTCCTTAATCCTGGACGCTAGCCTGAATTCCATCTCTGCCTTGGCCTTCCTAATAGCCCTCCTACACTCACGGGCCAAGGAGGAGTACTCCTCCTTGGTGATAGCCCCTCCTTTCCACTGGTTGTACGTCACCCTTTTAGTCCTCAGGTATTGCTGAATGCCTTTGCTGAGCCAAGGGGGTTTCTGAGCACTCTTACCCCGCTTGCTTCTCCCAGGGCCTGTTACCCTTTGGGCCTGGAGGATCGCCCCCTTAAGGTATGACCATCCCTCATGGACTCCCATCTCCCCTACCCTCTGGGCCCTCAGTGCCTCCCCAACTAGTCTCCTAAGCTCATTGAAGTTGACCCTTCTGAAGTCAAGGGCTCTAGTTTTGCTATAAGCCCTTGACACCCTGTCTGGATAGTGAATTCCAGCAGGTGATGATTGCTATTGCGCAGGTGGTCAAGGACCTGCTGTCCCCTCACCAGGTCATCCCCAGTGGCCAGGACCAGGTCCAGCAAGGCATTATCCCTACTGGGGCTGTGCACCTCCTGGATAAGGTGAAGGTCCTGTAATACAGCCACGAACCTACGCGAGCGGTCAGACCTGGCTGTCTGCTTCTCCCAGCAAATGTCTGGGTCATTTAGGTCACCCATGACAATGACATCCCTTGACCTAACCGCCTCCATAAGCTGACCAGAGAAGTCCCGGTCCAGCTTTTCCCCCTGGTTGGGTGGTCGGTAGTAGACACCCACTGTAAGGTCCCTTTTGCCACGCCCCCCTTATAGGTTGACCCACAGTGTCTCTGCCGAACCCTCCTCTAACCCAAAGCTAATCCTTGATGAAGTCCACTTATGGCCTTGTTACACCTCATGCTGTAAGCCAAACAACTGTTAATCAGCTTTGTGGTGTTTGGCTTAGTGGAGCACCTGTCTGTCCTTCACCTGCACAGCTTTGACTTGCCACTAGAGGCTTAGTGAGCAGGGGCAGGATTAAGACTTGGAGCAGGAGCAGGCAAAATGCGGCCTGCGGGCCGGATGCGGCCCACCAGGCCATTCTATTCAACCCACAGAGCCCAGAAAAAATTTAGAAAATTAGTATTTATCTGCCAGTGACTGCCTGTCATGTGGCCTGTGATGGCTTGTCAAAACTCAGTAAGCAGCCCTCCACCTGAAATAATTGCCCGCCCTGATCTAGAGTCAGAACCAGCTCATTGCTCCCGCCTGGCAGAGTGAGTGCCACAGCCCTGGAGAGCCCTGCAGCCATGGTGCCTCCTGCTGCCACCCAAACCAACTTGTTGCTTGAGCTCTGAGAGGCCTGGTCCCTTTTTTCTCTGGAGGTCTCCCCCCCTCCCACTTCCCTCTCCCCCTCTCTCCTGCACACCACCCCTGCCACCATCTGAGCTCTGAAAAGAATCAAGCCCCTTGGAGCTCAGGCTGCACCAGGATTGGGCCCCTCAGAGCTTAGGTGGCACCTGGCCAGCTGGCAGCTTCCCACCTACACTGTCCTGCCTGGACTGCTGGCTGGCCAGGTGCCGCCTGAGCTCTGAAAAGGTTCAGAGTTCAGATTATTGAATAACCTTTGGAACTCAGGCAGCACCCAGCTGGCTGGCAGCCTTGGAAAGGGGTTGAGCTGCCAGCCAGTCAGACACCTCCTGAGCTCCAAGGGACCCAGTCCTTTTTTCCTCTGGAGCTTGCTCCCTATGAACCACTGCTGGTGGGAGCACTGAGCCAGTGTGGGTGGTGGTGGGTGGCACTGAGGCCACTGAGCACTCTGGGGCTGCAGCACTTGTTCTGCCCAAAGTCCCTTGAGGGCAAGGAACTGTGCCCAGCCCCACCGCACCCTCGCTTCCCTACTTGCCCTGCCTCAGGAGGGGACACTGTATTCTTGGATGCTTGAACACTTCAAATTTGGCAGAATAGCTGTAGGGAGTGGTCAAACCTTAATGGAACAGGAACAAATTTAGGTACAGTGGAGATAATCCTGCCCTGGAGTGCCATAACTTTAAGCCAAATAATGAGTGCTTTAAGCCACTTATGCTGCATCTGTGCTTTGCTGCAGTACTTTAGTACTTCCTTTTGGAGGTACTAAAGCATGGTGCGGTAACCACCCATATTGCACCATATGTGCAGTGCACATTTAGATTTTGCCACTACATCGCTGTAGTGGCACACTAAAATGGAGGAGTGCACCACTATGGCAACACAGCTGCCAATCACATGTAGACCCACATGATTGCTACATCATTGTAATGCGTCATACAACAACATAACACATTGCCATGGCAATGTAGGGCAATGCATATACATGCCTTTAGAGGTGTTAACTTGCAGCAATACAGGAGTTAAGAGCTCCAGAAACCACCTACATTTACCGTGTAGCAAGGTCCTTACATGCCTAATAGGTGGAATAGATCTGGCCTCCAGTGTATGCATGCAAATCACAAAATTGGTTGCCCAGGGCTCCAGCTTCAAAAGGAGGGCTAAGTAAGAGGCCATGTGATACACAAGGGTTACAGAACTACACTGAGAAGCCAAGAAGATAGTGTTAAACCCCCTGTCAGCCAAATGTCCCTAAAACCAGGTCTCCTTTTCCCTTTTCCTGGGCAAAGGCTCTAACTGTTCAGATATTAGAATTGAAACATGAAAGGACCCTCCTTCTCAGAAATGCTCAGACATACATGTACCTGCCTGGCCACCTTATAGCCTAGTGACCCTGTGCAATATATCTAAGTATGATTATGCATCCACTTTGCAGTGTAATAAAATCACAAACTGGGTGTAAGTGTCAAAAAAACTGTTTACACGTGGAAAACTGTCATTTAGGCATACAATTCCATCCCATAAATGCCCTTGTCAGAGGGTGTGAATTTCTGCCTGGCTCAGCTTGGCATCCTGAAACTATGAAGGGAGCATCAGGGTTGTTCCAAATGACCTCTGCACCCTATGGCATTGATCATAACTATTCCACAGAGTTTCCAATCAGTATGTCAATGGGTCAGTGAAAACCCTAGCATCTGGGTTGTGCAACCATCACCTGCACATCAAATCAACATTCCCAGATAGCTCTAACAGAGCCAGAACCACCAGGCTTCTTGTCTAGATCACAGAATCAAAATAATGGTGGTGTAGTAGTAGTAGCAGTAGTAGTAACAACAACAACAATAATAATAAGGCTTTGTTCCCTTTGATAGCTTCAGTGGGAACATAGAAGATAGCACCAGTCAGCAGAGTCTGGTGTATACCAACAGGGAGTCTGGATGGAAAAGAGAAGGAAAAGGAAAGGAATTTGTTATGTGGGCAAGGTGGGGCGGGGGGTTGATCAAATGCAAGGCTTAGGTATGGAAGGAGCTGATCTCCTTCACAGTTTCTTAATTTTAGGTCTTTAAGGGACCATTATAATCTTATCTAGCCTCCAGTACATCACAAGCCGCTGAATGCCACACAATTGTCTTATCACAGGAACCTGGGATAAAATAAGTAGATATTATAGGAAGGTTCCTTCAAGACTGCTGCCAAGAAACTCATCTTTCAGTTGCAAGAGTCTTGACAGTCTTTGAGCCTTCCTAAGCATAAATACTGCTGAAGCAGTTGAACACTTTGGAGTTAAGGGGGACAAGGTTCTGATTCTATAAAAAAGGAAGCAGGATCAGAGCGAGGTATTTGTTTTTGGGTTTCAGTTACCTGTGGCCCTTGCAAAATCCTTCTCATCAGCTCAAGGTGAATAATTGTGATTCAAAAGCACAATTATTAAGTAAAGCAGAACCAGATTTCCATAGTCTTCATTGTACAAGGACAGAAGTGTAACCGGTTTCAAACTGTGGGGGCTGAACTGTCATAACTGTTCTTCAAAATGCTTAACCTTTTTAAAGAAGGGCTCTAAGAAGAAAGTCTATCAGTCTGACCACTGGTACCATCACAGACTTTTAGACAAGGGTCAGTAGCGCTGAGGAATGGGGGTACCACATCTCTTAACAGGAATATAGCCTGTCATCCAGGTAATCAAGTCAGAAACTGAAAGGGTTGGATATCAAAAAAACAAACTTTGCATTAATTAGCATGAGATCCAGACAGGGTCAGTAGGGGGCTTCAGAACATGTGCATGTTAGAGGTGGAGGCCTTTCATGCATGAGTTACTGGGCAGCTTTGGGAGCATCACTGTCAATATTTGATTGATTTCATCATGATATTATCTTGCCCAATATTTTTGCTTTTCCTTTTTCTCTGTTATAGCGACACATACAGTTAGTAGCATGCTGATAGCCAAACTGCTCAGGATTATTTTATATTAAAATGCATGGAGAACTGTATGCATGGACAGATCTCATTGGTTTCTCTGTAGCTAGGGAAACTCAAAGCTAGTCTATACAGACCATCTGTCCTGCCCACTAGCCTAGTACAGCTTACTTTAATTGGCATTGGCATAACACCATTGACTCTTCTAGATTACACTGGATTTACTCTGGAATGAGAAGAGAAGTGGGCTTCAAATAAGAGTAGATAGAAACACAGAGAAAAGGGTAACCTATTGCCTGTGGATTGATAAAATTTCCCTATATTTTCCCTATGCAGGCTACACAGGCAGGTCAAAAGTTTTCTATTCCATCCCCAAGTTTTTGTAAGTCAAGTCCAGGCCTCTCGGAGGTAAAGCAGCCTCCATCCTATGAGGATGCAATAAAGCAGGTAACTGCATGGTTTTTATTTCCTATAGGAAGAGGTCATACCATTTTGAACTTGTTTTATTTTTATTGAGTTTCATGCAACTAGTAGCTGTGGAAGTTACAGCATGTTGCATGTCCTCTAAGTAAAACTAGCCTGTTTCCATATTTGTTTGAGGAATAGATTTAAATTAAGTTTTAGTTGTTAATACAGTTTCAATATGACAGAAAAACATCCTGCTTGATTCTCAGAAAGGTAGTTAGCTGTATTAGTCTGCAGTCAGGCAAAAGGCAGGGCAGGGTGGCACCTTACAGACTAATTTGCTGAGGGGTATAATCTTTCATAGGCTACAGCCCACTTTGTCAGATGTTCAGAAAGGCACCTTCACTTCTCTTAGTAGTGCCCCATCCCCCTAACCTTTCCTCTCCTTCCCCTATCCTTTGTATTTAAATGACTTTATTCCTTTCTATTTAGTATTCCTGCTCTCTGCAAGCCCATTCATGGCATCTTATGAAGTAAGCTGTCACCTACAAAAGCTTATGCCTTTCTGAATTAGTCTTTAAAGTGCCACCCCACCCTGTGTTCTATATGTTAAATTAACACTGTGTTGATGAAAGATGCTAGACTGACAACCTGGAGACCAGCACCATGGCCAAGTACATCAGAGACTACCAGTGATAGGGGATGCTTCAGTGCTTGGTTATCCAAACTGAGGTACTTCAGATGGTATGAGTCTAAAATAGGGGCAGACAGAATATGGCCCACGGGCCAGAACCAGCCTGTCAGGCCATTCTATTCAGCCTGTGAGGCCCCTAAAAATTTTTAAAAAGTAATTTTTATCTGCCCCTGGCTTCCTGTCAAAGATGACAGGCAGCCAGCAGCAGTAGGACCCAGGAGGAGCCTGTAGCAAGACCCAGTGGCTGAGCATCCAGCTCCTCCCCATCCCCAGCCCCCCACCACTCTCACACCCCCAGCCCCCAACCAGAAGCTTCTGCAGCTTCTGACCACACATCCTTGGAGCTATTCCCTGCCTCCCCCCATCCAAGTGGAAAGTAAGATAAGATTGGATGAAGGGACAGGAGAAAACCTCTGCAAACTACCCAACATCCAGGAGTCCCATGGTGCTTGCCAGGCTGGGCTGGAGCCAGAGCAGGAAGCAGCGGGCGGGGGGAGGGCAGAGGAGAGTAGTGGTGGTAGGTGGCCATGGGGGCATGGAGTCTGCCAGGCTGCACGTGTGAGGCTTTCAAGCAGTATGCAACAGCTACATACAATGGAGCCAGCAACCCAGCCCCATCTCTCTTTTTCTTCCTATCACACCCACCATACCCAAACCCTACCATACCCACACACCCACTCCCCAACCACAGCCCACCACATACATCCCTTGACCGCCCACACACAACTTACAGTAGATCTGTATTTTGACATATTATGCAGTCACCTCTAGATACACTTCATAAAGACATAAATCAGTTCAAAAATATTTTAAAATAAAATTAAAATAAGTTATAGTCAATGTTTTATTTTTTTGTACATGATTTGGATTTTTTTCCAGTTTCAAAACTGCAGCACCCTTTCTCCCAAAAGGAGTACTTCCAGGGCAAGGGAAAGTACTTCTGGTGGCAAAGGTCAGGGGTTGGGGGCAGGACTTCTGGTCCCAATATGGTAACTGGGGAGCAGGACAACTGTTAAAGGGCAGAGCTACCTATGTGGCCCTTGACATCTCCTCAAAACTTCGTAAGCAGTCCTCCACCCAAAATAATTGCCCGCCCCTGGTCTAAAGCATGGGTACTTACTTATGGGTGAAAATCAGGCCCCTTTTAGGTGCCTCAAGATGAATACCCAACATCATTAATCCCTTTGGGAAATTTTGGCATTTATATTTATCCTGCAAGCAAATACAAAATTGCCTTT
Source organism: Crocodylus siamensis (assembly GCF_052110815.1). Classification (NCBI taxonomy): domain Eukaryota; kingdom Metazoa; phylum Chordata; order Crocodylia; family Crocodylidae; genus Crocodylus; species Crocodylus siamensis. The sequence continues at coordinate 49,880,003 of NC_143402.1, forward strand.
GTCTGCCTCCTGCCCATTTGCCTCAGCCTTGTTCTGGAAGGAACTCAGCTTTTGGGGAAAAGGTATCTCAGCTTCCATGATTAATTTAATCCCTTCCATCTTGTGTAAGGCTTCCAAGAGGGGTAACTCTTAGTTCCAATTGTGATAATAGCTTTAGGGAGATGGACTAGAAATTGGACCGAGACTTATACCAAGGGGATGATAGGTAGACTGAAACATGGGTACAAGTTCATTGGAGGGAACATGGGGTCATTTTTCCATTAAAAAGAAGGAAAGGGCATGAAAAGTCAGTTTTATACATGAGGTTCCTCTAAGCAGCAGGAAAAGACATAGGCAAGTCAGTACAGGTAGAAAATGGGAGCGTTGACAAGGCTGTGTTCATCCTGACTTGTTCCTCAGACTCTAAAACCTTCATTGCAGATTAAGTACCAATTTAGATACCTCTGAAATGTGGCTCTCAAGTGATTATGTGAGCTCTAAGCTCTCTGCAGTGAGGGGGGTAGGTGAGGTGACGTTGCAGGGAGCAGCAAAGCTAGTTGCCCAGAGCCCTCATCCATACGCGATTCCATTAAATGAAGATCACTTACATAAAGGAAGGAGAGGAAAAAACCCACTCCTTAGCCTCTGCCAAAGGCCCTTCATGAGTTTCACACCAGCTCTGCTTTCTAGATAATGTAGTGTTAGGAGATGAAGAGCCACATAGTTCCAAGATCTGCAGCACCACCTTCAGTCACAGGCCCTTTAGGTAGTTCCTCTGCCTTGCCTTTCTCTGCACGGTGGTCTCAATCTTAACCTCTAAAGTTATTACAACTCCATTTCATTCTCTGGGTCATAGCCTAAAGAACTCACCTTTTACCAGCTCAATTCTTGTGGTCTTTTGCTGTAGCAGATGACTCGAAGTCAGCAGATGGATGAGCTCCTGGATGTGCTCATTGAAAGTGGAGGTAAGCCCTGCTTTCATACATGGTTCAGTGGGAGAGTCCCTACTAAATGGGCTTAATTGCATAGGGACAAGTACAGCATTCTATTTATTCCATGGGAGCTTCCCAGTTCGAGGCCATTTTGTACTTGCTTTATCCTGGGAATGACCGTGTGAAGCTCATTCTTGAAGTTTCCTATCCTATTACAAAAAAATAAAGTTGAACAGCGCTGATGAGAAGCCCTGCAGGGAATCACCCTATGGAGCTTTGCCTTTGAACATTACCCAAGCCCACTCCTGTTACCCATCACCTTGGGGGGGGTTCTGTGGTTATTTCCAATCCCCATTCCTCCTTGAGATGACAGATCATATTCTTACCTTTCCAGACCACAGCCCATGGCCATTACTCATGCAGCATGTGCTGGGGCCCAATCCTCTCCTGGGAAGTACTACTAATGGACAGGCTAACATCATTGGTTGAGTGGGCTTGAAGGTTCAGAAACTTAGTTACAGATAAGATGATCAAGGCTAAGCCATGAGGGACCTTACAAAAGAAATTGGGTAATTTGTGTTTGAGGAATTGGGAAAGGGGCAGCCAGAGACTAAGTGCAAAGCAGGGAAGTAGTATACAGGTATGGTGGGAGCAGGCAGGGAAGGGGAGGTGACAGTTGTTGTACCGGAGAAGTTGGCAAGATCCTGAGCAGACAGGAGCAAGTGGCAAGGGTTTAGAGAGGAGTCAGAAGTTGTGAGAAAGTGGATTGGAGGATGTGGAGAGCTTGGCCTGTTTGAGAAGTTGTGCAGGCCCTGTAGTACCCCATTTCTAACAGACCTGTTTTATTTTGCCAACAGAAATGCCAGCCAATGCCAAAGAAGATCGCTCTTGTCTTCAGAAAGTACCTCAGATCACAATGTCTTCAGGAAATACCAGCACTTCACTCCCAAAGTCATCAGCTGCCTTTGAACAAGTGTCCTCATCCCAGCTCTCATTTGACCACTGTCCGGGTAGCAGTGACACACACCTCGAAGTCTTACTCAATTCCCACAGTCCCCTGGGAAGAGTCAGCGATATCACCCTCCTGAAAATGGGTGGTGAGGAGTCGCACTTTGAAGGGATGATAGAAGGTTTTTCCAGCAAAGCCGCAGATGAACTGTTGACATCCCAGGAGATTTTACAGACTCCCCTCTCACCCATGGAGACCCAATTGTCACCTACTTCTACTGAAGGATCCGGTTTACAAATGAGCTTCACTGAATCTCCTTGGGAAACAATGGAATGGCTGGATCTCACCCCACCAAGCTCAACTACTGCCTTTGGTTCTCTCACTACTGCTGGCCCAAGCATCTTCAATATAGATTTCTTAGATGTTACTGATCTCAATTTAAATACCACCATGGACCTTCACTTACAGCAGTGGTGAAAGGAGATGACAATAGAGAAAGGATGTGAGATAGAACTCTATATGTCCAAAGCAACCACCCCAAGTCCTCTATTAAGCAAGAGCATGCAAAGACCTGAGACTTGGCCCCAAGGCCTAATGTGCCAACTAGTCAGGGGAAACTGGAGGGGGTTTTCCAGTAAATAACTTGTACCAGTTTTCAGTCACTGAGAATTGTCAGCACAACAACTCTTACCTTTTCTTTTTTTACAATTAAACATCCTTGCAGACTTTATTGACACTTTTTACAAACGATATTTTTCTAAACCAACCTTTTTTTTGAGCTTTCAGGTTTTTCCAGTTTTAGCAGCCAATCATACGAGAACTGGAGGAGCTTGTGAGATATAGTGTGGTGAGGAAAACTCATTGAGACACGCATGATACCATCTAGAGCAGGGCCCAAGGCAGAGTCATTGCCACCTACATCTTTCTCATCTCCTTTAGGGAATACCACAAGGCACATCTTAATGAAGTAGGAAAAAAAACCCCCCAAAACAGCTTAGGTTGGAAATCCTACAGGCAGCAAAGCCTGTGCACTGTGCCCCAGCACACTACTTCATTGTACAATGAAATCCACTTCACTCAGCTTATTGTCTCTGTTCCAAATAGTAACTGATTTAAAATGGCTTGGAAGGCAAGTCACCACAGTCAAGACACAGCTGTCCTGTCAAGGGTGGTGGACTGTGCCACTGGATTTGTGCGATGAAACTTGTGTGAGTGCATCACACACAGTCACAGCTAGAGAGTGAGAGCTGGAGAGTGGTCCATGCCTAACAGATATGTGTTAGATTTTAACCAAACCAGAGTCTGTGACCTCCACGCTGCTCAAGTGCTAGGGGTCCTGCTCCCTGTAGTCCAACTGCTTTGATTACTAACACCGATGTCAAAGGACGATGATGCTGAGGGCAATATAGAACTCCAGTTCCTATGTTACAAATCTGAAGTGTTTATTGTACAGGGAACAATATAGATGTTGAATTTAAAAGTGAACAAAACGAAGTTTCATGGGGTGTGGGGTGGGGTCCCTTAGGCCTTCCTCTGCAACACAAGAAACCCAAGTGTAAAAACCACAAGGAATCTCCAGGGAGAAGCCACAGAAAGCTCATAGCAATAAATGGCCCCTTGACTCTCCCAGGTATACCTCAAAAATTGGTATGGGTCTGAGTGGGTCCTTATTTGTGGCTAGATTTTTGTTTGAATACCTACTTGTGGTAACTATGCTTGCTCTGCCATCCCACCTCTTTTCCCTTCTTCACTCCCTTCTCCCTTATTTGTGCTTCTTCTCTCCTCTTCCGAATTTACTGTTTTATCACCAATCACTTGGCTCAGAGCAAAACCATTCAGAGAACAGCCGTGAATCCACAAGCCTAGAGGAGCTTGTTCTTCTGAGTTCATCAAAAGTGGATGCTCTGTTGCAACAATGTTGGCTGCAGTCAGAAGTCACCAGCACTTCTTCTAGGCATCACTGTGCAATATAATTCATAGGGCTCCCCAGAAGAAAGGGCCTTCACTTTACCGTTTGGCTTCCACCAAAGACCTTGTCACAGACTGTTTGATGAATACGTCTACTTCTCTGCAATTATGTTTTGGTTGTTTTGCAAAAGTAAATATTGTTGCTGCCAAGATTGTTAAAATATTTACAGACTGGGTGTATTTAATATTGTATTATTGGAAGGACAGCATATTGGAAATGCAGATATCTTGGGAACAGGTCCAGGGCTGTACAGTCTGTGGAGGCTGTCCCCGTGTGAGGGACTTGCCCAAAAGCCTGTCAGAGCTGCATTAGGAGTCTCTGCAACCAGCTCTCCAGTTGTGTCTCCCGTTAATTACATTGTTGCATGTTGTATAAAGAACACCATAGTCGTTTGTTTTATAAGTCACTATTTAAAGCACCACTTTTTTGTTGTACAAATGTTCACAATGCACTGCTAGGATAGAACAATTCACAAGTGGCATTATTTAGAATACTGTTTTTTATAACAAAGAGATTTTAGAAGCCATTCCATGAAGATTTAATTAATAGCACTTGAATCCAGAGTAGTTGTAGATGTTGCACTGCCTAGATGTACATAGCTTTCAAGATAGTTTTGTCCTCTCAACAAATAAATGTCCTTATTTAAAGGGATGCTGCCAACTTAGAACATGTAAGCAAACACATTTCCTTACCCATGTTACTAACAACAGTTTCATTATTAAAAAAACCCATTGTTTTGCCATTCTCTGCTTTTAATTTGCCATTTTATTTTGCTCAGCTAGGGCAAGGACATCATTGAATCAAGTGTCACTTTTTGTCTCTAGTCCGTTATTTCACTGACAGGTTCTCATGGTTTTAGTCCCTGCAGGGGGATGTGTAGTTGTTTAAAAAAAACAAACCCAAATCCCTGCTTTCAATAGAAGTATATAAACTCACTGAAGCCTTTAGGATTATAACAACTTTTCTTTTTCTTATAAAATCTAATCTTTGACCCAAAGGGGAGTTGACAGTGTCCCTTTAAAATGAAGCATGGGTGCTCTGGAGTTTGGACCAAATGACTGTATCCTCTCCCAGGATGCTGTGGAAGCTGAGCTCGAGCTGCCTGGCAGCACCAGCGTTCTCATGGGTTCACCCACAGAACCAGCTGAATGTTGCTATTTCCTGGCTTACTGCTTAATATGAAAGTGCCTAGCAAACCTTGGTAGTTTTGCCAGAGCGGTCCTTGCTTCCCCCTGCAGGATGACTGCACTCTAAGGAACTGTGGAAATGGCAAAATGTTTTCAGCAAGTTTCTAGCCCTAACTAGCTGGAAGTCTGTTTACCGCTTGTGCCATTTTTCTAATTTCTGTGCAATCTAATCAGACACTCATGCTATGGTAAATTAGACAAAGTCAATGCTTTCATTATTCACATTCATAATGTTATCCCAATTATTATTACTTCTCTGACAAGGTGACAGGCTTTGTGGTTGTGACAGAGTGGTGGACGTAGTCTATCTCGGTTTTGGGAAGGCTTTGATACTATCTCCCATGACAATCTCACAAGCAAGCTAAAGAAATACAGTCTAGATGAAACTACTGTAAGGTGGGCTCATTGCTCAAAGAGTAGTCATCAGAATCTAGATGGGGGAGGTATCAAATGGAATCCCCCAGCACTTTGCCCTGTGACCACTACAATTCAACGTCTTCATTAACAGCTTGAAGGATACAGTTGGGTGCTCACTTAGAAAACTTGCAAATGACAGCAAGCTGGGTGCAGTAGCAGACACTTTGGAAGTTAGGATTAGGATTCAAAATGAGCTTGACAAATTGGTAAAATGGTCTGGTCTCTAACACATATAGTAAGATTCAGAAGCACTTCTTAAAGTGGAGCAATCAAATTCACAAATACTGAAGAGGCAGCAATGGCTTAGGCTACAGTGCTGCATCAAAACGCTTGGTAGTCATACAGGTGGCTGCTGGCCAATTTCACATGCAAATCATGGGGCTAGCAGCCATTTTTATGGGCAGAACACAGTAGGTCCCCCACACCCCTGATTGTTTGAGAATCCCTGGTAGCCCTGCCCTTCACCGCTGATTGGCTGTGAAAGCTGTTCATCATGCAGCCCTGCCCCTAGTTGCTGATTGATGGTGAGGGGTGGGGCCATATGAAAGACAGTTCTCACAGCCAATCAGCAGTGAGGAATGGATGTGAAGAGAAGTGGTGCAGGCTCCTACCCTGGGGGTTTTTAAGAGGAGATTAGATGTCCACCTTGCTGGGGTCGTTTGACCCCAGTACTCTTTCCTGCCATGGCAGGGGGTCGGACTAGATGATCTGCTCAGGTCCCTTCCAACCCTAGAAACTATGAAACTATAAATCAAAGGACATGGTTCTTCTGCTGTCTTTAGCCCTAGTGAGACCTCATCTCAAGTATTGGGGCCTAGTTTTGAGCAATAGACTTCATGAAAGAAACAACTTTGGAAGAATCCAGTAAGGAACAACAAAAATTATTAGAGGTGTGGAAAACAATGTTTAGGAAGCAAGACTGGAAGAACCGAGATTACTTAGTCTGGAGAAGAGAAGGCTCAGGGGCGAGTTTGATAAGTCTTCAAATACAAAAAGATTGTCATAAACAAGATAGTGTCAACTGTTTTCTGCATCCACAGAGATAGGACAAGAAATATTGGGCTTAAATTGCGACAAAGGAGGCTTAGGCTAGGTATTAGGCAGAACCTTCTTGCTATGCATGTGGTTAAGCACTGGAGCACCACAGAGTAATAAGAGGTAAGTAACCAGGATACCAACCCCAGGTGCCCATTTAGAAGGGATGGAAGAATAGCAGCTGCCTACCATCACTATCCCAGCCATTGCTGCTCCTACAGCAGCTCAGCCCTGTTCCCACTGCCCTCTGGTCACAAACACTGGCAGTTATACCCCTACTGAAACACCTTATCTAGAGAGGTTATGGAATATCCATTGTTGTCAATTTTTTAAAGCAGGATAAACAAACATTTGTCTAGGATGGTTTAGACAGGACTGATACTGCTTGCAGCAGGAGGGTGGACTAAATGACCTCCTGAGATCCCATCCAGCACTATCTGTCTATAAGTCTATTAATCTCTGAGTAACTGATAATAATAAAAATCAAAGGTTTCTCTTGAAGATGCAGATACAGTTTTTAAAACCTCTCATCTGGCAATACCTTACTCTTCTGAGTGAAAACAGAATTATCTCCATGTCATTGTAAAAAAAAGGATAAGAAAGGACTAGTTAGACTGAAACCTCCAAACAAAGCACCAGGATCTTTGTCTGTATTGCTCACTCAGTAGAGCGTCCTGTCTTAATTTAGCATATCCTCACTATATCTAGAGAGAGTTGTTCTAAACATGCCACACATGCCAACCTGTTACTATGTGTGTATCACTTGGAGCTGTACAGTTCAGCCACCATCCACTATGCCACCGAGTGGGATCTCTTTCTGAAATTTAACAGAAGCTCTCTCTCTTACTGGTCAGAGAGCGGGCGCAGCTGAGTTATGATATCATTCAGCACTTCAGCTATTACTACAAATGGAAATTACCATGTGTTCCTTCATTTCCCAATAAAAAAATGGAGAGTTTTGGGAAAAATTATTATCCAATAAAAAACTGTATCCTCTGCAAAAAAAGTGCCTCCCAAACACCATCTACAACATCCAACAAGCATTCCAGGTTCCTTGACAGCCTGTTACCTCATCTCCCACCATTTAAGACCTTTGAACTCTGTGTAAGAGGATTTCTACAGAGGATAGTCCTCTTACAGCTTTCAAACACAGATCATAAAAAACTCCCCAAATAATGGCATGTTAGCTGTTGCCCAGGTCATGGGAGGTCCCGCTACTAAGCCCTTCTTACACTGAGAAAGTTGGAACCTGCATTTCCTGCTTTGCAGAAAAGTGCTCCAGCCATCAGGTGTGACCTAGGTATTACCCAGAGCCCTCTCTATTGATCTTCTTTAAGCTGATCCATTGCACCTTGGCAAAAATGACAGAATGACTTTTTTTAGTAAATGTTTAGGATTGGGAATCCAAGAAAGATGACAAAGCCGGTAGGGAAATACAGATTGCCCAAGCGAGGGACTAACAATAGAGGGATAGGGGTGAGGAGAAGAATGCAACTAGGTTACAGGAGATACAATGTTAGCCATCTAAGCCCGGGGGGGGGGGGGTAGAGGGGGGGGGGAAGAGGAAAGGGGAGGGAGGGGGTTCACGACGCTGAGAGAGAAAGGAGATAGATACACACAAACCCATTACAATGGTCCACAATGGTGGAGGAAGTGGTTTGAAGGAAGTGTCTCAGTCCATATAGAGGCTCATCACAGGAGTCCTCTTTGGGTGGAGCGGGGTCATCCGTTGTTGAAGAATCCTCTCAAAAGTGAAGGTCCATCTGGTGCAGAGGGGGGGACGGTTCAAGCAGTCTCCTCTGGGTCCGGTCTGGTAGTGGTTCGTCTGGTGGGGTCGGAGTACTGGTGGTGGCCTGTGATGTGTTCCACGTAGATATCGCAGGACCAACGGATGGTGTTGGACACCATGAGGCAGCGCATCAGCTTGGCGTAGTGGCAAAAGACACAGCAGGCACGCCGGACACTCTGGTTGCTGGGGTCCCAGGCTCCGCGCGTTCCCACGATGAGCGCATTGACCATCACATCATAGCTGCAGCCCCTCAGGGTGTCAGCCAGCGATGTGTACTTCTCCCACTTGCAAGCCCAGGCATCGGTGAAGGCTTGGCACTGGTTCTCGAAGGGGATGGTGACATCCACAATCACAACCTTGGCCTCTTCATTGGTGATGACCATGTCAGGTTGCATCTGGCTCTTGCATCCCGGGATGGTGCGGTTCACGGAGATCTCCCCCTCCGTGGCCAGGATGGCCCTCACCAGGCAGTCCTGGACAGCATTGTGGCAGAGCTGCCAGGCTCTGGCATGCAGCTTGCAGCTGCACAGCACGTGGGGGAGGGTCTCTGCCATGTAGCCGCACCATCGGCACCTCTTGTCCTGGTTGCCGAAGTGCACGGCGCTGTTCAGAGGCAGGCAGTTGAGGCAGGTGCAGTGGAGGAAGCGCCAGCCTATGAAGTGTGTGAAGCTCCTGCTGGGCATGAAGTGGTTGCTGGAGTCCCACTTCACAGTGACGTCGAAGACCTTGCCCTGGTCGGGTTTGATTCTCAGGTCACCGGCATATTTGTTTCAGACAACGTCCTTCAGGAACCTCTCCAGGAAGGTCCTCATGCAGGGCGTCACGGTGACACAGTCGGTGTGTGGGGCTGATTGCAGGGAGACTCCTGGCTCCCTGAGCTCCTTGGTCCAGGTCCAGGTGCAGCCGATGCATTTCCCAAGGCGGTACGTGGCGTTGTGGGCTGGGCTCCACAGCAAGGCAAAGTCCCCGCTGTCTCGATAGAAATCACCCTCCAGTGAGCCGCTGAAGAAGGTGGCCAAGTCATGTCCGGTCAGCTGCCTCATGATTCTCTTGTGGGTGGTCTCCTTGAGGGCGCTGGCGGTGATGATACTTACCATTGTATCCGGGCAGGTCAGGAGGCTGAAGGCATGGGTGACCACCGCAATGTCACAGAGGTCTCCCATGTGGGGGACGTTGGCACCTCCCTGCTGGTAGGTGATGTGCAGGACCTCGGGGATGTGCAGGACACACCAACATTATGTTCTTTACTCAGCCGCCTCCCCCACAAAATCCCTTACTTGCCTGTCTAGGGAATCAATTCTCCAAAAACCATCAACACCAGCATCATATTTCTATGGTGGACATGGAAGAAAGGAAGAAATATTCCTTCTCAGCCTAGTCTTTATTAGCCCAGCAAAGTCTCTTCATAAGAAAGACTTTCTGTTCTCCTGATCATTGTAGTAGATCTCTGTTCTTGTTCCAGTCCAAGTTTATCTTTCTTGTGCATGTGCTATGAAGGCCTTTCTGAGCAGCCTTTCCCAAGGAATGCAGTCTTTGAAAATTCTCTCTGTTACTGTGGACATGCTGTGCAATTCAAAATATAAAACATATTCTCTCAGTGCTACGCCTGCCTAATTCTGGCCATTTATGGGAGTCCTTGCAGAATGCTGAGAAAGAGAGCTAAGCAGCCAAATATATTTTTAAAATTTATTTTCCTCCATTTTAAAAGTTAAAAGCTGTTTCAACAAAGAGCTCTCAGTTTCAACAGCATGAAGGACTACTACTCTGGGCAGGCCATTGTCAAGGACAAGGGCAGAAGTGCTAAAGCTGGGGCAGCCCTCACTGAAGCATAATTTCCCTGTACAAGATGCCATGTGGGAAGGAGATCTCCTGGATCTGGTTCCCAGCCAATGCATTGTGTATGTGCACAGAACACAGGAGGAAATGAGCACATTCAGTCTGGTGAGTGTCTCTGGTTTTTGTACATGCAATATGAAGAAATCATTGCATTATTTCTTAACTGTGAAAACAGTTCCTTGTGTATTTTCCTCAAGCCCATCATAGTCTCATACTCTCTGTGCTGGCCCCTTGGCTTTGAGGCTTTATCCTTGCTCTTCAGTGCATATGATGGAAAGCCAGCATAATTAACACTTCCATCCCTTAGTGTTTTCTGCAGTAGATTTGTCCTGTGTTAATATTCTACCATTCCTTACTATAGGTTAGTGTCTTTGGCTCTGTACACATTCACTATGGAACAGAAGCTAATCCATATCTAATAATAAGGAGCCCTATACCATTTGCCCTTGCTCTGCCTGAGGGAATCTTGCCCTTTTGTCCCTAGCACTGAGACTCATATTTGTTTGCAGCCTGTACTTGTGTTACAATGTCAGTTTGGAAGCCAAATCATGGCAAATGTTAAGTGAAGAGAAGTCCACAAGGAGGAATAGTAATTCACAGATTCATAGATGTTAGGGTTGGAAGGGACCTCATTAGGTCATCAAGTCCAACCCCCTGGCCTGGGCAGGAAAGAGCGCTGGGCTGAGACAACCCCAGCCAAGTGCTTGTCTAGTCTCCTCTTGAAGACTCCTAGGCAGGGGAGAGCACCACCTCCTGTGGAAACCCATTCCTGATTCTGGCAACCTTATTGTGAAGAAGTTCTTTCTAATGTCCAACCTAAAAGTGCTCTCTGTCAGCTTGCAGCCACTGATTCTGTGAGTCATCCAATTCCACACAAAGGCTCAATCAGTAATACACTTACCCAGGACCTGAACAGTTTCCACTCCAGTGGAAACAGAGGGACGCTGGGCCTTAGTCAGGCTTAGAAGAAAGGGCTTTTTTCTAAATGGTATCTACATATTTTGAAATAATATGAAGGTCTGTGTATCCCAGCACATATTTCTAGAGAATACAGCACAGTGACAAGGCCATGGCACATGAAATGCTAGACATTTGGATTGGAATGCCAGGGAATCACCCATGTCAATCCCTGGGCAATTGCCACGGGTGTCTGGGTAAAGGTGTGGCTATGGAGACACCAGGAGAAGGAGCTGTTTTTGGCACCATTGCCACAGAATATGGCTGCACTGTGCCTTTCCATTCCCACTTACAAAGGATGGAGGAATTACACTTTCACACACTCAGATCAGCCAGGCATGCTCAGTTTGAACAAGAGCTGAAGGAAGAGCTGGCATGTTAGCTCATAGATTCACAGAAGTAGGGTCAGAAAGGACCTTGTAGATCACCAGGTCTGACCCCATGCCCTGGGCAGGAGAGAAAAACCAGACTCAAATGACCCCAGCCAGGTAGACGTCAAGCCTCCTCTTAAAGACCCCCAGGGTAGGAGCCAGCACCACTTCCCTTGGATGTTGGTTCTAGATCCTAGCCACCATGACTGTGAAGTAGCATCTCCTGATATCTAGTCTAAACCTACTCTCGAACAACTTGTGGCCATTATTCCTTGTTACCCTGGAGAGTACTAGGGGGAACAAGGTCTCTCCCAAACTCTGCTGGTCCCCCCTAGTGAGTTTATAGATGGTTACCAGGTCCCCCCTCAGCCTTCTCTTGTGAAGGCTGAACAGGTTCAGGTCCCGCAGTCTCTCATTGTAGGGCCTGCCCTGCTGTCCCTGGATCATGCAGATAACCCTCCTCTGGACCCTCTCGATGCTATCCACATCCCTACTGAAGTGCAGTGCCCAGAACTAAATGCAGTACTCCCGCTTAAACACAGTACTCTAGCTTTGATTTTAGCCTATGTGACTGCCTCAAGCTGTATTTACTTCCCTCCTGAAAGGCCCTCTCAGAACACAGTAATCCAGGTTATTTGTAAATTAAGAGGGGCATGATTTGCATGGCTTTCTCAAAGGGGAGGGGAATGAACCCCCGAGACTCCTCCTATGAAGCTGCTATGATCAGACTCAGGAGTAGCATCTGTGAATCTCCAATAACCTGGTGTAGTGGGTTACTGCCTCTTCAACCACGCTTTTGCTCCCCAAGCATCTCAGCAAGCCCCAGTAATATACAGTCTTTTAACAAATAATGCAAGTAAAAAAAACAAAATAAGCCAACAACACTTGCTGTCCCAGATACTGGGAGGAATTCCCTATGGCTCCAGCCTTCCCACAGCAAGCTTGCTTTCCTCATAGCCCAGTTATCTCCCATCTCTGGTTCTTTTCATCCACATTTCCCTCTGGTTCTGTTTGTGGGAATTTTTGATTCCAAGGGAACCACTCCCTCATTAACCTTCCTACAGCTGCCACTCTCAGAATCTTTGTGGGCTGAACTAATGACAGCCATGGAGCATGCATTGCAAATCGCTCTAGAGAGCTTAGCTAGGGACAGACATTAAAAATAAACTGGTTTAAATGATCAGAAACTGATTTAAACCTGCAGCAGAACAGTTGTTCAGTGCACATAAACCAGTTTAAAAATGGCTGAAACCAGTTTGAGAAAAACTTGGTTGAGTATCAGACTTAGCTGATTTGGGTCAAACCAGTTTATACAATGTTTGTCCCACACCCCTTCCTGGTTTAACTTAAACTTAAACTAGAGTCCCCTAGAATCCCAGATGCTTTGCAGCCCTGGGCTGGGCTGTATGCTTCAGAGCAGGGTTGGCGCCACCCCTCTGCTCCCTAGCTGGAGCTCTGGCACGCACATTAGTGTCTGCCTGGCTTCCCCTGCCCCTAGCCCTCACCACTCTCTGCTCAAACAGGGATTCCACACTCCCCCTCCCCCCCAGCACAGACCATAGCCAGCACATGGTATGCTAGCTAATGCTGAGCGGTGCCTGTGCAAGGCAGACAGGACAGTGTCCGCTTATGGCTTTTTGGAGCTAATCAACAGGTCACCCAGTAATATCCCTCTGGTCCTTCCTTGGAACAACGTTGTTTAAGAAGAGCTTGAACTAATGAGAAAGGCTTTTGTTTTCTTAATGGGTTGCTAAATGCTGTGTTATCAACTCCCTGCTGCCTCCCTCTCTGGTCGGGAGCAGTGAGGCTGGTGGGAAGCAAGGGGGGTGGGTAGGGAGGACCACTCCCTAATCAGAACATCCTGCCAAGCCTTGGCCACAACCCCCTCAGCTCAGCACTGTCGAAGGGAAAGTACAGCTGCTCTAGCACCTCCCAGCTTCTAGCCTAAGCCACGCAGGCATGTGCCTGCATTTTCTCAGTCCAGTGCGAGTGTCTGTGTACTTGCGAACTGGTTCAGCCTAGCCAGGTTAGACTAACCTACAAAGTATGAATTAATTCAGGCTTTCTGAATGTGTCCCTAGCCCTTGGGCCCAGCAGGGAATAGGCACCCAGAATGTAGGGTAGAGACTCCTGCAAGCAATCTGCATCCCTCTTTTTTTAAAACCAGTGTGCCGAGTTGAGCCCAACCCAATACCACTCTTCTTCATGGGCTCCTTAGGGACTGCATTAGGTCAAAAGTCTAAGCGGAGACAGCAATCCTGAGCCAGACATGTTTAGTATTCAGCTACAGTAGACAAGCTACATCAGACAGGAAGCAAGCTAGCACTAGATGGGAAGCAATCTTGCCCCAAGACTGAAGTTCGGGCTAGGTTGCTTGACAGGGCTGATCCATCTCTGAAGTTCCTGTTTGGGTTTAAACAAAGTAAACCAAGTCTTTACTCAAATCAAAGTCTTCTGTAGGCCTTTTGGCTTTTAAATGCCACTGTGAATGAGCTGAGAGTCAGGCAGGTAAAGATATCATTGTCCTAAAGGTGGGTCTCATGACTGGGGACCCAGGAAGGGTGTGGTCATGCAGTCACACCCCTCTTTGTTGCACCCAAGAGCACAGTAAACTTTTCATCAAACCCTACTTACTGCTGTTCTGGATCTGCAACCAACTGAGGACAAGTAAATTTAAATGATCCAGAGTCAAAGGAGTCTCTGGAAGATCCACTGCCAGGGATTAGTTTTGCAGTGACTCCTGTAACAGGGGTTCCTGCCCCCAGTTACTCGGAGACAGGGAGTGCTATAAGGCTGCTGGGCTAAGTACAGACAATCAAAAAGCCTGAGGCTGAATCGATTCAATTTTTGGTAAGCTGCCTAGTTTGAACTGATAAGAAAGTGAACTCATGTTCACTTTTCAAACCTGGGCTGCTAGAGCATGCCTGCTAGGGTTGTGCAAAGCTTTGCGTGGTGATTTGACTCAGAGGAGATTTGGCCCAATTCGGTGGCTGAATCTCCAAATCTGAATTGAATCAGGGGACCAATTTAAAGGTCTGAATCAATTCAAAGTGCTCCAAATCTTTGGCAAAGATTCGGAGAACGTTGATGATTTGGGCAGTCCCTGGTGGCTGCAGCAGGGAGCTGCAGCCAGCTCCAAGGTGGTAAGTACTAGAGGTGGGGGAGGGGAGACTGGGGGAGGGACCCCTACACACTCCCCTATGGCTGCTCCCCGCCCCCCCTTTCTGGTACTTTAAAAAAAAAAAAAAGCCCTGGCTTACCCAGTGCTGCCAGGCGGGGGGGGGGGGGGCAATCCCCACTGTCCCATGATGCATGGGGAGCTCTGCATGAGCCCCCCAACACTCCTCGCTCCCCCAGCTCCCCCCACAGGTGCCCCACCTAAGCCAGCTCCCCTTTAAAGAAAGGGAACTAGGAAAAGCCACAGAACTCACCACTCCTGGTGCAGCCTTGGGACTTCGGGGGCTTGTGGAAGAACCCCCCACGTGGCATGGGGCAATGGGAGGCAGCAGGGATCACACCCCCACTGGCAGGAGCAGGGAGCCCGCGGGGGCTTTCGGAGGGGGCTCTTAAAGGGATAGAGTTGGCCCAAACAGCCAAATCTCCGAATCAGATTTGGCCATATACAAATTGGGACAATGATTTGAATCACTGTCCCCCAAATTAGCTGAATCCAAATCTGAAATGAATATTCATTGCTTTGCACAGGCCTAATGCCTACTAGCCTGCCAGCCACTGCAGAGAGCCAGCAGATGGGCAATTTCCCCAGCTATGCTGTCTCTTCAGCCTCCAGCCAGCTGGGGAGGCAGCGTAGGGGGAAAGCCTCCCACATGGGACCCCCAGCCAAGGTCTCTCTGGCACTGGGGGGGGGGGGGGGGTCCCCAGTGGGGCATTTCTCCCCTTCTCTGCCATGTCTGGAGCTGGTTTCCTTAGCCATGCCTCCTTCTCAGTCCAGGTCAGCTGAGGAAGCAGTGTGAGGGGTGTGGGGGGGAACCCCACCTCCCACCCTGCACCAGGGCCCCAGCCAGGGTCTCTATAGTGAGAGGGGAAGGAGAAGCCCCAAGCAGGGCTGTGAGCATAGTATTATTTCTAAGTCAATTATAGGCAGAAAAAAATTTCAGTTCAGAGTTTCTCTCATGTTTTACTCACCTGCCATGACTTGATGGGAGTTTATTTCGGAAAAGAACACACAGCCCACTCTGTGTTGTGGTTGGAGTTGGAAATTAATCTCTCCATTTACTCTTAGGGCATCTCTGTGACCAGTAATCTGCCTACTTCACAATAGGCAAGATGGTTCAGGGCATTTGTGTACACATCTTATTTATAGCTTCATTGCCACACTTCAAACCCAGTAAGAAACACCAGTAAGTAGTGCCAACCTGTCCCCAAAAGCATCAGGCAGGGCAGAGACTCAGCTAATCCTACCGCAATTTCTTCCATTTGTTTTAACACAGTCAACTGTAATCTCCTTCTCTGATATGTGTATGAGGCTCCGTGTATACAGACCATGTTTATGGGCATTCCCAACTCTCCCACAGGAGGCAAAACTAAATCCGACCTTAACATGGTTTGTGTACATCCCAAATCAAAAATAGTGGGTACTATTATATCTCTCATTTTTACCTCTACTATGAGTTTGGCTTTGCACCATGGACCTTTATGGTTCTCAAAACTGCAATCCATTTGCTCTTCATGTGGGAAATCGTAGATCCCTTCCCTCATGCCTTTCTTATTGCAGTATCTCACTATATAGCCTCTCTCCACATCCAAAACAAATCACTTCTTGTGAGTCCCAACTCTTCATTTCCCTATTGCTCATTCTCCCCAACTTCATTCCTCCAACCCTTATGGCAATTCTTTTGTCTCCCTAGTGACCCCACGTTCCGCATAGTCTTCGGCTACTCTTAATGCCCCCTTTCCGTCTCTGTCTGCAAAGCTTCATCCCTCAGTCTAGCTGCAGATCCCCTCCTAACTCACAATCTTCCAGTATTCCAGGATGCTGTGCAACCCTGGGCTGTGCTCCAGCAGAGCAGGGCAGCCCCTCCCCCAGCTGTAATATGCCCGGCAACCCAGACCCCAGCAGACTCCCTTGGTCCTGCCACCTCCTCTGCTGGGGGGAAGTGGGCCCAGTGTCCAAATCCTTTTTGTAGTAGAGGGCCCAAACCTGGACACAGTACTCCAGGTGTGGCCTCACCAATGCTGAATAGAGGGGAAGGATCATTTCCCTCAATCTGCTAGCAATGCTACTACAAATGCAGCCCAGTATGCTTTTAGCTTTCTTCAGAACAAGGGCACTCTATTAGCTCCCAATTCAGTTTATTGTCCATTGTAACCCCAGGGGCCTTTCCTGCAGAGTTTCTGCTTAGCCAGTCAAACCCCAGCTTGTACCAGTGCATGGGATTACTCCTTCATAAGTGCAGGACTTTGCACTTTTCCTTATGGAACCTCATGAGATTTCTTTTGGTCCAATCCTTCAATTTGTCAAGGTCTCTCTGAATCCTATCTACTACTCCCCCCAGCTTGATGTCATCTGCAAACTTGCTGAAGGGGCACTCCATCCCATTTTCTGGGTCATTAATGAAGATACTGAACAAAAATGGTACCAGGACTGAACCCTGGGAGACCCTGCTTGATCATAGAGCAATTATTACCCTTTGAGCCCGACAATCCAGCCAGTTTTCTATCCATCTTACAATCCATTCATCCAGCCCATATTTCCTTAGCTTGCTTTTGAGAATATATGGAAGACTGTATCAAAAGCCTTGCTAAAGTATGTCAGGTCCACTGCTCTTCCTGCATCCACAGAGCCAGTCATCTCATCACAGAAGGCAGTCAGGCTGGTCAGGCAGGACTTGCCCTTGATGAATCCATGCTGACTGTTCCTAATCACTTTCTTCTCCTCCGAGTGTTTAGGAATGGATTCCTTGAGGACCTGCTGCATGATTTTTCCAGGGATTGAGGTGAGGCTGACCAGTGTGTAGTTCCCTGGATCTTCCTTCTTCCCTTTTTAAAGATGGGCACTATGTTTGTCCTTTTCCAGTCATCTAGTCCACCTCTCCCAAACATCATGGGTTTTTAAGAGATAATTGCTGCAGCTCTGCAATCACATCAGCCAACTCCCTCAGCATCTTTGGGTGTATTACATCCAGCCCTATGGATCTGTGCACATCAAACTTTTCTAAATAGTCCCTAATCTGTTCTTTTGCTACTGTTGGCTGCACACCTCTCCAAACTGTGCTGCTGAGTGCAGTAGCCTGAGAGGTAATCTTGCCTGGGAAAACTGAGGTGAAAAGGGCTTTGAGTACTTCAGCCCTTTCTACATCATCTTTCACTATGTTGTGTCCTGCATTCAGTAAGGGACCAACAATTTCCCTGCTCCTCCTCTTGTTGGTGACACTTGTAGAAACCCTTCTTGTTACTCTTCATGTCTCTTGCTAGCTACAGCTCCAATTATGCTTTGGCCTTTCATCCCTGCATGCCCGAGCAATACTCTTATATTCTTCCTTAGTTGTTTGTCCAAAGCTGCTACTTGTAAGCGTCCTATTTGTGTTTTACCTCATTGAAGAGTTCCCTGCTAAGCCACACTGGTCTTCTGCCATACTTACTAGTCTTCCTGTACATTGGGATGGTTCATTCCTGCAAACTTAGTAAGGTTTCTTTAAAGTACAACCAGCTCTCCTAGACTCCTTTCCCCCCCTCAGACTGGCCTCCTAGTGGATCCTGCCCATCAACTCTCTGAGGGAGTTCAAGTCTACTTTTCTGAAGTCCAGGGTCCTTACTCTGCTGCCTTCCTTCCTTTCCTCAGAATCCTGAACTCAATCATCTCATGGTCACTGATCCCCAAGCTGCCATTCACTACTACATTCTTTGCCAATTCTTCCTGGTTTGTGAGCTGTTCTCCAAGAGCTACATACTCCAAAGGCTTCCTGGATTGCCTGTGCACTGCTCTATTGCCCTCCCAGCAGATATCAGGGCGATTGAAGTGCCCCATGAGAACCAGGGCCCGTGATCCAGAATCTTGTGCTAGCTGTTTGAAGAAAGCCTCATTTTCTTAATCCCCCTGGTTTGCTGGTCTATAGCAGATCCCCACCACCACGTCACCCTTGTTGCTGTCCCCTCAGGCCTGTTTGAAAGTCTCTGGGTTCAGGTCAATCTCCAGTTTCATAATACAGCTCCGAGCAATCACACAGCTTTTTTACATAAAGCACAACTCCTCCTCTTTTCCCTGCCTGTCTTTCCTGAACAGTTTACACCCATCCATGGCAGTGCTCTAGTCAGGTGAGCTATCCTACCAAATCTCTGTTATTCCAATCATGTCATCGTTTTGGCACTGCAGTAGGACTTCCAGTTCCTCCTCCTCCTTTGTTAGGTTGCATGCAGTTGGCTAGTTAGCTCAGATGTCTGTATACAATTCCAATATTTTCTCAGGAAGAACGAGAAGGCCTCTACTGTTGCCACTTCCTTGTGCTTCCTCTAGGCCACCTGCTTCCCACTTACCTCAGGGCTTTGTGCTCCTTCCCCTGGTGAACCTAATTTAAAGCTCTTCTCACTAGGTTAGAAAGCCTCTCTGTGAAAATGCTCCTCCCTCTCTTTGTCAGGTGGGTCCCATCTCTTCCTAGCAATTATTCTTCTTGGAATAACGTGCTGTAGTCAAAGAAACCAAAACTCTGCTGGTGACACCACTTGCACAGCCATGCATTGCTCTGTAGGGTGCATCACTCTTGCCCAGGCCCTTTCCCTTGACTGGAAGGATTGAGAACACCACCTGAACCACTCTGCCCTTCTGCACCTTTTGCACCCAATGCCCTGTAGTCACTTTTTATCTGCTCAGGGTCACCCCGGCAATATCATTGGTGCACACAGGAATGAGTAGCATGGGGTTCCACCTTCCTGGAAATCCATGTCCTCTTCCTTCTCTAGCACTGCCTCTGGCAGTCCTAGAAGTCTCCTTTAGCATCAAATCTATGAAGTCCTCATGGTGGATACTTTGGAGACTTACCAGCTCCTCCTGTAGCTTTCTTGCCTGCTCCTTGAGAGAGAGGACCAGGAGGCACCACTCACACCGCAGCCACTCCCCTACCTGGAGGTGACTTGAAGGAACCTGCAAGCCAGTCTCCATACCAGAATCTGTGTGGAAGCCTCAATGGTGAGCAGTCCTGCCTGGAAAGACACCTTACAGGTGCAAGCAGAGGAAGAGCTGGCAGTGGCTCTGGCATTGTGACATCTTTAAGCCAATTCCCTGGGACTCTGAACGCACCCCCTCTCTCTTCCTGCCTCTTTCCAAGCAGACCTACCCTAGCAAACTCCCCTGTAAACTGGGCTGTTCACTGCTTTTTGGTCCCAAAAGTTTCTCTTTGCTCTGCTTCCACTCACCAAGCTTACAGTGAAGGAAGGTTTCCAGGCAAAATCCCTAGTGAACTCCACTTAGGCAAGGGGCTTAAATATTGGTCTAACTGATGAGTTTTGGCTACTTAAAATAAATGTATGTACGTTAATTACTCTTAATTAAAGAGCTTACCTTAAGGGCTCCCCTGCAAAGAGCAGAGGTGGCAAACTGACTTATGAACTCTAGCAAGCTGACCTGTTTGCTCACTCACAGCCAAGGGTGCAGCATTTGGATAATCTCAGCTGGGGCCCATGTAGTCCTGAGTCCAAGATCTTGGAAGGGGTCCATTTGGTTTTCATCCTTCTATGACATGGAATACCCCCAGGCACCACACCCCTGGCCCCCATACCACCCCTATCAGCCACACCTAAAGCTCTGGTCTTCTGAATTTCCAGCTCCCAGTCCTCTGTCCAATGGCTCCCTCCAGCTTCCCTAGATGTGAGGGCTGACTAGGTCCCCTGCCTTATTCACCTGGGCTTTCTGGAATTCTTCTCTCCCTGCAGATCAGGGCCAGACTGTCCCTCTAGCTCTGCAGCTAGGCTTTAAGTACACCAGGCTCCACCCCTTTCCAGTCACCTGTCCTGACTGAGAGGGTTCTGCTCAGCCCATTACTTATCCTGCTCTGGGCTACTGGAGCCTGCCCAGCTCTCTTGTTCTTCTTAGCTCCCTATCTGCTTACAAGACTATCTCTATGGCTTACTACAGTGCATCTTGCCTCAGGTAGCTGGCTGCAGCTCTGCAACTCTTTTCTGCATCTTCCCTGGTACAGCTACCTATATCACATTGCTGCCCTCTAATATTGCCCTCCTAGTCTGTAGGTAGCAGGGGTTAGGGGACCTTGCTTAAAGAATAAGCAAGATGAGGTAGAAACTACAGTCTGTGAATACAGCTATGATCTGATTGGTATCCCAGGACACATCCACATGATGCTGTATGGTGATGTTGCTACGGTGCTGTGCTTTAGTACTTCTTTTTGGATGGCATAGCCCCCACTCCCAGTGCCTTCCACCGCCAGCCCAGAGTGCAGTGTGGCGCAGGCTCAGCCCCACCTGCCCCATGCAGATCCAAAGGCACATGTTCCCCCCTATGCCCTCCTGGACTGGTAGCGAGAGCAGTAGTGAAAGCCACTGGATGAGCAGCTCCTGGACCGGTGGCGCACAGCAGCAGGAGCCACCCCTCACTCTCCCCACCCGAGTCAGGCAGCTTTTGCCCCATCCCCTGTCCCAGCTGCAGCCCCAATTCCTCCCTTGCTGTGGGGGCATTGATCTGCACCCCCCCACACACCCTTTCCCTCCCCCTCACAACAGACTTACCAACTGGAGGCAGCTGTGTCAAGCATGGCAAAGGAACTAATCCCCCTTTTATAACATTGTTCCTATTAGAAAATTGGTTCCAACTTATAACATTTTGACTTAAGACGTAGTTTTCAGGAACCAATTGCATTGTAAGCCTGAGGACTGCCCGTATTTCCTACAGCACTATGCAAATAGAGCTTGTGGAAAGAAGCATCTGTGATGTCTGGTAAGAGCTAGAAAACACAGACGATAGGTCTGCAGGAAGTTTCTCAATTGATTAGAAATCTCCCAATATGGTAACAAATATGCAAAATGAGTCTTGGAGCAGGGCTGGCAATTTAGCATTTGACACAGGCCAGTAATCAAGTTTACAATTAAAATCATTAGGATGAACCCCTGGGCCAAAGCGCACTCTTGCTTATGGCCAAGTAAATTGGGTCTAATTCTGGAGACATTAGTAGAGTTACATAAGTGTAATCCTAAAGTAAATGAGATAAAGATTGGGTCTCTAAACATCAGAGGAATGCATTGTTTCACTGGAAAGTATTCATGGGTGCCATCTAAAGTCATACCCCTAGGCCAGGGGTTTTCAACCTTTTTTAAGGAGTGTACCCCACCTTCTAGGTACACTTCTGGTGGAGTGGGGGGTGGCGGCAGTGGCAGCCAGATGCGGAGTGGGAGTTGCACACAGCTGTGGCAGGGCAGAGTGGTGGCAGCTACGGTCACCAGGTGCAAAACCCCACCCCCCCCCACACATCCGGCTCGCTGGGCAGACTGCAAAAGGGAGCTGTTGCCCTCTCCCCACCTCCCCTCCCAGCCCTGCTCCTGGGAACTGGCGGCGCAGGGTGGTGGGTGGTGACGCTCCACCCCTGCCCACCTGTGCGTACCCCCTAGCCCTTTTCCAAGTACCCCCCAGGGTACATATACCCCTGGTTGCCAACCCCTGCCATAAGCATTGGGCTGCATGGCCAAGCCTGAGCAGGAGCTAACTTAGTGAATAAAACATTGGACAAGCTGTGGAGGGGAGAGGCAAAATCCACAACAAGGAAGCAGGCAGCAAGAGAAGTAGCAGATGGCCCTGTGAGGAAGAAGACACACAGTTCTTTGGGTTCAAAACACTCAAGGGCTTCTGAACAAACAAAATGCCTACTGGTATTTGTTTCTGTTGCACTATAAGAAATAAGATATTCATTATAAACATCATTTCTGCCTTCAAATGTAACCAACCCTACACAGCCCTGAATATTGGTTTACTGCTCAGGCTACTGTTATGCCCCTCAGCATGGCCTTTACCATTTGCCATTCTCAATAGCATATGCAGTGCCTAAAGACAGTAAATTGTCTGGCCTATGCAGCAGAGAATTTCTTCAAAGAGCCACCTGCTTTAAAGTCCACCTGAGTACCTGCTATTGCAGGAAGTGGAGGAAGACAGCAGTCTTCCCCACACCCTTTTATTTTTATTCAAGAGCAACTGATTTAGAAACAAATGCCGCATGACTCCTGGTGGATGTCCCCAGGATCTGGTTGCATGAAGGGGATGGGATTTGTGTACTTCAATAGATTTTATTGAATTTTCCCATTGTGTTTGACCTTACAAAATAAAAATAACAAGGTCACAGTCGCATCCTAATTTTATTACAACTGACCTGCAGGCAAAAGAATAGAACTATTACATAAACACTCTGATTCCATGTATAATATCTTAAATAGAAGAAGTCAAACTAGAATATAGGATAAAATATTCTGAAGCTCTTTGAAGCAGTTATGTTACTGAGCTCCATTTTACAGACAATAAGGCAACATCCCTGCACATCAGCTTTTTGATAATTTTTATACATTTTTCTATGGTACAAGAAAAAAAATAACCAGAGCTCACAATGTACAGTTCTTATACTATTTTCACAGCTTCTGAACACTATACACCTTTTTAATAAAGATACATTGTAATAAATGCTGCACCCTTAATAGTTTATAATAATCTATGATTAATACATGAGATCTGCCTTTCTGTACAGCCATCATCTACACCACAGCACATTCTGAACCTGGCTTTGACATCAGGAACTCAAAGCTTCTAATTTCCATTTCCCACCAACAGAATGGAAACTCAGTTATACTGCTAAAGACAATAGAATGGGGCCAGGTGCAGAAACAGCACAACTTAAATCAGGTGTGAATGAGGGGAATAGGAAGGCAACAGCTGTTTGCAGAAGAAGGCTTCGGATATAGTGAATCACCAAGTCAATAGCTGTAAATTTCCAGGTCTGAGGGACTGAGGAAGAATTACTGCATTAGATAGTCACATTTTGTCATGAGCATGATGCCAGGGTGGCAGCATCAGATGATTCGGCACATATTGTTTTCTAGGTGTTTTGAATAGATAATACTTTCAAATTATCTTATTAACTGCAACTGTAAGAATCAAATGCATTAGTTAAGAGAATCTGACTTTGTTCTTGCTGGCCTAGACAGACAAAGCTTTTATTCCCCATGAAGGTATGGCTACAAATGACAAAAACAGGGTGTTCTGGGGTACAATACATTGTCGGCCAAAGCCCATGGGGTCCTAAGAACACTAATTTCCTATCACTTTTGATGTCAGTTGAGAGAACTCAGTGCCTGATAGGATCAGGCCTAGCAGGTTTGGCTGTGAATGCTCTGTGGCGTCAAATGGCAATTGTGTAGGACAAGTAGGGAACAAAGTGAGTACCTCAAGCCTACACACAAGTAGATCACTGTAGAATCTGGAAAAGTGCCATAAGTGTATAGCAACAGCATAGAGCCTCTGTTTGACCACCAGCTTTGCTTCACCCCTTCTTAGCTCAGATGTTATAATACAGTGTAGGCCCTTGCACCATACCCAGTGCTCTCTGTATTGTCACAGCCTTTGTGTTTGGTAGAAATTGTGGGAAACTTTCTACACAATGGAATTAGTGCAGCAGCATTTCCCTTTCCATTGGGTTTCTAACCCGCTGGGTTTTGTTTTCTAAATTTTTCAGAACTCTCTCTGAAAGTGGAACATTCAGTTTCTGACAAAGCCCCAGCTACTTACTATGTGACTAAGCCAACCAAGTAAACACTACCAAATGGAAACCAGAAATCACTTTGCAGGTCCCCACAAGCTCCAGTTTGTCAGTCTTTGGAAGACATCTAAAAATAGATTATTTAAAAAAAAAAAAGCTAAATGTTTCAATGAAAAACTATGTTTGAACAAGTCCAAATTAACAGTATATGATCAGCTCTAAAGTTCATGTCAGCCAGAAGAGTACATCTTGAATGGTTTTTCTAGGACAAGCTAAAGGCCAGTCAGAAACCAGAGATACTTTCTAATGTCCTGGGTACCCAGACTACCATCATGCACCAGAACAATTCAAGTGCAATCTGGACCATGACACAACATTCAGGACTGTTCAAGGATCACAAAATAGGCTGAAAGTACATACAAAAAATGAAATATTAGACAAACAAATGAGAACATCCTATGTGCAGCAATGAAATTTACCACATTGAGATAGATCCAAGGTGAGGGGTAGGAGGCAGAGGATCCCACCATCCTCATCGGGGGGATAGAATCAAACACACTGAGATTTGGTCTAGTCTGATCACAGGCAGTGCTGCTAGGCCAGAATTGGTTGTCCATAAGAAAGTAGAGATACCGGACTTTGGATAAAAGGGGTTATCAATGTTTTTCAGTCGATAAACATTGACTGAAAAATTATGAGTGATTCAACTGTGGCTTATCAAAAACAGCTGTAGATTTTGCACACTGCACTTATGGAAGTAAAAGCAAAGCCACTGTGCAGCTATAAATCAGGTCACAAGCAGACTAAATTCAATTGAGTAGTTTAATAATTCTTCAAGTCAAGGTCTTATCTTATCATGTAACAATTTACAGGACACCTAGTTATAATGAAGAGTGGATGGCTTGGTAAAGGAGAGAAGAATACATTATGTCCCATCTTTGAATATTTTAATGTTAGCCTCTTTCAATGCAACATATTTTTGGTAAAGACATATTCACTATATTTAACATGATCTCTCTTTAAACAGAAAGTTCAGCTGAACAGACTGTCCCCAGAAAATACACTGTGACTGTAAAGCAACAGAATTTCATAGCAGTAAATCTATTGCACTTTGTGACGAATAAAATCCTCCTTTGCCTTTTAGCTCCCGAAGGCAAAGCTTCGCGTTGGTTATGCAAGTTCTTCTCTCTCCAAGCAAAGTCTCTATGTTCAGACAGAAAATGCCTAACTTGTGTTTGTTTTTATTATTACTTAAACAATAATTGGAAGAGTTTGAGAGAAAAATCTTTCCAGTAGCTGCTGAGAAGCCTCTGAGTTTTGAGTCTAGAAAGGAATTTTAGGTGCTATCCAATCACGGTCAACAAATAAATGTACTTATTTCCACATTTCATGAATATGTCCACAAAAGAGCAAGATGAGGTCTCTCTTTGACCAACACTAACACTGTGTGATCAGGTATTACAGGGATGCACTTTAAATGTGACAATAATATACAGACATGATGGAAATAACACCAATATTATTGCACATGGTGTCTGGGCGAGCATTAAAAACACTGCAATATGTGATGAAAATTCTTTACAGCTTGTTTTCTCTCAGCCCTTTTTCTAGAGTTTGATGTAGCAGCAATATCAATCGACATACATTGGAGAGCTGGGAGTTGTGGGCATTTGATCCAGGATTTTACAAACATAGCATGCAACATCCACTGTACGCTCTTCGTACATCAGAATGAAGGGATGTTTCTGTAAGCCAGAAAGGAAACAAGGTTAACTTACATTTTTATGCTACTGAGAGCTTGCCAATAAACATGGCCAAAGCATATGTCACGTGCATGCTCAGCACCACATTAAGGTGGCTAAAATGCCTTGTTTTTGGGAACTGGAATGTGCAGAGTGGAAGCAAATGGGTGGGACACATTTTGCTGTTTTGTCTAGGCAAAACCAACTGACAAACAACTTCCTCTGGGTCTTCCAAAGAACATGTTCATGTTTGCACTTTAGTGCCCATTACCTGGGCAAAGTGCTGAATGCACTGTGGGGATTTAATAAGTGGCAAAGTTTGCCAGCCAACTGACCTAGCTTGCTGAGTGCAGTGGTCTGGGAGGAGGGAAGGCGAAGAGGGGTAATGCTGACACATTTCTGTCCATGCTTCTGCATCGACTTATGAGAGTTTGGTTAGCTGATGGGCTGTCATGTAACAATTCTGTGTGCTTTAATATCACAAACCTGAAAGGGGAGCTTGTCTGCCTCTAATGCTCCTGTATGTGTTTCATGCTTAGAGCAGCTGTTTGGCTAATGTTGATTAATTTCTCAGGTTCTTACACTGAGGGGAAAATCTATGTGATTTCTACTGAACAGAAGTTCCAGACACTCCAGCTCTTTTATCCATCAACCTGCTGAGCTCAGCTTTTCTAAGCACACACTGCGCTGGCCACTTGAGAAAACAGGACTTTCAAACCCAGATCTGCAGCTTTAATTCCATTGTGTCCAATATCACACAATTACAATTGGTGCACAGCATGTTCCCCCCCGCCAACCCACCTCTGCTCCACACTCACCAGAAGCTCTTTATACTTTGGCCTTTTAGACTCGTCCTTTGTAAGGCTAAAGAAATCAGAAAGATAATTAGGAAAAGGCAGATTTGTAAAAAGTGTTCCAAAGAAATTAAATGTTAGTGTTGTATGGGACAAGACACAGAAAATCACTGTAGCGGAGCTAGGGCCCAGGGCCTGCCAAGCTGTGCTGGTCGTCTCATTCACAACCCAACTTTCATTTGGAGCCCAGGAATTTGGCTCCTGGGGAAAAAGACAGGATATTTTCATGATCTGTAGTGCTGCATGAATCTTCCTTCCTTTGCAGTGTGGGTGAAGTGTGTTGGGATTGTGATAACTCCCAGGATTGTTGTTTGCTGGAGAAGGAAGATTTTGCTTCCTAATTTGTGCAGCACATGTGATGTGTCCTACGGCTCAGATCCAGAGACCTGTCTCCGAACAGTTGTACCTATCAGATTCTCAGGCCTGAAGTTACTATTCTATTCTGTGGTTCATTTTTCTTGGGTTAGAGGGAAAAAAAGGTGGAGGGAAGGAGGTACGGAGAAGGAAGTGTGTAAGTGGATGCTCTCAGGTGGGCTTTGCTCATGGTTATTTTACAAATGGGGAGAGGGGGACTGATGCACTTTAGAGCACAACCATTCTTCCAATCCAGCTGGAAACAGAAGGAAATAGTGATACAGCCTCCCTGGGCTTCTTAAACAAGCTGTAAAGCTTGAATGGCTCAAATCACCCTAACATGCTCTCTCTAGCCCTGGTTAACGTGGATTGACTCACCCCCATGCATCTTCCCTTTACACCCCTCCCCCCACAGAAGTCTGATACAGAGCACTCTCAGCTGGAAAAGGCAGATGGGAACAAAAGCCATCATTCTGGGGGAGCTGGTTGTTCAGGCTCTCCTGGCACCAGCCAAATTACATATACGCCAAGAGGGCTTGGAAGAATCCTGGGGAAAACGGACTACACAAAGCAATAGCACTTGAACACTTTCCCTGCCACAGAAAGGGTTAATGAGGTCAAGGGGGATACATGCAAAAAAAGAGTACAGTACTTGGGAGGGGTAGGAAGCAAGTGGGAGCAGAAGAGACCCTACGACCAAAGATGCACACTGTCCAGCAGCACCTGAGCTGAAGGCTAACAGACTGATGTCTAGGGAAAGTGTCTCATCTCAATAAAACCCCTTCAATAACCAAACTGCTTGGAACCGGCAGGTGGCAGCAAAATCCCCAGGAAAACAAAGAAGAGCATCTGCCATAGCAGAATGAGGGAGGACATGTGCTAGGAAGTGTGGCTACAACACTGCCATGAACGGGAAATGGAGACAGCTCTGAGAATGAGGAGAGGTTAGAAAACCCCATCAAAGATACCCTGTACTGCTGTGTGACACTCTGGTAGCTGATTTGATTTGGAGGAGATTTGGCAGTGATTCGGTGGCTGAATCACTGAATCCAAACTGAATAGGGAGACCCATGAAAAGGTCCGAATCGAATCGGCAGCTTCCGAATCGATTTGGAGAGATTCGGCCATAGACTATACAGGCAGTCCTTGATGACACTGGACACAGCTGCCTCCAGCTGGTAAGTCTGTTGTGGTGGGCAGAGGAGGGAGGGAAGGGGGATGGGGGTGCAGATCAATGCCCTCCACAGTGAAGGAAGGATTGGGGCTGGGACAAGCTGCCCAGTGGGGGCGGGGGAGCCCGGGATTTGGAGAGGGGGGCTCCTGCCACCGCGTGCTGCTGGTCCAGGAGCTGCTCTTCTGGTGACTCCTCCAGAGGCTCTCACCACTGGTCCAGGAGGGAATGGGGGCAGGTGTGTGGCCCTGGATCTGCACGGGGTGGGCTGGGCCAGGCTGTGCTCCAGGTTAGCCCCAGCCACCCTGCACTCCACAGGGCAGGTCTCTGCACTCCACAGGGCAGGCAGAGACACAGTTGCACTCTGGGTGGCAAGCCCCTGCTGCTGGGCTGCACTCTGCAGGGTAGGCGAAGCTAGGGCTGTGCTCCAGGAGGCTAGCCCCAGTCACCCACTGCCAGGCTGTACTCCAGGGGGCGGGCAGAGTCATGGTTGTACTCCGGGCGGCTAGCCCCAGCCGCAGCCAGGAGCACAACCCTGGCTCTGCCCACCCTGCAGAGTGCAGCCCAGCAGCAGCAGGGGCTTGCCACCCAGAGTGCACCCCTGGCTCCACCCACCCTGTGGAGCGCAGCTCAGCCTAAGTCCAAATCTCTGAATTGGTGCCCAATCTCCAAATCCAAATCGGGACAGTAATTTGAATTACTGAATTGAATCGCTGTCCCTCTGAATCAGCTGAATCCAAATCCAATACTTGCTGCTTCACACAGGACTAATACCCTGCATGTCTTCCTGTGTACTGTGTTAAAGGATTGCCAAGAAACTCAATGTACTTCACAGGCATTAAAAGCTGGCATGGACCGCACAGCTATAAATACAGCATTAAAGATGGTATATCCTTATGCTAAAGCTCCTGCTGAGGACAGTGTGTCCTAGGTGCTCAGGGAAAGGACTCTCTTTTGGATCCTGGATTAGGTTAGACTATGAACTGTGGAGACCCTAGTAGAGCTCAGGCTGAACCATCTAGATCAGAAACCACAAGAATCACACACTGGCAAATAAATGCTTTAAGGACAAGGTAGGCAGGTTTGGCCAGGAACTGAAATCACTCAACACCTTTCCTCTCACAAAGCTATGCTTCTCTGGCTCTTTTCTTATTCTCCCGTACATGTGTGTCCCTGCGGCTTGCAGATTGTAACCAAGTTGACAACCACAACTAGAGAAAGAGAAGAGGAGGTGCAGAGGGTTGTTCAGGTGGGAGAGGACTTTGGGTACACATGGCATCCAGTTGTGAGGGTAGTCTATCTGGTCAATTCATCTTTTGTTTCTATTTCAGTATTTTGCACCTGCAAGATACTGTCTGGGAGGGACTGCTTTCACTGCATGATATATTCACACCTATCTTTCTCTTGGTTACAGCAATAGGAGGGAAACTGCACAGCAGGGTGGGTTTTTAAGGTTTTATGGCCCTTCTAAGTAAGATACATGAAACAATGTTGGTACCAAGGTTGATATTTCTTGACTTCCAATTGAAGCTTTTAAGGTAATAAAAATACAATAATGTACCATATTTAATTACTTCTCACCTTAGCGTGAATTTCAGGAACAAAACATGAATTTCATTCAGTGAGATGGGCATTGCCCTGGGAGAGTGGGGACCCTACGTTCTCAGCTCTGCTCCTACGCCCACTGCTATCCAGACCAGAAGTATAACTGATAGGGGTAACCAGGGCAGCAGTCCTGAATGCTGCCTTTGTTGGGAGGGGTCTGATCACACCACCATAGTTGGCAGCAGCCGGTGATGACCCGTGCTTTGTGGCTGCCCTGCAACATCTCTCAACCAGACATTTTATCTAGTGACTATTTCATGAAAAGAAAAGAAACACCACTTGGAGTAGACCTCCTTCCCTTCCAGGGAAGTACTTAGTTGACGAAATAACTGAGCCAGGTTCCCTCTGGCCTGCTCTTCTTCTGCCCCTGCATTTCTTCCCCTTTTGGTTGCCCAGTGAGCTAGCTGCAATAGAAAGAAAAAAAGGTACTTCTGACCCTGCCTAGCCCTTGGTTTGGTGGTTGAGGCATTAGACTAAGTATCAAACATGAGTTCAAACCCCCTTGGGTCCTGGGCAAGTGTCCTAACCACTCAGCTATTAGATTAAAAGGAGAGAAGAACCTCTTGACCACACTTTCAGGGATATGCGTGCAATTAGGCACTCATTTGAGCCAAATAAGACTGCTATAGTGCATACGAACCATAGTGCATATGCTGTAAGTAGCACTTAGATGCCTTGAAGAGAAAAAGGATTTAAACCTTACTCTACTCAAAAGAAAAAAAACAACAAATATTTCAAATGTCTTATTTTCTATAGTGAAAGGTTATGGTATGAGGAAAATCAGTGGAACTAGAAGAGAACTAACACCAAAGAAGAGGTCAGTTGCTCTATGTCCCTTTGGCACACTGTCATGGGTCTTGACTAGAGCTGGCTGAAAGTCCGAATTTTCATTATGTGGAATTTTTTGTGTGGAATTTTGGGGAAAAAAGCATTCCTGCTCTGAACCTCAGCTCTGCTCCTGCTCTGTGGCAGGAAGTCTGAAAAGTCAGAGACCCAGTTCCAGCCAGAGTCCTCAGGACTTGAAGGATTTCTGCTGCAGAGTTGGGGATCAAGTCCTGTCTAATGAGGGAATCCCACAGTTCCTGAGGCTTGATATGGAAACTGGAAGCCCTGAAGTCTGTGGTATGGGACATTTCACCTGGTGGGGCTGCCCTGCAGCTACAAATTCTGGAAGCTTTGACCCTCCAGTAGGCAACTAGGTGAGCTCACAGGAAACAGTAGTGCTGATGGAAATATTCGGATGTTCTATTACATTTGACAAAACTATATTTCTATAAAATATTTCAGGTTCAATAAGCTACAATTTTCTGAAGAAAAACTGCTTTTTAGAGCATTCCCAGTCAGTTCTAGTTCTGATCCCACCCTACATACCGACTGATTGCTTTGGAGCCCAATGGCTGTCAGACAGATGGTCTGATCACCAAAAGGCGTGGACCCAACCCTGACAGATGAGCAGACTGATCTTCATAATGCAGAAAGACTACAAAGGATCTCAACTCCTGCTGTAAATACAGATTGACTCCCAACTGCCCATCAATACTGCCTGCAGAAAAACAGATGCTCCTGGGCCCTGCTTTAACCATGCAGACAGACAGGCTATTTATCTGGGCCCCTGACCCAAGTCATGCAGACTTACTGCCATGGGTAATATCCTGCCTTCCCTAAATAAAAACTATTATGAATCTTCTCCCTATTGCTTCCTGGAAAGAAAGTCCCATAGGTCTACCTTCCACCCTTCTGCCTGGATGTAGATTGTCATGGATCATTCTTTGGTCTTCCAAAGACAGAATGCAAGGGGAATTTACTCTAATATTGCAGGCCCAAAACACTCCATGTACATAAAATTGATTTGGAAAGATTAGGCATGTAATTCTTGCTAGCTCTATCATATTAACATGGCTAGCCAATTGCAAATGTTTCAAGTAGGAAACACTTACCACAAGTTGACAAAGTTGATGAAACTTGGGGAGAATTCCCTTTCCTCTGAGTTACTCAGCTGTGGTGGGTCTCCTTTTACTACTTGTGTCAGCTGATCAAATACACTATTCCATTTGGGATATGGGAATCGCCCTGTGGCCAACTCATACTGGAAAGAGACAGCAACAATGCCAGATGGGTAACAATAAGTAATACAAAGGATGTGTTTAATTAGGAGAGGACAATCTATGCATCATCCTTGAAAACTTACAAAGCAAGGGTGAGTTAATTCTTCAGCTCCTTACTCCCTTCCACAAACCTCAGTTCTTAGACCCAAATCCTATTTCATGTTTGTGTACCTATGGGATGTTTAATTAGTTGCATAAGTGCAACTTTTGGTACTTACACAGATTTTAGATTCTGTTTCCCTCTGTGACAGCATAGTATCATCCAGGTACCTGAGCAACAGCCCAAAACAAAACAGAGGAGAAAGGGGAGATCCTCCCCTTTTAATCCATGAGTCTACTGGTTAAGGCATTTGCTAAGAATGATACTATCAGGATTTAAAACCCCCTAACCCAGAGGGAGTTTAAACCAGCACCTCCCACTTAACAGCAAAATACTCTAGTCATCAGGCCAAGGGCTGGGCACTGCTCACAGCACCCTCCATCCCTCCAGCTGAAGCTGGTTCACTCAGCAGCCAACAGGGAAGCTATGTGGGGCCAGGAGAAGTGAAAGCCAGAGGAAACATGACTTGGTAAAGTGGACATTATCCTGGAAGAGGGGTGGGACTCTGGCCTCTATCCCCAGTGACTTCTGCAGCTTGCCTTTAATATTTGCTGGATAAAATGGGTAAAAAGCAGTGGGATGGCTTTTGCTCCACTGGAAGTGGAGGCCAGAGCCAGAGCCAGAGCTAGAGCTCTGGGAGTAATGCTTGTATCCAGGCAAACCTATTCTACCACTGTGTGGCTATAGTGGAGTCTTCTGAGCATGCTCACAGGGGAAGTCCAGGGCAAGCAGAGCTAGGAAAGTGGAAACAGAGTTTAAAATCTGTGTAAGTGCTGAAAATTACACTTATGTGGCTATGTAAGTAAGGTGCATGCATGCACTGAGGCACATAAAGGTGAAATTAGATTCTCCACCTTAGTGTCCTAGAGTCCCTGTGCAACACTGATATTTTCCTTTGGGAGAATGAAGCAATGAGCATTTCAAACATTGAGGGAAAGACGGCATGTTAGCAGTAGCTCCTTACATAGACACTTCCAGAATTTTTTTCTATTTGCTTTTAACTATGTACTCCTCAACTCCCCAGCCTAAGAATAAAAGTTTTCCAAAGACATCAGTGCAGGCATGTAGCAGTGCCAAAGTTAGAAAGGGACCAGTGTCTAAGATTTATTGTAGAATTTGTTAAAGTCCGCCTGAAGTTGGGACTGTGAATATGTTATTCATGCAGCCCTGGTGCCATGGCTCCCTAATATATCATACTCAGTGTTTCTCTACACGTGAATTTTTAAAGAGAAAAGTCCTTCAAAATCCATGCTCTTTCTGCTGATCATTTTTAGGCTGTAAGACATTACTTTTGATCCACAGATCTATATTATAAGGAATTGAATTCTTCAGCCTTCTGTAGGTGTCTATTTACATCTTGGTATGTAAATGGGCTCTAAAGTCCCCACTCACAGCAAAGGGGGTTGAATTTTGCTATAAACGCATTCATTTTGGAAACATGGCCTACTCTATTACCTTGTAAAGTGAAGCCCTATGACACCTGATAGGAAGCCTTGTTTCACAGAACTTCATAAAACCACACACATACCAATGTAATTCCCAAACTCCAGACATCTGAGCGAACATCGTAGCCTTGCCTTGATGCACTGGGGTCTATCCTTTCAGGCTGAAACAAGAAGAGGAAGCATAGTCAAACAATATCCAGCAAAAAGAGTAGGAAAAACACGGGGAAATATGTTTATAGTTGCTAGTACCCGTGGGGAATGTGCTGAAGCATCCCTAGAGGTAGTCTTTATGCGAGCTGTCCAATCACTCTGAGGGCTAGGCTCCAAGCTGACACTGAAACCAAATTTTTAATGGGGTTTGGTCCTTTCTTGCTGTTAAGGGTTATTATTAAATTTCTATTTTTTTCTACGTCAGAAATCTTGTGTTATTATTAATTTTCTAGTTTGTTTTTCTATGTCAGAAATCTTGTGTATACAAAGTCTTGCCTTCTCTGTTTTTCAAGAACTCCTTATAGAAATACTGAACCAGAAGGAGAATTTTCTTATTCCTCAGCAGAGCAATGGAGTGGAGGACAGGAAGGGAATCCCCAGCACAGCCCCTCTCTGCCAACTGTTGAGTATTTAGTTAAATGGATATTTTCAGAATAAATTTTCAATAAATGAAGGGTTTTAAATAAAGCTCTTCTCTCTCAGTAACTCAGGCCTCATTTCCCAGACAACTGTCAGATCACAATGCAATTAGTCCTCCAGACACCCAAAAAAGTCTTCCAAAAAAACCCCAACAGAGTACAGATGGGACTAGACTTATTGATGAGCAGAATTATACATCCAGAGAAAGGAAATACATACAAACCTATTATCAATCTTTGCATATCACCTTAATGAAAAACCCCTGGCTGTGATTTTTAATATATAATTTTGTTGAGTTATTTGAAAGAAAGAGCCCTTACCTAGATTCTACCACAAGCAAAAGACTGGGAATCATTTCCACCTGAACAGTGATAGGTCTGACTTACATATTTATTATTTACAAACTGAAGAATCTGTTTGCAAAAGGAAGAGAAGGCATAGATCTCAGTATACAGAAGTGGGAGCAGACCTAAAAAGTATCACTGTATAGTCAAGGCATGTCTAGATACTAAGGGCTTGTTCTACCGTGGTTGTTATGAAACTTCCTGTTAGCTTCAAAGAACCTAAACAAAGAGGCACTCAAATCTGAGTTATGTTTGGAAATACAGGCTTTGATTCACCTGTGTGCAAGTTTTCCTTGCTGCAAAATCAAGAAAAAAATCAGTCATAATTTTTTGTGAAGATTCATTGTATCATATGCTCAAAATGAAGCTATTTGAAATAACTATTTTTAATCTCTACTTTGCACCCCTAAGCATTACCTTCTTTCCCTAGAAAAACAAACTATAGGAACTGTTTTGTTTCTCCTCATTTGTTTAGGTGCTCTTGAAGGTATTGGGTCTCCAAGGGATTTACAGACTGAAGGTACTCTGAAGCAGACCAATGAAGCTGGGACACAGCCTGACATGCTGACCCATTCATTTGGTGACATTTGTTTATAGCCTGTAAGACACCTGTTATCCAAACCTGATACATAACATACTTATTCAGATAACGCTGGTAGAGAAAAAATGTAAATGGTATTACTTTGCTCAATGTGACATGGTATCCAAAGCCCATGAGCCCATAAAGGAGAGATGCAAACTTGATAGATTCATTCTTGTGATGTCTGAGCTGGCTATCAGGTCTGGATGTATGTTTAAAAGGAAAGAAGCCCAGTAGTTGACATCTGGAGGGTGTGGGTGCCTTCAGTGAATATATGGAGGAAAGAGGAAGTCAAGATATCCTAGGCCCATTGTAAGAGGGGCCCCTAAACCCTATGACTTTAAACAGAAAAGACAACAGCTAACTGAGGGCCAGCTGAGAGAAATAGGCAGCCAAAAAGATAGAGTAATAGCTCCAAAGCTCCAGGCCACTTACCTGAATCAAGCTGGTAAAAGGGCTGCAGGGCGGGGCTCCAGAAAGTGTGTTAAAGTACAGTTGCAGCAGAGCTGAGCAGGCTGCCAAAACTGGGCAAATGAGTACCCTCTGCTACTGAGCATACAGCCAAACAGCAGAATGACAGGGCTGCAAGGCATTATGGAAGACAGCTCACAAAAAAGCTGGCCTGGCCACAAGGTGGTGCAGAGAATGCTTGATTAGAAGAGTCTGGCCACAGGGCTGTGACTCTGCTTACTGAGAGGCAGGTGGCTGAGAAACAAGCCTGTAGATTCATTAATGGGAAACCCACGTGCCTAGCTCTGAGACACAGGGATCAGGTGACCAGAAGGGAATGCAGCTAGTAGGTATCTAGGCCTGGCTTCAGGGCTAGGGAGTCACTCTGCACCTAAGTTGTGGGAACAAATGCTTCCTGAAGAGAGGAATTAATAGAGTAATAAGGTACCCCAGATAGGCCAACTGGTAGGACCTACTTTTTACACAAGCAGTCTGTGGGCTAAGCCCACTCAGAAACTGCAAGGCCCTCCCTATTTCTGAAGAAGGGGCAGTAAGTGTATAACAAGCGATTTCATGGGACAAAAAATGTGAAAACAGAGATGGGAGCGATGGTCATACATTCATAACAAGTGCTCCAAGGGGGGACATTGAGCAGACCATACTGGCTAATGCCCACTGGCCCTCAAACAAGTCCAAGGAGGCAGTGGATGCTGCCTAGTGAAACTCTGCCCAGAGCTGTGTGTGGATGAGAGACAGGAAGACAGCCTCACAGTCATCAGCGGTCTCTGCAGCCATAGCCTCCTTCCTGGTCAGATAGATGGCAAGCTTGACTACAGCCAGAAGGAGGCTGACCAGGAGGACCTGGGATTCGATGGGGCCCTGGATGAGGAATGCATAAACAAAGGTGCAGGGAGTAGTGAAGCCAGAAGCTTGGCAAGAGGTTCTTGAGGACGTGGTGAAGGGGTTGCAGCCTGGATCACTCAAAATGGGCATGTGCCAGGATCTCCCTCTGCTGACAGAAGAGGCAGGTGTCGGGGGTATTCATAAAGTGCACCAGATACATGTGCATGGCAATGGCTCCATGGAGGTGTTGTTAGCTGAGGTCCCCAGTGGCTGGTGAGATGAGGATGACTCACCAGGGATACTCAGCCTCACTATGGATGTCCTGTCACTTGGTGTCTGGGTGGGATGTGAGGACAAGTTGGTAGAGCATGCAGTCCACTAGCATGTAGAGCTGGTTGGAATGGGCTATATGAAAGCAGACTGGTTTTTTATCCCCTCGCCTGCTGATGTGGTACAGTGGAACCTATTGAGGCACGGGCCCCATGACAAGCTCCAGGGGGTGCTGGGAGATACCGTAGGTGGGGTCTGCCCTCGCGCAGGATACCGTAGGTGAGGGCAGTTTTTGGCAGGGAAGCCTTGACCTCCTGGAGTAAGTGCAGGGCATGCACACTGTGGACAACTCCATGCACTGAGCCAGTGCAGAAGGATCTGCCCACCCCTGCCTGGAATAATCCAGGAGGTACAAGATATGGGTGATGCTGGCCAGGATCATCCTCCAGCACACCAAGGGAACCCCAGCTGCCAGCACCGCCACCTGTGGATTTTTCAGCATGGCCTTGGCTAGAAGGTCTGTGCCCTGGGCAACCGTGTCTGGGGACCCAGAGGTAGAGATGACATCCCATGCCCTGAGGGGGTATTGGTAGAACTGTCTCATGTGGGGAGGCCTCGCACGTGGAAAAGCTGTTGGTCATATCAGAACCCTCAAAGGCAGTGGAGGAAGGCATGTCCTATTAGGTACCACGCCACCTCGTTACTGTTATGGTAAGGTAGCCTCTGTAGGACTTGAAGGTGGAAGGTGTGGCTCTGGCTGTAGAGGCAGACTAGACCCTGCTCACACTTGCACAAGGAGAGATAAGGACACTTCCAAAGACTCAGTGTTGTCTTGGCTAGAATAAGCCCTGCACCCATCTCTAGAGACTGGCTAGAAGATACATGGTCACAGGCAGCATGTTGAAGTGGTGCCTGAGCATGGACAAAATGAGCTGGTTGATGAGCAGCACCCTCCCATGGAGGAAGAGGCAAAGCAGCAGCCCTGTCCATGTCTGCAGCCACTCAAATACCTTGACCTCCCACTGGTACCAGTTCCCTGGTGGGGAGGGGTGGCTGGGGGACCAGGTACAGCAGTGAGTCCACACTCCAGCAGATGCCCTGGGGCACAGGTGAGCAAGCCCACCTGCCACCTACTGTCAGGCCTGAGCTCGTCCCAGATAACCCGGGCAGAGGAGGCTGATGACTAGATGAACTGGCGGGACTCCACCTACACCAGGCCACCCACATCTTAGACAAGGAGCACATCATTTGCATATGTCAAAAGAACTATTTATGGCTTGGTCCTGGAACACCAGGCCTGCCATCTGCTTGAGGGCAATGGCATAGAGTTAGCCTGACAGAGGACAGCTTTGACATACTCTTCGCCTTAATGGGATGGGCTCCATCATGAGCCTCCAATGCAATGCTGCGGCTAGTAAAGCGACCAAAATGCTGGCGTGCATCCATAGATGCTTCTCGAGCAAATCCCGGGACGTCATTCTCCCCTTGTACTCAGCCTTGGTGAGGCCGCAGCTGGAGTACTGCGTCCAGTTTTGGGCTCCACAATTCAAAAAGGATGTGGAGAAGCTTGAGAGAGTCCAGAGGAGAGCCACGCGCATGATCAGAGGTCCGGAAAACAGATCTTACGAAGACAGGCTGAGAGCCATGGGACTCTTTAGCCTGCAAAAGCGCAGGCTCAGGGGTGATCTGATGGCCACCTATAAGTTTATCAGGGGTGACCACCAGGATCTGGGGGAATGTCTGTTCACCAGAGCACCCCAAGGGATGACAAGGTCGAACGGTCACAAACTCCTGCAAGACCGTTTCAGGCTGGACATAAGGAAGAATTTCTTTACTGTCCGAGCCCCCAAGGTCTGGAACAGTCTGCCAGCGGAGGTGGTTCAAGCACCTACATTGAACACCTTCAAGAGTAAATTGGATGCTTATCTTGCTGGGATCCTATGACCCCAGCTGACTTCCTGCCCTTTGGGCAGGGGGCTGGACTTGACGATCTCCCGAGGTCCCTTCCAGCCCTAATGTCTATGAAATCTATGAAAATCAGTGTCCTGTTGACCTTAACCAGATACTCTGAGGAGGCATACAGCACTTGGAGAAAACCCACAAAGCAGGGACCAAAACTGAATGCCCTCAGTGTGCTGGTGAAGTACCCCTGAACTATCCTGTTAAAAACCTTCTCCAGGTTGAGGGACATGAGGACAAATGGCATCCCTAAGAGCAAGCTCAAGGAGGTCCTGGACCAGGTACAGGCTGTTAAAAACGGTTCATCCCAGCACCGTGTATGTCTGGTTGGGGCAGACATCTGCCAGCATGGACTTCAGGAGCGGTAAAATGACCTTTGCTACAACCTTGTAGTTCATGCACAGGAGGGAGACTCGGCACCAGTTCCTTAGGTTGTGGTGGTGATGTCAAGAATGGTGTCCCACTTCTTGGGCAGGAAAGTCAGAACAGTCCTTCCCCGTCCTCTTTGGACTTGGCCCAGACAGCAGTAAGGTCTGGGCTGAGGATGTCCCAGAAGGAACAGTAGAATTCCATGGACAGCCCATCTTGCCCGGGGCCTTGTTGGTGGAAATCAGGTGGGACTGGAATCCAAGAGCTCAGACAGGATGAGAGGACTCTCCAGCCAATCCCAGCCTGTGGTAGGCCCTCCCACAGAACCTGGTGGGCCTCAGCATTTGTCAAATCTGGTGAAAAGAGTGCTGCATTAGAAAGCCTTTGCCCTTGCATGCAGCTCACCAGGATTCAGGAAGGGGGTTCTGTCCTCTGCCAGGAGGCAAGTGATGTATTTCTTGGTACCCTTCTTCTCCAGAGCCTAGAAGTGGGAGCCATGGTTCATCTCCCTGAGCTGGATCCACAATCGTATAAACACGCCACAAGTACAACAGTCATCCAGAGCCTAGAGCCTTTCCTGCTTCTCCCAACACTTTCCACAGAAGGATGGGTTGTCCAAGTTGGTGGCCAGGTGCCTCTCCAGCTCCAAAACTTCCCTCTTGAGCTGCTGCTTGGCCTCTTCTTTCTGCCGGGAGTGCCCTTGGGTGAAACCAGGCAAAAGACATGGACATGCACCTTCCTCATGTCCCATCACCTCCACACTGAGGGAAAGGTTTGCTGCTGCTTGTGCCAGGCCAGTCAGAACTCCTGGAAGGCTGCTGAAAAGCCCAAGGCTTCCAGTAGGCTGCTTGTTAAAGTGTCAGTACACTGGCCCCAGGCGCTTGGGTAGCAGAGTGACCCAAGTATAGACAAGTTGGTGGTTGCTTAAGAGAGCCAGCCTGATGCCAGGGGTATGAGCTTGGGTGGTGTTCAGTGTGATCCTGGCCAACACCAGGAGTGGTGCATCTGATGTTCCTCCATCCTGACAAAAGTGAACAGGGTGTGTTATTAGGATGGCAGGCATGCCAAATATTCATCAGGGAGTGGTCAGAGATGACCCCCCTGAGGACATCTGTGGTGGCTGGGCTCCACTCCCTGCCCATGCAGCGCTGGGTTTCTAGGGCGATGTTAAGGTCCCCGTCAAGGACCAGGTACCTGTGAAGGCTAAGGATACTAAGATAGGCAGCTGCTTGCCAGTCCAGGCCATCCCTGAGCCCCACACAGAAGTGTAGCATGTTCAGGAGAAGCCCCTGTACCTGAACCCAGAGATGGAGCACGTTGAGTCCAGTCAGGAAGAACATCACCTTGGGTAGATTGGAACAGATCAAGGCAGCCCAGTGATGTGGAGCACCCAAGGCTTATTTTGGTACTCTGAGGGCAGCCTTCCAAATCCACATTAAATTTGTTTATCATCAAAAAGAATGGCAAGCCAAGAAAAGGCAGTAGGATGGGAGACCAGAGTAGGTGGGGCAGGATCAATGCAGTCACCAGCAGGTGCTGTGCCCACTCTCAGAGGCAGATCCTGCCATATCCATGAACACTCCTATGCCTCCCAAGAGGCATGAAACCATCCCAGAAACAAAATTTCACTTTGGCTTCTTAACAGCCAGTATGATGTGAGCTGCTT
Source organism: Crocodylus siamensis (assembly GCF_052110815.1). Classification (NCBI taxonomy): domain Eukaryota; kingdom Metazoa; phylum Chordata; order Crocodylia; family Crocodylidae; genus Crocodylus; species Crocodylus siamensis. Next base: position 49,920,612 of record NC_143402.1, read on the forward strand.
TAGTCTGTTCTAAGATATCAGCCTTTTCTACTGTTTCTATTTCTCTTTTATGAATCCATTTTGTCAGTGTATTTTGTTAATGAGATACCAAATACTAAACACAGTATTCCAAAAGCAGTTGCATCACAGGTAAGAAAGTTCTTTTGCTAATTCTCTTTGCATCTCCAGAGAGCTGTTTTTGTCAGTCAGAAGGTAGAGCAGGGCGGGAGTTTAAAGACTAAAGGGTTCAGAGTTAGCTTGAAGTAGGCTGTTGCCTACAAAAGCTCATGTCTTTCTGAACCATTGGTCTCTAAAGTTGCCAGTCTGTCCTGCCTTCTGCCTTTCTATATCCGGGTTCTAAAATGGAAAGAGAACAACAGAGCAAGTAAAAACACCAAGAGGATTCTTGGTGAACACTTGGTCCCTACATAAATTTATTTATTAGGAAAGGAAGGAACTAAACAGATAAAGAACATCCAAGACCTAAAAACCATATTATTTGCATACAGAGGAGATGTTGGCAGAGCAGTGTCCCAATGCCCACATGTTCCAGCAAATAAAAAAAACAACACTCCAAAGAAAGAAGCAAAAATGCTTAACAAATTGCTGCGGATGCATTCAAGACAGTCTGATATTGAGAACATTGAGAGCCAGATTCTATTCTACCTTTTAGGCACAAAAGTGGACTTAGGCTTCTAAGTGTAATTCTATTCTACTGTGAGTTCCTGAAAAAAATGTGCAAAGGGTAGGTGGGTCTGCCTCCTCCTTACTGTACTTTCCCCACCTTCTTTCCAAGTCATAAGGGTCAGTTGATGGTGTTTTATGAAAGCAAATGCAACAATGGATTTTTCAGGGACTTGAACAGGTGGAACAGAATCATATTAACATCCCTAAGTCCCCTTAGACACCCAATAGGTAAGTAGAACCTGACTCAAAATGTTTCTTTTATAAAGGATAGGCAAGAAGGGTATATAACAGGCAGCATTTTATTTCCCTTTGGACACTTGAATAGCAATTTCCTAGCTTCATACCTGAGCATTTTTGGCCCTGCCTCTATACTGTGATTGCATAAGCAAGTGTATAAGCAAGCACAGTAGGCTTGCTTATACTGGCTGGGCACATATGTGAATCCTAATTTTGTCCCCAGGAGTTGAGGAGGCAGAGCACTTGCCCAAGAAACTTGAAACCTAAGCCCCTCCACAGTATAAACCTGTGTATGCCCTAACCACCATACCACAGATCAAGTATTACTTGACCATCCTTCCAGCCCTCCTTTGGAAACTGACCCCCGGGCACCTAAGAGAAAGAGATATGTGGGGCCAAGAGGAAGAGACCAAGCCAAAGGGTGTGAGGCTTAATGAAACGGCTACAGCTCTGAAAGGAAGTAAACCCTCAGTTCTAGGAAGGAACCTTACTCCAAAAAAGCTAGTAACTGCCCCAGTGCACTGCTCTTCATCCACTTTATCCAATGATTATTAAATGCAAGAACTCTAAAAAGAGTGTTAGAAAGAAGCTTGAATAACTCCTATCTCTGGCAGTAGTTAATGCAATATACTAGTAAGGCAGAATAATGTAAGCTCAACCCACCTGTGGATGCTGATAATACAAGGAGGCAATTTCTAGATACACCAGACAGAAGAAGAGCTTCTGGGATGAGTTTGTTTCTATTCCTGTGTGCCACACCTTTACTTTAGCCAGGCTTTTGATATGGTCTCCCACAACATTTTCACAATTAAGCTAAGGAGATAAGGGTGGGATGAATAGACTATATTTCATAGACATTAAGGCTGGAAGGGACCTCGGAAGATCATCGAGACCAGTCCCCAGCCCCAGGGAGAGGAAGTCAGCTGGGGTCACAGGATCCCAGTAAGATAAATGTCCAATTGACTCATAAAGGAGTCCAGAGTATGTGCTTGCATCACCTCTGGTGGCAGTCTGTTCCAGGCCTTGGGGGCTCAGACAGTAAAGAAGTTCTTCCTTATGTCCAGCCTGAAATGGTCTTGGAGGAGTTTGTGACTGTTTGACCTTGTCATCCCATGGGGTGCTCTGGTGAACAGGCATTCCCCCAGATCCTAATGTACACCCCTTATATACTTATAGGCAGCCACCAGGTCCCCCCTGAGCCTGCGCTTTTCCAGGCTGAAGACTCCCATGGCTCTCAGCCTGTTTTTCATAAGGCCTGTTTTCCGGCCCTCTGGTCATGTCTCTCCTCTGGACTCTCTCAAGCTTCTCCACGTCCTTTTTAAATTCTGGAGCCCAGAATTGGATACAGTACTCTAGCTGCGGCCTCACCAAGGCCAAATACAGCAGGAGGATGACATCCTGGGATCTGCTTGAGAAGTATCTATGAATGCAAGCCAGAGTTTTGCTCACTTTGCCGGCTGCAACATCACATTGATGGCTCATGTTCATCTCGTGGTCAATCATGACCCCTAAGTCCCTTTCGGCCATGGTGCTAGCAAGCGTAGCACTGCCAAGCCTATAAGCATGCTGCGGGTTTTTCTTCTCAAGGTGGAGTACCTTGCATTTTTCAGCATTGAAGGCCATCAGGTTTTTGTCCACCCATTTTCTGAGCCTGTCTAGGTCGGCCTGGATCATCATCCTGTCCTCGGCTATGGATGCTTTACCCCAAAGTTTGGTGTCATCAGCGAACTTGGCCAGTCCACTTCTGATACCAATGTCCACATCATTAATGAAGACATTGAAAAGAATAGGCACAAGCACGGAGCCTTGGGGGACCCTACTGGTTATGGCACACCACAATGATTGACTTCCCTCAACTACAATTCTCTGGGTCTGACCTCAAAGCCAAATCTCCAGCCAGCAGACTGTGATGTAGCCAAGGCCGCAGTTGGACAGTTTTTCTATGAGATGATCATGGGATACCAGATCGAAAACTTTTTAAAAATCAAGATATATAACGCCAATCTCTTCTGCCTTGTCCAGGTGATATGTCACCTGGTTGTAGAAGGAGATGAGATTGGTCAGGCAAGACCTACCCGCAACAAACCCACGCCGGCTTTCCCTCAGGAAGTTGCCTTCAGTGCATTCAGTGTCTTGTGTAGATGCGCCCAGAGAGACCTAGACAAACTGGAGGCTTGGACCAAAAGAAATCTCATGAGGTTCAATAAGGACAAGTGCAAAGTCTGGCTAAGCAGAAGATCTGCAAAAAAGGACCTGGGGGTTACAGTGGGCAATAAGTTGAATAGAAGCTAACAGTGTGCCCTCGTTGTGAAGAAGGCTAACTAACAGCATCCTGGGCTGCATTACTAGGAGTGTTGTAAGCAAATTAAGGGAAGTGATTCTTCCCCTCTATTCAGCACTGGTAAGGCCATATCTGGAGTATTGTGTTCAGTTTTGGGACCCCCACTACAGAAAGGATGTGGACAAACTGGAGAGAGTCCAGTGGAGGACAACAGAAATGGATAAACAGCTGGGGCACATGACTTGTGAGAAGAGGCAGAGGGAACTGGGCTTCTTTAGTCTGGAAAAGAGAAGACTGAGGAGGGGATTTAATAGCAGCCTTCAACTACCTGAAGGGTGGCTACAAAGAGGATAGAGCTAAACTGTTCTCAGCGGTGGCAGGTGACAGAAGAAGGAGTGATGGTCTCAAACTACAGCAAGGGAAAGTTGCATTAGATATTAGGGGAGGAGTAAAGCACTGTAACAGTGAGGTAGTGGTATCTCCAGAGAGGTGGTGTAATACCCATAGAGGTGGTGGAGTCTCCATCCTTGGAGGTTTTTAAAACCCAGTTATATAAAGCCTTGGCTGGGATGATCTAGTTGGGAATGGTCCTGTTTTGAGCAAAGGGCTGGACTAGATGACCACCTGAGGTCCTTTCCAATCCTAATTTTCTATGATTCTATAAGTTTCCATTTAAGAGAAAAATGAACCAGGATCTTGCCTTAAAATTCAACAAGGCTGTTACTCTGCAATTCCTCTCAAAATCAAGTCCTAAGATAAAATTAATGTAATCACATGTGTAATCCAGCCATAGATTCAAAAACACCTCAATCAGGAGTGATGGTTATGCAGTTAAGACATCTTATAGGAACATGCAGTCCTAAAAGCAAACACTCATGATTTTTTTAGTAGTTAAACTACCAAGGAATCTTACACTGCACTGCACTCACTGGAAGCTCAACAATCTTTTTACATGACTTAAAATGGTACAACAAACTCCCCTCTCTTCCTAATACATCAGCATTTTGAAGCAAAAGAAAATAAATGGAAATAGGAGAGGAGGAAAAATCATTAGAAATCTCTGAAATGTACTGACACAAAAGCAGGAGCAGATCTGTAAGTGAATGTAATAATTTTAAACCTCTAACTTCCTTATACAGGAAGAGATAAGCAGGAAATGCAAGCTGTCAGCTCCTCTGAGATACTCCCCAGGGAGATACACAGCACATGGTTGAAGAACATATCAACTGAAAGTTGGATGACCAGATAAAAGTAAAGTCCTACATGCTGGGAATTATAGTCTTTCAGGCCACAGCTGCTTCAAGAGCTGCTGCATGTCCCCCTGTAGAATTATTTGCACCAAATCTGGCTTGCAATTCAATTCTAAAGTGAACTAGCATGAATTATTACAAGAACTCTCTTCTGTTCCAATACAGACTGGGTACAAGCCTAATTCAACAAGATGGCTTGCTAGCTATGCTATTATATTGCTTCTTTTTGTTGTTGTTTAGGAGATTATTAAAACAAAAGTCTTAAAAATCTGCTATGGGGATTACTCATTTAACATGACTTTACCACTTGAATCATTGCATCATTCAAAGAGTTTCAAGCCAGCTCCTGTAGATCACTGTCCAAATAAGTCAGCTGTCTGAAAGGATTCCAAAATGAAGTGACAGATTGGGAGGGGAATGATATTCCAAAGTTGCAAACTGAAGGATTATGCAACATGTAAGAAACCGCTTTGAGAATCCTGAATAACTATTTTTGGAAATGATATTTAGCAAATTATTGTAAGAAAATACCATCACACATGCTTTTCAAAATATAGCAATCTACAGTATTGTATTGATATTGAATGTATAATAATATATTGTTATATTAATATATAATACCATCTGTGATTAGGAACAGTCAGCATGGATTCACCAAAGGCAAGTCATACCTAATCAAACTAATTGCCTTCTATGATGAGATGACTGGCTTGGTGAATGAAGGGAGACCAGTGGATGTGCTCTACCTTGACCTTAGCAAGGCTTTAGATATGGTCTCCCACAACTTTCTCACAAGTGAGCTACGGAGGTACAGGTTGGATGAATGGACTGCAAGATGGATAGAAAACTGTCTGGATCATTGGGTTAAGAGGGTAGTAGTTAATGGCTCAATGTCTAGTTGGCATCTTTGTAGCTTATTCCTTTTTATCATGCCATTAATTGAATGAACATCTGGCCATGTAACCACTTTAGGAATGATTAACTGGTTAATCACACCTTAAATGTAACATGTAGATAGGGCCTATGAGTAAGAAGAAACCTCTCCCTTGGCATGAGATTCTATCAATGACCATTCTGGAGTTTCATGCAGCATCTTATGAAACACCTGTTCCTAATCATATATAGAGACAGAATACTGTACCAAAAGGTCCCTGGTATTGTTTGCTGCAGGGAGTCAGTTTGTTTTAGGGGGTTAAGTACTAGAGAGAACTGTATTCTGCTCTTTGCCTTGCTCTTGGCCTCTGCTAGACTACCTTGTACAAATAATCATTTCTCCTCCTCTGTGCTTCTGTTTTCCCATCTTTAAAATGAGAACAGTTATTCTAACCTCTTCTGTAAAGTCCTTTCAACCTGAACAATAAGAAATGGTATATAAAGGGATAAACTACTGAAGTTTAACCGTACATACAGAGAGAAAGCATGCAGGTAGTTAATACAGAGAAGCTAATGTCCAGTAATCCCTGCCCTCTTTTTCCCTGCAGTAAATGCCCTAAGAGATGGGACATTATTATAAAAATGTTTATACGAAATTGTACTATTCTTACCTATTCTACCCCAACTCAACTGCTCCTCGATTTCCTGCTTCCACGTAGGTCAACAAAGAAATTTATTTGTGCAGAGTGATTATCAGCAGAGATAACCTTTCTGAAAATGGTCCCTCCTCCCCTACCATTTTTTCACAGAATTTTTTAGGAGACTGGTTTCTGTTTACATTGGAATACTGTTCCTTGTAAGTGTCCCCTTCTGAGGGAGTCTGAATGAAATGGTCTAGACTTCTATGGTAGGAGAATTCAGGCAAAATAATGAAAGAGCTGGTATGGAACCTCTAATAACTGAAGTATGTCAACATAATTAATGCCAGTCATCTTAATGAAAAACTGTTTTTGTTACATGATGGTTGTTTGAGGCCATCCAAAACCCTCTTAAGTGGACCCACAATCATGTGCGGTGCACTAGACAGCCCTGTGCTACCCACCCCAGCTGCTCCAGAACTATGCGGTGCCTGCTCCAATGTGTATCCACTCCATGCTGTATCCAGCACATTACTTGAAGCAGCAACAAGCTCAGGAGCCTGACAGGGAGCAATCCTGAAAGCACAAGGGATGTCCATCCCATCTCGAAGGAAAGGTAGCAAAAGGACACAGAAACCCCTTTGGCTCAGCAGGGAACTTGTGGACCTCCTACATCTAAAAAGAAAGGCTTATGAAGGATGGAAGACAGGAATCACCACAAAGGAGGAGTATTCTGCACTGGTCTGCACCTGTAGGGTGCAAACCAGGAAAGTCAAGGCTGCAATCAAACTCCAGCTGGCTACACATATGAAGGACAATAAAAAGTCCTTTTTCAGATATGTGGGGAGTCGGCACAAAAGCAAGGGTAACATTGAACCCCTGCTAAACCAAATGGGACACCCAGGAAAAAGCCAATCTGCTTATTAACAGGTACTTTGTGTTGGTTTTTTACCAGCCCAAAAGGACCGCACTCCTAGCATGATGCAGGAAGGCCAGGGTGAAGGTGAATTTATACCCAGCATCCGTGTAGACCTTGTAAAGGAACACCTTGAGAGGCTGGACACCTTCAAGTCACTTGGTCCTGATAGCTTGCACCCTGAAGTACTTAAGGAGCTGGCAGGCATCATAATCCAGCCAATGGCAAGGATGTTCGAGCACCTGTGGTGCTCAGGTGAAGTACCCAAAGACTGGAAGCAGGCCAATGTGGTGCCCAACTTTAAGAAAGGGAGGAAAGTAGATCTGGGGGACTACAGGCCAATCAGTTTGACCTCAATCCCTGGAAAGATTTTGGAAGAAATTATTAAAGAGACCATTCTAGACAAGCTGACTGATGGCAACATCCTGGGAGACAGCCAGCATGGGTTTCTTGCAGGTAGGTCTTGCCTGACCAATCTCATTTCCTTCTATGACCAGGTGACATATCACCTGGACAAGGGAAAAGAGATTGACATCATATATCTGGACTTCTAAAAAGCCTTTCATCTGGTGTCCCATGAGCTCCTCATGGAAAAATTGGCTAACTGCAGCCTTGGCTACATCACAGTCCGATGGCTAGGGAATTAGCTCCGAGGTGGGACCCAGAGAGTGGTAGTCAATGGAAGTGAATCATCATGGCGCTCCATGACCAGTGGTGTCCCCCAAGGATCTGTCCTTGGACCCATACTCTTCAACGTCTTTATTAACGATGTGGACACTAGTGTCAGAAGCAGATTGGCCAAGTTTGCCAATGACACCAAACTTTGGGGAATAGCGTCCACACCTGAGGATAGGCTAGTGACCCAGGTTGACCTTGACAGGCTTAGACAGTGGGCAGATAAAAACCTGATGACATTCAATACAGATAAATACAAGGTACTCCACCTTGCTGGGGGAAAAAACCCACATCACACTTATAGGCTCAGCAGTGAGCCATAGCCGAAAGGGATTTTGGGGTTATGACTGACCACAAGATGAACATAAGCCACCAATGTGATGTCACAGCTGGTAATGTGAACAAAACTCTGGCTTGCATCCATAGATGTTTCTCAAGCAAATCTCAGAATGTCATCCTCCGGCTGTACTCAGCCTTGGTGAGGCTGCAGCTGGAGTACTGCATCCAATCTTGGGCTCCACAATTTAAGAAGGATGTGGAGAAGCTTGAGAGAGTCCAGAGGAGAGCCATGTGCATGATCAGAGGGCATGAGAACAGGTCTTATGAAGAGAGGCTGCGCTTCATCCTGGAAAAGTGCAGGCTCAGGGGTGACCTGGTGGCAGCCTATAAACTATATAAGGGGTGTGCATCAGGATCTGGGGGAACACCTGTTCAGCAGAGTGCCCCAAGGAATGCCAAAGTCCAACAGTCAAACTCCTCCAAGACCGTTTTAGGTTGGACATAAGGAAAAACCTATTTATTGTCTGAGCCCCCAAGGCCTGGAATAGACTCCCTCCAGAGGTGGTGCAAGCACCTGCTCTGGACACTTTTAAGAAACGTTTGGACACTTATCTTGCTGAGATCCTTTGCCCTAGCTGACTTCCTGCCCCTGGGGCAGGGGGCTGGACTTGGTGATCTTCTGAGGTCCCTTCCAGCCCTAATGTCTATGAAATCTATGAAAATCTATTAAATCAGGCACCACATACACTGGATCCAGCATGGAGAAGACGTGCTGGAGTGGGTGCTACATGCAGCAGTCCTGGAGCAGCCAGAGCAGATGCTGTATTCAGTGCAGTCCTGGAATGGCTCGTTTGGGACTGTGCTATTTGGAGCACCCACTCACTGTATATGGATGTGGCGCCAACTTTGGCTGCTCCAGCGGTATGCACTGGATCCATCATGAAGCGGATGCGCACTGGAACAGGCATCACATGCAGCATGGTTCCAGAGTGACCAGTCCAGGGCACATGCTGGATCTGACATGCAGGACTGATCTGTGCCCCTGAGCCAACCCATGGACTGACCCCATGTCATTCTTCTGGCCCACAGGACCAGACAAATTTGCCACCCCTGATCTAAATGGGCAGGATGGAAAACTCATTTTTGTCTCTCCCACAGAAAGAGAAAAATGGGGTTACTGAAACAGACACAACCTCACTGCCTGCAGTGGAAGCTGTTCAGCATGTTCAGTGATGTAATGAACTAAGTTTAAAGAGGAAAAGTCCTACACTGGATTAACCTCATAGACATTTTTAGCTTATGAATGAGTAAGGAGAGGTATGTTCCCAGTTGAAACCACTGAAGTATGTGAATGACATCACCAGCATGCCTTTGATAGAAGGGGTTTGTTCAGAGCTCAGGCATCTCTGAGTTATTTGCTATGCTGCTTATGTATGACTCATGGAACCATGCCATGTTGCACTGACTGTCTCCTCCTAAAGCTATTGCACTTGCATCTTTGTTTCTCTAGAAAATCTGTTACTTAATCATAAAACTATTACTGTCTGCCAAACTTTTGAGAAAAAAACAACTGTCATAATTCAAAAGCATTTGAGAGGATTGTAACTGCATGTAGTTTGATCCAGAAACAGTCTAACTGTTTAGTTAAATGACTGAGCCTCATGAGAACTAGGGCACAGGATCAGAAATATAGAGCTGGTGAATATCAAATGTAGCCTTGCTGCTACTCTGTCTGTAGGAAGGGTTCACACAGCTCAGACATTCATGCAATCTCTTTCACACATACCCAAAGTCAGAAGAAGCACACAGTATAGGGGTTTTATTGTTATTTGTTTAGGCGTTCTCTCTTTCAGTACATGCTCTAAATCTAACACATTAGATTTTTTTTAATAGTGACAGGATTTCCAAATGGCCAGGAAAACTGACTCCAGGACTGTGGTTTTTCTTGCTGAGAGAAAAATGAGTTCAAGGTAGCAAGCTAGCTTTATCTCACTGCAGTGTCCAAGTGCTGCCTTCACTCCCGCTAGTGATGCAGACTAACTGGAAAAGTAACATCCATGAAAAAAGCCAGTGATGGAAGTTCCAAATCCAAAAAGTCAGCTCTTTATCAAAAATCTCTAGCCAGTCTGCTTCCACTCACACTATTTCAATTGCCTCTTACTTGCAAGAGTTCCTCTGCATATCACCTGCCCTTGGTGACTTTGCAACAAGCGACAACATCTGAAATTGGATGCCAGTGATGCTCTCTCTTAACACAGCACCATCATGGCAATCCCTTGTAATCAAGGATAACTGTCTTCCATGACTGCCTTATCTGTGTGTTCAGAGATGGCTGACAAAGCCAAATTGGGATCAACATGTTCTATTGCAACTTGGGCATGTGCAGGGTGGGTGGCTCTGGATCCTTGGTTCAGTCAGTGATACACTGTTCCTGTTGCTCCCGCTTTTCCATCTCCTGTTGTCATTGTGAGATTTCAAAGTACTGAGATCCTTGCAGTAAACTCTTCCTTTATTTGGGCAGACCTGGGTGACAGTCACCTATGACCTGATGTCAACATTGCATTTTTTCAAGCTGGCCTTGAGGACATCCTTAAAGGGCTTTCTCTTCCTACCTCTTGAGCATACACCTTGACTGAGCTGGGAGAATAAATTGGGAGTCTGGAGTCAGATATCCCAATGATGTGGCTGGCCCAGCAAAGTTGATATCAGATCATCATCTCAACACAAGCATGACAACTGGATCAGGCTATCAATAAATTGTGCTTGATAAAGGAATGACATAAGATTGGAACACTGGAATTAAGAAAATCAACTCTTTTTTCCTTTTAATCTTGTGGAGCATGGAGGTAGAACAGTTCAGACATCTTGCTATGGCTCTAGTCAGGCCGCAGCTGGAGTACTGCATCCAGTTCTGGGTGCCGCACTTCAGGAGGGATGTGGACAGCATCGAGAGGGTCCAGAGGAGGGCCACTCCCATGATCAGGGGACAGCAGGGCAGGCCCTACGAGGAGAGGCTATGGGACCTGAACCTGTTCAGCCTTCACAAGAGAAGGCTGAGGGGGGATCTGGTGGCTGTCTATGAACTTACTAGGGGGGAACATCGGGGAATGGGAGAGACCTTGTTCCCCCAAGCACCTCCCAGAGTAACAAGAAAGAATGGCCATAAGTTATTAGAGAGTAGGTTCAGACTAGACATTAGAAGGCACCACTTCACAGTCATGGTGGCTAGGATCTGGAACCAACTTCCAAGGGAAGTAGTGCTGGCTCTTACACTGGGGGTCTTTAAGAGGAGGCTTAACAATTACCTAGCTGAGGTCATTTAAGCCCAGTTCTCTATCCTGCCCAAGGCAGGGGATCAAACTAGAAGATCTGCAAGGTCCCTTCCGACCCTACATCTATGAATCTATGAGTTCATGTCCTGTTCTAGATCTGCATCAAATGCTGCCCACTATATGTGGTCCAGCTATAAACGGGTATCTGGTCATTCAGACACAGGAATCAAAGGCAGCTTGATGTGATGCTGGTTATTTGCTCCCTTTCTTGAGTGCCAGTGGCTAAGAAGCTGGTATTCCTTATTAGAAGGAAAGGCTAAGCTGGCATATCTTTTAGGCTAGGGTTTGGTAACTGAAAATCCACAGGCTGGATCCAGCCTGCAAAGCCCAAATATTGGTGGCATCTCAGAAGAGCAATAATTATGTATGAAAACCAGTCCCAAGAGCCATAACTCAGAAAAAAATGTGGACTGAGATTTTTCAAGAAAATCAGCAAATGGAAAACATGCCTAAGGCTAGAAACTGACATCACCTTTGTGCCAACATAAACATTTTTATGGCAGCACAAAGGCAAGGAAACAGATGTCCATGTCCCTTGTTAAATCGCAAATGTTCAAAACGTGGGGCCATGACAGGTGGTATGATTCTATACTACTATTTTACAGCAGATGTCTGCTATGCTTTAAGGTGGTAGAATGCAGGCAGCCCAGAGCTGCCTGCATTCTCCAGCCTCCCCAGGCAGACACTCCTGGGGCGTTAGGGGCCCAAAGCTGAGCACCTAAGGAATTCCCATTCCTGGGGCACACCCAGAGTGCTGTCTCACATGATCAGGCTTCAGCTCCTGGGAGTAGCAAGAGCCTGACCCTGTGGGACAACAGGCAATGTCAGTGAAGTGAGACACCTGTGCCGGGACGCATCCCAGCACAGCTGATCTACTTCACTTGATGACATCTGTTTATACCCTAAGTCCTTCTGACTACTTTGAAAATCACAAACATGGCCTTAAGATGTGAAGAAGATAAGCAGAGTTCCAATGTTTCAGAAATTACTGCACAGAAACTGAGTGATTTCTTCTCTGTTGCTTTTGGTTCCCAGACGTATGTATTCCTGACATAACACAATTTTGAAACATGGTGTCGGGATGAGTGAAATTCTCTGTGTCCCACAGGAAATGCAACACTGGCAGCAGCAGTGTAACCTTTGCTTCTGTTACCTACTGCTGAAGGGAGTTCAGTTTTCATGGCCTGTTTTGCCCAAACTGATCCCACCAGTGATCTCTATCGTTCTTATTTGTATTTTTATTTTCAGGAGCTGGACATGTGCTCTGAGGAAGTGGACTGATACCTTCAGCTTAGCTAAGAAGTGGAAATCCCTTTTGATCTGGGCCAAATCTGAATCTGTGAGCTAGAGGGTGAATCACTCCATACTCCATGCCGCGCACAGCCCATTTGAAAGGACTGCTAATTCCTACTTACTGCCATATATGGTCTGCACCCAGCATCTCTTGTTTTGGCAATGGAGTCGACGAGCTGTCCACTAATGCCAAAGTCACAAAGTTTGATATTCCCATTTCTGTCCAGAAGAATATTGGAAGGTTTAATATCTGTGAAAGAGAGAAATTTAAATAGGTACATAATGGCTGAAGGCTTCCACTCCAAAAGTCAGTATTGTTGCATAGTGAGAGACACCAGAAATCAGTGCCAAAATTCAATACTGTGTTACCTCTGAAGTATGTGCAGTCAGTAGCAGGGGACCCAGAGAGATACCTCTACCTACAGAATCATGTGGGGTGCTCTGCAGACCTGATTTTCCTTTTATATCTACCACTGGAAAGCTTTTCCAGTTTATCAATTTTTATAAAAATATGAGAGTTCTGCCCACAGATGTCTAAAATATTCCCTATAAATATTACCTGACAAAGAATGCCTTACATTTGAAAGCTTATCTAATTTTGGAACAACTGTGTGGGTGGGATAATAAAAGATATCACTAACAAAAATCAATTGCCTCATGAAATATTCCATGAAATTTGGAATTGATCAGATGCGTTTCAGAGCTGGTGTGTTATAGACAGGGAACACAGACTTGTCTTTCAGCAGTATGTAGAGTTTCTCTCTCCTTGCCTACCTAACACACATCAGAAAACCTATCAGAGGCAAGCAGCAGGTGGTTCTTACCCCAATATAGCCAGTTGAAGTCACTGCTATACCCCCTCCAAAGCGGTGGTTTTGCTACATATCACTAGCACAGTGGTTGCTTGTAAAATTCAAAGCTAAAAAGGCATGTCAAAACTGAGGCTTCTTCCATTCTGTTAGTAACACATTAATTAACAGCCTCACTTAGCTGCTCAATGCCTAAGTAAAAATCCTTGTCAACTGCAATTCAGCTGGCAAAAATTTAGCATTTAAGCAAATAAAAATATGAAATGAAACATTTAAAACATTAGAAATCCTGGATACACAGAATTTTAGAGTTCTTCTTAACAGCTCACCAACCCTGACAATTCAAGCGTGTCATGACAATTAGTAATTCAGACAATAACAACTCTGTTTCCACAGCTTTTGTCTGCACAGAGCTCGGCTCCAGCTCTGGATGCTTTCCACCCCCCGACAGGGGCTCCTCATTACACTGGATGGGCAGAGAGCAGCTGGAGCAAGAGCTCCAGGCACTGGGCAGAAGCTGCTGGTCTAACGTTTCTACCCACCTTTTAACAGTGCTGCATAGTGGAGCAGGATCAGGAGCTGTAGGTGAGGAGAGCAGAACAGTCCTGCCGAGGCCACTCCTCCCCTTCCTCCCCCCCTCCCACTCCTGCTGCACCACTCCAGGTGGTGATGGTAGTGGGTAGCTTTTGCCTGGTGGCTTCTGCTCAGAGCAAGGCTAAAGCTTGGAGTGGTAAGGGAAGGAGTGGAAATGGGAGGGTGAGGAGCCACTGGAGGTGAAGGGAAGCTGCACGCTGGCTGGGCTTGGCTCCTCTCACCTCCAGCTGTGGCTACTGCTCCTGCCCCGCTGTGCAGTGCCACTATGGGCAGGTGGAAGCTTTAGACCAGTGGCTTCCGCCCAGTGCCTGGAACTTGCTCTAGCTTCAGCTGCCTTCTGCCTGCCTGGCATGATAAGCAGCTCCTGCAGGTGGGGTGAAGGAAAACAGCCAAAGCTGGAGTGGCCCAGGTAGCCTGTGTGGCATGCAGCAGATAAGGGAGGGGGCAGGTATCACAGCAGCAGACAAGGCAAGAAGTTTTCATTTTTTGCACTTTAGATGTTAAAATAACATGGACGTCTTTGAAAACAATGTGTAAACAAATACTGTGAACAAACATATTTACAGGCTTTATTTATATAACTAATTCATTAATGGCATACAATTTATACTTCTACTTAAAATAGGATCTACATGTGCATTTCTATTATTTTTTTGTAGGGAAAAACTGTTGATTCTCAGAAGAGAAAGATTTAAACTTACCTCTATGAATTATTTTCAAGTTTTCTTTTAAGTGGTTTAGTGCTTTCACAGTCTAGAAGAAAAGAAGGTGGTTATGGACCAACTGCATAGTTGTGATAGACACTATTTGAATGCAACAGATTCTTCACTGCTTTAAAAAAAAAACCCCAAACAAAAAATAACTACAGTTTTTATGTACACAGGGGAAGTGAAACAGAAGAGTAAAGTGTTATAATTTATCAGGACACAAGCCATTAACTAATGAAAAGATTAAACTTTAGATCTTGGGAATTACAGTGGAAGCTGAACAATTATTTTATATTTGTGTTTAAAAGTATTTTATTATTTTAAACATATGTTATATTTATCTTAATAGCTAACTCGTGGCCCAGCTTGGCCAGTGTTTAATTTATGCTGAAGATTATTAATGACCACATAATTCCACTGATCATTTCAGTGGAACTAATAGATGAGTAAGGGACTACAGAACACAAAAAGATATGAGTCAGCAGAAGCCAATGGGAGTTTTGTCACTGATTTCATGGATGGAAAGACATTGACATAAAAATTTTTAAAAAGACTGAAAATTAGTAATATTTTCTCACTTAGTTGTTTGCTGAATAAATTATCAAAATGATGTCCCCAAATTTGTATTAAAAATATAAATAGCTGCTATACTGTTAAGCACTCAAAGGATGTGATCAATAAAGTACAACAGTTCTCTGAAGAATGATTCTTACAAATGGCCCCTTTTTTACTTGTCGAAACATCTGCCTCCCAAAGAGGAGAGAATTACATCTCCAGACTGGAAGAACCAAAATATGCTTTAATACATTTTACTCCCAACTAATCCTGCAGAGCCTGCACAGTGCACAGCGGGCAAGATAGCATCTCTTCCTTCTTGTGTGTCTTGAAAAATATTATTTACCAAAATTTCCGTCAGACTGATGCATTTCTCTCTAAGCCATGGAGCTGCACTGTTGTTTGCTAGGTTAAAATCTGGCCTAAACAAATCTGATTTGTACATAAAAAAGGAAGAATCCAGTTTGTACATAAAAAAGGAAGAATCCAGTTTGATTCTCAAGTGCAAGTTCATTTATAGTGATAGTAGCCAGGGAAAAAATATCCTGTGCATTCTTGGTATGTTCACTTTATGTATTTGACACCAATACATATACATTATTTTCCTTACTGTTCATGGGGACTTTAGCACAGCAGTAGGGAAAAGGAAAAAAAAATTAAATGACGATTACAAGATCAGGGAAATCAGCATGAGGTTTAGCAGCAGGCATAATGTCTGAGCTACTTCTAATCTATTTTTTAAATTGTTAACATGTTTGCATACTGGTACAGCCAAGGTAATTACCTGGTAAGCTATCTTTTCTTTAAGAGGTACACTTTTTAAAGCTTAATCAGAAGCCACTTACTAAGCAATTTCTTTTCAGCTAGTATCACCTGATTCCTGAAGTGCAACTCTGCTTCACATTCCATTCCTTAACATAACTGAAAACCTGGGTAGCCAACATCATGAAACTTTCTTAATAGCCTTTTTTTAAAACCAAACTCAGTGTCCATGTTACTAGAGTTTACTGGTAATTTTGATAGCTAAGATTTTTGAAAAATGTGCACCTGACGTTTTGATCCTAAGCCATATTTAGGCATCCAAATAAACAGCCTAATTTTCCAAAGTGTTAAGTACCTGAAGTGGAATTCTGTTATCCTTTGTGTACCTAAATGACAGTTTTCCAACCGTAAAGATGGCACTTAGACGCGGTTTACAGACATATATGCATATATAATTATATTGCACATACTGAGTAGGCTATGGACTGGCTGGGCAGCTATACATCTATATAGGCAGGTACACAGGCATAAGTCCCAGAAAAAATGGTGGAAGGTCATCACCACATATCCACATTTTAGCCCCAATAACTGAGTGGTTAAGGGACTTGCCTAGGACACAGAGTTCCCCCACACCCAGAAGGGACTGGAACCTACAACTCTCACTTCCCAGCACTATGCTCTAACCATCAAAGCAAAGGTCAGATATTAATGCTGTCCCAGTGTTGCCAAATGTCCTTAAAAACAGGCTAAAAACTCTTGTCCATGTAGTCCATAAAAAATTCAGCTATCCATAAAGAAAACAAACCAAAGGAACTTGTAGCTTGTTTGAAGATCCCTCATCAGAACGAAACTGGAGACCAGTTTGATGAACTGATAAGCCTGGTGTCTAAGCAGAAGCACAGTACCCTACAGGGAGCTCATGGGAGCCTGACTAGCCCCCTCCCACGGAGCAACCTGCTGCTGCATGTCAGACCACGGTTTCAACCCTGAAGCTCTGGCCAGACCAACACAGCTACTCATCTCGGTCTGCCATCCTACAGTTGACCACCCAGGCTAATCAAGGCTGTTCTGAGGCTTCCAGGAAAATCTAATCCGGGGTGGGCAAAAGGCTGCCCACAGGCCAGATGCAGCCCGCCAGACCATTCCATCCGGCCCACGGGACCCCTAAAAAATTTAGAAAATTAATATTTATCTGCCCCTGACTGCCTGTCATGTGGCCCTCGAAGGCTTGCCAAAACTCAGTAAGCCACTCAAAATAATTGCCCACCCCGGTCTAACCCACTCACTAGCACCAGAATGTCCTGCCAGGGTCAGTTAACCCTCTATTCCTCCATATAAACTCCAGACCCAGAACAGGAAGTGTCTAGGCAACAGGACTCAACTTGATCCTCTGTTCTTTGCCCAGTCTCCCATCTTTTCAATGTAGCTTGCTCTCTGACTGTACTTTCTGCCTGATCTCCTGGCTTCTTGATTTGGTCTGTACCCAGGGTTCTGTTCACTTCTCATGACCCTAGTTGGCACCTCAATCCCTGAGTGGCCCCAGACCTGCCAACCCACAATGCTCCTATGTATGCCTGCCTGTAACACTGCTCGTCTCACAGGTAGGCAGACAGTTGTGCTTCTTTGGGAGTCCATGCTGGGATGGCGGGGTAGGGCTGGTTGGTGATACGGTTGTGGTAGGCTAGGGACAGCATGGAATTGGGTATGGTTGGAAGCATCCACGGGTGGGGAGAGTAGAGGATCCCTGGGGTGAACGCAGCATGGTATGAAATCACTGCTATTATCAAACAGTGTTTCTGACCCAAGATTTGTTTTTAACTGATAATCTGTAAACTTTTTACTGACAACCAAACTTTTTAACTATGGTTGATGGCTGACGTGGTAGATAATTGTCCAAGGCTGGCATAACGTTTACATATACATTAAGTAAAACATACGTCAGCAAAAAAGTTTGACAGTAAAAAAAAAATGTCTTGAGCTGGCAAACCTGTGCAAGTCTCCTCTTTAGATTCTACTCTGATATTGAGGTACTTTCGAGTTGAGCAGCAGTCTTCTGACCAACTGACACTTGCTCTAGGTTGTTTGGTTCCTACTAGCCCTCTCTTGGCTGCCCTGGGAGCCAGTATTTTAAAGGAAGCACTTTTGGGGCTAGAAAACGGAGAGAACCTTTCTTCTGCTGCTTCTCCTTCCATGCCTCTAACCCTGTTCACTAGTCATGGTTTTTTGTCCAGTTATAATTTTTTAAATTGCACACAAACATGGGGTGTGTGTATGTGGCTACACAGCTGCCCTGCCACTCCATAGGCTACTAACATGCACAGTATACATATGGATGTTTATGTATCTACACTGCAGAGATAATAAAACTGCAAACTACGTATGAGTGCCAAAAAGACCACTTAGGTGGCTGGAAAACTGTTATTTAGATCAGTTTCCTAACCTTTTCCAGCCCAAGGCACACTTACATTAATAAAAATTGTCTGCAGCACACCTGTTAAGGCATTCCCCATCCTCAAACCTATTGTAGCACATTGTAGCTCATTGCCATGGCAAAACTCCGTGACACACCTGTTCATCCCTGATGGCACACTTTTGTGCTGTGGGACACTGGTTGGGAAATAGTGATTTAGATACCCAAAATGTAATAGAATGGCCCCATAGAAGATCACAATCATTTAAAATCTTAAACCATGTAGATATATGTCAAGAATTATTATGGGAACACATCAAGGATTGAAAAGTGCAATATTAATGTTTTATTATTAATAAAAGGATTATTTTAAATGTTGTTTCCAGGT
This sequence comes from Crocodylus siamensis, assembly GCF_052110815.1. NCBI lineage: Eukaryota > Metazoa > Chordata > Crocodylia > Crocodylidae > Crocodylus > Crocodylus siamensis. Next base: position 49,939,277 of record NC_143402.1, read on the forward strand.
TTGTTTTTTGTAAGAGAAAGGATGACAGAAAAGAAAATTCCTCAATATTGAATTATCCAGTCAGTGTCTGAAATCCTTTGCAACTCACCTTACGGGGAACTACTTCCCCATGAGCCCGGATGCTTTTATTTTATAACACAGAGTGAATGAAGCAAGTTTTGCATTTAATTAACAGACTTATGATTTTCCTAACTATGCTGCTGAAGTAAGCACATATTTACGTGCAATAAAGCTAAAACACTAAAAACATATAAACTGTATTGGATATATTTCCAGTTCAGTTCTCTGGGACTTGTACCTTGGTCAAACCTATACCAATTCCACCAGAATATTCAAACACACGTTCTTTCACAAGGATTATTTCTCTGCCAAACTTCAGATTTTCCTTCAGAGTTGCAAAATTTGTTTTAAGAAAATGTTTTCACTCTCCTGCTACTGAAAGACTGGAAGGTCGGAGTTCTTTTAGGAGAAGTAGGCATTGTTTTTAAGAAATTGCTTTTGGACAGAGACCAGATCTGAACAATTGCTGCTCCAAATGTGAAGTTTTGGAAAGGTAACAATTATTTAGAACAAGGATTAACCAGATCAAAATCCTTCACATCTCAGATCTCCTATTACAAATGATGTTATGAACACAGTGGGTACATCTACATGAGTGCCTGTGCAGTTGTTACTGTGCAGTCATTTAGCATTTGCTTTAGCAAGTACTAAAAGACTTCACAGTAACTGCTGTTACTGCGCGGTCCCAATGGTGCATGGGGTCACTTGCAACCCTACTGCACAGGAGCAATGAGCTACTGTACAGTAACTTGCTGCTACTGTGCAGTAGTGTTGACATCACGGTTTGTGACCACTGATGCGACGTTGCTATAGCAACAGGCTACGTCACTGTAGTTCATCACTACAAAGACATAGTGTCTCCTGTAGATGCACCCAGTGAAAATGTGGCACTGTCCCACAGTGAGTTGGGGGAATGTATGTTTTATATTCAGTGAGAAAGCAGGTACGGACATCTAAGAGCCGGCATGGAGGGCTGGACAGCCTGTCTGTGTATGGCTTTTCTTATCAGTAAAGAAGGCTCTTGCAGAAGAGGGATTTCAATTCTCAGACCTTTGTTAAAACCAAAATAACCAGTTCTCCTTTCAGGCTGTCAGGCTGGCAAGGGTTTACCCTTGAGTGGGTGCACCTACACATGGCCCCCCACAGCACAGTTGTTACTGCACTGTCATTTAGTACTTGCTTTAAGAAGTACTAAATGACGGCACAGTAACTGCGCCATCCTGCCAGCGCACGGTTATTTTTACCAGCTACATCGCCACAGTGGAACACTATAGCAAGGTAGCTTGTCACTATGGCCAAGTTGTGTTGGCATCACAGTTTCTGCCTGCTAATGCTACATCACTGTAATGACAAGCTATGTTGCCACAGTGCTTTGCTACAGCAACGTAGCGTCACATGTTGACACACCCAGTTGGAGGTAAAGAAATGCATCTGAGAAACCCAGTCTAAAACAAATGCAAACCACTAGCATGTCTTCCTCCCCAGTGAAGCACTAGGTTTTATAGACTATTACATGGTAACAACAGAATGGCAATAAGTTTTATATGCCCACCTTTCCCTTGCTGTACATAAACTGCAAGAAAGGTGTTCTAGTTCAGTTTTCAAACTTGGTTTCCTAAGGCTTAACCCCTAATCCTGTGGTATACAAGACAGGATATTTTTCTGAACCCAGTTAATCATGTAATTGTTCATTTAGGTAACTCAAACATATCTATCTTTTGGAACTCACATTTAAGAATTGTCCGCTTAATTGCTGGAGGGGGAGAAAGATACTTAGAACGAGTAATTTATCTGAAAGGTCAAAGGGTCCAGTTCTGACAGCTACAGAGGCAGCAGGTTACAGTTCAGCTGCTTTTTGACAAACAGATGTTAGCACTAGAGGTGGATGAGAAGGGGGCATACTGGTGTTCCAGCTCCCAGGTTGGAGCATTACACACATGCCTCAACGGCAATCTCTCCGGCCAGGGGGCCTTGGGTTTCCCCACCCCCAGAGAAGCCCAATCATTGACAGCTGCCCGCTCCCCTGCTAGGTAAAGCAGCAACTGCCAAGGACAGTCCCTTGTCTTGCAGGGGTAGCAAGAGTGAGGAGGACTACTTTCTTCTCTCCTCTGCCCCTCTCTTGCCAGGTGTGTAAGAAGGTGTGTAAGGAGAGGGGGTGGGGGTTACCTACTGGGGCTCTCCTGACTTGAATGGCAGCGCTGCTATTTCTTTTGCTTGCTCCTAGGAACATGACTTTGGGCTGCTGTCCTTGAGGTGCAGACAGCAGCTCGAGCTCTTGGAAGCTGCTTCTGGTGCTCCCCTTTGCCCCCCACCCCAGAGGCATAACTGTGCCTCCCATAGCAAAGTCTTTGCATCCTTCCACCCTCTTTTCCCTCCAAATGCTCAGCTGTACCAATGTGGTTCCATGCCTGTCAGGAGAAAAACTCCTGGGGAAAGGGGACCAAACTGGTGCCCCCTCTAAGTCAGTGCCTGAGGCTAGTGCCCTGCTTGCCCCAGCCTAGTTATGCTACTGCCACCCATGGGCATTTTTGATGCTTTTTGAACAGTCCCAGAATTCCCTGGAACTGTTAAAGGGGCAATGAGAATGAGCTCTACCACTTGAGCAATCCCAGATTGTCCCAGAAGCCAGCCCCAAAGGTTATTAAATACATCTGCATTAGATAACAAACCCATGTGTAAGGAAATAGGTCTTGAGCATAGTAAAACAATGGTATAATATTAGAAAGTATGAATCAACCAATTCATTCATTATCAGGGGGAAATGATCCCCAAAAAATCATATGCAAAACATTTAAGTTATCTTTAAAATGTGGTAAAATAATTAAAATACTTACAGCTAAAGTGATTTTTCCTAAGATTTCTTCTGGAATAACATCATCTAATACACTATATACATATTTGTAAAATTTATCAAACGAGGTAGACATAAGCTCCATACAGATCCAACAGTCACCCTAAAAAAAATGAATATCTGTTACTGTTCAGCTGAAGTACTGCACAAGAAAATGCGCTACATGCAGAAAGGACTTTCATATTTGATCAAGCCTATGAGCCATCATCATGCATTATGCTCCAAAGACACTCAGTTTGGCAGGGTTCAAGCCATAAGGAAGAGTGGGCCCTTGGATGCACATACTAACACATCCAAAGAAATTAAAGGATTTTTTTTCTCAAGTCATGACAATCTGTTTCTCCTAGAAAAGAGGGAGAATTATAGGCTTGGGAGACATCTCATCCTTTTCTGTGTCAGTGGATCCCAAGTGAAAAAAAAGAAAAAGAGAGAGATAATAGTTGCTAAAATCCAAATCAGAGCTGCTGTTCATAATTTACATCCTTTTATTGAAAAGCTATAAAAGGAAAAAAAAAAATTACACTGACCAACATCCAGATAAGACTAAACTCTGAGTTAAAGTAAACTTTACTGAGAGACTACCATCCCTTCTTTTCAAATTGTGCCTCTCCCCTAACACTTTGGCATGTACACAGGCCTATGGGAGCCAAATGTTGAGCCTCTTGAAATGTTAGCTACAAAGAATTTCATTTTTTCACATATATCCATCATACCCAATATAGCAGGAACTGCACAATGTAATCATAACTGTATAATAGGATAGTGTCTAATAAAATGAAGCATTTTATGAAGTCATAATTAAACATTTAAGTAAACTTAAAATCTAAATGTATTTATGTAAAACTGATGGCAACCTGACTATAGTGATTAAATTAGCTTTTTACTTAGAATTAAAACCAAAATCAACTATAACCCAGGCCAAACTAAGGGCTACTGTATCTTAGTTTATGATTAAGATCTGAGCTGCTCATGGTAGACTGGGATAACCTAAAAGGGCATACTTTCATTATCAGAAATACAGTCATAATTTAGTGCCAGTATTTTTCTCAAGAGACACACTGCACACTTGATCCTAAACATGCTGCAGCATACTTATTCCTTTAAGCATCTATAACCAAAATGTCAAATGTAGGGGTTGCGAGCTGAGATGACTAGCCTGACATTCTCAATCTGACTGACTACCACCTAGAAGACATATAGTAAAGGTTAGTACAAGAAAAGTGCAAATTTATGTGTTTCTAGGAAGAACAGCTGATAATATAGGTTGCATGCAGTTCAGAATTAGAAGGTGTGTAGAGAAGACTTCATAATATCAGATTTTGTTCATTGGTAAGTGTTGTGTATTAACGTTTCAAATAAGTGTTGTGATGTGAGAAGGCTGTGACCCTTTTTTCCCTGATTTGTATCTGGCAACCATTGTCAATGTGCTTGTAACCTTAAGGCTAGATGATTGCAGTGCGCTCCATATTGAGTTACCCTTGAGGACTCTCTGTTGCAGATAGCACAGAATGTGGCAGCCCACTTTCTGATCGGGGTTGGTGGCTGGGAACACATTACTTCACTGCTTCTACACTGGCTCCTAATAATCTAGTCACAATTCAAGGTCTTGACCCATAAAACCCTAATGTTGTTGGTTTGTATAAATCAGGTGAAATTTGAATCACAAGTGATTGATTATAAGCAGAGAGCTATGTTTTCCATTCGCTGAGGAAAAACATCGATTTTCTCTTTTAAAGGAGAAAATCACAGATTTTCCTCTTTAAAGGAGAAAAATGTGGGAAATTATGGGTTCCCCCTTGCAGGCTGGCAAGGGGCTGCAAGGAGCACGACTCAGGGGGTACCATGTGCATGTGTGTGTGTGCATGTGCACGTGGCAGCTAGGCAGCGATAGAGAGCAGCTCCCGCAGCTCCCTCCAGGTAAGTCTATGTGGGGAGAGGGCACAGGTGCTGCATTGGGGAGGGAGGAGGCACAGGCCACACAAGCTTTTGGGGTGGGGGAGCACAGGAGATGTGACAGTGCAGCACAGGTGATGCAGTGGGGGGGGTGGGGGATAACAATGAGATGTGGCGGGGGGGCACAAGACTTCTGTGCCCACAGCAGGGCATGGGGCTGCAACCAGGCCAGACCACATCTGGAGGAGCTGCCTCTGCAACCCAGCAGGCAGGACTCAGTGCAGGAGGGAGTGTTGCATCGCTATGGCCACCGAGGTCAGGCTCAGCAGCAGTGGCGTAGAATTATGTCCTCCATGGCTGCTGGGTGGGCAGGGGCACCTCACCTTGGTGACCATGGCAGTGCAGCATTCCCTCCTGTGCTGCAACCTGCTCACTGGGCTGCAGAGGTGGCTCCTCTGGAACTGGTCCGACCTGTGCCCTGATGTTGACTCAGAAATCTGGGGGGCACATGCTCCCCCCACAGATTGCCTGTGCCCTCCCCATCCCCCACATGTGGCCTGTGCCCCCTCCGCCCCCCTCCCCCAGCACATTGCCTGTACCCCCACACATTGCCTTAAAATTCAAAACTGCCACTATTAGGACCTGGAGAATGGCTGTTAGGAAAATTTAATGCTACAGTATCAGTTGACATTGCATCGTTGAGTTCCATTATTTATGGGAGATCTATTTTTTCTAAACAATTATGAACTTAGATAAAATATGGGTTTCCTGAGGAAAATGAGGCTTTTTTAAAAATTGAGAAAATACTATTATTATAGCCTTCTTAGATGCCAATGAACTCATATTAAAAAAAGCTGAAATTGAACTGGGAGACTGGAAATGTTATAGAGTTGTAGTCACAGAGAAGCAGGGCTAGAAGGGACTCCAGTGCTCATCCAGTCCAACACCCTGCCTAAGGTAGGATCATCCCTATTTAAACCATCTCATACAACCATAATCAACTCTACATTAGACTACCCTCAGCCCTCATGCAACATAGACCCAACACCCTAACCTGCCACATGTAAAGCAGAGAAAGCACACCAGCCAATGTCCTGCTTTTATAAAATGCTGACAATAATATGCTCAAAGGTAGCAGGGTCCTGCCTCTTGCAAAAAGGAAGGCAGCACCCCCTACAGTCCGCACCAATCTGACAATGGGGTTAAATTTCTTACTAACTCCGATATGACAGAAACAGAAATCTTTATCTCTTGGGCCCATCTAATAATAAGTGTAAAACAACTGTGACTTTGTAACATTTTGTAATATTCCACAAACAGATCTATGTGAATTTGGGCAAGACTTTTCCACATGTTTGGCATAATATCTGACAAATATGAACAATTTAGTAATCTAAACTGTTGTGAATTCCTTCATCCTTACAGCTTTGAGGTGGACTTTTAACTGATCAAAGTTTGAGGCTGAGGTTTTCAAATCTACCTATAAAAACTCAAAAATCCAGAAGCAGAAACTGTTGGAAATATCTGCAGAATAGAGTTCAGTGTGGGCAAACTTAAGCAGCTTCTTTGGCTATAACTTCTGCTGAGCTCAACACTGTGTTGGCTATACTACCACTTAGTTCTTAGGCTCTAGCTTAAAACATTGTGAAGTGTTTCTACAGACTATAGACATATCTAAAAAAATAAAGTTACTCAGTAACTGGAATTCCTCACAGTGTATTATCCATATACACAATCAGCTCTGGGTGTCTTGCACCCCTAAATTTCAGAGTTCTTACTTTAGCAGTCCCTATAGCGTGTACTCTAGCCCCATTCCCCCCATGATCCAATGGGGTGTGCTAATCTTGCTCTTTAGCTTCCTCTCAACTCCCATACTGTGTTTGGCTCTGGGGAAGAATGGAAGTAGGGTAGAATCCAAATGTGTATATGGTCAGTACATCTCAAAGAACCCCTGCTACTGCTAAGTACCTTAATTTACTCCTCCAAGCAATGATTACACACTATTTCCTATAAACACATACACAGCCATCCTAGTGAGTGATTCCAAAGTAGTGTCCAAAAACTGGAAATGGGTCTCAGACTCCCCTAAGATAGCATTTCCCAAACTGTGGGGCATGCCTCCCTGGGAAGGTGAGAAAGGTTCCTAGGGAAGGTGTGTGTGAATCACAATGACAATCAGCAGCCACTACTTTAGCCACTCTCACAAACCCTTACCTTAGTAGTTACCATTTCTTCCTCTCACCACCACTTCCCATCAACAACAGGAATCAACAGCAATCGGCAATAGGGGCTGTGGCAGAAGGCCATTTCTGTTTCTCCCCAAAAACTCTGCTCTGTGACAATTTGGTTAGGATGGGCCCAGCAGAGGATACATACCTTACCCTATCTCTTTAGGTAACCTGAGCTGGATACATTCCTTAGGGAGGGGGAATCCTGCTCCCTCTACCTACCTGACAGGCATCACATACCTGGGTGAGGGGCTTGGGCACCCTGGTGGGCTAGAGACTGCCAGTCGGCCGAGCAACCAGTGATACAGTTCAAATTGGTTGGCTGACAGCCAACAAGTGCTGGCCTCCATTGGACCAGGTAAAGGAGGTCATAAGGGCTATATAAGTTAAGGAATGCCCAGGAGGAAGGGACAGCAGCCATGAGGAAAACTCAGAGAGAGAGGAGCTGGACCATCTGAAACTTGCTCTCTCTCTCAAAAATCATGATCAAGGAACTGCCTGCTCCAGAGGGAATCTCCACCTGCCTCTGGATGATACTTGTGAGTAAGCTACCTGAGGTAGATACATAGCTTGCAGTAACTCAGATGTGTGATCAAAGGTTACTCCAGCCACCCTGTTTCCTCTATGGGATTTCTGATACTACTCAACTTTGTACACTATTCCAACCCTACTCCTTGTAACCAATATAGTTCTCCTTTGTACCTAGCATGGGACACTTATTGGGAGTGGGTCTAGATTATGCCTTGGGATCCCCTTGGTTCTGCTGACTAAGGGAGACCACTACTTGTGTTTCTGGCTAAGGGAAGCACCCCAAGTTTTTGAAGTGAGTCAAGTACCCTCAAGGGCTACTAGGCTTGTGTTTCCCAGGGAGCACAGAGCCAGAATCAAGCCATCCCTGGGTGGTGGCAGCTCCCCAGTGAGGAGGGTGACTCAACACAGGAGCACCTCCTACTGGCCCACCACAGGGGCAATCAGAGGCAGCAGCTGAAGTAGGGAGGTGCAAGACTGCCTGACTTTACTACAGTGAGATGTAAACCCCCAAGGTTTGAGGAACACTTCCCTAGGAGAATAACTAGTTAGGACTACTCTGCAAAGTGCAGAATACTGGAGGTATGAATGGAACTCTGGGTGGCAGCTCTGGGGGCCTGTCTCTGCTTCAACTAGGTTTTTGCATGAGGGAGACAATGCTTCTAGTGAATATAATGTGGCTCCGGAATTGTTCAAGGTGAATGGCATCTCATTTGTTTTAGAGCAGACAAGCTCCATGCCCTTAGAAGAACCCTCCTCAGTTGCTGATCAGAGACCTTTAGGGAGACCTGAGCATCAAACCACTGACAGCAGTACATTGCCAACACCACAGGGATAATTAAAAGAGCAAAAGTGTCCTCAGTTACATAAATAAAAGCAGAACAAGGAGGGAAAAAGCAGGACACTATACAATGAAGATAGGGGTGAAGACCAAAGATAACCTTACAACCCAGGTACTGAACACAGGCAGTCCTCGGACTTACGACACAATTGGTTCCTGAAAACCACATCTTAAGTCGAAACACTGTAACTCAAAACCGATTTTCCCATAGGAAGCACTGTTATAAATGTTATAACACCCTATTTTCACCAAAAATAACCAAGAAGTTTGTACTCAATCAATTATAGATGTGCAATATAGCTACATTAATGCATTTATACTGTAAATAGCAATCATATTGATTTGAAAGGACTTCTTTGGTGACTTGCAGGACTTTTTGAAGGGCTCTTGGTTGGACTTTTTGAATAGTTCTTGGCTGGAGTCTTCTCAGGAGTCTTGACAGCAGGTTTTTCTGGAGACTTGAACTTGTTCACTGGCATGGCGTCGCATCAGACCAAACGTTGTAAAGTTGAAATTGATGTCAGAAAGTTGAAACAGCGTGTCAATTTATAAACGCTGTAAGTACGAAATGCTGTAACTCAAAACGGTGTAAGTCGAGGACTGCCTGTAAATAGTTTGCCTCAGCCCTCAGTAACAAGGTAGTTGAGGACAATAATAACATACCAAATGTCAATGAGGACAGTGTTATGAAAATTACTATGTCTGAGGTGGAGATTAATCAAGAACCCAGATACTGAAAAAATACAGCATATGAAATAACAATCTTTTTGTCTGACTAAGTAATAATACATCAATTCAGGGACAGTGCCTCTGACAGGAGAATAGCAAAAGTGACAGTCTTACTAGTTTGACTTCAATATTTTACAAGATCTTGGAACACATATTAAAGAAATAAAATGATCAGGGATATGGAAGTAAACAGAAAATGGGACAAAACACATTGTTTTATCCAGGGAAGACCATCAGACCAGTGTAACACGAAAACTGGGTTTTTTTAGACAAAAGCAATATAATGGACCTGACCTATCTAGATTTAAGCAAAGCTTTAGATAGCATTAGGGATGCACCAATAAAGATTTTTTGGGGCCAATACTGATGGACAATTGTTAACGAGCCATATCGGCTACTGATGTGATTGCTGATATGCAGACCGGCAACTTGGAGAGCAGCATCCAGGTGGTAAGCCTGTTGAGGGGGTGGGAAGGGGTGGAGAGGAGAGAAGGGGTGGAGGGAGGCAGACCAAGGCCCCTGTGGTGAGGGAGGGAGTAAGGCTGGGGCTAGGCCAGGGGCAGGCACTGCTCAGCTGAGGTGGGGTGCGGGACAGAGCCATGAGCGGCTCGTCTGGAGGGCATGGGGGGCTCCTGCCACACTGTGTGTACCCCAGGGCAAGGCATGGGGGGGTTGTGCCTCCCAATCTGTGTGTGGGGTGAGAGCAGGCTGCTGCTCCAAGCCAAGGAGGTATGCTGGGTTCTTTCCAGTGGTGGGGAAGAAGTTGGGCCAGGGCTGCACTTGGGCTGGTTGACGGCATCAGTGGTAATACTGGGGGAAGGGGGTGATAATGTCAATTTTCCTTTTATTGGTGCTACTTAATAAAGCTATTTCTCTCTCGCAAAGAACTCAGAAAGACGACAATAACAGGTCAGAATGTTTTTGACATCATGAATTCCTATTTCAAACCTCTGGGTTTATCTTGTGATTCAAGTGTAGATGTTTGCACTCCTAACAGTGGTTTCCCATGTCACCCTTAAAAGGATCTCACAGCATCCCAATTGAGAATCACTGGTTTAAGGGAATGGAGAACATACCTTAGAGGAAATTAAAAGAGCCTGGAAATTAAAAGAAGCTCCCCAGAGACCCCCCAGCAGCCAAAGAGCCCCCCGCTGACCCCCAGCACAGTCGGAGGTAATCGGGGCCCCTGGTGGGAGGGGGTTAACCTCTAGAGAGTGGGAGGAGGCGGCTGAATGGAAGCCAAGCTAAGTTGAGTCTTGCCCTGCCCAGGCCCCAACTTCACTCAGCCCCCACAGGAGCCACGCAACTGGAGCCGTGCAAACAGGCACGACTGTCTGCCGGCACGTGAGTTAGCACGGAGTTCATGCAGGAGGGCCCGAGACCCTGCCTGAGAGCCCCCTGGGGGTACGTAGACTCAGGCCCAGCCCACCTACCAATGGCATGCTGCGGATGGGCATGTGCCGCACCCCTCAGGTCTCCTCGGGGTCTGCAGCTCCCCCCTGGCAACTCAGAGAAGGCTGGTGTCATAGGGAAGGCTTCCATGACCACAGCCCACTCTTTGGCAAGAGAGGCAGCGAGCTGCTGGGAAGAGACAGCCTTCACCTCTCTCCCCTGGAGAGGAGGCTCTTCTCAGCCAGGCTGGCTGACCTGCTCCACCAGGCTTTAAACTAAGTCCGCTGGGGGACAGGGGAACTACCACCACTGCTGGCCCCCCTGAGCAAGCCTTGCAAAGCCAGCAGGCCAAGGCACTTAAGGGAGCCCAACCCTGGTACAATCTGTGGGCAAGGCAAGAGCCCCCAAGGGGACACTTGCCTGCCTATACACAAATGCCAGGAGCTTGGGGAATAAGCAGCAGGAACTCGCCTTCCTGCTTAACATAAATAATTATGACGTCATATGGATAACAGAGACCTGGTGGGACTCCACCCATGACCGGACCACAGGTATAGATGGCTATGCCCTGTACAGGAGGGATCGTGTAGATAAGAGGGGCGGGAGTGTAGTTCTCTATGATAAGGAAAGCTACGCGTCCCTGCAAGCTGATGTTGATGACCAGGGTGGACGACTGGAGACCTTCTGGGTTAAAATCAGTGCAGAACATGGCACAGGGGACACAACGGTGGGAGACTACTACAGACCTCCCACCCAAAGTCAAGAGGTTGACCAGGAGTTCGCCTGGGAACTGGCTGAGGCCACATGCTCCAGGACAATGGCTGCCATGGGTGACTTGAACAACCCAGACATCTCGTGGGAGGATCACTCAGCAAAATCTGAGCAGTCGCAAAGCTTCCTAGTGTGCGTGGATGACCTCTACCTGACTCAAGAAGTCTATGGGCCAACGAGAGGTAAAGTGCTGCTTGATCTGGTACTGGCAACTGGGGATGACCTAATTTGTGACCTAGTGATCAGTGGGAAGCTGGGTGCCAGTGACCATGAGCTGATCACCTTCACTATCCGCCATAAAGCTGGCAAGTCGGTCAGCAACACTGAAGTCCTTGATTTCAGGAAAGCCGACTTTGACAAGTTCAGAAGGCTTGTCAGTGAGGCCCTAAGGGACCACGACCCCAGGGGGAGGGGAGTTCAAGAAGAGTGGTTGCTCCTCAAGGGAACAAACCTTAATGCACAAGGAAATTCCATCTCTGAGGAAAGGCAGCAAGAGGGCACAGCAGCCCCCCTGGCTCTCCAGGGATCTAGCAGACCTCCTGAGGCTAAAAAGATGGGCCTACAAAGGTTGGAGAATGGGATTCACCTCCAAGGAGGAATACACTGCACTGGTCCGGTCCTGCAGGGAGCAAACCAGGAAAGTCAAGGCTGCAATTGAACTCCAACTAGCTATAAGTATCAAGGACAATAAAAAGTTCTTTTTTAAGATATGTGGAGAGCTGGAGGAAAAGTAAGGGCAACATTGGACCCCTACTGAACCAGATGGGACAACTCACAACCGATGCCCAGGAAATCCAACCTATTAAATGGGTACTTTGCGTCGGTCTTTCATCAGTCCCATGGGACGCCCATGCCCACTACAGGACAGGGAGGTCCGGGTGAGGGAGATCCCCTGCCCTCCATCAATCCTGACCTTGTGAAGGAACACCTTGAGAGGTTGGACATCTTCAAGTCAGGTGACCCTGACAATCTGCACCCCAGGGTACTCAATGAGCTGGTGAGCATCATAGCCCAGCCCCTGGCACGGAGCTTTGAAAACTCCCGGTGCTCTGGTGTAGTGCCCAAAGACTAGAAAAAGGCCAATGTGGTGCTTATCTTCAAGAAAGGGAGGAAAGTGGGCCTGGCAAACTAGAGGCCCATCAGCCAGACCTCTATCCCCAGGAAGATCTTAGAAAATTTTATTAAAGAGGTCATCCTTAATGGAAGCCAACATCCTGAGGGATAGCCAGCATGGGTTTTTTGTGGGTAGGTCTTGCTTGACCAATCTCATTTCCTTTTATGATGAGGTAACCTATCACCTGGACAACGAAGAAGAGATTGATATCATATATCTTGACTTCAAAAAAGCCTTCGGTCTGGTATCCCATGATCACCTCTTGGCAAAACTGGCCAATTGTGGCCTTGGGTCCACCCACCATGATCCGCTGGCTGGGAAATTGGCTCTGTGGTCAGACCCAGAGGGTGGTAATTGACAGAAGTCAATCGTCATGGTGCCCTCTGACCAGTGGGGTCCCCTAAGGCTGTCTTTGGATCCATATTGTACAACATCTTCATTAATGATGTGGACATTGGAGTCAGAAGCGGACTGGCCAAGTTCACTGATGACACCAAACTTTGGGGCAAAACATCCACACCTGAAGACAGGAGGGCGATCCAGCTGACCTGGACAGGCTCAGCAAATGGGTGGACGAGAACCCGATGGTGTTTAACGCCGAAAAACACAAGGTTCTTCACCTTGGGAGGAAAAACCTGCAGCATCCTTATAGGCTTGGCAGTACTACGCTGGCTAGCACTATGGAAGAAAGAAACTTGGGGGTCATCACTAACCACAAGATGAACATGAGCCTGCAATATGATGCTGTGGCTAGTAAAGTGAGCAAAACACTGGCTTGCATCCATAGATGCTTCTCAAGCAAATCCTGGGACGTCATTCTCCTCTTGTACTCAGCCTTGGTGAGGCCGCAGCTAGAGTACTGTATCCAGTTTTGGGCTCCACAATTCAAAAAGGATGTGGAGAAGCTTGAGAAAGTCCAGAGAAAGGCCACGCGCATGATCAGAGGTCAGGAAAACAGATCTTATGATGACAGCCTGAGAGGCATGGGGCTCTTTAGCCTGGAAAAGTGCAGGCTCAGGGGTGATCTGATGGCCACCTATAAGTTTATCAGGGGTGATTGCCAGTATCTGGGGGAACGTTTGTTCACCTGAGCGCCCCAAGAGATGATGAGGTTGAACGGTTATAAACTACTGCAAGACCGTTTCAGGCTGGACATAAGGAAGAATTTCTTTACTGTCCAAGCCCCCAAGGTCTGGAACAGTCTGCCAGTGGAGGTGGTTCAAGCACCTACACTGAACACCTTCAAGAGCAATCTGGATGCTTAGCTTGCTTATCCTATGACCCCAGCTGACTTTCTGCCCTTTGGGCGGGGGGCTGGACTCGATGATCTTCCGAGGTCCCTTCCAGCCCAGATGTCTATGAAATCTATGAAATTTAGTTCAACAAAATGTTAAGAGGAAAAATGTTATATTTTATATGTTTGTGACATATATGAGATAGGAAAGAGCATTCTGATTTTAAAAACAGTAGTGGGACAAGTCTGAATGGCTACAAGCTGGTTAAAATTAACAAATTAATTGTTAAAAGTAACAATTAAGGGAGATATTTGGTAACTGCTAGCTGGGAGGCAAGAGCATACCCAGGCCTTAACACCAGATGTTACTTACAGAGATCTTTATGGAGTGAGGATAATGGTGATAGAGTCAAGAACATATACTCTCTGCAACTTTCCTGAAGTTTGCCTATCTCTGTCTAAATAACAGCTGTGGTTTGAAACGCACGATGGGAGAAGTCTGCCAAAAGACAGTCTTCACACTGCTGCTAAGACTCTGACTGGAAAGGATAGCTATAAATGGAAACAATATTTATTTGCTTCTCTCCTCTTTGATGGACAAATGAAATATTATACAAGTTAAAATGTAAGTGGTTTTCCTCTTTCGCTTTTCACCTTAGAAGTACAAAGAATATATAGTTTGGTGCCTACTTACTGGGTTTGCTGGAGGACCTTGGAGACAAATCTCAAGATGTGTACTGGGAGCTTTCACACCCTAATGAAAGGTGTGAAGGAACTGAAGCATTTATGAAGAAGTAATCTCTCTAATGTGTTCATTAGGCAGCTGAGTCAGGTGGATGCTGAAATTCCAATTAGTTTTGAACAGTCTAGTTGAAAATCCCTCCCTCTCATATGTGCTCATAGTTTTGTCTTCTGTCTCTTCTAGTGCTGTCATTTTCTGTCTCTACACACAACACAGAAATACTGATTCAAGCACCTTTGTTGCATCACTGGTAGAATATCACTGCTGTGGATGAGAGCTATAGCGGAGCATGTTGGGACTACGTGCAGAGGAGCCATACTCCTGTGAGTGTAGGATATGGGGGAAGGGATGAGGCTAGGTGAAATTAAGAGAGCTAGTTTTTCTTTCAGTTTGTCACAGCTAATGGGGGAAGTGGGGTTCAGTGGGACTGAGGTTATACACTAGTTGTAAAAGGTCCTAAGTAATCTGTTCCATTACTGTTGCCTTATGGGACTATGAGACGCTTCAGTGGCTGATTCGATTTGGAGGAGATTTGGCCCGATTCACGAACTAAATGTCCAAATCCAAATCGAATTGGAAGACAAAGTAAAAGCTCTGAATTGATTTGAAGCATCCAAATTGATTTGGAAAAACTTTGGCCAATTCGGAGATTCGGCCATAGACTAAACAGGCAGCTGACAGCTGCTTCCAGCTGGAAAGTCTGTTAGGGTTGGGGGAGAGGGGAGGGAAGAGGTGTGGGGGAGGGAGGGAGACAAGCTGCCCAGCCAGGGTGGGGAGGCACAGGATGCGGGCGCGGCAGCACTGGGAGCAGGTGCTCTGCCCTGCTGCTGCTTGCTCAGCCGGAGTAGGGGGGGCTGGGAGGGAAGTGGGTGCAGCTCACTCCAGGCAGAAGAGGGCAAGTGGTAGCAGGGCAAGTGGCCCCCTCTCCCAGCGCTGCTGCGCCTGCATCCTGTACCCCTCCATGCCAGCTGGTGAGCAGCGATGAGGCAGAGCCCCTGCTCACAGTGCTGATGTGGGCACAGCAGTGCTGGTAGCAGGGGCTATGCCCTGCTGCCACCCAGAGTGAGCCGCACCTGCATTGCACCTCCCCACCCCCGTGGGCCAAGCGGAAGCAGGGCATAGCCCCCACAGCTCCCCCCGCCAGGGCAGAGGCAGGCACAGCTGGAGAAGCCCCCATTGCTGCCCTGCCCAGCCCCATCCCAGCCTCTGGCACCTTAAAAATTCCCGCACTCACCGGCTCTGGCAGCGGTGATCTGGGGCCTCTGAGGGCTCATGGCAGAGCCCTCCCCACAGCAGGGGGTAGTGAGAGGAAGCAGGGATTGCCCCCACCTGACGCTTGGCACCCGCATGACAGCTGCCCCATGGCACGGGTGCGGCACCGCTTGGGAGGGTGCTGCACTCTATCTGGGAGCTCTTGCGGCTCCACGTCAGCCAGAGCCTGGCAGCACTCAGCCCAAATGGCCCCAGGTCCCAGGCAGCATGCAGTGCCCTGCTGAGCCGCGCTGTACCTGTGTGATGGGGCAACTGCCACGGGGGTGCCAGGCAGTGGGGGGAGGGGGGCATCTATCAGGGGCAGGGCTGGGTGGGGTGGGGGAGATCAGAGAGCAGGGGCTGTGCAGGCAGGCTCTGCCACCTGGCCCCAGAGCCCCCAGAGCCCCTGCTACTGCCAGTGAGCGCTAGGTTTGTTTGTTTGTTTTTTGATTCCCAGACAGCTGGGGCTGGGCGGAGGGACCATCAGGGGTGAGGCAAGGAGGAAGCAGCGATCAGGGAGTGGGGGCTGTACCATGAGTGTCCAGAGGCCCAAACACCACGGCTGCAGCTGGGACTAGGCTGGGACTGGGTGGGGGATGCGGCTGGGCAGAGCAGCCATGGGGGGTTTTTTTCCAGCTCTCCCCACCCAGGAAGAGGTGGGCACAGCTGGAGGAGACCTGGGAGAACCTGCTGCCACCCGGCTTTGCCTGCCGCTCTCCAGCCGATCCGAATCACCGAATGTCTCCGAATCAGTGCTGAATCTTCTGAAGCTGATTTGGCTGTATCGATTCAGGACAATGATCCTAATCTCCAAATTGAATCACTGTCTTCCACATCAGCCAAATCCAAATTGAATACTTCCCTATTCACACAGGCCTATGCCTTACAATAATCTTAAGTGCATAGTATAATGGCAATGGTAGCCTTAAGGGTCAAGAGAGCACAACCATAACAATCTCTTTAAAGATGGGGTCTGGGTCCATAACAGCCTGAATGAGTGAGCCACACAAGCTTGCTTCATCTTTAAGTCTGCTGGAGGATGATACAGCCGGCCTCGTGAAATGGCAGAGTGTAGCTGAGTTCAGTTTGGTATTTGTGTAACTGGACATTTGCATCAAAATATCATGCTGATTATTGAAGATTTAGAAGTAGCAAGCACACAAAAATAGCAAGACAGTGCCTTAGCCAGAGACCTGTATACAAATCGATTGGTAAGTTTCTTAGATAACTTTCTGAATTACAGTCATGCTTAGGAACCGTCTAGTCAAATGGAGGCCCTATTGTGCTCAGAGCTTGTAACACCTGAATGATAAAGATGTAAAAGTTCACTTGCCCATAAATTTTAAATAGATGAGACAGAACACAGGAAAAAGAGGCATTATTCTCCTAATTTTACAGATGAACTACTGAGGCCCAGGAAATTAATTAACTTGACCAAAGTCACACAGGGAGACTTTACAAAACCAGTAACTGAACCTACCTTTATTTTTTTTCACTTAAAATAAATACCTTAACCAGTAACTACCCTTTTGCATGGAGAGCTTTGTGGTACCGCCCCTTATACTTGTCCATAGACTACCTCTATTGTTAGATATCTTGCAAGATATTAACTTGCTTGTCATCCCCTGCAGGCATACAGGGATGAGTTAAAGTGGTGAATGAACACAATCAAGCCTCTTTCCCTACTGTGTCAATCTAAGCCAACAATACTCAGAAACAATTGGCACTACCAAAAGGGCTACGGCAGACTGCGTTTCTTCAGGAGACGGGGCAGCAGTGACCAGGTGGTGGCAGAAAACAGGGTAGATATGCCTTGTATAACTAAATAAGATATAGAGAGACAATAAACTTTCATGAACTCAAGCTTACTTCATGAGATACTGTGAAAGGACAAGCATACAACAGCGTATAAAATAGAGTGAGTAATTTGAATACAAAAAGTAGGAAGGGAAAAGGAGAGTAGCAATAAAGAAAAGAACCCATAGGAATAAAGGGATAACAAAAACTTATCCCAGTAATAAGATAATGATTTGCAGTCCCTGTTTAAACCATACTTAACACAGTCCAGTCTACGGATGATTTCTTGTTCTGCCACTTTCTGTTCAAACTGTTTTTTAAAATTTTGCTATCTGAGAACAGCAGTCTTGAGGTCAGCGATGGAGTTTTCCAGGGAGGTTAAAGTGTTCTACCACAGGCCTTTGTTTCTTTCTGCAGCTGATGTCAGATCAGTGTTCATTCATTCTTACACAAAGAGATCACCCTGTCTGAAGCAGACAGCAGAGGGGCACTGTAAGCCAGTGATGGCACACATAGCCTGACCATAAGGAAATCTGGGACATCTAGAACACTGCTTCCCTTCTGCCCCCTCTCACCCAAGTTAGTGGCACTGTTGCAGACAGAGGTGCCTGCCTAGCTACCTGTCTGACATGCCATGCTGCTCTGCCTCCTCATTAGACTGAACCCTGTACCCCTGCATTTTAACTCTCACCAGCTGGCTGAGACTGGCCTCTGAAATCTGGGACCACCCTGGCTAAACCAGGATGTATGGTCACCCCTAGGCATATGAGACACTGGTAGAGTTGCAGGTGAATGAATTTAGGATGTTATACTCCTTGTTATCTGGTCCAGTGATCATGTGGTCTGTATTGATGTGGGGACACAGCAAGCATTCAGATCCATTGCAAGGTCTGGTGCCTCAGTGAGGATGGGAGTTGGTTTGTTACTGGACAGATGCCATTTGAGGTTGTCAGGCAGCGTGTAAATCAGGAAAGGTTTGTCCCTGCTGGTTACCTTGAGATGGTCATCCTTTTCTAATAGGGACTGGAGGTCATTAATGATGTGTCTAAGGTGTTCAAGCTGAGGGCTATAGGTGACGACCAAAGGGATTCTGTTGTTCTTGTCCCAGGGCTGGTACTGTAGCAGGTTGGAGTAAGGTCTAAGTCTGGCTTTGTTGATCTGAGTGGTTATGGTTTTCGGATTATACTGTAATTGTAGGATTCCTTGCTCCAGATCCTTAAGGTGTTTATCCTGGTTACTAGCATCAGAGGACATAAAACTGTAACATAGTGTTTGACTGTAGACAATGGATCTAGTCGAGTGCCTGGGATGAAAGTTGGTGGTGTGTAGGTAGCTGTTGTGGTCAGTTGGTTTCCAATACAATCTGGAGGTGATGTGGACACTGCAAAACTTCACTGTAGTGTCTAGGAAATGAATCTGATGTGTTGAATATTCAGTGGAGTGAAAGTTGTAAAAGTCCTAGTGATTTTTTTTTCCAAGAGATTCCATTCCATGTGTCCATATTATGAAGATGTCAACAATGGACCTGAGGTATATCAGGGGGATTGAGAAGGCAGTTTAAGAGGAAATGGACTTCAAGGTCTATCATACATGTGTTGGTATACTGGGGGTCAATGTGTGTGCCCATGGTAGTGCCATTCATTTGCAGCCAGAGTCCTCAAATCTGAAACAGCTGTGTGTGAGGACAACACAGGAGAGCATAATGGAAACAGAAGTTCTCTCATCAGGGATAATGTTTTTTATGGTTTATAATCCATTCTCACGGCAAATATTTGTAACAGAGATGTGACATCCACGGTAGCCAACATGGTGTTGAGTGGAAGCTTGTCACTGGAACCCAGTTTCTTTAAAGAAATCTGTGATGTTTTTCAAATAGCTGACATTCAGTGACAGATCTGATTCCTACCCTCCCTTTGTGCTGATGGGCCTGTGTGATTACTGCCCAGTCTTGTTTCTCATTGCTGAATTCTATCTACTGCTTTGATAGGAGATCCCATCTCCAGTTTTCTCCTAAACTGAATATAGTGTCAGAGCTCCATACATACTGGACTACCTTCTCAGGTTTTTTTTTGTACACATTACAGGCTGGATGACAGATACAAAACCACATGCCACCCCTACTCGAAACAATGGCAACTCCTCAACTACATGATTGTAAGAGCATGTGATCTAAAAGATATCCATATCATGTCTCATGAGAGGAGCTGATGACTGCTGGACCGATCATCATTTAGTGAGATCAGTCATGTCCATCAGGGTTTCACTGAAATATTGAAAGCACCGCACATCAGTCTGAAGACAGTACACCATTGAATGCCTTCAGACCTCTAGACACAGCAAAGCCCTCCAAATATATCTTAGTAAGAAACTCGTCAATTCTAGGATTAAAAATGATAACGCTGTGTGTGTTGAGGAAAATTGGCACGCTCTAAAAGAGACCACAAGTGAACCTTCCATGGAATCAACTGGCTTTATCACCCAACGCCATCAAGACTGGTTTAATGAAAACAATGATGAGATTAAAGTCCTTCTCAATCAGAAGATAAAAGCTTTCTGTGACTAGCAAAATCACCCTGCATGTGGTCAGAAACAGGGAACTTTCCAACAGCTTAATGCTAAAGCCCAAAGGAAGATTGGAGAAATCAAAAACAAATAGTGGGAAGAGAAGGTGAAAAAAAATCCAACAATATCATGACATATGGAGCTTCTTCAGTGCAATCAAGGCTGTGTACAGACCAAGTTCTTGCTGTCTCACCCTGCTCAGATCTAACGATGGCAGTATATTCCTCAAAGACAAAGAGTCCATCAAAAACTGCTGGAAGGAGTACAACCAAAGGCTCCTGAACTGAGAATCAATAATAACTGATGAAACCAGTGAATCCATCTCATGGTATCCAATAAGAGAGGCACTTACCAGACCACCAACCTCGGAAGAAGTCCATCAGGCAATAAGACAGATGAAGAACAACAAAGCCTTTGGCGCTGACAGCATACCAGCTGAGGTCTTCAAAGTTGGTGGGGGAACTATGGTCAGCAAGTGCTAACACTATTTCTTAAAATCTGGAACACGGAGGAAATTCCCTCTTGCCAAGGAAATCCTTCCTGAGTCTCAGTGTGGCTTCAGACCATCAAGATGTGCCATGGACACGATCTTTGTGGCTTGGCAGATCCAGGAAAAATGCTAAGAACAACACCACAGACTGTATATGGCCTTTACTGATTTGACCAAAGCTTTTGACACTGTTAACTGTGAGGCTCTTTGGAAGATCTTATTGAAGTTTGGCTTCCCAGGGAAATTTATCACCATGACCCCTTCATGACCAGATGACTGCCTCCATCCTATGCAGTGCCTCCACTATAGAGCCCTTTTGCCATTTGAACTGGTGTCAGGCAGGGCTACATGATCACACATATTCTACTTTCCATCTTTCCTGTGGTCATCAAGATGCTTATCCCTGACCATCTGCCACATGGCATTGAGTACAGGAGGGCTGGGAACCTTTTCAATCTTTCCTGCTTCCATGCCAAAAGCAAAGTTACATCAGGCTCAATTGTGGAAATTCAGTTCGCTGATGATTCTGCTGTCATTATACATTTTGTGAAAGACCTACAAATGGCCCTTAATTGCTTCTCTCAAACATACCAGTGCTCAGGACTGACTTTTAACATTGGAAAAACAAAGGTGCTTCACCAGCCTGCTCTGGACCAATCAACTCCCCCTGGCAGAGATTCTCATTGATGGACAGGAGCTAAAGAATGTTGAACACTTTGCATACCTTGACAAAGAAGGCCGACATTGATGAGGAGATTCAGTATAGGGCCCAATGTGCCAGCTTTGCCTTTGGAAGACTGTATCATTGTGGGTTCAACTATCACAACATCAGGACTTGAACAAGGCTCCTATTATATAAGGCTCTAGTAACCCGAACTCCTCTCTACAGGTATGAAGCTTGGGTGACCTATAGGGACCACCTGAAAAGCCTGGAACACCTTCACCAGTGCTACCTCCAGAAGATCCTTGGCATAAAATGGGAGGATCATTACACAAATGCAGGGGTTTCACTGATGCTACACTACCATCACGGAAGCATTGATTATTTAACATCAGCTGTGGTGGACAGGGCATTGTGTGTGCATGCCTTAGGTACATTTACCAAAACAACTGCTATAGTCCCAACTCAGCCAAAGACAAAGGACATGTGGGGAACAAAGAAAACGATTCAAGGACATCCACAAGGTGAACAGTAAGACGTGTAGCACTGCTACCACAAATTGGGAAAAACTATCCTGGGACAGGGCTACATGGTGATGCCTTTTGGCAGAAAGTACATCTTAATTTGAGGAAAACAGTCTTGCCCTAGAAGCAGAAAAATGACAGAAAATAGGGCTGCGTAGATAGAGATTTTGGGGGCCAACATCGGTAGCCGATTTTTAAGGAGGCATATTGGCTCATACCAATCCAATTTCTGATACAGCTGAGTGCAGCTGGTAAGTCTGTAGTGGTGGGAGGAGGGAAGGGGCACAGTGGGGCAGGTCAAGGCCCCTCCGGTGGGGGAGGGAGTGGAGCAGAGGGTGGGGCAGGTGAGCAGGGTGGTGCAGGGCAGAACTGTGGATTGTCCAGGGGAAGTGGCTCCCTCCACTGCGCACACCCCGGGAGGCCATGGGAGGGGAGGGGTACCCCTAGATTTGTGCAGAGCGGGGTGGGCTGCATCTGTGGGTTCTTCCCATAGGGGCTGGGCTGTGCTCAGGGCGGGCGGCAACAGCACTGGGAGAGGGACTATGGGAGGGGGGTTGTAGCCACCCCAAATTTCGCTGTAGTCCCCTGTAGGGCCCCACTCCCAGCACTGCCACCGCCCAGTCCCAGTCCCCCCTCTCCCCCCAATGCCAGGAAGAGCCCAGTTCAGCCCCTGGCCCCAGCCTGCAGCTGCAGCCAACCCTGTCCATGCCCCCAAGCAAATCCGGGGGCACTCCCCGCATCCACCATGTCCTCTTGGGGTGCATGCAGTAGTGGGAGCTGTCCCCCTCCCTGTGCCCCTGGATAAGCCATGGCTCCATTCCATGCCTGCCCTACCCCAGCTGGTCAGCATCTGCCTCAGCCCTTGCCCCACTCTCTCCCTCACTGCAGGGGGCATTGATCTGCCCCCCCATTCCCCTTTCCTCTCCCCTCCCCTTCCATCACAACTGACTTATCAGCTGCACACAGCTCTCCATGCTGTTGGGCTGTGCTCCTTGCTGCCTATGTGCTGTGCTGCATCTGCATGCATTTATCAGCCAAATGATCGGCCACATCGGGGAGATTTTTGATACAATCAATTTTCTTTATATCGGTGCCAATCCAATAACTGGGCCAACGAACGTATCAATGTACCTCTAGCAGAAACAGAAGGAAAGCAAACAAGACTGAGAAATCCATGGTTCAGTCTTCCCTTTAACCACCACATGTGGTGTCTGCCAGAGTCTTTAACTCTTGGATCAGCCTTCTTAGCCATCAATGGAATCATCTACAACCCTTTACTTGACCTGTGAGTGATCATTCTCAACCATGAGGGAGCGCACCACTTCTGTTGTTGATGCTGCCAGTCTGGGTTGCACTAGCACTTGGTGATATATGAGGATGTTACAAAGAAACGCTTTTACAATTTTTGCCCTTGTCTACACTGGGAAATTATGTTTCATTTGAACATGTGTATAGTTGTAAACAATGTAGACAAGGACATGTGATATTGAATATCATGTTGCCTGGTTATGCTTAACACTGTGGTCTCCGCTAGAGTTATCTACAACCAGCTGATATAAATTAAACCCAGCAGGCCTTCTCTACAAGTGTTAATTTATTATTAGCACTGCTAATCACCACCCAATCTGTGCAAATCTCTGATTGGACCTAGTGCTATCAGAGCTTCAAGATGCAAACACCCAGAACAATGAAAGGGCCTTGTTCAGCAGTCCTTAGCATGGCCATGCTGCAACATGTATGCCAGGTAGCTGTAAGAGAAACTCTACCCATTGGGGTACCACTTGCCTCCTGTTGCAAGTGTCTGCAGGGATTCTGCAACCCCATCTTTCCCCAGCAGAGGGCAGTATATGCAGGCTATAACCTTTTTAAGAGCTCATATCATATTTGACAGTTCCTGGTGTAAAGATTTGAACTTCACACAAAGTATTTCCAGAGAGAAAAATAAAAAAAAAAGTCTGAGTGCTTTACTTTAGAAACTGCTACAAATCCTAGAGGTGAGCAGAAGGAAGATAGTAGGAGGACAGGAATGATCACAAGATAGGTCTTATAAATGAATATAACAACAAATATATGCATGCACACAAACATACACACATATGAATGCATACATATAAGCAATTACACATCAGGGTTTCTTCCCTTTAATTATAACTGAAGACACAGAAAACCTGCAGTAAACTAACTCCCTCTTACTATAAATTAGATATTGCCATGAAATATTTTTCCTGTGTTAAGTAAACCCTCTAATACAAATGAAACAAGGTCTAAGTTCCCACCTCTCTGAAGAGTGCACCATAAAATTGAACAATATATGGGCAGTCACTGCTTCGCATCACTACATCCAAGTCCATCAGAAGCTGCTTCTGCTCTTTTTCATCCACCGTTGACCGAATTCTCTGAAAGAGTAAAAGT
Source organism: Crocodylus siamensis (assembly GCF_052110815.1). Lineage (NCBI taxonomy): Eukaryota > Metazoa > Chordata > Crocodylia > Crocodylidae > Crocodylus > Crocodylus siamensis. Next base: position 49,963,357 of record NC_143402.1, read on the forward strand.
GGCAGAGGTCTTATTGCTAATCCACTGAGACTGTATCATCATAATTCAGTTCTGCAGAACCCTGTCAGTGCTCCAGACACTATGCTAGACCCAGATTCTTACAAACATGGAAACAACATACTTTAAAAAAAAAATTTAAAAAAAATCAGACCTTGATTTCACATGACACTAGTAAAGAAAAAGTACTAAATACATTTAGTTCACATTAAGAAATCCTTGCCCAAACTTTACTTTAACAAACTTTAGCAGTATTGGTGGAGATTCAGAAAAACAAGTGAAGAAAATTAAATAGATTTTCCTTCTTCTCCTTAAAAGCTACAGCAAAATAGTATTTGGGGTTGCTTTCAGAGCTCTATATAGTGAGTTAGCTCCACACTTTCCATTCATGTTTAGGGATGAACACAGCTCTGAAATTTAATTGTTAAATATTATATTTACACTTTATAAGAAAGGAATTAAAAAAAGAATAGCCACCAGGATGTGCCCATGTACTACAAGACTTAGAAACAGTCAGTACTTTATACCACAAAGCAAAAATCAAAGCCCTAACTTCATGCCTTGCCTGACAGAAATCTGTCTAGTTAGATATCTGCCAGGTTGAATTTTAAACATTACAACCTTCCAAAACTGCCTTTCAGAATATATTTCTCATGCTTGGTCTTTACCTGAAGATAACATTTTGTTTTTTCAAAGTTTCAGCAAAAATAGCTCAGCTGCTTTGCAGCATGAGAATGGAGGGAGAGACACCTCCCATTAAAAACAAAATTCTAACAAAATCCTGAACATTGTTTTATAAAAGCAGGAATATACCTGAAATGGTTGATATGAAAGATGCAACTTGACATGGAAATAAGTTTCAAAGGGTATATCTACACATGCTATTAGTGTGCAGGAATAAATTACAAGCTTATTGCTCCAGAGTTTGATTGCTGGTGCTGAATTCACACATACACCCAGGAGCACAGCACATTGAGCCAAGTTGGAGCAGCCTCGGCTGGCAGGGGGCCCAAGGGGTCAGCCTGCAAGTCCGGGGCTGCACCTCCCCAGGTCAATGTGCTACAGAGGGGCTGGCTAGGGCACAAAGGTGCTTCAGTATGGGACTAGCCAGCAGGCAGCCCCTGTGCTGAAGCACCCTCATGCCCCAGCCACCCGGGGCAGTGTCTACATGCGTACTGCTGCAGAGTAAAAAACTCCACAGGAGGAAAGTACTTGTATTTACAAATACTATCCTCTTGCGGAGTTAATCTACTCCGGTCTACTAGGGGCACACAGGTAGATGTGCAATGTTTACCATGCAGCTAATTAGTCAACTAAACAGTGAACAGCTCATGTAGACATGCCTAGAGGGGAGCAATGTACTTCTCACATCCTAAATGAAACTGGTTTGGCAAATTAAAGAATTTTAAACAACAAACTGAGCTTCACTGTAGATATTATATTACTGTGATTATTAAATGGACAATACAATAAAATACCAGTAGTTTTTCCTACAAGCTTACAGACATATTTAGCATCTTGCATTAACTAAAGTTATTTCCCCGAATTGCATGAAGGAAAAGCTGTGCTGATGACTACAAGGAAAATATAAAGTATATTGGTGCTAGAAAATTATCAAAACAAGAGTGTTTCACAAACTATTGGCAAAATGGCTGGCTATGCTGGCTATATGAATGTCTGTGAAAAAGTGGGAAATGACAGTGGGGAACACTGATGGCAGCATTATTGAGTGCACCCACTGTTTACAAAGTCCTGTGGTCCAGTAAATGACCATTACACACAAAATGGTTTAATGTTGAAATTACCATTACTTTTTGAAACACCCTTGTACATTATCAAGAACAGAGTTTATAATGTAAAGAGTTAAAATCAGAAATTTCAGGACCCATTTTGCCATTGGAAATTGGATAATAATACAGAAGGGGGGTGGGGAAAGCATTCCAAGATGCCATATATGTATGTATTAGGTTGGGGAAAAACCCGTGTCGTGTTAGTGGCTAATCTTGCTGATACTACTTAGCATAGTACTCACGGGCATATATACACATGGAATTAATGCACAATAATAAACCCCAGAGCTTACTGCTCTGGACTTTTTTGCTGCTGGGTGTCCTGTTTGAACGTGTACCCTGGAACAAAAAAACTCCAGAGCATGTTGCTCCAGAGTTTATTCATGCGCAACTTGTAGAGACTGGTCAGAGCAGCCTGGGATGCCAGAGGACCTGGGGCAGGGGGTGGTCAGCCTGCCAGACCAGAACTACTCTAATTAGACTCTATATGCTGCAGAGCCATTGGCTTAGGCACAAGGGTGCTTCAGTATGGGGGCTGCCTGTTGGCTAGACCTGCACTGAAGCACCCTGTGCCCCAACCAGCTGGGACAGCTTCTACATGCATGCTGCTGCACACAAAGTCAATCCCAGGAGGGTGCTGCGCCCAGAGCAAAGCAGCCTGTGTAAGGCCCCCCTCCCTGTCCCACAGCACACTTACATCAGGGAGTGAAAGCCCCGGCGCACTGGACGCAGTGGGACGGGTGGCAGCCGGAACAGACAAAGAGCCGCCCAACCCACCGAGTGGGTGAGCTAAACTACACCTGTGGTTTCTCTGCCTGGCTCTGCAGGGCCCCTCAAAGCGTGGGGCACTGGGCGGTTGCTCCAATTTGCCCCCTCCACCAAGGGGCAGCCCTGGCTGTACATGAAAAAACTCTGCAGCAGGGTAGTACTTGTATTTTAAGCATATGTAGACACCAAGACATTTATTGCACAGTTAATTAGTCAACTGAGCAGTAAACATCTCATGTAGATGAGTCCAGTGCTATGTAGAAAACTGCCGTTAGCAGTGACACCATTTGTGTGACAAAACAGTATGCCAAGTATTAAGAGTATGCTTTCAGGATTGGGCCCTTCTCTTGTATTATTTGAAAAACCACATATGATCACATACTTGAATATTATTTCTGAATGATATATACACACAAGGGAGCAGGTGCATCTGCATGGTTGTTCTTACCTTTGAAATTTCCTGATATTTTGAGTGCTTCACCATTCACTCTTAAATGTTCTAGTAATTTACATTTTAGCCTAGAACAATAATCATTGCACTTATATAGAATGTTTCCTTCCCAAAAGATCCTACAGTAATCTGCAAATCTTACAAGCTACTTGCACAGCACAGACAGAAAACACATCACCCACCTCTCCAATGCAACTGATTGGGTAGAAGACAATCAATGTGGGCAGAAAAAATGGATGGCTCATGGGCTTAGTAATAAGGCTATGGAGCTTTTCACCTCTAGGTCACTGGTTCAAAGCTATTTGATCATAGTTTGGTGTATGTGAAAGTAGTTCTGGGTGCTTGTTCAGTTCTTGTCAAGTGTACACACAAAAAAAGCACAGCTACCACTGATAATATCTTAATCACTTCTGGGCTGTCTCTCCAGAGATGCCATGGTTGGAGGTAGTGTAATGTTTCTCTCCAGGCAAGGATGAAGCACACTGACAGGTGATAGAGCTTTGAAAGCATTTGTAACACCTCTGCTCTGACTTCTAGCTCTGGTGTGAAAAATGATATTGGTGTGTAAGCATATCAATGCAACAGCCGTTGGGAATATCAAGTGTGTACCAAGCTCTGCATGGGCAACTTCACAATTCAATGAACTATTTGTGAAAAAAAGTATCATGCCTTTGGTCTGTGTCTACCTGGAATACTTCACAAAACACATTAACAGTAGCAATTCTGAAATGAGCTTTTCTCCAGCCTGCAACCTTGATGTTGGCCTTACCTCCTAAGCCTTCTTTTCTGCCCATATATATCTCCTTTCCAGAGCACTCCCTCTACTCCACATTTGGTGAAACCCTCATCCATCACTTCTCCATTCACTTTCAGTGCTAGAATGGTCTGCTCTGTGGCTCCATTCCTTACTCCAGTATACACAGACTGCTGCTGCATGTCCTTCCCCTCATGGAACAATCTGTAGCTGCATCATCCTGTTACCAAGCAAAATTCTTGAATTCTATCAATTTCTGGATCCTAACACAAACATCTCTTCATGTTTTTATGACTTCTTGTGGATTCTCTTTAGATTTCTCTCTCTCTTGCCTGCAGTAAATGAGATCTGCCTGGCCAATCCCCTGCTGAGCCAAGCCAAGATGGTGACCCTGAAAAGCCACAGAAACCTGATAGTAGGGGTTGGATCCAATGATGCCCTCCAACCCTTCTGCTTCTTGGTCTGGGTGTGGACTGCATACAAGTTTAGCCACCTCACCTTACAACAGAATGTGGACCAGTTTGTGTCATGCCAAACTATTAAGGGAGCACTGCAAAGTGGGAGATGGACAGTTAGTCCAAAATGTGTAACCCCATGAAGAAGGGGTTTCAATTTCTGGTGATATGAGTGTTTCCATTACCAACAAGTGTTTCATGTTCAACCCTGGGAGGGCTACGCATTTTTGCACTTTCACTTTTTTGCTTTTAATATTTTTATAGTAAAATTTTAGAAGTCCAAAAAGTGTCTCTCTCTCTTGCACAAATGCACACACATGCATGTGTACACAATCTGGTATTAGCCTCCTCATCTCTCTGCACAATTTCCTCACTGCTACTGCAATAATCTCCTTGCACCTCCTGCCATGCCAGTTTCTGTGCCTTGTACTTCAGGCTTCAGCCAAAAGCACTTGAGGATACATTTTGTAAAACAAGATACTATTACAACAATAAACTGAAATGAAAATTGAGACTAAGAGCAAATCACTTTTCCAAATACAATTTCACCAGGGAGGGAGGAAAGGACAGAGTTTAGGGTACAGGTTTCTGTTATACTAACAAATTCCTTCAAGCAGACAGAAGAGGTACAAGAACATGTTGGAAGCCAGCATGGAATTCTCAACTAATGCAACCCCAAGGTGTTGAAAGAAAGACATGATGTGGTCCTGTACAAGATTGCTAGAGGCTGAGGATACATGATCCCAAGACTGGAAAAAAAGAGAAACTACATTTTGCACAGCTGCTAATTTATAGAGGAGCATGGCCAGAAAAAGAGGGCTTTATTTAGACTATGTTACTCTGCCATATCCCAGTGACCCTACTTAATTCATTAGGGGGAAGTGTAACAAGGACAAGGAAACTATTGGGGCAGAGTCTTGAGTGAACAGTTTTCCTCACCCAAACAACATGTGAGGAATGAAAGGAGATGCTGCTACTTAACATTCAGTGTGCAAGTGCAACATGCAGTAGCATCTAATCTGGAGAGAACTCTACCCTCCCATCACCCCTCAAATGCAAGAAGTGGAGTGGACAGAAGTCACAAGAAAATCCTACAGCCTGAGCATGCCATTTGGGACCTGTAACAAGAGGGGCATCCTAGGGCCGCTGTGCTCTCCCCTGAGCGTCCCTTTTCTTATTCAGTTTGTCTTGAAAGCACCCTCTATTCTCACCTGCCACATCTTTGATGTCACGTATATATAATAGGGAGGCTGCCTCTTCGTCTCCCTGGACATGGTTTTCCTCCTGTACACTGGCCCAGCTTCTGTAATGGGTGTTTCTATGCACCCCAGCCTTATGGGCTATGCGTGGCTCCAACCACCCCTTTACCATCCCCCAATCCTTGCTGATGTACCGGACGTTGTTCAGTCTTACACTCTCTCTGACACTAGGGCTCAGTACACTTTCAATGCTCCCCTCTCTGGGGCTTCCCAAGTGTGGCCCCCTCTCTGGGGCTGGGGTCCCCACTCTACTGTGAGTCCCTTATGAGGCCTCCTCCATCCCCTTATAGCCTCACCCAAACCACCGGTTAAAACAGCAAACAAAATACAAGCCCCTGGGCTATAACAGAAACTCTAGCTGCCCTGCTATAACATTACTTGAGCCACCCCCAAGGGTGCTCCATCCCTTACCCGTACACCAAGCTGCTCGTGCATTCAGGCCTTTTCTCTTTCCTCACTCCGGCAGAACTCCTTCCCCCTTGGCTGCCAGCAGGGAACTGGCTCCTGGCCTCCGGCCTGTGATTTATATAGGAGCTAGGCCCTGCCCCTTCCGGTCAACTGACCAGGCAGGTGTGGGTCACTAGCTCCCTCTGGTTACCCTAGCAACCTACACCTGGGTGGTTATCCCAGCTCTCCAAGTAGCAGGCACCTTGGCGCCCTGCTACAGGACCATAATGACATAAAAAATCCAGTTCAATGCAAAGTCCCAGCATGTACAGCATATTCTCTTGCACTTTTGGCACTTGGCCAGTACATCCAGTGGTATGGGGAAAAAATCTTTATAACAGTAAATTTAAGGAAAGTTTCATTTTAGCACTTTCCTGCTTGCCTCAAACTTCATCTGAATCAGTCACTTTGCAGAGAACTTCTGACAGTACTTCCAGCGGCACACTGCCGCAGACAAACTCAAGACAATAACCACTTACAGCAGGAGTCCCCAGAATATTCCAATGCAGTATCAACAGAGCTCAGCTACCTCATGTGGCATAGATAGGTCTCAGCACTAAAGAGGTAATAACTGAGAAGCAGAAGTCAAGAAAGAAGGAACTTCACGCAGTCTTAACACGTAAATAAAAATATTTAACTGTGCTGAACAGCAAACAATAAATAGAGCTGCATTTTCCAATTAATCAAAAGCAGGTTTCCCTTGATTTATGCAGGTTGTTTATATGACAACTCACTCTTATGTGATGAGCCTATTTAGACCCATAATTCATTATATGCAAGGTAAATTCGCTCTTATGCGAGAAGCAGAGGTGAGTGGGGACAGGCGGAGGCCAGGCACGGGGGGTAGGTGGAGCATGGTGCAGCCCAGCGACTGCAGGCAGCTGGCACCAGCCACTCCCTGGGCCGCTGCAGCCAGGGCTGAGCTGAGTGCCACTCTGTTCCCTTTGCTTTGCTGTCTTGTGCTATCCTAGAAGCTTCACCCCTCCCCCCACCCCTTCCCTAGTCCCAGCCTCACTCCCTCCGTCCCTCACCACTATGGGAACCTATCCCTATTTGTTACATTTTAAAGTGGGTTTGCTTTATGGGAATTTGATTTATGCACCATTCTCTGGGAATGCATGCACAACACAAATTGAGGGAAGCCCGTAAACTGAAGGAAAACCTGTGCTATTCTGGCCTTCTTCTACAGCCACCTCAGCTAACAATGGAGACAAAGATCATGAAAATGCTCACACCAAGGTAGCGCATGACTGCAAGGAGCTGTAATGCCATCAGTCCACCAGTCATACTGGGCCTGTCTTTTAGGACTGGGTTGCACTGTGATGCCTTCAATCAATCCATAAGACTACTGGGCGAACAGAATCTTCAACATAACTTGCTGCTTCCAGACCTAAGATTTACTTATCGACAAATTATTTTTTCTTGATCCACTACAACTGAACCCTATCTTCTCAACTTCCAAGCATAAAGACTCTAACCCATCTTTACTTTTTTACTCTACTTTCAAAATAGTGCCCGCAGGGAGAGCTGGTCAGAGAACTGACTCCTAACACCCAGCCAAGCTGAGAAGTCAAACTATAAACTCTGGTTAATAAACATTATCTAAAGCTAGCCACCCCCATACAGGATTGCTTATTTATGTTTTATACAAAAGTGGAAATAAATGTTTACAGCAAAGCTGGATCCTAATATAAGTAAATAACAACACTTCTTTATCTTCCTGTAGGAATGCTCTACATCATTTAGAGAAAAGATCAAGATATCTCCTCTAATGTGGAATTTAATACAATATTGGTGACATTTTGGGTAAGGTCTCACTTAATAGTTTCATAGTTTCATAGTAGCTAGAGTCGGAAGGGACCTAGGTAGATCATCTAGTCCGACCCCCTGCCTTAGCAGGAAAGAGCACCGGGGTCAGATGACCCCGGCAAGGTGCTCATCTAACTTCCTTTTAAAAATCCCCAGGCTAGGAGCCTGCACCACTTCCCCTGGAAGCTGGTTCCAGGCCCTAGCCGCCCTGACTGTGAAGTAGCGCCTCCTAATAACTAATCTAAACTTACCCTCCGCCAGTTTGTGACCGTTATTCCTGGTCACTCCTGGCAGCGCACGGGGGAACAGGGACTCCCCCAATACCTGCTGATCCCCCCTGACCAGTTTGTAGCAGGCCACAAGGTCCCCCCTTAACCTTCTCTTGTGGAGGCTAAACAGGTTCAGGTCCCGTAGCCTCTCCTCATAAGGCCTGCCCTGCTGACCCCTGATCATACGAGTGGTCCTCCTCTGAACTCTTTCCATATTGTCCACGTCCCTCTTGAAGTGTGGCGCCCAGAACTGGACGCAGTACTCCAGCTGCGGCCTGACCAGTGCCGCATAGAGGGGGAGGATCACCTCCCTGGACCTGCTCGAGATGCATCTGTGGATGCATGACAGGGTACGATTGGCCTTCTTGACTGCCTCCCCACACTGCCGGTCCATGTTCATCGTGGAGTCAATGACGACTCCAAGATCCTTTTCCGTCTCCGTGCTGGCAAGAGGGGAGTTCCCCAACCTGTAAGTGTGGTGCCAGTTCTTCCTCCCCATGTGCAACACCTTGCACTTATCAGTGTTAAACCCCATCCTATTCTCATCCGCCCACCGTTGCAACCTGTCAAGGTCAGCTTGTAGCCTATTGCACCCTTCTAGTGCGCCCACATCCCCCCACATCTTAGTGTCATCAGCAAACTTGAACAGGGTGCTTTCTACCCCCTCATCCAAGTCACTGATGAAGATGTTGAACAGTGCGGGCCCGAGGACCGAGCCCTGCGGAACCCCACTGCCCACATCCTTCCAGGTCGAGAAGAACCCATCCACTACCACCCTCTGGGTGCGGCCCTCCAACCAGTTGGCGACCCATTTGACCGTGTGGGCATCGACACCACAGTCTCCCAGCTTTTTGATGAGGACAGGGTGAGAGACAGTGTCGAAAGCCTTCCGGAAGTCCAAAAAGACTACATCCACAGCAACCCCTGCGTCTAATGATTTGGTGACCTGATCGTAAAAGGCCACCAGGTTGGTCTGACAAGACCTGCCACTGATGAACCCATGTTGGTTGCCCCTGAGCATGCATTCCCCCGCAAGGCCCTCCTGGATGTGTGCCAGGATAATTTTTTCAAAGAGCTTACCCGGGATTGAGGTCAGACTAACTGGCCTGTAATTTCCCGGGTCCTCTTTTTTTCCCTTTTTGAAGATAGGGACCACATTGGCCCTCTTCCAGTCCTCCGGCACCTCGCCAGAGCACCACGAGTGCTCATAGAGCCGCGCCAGGGGTCCCGCAATGACCTCGGCCAGTTCCTGTAGAACCCTAGGGTGAAGATCGTCCGGACCAGCGGACTTGAACACGTCCAGCCTCTCCAGAAGTACCCTAACTAACTCCTCGCTAACCCTTGGCCCAGGCGTGTCTCTCTCGGGGCCCGAGGGGGGCCCAGCAGGGAGGTGGCTGAACTGGTCCCTACTTAGGAAGACAGAGGCAAAGAAATCGTTAAATATGTTAGCTTTGTCATCTGGCGTGATGACTAAGTTGCCCATCGTGTCCTGCAGGGGCCCCACATTACTTAAGAAAAGACAAACTTACTGATGGATAAGTAAATATGATGTTCAGCAAATCAAATATTTGGGAGGCACTCAACATAGAAACCAGATTCTACAAATGGGAAGAAAACTTAAAGCACCTGTTTATAAGTCGGAGAACAACATAAATAGACTGAAGACCAGGTAGTTATTACACAAAATTGCATGAATGGCACATTTTGCTGCTCTGCACAGGAAATGGCTACATGCTTGAGTGAGCATTTACTGAAGGAGAGTAATCTTTCATGAACAATTTATAGGCCTGAGAAGCTACTGAATTAGTCCATTTGAAAAACGTAGATGTTGATGCCTTGTACCCCTTCTTAGATTTCTCAAACAATCCAGAAACAGTCTTGGATCTTCTTCAAGAATTAATCTGTATAAACACATACTAGATGGCCTGACCTCATCTGAAGTATACACGATTCTCCTACTTGGGAAAGGACACACAAGGAAAGAAAATAAACAGAACGATGCAAGTGATCAGTAGTGAAGGACAGAAAATTCTAGTGGGACCTGAGAATCAACTTATCCAGGGAAAAACTTCACTTTAAAGAGGTCCTCCAACTTCTAACAGGGAGTTTATTTGGGGGGGTTGTTTTGTTTTGTTTACCAAAGAAGTTTTGGAGATTTCTTGAAGTATATCTCATTCTTCCAGTTTCTTGACAGGGTCTCTTGACCCTGATGAAGGACTACCAGAAGAACTATCAAATATGATGCTGTCAAAAACAACTAAAAAGGAAACTGCACCAAGCCTCTCAACACCAAGGCTTAAAGCTAAAAAGAATCCCAGTACATCCCTTGCTGGGATAGCATTTCTTTTCCTTTCAGGACTGCCATGAATATCAGTTACTCTGAATCTTAAGGAAAGCTCAAACCTGTAGATTTTTTTTGAGCAGAAAAACCATGAGGTCTCCTGAAAAGTTATGCTCCAGAAGGTAAAATCTCTGGATCTCCAGGGCTGGGAAGTTTAAGGATTCTAGAAAAATAGCTTCTCTTACTCCAGAAAGTTCAAGGATGCTGAACTGACAGGTTTAAGAATCCAAGAGAATATACATTCCTGACCCCTCACTTCTATTAACTGCTTAAAGACCCAAAGATATAGTTTTCATTCGCATGTTTCAAATTGGCACCTGCTTAGTCTGTTGACCTGCAGATTGTTTGTTAGCTCAAATATAGGTTATTTTAAGTATTATATGCCATATGCTGTGAGCAACTCAAAGCAGACAGGGCTTAATAAGGGTTTGATAAAAATCCTTATTATTGTAGTGTTTATTTACAATACACAACTTCCTGTTCCAGTTTCATTCAGTAAGTTTAATCTGTGCTTCTTTATTTCAGTACAAGAGTATAGGTATTTCACAGAGGCTCTTCTCTTGATTTCATACTAATAGCAACCAATCCAAAATGAAACGTAAGGGTACAGAGAACAATTTTCTTATCTGCATGTACAGTCAAAGAACTTACTCCATCAAGCTGCCTGAGACAACCACTTAAGTTGAATTAAATGAGGCCTATCTTAGCTCCTTCAGTGTTACAGAAGATCAACTGGTTCCCAACTTTGGCAAGTGCAATGACTGACTGGATGTTTTGTGACATACAGAGATTATAAGTATTATGGAAAAGCTACTACATCCAGTCAGTGTCACACAATGTAAATGGAGACTCTGGAGGGCAAGGACTTGAAGTGGTCTTAGAATAAATAGAAATTTTAAGTTCTTTGGACTAGAATCAAGAGAATCCCATATAGACAGACCAGATCCTAAGGCATCCTTCTAAAAATGGCTGATGAAACCTCTAAGGAAGATCTAAGGAACCTGAACAGTCAGAAAGATCAGAATTCAAAGATACCTCTTGTAGGGCTGGTCTATCAACAAGTCACCTAAGAACTTCTGATCATAGACTGGCTATAAGAAATCCCATGGGCTTATGAAAAACAAGTAACAAAAGACAAAGTCAAAAGGCACTGCCTCAAATTATAAATGCAGCAAAGAGCAAGTAGCACTGATGACACAGGCAAATGAACATATAAGGATGGATTTCTTTTTAGGAAAACGAGAAGTTGAATTCTGCCAGAAAGGCCTAGAATCCATACACAAATGGGTGTTGAACCCACCACTCATCTTGGGCAGAACCAGTACTGTACAAGATTTATTTTGTTCCCTTTCTAGCAGGCCTACCACAACAGATAAATATCCAGGAAGAGAGTTTTGTTTCTAGTTAAATAAGATTTGCAGTGTTGTCTTTTAGTGTTTACTGACTGAAAGGAGAGAGAGAAACCTAAATCTCTCTGATCAATCTGGAAAACCATTTGCTGGTAATGTATTTTCTTTTTATTTGTTTTGGAAAGCTTGCAAGCTTTGGAAGAAAGTTCTGCTTTAAGGGGGGAAATCTAGAGAACCCACATATGTGCCTTTTTCATTTGACTTTCTTTTTCTTTCCCTTTTTCCCCTCCACCCTCTTTTTATTTTGGTCACCATACACTGACATGTCATGGTGGTCTCCCTGAACTTAAATCACTGGCACCCCCGGTAGCACACCATGGAACCTACCAAGCTATTTAGCTTCACAGTGGTACAAATAACTGCTTCCATGGCAGCTTTTTTCCTGCTGCCCTGATCTTTAACCTACTCTTGAAGAAAGAAAGGGATGATACAGAACAAGGAGAAGAAAAGGATCACAGTTGGGCATCACATACATACGTGCCTGAAGATTAAGAGAGAAGAGGCCTAGGGGAACTTTTCTATCTTTGCACAGAGGCAAGGCACTGGGAGTTCAAAGTGAGACAGTACCCTGAACAGTTCCATCAGCTAGCAGTACAATGTAGGCTAGAGAGGGGGAGTGGGAGAGAGGGAGAGAAAGGAATCTTGGAAGGTGAAGAGGGCAAATATAATCAAAACAGATCACAGAGCACCCACAGGTGAGACTGGGGTGGAGATGGGCCAAAGGAATTATAACCCAGTCTGTGCAAAGAGCCACAGAAATCAGAGAAAAGGGCCACAACTAGTACATCTTTTCAGCAGCTAGTTCAGGATCAGCTTGTCCTTAAAACACCCCAAGAGACTATTCCAGCCAGACTACCAGTCCCATACTGGGGTAAAACTTTCAGTCTGAGAAATCACAGACATTATTCCACCCATGTTTTTCTTTGCTTAATTTAATCCTTTTTATATCCCCTTGAACCCTATCTCCCTGCTGTTCCTCCCCTTCCAATACGTATAAACAGACTCCCTGACTTCTAAAAACTCACCCAAGAAAACAGTACTTCTGGTTAAACTCTGCATGCCCAAGGGGAAAAGTATGCCAGGAGGACAGCAGGCAGCACCTGAGACCCAGAGAGGGGTAGGGGGTAGCAGCTGACAGCCAAGACCTGCAGGACAGCAGCCAAGACCCACATGGGGAGCTATTTTTCCTTTTATATATTAGGTTTCAATCACTAAAAAAACCACAGAAAACTTTCTTCCAAAAAGTTGCACCCAGTCCATCCTCCACATGCAGGGAACGTCAGCATAATGGCTCACTGCCAGGCTGGTGGCAGAGGATTATGGTACATATCCTCCAGCTAAGCCCAAAGACAAAGAGTAGCTTGCAGAACACTACAGTTGCTTCTTCCATCTCCTATTCATTGGGCTTGCTGAGGCTGTACCAGCAAGCCCTGTCCAGGCACTGTTCCACTATGTCCCTTCAAATAACTCGGAATGGACCGACCAGCCATCCCTTTGCTGTCAGAAGGTCACCCAGTATCTAGGCAAGTCAGAAGAAAGATTCTGAGGACTCTAGGGGCATCAAGCTCTTCCTGTGAAAAGCACAGACACATCTCAATCAATTTAGCTTCATCACCATATCTGCAGTATAGAATGATTGTCAGCATCAGAGCCTTCACAAATTAGCTCTAACTTCTGCAAGAGTCTCTAATGTGGGAGTTAAGAGGGTATCCCAAAGAAAGACAGACTAGGTTTACAACAGTGACACATGCTCCTAGGGGGTTCACAGCTCACTTCTCCTCCATTGAAGGTAGTAGATCATGTATTACTATTTTGTATTTATAACTAGAGATAAAAGTCTGATGTCATTTATTCAGCCACTGACAAAAAACAGTGTATGCTAAGTCTTCAAAGTGAAACTCCATCAGTCACCTTTACTCAACTGGGCAGTTAGTGTTCCTTCCAAAACCCTCAACAAGTACCTCTGTCATGGCAAAGTCAAAGATTTATTTAGATTACAGCAAATTAGGAAAATGAGATTTATTTTTTTAAGTGAATTTGTTGCTGGTGTAAGGTATCAAATAATACAGGAAACTGACAACCTGCCCTCCACAAAACTAGTTCAGCCTGGGTAGCACAATGCAAGGTATTCTGTACTAATACATCACTACAAGAGTCACAGCAGTTTACTCTCTAAAACATACCCACTCTGTTCCTGTTTCCTTCCCATGAGGTTGTTTATTACTGAGCCATTGGCATATACCCAGTAGAAACCAATCTCAAAACACTATCTCATTTCACAAAGTACACCAAACAACCATTGGATGTTAATATGTGCTTAAAACCATCCTAGGCTGGATGTGAACCAGTGACCTAGAGGTGAAAAGCTTCATATCCCATTATCAGTCTCCAGAGTCATCCGAGCCCCCCAAATCAGTTGATTCCTAAGAGAAAGAGTCAGTTTTTAAAGGGCACAGGTAAGTTAAAAAAGCTTTACAAATCACTTGACATATATGCCCACTATACACTGTAATTTCAGCAAAAGCAGCCTTTATACTAGCGAGAAATAGAACAGAACAGTAGATGAGTGATAGATGGATGAACATTAATTCTCCATCATGCTTCCTTCTTTAATGGATTGAAGTACAAACATAATTATGGGCATCACCTACTTTAACTGCCATAATTTGCCCACTTGGTTTGTGGACCATTTTGTTGACAGAACCATAAGCGCCTCGTCCAATTTCTCCAAGGTCTTTCAAGTCCTCTGCAGTAAAATCCCAATGTTGTTCAGGGGAAATCTTCAATTTTCCTGATGATTCAATGCTGTGTGTTCTCAGTCTCTCTCTGTTAAAAATATTGGGAAGCAATTTTTCCACATTTTAAATAGTTTGTAACTTTCTCTTTTCAGCAGCACTTGATTAAACATTAGAAGAGAGGGGTTCATATAGACTACAGCAACAATGATTCCAAGGTGGACTCTGGTTAGGAGTGCAAGATTGAGGGAGAATATTAAATTGAAAATTAAATACATTAGCTCACAGCTTCACATTACTTTAAGTTTTCTCAGCTGCGGTATAAGGCTCAACATATCTCTTATATTAGAGTCATTCTAATCACTCTCCTACACAGTTACTTTCTACTTTTGCACAAAAATGCAACAGGCTCATAGATGGACTCAGAATAGCATGCAGAATCAACAGTTTGAAGAGTACTTCCTAGTCCCATATATACAAAGCTACATGTGCCATTTCCACTTCTCTGCAGTGAATGCAGCATTACACTTTATAGTGACTGACTGTATTACTTGTACTGGCCATGACACACAGGGATTTTAGCAGGAGTTTTATGGAGACCATATTGATCTTAATGAAAATTTGCAATTTATTTCAAATATGGCATAAATGTCTTCCTTCAGTTGAAAAAAATGCATAAAGAGCCATTCATTTCTTTTACATTTATAAAATACAAATTAATCATTACTCAAGAAACTACCAGCCCACATGCTTCTTGAAAAGTGATTCCTGACAAAGTGCCTGATCCCGGAGTCCGTGGGCACAGATTGCTCCCACTAACCTCAACAGGAGCTTGTCTGTGTAAGGAGTATAGAGTGATATCTATGGTTTACAGTGGAAAAGTAACAGATTTCCACAGTTATTTTAAGGTGCTTCCTATTACTTATTCCTACGTATTTTCAACACTTTTTTTCCTACTAAATAACAGTGCTTACCTTAAAAAATCTGTGAAAGTTTCCAGTGAATCTCATACATTAATCTGTTGATTAGCACTTGTTTTGTCATAAACTATGCTAAGGACAGGGCTCCTGATTACAGTAGCATTAATAAAAAGACAGCTCTCACTAGGTACATCTACACATGCAATTAAGGCAAAGCAATAAACTCTGGAGCACTCTGAGCCAGAGTATGCTGCTCCTAGGCACAGCGTATACACAAGCGCCTGGGACCACAGCACTTTCAACCAGGGCAGAACAGGCCCAGGCGGGCAGCAGGCAAGGGGTAGGTTAGCCCTAGGCTCCAGGTGGCAGCTTCGGGGCTGGCTGGGGCATGAGAGTGCCAAAAGCATGGAGCCGTGTGGCTAGGTGGCAGGCAGCCCCCATACTTTAGCACACTTGTGCCCCACCCATACTGTCACCATCCAGATGTGAATTTCATCACACTTAGTTATTCTGCCATAAAATAGTACTGCCCCTGACAGGACTATCTTACAGCAGAGTTAATTAATTTACTGCACCCTAATATTGATGCACATGTAGATAGAACTGCTTTACTGCAGAGCTAATTAGTCAGCTCCACACTAAAACACACATGTAGATGCACCTATTGAGAGGCATCAATATCACGGATTTATTAAACCATACTTATTTGTATAAACCACATAAGCAAGGGATTTTCTGTCAAACTAATCACTAATCGTATTTGTTTCATTTGGGCATATGACAAAGTAAAAACATTTCCAGCATTTGGTCAAATGAATAATAACAAGGACTAGACATCTGATCAGACGTTTAAAATGTCTTGTTACCAGCCAAAGGAGCCAATATATTACACTTTATTCCAGTTTATGCTGATAAATACAAGGGAATGCCATCAGCCATCAGCAGCAAATGGCACCTTGTTTGATGTTATAATGGGCCTAATCCTGAACTCTTTTAGGTTTCACTGAGATTTTAGACTTTTAAGGGCAGAGGTATCCTCTATTAGACACACAAAAGCCTGCAAGAAGCAAAAGTGTTCTTCATTATTCAGCATTCCTCAATTCCTGTGTGTTTAATCCCACAACTAAAATAACTGCATTAATTTAGTTTTGGATAGAATTAAATTAACCATAAGCAAGGAATGAAATCAAGGAAATAGAAGAAAAGAGGCTTTTAAAAAAAAAAAAAAAAAAAAGAGCAACTAAAACTAAGAATAGAATAGAAAGTCCTCTGACTTTACCCACTGCCTTTACTGAATATAAAAGGCAGTCCACCTAGACAGCAGAGTGACAATAATTAGTTCCTGCCTTGCTGGTTTCACATTTTTACTTGTCAGTAATCAGAAAATAGTTCCATTTTTTCTGGAAGAAGCTAGTAGGGGTGAACCACTGCTCAGAAAGGGCATTAAAACATAGCATCTCCTGAATACTCTTCTTAGTCAGAGTAACAAAAAGAGAGGTTGATAAATAGCCATCCAGGGCAATGAAGAGAAAACCTGTTGATGGAAACTCATGCTGGACTAGATGACCTCATAAGGTCCATTTGAGACCTACTTTCCTAGGATCTTATATTGTCACTGCAGCATGGGGCAGTAGAGCTGGTCAGAAACATCCCTTGGAAATGTGTCAGTTTCACCAAATTTTGTTTCAAGGGGAGGGAAGAAAGAAGGCATTTGAATGAGGCTGAAGAATTCATCACCAACATTTTCTGAACAGAACGTTTTGATTTTTCATTTCAAAAGGCCTTTTCATGTTGATTTCTTTTATATCATAAAAGTACTAAACATGCAGAAACAGAACAATTCCACCAACCCAAAATGATTCTTTTAAAATGCTGTTGCATAGGAAATTTGAGGGGGGTGGTTCCATTCCAAAACATAAAATATATATAAAACTCACAGATTTTCCTGTGAAAAAGAAAATCCTTTTCTTTTCTAGACCTTATCTGAAAGTTAACTTAATCTGCAGGGCAGAAGACTAAGAGAAAGGATGAAGGTACAGTCCAGTCTATGCCTGTCTCCCTACAGGTGGGAAGTCCAGTGTACTGAATCTGGTGTAAATCTGGAGCATGAATCCCAAAAGAATAGGTTCTGGTCATAAATGCTAACACTACTCCAAGTTTCATTACATTTTTGGTTGATTTAATTTCCTTTTTCATTAAAAAATATATTCTCACTTGGCATCAGAGCTTCAGCCACCTTTCCAAATGTCCACATGAAATGGTCATTTGGCCAAAAATGTTTCATAAGGATTATTTTAATTTAGGCAAAGTGATAGAAGACAATGTTGAAGTTTTCCTGTGACACACGCAGAGTGATTTATGTAAGTTTTTGTATCTGAATTTCTTAAAGAGAAGGATAATGTAGGACTTTCCTACATTAGGGATTTCTACATTGGTGAATCTGCACAAGAGTGCAAATCTCAAGCATCAGTGCTCTGCACTGGTGTAAAACTAAGTTCAGTCATACCAGTGTAAATCCCATCAACACCATGCACTTATGGGTTGGTTTGCAATGATGTAACTACACCAGTGAAAAAACCCTAACACAAACAAGCCCAAATTAGACTGAACATACTTAAATGTTGCCTTAAGGAATTAGATTGCTGAACAGTAAAAGAGCAACTCTGGAGTACGATACTCAGATAAAGTGAGAAATAGTTAATGCCCAGTTCCTGTGTCCTTGCTCCTGTGTGCAGATCAGATTTCAATCATTTCCAATTATTACTAAATTAGTCTTCTCTTACCCTGGTTCCCTTTTGTTTTCTGATTATGCAAATCAAAGTTATCTAAGGCTAAGAATGTAGGTACAAAGCCATTTCATCTGCAGGACATATATATTTTAGAACAACAAGAGGCATCCAAGGAATAACCCAAAACCACTTGGTGGAGGGAGCTTAAGGTTTAATAGCATACATGAACAGCAAAATAACTTTTAATATATATACAGGTGGAGCTTGATTAATATTCTCATTCTCAAACAACTTAAAGATGGAATTTTCAAAGGGCCCTCAGGATTCTGGTGTCCAACTTCCATTGACCTCTCTGGGATTTGAACTCTTAATTTCCTTCAGTATCCTTGAAAATCCCAGGTGAGAATGTTGAACCAAAAATTATTAGAGATGTCTAAATCCCATGTGGCTTGGACAGATGATGAGGCTGATACTTTATGTAACCACTATTATATCTGGAAAACACGAACATATGGGTCTTATAACAGCAGTTGCTTATCATGGCAGCTATACTGCAGGGAGTAGGAACATCAAGTAAGATAATTATTCTGTTTTTCTAAAGAAAGAAAAATGGTTGCATATCCAGGTTGGCAGCAGACCCACAGAATACTGAAATCAGATACAACTAGGCCAAGGAAAATGCCACCCAAATTCAGGATGTGAAGCTGCTAATAAGTTTGGCAAGCCAGATTCTTACAAGGAAACTCATCGCATCTACATAGCGCACAAGATTTCAAAACCCTAACCACGAAGATATTTGGGTTTTAGATATGATAATTGTTGCTTTATTATTCATTGTTATATTTTTTTTCTTTAATCCCTACTATTAGCATCCTGTCTATAGGGATATTAATGCTTTAAAAACTTTTTGCACATGAAAAAGGTCCTAAAGGGGCAAACAGAAAGATGGTAGAAAATTTCAAGCAAAACTTAGCCATTAGGAATAACACCCTATGTAACAGATCAAGACCAGAAGAAAAAATGGCTAAGCAAACTGTCTGCACCTTCAGTGATTTACTTTGTGTCCTTTAGCTAAGTGGTGCTTGAGAATTTCAGAGGAAAAGGGACTCAGCACTACAGTGGGTATATAAAACACAGATTGTGCATTGTTTGAGAAGCCAACATACAAACTGTTCTTTACAAACTGGACTAATCTAAGATCTATGAGGAAGTCGCTCTTTAAGGCTTCCACTTGCAACGATATTACTAAAAATATACTCCAAATTTACTTGTTCCAAACCTTGGTAAAAAGTTACTGTACAAAACAGCATATGAAAAGCCATTTTGTGATGAACATGCTGATAAGGCAAAACAATGACAAAGGTAAATTCATAGGAAAAAAAGGCTTTCATGCTAAGATCTCTGGCTTTATAAGGACTTTCGTATTGTTTACCGTTCCAAAATAAAATGAGGTTTATGATTTGGCTAACAAATCTAGTTCATTTATTTGAACAGTGCAAAATTTCTTCAGGCTTTTTGCTGAATTGTGGTCTTTATAAAATAATCTGTATAAGGGGGAGCTAGCCAACATTAATAAAACAGTAACCTTATTTTACATTTCACAGAAGAGGGGTAGACTTTTTAGCAGCAAAGCTACAATAATTTCTAGTGGGTTTAAAGTATCAGCTCCCTGATGACATTTTGACAGAATCCCAAGAAAAATTTCTCCAAGCTAACAAAATTATAGGAATTTCTGTTCCAGGTATAATACCTCTTATTTGCTATTTGTACATCTTACTGACATTTATTCTCATCATCTGTTTTTAATACATTCAACATCCCTCAACCAGTAAATCTCAAAAACAAAAACCCATTCCTTTCTTCATCAAGAAATGACAGAAGCTCCATTTAGGCTCATTTTGGCTTTTGATAGTCTTAACAAATTTTCAAAGAGATATCCGCAATGCCCAGGTAACAGTGCAGAACGTGTCACAGGTCTCAGAGCCTGATCCAAACACTCATTCACAGCCAAGAAATGTTTCCAACCATCTTCAGCAGGGATTGGATAAAGGCTTTAGAAGTTCCAACATTTGCTTTTGGCAGACAGAATCATTCTTTATATACAAAAGGATTATTATAAAGAGGAAGGTGATCAATTGTTTTCTGTGTCCACAGAGGACAGAACAAGAAGTAATAGCCTTAGACTGGAACAAGGAAGATTTAAATTAAGTATTAGCAAGAACGTCTAATTATGAAAGTTGTTAAGCACTGGAGCATATTACCTAGAGCAGTGGTTCCTCCTTAGAGTTGAGGCACCTCTCAGAAAATGTCAGCAGTTAGTTTTCTTTTTTTGACTATGCAAAAAAAATAATAGAACAATTCTTCTGTTGCAAAGAACTTAGAAAGACTACAACAGGTCAAAATGTTTCTAACGCTATAACTTCCTATTTGAAATCTCTGAGTTTATCTTGTGAATCATGTGTGCAGACTTAACAGTGCTAACATTGCATGGAACTTGACAAAGGATCTTACGGCACCGCAGGGTGCTGCAGCACCCTGGGTGAGAATCACTGACCTAGAGATATGACATCTTCATTAGATGCTTTCAAGAGCCAATTAGAGAATCATTTGGCTGGGGCAGTTTAAGCAGGAAAAGCCTGCCTTGGGAAGGGGGCTGTGCTACATGACATTCTTGGGTCCCTTCCAGTCCTACTTTTCTACTCCATGAATGAATGCTCCAATTCTACAATTTTGCCCTCAAATTTATGCCAGGGTAATTTAGATTCAGACCAACTCCATCCAAAATAATGGAGTCCTTCTGATCTGTTACTCTGGCCCCAGGCATAAATCCCTAGACCACCACACTCATCTTTGTTTGAAGGGGACCATGCAGCTAGACCCATTCACCTAACTTATCAAGGATAGATATTTTAGGCTTTTGTTTTGATTCAAAATTTATGGAGTAATATCAAAATCTTTGAGTTAGTAAATTTAAGAGCCCTTCTAAAAAGGCAGACTGTTTTCTGAAAAACATACTTCTTCAGCCAGTGCCAGATATCAGTGAGAGAACAGGAAACAGTGACATGAGCACATCATTAAGAATAAACATCAGAATATATTTTAAATAATTTTTAAAATCAGTATTGAAATGTGGTATCATTATTACTATACAGAAATAACTCATGGAATGACTGCATCACTGAGAAAAATTCTATTAGTTCATAGATGCCATTTTTGCTGATATGGAAATATTTGACAATGGCTAACAGACAGTTAAGCTTACTGTAGCCTGCTGGAAAGTTTCTGGATGAGGTCCGCTTCTCTCTTGAAAGTGAACGGGACAATGTGATTACTACTCAGTGTTGCTTGTGTATCACTTCAGCCAGGAAAGAGTTGTGAAAATGACAGGAAAACATGGTGCTGTTATCATATGACACAATAATGTATAACACAATACTCATCTAGACATACTGTCTGTGGAGTGGCTAGCATAAGAAATTAGTTCACTTTATTTTTAAGCCTATCTAGTACACCCCCCTTAAAAGGGAGCAATGTGGTAGAGTTACTCTTAATGCATCATATTATGCGCATTTTGTTTTCTTAGAGCAGTGGACATTTTATTTTCAATTGTTATATTATTATAAATACCAATCATTGAAATCAAATCTAGTAACCAAAATAACTACATTAACACCACCTTGCAGCCTCATGGCAGAGATTTACCATATGATCATCATCATTTACTTTCCTCTTGTGCTTTGAAAAAGGAGAATTTCTTACCTGAAAAACTATTGGCTTGGATCCACCCAGCTAGAACTGGTAGTCATTCCAATTTAGACCTGTTGTGAAGGTAGGTCAGCCCATCCCCTACTGAATAATGCTGTAAATCCTGAGAGCACTACATTCTTTTCTTTTATTTTCAGACCTCCGTGGCTAACAGAGGAACCAAAGATTGGCTACTAATCCATATAGTGTGACTTGTTCAGAAATAAAAATAAGGGTCTGAATATACATTTCTCAAATACATTTCTGGTGAGAAACTTTTCTTTTCTATGGCTAGGTTCCATTATTTAAGAATGGATGGGCTCTGGCTGGTAGAACCCCTTTTAAAGCATTTTGGGAAGATAGAAAATGATCTTTCAAATAGTTCTGCTTACGAGCATAGCAACCATGAAAAATGATGTTGAGAAACAGATGCATGACTGCACAACTCATTCTTTGCAAACAACTCGAGAACTAGAACTCCTTCTGCTAAACATCATTAAATTCCTGTCATATACAATTTCTCTATTATGATTGTTCTTAAAGCCATTTTGCTAATGTAAACTTTGCACTTTGTTAATATTGTTAAGAGAAACAATTACCAGACACAGAGTTAAATGCTGGGAAACTTAAAAGCGTTTCTGACTTCTAGATTGTTTTGGAGAGCATGGGAAAGACAGTGTGGGACAAATTCTGGTACTGACGTGGTTAATTCTGAAATGCACTGCAACTTTAAAGGGACACCTAATCATGAAAGGAACACCTTTGTGTCTATTTCAGGCAAGGATGCATCCGGAATACAGGAATCATCCCACTAGAGCAGTAATTCTCAACCAGGGTGTTACGCTATGACAGTCTTTGAAGGGTGCTGCAGGAAGAGAGGAGATAGGCAAGATAAGTTTGAGGAGATGACTGCAGACTCTTCCCTTCCAGCTGCTTGTCCTCCCACAACTCACTTCAGTGTAGGTTCTTCCCTGCCAGCTGTTCTTCAACCTTCCCCCAACCCCTCTGTAAGGAAATATGTACTATAACAAATACATTAGTTTTTGAAATGGGGTAACAATTCACAAAATTTATGCAGGGGTGCTTCAAATCTATAAAGGATGGGAACCACTATTATCATCAGCAGTCCCTCAGTACAAGAATGACAGACTTCCAATAGACAGAGAAGCCACTAGTGAGTCCTTAGGTGACTGAGGAAGCCGATCTGTGATCCAAATGTTTGACCGCCAACATAGCAAATAGTTCTGGGAGGAAGGACTAGACCCTGGTGATACTGGGTCACAGCTCTTTTCCTTTATCTCTGTCACCTATCTACTTTCACTGTGAGACAGACTTGCTAGAAATGACCATTCAGAGTGCCACTGGGGATGATTCAGTGCTCAAGTCTCTCAGGTATCGATGTTAATGTTGCATTTCTTCATATTAGTCTTCAAAGTGACCTGGAATCTCTTTTGCCTGCTTCTAGAGCAGTGACCATCAGTGAGTTGGGGGTACAGGACTTGCTTGGGATTTGATTGTCAGGCATCCTTATGTCCAATGAAGATTGTGCTATCTTCAGTCCTTCTAGTTGATATGGAGGATTTTCCAAACACATCAGTGATGGTAACATCCCAAAGCTTTCAGGTGTTTCTGATACATTGTCCAGGTTTCATACCCATACACCAGAGTAGGAATGACAACAGCTTCATAGACAATAAGCTTGGTTTGGCTTCTGATGTCATGATCGAAGACATGATTTTGGAGATGTCCAAATGCAGCACTGGCAGATTTTATCCAGTGTTGAATATTGTCATCTAGGTTTACTTTTTGGGACTGGTGCCTATCCAGGTAGCGGAAATGCTCAACATTCTCCTAAGACTGAGCTCTAATTGTAACACAAGGAGGAACAGCTAGATAGCTTGGGCTAGAAAGCTGATAGAAAGTCCAAGCATTTCATACACTTCATGGAAACAGCAAAGAGTGACCTAAAACTCTTCAAATGAGTGGGCACATGTGACAACTGTCAGCATAATGAAGATCAGTTATGCAGGTCTTGGTTATCTTGGATTTGGAATGCAACGGATGTTAAAGCGATTCCTGTCTGCGCAATACTAGATGCTGACTCCAGATGGAAGTCTGTCAGCAACATGATGCAGATTAGCTACTGTACAGATGGAAAAGAGTGCTGGTGCAACCACACACCCTTGCTTGACTTGAGTTGTAATAGTGAAAGGGTATGTTTCTAAGCCATTGCTTAAGATAGTTGCCAGGCAATTGCTCCCAGGAAGAAGTGTGGTAATGGTAACAAATTTTGGCAAGTATCTAAATCTTAACAGGATCTTCCAGAGGGCTTCTAGGTTGATTGAAGCAAAGGCCTTAGGCCAATAAAAGCCATGTCAAAGATCTTGGTTTTGGTCCTGGCATTTCTCCTGCAGCTGCCTAGCAATTCTTTTGTACCTCTGAGTGATCTAAAACCAAATTGGGATGTGGGTAGAATCTCATTAAGGAAAGTGAGTTTATTAAAGAGATTGCAGGCAAAGATCTTCCTAGCTATGAACAGGAGTACCATAATATAGTAATTGCTGCAAAAGAATTCTCTTTTTTTGAATATGGTACTGATTCTGGCCTCTGCCAAGTCACAGAAAATCTGTTCATGCTTCCAAATTTTCATAACAGTGAGACGTAGTTTAAAAGAGAGATTTTTCCTACCCTGCTTATAAATTTCAGCTAATATTCCTTCAGGCTCACATGCTTTGTTGTTCTTCATCTGTTTAATAGTTTTTAAGGCCTCTTGGTTCTGTAAGGTAGTCCTTAATAGGGTGTTGTAATATGTTTTCCACGGTATTGTCTTTGGCATTGAAATCTTGATCCAGAACCTCTTGCAAGTGCTCCTTCCACTGTGGGTTGATGGTGAAGTGTTGTTCCATCTGCTGAGAGCAAATTCAGGCCTGGATCGTGAAACTCTACGTTAAGTAGATCAGCAGATGACCTCTACCTGACCCACCCTCTGCAGAGTGATGCCAGCTACCTGCAAAGGCCCTGAATAGAGTGCCGTGTGCACACCTGCGTGCTGAGTGCAGAGCCTTGTAAGCGGAGTGCACTACCTGTATAAAATCTCATTTTGACTGAGGGCTCCGTGTGTGTGACTGGGCGTGCTTGAGCTTGGTGTGTGAGGGTGTGTATGTGAGTGTGAGGACAGAAAGAAGTGACAGGAACGATACGACAGATTGGGTGAAGTGAGTGATTGGTGAAACGCGGACTACGAGCGGGACCACAGCATGGAGCTGAGATTCCTCTCATCGCCGGGGTTCATCCATCACTGAGGCTGCCTTGAGTCAGGAAGGAGTCGGCTCACGGACAACTGCCCGTCCGTTGCATGACAGTGCTACAGTAGCGGCTCCTCTGATTCAGGTGTAAGTATCGCTCCTCCTAGGTGGGACTGGATCCAGGCTATCACCGTCCTGAAACCCTGAAAGCGACCAGTAACCCACACAGAAGTAGGTAGGCTTTGGGTACTGGGTCAAAGGGGAGACAGAGCCGAACGCCGGCGGAGCCTTCAATAAATCAATCTTTCTTTGAATCTCTGCTCTTTGACAAAGTTAGGATTTACAAAATTTTCACTGTGTGTGTTTATACTTTGTAGTTAACTTTACTGTTGGTTCCAAAGTGTGTTAATTAATAAACCGTTTTATTCGTGTACCTTAAGCAGTTCTCTTAGTGATTATTAATTTAAACCAGTGGTAGATACGGACAGGGTGAAGACCCAACATACCTTTCTGGGGAGAGATCCAAGAGGAAGGAGCTGTTTGGGCCTGCTTTATAATTTGATTTAAAAGAGTGATTCTCCCCCACCCCGCAACATATCCTTGGATCTCAGAGGGATGGCTCACTGTGTGCTTGGCCCACAGATAACTTTGGTTGTGCTGAAGAAACCATGGAGGCAGTGGCTGTTGACAGCCTTTTGAATTTCTTTTGCTTTGTCCTTCTTCTTTTGCTCTCTAATTTTCTTTCGGGTCTCAGCTTAAATGTGGTGATAAGTGTGTAGCTTCTTTTTGGAGCAGATGTCATTCTGCCAAGGTCTAAAGACTCTCTTTTTTCTGTCAGTGAAAGCTTGTATTTCCCTATTGTTTGCCTCAAACCATTTCTGATGTTTCTTTGTCGAGAAGCCTAGAGATTCTTCACACACCTCACGGATACCTCTCTTGAGGCTCTCCCAGTAATCAGCAGGGATCCTGGTTTTCTCTAATTTAAAAAAATCCCCAATTTTTGGTTAAAAAAAAGTAACCCCAAATCCACATTTTTCTGTGATTTAAATGAAACAAGACTGATAGATAGATAGATATAGTAGTGTTTCATTTTAATCACAGAAACATGGACTTGGGGTTATTTGTTTTTGTTTTAACTGAAAATGGGGGATTTTTTTTTTTAAATCAGAGAAAACCAGGATCCCTGGTAATCAGTGGTATTGAGATGTTAGAGAGTTTCTCACCAAGACATTTCTGGAGATGATTGCTTTTAGCAGGGTCTTTCTAGCACTTGATATGGAATCTCTTCCTTGGTTGCTTTTTTGGTTTACATCATTTGGGGCAACAAAAATGAACACGATGGAACATATCAAACGATGACCTGTCCAGCAGTTATCTAGACTGGTTACAGCTCTGGTGATACAGACACTGCAGATTCTAGGCACACCCTATGACGGTCAATCAGGTGTCAGTGTTTTGAGCAGGGGTGCATCCATGATGTCTTCCATATGTTGCCTTGGAGAAATAAGCAGTTTGTGATTATTCTGAACACTTGTTCAGAAAAGTACCATTGGAATCCTTCCCCACTCCCCTCCCTCCCCCCAGCCCACACCCCTGCCTGCAACATGTCACGGGGTCTTTTTAAGCCTTCCCCAAAGGCACTGGGTTTTGACAGCAGCCAAAGCTAGGGATTTTGACCAAGGTGTGCCAATGCTCCTGCTAGGACATAAAGCCAGAGGTTCCTGGCTAGAAGGTCTTGCCCCTCTACTCAGGGTCAGATCGACCACTGTATCTGGGGTCAGGAAGGAATTGGTACAATAGTCAGACTGGTACTGACTCTGGGGTTTTTGCCTTCCTCTGTTGGGGTGGGGAGGCAAGGCATGGCCCTCTTCCTGGGATCTTTTGTGTGTATATTAACAACCTTTACAGCAGCAGAGCATTGGTCACTGTGGTCCCCCTGCTTTACCTGCGGCAGATTAGGATGTTATGATTTGTGTTGTGTCAGTCCTGACCGTAGTTTTGCTAAGAGATTAGACTGGCGTTTTCTAGGATGGACTGGATAGGAACAATCCTACCTCAGGCAGTGGGTTGGATTACATGACCTATGGAGGTCCATTCCAGCCCTACTTCTCTATGATTATATGATTTCTTACACCTTCTTTTCCAAAGCTCAGAGTCCCTATCCACTCTAGCATTAAAATCACTGAGAAGTATTCTCTTATCTTTTTTGGGGACAGAAAGCAGGACTTGGTCAAGTTAACAATATAATTTTTCTTTGTTTCTAGATACTGCATGTGGTCTGTTGGTCAGTTGAAAATGAAACATCATGAGACTATCGTTGATCCACCTGGATATTCTACCATCTGAGTAATAATCCTGGTCTTGATAGCAAAGTCAGTTCTGTGGATGTGTCTGTGTTTTTTGGCTTTTCTTTTCCAAAGAAATGCATAGCCACCACCATGCTCTGTGACTTGTCCCTCTGCTATACATCTTCTTACTAAGTGCAGCAATATGAAATCATGCAAGTTTTCTGCACATAAGTGCTGTCATTGGGTGAAGGGCAATAGGGGCAGGTGCCATACAGGTACAATGGGCATTGGAAGCAAGTGCTGTTCTTGGGCAAGTGGTAGGTCCCAGTGGTTACTGGGAGATCCTAGTCATGGACCTACATGAAAGTAATGATTATATGATAGTCATTTTGTAATTGGAATGGAGACAGATGTGCAATCTGGCAGCTGCAATCATAACTTAGCACACCTACTTAGGATCCACTCTTCTCACCCCACATGGGGAAGCAGCTAGAAAAGATGCCCTAATCATAGCCTGTCTCATTTCACCTGACTGGAAAGATGTGTCCAATGAGATCGCTCTATCCGCAGTCCAAATAAAGTAATGAAGTTTGCAACCTGGAATGTTCACAGCCTGATGGACAACCTTAACAGTGCCCTACTGGGGTAAAAAACAGCACTGCAAAGGATATGTCTATCAAAAAACATCATGACCACAGAAGAGGCACAGCAAAATTAAATGGATTAACGAGAACATTCTGCCACAACACAAAACAGGATACACATTTTGAAAGCACCCTTCACATAACAGTCAAATAGATTCTCCCAGGACAATAGAGGTGATGATTAAATGCACCAGTGCTCTGTAACCCCCAAGTATACTGCTATTGTGAAATGACTGTGTTGCATAATCTTCATTTACATTTAGCCAAATGTCATTTGGCTAAGCAGTTAAAACAGTAGTTCACAATCTTTTTTAGATTTAAGGTACCTCTTGGAAAATGCCTGGTCATAGTTTTCATTTGTCTTTTAACTACAGGAAAATAATAGAACAATTTTTCTGTTGCAAAAAAACTCTGACCACAACAGGACAGAATGCTTTTAATACTACATATTCCTGTTTGAAATCTCTGAGTTTATAATGTCAATCATGTTTGCACACCTAACAATGTTAACACTGCATGTCACCCTGTGACAACCTTGAAAGGTTCTTTGACCACCCTGGTTGAGAATCACTAAGTTTCTTAAGGAAGGTTTTTTAGAAAAAGATTAACTCCTCCTAGAAAAATCACTTTTTCTTTCTTCATTTGTAAGGGATAGACATCCACTTAGAATGCCAGATAGAATGAATATACTCACTGGAGTACAAAGGACCCCTTTTCCTTCAGAAGGATGGCAGTTCCCCTAAACAAGGGATCCTAGCAATGGTAATTAGAAGGTATGTTTGTGATCTTCCTTATATTTGATTCTGACTGCTTGTCACAAAAAGCTAGGCACAAAAGGAAAATGAACTGTCCAGTACTATTTCCATTATTCTAGACATTTTCTGAAGGAGAGACTAGATTTCTAGGCCAAAAAAACAAAAAATCTATTCAATTCCTTAAGGGTTTGATAGCTATGTGCTGCTTTATTATGGCAGTGGAGCTTCTTTACATAGCATTTCTTGATGAATCCTGATACAATTGTAGATTGTTCTGGGTATGTGCCATCCATAGAGCCTGGGCATTCTCCATATGAAGTGAAATGACATTTATGCAAAGGAGAGAAAATGCTTAATGTCAGATTGCAAGGTTGAATCAGCCTTTGAATGTGCATTTTTTCCTCCTCTTATCCATTTTCTGATGCTTAGTAAAAGTTCCAGGAAACATGACAAAGAAACAGTCTATCAGTTCTGAAGCAGGAAATCAGAGAGTTCAAAACTGTTCTCAGTAATGAGGCAAAAAAAATGCAAGCTTCTGTTCAACTAGTAAAAGAGGACTTTAATGCATAGAGAACAACACATTTGCTTTCTATTTTGAAGAAATGCAGCAGGATCCTGAATATCTAGAATATCTGTGACAAATGTTTATTGTTAAAAAAACTGTCTAAAAATGTTAAAGAGGAGTTTCATGAAATAACATGATTCACTAGCCTTTCATCTCTGTAGCCCTGGGTTTAAGCCCATCTTAGGTCATAAATGTGCTGCCTTTGGGATCCATACTTGATCCTTCTTTGACATTTTTCCACATCACAAAGAAGTCACAGCAAAAAAGAAATGCCTGCTGTTGACCATCTCATATCAAGTAAGGCCAAGCAATGAAGGCAAAAGCAGGCTGTGACTGAGGTAAACTGTTAATGCTGTATATATAGGCTTCCAAGATGCTACTATTAACCAGTGCTATTAGTTTCAATCTTAAAAACATTATTATTGTATTTACTCAAATCCAACACTTTATTTTTAATCCATTAAACATGAGGGGGAGGGGAAGGCAACAAAAAAAATCTTGGATTTGAGCACCAGGTTCAGGCCAGGTGGCTGTTGTGGTTTTGGCTCTGACCCTGGGATGAAGTCAGAGCCACAGTTGCAACTGCTACCTGGAGTCCAGCCATGGTATCAGTGGTCGTGGACTCAGCAACAGCGGCACAGTGTGGATCTGGGATCAGTGGTGTGGGTCAGGGATCAGGCAGCAGTCCAGGTCTCAGTCCAGGTCCAGGTCCAAGGAGGAAGAAGGGGGATAGGTGAGGGGGGAGAACGGGAGGCAAAGGGGTAGTCACTGTAGGTTAGGGCAAAGGCTCCCAGGGCAGCAGGGAGGCTGGGAGGAAAGGGGAAGCAGTCAAGCTTCTTGCCTCCCTGCCACCACCCCACCACTACTTTCCCTGCCACAATGGGGTCAGAGGATGGGGGGCGGGGGGGAAAGGGACAACAAATTTAAGATAATGAAATTCTCTATATGAAAAAATATAACAAATTTATAATTTTCCACATATAGAATATAGTTACTGGGGGGGCGGTCATCTTATATTCAAAGTCATCTTAGATTCGGGCATGACAGCATTCACCCAATGTGTGTTTACTGCTAAAGATCGACAACTGCATAGATTTAGCCATTGTTATATACTGGGACAATGTTGAGGCCACTGGTAGCAGATTAGTTATACAGTTCTTGGTCATAAAAGACCATCACTTTTGAGACCAAATAGTCAGATCCATTTTGACTGGTTCTAATAGCATCATTAAAAAAAGCTCAAAGGCAAAAACACTTTATGCTTTCTCTACCATGTGTGAAGCAACAGGTTTTTTTTTAATGGCTCAGAATAGTTTGCTCAGAATAGTTTGCCAGGAGACAAAAGGTAAAGAAAGCTGTAAACAGTTAATTTGTACTGTAATTAAATAAGTGGACTTAAATGTTATTTAAAATGCAACATAAATGGAGCTGCATTAATACATTACATATTTTTTCTCCTAATCTTTCAGTTAGGGAACTCATTAGTACAATAGCTTACAGCAGGTAAAGAATACAGAAAGGAGGGACAGCTTGAAGTTGATTGTGTCCTAAGAGAGCCGCCATTCATTCCTTCCCTTTTCATCCATGGTTCTGATCATTGCTTCCAAAGTATCCAAAACAGCACCTTATTTGTGGTTTATACAGCAAATGCAAAGAAAGGAACACACCAGATGCGCACAATTAACAAGCAGCATACAGAACCACCTGGACTTACCAGCCATTTACCAAAAGGAGATCTTTACATCCAGCCACGAAACTTATCACATAACGCTTCCACTCTTTAAGGAAAATGAAAGAAGGAAAACTTTCCAAACTTTTATGCTACAACACAATCCATGACAATGTCATCAGCCTCTCCAACTACACTGTCATCCCACTGAGGTATCTGCTTCCACTACACAACCCAATAAGATGCAGCTGTATGGAGACCCCGAGGCATTTTCCTAACACCTAAAACTAAGGGAATATATCCAGCATACAGAGCTGTACAATAATCCCGACCCCTACGCAGGAGAGAAGGACAACTCCTGGACATCACCTGAGGACTGCAGCCTGACTGGATCCGTACATAAAATGTTTCCACCCCCACACCAATTCTGAGGTTGCCAAAAAACAACACTTGTTATAACTTCAGTCCTGTGGAATGAAGAGCCACATTTGGCCTTAAAAACAACCCTGATCATAGAATGGGCTGGTTACAGGGTGCACTGTAGTCACAGACAGAACAACATAAATACAGGAGCTGGGAGACAACTTTACAGTATGGAGTTTTATAAACTCCTGACCAAAGACCCAGAGGGAAAATACCACAGGGAATTACACAACTTCTTAAAGACGTTACCTCTGGAAATCACAGAATAGGATTGATCCTTCCACCTCATAGGAATCCAGACCAGGATTATACTTATTAGTATTACTGCTAAAGATAAACAACCACACAGACTCAGACACTGTTATAAGCTGAGACAAAGCTGAAGCCACAGGTATCAGATTTTTTTCGAGTCTCAGAACAGCAGAGACTCCCAATACCTGAAGAAGGGTGGTTGCGCCTGAAAGCTTCCTAAGAACTTTTTCCAATGACTCAGTTGGCCTAATAAAAAATATCACATCTACTCAAAGAACCTTGCCTAGTTTTGACTAGGTATATGGTTCTTGGTCATAAAAGACCATCACTTTTGAGAAAAAGTTTTGCAAAACTGGCAACTCAGGATGCCCTACTGTCTCTGGCATTGGTACTATCATGGAGGGAGTTTCTAGCTGCATTGACTCTGTCCCATTCAGATAATGCCACTAGAGCTGCCATTTTTTGAAGAACACCACAATTTTCCTACATATTAGGCTCTATTGACAAGCTTCCAGCAAATACCATATTACTGTATTTACCTGAATCCAAGACAACTTTGAATTTAAGACAAATCCCCCAATAATTAGATTCTATACAGGGAAAATTAAGAATATATTCTGGTTTTCCATGTATAGGATCTGTTTATTGGAGGATCATCTTAAATTTGTCCCCCACTACTATGGCGGGAAAAGGAGGACAGGGGGCGCGGGATCAAGCTCCTGTCCCTTGCCCTCCTTGTCTGCTTCCCTATCCCCTGCTCCCTCATCCCTTTGCCTGCCCTGTTGCCATCTCCCAGCCCTCCTGCTTGCCCCCATCCTCCTGCCACCTGCCCCCCACACCTCGTTCCCCACCTGTGCCTGACCCCCGATGCCTTACCCCCAATACCTGTGAATGCCCTGCCCTCCCACACCTTGCTCCCTTCTATGACCTGTCCCTCTCATGCCTGCCCCCTCCCACCACTTGCATGCCTCCAGTGCTCACCTCCTGCTGTAGCTCTTCTCTGGCTCCGGGGCAGTCAGTGGTGGTGGCCCCAGCCCTGTCCAGCCAGGCAGAAGCAGCAGCAGCAGCTCCAGGCCAGTCCAGGTCGAGGCTAGAGCTGAAGCAGAAGGTAAGCAGCAGAAAAGGGCATGTGGCACAGTGTCCACTGTGCTCCCTCCAAACCGCACACACAGGTCTTCCCTGTACTCCCTGCACCCCCTTTTTGTGATCTCCCACCACTACACCCCCTCCAGCACATGAGCCCCCCTGGCCCAGGGCTGTTTTCCCCCAGCTGGTACTCAAATCTAAGAAGAGGCTTTTTTTCTCCCAGGTTATTTGGGGAATCTTGGATTTAAGTAAATATGGGAGCTACAATGGATATCAATATCCCCCGTGTGAATGGATTACAAACCATAAGTAACATTATCCCTGACAAATACAGTTTCTTTTTCCACTGCACTCTCCCACTTTGCCTTCACACACAATTTTTTCAGATTTGGGGACTCCTTGTACCTACAAACGAATGGCAATGCCACAGGCACACACATGCCCCCTAACTTATGAATATATTTATTATGAAAGACCTTGAAGTTCACTTCCTCCACAAGGACTCTCTCATCCCTAGTATACCCATGGTACATCAATGACATCTTCAGCATATGGACATGTGGGAAGAAATTTCTAGAGAAATTCCAGAATTTTAATAACTGCCACCCCTCCATCAAACCGACTCTTGTATAATCCACCCAGCAAATTAATTTCTTGAACACCACGCTCAAACTTTACAGTGGCTACATTATCACAATAACATATCAGAAACCAACTGACCAGTACAGCTACCACCAATCCCTCTGACTGGACTGCACTCCTTAGGGAACTGGAGCAGGGATTCCTACACTTAAATTATAACGCCAAAACTCAGATCAACAGAACCACAGCCACACCATACTCTGACAGGCTACAGTACCAACTACAAGGACAAAAGAGTCCCTTCTTGTTGTCACTTACAGCCCCCTGTCTGAACACCTTGGATACATCATTAATGCTCTCCAGTGCCTCCTGGAAAATGACAACCATTGCAAGGTAATCTTGGGGAACAAGTCTGTCCTGGCTTACAGGCATTCCCTCCCAGTCTCTCTAGTAACAGACTACCTACCTCCAATTCTTACTAAGCCACCAAGCCTTAATCAAGACCCAGATGCGGGTCTGTGTCTCTTCATCAACCCAGACTACAATATCACTGGACCAAACAACACAGATGATAACTTACGTGGTTCATTCACCTGCTCTTCTAATAATGTCATATACATCACCACCTGCTTATAATACCTGTCTGTTGTCTACATTGGACAGATAATGTGATCCCTATGTGAAAGAAAGAATAAATATCAGTTTGACACTTCCCAAAAGACATGAAGGCCTGTGGCAAAACATTTTAACTTCCCTTGAACTAACCTAACCTCAGAGAAAATGTTCTTAAACAACAAAACTTTAAAAACCAACTGGAATGTAGAACTGCAGAATGAGAAATCACCCACAGACTGAACTGTGTTAACCACAATCTCAGCAGAGACTTATCCAATTATCTGGACTAGCTTTTAACTCCTGTGCCCCTGGGTGGATTAAATTATTTCTTTATCATTTTTGATCTCTTCAGCACATCTTTGCCTGTCTCAACAGTGCCCACTCCCCTTATCCTTTTCACCCCTTTTCCTAGCCTTTGTATTTAGTACCCCTGTTCTCTACAAGTCAATTCATAGGAGCTGATGAAGTAGACTGTCACCCACAAACGCATATGTGTTTCTGAATGAGTTAAGTCTCTCAGGTGCCCTCCCCAGCCTTCTGCCCCACCAGGACAGTCAATCTAGCAGGAAAAGTAGAGGCTTTCACTTGGCGTCACTGCTTTTAATACACTCACTCTTATCTACAACAGATCTGAACTTCCATCTTACACCTGGTCTGTAAGCACCCTACAAATGGGGAAAATGTATTCGGGTGACTTTATACCATGAAGCACACTGACCCCGGGGGAGTAACAATTAATAACAAGATGAGAATCTTCTCGCATGCCTAGGGTATTTGTTTCATTTAACCAGATGTGCTAAATGTAAAAGCTAAATTGCGTCTCTTCCTGCTGTCAGGGCAGGACTACCTTTTCTAACTACAACTGCCCATTCACATCAGGTAACAGTTGCATTATTATAGTGCACTGGACACACACTAGACAATGTGATTTCTGTTTGGAGTAGAACTACAGTTATGGCAGCAGAAGCAGCAAGTGACATTTACCAGAAGATAGTCCAGTAGAGCAAAATGTATTCTCATGCTTAAACTTCACTGTAACAGGAAAGAACCCCTTTGGACAGGGGGCTGGACTCGATCTCCCGAGGTCCCTTCCAGCCCTAATGTCTATGAAATCTATGAAATTCAGCTCCGTTCTTCAGCTCAGGAGTGGATGGTTGGGCTTTTTGCTAATCCAGAAACTGCAGGAAGCTCTGACACTTAGTGTTAGGAAGGAGGAATCTCAACATTTTTAAGCATGAGTTCTTATCAATTTAATTCTCTTGTGACTATCTGATAAATTATTATAATCACAATGAATATATTTCCCCCCTATTCTCTCCCAGTTTATTTAGTTTAAGTGAAATTTGCAAAAGATAATGGCAATAGAAACATAGTTAACAGTAGTTGCTTTTTAAAATCTCATCCTGTGTGCCTTTTGCAACACTTTGTATAAGAGCATATATACCACTGTCACATATGAACATCTCCTGTGAGATTCAGCCAGTAACAGAAGCAAAGAAGAAAACAAGAAAAAGTACTAGTACTGTTACAAAAGTAGGTATAAAATACAGGCTGATGCAGAACTTGAGTCTACTTGTACTTTGTCATAGAGTTAATGGTGTCCCTTGAAAATTTCTCTTTGACAAATTAGGAGAGTGCTTTACATCTAAAAACCTGACAACTTATAAGAGTTACAGAACTGTGATTACTTATCTAACTTGATTTGCACATTCCTTCTGCACACAAGCAAGCAGCGGCTTACAAAGCAGAGGTATATTTTTAAAAACTATTTTAAACACTCGTTTCCATTTTTGTGAAGTCTTAAATTATCTTTAAATACAAATACAAAGATGCTTCTCACATTTGATGCACTATGGATTCTTTTCCTCAGCCCTGAAATGCTGAAAGGAAAATTCCCTAATCTTCATGTGAAACAGAGTTCTCAAATCATCTTTTTCATTAGACAACACAAGTTTGTGACAGCAGCATTCTCTTAGAAAGAAAGCAGGTGCTAACATGGAATATGATAGAAGAGTTCCATGTAAACAGACATCCAAAGGAGGCAAAGCCAGTCCAACTGTTTGTTGTTTTGTGCAGCTCTGAAGTGGACAACATAAAAAAAATAATTTCACTTCTACTTTTTTCTTTTCTTTATGAATAGAATAAACTGTCAGCCTACAAACTTGCTCCATAGTCCCTTTGGAAACACTTGTTTTCTATCTGTTCTATCTCATGAGCTGTCCATCAGTGTAAAGTCGAGGCATTTAACTTTTCTACACAGAATGTTTATACAAGACACAGTTTTACACTAAGTACTTTTTAAGCTCAACCAACCTATTGCAATGCATTATGAGAATTTTCTTCACCCCACCATTCATAAACTCATCAAACAGGCAAAATCTTGAGCATGCTATTGAGAACAGATCCTGGATGAAGTAGGGATATCAATTCTCCCAAACTCGGTTCCAGAAAGAACAATAAGTAAAGTTAGCTGTGCGAGTCTAAAGTCAGGTAGAAGGTAGGGCAGAGTAGCACCTTAGAGACTAACTGGCTCAGAAAGACATAAGTTTTCGTACGCAACAATTTCCTTCACTGGATACAACAAATGGACTCCATTCATAACGTCTGATAAAGGAGATTTGCCTGCAAACGCTTGTGCCTCTCTAAATCAGTTAGTCCTTACAGCTATAGTTCTTAACCATTTTAGATTCAAGGCACCACTTGGAAAATGCCAGCTCTCAGTTTTCACCCATTTTTTGACTACAGGAAAACAATGGAGTAATTCTTCTGTTGCAAAGAACTCTAAAAGATCACAGTAGGCCAGAATGATTTTATCACTATGAATTACAACTTGAAATCTCTGGATTTATCTTGTGAGTCACATTTGTACACTTAACATTTTGTGGCACCCTGTGGCATCTTTGAAAGGATCTCAAGGCACCCCAGGCTGTCACAGCAGCTTGGTTGAGAGTCACTGCTCTAAGGTGCTACCCTGCCTTTAGAAAGAACAATGATAATGAAGTCAGTATATAGACTCTTAAATGTTTCCTTTTCCAACATGATAGGGCCTAAGGAAGCAACATGAAGATTTGCATGCCAAGCCTTTAACAACAACAAAAATTTTTGTCAATTCACTTAGATTACTGAAGATGAATTCACTTTTGCTTGGTCTTCCTCTCTCTGACAGCTAAAAGTAACTTCACTTTTTTCCTCTACTATCAAACATACAATCAGCTTCAACTTGACCAGTCTAACACCAATTTAATTGTGCAATGAAGTGAACAGAGTTCCCTTTAGCTCGCTACATCCTAAACTACATAGTAAGTAATTAAATTCAGCAGTTTTACTTTTTTCTCCATACTTCATGTATTCCTTTGGTACTGAAAGAGGAAACTGTACCAGACACTTCTTGAGTCAATAAGTACCCAATTGTCTTTCACCTGGCAGAAATGCCAGGGTTGTGTCAGTCTCCAGGACAAAAATGGGATTAATGCTACAACCTATAACCAAGGTATTATTATTTAAGATAATCATTGCAAAGTCAAAATTCCACCCATGAAATATCTGAGTTTTGACTTCTGTGACAGAGGCTGACTACCTCCTACTGTAGAAGCAGGCCACCATTTCCAGAATAACTGAAAGAAAGATCGTATGGTCCTGAGATTAAGGTTGATGTCTGAGCGTTAAATGGTCCAGGTTCATTTTGCTACCTCACCACAGAATTCCTAAGGTACAAATGAACAAATCCTCTAGCCTTTATGACTCAATTCCACATCTACAAAATGAGATATATACTTCCTTAACCCAGTGCAGTTTACAAGGATAAATAATCTAATGACTGTGAAACACTCAGATGCTGTGGTAATTAGAATCAGATAAGTATCTAAAATCAGATTACAGAAGATTTGGGCACCTAAATATAAGTGACCTGATTTCCAAGAATACTGTTCATCCCTGAATCCCACTGAAATGAAGAGGCTGCAGAAGCTCAGCACCTTTGAAAATCAGTTCATACTCCTCTGCCTAACACAGATTTAGAATCTTCAAAGCTTTGTGACCGTGAGAAAAGTAATGTAAGGATATCTTTCACTTGACTGGATGTCCCTGACAAACAATCTTTAGAACCATGAACTGTGCAGTGGGCAATATCACCTAAAACACAATTAAGGTTATCCAGTACTTTAGCAATAGGTCTAGATACTAAATCTATTACAAGTGATAATACCTGCTAGTATCAGAGAAAGGCCATAACTCCCATCAGTTTAGTTTTGTGACACTAAAAAGAAACCATAAAAAAACTGAAAGAAGAAAGTCAATCAGTGCACAGCTAAGAGTTAGAGATATATGGGGCCAGAAGAAAGAAAATAAACCAGAAGATGTTGTTCAGTAAAAAATGGCTGCTGCCCTAGAAAAATGGGGGTCCTGTGTTTTAGCCTGGACCGTTGCTCCCAGTGGGAAACAAACCTCCACACTTGTCTCAACCTACTGTATCCAATGAATATTTAATGCAAGGTGGAGTGGCTCAACTTCAAGGCAGTGGCTGAAGAGCTAACTAGTTAATCCCTAATCGTATAGACTAATAGTATGGGACCTGCCTGTGGAGTAGGATCACAAAATGTAAGCGCTAAAAATAGCAGTTATGTGGCTGTATAACTGTCATTTGGGCATGTAAAGTGAAACAGGATTCTGCACAAAGTGCTACTGAACGTGTCTAGGCTAAAAAAAAAAAAAAAAACACTTGCAGAACAGATATCAAGAGTTGCTCAGTTTGCTATAGGACAATAACACTTATGGCAAATTGTTGGCAGCCTTGACCACTTTCAGGGGGCTTGGGCTAAGCTACAGAAGTTTGGCTCACAGACAGCTTCAAAGCCTGTTTCTGAGTGACCAAAGATTGAACCTTTGCAGATGTTATAACTAGCCTGGTTAGCAAAAGAAAGAAAGCATTGGCATGTCCAACTGCTAAACCTACAATGAGATCAAATTAAACACACTAGGGGCCCATCTATAGGAGACGCTAAGTGCACAGTAGGCTAATTCTATGGCGCACTAGTGTGCCACAGCAAAAGCCATGCTAATGTACAGTAGTATTAGTCTACTGTGTATTAACATCACTAAAATACTGTACTTGAGAAGGGTCTAGGGCAGGGGTGGGCAAAATGCAGCCTGCCAGGCCATTCTATCCGGCCCATGGGGCTCCTAAAAAATTCAGAAAATTAATATTTATCTGTCCCTGGCTGCCTGTCATGCAGCCCTCAATGGTTTGCCAAAGCTCAGTAGGACAGAAATAATTGCTGGCCCCTGCACTGGGGGTACACACAGGAATGCAGGGATGGAGCACCACCACACATCATTCTCTGCTACTGCGCTGCCTGCCCAGCCAAACATGGGGGAAGCTCACACATGCGCATCAGCCACCACTCTGCATTCAGCCATGCTCTACCCTACCCCTTCCCCCACCGCGTCTGTCCACCGGGGGTATGCTGATCCAAAAAGGTTGAAAATCCATGATATAGATGTACACGTATACACAGAGCTTAGCTTATTTAGCTAAGTTAGTATTTGTTGTAACAGAGACTCAAGCGGGAGCCCTGTTACTGAGATAGTTTCAGGCAAGGATGACCTGAGTATGCACCCTGCCAGGTGAAGGGGGTTACACATCAGGGAAGGGGCAGGATAATTAGCCCACCACGGCTAGTATAAATCCGGCAGCGGGGCAAACACATTTCGCCTTTGGGCACTGGAAGATGGACGAGGGACCATTGCAACCTTGGAAGGAGGAAGAAGAGAAGCCTAATCTGTGATCTAGAGGGAAGTCAGGACCTCAGGACTCCGGAAAACATGGCAGGTCAGCTACAAGCTGAAATACTCCCCTGGAAACCACAACTACTCTGGTGAGTGCGGGGAAAGATGGCGGGGCTCTGGGAAGTGGTCCAGCAGGGAACCCTGAGAGGTAGAGAGTCTCTGCGAGAGGGCTCAGGTGCAGGAGCTAGACAGGGCCACCAGCTTATCAGGACAACTAAGACGCCAAAATCGGCGATTCAGATGGTGAGGGAGCAGCAGGGGCAGCTCCCAGCACAAGATGCAAAAGATGCGGGAAACGCACTCTGTCCGTAAGGCATTTAGCACCAGAGACCACAGTAATTACAAAGTGTTCCCCAGGCATCTGGCACTGAGTCTCCTTATCAGCAGCATGAAATGGCCTCGCTAACGAGGTAATAGCAAAGATATTGTTACAATACAGACTCCAGTTGTGCAAATAAAGGCTACTCTGTGACAGTTTGCTACCTGGGTGGCATTGGTGATTCCTTGTTCCGATATCATCACTGAATCTCTGTCCTTTTTCCTTTCTAAGTCATGGCAGGCAAGTCCAGAGGGCGATGAAGCTAGGCTTGATCTGCTCTCACAGTTGTGTTTAATATAATCAAATTAATTAAAAATAGCCTTTTCTATATTTGTGCTGCTGCTTAGATAAGTTGTAAAAACAAAACAACCTTGTCAATGAAGTCCAAAAACCAAGGCAAAAATAAGAGAGGACAAGTGGCAAGCAACATTCCACTATGGTGGGGGAAGAAGGTGAAGAATTTTCCCTTCTAAGACTGTATTTTCACAAGGGTATTAATCCTGTCTGATTGCCAGTTCCCAAGAGCATAGAAATAACTGATTCCTTAGGAACAGGAAGGCATTAGGGCAGGCAGGATGGAGGGAGGGAAGAGCAAGGAGAAGAGGAGGAGCAAGGGGTAAGGAAAAACTAGTACCTCTAGCTAGTCTGCTCCCTCTCCCAGCACACCAGCTGCAGAGAGCTGGGAAAGCCCATCGCCTGCTGCTACTGCCCATGGCTTCACATGGGCTGTGCTGTCTGATGGGGCTTGCCTGTGCCTCCTCCTTCCCCGCAACACCCTATCAAAAACCACAGGGAGGAGCTCCCAAAGCAGCTGTGTCCAAGTGGGTTCTCATAAGGTCCCTGTCTCCCTGCACTGCTCCAGGCAGACAGCTGCAGGTCCTCCCCCATGGCAGGGAAGAGTAGGGCAGAGCAGCTGCCAGCAGGTGCCCTCCCCCATCCCCACTACAGCCTAGGTGCGTGTTATTAGGTAACCTTTTAACCAATATAATTGGAGAAGCTTAAATGGATAATTTTAATACTATATTTAGATCCCTAATATCTAAATCACTACATTTAAAATTATTCTTCTAAATTTATTTAACTGAAAAATTCCTTTCTAAAAACTCTAATGAGAGCCAGATGTAGTGCAGACAAATGCTATGCAATATCCTTCTACACAGGACTGTCAACCATGGCTCACAGCAGTCTTCTTTATATTACTATTACTTAATCTTTAAAAAAGTAAATAGTAATAGTAAAAAAAGTAAATACTGAGCATCACTTGCAAGTCAAGGAAAAAAGATATAAAGAAGACTGCCCTATTTGAAAGCTTTTCTAAGCATCTCAGCCATGAAGCTGGTCTAATTAAAGATATGACCAACAAAAATTCTTGCCTCTTGCAAGTCAAAGGAAGTAATTTTTCCACTCTGTTTCAGCACAAGAAAGACCTCACATGGAGTATTATGTCCTGGTTTGGGAAGCACACTTCAAGAAATACAAAGATAAATTGGAAGAGCGCAGAGGAGAAAAACAGAAATGATTAGAGGTCTAGAAAGCACGATCTACAAAGAAAGGTAGGAAAAACTGGTATTATTTAGTTTAAAGAAGAGAAGACTGAAATGGATTTGATAACAGTCTTCAAATACCTGACGGGTGATTATAGAAGATGGTGATAGAGTATACTCTGTGGCCTCAGGGGCAGAGCAAGGAATAACAGTCTTAAATTACATCAAGGAAAATTTAGGCTTGAGATTAGGAAGGAATCTCTTACTATGAGGTTGATTAAGCACCGGAACAGATTATATACAGAAGTTGTGGGATCTCCATCTTTGGATGTTTTTAAGAGCAGGCTAGATAAACACCTGCCTCAGATGGTTTAGACATGGATCCTGTCTTGAGCAAAGGGTTCGACTGGATGACCTCCCAAGGTTCTTTCCAACCCTATTTTTCAGTGATTCTGTAACTAACAAGAATTTGGGTAAGTCAACTAAGTTTATTTGACATGTGACCTAAATCCTGTTTGAATACAGAATACAGAAGATAAAGCATCATCCTTTTCATTAGAGCTCTACTTACAAATGATTTAGAAAGAGGAATTAAACTGATTGTTAAATCCAGCAGATCAATAAGTTATAACCAGCTTATAACCATCCTTTATAATTATTTTTAATGGGCTAGGTTAGCACAAGCACTAAGGCACATAGCTGACAGCCTGGAAGTCGCAAGTTTGAGGCCATAGCAGAAGTACTCACAGTGCAGCCTATTAGATTCCAATGAAATCTGTGAATTCTGCTAAATACCTTAACACGAGGACATGAAAAAGGAAAGGAACTATTTCTAATAGATCCTACCAGTGTGCTTATAACAATCTGTAACACATCTACTACTTCTGTTTCTACCATACAAATAATATTAAATATTTATCAGCCCTTAGTAAGATAGTAATATAACCTTAACATGAAGTGTATTTGTAAAAGAATTGTATACTGCACATAATTTCCACTATTTGTCTGCTTCAGGATCTCCATTCAGGATACCATTTAATATGTTTAAAGTTAAATATGTTGTGCTCAAATGATTTCCTGAATTTGGATAGACTTAAGAAGACATTTAAACGATTTCTTGAATTGGAGCCTCATCTATCACTCATATGACCTACAGATTGTGTTTTTCTAACAAGAACTTTATTCCCAAGGAGCAGAAAAGTTTTTTCTCATGTGTAGATGAGCTCTATCTGATGCAAGAAGCCTAGGAGCTAATGAGAGGTAAAGTGCTGCTCGACCTGGTACTGGCAATGGGGGACGGCCTAATCAGCGACCTAACGATTAAAGGGAAGCTGGGTTACAGTGACCACAAGCTAATCACCTTCACCATCTGCCGTAAAGCTGGCAAGTCAATCAGCAATACAGAAGTCCTCGACTTCATGAAAGCTGACTTTGACAAGCTCAGAAGGCTTGTCAGTGAAGCCCTAAAGGACCACAACCCAAAGGGAAGGGGAGTTCAGGATGAGTGGTTGCTCCTCAAGGGAGCAATCCTGGATGCACAAGCAAAGTCTATCCCATCTCGGAGGAAAGGCAGCAAAAGGGCACAGCAACCCCCATTGGCTCTGCAGGGAACTAGGGGACCTCCTGCATCTAAAAAAAAAGACCTACAAAGGAGGGAGGACTGGATCCACCTCCAAGGAGGAATATGCTGCACTGGTCCAGTCCTGCAGGGAACAAACCAGGAAAGCCAACGCTGCAACTGAACTCCAACTAGCTGAAGTGCATCCATAGATACTTCTCAAGCAAATCCTAGGACATAATTCTCCTTTGGTGAGGCCGCAGCTGGAGTACTGTGTCCAGTTTTAGGCCCCACAATTCAAAAAGGATGGGGAGAAGCTTGAGAGAGTCCAGAGGAGAGGCACGCACATGATCAGAGGTCAGGAAAACAGACCTTACGAGGACAGGCTGAGAGCCAGGGGACTCTTCAGCCTGGAAAAGCGCAGGCTCAGGGGTGATCTGATGGCCACCTATAAGTTTATCAGGGGTGTTCACCAGGATCCGGGGGAAAGTCTGTTCACCAGAACGCCCCAAGGGATGATAAGATTGAACAGTCACAAACTCCTGCATGACCGTTTCAGGCTGGACATAAGGAAGAACTTCTTTACTGTCCGAGCCCCCAAGGTTTGGAATAGACTGCCGCCAGAGGTAGTTCAAACACCTACCTTGAATACATTCAAGAGAAATTTGGATGTCTATCTTACTGGGATCCTATGACCCCTGCTTACTTCCTGCCCTGGGACACGGTGCTCAACTCGATGATCTTCCGAGATCTCCTTCCAGCCCTAATATCTATGGAATCTATGAAAATTAACTGAAGA
The DNA here is from genome assembly GCF_052110815.1 of Crocodylus siamensis. NCBI lineage: Eukaryota > Metazoa > Chordata > Crocodylia > Crocodylidae > Crocodylus > Crocodylus siamensis. The sequence continues at coordinate 50,007,302 of NC_143402.1, forward strand.
GTTACACTGGACAGACCCAGCCTTGCACTGCGAACTGTATTTATATATAAAGAAACTGCTTAACTACAGAAGACAAAATTCATCACAGTCATTACGTTTGATGGCGCTAGGCCATGGACAAACATACATTTGAAACACTACAAATTCCCTCCAATTTCACATGCTTCCAATTTGGAGAGCTTCAGAGCTGCAGAGATGTATGGTCTCCATTTCCAGAGCACTGCAAAACTGACACACTGGAATGCAGCAGCCAGGGGCCTCACTATAGGGTTAATCAGAGCTACAGCTTCATTCCCTCTCACCCCCAAATGAGAATGGGGGAGAACAGGGAGGACACCCAGTTAGTGCTCAGCCAGTGTGCTACCAATTCAAGACTCCAAGAGGCTTGCAAGGAATACTTCTCTCCAGTCCCATGGCTGGAAATCAGGAATCCTTGCCTCCTGGTCTCTGGAACTAGGAGTTTACAGAGACGGGAGCTTAAGAGCCTTGCAGTGATTCCTGCTTTCCAGCCTTGGGGCTGACTTTCCACCTCTGGAGATGGTCAAGGATGGCTAAGTGCACTGGAGAGCGCTATGAAATCCTGGAGAACCAAGCAACCCCCCTTCAAGAGGAAGTGCTTTAAAGACAACATTCCTCAATTTGGGGGAATCATTCTGTTAAACTTCAGCTTCTTTTTAAGTACTTCTATGGCTGTGAACATCTGTACACCCACTGTTGGGAGTTCTCCAAAGGTGCGTGGAGTGTTTCTAACATTACATCTGTACAGGGCCTTATTCTGGTTCAAACATTATATCTGTACAAGGCCGTACTCTGCTCTGAATAAATCACATAGGAACTTATTTATTCTGACGGGGCTGGCAGTTGTTCAAAAGCATAAGAGAAAAACAACCGTATACACCAAGATATCCATATCATGCTCCTAAAATGGGTATGATAATCATGGCCACTTTGGGGGTTGAACAAACAAACAATTCTTCTGAGGCTTCATTAAGTGGTCAGGCCCCTGGTCCAACAGCTAAATATAGTGGTCAGAACTTCCTCCAGAAATTAGTCATAAATCCTGTATACTGAACGCCATCATGGAATGCTACACAATTGTCTCCCCCAGCACAGGACATCATATTAAAGCAGCCACATACATTATCTAGAACAAGGTCAGCTACTGGACCGATTTCTCAGCAGTCCCAAATTCAGAGCTACAGGCCCTTTATTCAGGAGGAAGTACATTTTACAATATCTATAGCCCAAAAATAAAAACAAAATCCACAGCAATATCAGCCCATGGATGTACAACTGAAATAACTGATACCTCTAACAGCAACCACCTACTCTATCCACTTACATTACAGGAGCCTGACAAATGAGCCACACACTATGATGTAATGTTTAAATCTGGGTTCTGTTGGACTGAGTAAGGTCTAGAGCAGGGGCAGGCAAAATACGGACCATGGGCTGGATCTGGCCCGCCAAGGCATTCTGTTCAGCCTGCAAGAGCTCCCTTGGCCCTACCTGGCCCAGATATGGGGGGCACCCTGGGCCATGGTGCATGCAGCCAGTCCCACTGCCTCTGGGCATGCAGTGGGGCTGGGGCAGCATGGCAGCTGGACTCCAGTTCCTGGAAGGCAGGGAGCTGCATCTGGAGTGGGCAGGGCTTCAGATCAACACTGCAGGGCAGCGATGGCATGGGGTAGGGCTCAGGGCAGAACCATGATCTGCTCCTTGCGTGCCCATATTTGTAGAACCAGTGCCCATGACAGGGACATGTTGGGAGTAGATCACGGCTCTGTCCCTGGCCCCAATTCTGTGCTGTCACCACCCCTTGATCCCCACCCCTACCTGCCCATCCTGCTCCCAGATACCACTTCCCACCCACCTGCAGCACCAACCCATCTGCCCACATGGGTCCTAGCTGGTTTCCATGAAGACCCCAGTATTGCTGGGTGGTGACAGCATGAGATGAGGCCCTGGGCAGAGCCATAATTTGCTCCCCACATAACCCTGCAAGTGAAACCAGCAGCTATGACAGGAATGTGTGGGGAGGGGATTGTGGCTCTGCCCCAGGCTCTGGCCCTTTACTGTCACTGCCCCATGATCCCGATCCCAGCCTTGGCACTGGCCCTACACGCCCTGCTCCTGGATGCCACTTCCTGCCCACTCACAGCCCCATCACACCCATTCACAGCGGACACTTAAGGAATTTTGGTGAGCTATTGTTGGGGGGGAGGGCAGGGGCAGGAGGCTGACCGAGCCCATGAGAGCTCACTAAAACCCCCTAAGTGGCACTCTGGCCAAAACAATTGCCCACCCCTGATCTGGAGCAAAGGACCTTCTGACGACTGCTATTAATGTAGTGTTATACCAAGATATCACACAGAGGTGGTGTTTTACAGAGCCAGGTCCAAATCAGTTGTGGCTCTTATTATTAAATCTCAGCCAAAGCCACCCTGAGTCTGTTTCCTATTTAAAGGTCATCTAACCCCCTCCCCCCCTTGATTTTAATAGAAGCTCTAATTAAGACAATATTTAAAGTAAAATTCTGGCTCCATTCAAGTCAATGGGAATGTTGTACCAACAACAAACAGTAGGGCCAAGATTTTACCACGGTTTTCTGAAGTGAAGAATTGCCCTTGTCCATTGAGTTGGTATTTTTGTGCATTAGGGCTTGTGATCCTGCTGTATCAAATTTACACTGGGAAGCAGAAGAAAGTTTCTAAACACCAGATCAGAGAGGTTCTGGAATGACTTTCCAGTAAGAGATACAGCAACAAAAAAAATTAGTTTTGCAATGGAGTTTGGTAAATGTGAAGGGGCTTATATAATATGCTGCCTGCAATAAAGCAGGAATGAACCTGACAGCGTAATGAATGGGTCTTTATATTCCTAAATCCCTACTGAAAATAGGATTTAGGGGCCTTTGACATCTTTCCTGAAATCACATAATGAAGCTCTCTTCTTCCCAGAAAATTACCCTAAAATTAGATGTTTATTTAGCATTATACAAAATGAATGGTAATAGAATGTACTGAAGCAAGCAGCTTTGTAAGTATTGTGGAAGCCTGACTTGGTCAGATGTGCAAGTGCACCTCAATACCTACTTCAAGTGCCTCTCCCTGATCCTGTTCAGCCCATGAACATTGCTTCTCCTCTGCCTCAGAACTTTAGAAACTAAAACAGCCCCTGGCTCAGGTTTAACTCCAATGGCATTTTTTACACTAGTTCCCTTTTCTACAACAGAAAGTATATTATCATCTTTTATTAAGATAACAGAAATTGCTCACAGGCATGCAAAAAGCACTAAAGGGATCAAAACTCTGTCTGACTGTATTTTACTTTGTCAAGCAGCGTGAGACCACTCCTATTTTGGATGAAATGGAATGGCTTTCAGCCATCCTTATATTTAAGAGTTCTGGCTACCAAAGACTGCAAGATTCAAGCAGCAGGTCAGTAGCAGCATTTGGTTCAATACTGAGAATATCTCTCTGCATTACATATGACAGTGACTGAAAGCCACTGATGGTCATTTCTGCCCTGTGGGACATACTTTGGCCATCTCTTCCACAGTGGTTTCTTTGTATCAGTAGCAGAATTTCTATGAAGACTTCCACCCACCTAACTAAAGACCTAACAGAACAGAAAGCCCCATTTTATTATTCTGCTTTCCACTTACATAATTAAGAAACCACAATTTCTTACCTGAAAAATCCACCAATCCAGCCTGATCAGTTCCCCGATCATAACCTGTCAATCAAGCAGAATACAGCTAATAGGCAATTTACATCTTGTGACATCAGTTGGTCACTGCTAACAGCTTCCTCTCAGCTTCCCCTAAGTTACTTCCAGAGAAGAAAAAGGCAAAAGAATAATTTGACAACCACAAACTCTGCCCTTCAGGAGACATACAATGGGACAGCCCCCGGATTGGTGGATCCAAGTCACAGAAACCTAAATTTCATGTAAGAAATTAACTTCTCTGTATCTTCAGATCCACCCATCTGGACCAATAGGATCTATTCAACATATTCATCAAGGATAGGGGGGTCAGCATTTCTGGGCTGAGCCAGTGCTTAACACTTCAACCAAAGACAAAGCTGCAAAAAACCAAACCACTCAATCCCCAGGGCTGGAGGAAGAGGAAGTAACTTAGTAAAGATAGAACTACCTGGGTTCAAAACAGACATCTATGTGCCTGAGCTAGACGGTTTGAAATATCCAGCTCAAATCAATCACCCAGAACGGCGTCTTGCCAAGAGAGGAAAACCATCCCAACTCATCTCAGAGACCAGAGGGAGAGCTACGGAGTCAAAGTCACACCAACATCTAAAGAAGCATGGATCTGTGGGTAAGAAGTATGATACAAAGACATGTATGCTGTCTTTGAGAAACAGTACCCCAAAAGGACAACAATAAAAAGCACGAGGGTAAAAAAATGTATCTGAGCTTGCCAAAACTCTGCATAGTACGAAACAAACCAGTCACACTAATTAAATGAGGTTAAGCTACAGAAATGAGCTAGTCCACCCTTCAGAGATCGCTATTGTGGCTTCTCTCCTCCACGAAGAATTCGTATGCATTCACATCACACCATCTTCACTCTCTGCTAATTTAACAGATACTGTATCCGATTCAGAACTTTACCAAACTCACTGCTCCAGAGAGCCGACTGCCCTAGAGGATGCCCCAGTCTCCAATCCCTGTCACAACTGCAGATCCCATGTAATTAGATTGGCGCTTACTAAAGGGCAACGTCACAAGTCACTTGAATAAATACAGATGTTGTTGCTTCCGAAAGAAGATTTCTCCATGCTAGAGCGGTCTCATTAATCAATGAGCGACTCCAAGACGGAGACCACTAGAGGTAGATACATTGTGGAAAGAAATTATGCCTGATGGCTAAATGTGCTAACTAAAACTAAATTTCTCATAACTGGGGGAGGAAAGAAGGATGGGGAACCTGAGGGAGGAAAGGCTCCAAGGCACAGCCCTTTGGAAATAGTTTTAGGGAGTAGAGAAAAACGCTGACAAACCAGAAAATCCTGAAAACCACCAGTAGTCAAGGCAAACAACCTGTGTTTAAAAAGAGAGAGACAGTGACTCCTTATATGAGGGAGACTGGAAGGAGAATGTGTTGGAAATATGAATGGATCTGGGAGGATGATGGGCTTTAGATCTGCTGAAGTGCTCACATGAACTCATTACATTTTGTAGACATGAGCACTAATGAAGTGGGTCTTGGAAACATTTATAATTCAGTTAAAACTTGTCTGAAAAGCTCCAGAACAGGGGAGCTACCAGAAATAGGAACTAAAAAATACATCTCCAGGAAGCAGAAAACATTGAGCTGAAGGGATATGTCATTAACACATATAGGAAAGCAGCATACTAAAACCAAGAACACCACTAGAGTGTAAGAGCACCACAGACAGCGGGAAAAAACATCACGAGGGAGCTCTCCAAGACGTACTACTGGCAAAATTCTTTTAAAATCTGGTAAGGAAACCTGGAGAGGAAAAACTGTCACCCTAACTGGGTTTTGCCACACAGACTGTGGATGGGTCACCCATCAATCTAGATTGGTGGATCTGATGATACAAAGCTAATGTTTTCTGTGACGTTGTATTATGTTTAATGTCAGGAACATGTAAATGTATTCCATTTACATTCACACTTTACACAGAACTATGCCCAACTATCTAGCTTGGAAATTTAGAGAGGCCTAGTCACTAAAACTCCATGAGTTCTAGATTTTGACAGAATTTTACACTCCTCTGTCAGTTATTTTTCATTTTAGTGCTAAAAGATGCATTATAGTTACAAATCTCTCACAAACACACACAGAAACAAGAAACTTATTTCTAAAAAAGGTACTAAAGCACTGAATAAAGAGACAGAAAAATGACAGTGAAAAAGTCTGGAGATTAAGTACAGGCATAATGTGTGCATCAACCACAAATGACCACTCTACATTCAATTCTGAAATGCAGCAACCTTAGCTTATGATAGTAAGAGTCCTAGCTTATCCTCTGCTAATTTAGAAAAAAATATATGGAAGCCAAACTAGCATTTTTGAGCAGTCTACCACGTAAATGTAGTAGTGAAATTGCTTTCAAAACAACACTACATTCTAGATGAATAATTGCAGAATTGTGCCATTAGTGAAGCCTTTGGTTTTATACTCACATGTGTGGATTTTGGAAGGGAACTCCAGAAGTATTCAAAGTAAACCTTGCTGTGGACTTGAAAGGTGGGTTTGCAAAATTCAATTTCAGCGCTTTGCGTTTACCTGGGAAGCAATGAACACAAAGAAAATATTTCGTGAACAACAGAATATCCTGATCTGACAGCATCTGGGATTAGCTGAAAGGTAGAGAAGGGAATATAAGAAAGGGGAAATGTGTTTTACATTAGCATTAACCACACAACTGCAGTGAAAAGAGGAGTGGGTATAGTCAGGGCTGTTGGTAAATGAGAAGGTATAACAGGGGATGCATTACCCTACACGTTCTGTTGTTCCTTGAAGCACCTACTACCTGCCACTGTCAGGGAAAGAATACTAAATTAGCTCCACTTTTCGTTTAACCGAAAATAACAGTTTGTAAAACTAAACGGGGCATCATAATCCTCAACAACCATATTTTCTCATGTACAACATGCACCCTTTTTCATATAGAAGGCATCAGAACCGGTCAGCACACTATGGCCCTTGACATGTTACAGTTAAGATGGGATAAACGGGTTAATCATGCCCAGCCACACATTCAATTTAAGGCATGATAATACAGTAAATGCACCACAAAATTATTCCACATGCAGTATACAGTGTATAATAACTTTGTGGCTCATTCATATCATGCCTGAAACTGAACATCTGGCCAGGTGGGGCTGGCCCATGAGAGATCCTGACCCTCAGCTGAGAATCCAGCATGGGGCTGCCCCAAGGTCTGAAACACAGGTATCCCCTATGCAGGTGGGCTGAGGGCAGAATCATTTCCTAAAACCCAGACCCCCACCTGAGCATGGAGGCAGATGGGGAGCACAGTAAGCTCACATCAGGGAAAGTCTCACCAATCTTGGGCTCACTGCACCCCAGGATGCACGTGCAGGTGGGCTGCACACATGGTTTCTGATATTCTCAGTGCCTGGAAACTGTGAGATCAAGGAGTCACTCTCTGATTTTGAAGTCCACATGCATAAAACTGCCTAACTGCACACACAATTTTTAAAGGTCCCAGCACAATGGGACATCAGGTTAGGGGAAATGCTTTCCAACCCCAGGGTCCCTGTGCTCTGTGTGCCATGTGCTGCCAGATCCCTGTGTCTAAGGTCCCTGTGTCTAAGGATGAGTAAACACCACTTCTGACCCTCAGCTGGGGCCAGAGACCAGCCTGGGGCCAGCTCCAGACCTCAATTGAGTCCTCAACCCCAAAATAACAATTAGCTGATTACTGGCAACTTGCTGGGGAGGGAGGCGCTGGGTCATGATCCTGGGTCTCTTTGGCATCAGCAAATCAGGCATGATTGGGATCTAATTCCCAACCTCAAAATTGCACATCCTGCTGTGGCATGGCAGGAGGTCCAATTGTTTGCCATCTGACAGATCCAGGGAAAGAATTCTACCTGATCAACATATCAAAGAGTTACTCAACACAGCTCATGGACCCAGAGGGACAGCCTTCCATCTTCAGCTCCTTCTGTGCAAAAATAAACTTTATTTCCTACCTATGGGGACTTTTCACCATCTTGTACTACCCAGACTTTTCCCACAGCCTGACGAAGGGACTTTGATCCTGAAAGCTTGCAGAAAAGGACAAATTTTCTTGCCATTTTCCAGTTGGTCTAATAAAAGGGTAGATCCTATTGCATTTTAAACTGAATGCCTGTCAGTGGCCTATGTCCCAGTAGAACAGCTAGGCAGAAGCTTTCAGTGCCAGAGTACAGGTTAGTGATAAAACATCAGACCTAAGACAACACAAAAGAGGAACCTGAGGAGTTCCTCCATATACTTCCAAAGCACTGAAGGGGTGGATGCTCAAGAACCAAGTGCTGTTACTAGTATGCTTCCAAGCTTTAGGAGGATTTTCACAAGGCTACAAATTCTTGGAGCCAGAGGGATAAGGGAAATTTGACAAGCACCTCCTTACATCTCCCCCAGGGAACTGTCTTTGGGTTTTCACTCACTACAGAAGGATCCTTCTCTGGTACAGACATCAAGGAGGTTCTCTCAAAAGGAATCTTGTGCCCTTGAGGGTCTTCATCTAGCTGAGTCCAGTGCTCCAAATCAGATGCTGACCTCAAAAATGTACCCAGAAGATAAACCTAGGGTGCCTGCACACATCCCAGGGTTTAATCCTCATGAAATTAAATAGGTTTGTAACATTTAAACTTGTTTATTTTGGAGTGTTGTATCAGTGTTTGCACGCATTAGGTTTTTGAACGAATTAAGACTGGTCCCCAGCCAGCGCCGCAGGAGAATGAGACGGTCCCACGCTGCCCGCCTGGCCAGGGCCCCCCACCCCGTGCCCTGCCACACAGCTGTGAGAGCAGGGAGCTGGCACACAGCACAAGAAAAAAGAGAGAAAAAAAAGCAGAAGCAATTCAAAAGCAGTAGCAATTTGAAGGGGTGAACTGCAAAAAAGTTGCAGCACCATCTGGTGGACAAAGGCTTATTAAACGTCTTTGAGTGCCTTTGTGTTTGCACACAATGAATCCTTGGATGCAACGCTTTAATTCGTGACGAGCCAAACTAAACTACGTCTGAGAAGTTTAAGTTTAATGCACCAGAAAGATTTTTAAAGTGCCCAGAAAGCCTGCTTGTGCAAACAGTCATGCCACGGCAGTGCAAGAAAGGGCAAAAAAGTGACGTGTACAAATGCCCCTGGAGTCCAGCTTCATAGGCCTTCTAGGCCCAGGAAGTGACCAATTTACAAATTTGCACATTTTCCTGGAGATGCAAGTTCTTCCTAGATACCTAGCATGTCAATTCATCATAGGCATAGCCATGGCACAGAAAAGACATTTTGAAATCAGGCAACCTAGAAAAAGCCACGCCAACTTTCAAGTGAGCCCCATTGGAGTGCAGAGGGGAAAAAAAGGAGCCTTACACAATTAGAGAAGCCATGTGACACTGGCCAAGGGAGCCCTGGGTCTCACTGAGAAACTGACAGACAACAGAACAAAAAAGGAGAAGAGTAATAAGCTAAAATTGGTTTTAAAATATTTTTTTCCATACACATTTCCCAAAGACTTCTAAAATAAATGTGAGACCAATTATCACAGCATATTATTAACACTGAAAATTTAGCAGTACTCTTAGGAAAATTAGAAACCTACCTGTATAACAAGGAAATTCAGTTACAATAGTTAACATTAACTTTTGGAAGAGATATACATCTTTCTCCTAAACTAACTTTCTGCTACTCAATAGGGCTAGGATGAGAACTTGATGAGGACACGCTACCTATATCTGCTTGGTGGGGAAGTTGTTACACTTTTCTTTGAAGCATTTGTAATGGGCCACTCCTGAAGACAAGATCCAATCCAGCAACTGTGTATGTTCACATACTACTCCATCAGTGAAGGAGTGAACTAAGATTTAACAATAGTGTCATTTTTGGTGTAACCTGCCAAAAAGATATTCTCAATCTTACGCCACTGACTTTGCAATTATAAAACCTCTTTTGGTTTAATCCTAATAATTTCTCTCTTCTTAAACATAACAGAGACAACAGCTTCAGTTCTCACTACAGAAGCTCCAGGGACTTAAAATGCTTAATGACCCTGTAGGCAGACAAGATCCTTTAGGTAAATTTGATATTTTTTTTAAAGGTCACCAAACATTTTAAGACTTCCCTTATTTATGATCTTCAGGTTCTGCCCCTTCCATTGTGTGTGAGCATACCTGGGTGTTGATAGGTACTTAGCAGGTACTTTCTGATAGTGAAGCCTTTGTCCATTTTCCTGTAAATGGTGCCTAAAATCTGTTTTTAAACTATTACCTATGCTATCATACTTTTTATAACCTTGTAATTTAACAGAAAAGTATCAGAAAGACCTACAATGCTGCAAGTCTTGCTTCAGAAAAATCCTGACCAGTGCTTTCTTCAGTTTTACCCTTCCTATTTCAGGGTACTAGATTATAACAACATAACTGTAACATCTTAATTTCTATCTATAATAATTGTACATCTGAACATAACATTTGTCTTTGAAAGACATCATCATATACAGAAGATGCACAAGAAAGTACTAACATCTATCACACAAAATCTTCTCTTCTCAGCAGTAATTCCTACAATTTCAGTTACTTATCTTGACGTTAAGATTCCTCCCACTTCACTCATATCTTAGACTTTTCCTTCATATACTTCACTTACATTTCATTCTACTCATCTCTATTTTGATAATTTCCCAACACTTGCCAGGATTTTTTTTAATGATCTTTCATTAGCTCTGAATTTTCTGGGAATTTGAGTAGTGTAGGAACATAATCTGCAATACTTCTAGCCATCATCCAGAAGGAGAATCAAATGGATTACTACAACACCTTAGGTGCCAGGACAAAGAATGTGACAAAAAAAGCAAAATATATCCTGAGGAATGCCACAGGATGGAGAAGACTAAAGGTATAGATTAGAGGTTTCCAATCCCCAGGCTGCAGCCGGGTACTGGGCCACAGTGGCGATATGTAGGGGTGCACGTGCACAACCTGAGCGTGCTGGTGCACCCCCTGACAGCCAGCAGTCACCACTTAGGTGATGACGGGGGGCTGGCAGGAGCACCGGAGCCCCCCCTGCAAGCGCCGGCCAGGGAGTGGGGGTGCCAGGAGAAGCACTGCTGGCACTTCCAGGAGCACCACTGGCACTTCCAGGTGCCCTGGTCGTGCTTCCCAGTGAACACGCACTTTGGTGTGGGGCAATTTGTGCCACTTGGGGCAAACTGATCCTGCCCAGTTCCTCCTAGATCTGCAGCTAGGGGAAGCTAGAGGCTGGGGCCAGCACTTGTGCTGGTATAAAAATCTGCCCTGGCAAGCAGAGCAGAAGCTTCAGAGGCTCAGCCAGTTGGTATCTGGGGACACTAGCCCCTTGTGCCAGCTAGACTGCTGAACCAGCTCTAAACTAGAGGTGCCCTTGTACCCTCTACCCACTGCAGGAGTCTGGCAGTAGGGGCTGCTGCCTGGCTGTGATCTACTGCCACCTGCAACCGCATCTGCCCCCTTGGACCTGCAGCCCCATGGCTGCATGCCTGCCAGACCCAGATGGGGACCACACATCTACTTGGGCTGTGGTATGGGCACTGAAGCAGAGCCTCCTGCACTTCTGGACCAGCTGCTAGTGAGCCATGTCTGCACAGTTGGCCTTTGTATGGAAGTGCTGTCATGTCTTCTGGTGCCCCCACTCTGCCATTTAGGCAGCTATTGCCCAGAAGATAGGCTCATTGCAGTAGCCCACTTTGAACTGTCAAAGCATGTCCTGGCCCCAAATGGCCAAGTCAGCCACCTTTTCTGCCCTCCAACAAGGTCCCCAATGCTGGCTCATGGCAGGTTCCTCTGCCTGAGTCTCGCAACTTATCTCACCAGCACAGATCCTGGTGTTCAATGTTTAAAAATGGCAAATACTCTGATAAAAAGAACCCAAATTCTCCCATTAAAATGCTGAAAATCCATGTTCTTCTGCAATTAAAATGAAATGCCACTATATATAGAGAGATCAGTTGGGCAATGTTTTATTCATATATTTACATTTTTCCTACAATTTGGAAATCTATCAGTGCTTCTATCATCATAATAAAATTAATTCTAAATATCTATATACTTTTGCACTTGATTTTGGCCATGTCCCTGCCCCTCACTCCCAACTCACAGCCCCACCAGTGCCCCTCACTCCTGACCCATGGCTCCTGCCTGCCCCCACTAGTTCCCTCCCAACAGCAGCTCCATCCCAGCACCAGGACATGAGTCCAGCTGCAGCTGTCCCACCTACTGCTTTGTGGCTCTGAGCAGTGCCAGTCCTTATTGTTCTGCTCCCTGTGTCTGTGCCCAGGCCCCAGTAATCCCTATGCCATTCCTGGGAAGCCCTCACCTTAGGCTCAGGGACTGGGCTGGGCAAGCCCCTTCCCTTCCAGGCTGGCCTCCCCCTGCAGAGGCTGCTTTAGGGGGACAAAGGGACTCCAAGCCTGGCTTTGGCAGCCTGTCCTACCTGAAGTACTCCCCTATCCCCGACTCCCATTTCTCTCTCTCACACAACTGCTGCTGCCATCTCCACCCCTCCCCTAGCCCATCACATACCCAAGTGGTTCCTTGAACCAGGAGTCCCTCCTCATCCAGGCTGGGGCCATATGTCTGAGCAGGGCTTCAGTGTGGCATTTGTCCATGTAGCTGGGGCTCCTGCCAGCAGGTCCCGTCCCATCCCGTTTGGCAGGTGGGCATACAGGGTGTGAGATTTGTGGGGAGACGTGAGGTTTGGAGGGGAGGCATGCAAGGAGGGGACGTATGGGGTTTGCGGGGATTGTGGGTGGGTGTAGGGTGTGTGGGGCGTATGGGGTTTGTGGCAGGGTATATGAGTGTGGAGTTTGTGGGGGTAGTTGAGGGGTGTGGAGTTTGTGGATGAATTGTGGGGGGGGGGTTTGTGGACATGAGGGACTATGTGGGCGACTGTGGGGATGGGGAGGACTGCTCAGGAGGGGTGGGTCTGCTGCATGACTCCCCACATGGCGTACAGCCCCCCCCTCCCCCCAGCAGCAACAATCGTTGGGGTGCTCATAGCCCATTACTGTCAGAGCCCCCCTGCAGCCTGGCCCTAGCCACCTGGAACCCAGCACCATTTGTGTCACTTGGAACCAGCTCAAGCCGTCCCACTGGCGTGCACCCTTGGGCACTGGGCTGCTCTTGCTGTCACCCAGGGTTCTGCCACCACACACAGAAGCTGTGCACCCTTGGGCCCGGCTTGGTCCTGCCTGCATGCAGCTGGTCTGACCCAACAGCGCACAGGGCACATGGAAGCAGGACCTGGTCTAGCCCAAGGGTGCGCAACTTCTGCCTGTGGTGCCAGGGCCCCCGGGTGACAACAAAATCAGCCCAGTTCTGACCAAGGGCACACGCCAGCAGGCTGGCCCAGGATGGCTCCATGTGGCACAGGTAGTACCGGGTCCCAGGAGGCCAGGGCTACACCATGCTGCAGGGGGGTCTGCCAGTAGTGGGCTACAAACGCCCTGATGGATACCGCTGCTGCAGTGTGGGGAGTGGGGGGCTATGCACCATGTGGGGGGCAGAAAGGGACCCACTCCTCCCAAACAGTCCTCACAACCCCCACAGCTCCCTTCCATCCAGTCCCACCCAACCCCACTTACCTGAGACAAAGCCTGGGTTCAAGCCACTGCTGCAGCCTTGCCCTGCTCCTATTTGCCCCAGCATACTGAGGCAGCATGCTGGAGCAGCAGGGGAAGAAGGCAGGCAGGGAGACACTCTGGCTGGGTGCCAGAGCATCTCTTTACAGGACCCAGCCTCTGGTTGCTTCAGGGCATGCTCCAGAAGTGTGCCCTGTGCTGCTTTTTTCCAGTGTGTTTTTTTTTTGTTTTTTTTTAAATACTGGGATTTCCCAGGATCAAAATTAGAGTCCACGCTGCAAATATGCAGCACAGGGAACATTTTTCGTTCCCAGTGTGCCTCTTGTAGCATCTCAAACTGCATTGAGAAGCTGCAACAGGCACATGCTTGCTCATCTGGACGTGCCATCTGAGTTTATCTTGTGAATCATGTTGGTATGTCTAACAATGCTCACATGGCAACCTTGAAAGGTTCTCAGAGCACCCTGGTTCACAATCACAGGTACAGACAGACAAATCAGTCTGAGTGTTTTAAGGACAGAATCCTATTTCACTTTGCACATCTAAATGCAGCCACATAACTGCAGTTTTTAAGCACTTACAGTTTGGGATTCTTTTTCACCCTGAAGCATAATAGCACCACTCTTAGTGTAAACCTGCTGGAAATAAAATGAAGAAAAAGGTCACCCCATATTTTAGGGATGGTTACGGCACTTTCCTAGGGAGTAGGAGACGTACATTTTAGGCCTTCCTCACATCAAAGGGGTTTAAACCTACATTTCCTGCGTTCTAGCCAACTACCAGGCCACAGGCTAAGCATTATTCAGGGGGCCTCTCAGTCCTCCTCTTGAAGCTGATCCACTGTATCCTGTATTTAATATTAATTGCATGAAGTGGACAGATAGCAATGGGGAAATTTTGGCCCCAGGGTCCAAGCTAGAACACAAGGCTTTCTCCCATCCAGAACATCTCAATAAACCACACACCCTCCAGCTTTCCCTCTTCCTTCCTGTCCCCATATTTTCTCACTGTTGGCTGCTCAGTCACCTAACTTCAGAAAGACAGTACCGGATAATGTCTAACCTGTGGTTTGTGGTTTAAAGCACTTTATTAAGAAGCAGGAGATTGAGGTTCAAACCCATTCTGAGTAGGGGGGGCAACTCTTTCTTGCTGAGTAAGTGGTCTCATGACTAAACCAGGGCTGTGCAACTGGTGGGTTGAACTGGGCTAAACCAAAGTGCTCCATCCCTTCCACCCCCACAACTCCCTTCTGGGTGTTGTTTCCCCCATTGCTTGGGCAGCTGCTGCTTCCCCTTTGAGATTCCCTTCCCTCCTCCAGCGTGTGCTTTCTGTCCCTGCCCCCCAGTGCCATGCCTCCATATCCATGGGGCCTGGGGGATCCAGGTGGCCCCATGAGGCAAGGGAGGAGCTCCCACAGCAACAGGAAGTCCAGGTGCAGAGTGTGGGGTGGGCGTAGCCCTGGTCAAAGGATAGGGGGCACACAGCAGGGGAAGCACAGGGAAGACCATGCAGCAAGGGTGGGGGTGAGGGAAGTCCACGTACTGCACAGCCCCCGGGTTCATGTGGATGCACACCCCAACAGCTGAGAAGTTGGACAGCCCTGAGTTAAACCATGAGAGGGCCTGCTTCATCCCCTCTTCCTCCACCTGCTACAGCCTTTTGCCTGGTTACAATTCTGGGACTTAGGCAGCCTTGAAACATATGTCACTGTATACCTGTCCTTTCACAGCATAGCCCTTCCTGAGCATGCTCAGTGGGAACTTTCAGGCGTGCATGCCCAGAACTGAATCACAAACTGTGTAATTGCTAAAAGCCACTGGTACATGTCTGCATGCTTGCCTGTTAGGCACAGCGAGTGAAACAGCATTCTGCCCTAGGTCTCATCAAAGCGCTATAAAAACTGACAGATGACAAGTTCTAAAGACACATTAAACCACTCTAGATGTGCATGCCGCTTTAGACCTGTTTAAACTTCCTGGGACATGTCAAAACCACACCAAGAAAATCTAGTACTATTTTGAGCCAGTTCTCTTTGAACCAGTTCAATGCTTTGTGTAGACACAGAGCATTACATATCTAGTGTCTGGCTTCACTTCCCTGGATCCTTGGTGGGACCCCAGTCTCCTCTGAGGTGAAAAGGGGTGGGTAGACAGGTTTTGGGGGGAGGAGGGTTGTAGCCCCATTTGTGATGGGTGGGTAGATGGCTGTGCCCAACAGTAAATACCTGTTTATTTGAGGGGTGGGGGGGAAGGACAACAGTGCACTTGCACATGGGGCATTTATTAACTGTTAATTGTTCCTTACCCTCCCCTTCTGCACTCTTACAGCAGCCCTGCACACATCTCTATGCAATTGCTGGTGATGCAAGGTACCTGCGTGATTGGAAAAGCCAGGGAAGTTCTGGGAGAGGGTAGGAGAGGACCAGAGCACCTAGACCCTCGGGACAGCAAGCAGGGGTCCACACATACCTCACAACCCCACCACTGCAACCTCCTTCCCCAATACAGCATTGCAAGGTCTTAAATATGAAATTATCAAAATGGGAGCTCAAAATTATTGCATTTACTGAAAAACTATCCTAAAATGAAAACATATGCAAATAAGTTTTCTTCTTTATTACTTCATATTGCTCACTGTAAGATGCCAGTGAGTGAGTGAGAACTGGTCATCAAAATTGAAGCATTTCTTTATTTCAAGGCAAACAATGATAAGGAAGCACTTCCAACAAACCCAGAAGTCAGTTAAGACTCCCTGAGAGTGACTGGTTTTGCATCCACTGCGTCAATCAGCTGCCTCAAAAATTATCATACATTATGAACACTTTTACAATTCTTTATTGTATATTGTACAAGGGTTGAAACTATAGTACAAATACAAGAATTATTATATACCTGGCAACACTGTCCCAATACAAGTTTCCTCCTGCTCTAGAGGAATCCTGGGAAAACTCTCGACACTGATCCCTGAAAAGCAGAATCTTTCCCCTCCTCCCATTCTGAAAACAGCGCAGGCTTTCAGGGAGGAGGGGCCATTGCTAGGAGAAACAGGTTGCAGGCTGGAAGCCAGCAAGCAGCTAGATTCCCCTCCCCGCTGGAACCAGCAATGAACTTGTGTTTGATCTGGAGGATCATTGCAACTCAGAACACTTCCTGCAAAGCACTGTCAGCTACAGCTGGGAGCTGCACTTCTGTCTGCACTCCAAAAGAGTATTTCCTACATATACAGTGCCTCAACTTCATGAGGAAACACTGCTCAGAACCAATTTAAGGGACGAATGGCATCACCAAAATTCTCTCATTGGGGTTATCTTGGAGGTTTCCCACTTCAAATATTTATTCAAATCCACCCTTGTGATATTTAACAAATGAACAGGCCTAATGTATACTGCTACTGACTTTAGTTAATGTAATTTCTCTACTGTTTACAAATCCAATACCAAGGCTTGCAACTGCAAAACTATCTCAAAAATTATCACAGAAAGAGCCATTTGATGCAAGTTTAGCATTTTAAAAACAATGCTGCTAACATAATTCATGTAACTCCAGACACCATTATCTATAACCCTAACCATGTGTCCAAGACCTAGAAAACATCATCTGAGGATTGCGCTGCACTGCAGGAAGAAAAATGTGGCGAAAAAAGATTCTTCATATTTCTTCGCAAAAAGGCTAACATATAAGCACACTGGCTGAGTGACTTTATATTTGGAGATTACAAGAACTGAGCTTAGCCACTTGCAAATGAATATACTGAGTTCAAACCAAATTTAAAACCAGGATCACCATACTTTTTAGCATGAGCGACTGGTGCCTCCTGAGTAGGGGAGGGGGAGGGGGCCAGCAGTGGGGCATGACCAGGAGGAGGGGTCCCCCAGAGGCCAGCCAAGTGACCGGGGAAGGGGGGTGTCCCCCAGCAGCCGGTCACTGAGCATGCTGGCACCATGGCTGCAGTGGAAGTGCCAGCATTTCTGCATGCGGCACAGCGGCAGCAGAAATGCCAACACTTCGGCTGCCAACATGCTGCTGGCAGAGCTAGTTTCAGGAGGGGGGCACTAGTGTTCTCCATGCCCCCTTACAAGCTGGAGTGCTCGCTGTCAGGGGGGGCATGTGCCCCCCTTCCCCTCCCTATGTGTCACCTATGCTTTTCAGATTCGTTTTATGGCTAGAGAAAATTGTAAGTATTGAGGCAGAACATAGTACTGTGCCTCATTATGCTGTGCACTGCACTATAACAGAAAGAGACAGCTACTGCCTAGAACAGCTTCTTCAGTGTTAAAGCTTTATTGGAAAAAAGTATTTAATTTTAATTTTTTATCTTTTAGTTCTACTTAATTTTGAGATAGTTATAGTTTTATAGTTTCCAGGGTCAGAAGGGACCTGAGTAGATCATCTAGTCCGACCCCCTGCTATGGCAGGAAACAATACTGGGGTCAAACAACCCCAGCAAGATGTTCATCTAACCTCTCTTAAAAACCCCCAGGGTAGGAGCCAGGACCACCTCTCTTGGAAGTTGGTTCCAGATCCTAGCCCCCCAACCATAAAGTAGTGCTTCCTGATATCTAGCCTAAACCTTCCCTCTGCCAGCTTGTGACCGTTATTCCTGGTCACTCCTGGCATTCCACAGGGGAACAGTGACTCCCCCAGTGCCTGCTTGTCCCCTCTGACTAGTTTGTAAATGGCCACTAGATCTACCCTCAGCCTTCTCTTCTGGAGGCTGAACAGGTTCAGGTCCCGTAGCCTCTCCTCATAGGGCCTGCCCTGCTGTCCCCTGATCATGCGAGTGGCCCTCCTCTGGACCCTCTCCATGCTGACCACAGCTCTCTTGAAGTGCGGAGCCCAGAACTGGACGCAGTACTCCAGTTGCAGCCTGACCAGTGCCGCATAGAGGGGGAAGATCACCTCTTTGGACCTGCCTGAGATGCATCTGTGGATGCATGACAAGGTACGGCTGGCCTTCCTGACTGCCTCCCCACACTGCCGGCCCATGTTCATCTTGGAGTCAATGATGACCCCCAGATCCCTTTCCGCCTCCATGCTGACAAGAGGGGAGTTCCCCAACCTGTAGGTATGGTGCCGGTTGTTCCTCCCCAGGTGCATCACCTTGCACTTGTCAGTGTTGAATCCCATCCTAGTCTCATCCACCCACCCCTGTAACCTGTCTAGGTCTGATTGTAGCCTGTTGCTTCCTTCTAGTGTGCCCACATCCCCCCACATCTTAGTGTCATCAGCAAATTTGAACAGGGTGCTTTTTACCCCCTCATCCAAGTCACTGATGAAGATGTTGAACAGTGCGGGCCCGAGGACCGACCCCTGGGGGACCCCACTGCCCACATCCCTCCAGGTTGAGAAGGACCCATCCACCACCACCCTCTGGGTGCAGCCCTCCAGCCAGTTGGCGACCCATGTGACTGTGTGGGTGTCGACACCACAGTCCCCCAGTTTCTTAATGAGAACGGGGTGAGAGACAGTGTCGAATGCCTTCCGGAAGTCCAGGAAGACTATGTCTACTGCTACCCCTGCAGCTAATGATCTGGTAACCTGATCATAGAAGGCCACCATAAAAAGGCTAGTCTTGGCAACTAGTTATTGTAAGGGTAAAGGAGAACAATTTTAATACACCTTGATACTGCATAAATAAATAGTATCTGTACTATATTCACCTTAACCAAGGTCAAAATAGCAAAAGATGGTCAAAAAAGTTCAACATATGAATGGCAGTCAAAAAAAACAAAAGAAGCATATTTCCTGCAAACAGGCGCTCACAAAACCTGAGAGACCTTGCTAAAAAATCAATCCAATTTCTATTACAAAGCATTGCTCCAGGCTGATGAAGAAGACATCACTGAAGCAGCAAAGTGATAATAAATGACTTCTTCAGATGAACTATTCCTGATCCTTTAGGCCAGATCCACACCTGCAGGCATGTGTAATTTGTGTAAAGAGGTTCGTGCTGCACCTAGCATATTGAATCATGCCCTGCACTGCAAACTTCCAGTGGGGGAGGAAGGGGAGGGGGGACCAAAATATGCTACTGGGAAATTCTGGTAGCAAAAAAAGTGGCATAGCGCATGCCACAGGAGCATGTGTCAGCAGACACAGAGGCTCAGTCCTCCCAGGAGATACTCTGGCTGCCAGTCAAAGCACCTGCCCTCCTCTAGTTTCACAGTTGGTAGGGTCGGAAGGGACCTAAGCAGATCATCTAGTCCAACCCCCTGCCATGGTCAAATGTTCCCAGCTAGGTGATTGTGCAGCCTCCTTTTGAAGACCCCCAAGGTAGGAGTGAGCACCACTTCTCTTGGAAGTCAGTTCCAGCTCCTAGCCACCCTGACTGTGAAGTACCGCCTCCTGATACCTAGCCTGAACCTACTCTCAGTCAACTTATGGCCATTGTTCCTTGTTACCTCCAATAGTGCTCGGGGGAACAGGGACTCTCCCATTGCCTGCTGGTCCCCCTTGGCAAGTTTACAGGTGGCCACCATATCCCCTTTCAGCCTTCTTTTGTGAAGGCTGAACACGTTCAGGTCCTGTAGCCTCTCCTCGTAGGGCCTGCCCTGCTGTCCCCTGATCATGCGAGTGGCCCTCCTCTGGACCCTCTCAATGCTGTCCACATCCCACTTGAAGTGCAGCACCCAGAACTGGACGCAGTACCCCAACTGCACCCTGACCAATGTTGTAGAGGGGGAGGATCACCTCCCTGGACCTGCTTGTGATGCATCTATGGATGCATGACAAAATGCAGTTGACCTTCCTGACCGCGTCCCCACATTGGCAGCCCATGTTCATCTTGGAATCAGTAGTGATTCCAAGATCCTTCTCTGCCTCTGTGCTGAGAAGAGTCCTTTCCTCTAGTTCCTGGCATGCAGGATGAGCTGGGAAACAGCAGTTTCCCTGAAGCGGGGCATTTTGCCCCACACCAAAGAACACGTGCAGGGGAGTGTGCAGCAGCAAAAAGTAGCAGCATAAATTTGTGTCACTACGTTTTTTGCCACTGCAAGAACAACCTCCTTCATGTGGGGACGTGCCCTAAGGGTGCAGACAACCATAATGCTTGAACCATTCCAAGACTGTCACTGATTGAGGCTGGTCCACACTTACACTGCTAAGGGCTATAAATAGAGCCACCACCTTTTAGGGGCTGTACTGCTGTCAAAATACCACCCGGAGGTGGTAGAGTAGCATGCCTTCCAGCGGTCCCAGACCACCTTGCCTTCCAGAGGTCCCTGGAGACCAACTACCCAGCTTGTGACAGAGGGGTGGAAGGCTGGGCGGTTTCTTGGTTGCGGTCCCAGGGGGCTGGGTGCTTTGACCCCCACAATAATTTCCCTGCTTTTCCACCCCTGTCCTGGAAAGCCATCTGGTCTAATTCATCTTGACTAGTTCATCTCCCTGCTAGGGATCCTGAGCAGTGGAGTCCCAGACTCAACTGGGAGGGGTGGCGTCGGAGGAGTTGCCAAGTGTTTCCTGCCCCCTGAGTATGGGCACTCACCATTGCTTTCTATCTAATTCACAGCCCATGTTTCAGTTTCCCTCCATGCCTCACCTTCACAGCCCATGCTTATATTTACTCCTATATTATGGAACTCTTCATGGTAGTACCCAAACAGGGGGGTGACCAAGTATGTTTGTATGGGATGGGGGGCCAAATTGAGGGCCTCGCTTCTTCATACCACAGGCTAGTTGCTCTGGGACTTCTCACAGTCTCTGCCTCCTTCTGTGGCTTCAGAAGTAGTGTGGAAAAACCCCTTGAAAGCCACTCAAATACCTTGCATTTGTAATTGCATAGATAAAATAGAGATGTGTGTGTGGGGTGGAACTGCAGGGCAGGGCTGGCTGGGAGACTGAAGCACAGGAGATGCTTCGCTCTTGCAGTTGATAATTAACTCTTGCAGTCTAACAATTAACAGTTAGGCTAGGGACAGACATCCAAAAAGCCGGATCCTGAATTGATTCAACCTTTGCAGCTTCATCTAACCTGCCTACGCTGAACCGGTTCGTACCAAGACAGACATTCGCTCTGGACGGAGGCAATGCAGGCCTGCAGTTGCTCAGGCCAGGCAGGGGGTGGAGGGCATGGCCAACAGGAGCTGAATTGGCCAGAGAGGGGTTTAATTCCCCCCTCCCTGCACCATGGGCAGGGACCAGAGCCAGGTCTGCTCAGTGCTCCCTGCTTGCTGGTGCAGCACCAGGCACAATGGCTCCTGAAACAGAGGGCACAAGGAGCAAAGTTTGTTTCCCCTGTACCCCACTGGCAGCTGAGTCTGTCTGCTGTCCCCGCAGCACTCGCTTCCTGCCTGGAAGAGGCCCCCAGCTGTCCCCTTGCCAGAGGCCAGAGGGAGGAGGAATAACCCACCCTTGCTCCCCACCACTTCAAGGGGCCCTGCCTGGCTGTGCCTCCCTCAGCATTGCTGCACACCACAGCAGCTCTGCCGGCCCCACAGGAAGGGGCTCTGTTCTGGGAAGCCATGATGGGCTGCTGCCCATCACCTCACTCACCACTGGCTGCTCCAGCTCCTGGGCAGGGCTGGGGCCTGGCCCCAGCCACTGTTTCTGTGCTGGGGCAAGTCCCCTCCCGGCAAAAGGAGGCTTATTCCACCACTAGCCCCAAGCACTTGCAGTCCTGGAGGGGTTAACTTGCAGCCCCTGGGCTCCCAGCCAGTGGCGGCTCCCCCAAGCTTTACCTGCAGCCAGGCTGGGCAGACCCCGCTGCAGTGCCAGCAGCTGAATAAGCCCCTTCCTGTTGGGAGGGGGCCTGCCGCAAGCACAGACAGTGGGGTCTGACCACCTGGCTGCAGCCACTGCTTAGCCTGCGCTTGGAACCAGTGGTTGAATAAGCCCCTTCCTGCCGGGAGGGAGTTTTCCCCAGCAGAGAAAGGCGGTGGCATCCGGGCAGACCCCACTGCAGTGTAAGCAGCATCTCTCTGCTGAGAGCAAGCCCCCTTCCAGCAGAAAGAGGCTTATTCAGCTGCTGGCCCCCGGCACCACAGCGGGGTCTGCCTGGCCCAGCCGCCACTGCTCGGGCTGGGGAGCAGAGGGGCAGGACCAGCCTGGCTGGGCTAGAGCAGAGTCCTTTCCAGCCCAAAGAGATGCCAGGATGGTGGTGGTGGGGGGGGTTCTGGTTTATCTTAAACCAGCAAGGGGTCTGGGACTGACATTGCATAAGCTGGTTTGAGACAAATCAGTTAAGTTTGATACTACATTCAACCAGGTTTATCAAACTGGTTTCAGCAATTTTGAAACTGGTTTACATGTTCTGTTACAGGCTTAAACCAGTTTCTGATCACTTAAACCAGTTTATGTGTAATGTCGGTCCCTAGCCTTAATGGACTAATTCACTTCACACTGAGCATGGAATGTGGCAGCCATTCTATTCTATTAAGTGCCCATTATGCAATAGCTCCACTTCCCCCCCCTCACCACCCAGAAATTGACAGGTGTTTACTGTTACTTATCACCTCCCCACCCCAGGCAGGGGGCCACACAGCCCCTGTAATACCTGGTTACCTACCCCTAGGGTAATACTGGCCTACCCACCTCCACCCAGGGTCCCTAGCAGGAAAGTGAAACTGACACAGGATTTCTGCTTCCCCACCTCTGTGGACTGTGATCTCATAGGCCAGAGGTAGACAATTAATTTTGGCTGGAGGGCCACTTAATGACTTCTGGTGAGCTGTCAAGGGGCACAAAGGTAGCCCCGTCCCTTGACAGGAGCTCTTCCCCCTGATCACCAGCTTGGGACCAGAAGTCCCACCCCTAATCCAACCTCTCAGGTAGGTCTAGACTCTTGAGGTGTCCACATTCTTGAGGGTCAGAGACAAACAACCAGGTGAAACCTATTTTCTATTTACAAAAGTACAAGGCCAATTGGCAGGGCTCAGGCAGATTTCAGAATTCCATCTCCCTTTGCTTAAATAACTTGTGTGTCATCCAAATGGGAAAAGAGGGAAATTTTGTACTACAACAGTCAAATCACAGCACTGTCACTTTAAGCAGAAAGATTAATAAGGGGCTCACTTGTAATCCATTATTCTTATTGTCCCAGGCAGCAGTTTTTTCTAATGGACACAACAGACGCGTCCACACATGCAAGCACACGCGCTTGCAGCAGCTCAGATAGAAGCAGTGCAAATTTGAGCTGGGGCTTTTTGCCTCAGCACATGTGCCTGGACATGCACTTTAGTTTGGGGCAACTTGTGCCACTTGGGGCTAAATAACCATGCCTGGCTTCTCTTGGAGCTGCAGCCAGAGGGAGTTAGAGCCCAGGGCCAGCACCTGTGCTGTCCCCAGCAGTATAAAAAGCTGTCCTGTCCAGGCCCCATCAGTACAAAAAGCTGCCCTGTCAAGTAGCTCAAGTCTACTAGCTCTCAGGAGCTTTAATGGCCCAGCCAATTGGTACCTGGGGACACTACCCATTGTGCCAGCTGGACTACTGAAGCAGCCCTGAGAGTCCCCTGCACCCTTTACCCACTTCAGCAGTTTGGCAGTGGGGGTTACTACCTCGCTGTGACCTGCTGCACCTGGATGAGGACTGCACAGCCAGGAGAGGCATCTGGCCCTCTGGGCCAGCTGCCAGTGGGCTGTGGCTGCAGAGTTGGCCTTTGTGTGGCACTACTACCACGTGTGCCCCTGCCCAGCCACCTGGACAGCTATCGCCCAGAAGACATTACAGGTGTCAAGGCCTGCTTTGAACTGTCAAAGCATGTCCTCTTGGCCCCATCTGGCCAGGAGATCAACCACCTCCAGCTGGGTCCAAGATGCCAGCTCTGAGCAGGCTCCTGCCACTTGCCTCCCTAGCAGGAATTTCGGTGTTCCCTATTTGAAAACTGAAAAATCCCTGATAAAAAAAAATCCCAAAGTCACTCTAAATTCCCAAAATCCATGTTCCTCCACAATTAAAACAAAAGACCACTATATACACACACACACACACACACACACAGTGAGAGATCAGTTGGACAATGTTTTATTGATATATCTACAGTGTTAACGCAATTTGGAAGCCTACCAGTGTCTCCATCATCATAACAAAATGAATTCTAAATACATATACATGTTTCTACCCCCCCACAGGACTACAGCCCCCCACAGGGGTTATAGCCCCCCAACAGGGGCCATATGGCCCTGCAGGGGCTACCAACCCCCCACCCCCGTGCAAGGCCCATGTGCCCCACCCCACTTGCTCCCCCAGCCCCCCCAACCAGATTCCTGTCCTGCCTGGCCCCATCCCACACCAGGTCCTTCAGCCACCCCCCCAATGGCTGCCCCACCCAGCCCCACTCCCCACCCACTCCCCCAGACCCTACAATGGCTGCCCCACCTGGCCCCATTCCCTGCTTGCGCTCCCAGCCCCCACACTGGCTGCCCCCCCACCCCAGTCCTCTGGCACCTAAAAAAAAAAAAAAAAAAAAAAAGCCTCGCACTCACTGGTAGTAGTGGGGCTGTGGGGGCTCTGGAGCCTCGTGGCAGAGCCCCTCCATGCAGCACAGGGCTCCTTGATTGACCCCCCCACACCTGGCCCTGTCCCTGGCCCTGATGTCCACCCTCCCCCGCAAGTCCCAGTAGTCCAGGACTCAAAAAATAAAAAGCCCCACAGTCGCCAGCAGTAGCAGCTGCCATTGAGGTCACTGAGGCCTCATGGCAGAGCCTTCCCAGGCAGCGTGGCCTGGCCCCAACCACCTGGCACCCAGACTGCCACTGCCCCATCGCGGGGATGCTGCCAGGGTCAGCAGGGCTCTGCATACTATCAGGCAGCTGGGGTTGCCACAGCTGTCACACAGGCCCCGTTCTGCATGGGGGGGCCCCAACACATGGCCCCAGTGACCCTGATGGTAGCTGCTACTGCCGATGAGTGCAAGCTTTTATTTATTTTTTTAAATTGCTGGGATGCTTAGTTAGTCCATAAGATGCAAATACACCCTGCCTTCATCCTTATGTGCTGCCATTCATCAACAGGATTAGATTGAGGACTTGCCTATACACTGTCACCTGCATCACCTTTTTTGGAGGGAAGTCATTAGTCTGAAATTTTCCATCTTTTTTGGAGCCTGTATCTCATATCCATGGACCAGGCTAGCTTTATACAATAGAAAAAAGCTGCAGAGAAAAATCATTTTGCTGCTGAATTTCATTTATTGTCCATTCACATAAGTCATCTATTTCTTTTTCAGATGCTAGAAAATCTTGTGAACAAAGCAGTCTCATCTTCCCTGCTACTGCATGTCCACTAAACATGTTAAACAGTATTGACACACACTGATTAAAAGAATGTATCATTTTCAGTAATTTGGCTTCTTAAAATAACAATTATTTTCTGGGATAATGTCTCCTAAAATGTTCACTTCTGAAGAGACAAGGAACACAAATTATCAGTCCAGAGAATAATCCAGAGAGTCTGAATAGGATCATAGGAAAGTAGGGCTGGAAGGAACCTCAAGAGATCATTTAGTTCAGCCCCACTCAAGGCAGGAGCATTCCTGACTAAACTACCTCAGCCAAGTGTCTGTTCAACCTGTCCATGAAAATTTCCCAGAATGGAAATTTCACAACTTCTCTAGGTGGCCTATTCCCATGCCTGACCACCCTCATAGACAGAACGTTCCTCCTAGCCTCTAACCTAAATTTCCACTGATGCAGCTTGAGGACATTGCTCCAAGTCCTGTCCCCTGCAGAGAAAGTCCTATTCTCCATCCTCTCTGTAATTGCTTTTCTGATTGTTATCAAATCACCCCAGTTTTCTCTTCTTTTGACCAACTAAACCTAGCTCTTTTAGCCTTTTCTCATAAATAATGATTCTCAGGCCTCTAATCATTGGTTGCTCTGTACTGGACTCTTTCCAATCTGTCCACATGCCTCTTGAACTGTGATGCCCAAAACTGGACAGAGTACTCCAGGTGAAGCCTCACTGGTGTTGAAGAGAGAATTATTTCCCTTAATTTTCAAGTGACATTCCAGTTAATACAACCTAGTATATTCTTGGCCTTTTTTGCAACAAGAGTACACTATTGTCTCAAACCCCTTGAACCACTGATGACTTGCTAAGCATGATGATCCAACCGGTCACATG
Organism: Crocodylus siamensis; assembly: GCF_052110815.1. Taxonomy (NCBI): domain Eukaryota; kingdom Metazoa; phylum Chordata; order Crocodylia; family Crocodylidae; genus Crocodylus; species Crocodylus siamensis. The sequence continues at coordinate 50,033,699 of NC_143402.1, forward strand.
TCCACCTTAGAGTACTTTCATCTAGTCTGTATTTCCTTATCTTGTTAATGAGAATATCATGAGAAACAGCATTAAAAGCCTTGTTAAAGTCAAATCATCTCACATCCACTGCTCTCCCCTATGCGCAGAGCTGGTCACGTTGTCATAGAAGGAAATGAGGCTGGTCAGGTATGACTTGTTCTTGGGGAATCCATGCTGGCTGATCTTGCTCACTGTAACAGGGAACCCTGGCCCTGTTACTGGAGACCTGTGCGGCGCCTTTAAGGGCAGTCTTCATAGCACAGACAGCCAGCAGAGCAGGAGTTAAAGGACAACCCTGCAGTCAGGTCAGCTGACTGGGGCATCACATGACCAATACAGGGCTCAGGCCAGAACTATATAAACCCTGGGACTGAGCCAATCAAGGCCAGCCCTGAGAATTGGGGAGTGCGGAGCTCCTAACAGCAGCACAGCAGGGCCCCAAATCTACAGCAGGGCTGAAAGAAAGCAGCTCTGCAGCTCTGGGAACAAGAAAGAGCTACCAGGGCAGAGAGAGAGAGATACTCATTATGCAGACACGTGGCAAGGATTCAGGTGCCTAACAGGAGGCTGATGTGTTTCAAGTTACACCAGTAGCTTGGGTTTGGGACTAACGGGGTGTCTTGCGGGTCCCATTAGTGTCCTAGGGGCATGTGATTGTCTGAGCCATGCTGGGGGTGGGTTCAGAACAGAGCAGGTGCTGAGCCTGGACAAGGGCAAAGGATGGGACAACCAAGCCCAGAGCCCAGAGCAGGGTAGAGACAGGGGCCAAGGCTCAGCACCTGAGAGGAGTGAGACCAGGCTTAGGGGCCAGGGGCCAGGGGCCAGGCCTAGAACAGTGAGCCTGGGCTGTGGGACCAGCCAGAACAGAGGGACGGAACCAGGAAGATTGAAACCAAACAAAGGAAGGAAGGCCTGAAGTGGCCTGGTGACATAGGGACAAGTGTCCCAGCTGATCGGTGATCAAAACACCTGAGAGGCATGGGACATAATTTAGGGGAGGAATGGAGCCATGCAATTAGCTCTTAAGACACTGACCCCAACATCTGTCATGATCCTGACATATTAATGTAAGATCAGGGCAGCATACAATGCTTTAATAACCATTTACATCAAGGCATTGTGGATTAAAGAAGTGTGGACTGCCCCAAGAACAGGGCTTAAGGAATTTGCTCTGCCTCCAGGGGCTTCATGGCCACCACCGGAGATGGTGCCCTGTTACACTCACCTTGTTCTGCTCTACGTGCTTCACAATAGATTCTTTGAAGACCTTAGCTCCATGATTTTTCCAGGTAAGGAAGTCACACTGACTGGTCTGTAATTCCCCAGATTCTCTTCCTTTGTTTCTTAAAGACGGGTATTATATTTGCCCTTTTCCAATCATCTGGGACCTCACCCAACCTTCACAAGTTCTCAAAGAGGATAGCTTATGGCTCTAAAATTACCTCTATCAATTTCCAGTACCCTAGGTACATCTCATCCTACCTTGACAACTTGAAAGCATCCAGCTTCCCTAAGTAAACCCTAACCTGTTCTGTCACTAATCTAAGCTGTTTGACTCCTTCCCTACCTTTGCTGCCAACTGTATTTGTCATCTGGTAGCTGCCCCTAACTGTGAAGGGTGAAGTTAAAAAGGCATTAAATCCTTCAGCCTTCTCTTCATTATCCACAGATTGTCTTCTACATCAATAAGGCAGCCATGGTATCTTTGGTCTTCCTTTTCCTTGTGACAAACTTGTAGAAACCCTTCTTATTGCCTTTTGTGTTCCTTGCTGATTGCATTTCAAATTGTGACTTGGCCTTCCTAATTTTCTACCTGCACATCATGCAAACTCTTATACACTTTTCTAGTAATATGACCCAGTTTCCAGTGAAGCTAGACAGAAATTAAACCTTAGCTGGAAACTTTGATGCTGCCATATTTCAGAAGGACAGTTCTTTCCCTGTTTATATTTCTCAGTTATAGTGTGAACATGCAACTTCTCTTGCTTGCTCTCTCTCGCTCACTGGGTACCAAAATCAGTTTTCTTGTCTGCTAACAATTTTCTAGCTGGCTGCTACGAACAAAGTTGCCAGGAAAAGCTGGACGCGTACAAATCCATGGGACTGGACAGGATGCACCCAAGACTGCTGAGGGAGTTGGCCAATGTGTTTACAGAGCCATGGTTATCAGGAGAGGTCCCGGACAACTGGAAAAGGGAAAACGGCACCCATCTTTATGAAAGGGAAGAAGGAGGATCCAGGGAACTACAGACTGGTCAGCCTCACCTCAGTCCCTGGAAAAATCATGGAGCAGATCCTCAAGGAATCTGTTTCTAAGCACTTGGAGGAAAAGAAGGTGATTAGGAACAGTCATGGCTCATGAACTGGGTTACTTTCTATGACAAGATGACTGGCTCGGGATGCAAGGAAATCAGTGAATGTGATATACCTTCACTTTAGCAGGGCTTCTGATACTGTCTCACACAACAGTCTCACCAGCAAACTAAAAAAAGTACGGGTTGGATGAATGGACTGGAAGGTGGATAGAAAACTGGCTGGATCATCGGGCTCAGAGGGTAGTAATCAATTGCTCTATGTCTAGTTAGCAGCTGTTATCAAGTGGAGTGCCCTAGGGGTTGGTCCTAAGGCAGTTTTGTTCAATATTTTCAATGACCTGGAAGATGGGATGGAATGCACCCTCAGCAAGTCTGCAAATGACACTGAGCTGGGGGAAGTAAGAGATAGACTGGAGGATAGGACAAGGATTCAGATACCTAGACAAATTGGAGGACTGAACCAAAAGAAATCTCATGAGGTTCAATACGAAGAAGTGCAAAGTCCTGCAGTAAGGACAGAACAATCCCATGCACTGATACAGGCTGGGGGCTGACTGGCTAAGCAGAAGCTCTGCAGAAAAGGACCTGGAGGTTACAAGGAGCATCTATATAAGATGCTACTGCACATTTAATTAGTATTTGTATAATCAAGTACTAACTAAATCCCCAGTAAGTGGAGTTACTGCACAGTAGTGCCAGTGAATGCCTTTTCTTTTTGTGATGCTGCACAGTAGCCGAATAATACTACACAGTAACATATTAGCACTGTTGGTGTTGCGATGCACTACTGCACAGTATTATTCAGCTACTGTGCAGTTAGCATCTCATGTAGACGTGCACAGTGGACAATAAGCTGAATATGAGCCAAAAGTGTGTCTTTGCTGCAAAGAAGGCTATTAGCACACTAGATTGTATTACTAGGAGTGTTGCCAGCAGACTGAGGGAAGTGATTATTCCTGTCTATTTGGTACTGGTGAGGCCTCATCTGAAATGCTGTGTTCAGTTTTGTACCTCCCCCCCGGCAGAAACGATGTGGACAAACTGAAGCGAGTCCAGTGGATGGCAACAAAAATGGTTTGGGGGCTGGAGCACATGCTTCTGATGAGAGGCTAAGGGAACTGGGCTTACTTAGTCTAGAGAAGAGAAGACTGAGAAGGGATTTAATAGCAACCTTCAACTACTCGAAGGGGGACTTCAAAGCGGGTAGAGCTAGACTGTTCTCAGTGATGGCAGATGACAGAACAAGAAGCAATGGTCTCTAGTTGCAGCAAGGAAAGTTTAGGATATTAGAACAAACTTTCTCACAAGAAGGGTAGTTAAGCAGTGGAACAGTTTACCCAGAGAGGTGGTGGAAGCTGTACCTTTGGAGGTTTTTAAAAACCTGGCTAGACAAAGCCTTGGCTGGGATGATGTAGGTGGGGCTGGTCCTGCTTTGAGCAGGAGGTTGGACTACGTGACCTCCCCTGAGGTCCCTTCCAACTCTAATTTTCTATGATTCTATGAAAGTAACTGTTCACTAAATTGACAAAAAACATCGTCACTCTGCTAGCCATCCAATTGCCATAGGCCTAGTTCAGGTCCGTCTACCTGGTGGCCTGTGAAGACTTAAGCTGCAGCCAGGAATCTTCCTATCATTATGATTGGAACAGCAAACACAATCTCCAGGCTCCCCCTCCCTCCTCTAGCTTCTGCTCCCAGATGCAGTGGTGCACAGTGAAGCGGCAGCGGTGAAGTGCAGACATGTGGTACACTGTTTTGCTGGTGGCAAGGGGAGTATCCATCCAGTGTGCAGCCCAGAGGCCCATGACCCCAACTGGTGCAGACCACAAGGCATCTGTTCTCCACTAGTATGGCCAGCAAGGCACGCAGACCCTAGCTACTTAGAAGTCAAACAGCACTGGCCTAGCCTAGAAATACTGAATTAACTTCCATTAAACTTTTTCAGGAATTCTACCCCTTAGTGAAAGAAAGCATGAAAAGTGACAGCTCAGAGAACAACATACTGCTGTAAGTTTGAGTGAAAACATGGAGTAGGAATTTCAGATTAAACAGTTTAAAAAACTTTAACAGCAGCAACTCACTTCTAAAGTGTATGCTCTCAATGTGTCTACCTGCACTTATTAGTGGAGATGTATTCTCCCTTTAGTGTGTGCGTGCGCACACACGCACACACACACACTGGCCTTCACAGTACAATGAACAAGTTGGAGGAGTGTTGGAATTCAGATACAAGATAAAGATTTTACTCTCCATAAACTGTTTCAGGAACACCATTCCTTTGTGAGTAAGAAGTCACTTCACTGGAAATAATATTTTTCTAAACTCAATCTGCAACCATAAGTAGCTTTTTAAACTTCCATAATATAAAAATAAAGAAAGCCAGGCCAGGCAGGAAATATGCAAGAAGTAAGGGAATACCTTTTACTGGAAAACTGAATATTTGGGAGATGCTGGACAAGCCTTCAGGCACAAAGGCTGCTGACAGACGTGAAAAAAATGAAGCAAAATAAAACAGCACTTTACTGGAAAAGGCAGCACATTAGTTTGATCCAGCTCCCCAGCATTTATGTAGATCAGGCACTTCAGCAGGGCTTTTTGGCATTTTTATCTAAAGCTAATTCATTCAGCTGTTAGATAAGAGCACCAAAAAGCCCCGCTGAAGCGTGTGATCTATACAGACGTTAGACAAGCTGGGTCCAACTAACACGAGGCCTCTTCTGGGCATGTGCTGGGCTTGGTGCAGGAGCGCCAAGCTGAAAGTAAAGCACTGCTTTTTTCACATCTATAAGCAGCCCTTCCTTAGGACTGGGAAATAGCAGGAGACAGCCTAAGCTAAATACCAGATAAATTATCTGCTTCCATTAATCTCTCTACATTCACAGCTAGTAACAACCCTCTTCCCTTTTGAATGGTCTTATTCTTTTATGTAATGAGATTATCTAGTTCATTTGCCCTTCACTTTTTTGTACATACTTCTGATAATTTCTTTTCCCTTCACATTTTATGGTCCTCTTCCAATTCTTTAAGTTACTATTTTCACTTATCTAATGGTGTTAAACCCAGCTTACAATTATAGCTAGTGTTTAGCTTAGGCTGTCTGCTTCCCCAGACCTGAATAATAAAATTTTGTGCCCAAAAGCTTGTCTCCTATCTTTCCCCAAATCCCTTCCAGTTGGTCCAATAAACTACATTACCAATACATAATCACACATTTACTTTAAATAGGGAGTATCAGGCTCCCTGGATGAGGGGCACAGGGAGCACAGGCCAGACTGAGCCCACAGACTGGCTCTGCACACTGCCTGTGGTACAATCCATTGGGTATGTGGGGCTTAAGCCATCATACAAGCTGCACAAGGGGCCAGTCCAAGATGCATGGTGCATATAGTGCATAGGGCTGGGCTGGTGTGGGTACTGCATGCAGTGAGCACCCTGGACTTCTATTTGGCATAAGAGCAAGCTATGAAAAACAGTTCTTTACTAGCTATGTTAGAGCTCTGCATTCCCAGAAACCAGAGAGCAGACACTTTCTAGCAAATGACAGCATTATTAGTATATCAGGTTCTGTGTTCAGCCAGAAAACTTGAGCAAGATGCACTGAAATGAGAGAATTTGGAGGAATATAGGATAGTAACTATTTAATCTGCTTCTCAGGTCTGTCTAGGTTGTGGACACAGTGCTGTTCCCCAACATCGCTTCAAGCAAGCATTTTCAGAAGGGGGCAGGACTACATTAGAAAAGAGGTCTGTATTGGGGGAAAGCTCAATTAGATTATGTGCTTATGGTTGGCTCCTGGAAAAGGAAGAATGCCCCAAGAAGTTACCCCTATGAATTAGGAGACTGGTATTCTGAAAGAAGAACTGGGAGCTAGAAGAGCCTAGGAAGGATAGGAACGTAACTCAAGCCCCCAGCAGGTAGAAGCTATTTGCGTTTTATTTAGTTGGGATTTTTTTTTTTATTACTGCAGGGACTTCTGTGAGCAGCACTGGGTCTTTTTACTTTGAAAAGAAACATGGAATTGAAGAGAAATCCAGAAAGAAAAAATGATGTGGTATTAAGGACTAGCATCATTTGAGACATTTGACATTAAAATACCAAAAAGGACAACCCTCCCATATCTTTTTAAAAGTCTTTCAGGGACTCTAGGAAAGTGGAATAGGATTGCACCTAGGTGCCTTGTTATGGAACAGGATCAGGCTCCTAATGCTTTAAGCAGGCTAGTTTCCTAAAACTAAAAAAAACACATTTTAAGCAAAACTGACTGGAAGGAGAAACATGAACATAAAAAATTAATGTAAAAAAATATTTAAGATGTATTATGCACACCTAGAGCTCTTAATCCTCTCCAAATTGTTTCCACCCACCTGAGAGTTATAACACAAGTGCCCACCCTATCTGGAGAAAAACTAGTGATATATCAAAAATTAGTCAGAGTAGAATGGAAAACACTAGCATGCGTGACCAGAACTGATGGGCCAATAGTGTAAAATGCATACATACATACAGCAAGCTTCAGGTTCTGTTGCCAGCCAGAAGGCTGAACTTAGCTACCTCTTCCCATTATCCAAACCAAACAAACTTTTTCTAGTTGATATTTCCTCCATACTACAGTTCTTCACTCTCCCAGCTGTTCTCCACAGCCTTAGGAAGAACACAGTCGGTCGTATGTTCTTTCAGTGAGCCCCATTCTGAGCCTCTCCAACGTGGTTTGGGCCTCCACTCCTAACCAGTCTCCTTCCACCTCCACCCCCAGCCAAAACAAGCACCAAAGATGCATTCAGGTTTAGGAAATAGGGTCAGAATGCAGAAACAGTGAGGGCTTTTTTTAAGGGGTACAGGAATATGGGCTGGCATGGAAAGCAGAGCTGAAGCCCCTCCTGCCTAACAACATCTACTGCAGCTGCCCCTTTTCTCTTGGACTGAGCAATAGTTTTGTGAGCAGGGAGGGAAAACAAACCCATGCAGGAGCCTCAACCCATTTACTGGAGGCCTTTTGTCTTAAATGGGGAGCCAGAGCCCCTTTCAAATTGAACAGAAGGTTGTAAAATGTGGGGAATGGGAGGCTTATTGTACAAGATGCAACTAAAAGATTCTGGCTTATTTAGCTTCACAAAATGAAGCTGAGAGGGGATACAACTGCCCTTCTATAAATATAATAGAGGTTGGATGGGAAAGGGGAAGAAGCTGATGCCAGAGAAGGAAAAGAAATATTAAACTAAAAACCAAAGTTGATACAAAAACAAATGGGCATAGATTTACTACAAGTACATTTAGGTAAGTTCTGCAGCAAGAGCAGCAAAGTTCTGCAGCACCCTATATTACTTATCCCAACTCCTATGTAGTTTTATTAGAAAGCTTGACTAGTTTATGAAAGAGATCCTATGATATGGTTGCCCAAGAGGAACCACTTCCAGCCCTATGTACAAATAAATAAAATAAAATACCTAATGCAATATAATACAAGCAAATCATTATTGCCAGAGTGAATCCAGAGATTTGTGGCACCAAGAATCTCTCTTGTTTAGCAATATTGATTATGACAAAGCAAAAGTGAAGTTATTGTTATGGTTGCACCAGGGAATTGGTGCTAAACCGAAGAAAAGAATAGCAACAGCCATTAATATGCAATTCAAAGGGGGAAAAACATACTAAAATAGAATGTAGGGGGGCTTTTATTCTCCTCTGAACTTGCAATGTGTAAGGGAAATAATTTTGGGGAAAAAAAATGTTTTTTGAAAATGAGTTTGTAGTGTTTCCCTTTTTCTCAAATCCTTTTGAAAAGCATACATACAGATGCTACACTAGCTCTCCATTATTGATCACTTCATATTTATACAGAAGGCAGCGTAGGGTACCATTATACAGACTAGCTCTTTTGGATAATCTATAAAGTACTACCCTGCCTGGCCTTCTGCCTAGTTTCAGACTAAAACAGCTATCAACTTCTCTTCACATTTAGTTACACAAATGTTACTTTTGTGGTTTTCCATTTTGGAATTTGAGAAAAATAAATAAATTTGTGAAATAGCAAATTGACTAGTAAATTAAATTCCTGCAAGCCACATTTACTGTAACAACAACATGGACTTTGGCAATGCCAATCTAGAAGTGCATAAGAAAATGCTCTAAGTCATGCCCTACTTTCACCTGTGAAAGAAGATTCATAAAGTTGTAGTGGCTGCCTTGTCACAGGTTGACAGTTCACTCTAGTGACATACAATACACAGCACCTTACAAGCCAGAATGCTCTATTAACCAGCATGCCGGCTTGTAAGGTAACATGCAACCGGAAGTGCCGACCGTGGCGCTTCCAGTTTCTCCGAGCCCCCACCGCCCGGAGCAAAGCAGGCTGCGCAGGGCCTGCTGCCTGGTCTCTCAGGGTCTGCAGCAGGGCTGGTGATGCCACAGGAGGGGAGGGGAGGGGACGCCCCCGATGCAGCAGGAGAAGCAGGGGCCTGAACAGGCACAGACGCCCATTCAGGCCGCTCAGTTAACCGGCACAGTGTGTGATCTGGCACCCCCCATCCCCATGGGTACTGGATAACAAAGCTTTTACTGCACTTACACATACCTCACATTCTTTGCTATATTTTCATTATTCTTTGTGGAGTACCATGCTTTATTTTTCCACTTCCAATTTACTGAAAAACAAGGGAAATCAGCAGATATCAAGGGGCATTTTTCCAGTAAAAGCTCTGTTATCCAGCATCCATGGGGAAGGGGGGTGCCGGTTAATCAAATATGCCAGTTCTCTGAGAGTTATACTTATCTCCAGCCTGGCATCTTTGTCTGTTCGGGCTGCCACCCCTCCCACCGCATCCGGTGTCCCAGGGCTTTCACTCCCTGGCTTCTGTGTGCCAGGGGATGGGGAGGGGGGCCCGCGCAGGCTGCTTTGTCCTGGTCCGTGGTCCATGAGGAAGATGTGGGACTCGGCTGAGTGGCAGCAAAACTGGAAGTGCCTCGGTGAGACAGATGCTGGTTAATACAGCACTCCAGATGGGGAAGTGCTGGAAAACACAGCTTTTACTGTACCTTTATTCTACTTGCAATATTTTCCTTGTGCTGGAAAACTAGCACATAGACAGTAAGGCAAATAACTATTCTGTGTCTATAGTTGTGCCAATACCATATTTTAACTCTGACTTGCATATAAGAAAAAATGGCTTCCTTTTAGCATCATCTGAGATTTCTTGAATAAAAAACTTAACATACATTTTTCATATAGATATTGAAACTCAAAATGTGTACAAACGGATGTAGCCTCAGGTGTTAAAAACCCATTATGAAAGAAGAAAATACCTAAGAGCAAGTGAGTTTTACAATAGTACAGATAGAGAAACAAGTGTGGTTGTAGATCTTAACAACATATGTGCTAACTTTGTATTTCAAGCAAATATACTTTAATTAGAATAGAGCAACCTTGATGAAAACGTACTGACTTTTTCTCTGCTTTTCCAAAGATATCCAGCTCTACCCAGAGATAGTACACAGCATTCTACAGAAACATGAGAAGTTATTTGTTTGCTTACTGGAGGACAGAAGATACAAGTCTAAGGTTTAACCTCTACACTTCTTATACAACTATAAAACAATGACCAAATTGTCTGTCAAGAATGATGGGGGGCGGGGCTGGGATGGAGTGCTGATACCTAACGCCCCACGCTGCTGCTGTTTTGCCTCTTGCAGGGAGTGGATGGGGTGGGGTGGGGTGGGGGACCTGAGGCCAGAGCTGCTTGCTCAGCTCCCCCACCCCCTGTCCAGTCCTCGGCGCCACTTGCAGGGAGCAGGGTGGAGACGCCAAGGACACAGCTGCTCACCTCAGCTCCCCCAGCCTCTGTTCAGTCCTCGGCATGGCTTTGGAATAATGGCAGCGCTCCCCCGTGGTTGGAGAACTCTGATTGGCTGTTTCCATCAGCCAATCAGAGTGCAAATAAAGTGTTATGGAAGGACAGACAGACAGACAGACAGACCTAGGGTTTTATAATATCAGAATATTCTGAATATCAATAGTAATTCCCACTGTTCTTCAGTTGCAATTACTGCTAGTCAGGATATCAAAGAGATCTCCTTCACTGAAACCTGAATAGCATGATAAATTTGTCTCACAGATTCATAGAACATAGGCCGTAAGGGACCTCGGAAGATCATCAGGTCCAGCCCCTTGCACCAAGCAGGAAAGACAGCTGGGGTCAGGTGACCCCCAGCCAGGCGACTGAATCTCCTCTTGAAGATTTCCAGGTCACCTATCTGCCTTCTTTTCCTCAGGCTCTAAAGTCCTAGATCCCTCAGCCTTTCCTTGCATGGCTTGCTGTGTAACACTCTGATCATACAGGTGGCTTTTCTTTGGACTCTCTCAAGCTTGTCCACATCCTTGTGGAAATGCAGTGCCCAAAACTGAATGCTGTACTCCAGCTGCGGTGTCACCAGTACCGAGTAGAGCGGAAGAATCACCTCCTTGGCTTTGCTAGAGATGCATCAATTGATGCATGCCAGAGTACTGTTTGCCCTACTGGCTACAGCATCACAAGGCCGGCTCATATTCATACTGTGGTCTATTATTACCCCCAGGTCCCTTTCATTCGTGCTGCTAGTCAGTTTGGAAAAATGAGACAAATAGAAATTCAGAGTGTTTAGCTAGTGCATGGTACCCAGAATTGATTCATTTTAACATATCCCTTCAGCTTCCTTCTGGTTTTGTGGTGGCTGATTCCAGGCATTTCATACAGCTTAACATAGTTGGGGATGGGTCATTTCTAAACTTTTGCCACTGAAACCATTTATGGCAAGTAGGTTTCTTTTAGGCTAGGGACAGAAGTTACACATAAACTGGTTTAAGTGATCAGAAACTGGTTTAAACCTGTAACAGAACAGAAGTTCAGTGTATATAAACCAGTTTCAAAATGGCCAAAACTGGTTTAGGATAAACCTAGTTGAATGTGGTCTATCAGACTTAACTGATTTAGGTCAAACTGGTTTACCGAACTTCTGCCCCATGCCCCTTCCTGGTTCAAGTTAAATCAGAGTCCCCCAGCATGCTTTGCAGCCCTGGACTCAGCTGTGCTGTTTGTTCAAGCTGAGCAGGGTTGGCCCCACCCCTCTGTTCTCCAGCTGAGCAGCGATGGCTGGCTGACAAAGGGGTGGGGGTGGGAAAACCAAAACACGGCCCCACTGCATGAGCATCCAGTGGGGCAGAAAGCCAGGCAGACCCCAGCTGGAGTTCCTGTGCTAATGGGAGAGAGGGGAGACAGGGAAATTTAGTCCCCCTCCCTGCCCCCTTCACCTGGGGCCAGCTCTGGCCATGCCCCACACCATGTGAGCAGCCAGTGGACCGGAAAGCTGGACAAACCTCAGTTGGAGTCCCCATGCCAGTGGGAAACAGGAGAGTTTAATCCCTCACCCTGCCCTCCTTCACCCAGGCTGGTGTCTGGCTATGCCCCCCTTCCCCCTCGCGCTTCCCTTCTTGGGGACAAACCTGGCAAGGGCCGCTTCCCCCTTCTCCCTCCAGCTGCACCCCACCTGGGGGCCCTGCAGGCCAGGGTCGGGGTTTAAACCTTTCTCCAGTCATACTCAGCAGCCTGCCAGGGCCTGGCCATGGCCCACCCAATCAGCTTCCCTTCAACCTTGTGGCTGCTTCTGAAGGGAGGGGAGGACTGCTCTAGTGCCCTCAGCTTCTAGCCTGAGCCACTACAGGCATGTGGCTGCATTTCCAGAATCAAAAGTGAATGTCTGTACACTTGCAAATCAGTTCAATCCACCCAGGTCAGACTAGCCTGCAAAGACTAAATCAGTTCAGGCTCAGGCTTTTTGAATATCCTTATTTAGCCTTAAAGGCTCTGCTATATTATGTAAGGTCAAACTGTTGTTTTGCTTTTCTTGTTTCATATTGAAGCCAGTCTCTGTTGCATATCTGGGAAGAGCTGGCTATTCCCATTTTCAGATTCAGGGAAGTCTTGCTCCAACTATGTTATTATGCTGCTTTTTTCCTTTCAAATAACCTGGGTTAAGCAGATAGCAATTGCAAAAATATGTGTGTACCTGAAAAAAACAGGACCAAACCCAATTTCTGGTCACATCTCTCGCCCAGCTAAATTGAGTTCTATTGTCTCTTAGTACAAAACCAACAATGAAACAAAAGAGACTGCACAAGTGCTTTAATCCTACAGCAAAAGATTTGTAAAAAATTCCTGCCGACATCTAGGGTGAGGCCTCCTGCTTCCTGTAAGTCAGAAGCACATAATCTATTATCCTAATACACCTACTACTGCTTCTAACAAAGATATTTTTACTGTTGAAAAAGTTTAATTTTAAAATCTTTCCCAGAGGAAACTGAGGAAGCAAGCAACCAATAAATGTTCTCAGCAATAATATATACATTATTTAGCTTTTAAATGGGTGGACAAATCCTTCATAAACTTGCCTATTCCATACCAAAGTGACTTGCTGCAACATCATCTTTCAGAATCTACAGGCAGGGAGTTCAAATTACTTTGCTTATACTATAGTTTTAATTTGTTTGCTTTGTTTTTCTTTCCCCCAACTAGTTAGAGATTATGGACAAATTAACAAATTATGAATTAAAAGGGGACTAGGTCTTACCCCACACCAGCTGCTCACTAGTACTTTCCCACATCTCTACTCTTATTCAACTGAAGCCCTCAATGAAAAAGGATTAAGCTACCAGAGTGCAGCACTAACTTAACAGTAAGATAAGTTACATGGTCCATTACCTCTGAGCAACAGATATGTAATAAATCCTCATCCACTTTTAACTCATCGCAATTTATTTTGTCTACTTCCTGAATGAAATTTGCAAGATTTGGATATCAGTTTCATTCTCTGCTTCACAAAGCTTCATAATCTACTGAATTAAATTTTCATTAACATTTCAAATGGCTCTTCAACAAAGCTTGTAAATAACAATTTTTCCAACTTTTTAGTTGGTCTAATAAAAGATATTACATTTACCCAAAAATCCTTGTCTGCAACAACTGGGCATCTGAAAATCTTGCTACTAGGTAACATTCATTTTTACTCATTCTCTCAACATAAAGTGTATATATTGTAGAATGTTTTTTTTCCCCTATTAGAGATAGGGATATATTCCTGGTTAATGACTATACATGAGAATATAGAGAAGAAAGATAGGGTATTTAAATAAATACATTTAATGTACTAAAGCAATGCTAACAAATCCAGTAAGTTAATTTCATTAAGACAAATTGTGCCAAAAAGTTCCAGATCTAAAGTTAAGGAAAACACAATTTTGTGCTCATATGTAATCAAATGATTAGAGAAAAAGCAAGCAGAATAAGAACTTTAACCTGCAACTCCGCCCAAGCACTCCTGGCCAAGCTATATACGGTAAGTCTGGAAAACAGGCAAGTTTGTGGCAGACTGCATTCTACACAGTACAGTAGACAGAAAAATCTGAGACACTGATCTTCATGGATAGCCTGACTTATCATGTAGGTCTTGAGTTCACAATTTTTTTAAATCATACCCATAGCAATCATAGAAAAGTATGGTGGGGATGGGCCTCTGGAGGTCATCTAATAATCCAACTGAGGCAGGACCATCCCTATCCAAACTAAGTGTTTGTCTAAGCTATTACTTAAACTACATCAATCAAATCTCACCACACACAGCAGGTGGGCACAACACCTTAACCTGCCAGAGGTAAAGCAGAGGGATAACAGGGTCTGTATCCTGCTGCTGTAAGAGTTGTTAAAATATGATCAAGAGATCCAAGAAAGAGAGACTTGCTCTCTGCTACAGAGGATGGCAAAAGCTGCGTCTAGATCACAGAATCATAGCAAATTAGAGTTGGAAGGGACCTCAGGAGGTCATCTAGTTCAACCTCCTGCTCAAAGCAGAACCATTTCCAACTTTGTCGAGCCTGATTTTAAAACCCTCCAAGGACGGAGATTCCACCACCTCTCTAGGTGACCTATTCCAATGCTTCAACACCCTCCTAGTGAGAATGTTTTTCCTAATATCCAACCACTACAACTTGAAACCATTGTTCTTAGTTCTGTCCTCTGCCACCACTAAGATCATCTCAATCAATCCTTATGTAACCTCTTCTTGAACACCTCCAATGATGAAGATTCCACAACTTCTCCAAACCAAAATTTAGTGACCCTTTCAGGCTATGGGCTGGATTGACCCAGTTCGGGCCAGACACATGCTGGCAAGTGGCAGGTGGCCCATAGGACCTAGTCGCCACAGCCAGGATTTTTCCCAGAAGCTGCACTGAGAAACTGCCCAGAGCCACCATTTTTTCTCATAGCAGCATGAGGTGAGTTCCCATAGCTGGTGCTTTTCCCTGAGCCAGTGGGGGGACTTTGGCAGCAATTGTTTTCCCCTGTTGCTGCAGAGATGAGTGATGGCTGCAGACACGCTCCATGTGCAGCTGCTGGGAAAAGTGGCAATGGCAGCAGCTGGATTCTTGCACCCGCCCTATGTGTGCCTGCCCACCTCAATCCCAAACTAGGTCAGTCTGGCTGCTGAAGGTCCCACCAACCACAGGCTGGATCAAATGGCTCCACAAGCCAAATTTGACCCATAGGCTATAGGTTGCCAACCCCTGTCCTGGGCAGTCTATTCCACTACCTCCTTGTTCTAACAGTGAAGTTTTTCTTGATATACAAGCTAAACCTACTTTCCAAAACTTGTACCATTGGTCCATGTCCTGTTCTCTACAACAACAGAGAAAAGGTGTTCTCCCTCCTCTTTATGGCAGTTCTTCAGATATTTGAAGACTATTATCATGTCCTCTCTTAATTATCTTTCCACAAGCTGAACAAGCCTACTTTCTCCAACCACTCTCTTTTCATATGACTTATCTTCTAAGCCCTTCATCATTTTAGCTGCCTACCTCTGCATCCTAACTTTTCCACATCCTTTTAAACATGTTAAGCCCAAAACTGCACACGACACTCCAAATGAGGCCTAACTAGTGCCGAGTAACAGACGCTATTCACCTCCTGAACCTTGCACTTAATACTCCTATTGATACAGCCCCAAAATCACATGTGCCTTTTGTATCGCTGCATCACCTTACAGATTCATATTGAGTCTATGATCCACCAAGACTCCCAGATCCTTTTCCATAGTGTTGTATCCAAACAGATGCCTCCCATTTTATTGCTTGGTTTTTTTATTATTATGCTTTCCAAGACATAAAAATGAAGATAAGTTTCCTGGCACAATACTTCCACAGTTAAAGTGGTGGGTGGATATGGAGGGACAGGTAGAGCTGCTTCAGCCCTTGCATTTTTGGGTTCCCAGCAGGCTGAATCATCCAAGCATTGCCCAGGGATTCTGCCTCAGGCTGAAGCTTTAAGACTTTCCCTAGAAAGCCACTTCATTATTTTTAATTCACACTCCTCCCCACTGCACTGCATGGTTGGTGGGTGGCTGGCCTCCAATGGTAAATACAGATCTTTGTCTTTTGTTGCTCCAGTTGGGGTGATGGATCAGCTGGGCTGGTTCATCCACAGAGACTCATGGAGCCAGTGGGATTCCAAAACTCTCTGGGGGACATTCCTTCTGACCTTGGTTGCTATTCTGTCAATGGCCTGGTTGATCTGTGGAACAGCATGCTGACGTTGGCTATAGGCACAGTGGTACCAGGGCATTCACTCCCAACACTCTGGCAGCACAGGTCTCCCGAGTACACAGGGGAACTGAGGCAGCTTAAGGTGTAGGGAAGGCAGTTGCAGCACCGTGGATCTTCACCTGTGTGCAGCCAACAGACTGTGGCATAGATTTTTTCCTAAAGGACTATGGCATGACAAAGGCAGCAGCAAAGACGCTTTCTTCTGTACTGCTACCGAGTCTGCAAAGTGTTGTCCAGAGAACTGTTTCAGATGGTGAATGGCTTGCTTAATCCAGCTTGTCTCTGTCCAGAAACTAAGAGTCTACTTCCATCTGTTGTGGTGAGTTTCCCGTCTACCCTGCAGACAAAATCTGTATCCGGCGTAGCTTGAGGACCTCCACTGTTGCTGCAGAGTCAGAATTTGGGGTTGAGGAAACCTGGCTGTGTCCCATTTATATAAATTGCTGTCATCTACTGGTGCAGAGGATGTTCTTGGATAGATGAGGGTGACCAGCTGTGAATGGGACCTGTACCTGTCCAGGCTTGTAAGAGCCAGCTGGAATATACATGAACAATTGATAGCAAGGGCTGTCAGCACCTCTATTCAGGAAGGCTTGGCACTGGACATTCTTAACTCTGCAACTGTCCAGTCCCTGCTTGAGAAACCATCATTTGATGCCGACTTCCCATTCAATTAGCAGCCTATTTCCCCTTTTGGGGGAATGTCATTGAATGGGTAGTAGCCTGACAGCTACATGTGCATCTGGATGCCATCTGTTTCCCGGTGGAATTCTGACTTTTGTCCTGGTCATAGCAGAGACTACATTCATGACCTTGGTCAATGATCTTCACCTGGAGATTAACAGGGGAAACAGTGCCCTACTGATCTTGATCTTTCGGCATCCTTTGATACAGCTGACCTTGAGATGTTGATAAAGCATTTACATGAACAGGTGGGTATTCACAGGACGGCTCTAAATTTAGAGGTGTATCGATACATTGGTCCATATCATAATTGCACTGATTGCTGATAATTTCAATTTATCTTTTATCAGCTTTTTTTAGCCAATGTGGTCAATAATGACACCAATAAATGCCGTGTGCATGTGAGCAGCCCGGCAACTTGGAGAGCAGTGTCCAGCTGGGAAGTCTGTGGGGGGAAGGGACATGGGCAAGGCAAGGGATGTGGTACAGGTAGATTAAGGCCCCCAAAGTGAGGGAGAGAGTAGGGCTGGGGCTGGGGCTGGGGCTGGGGCAGGGGCAGCTGCTACCCAGCCGGGCAAGGCTGGGGCATAGGACAGAGCCATGGATGGCTCACCCAGGGGCCACAGGGGAGAAGGGAATGTTGGGGGTGTTGGGGCAGCTCCCACAGCTGTGCGCACCCCTGTGGGAGACATGAGGGGGGCCATGTGCCCCCTGGATTTGTACGTGGGGCGAGGGCAGGCTGTGAGCTGCAGGCTTGGGGCTGGGTGCTGCACCGGCCTCTTTCAGGGGGTGGGGGCAGGGTTGCGCTCAGAGTGGGGTGGGGTGGATGGTAGCAGCTGTGCTGGGAGGGAGGACTATGGGAAATTGTGGGGTAGCTGTAGCCTGCCCCGTAGCCCACCTCCCAGCTCCACCACCCCGACCCCTCACCCCAAGTGCATCCCCAGCCCAGATCTCAGAAGCTTTCCTGTAGGGTCACCTGTCCTACTCAATGTGTAGATGAGGCTGCTGGGAGAGACTGCAGAGATCTGGAGTGAAGGGTCATATGTATGCTGATGACACCCAGCTCTACCTCGCCTTTTCTGACCCAGGTCCTGCACTCTCAATCCTTTCCCAGTGCCTAGCTGAAGTTGGGAACTGGATATGGGTGAAGCAATTGAAAGGGAATCCAAACAAGACCAAGAAGATGATGGTGGGCAGATAACTTAGGAGGGACTAGAAACACCTGTCATTGCTACTCAGGGTCACAGCCTTGGAGTGCTCCTGGATCCTCTGCTGTACCTGGATTTTCAGGTGGTGGCCATGGTTAGGATCACTTTTCATCAACCAAATCTAGTGAGAAGGCTGCAACACTTTTTTTCAGACTCTTATCTGGCCACCATCATCCAGGCTAAACTACTACAATGCTCTTTACATAGGCCTGACTTTGAAAACTGTCCAAAAGCTGCTGCTGGTGGCCTACCTTGTTATGGGGGTGGATCACCAGGAGCATATAACTCCAGTCCTCTGGCATCTGCTGTAGTTCCCAGTAGCTTTCCGGGTGCAATTCAAGATGCTAAACTTGACCTATAAGACTCTAAATAGCTTGGGCTTTACAGGACTTCTTTCTTATACCACATCGCAATCCCTATGGTCAGCTGAGAGAAACCTCCTGCAAGTACCAACAATACATCTTGTCCAGTTGGTAAAAATATATGGGACATTACTATCAGCAGTTGCTCCTCAGCTCTGAAACTCCCTCCACCCTGAGGCCCACCAAAGCCCAAGAGTGTTCATCTTTCAAAAGCACTGCAAGACCTTTCTATTTAGCTAGGCATTTAGAAAGCAAAGCAAGGCCAAGATGTTGTTTAATGAGTTTGTGCTTTATTTTATTTTGTTATTTTGCCTTATTTATTCTAGTTGCCCTTTTAAGATGTTCTGTTTCTCCTACTGTAAGCTGCCCTGAGTCTTTGTTGGGAAAGACTGCATAGCAATTGCATAAATACACACATACATACCCATCAGTTGCTGTCAATTCCATGCTTACTTAGTCAATGTGAACTGACCCATTAATTGTTCCTTATCATCTGTGCTGTATCCCCTCAGAATGCTCTACCCTAACCATTACCCTGCACACACATCTTTATGAAATTGCCCAAGTGTTAGCAATGCAAGTTATCTGAGCTGCTTTCAAGCACAACCACAACCAGCTAAGCACCTCCCTACCTTCACTGCTCCCACAAAATCAGCCTGGCACACAAGGGACCAGGGTGAATTGCATACCAAAAAACTAATTTAGCAGCTGGTGGGAAAGTCTTTTTAAAGCCACACTATGAAGCAGAAGCCTTGAGCGCCACCTCAGAAGACCAAATATCCTGGGAACCCGGATGCAGGGGCACTCCCGACCCAGCTGATCCCCTCCCCTCAGACCCCTTCCCAAATCAGCCTGGGATGCCACAGACCACTGTCCAGTGCAGGCAACAGAAGTTGGAGCAGTAGAGTTCTGGCTGTGTATCAGAGCAGCAACTTTGGGGAGGGGGGGGGAGAAGGAGAAGGAGAAGGAGAAGGAGAAGGAAAGAAGCAAGCAATGCAGCATGGGATGCCTGGAAGACTGACCAGAATGTCATGTCTTGGCGTCATGGCTTGGCATGAAGAACCCACTCAACATAATACCTGGTTATCTAGGTATACTTTTTAAATATTCCAAGAGCTTTAATTGATTCTAAACTGATTTCTATGTCTGGATGCTTATGGTTTAAGCCATATTTAAAATTATCTAAGTCTTACTCGTGTCCATACATTTAGGCAAGCTTTTGGGTGCAAAATGCCCTTCTTTAGGTCTCAGAAAGAAAAAGGTACAAGCTAAGGTTAATACCAAGTTAAACGTTGATTTTTATCTCCATTATAAAAACAGTTGTTTAAGGAGGGCAGTAAACATACAGAACAAAGATAAGTTATCAAAAGTAGCTACAAACCAAGAAAAAAATCAGCTGAAATAGTCAAAGCTAAGTATGTAAAACAAGAGTGTCAAAGATATGGCCTGCGGGCTGGATCTGGCCTGCACAGCCACATGCAGGGCCAGTCCAGGAAACCCACCTAACATGCTGGAGCAGGCAGTGCTTGTGACTTGTATCCCAATCCAGCCAGAATAGGTGCTGGGTGATGTAGTCCCAGACCAGCCTGAGTCAGCACTGTGGGTGCTGTATCTGGCACGTGGGTGGAGAAGGGTGAGGCTAATCCAGCCAACTGCAACCCTGTTCATAGATGAGTCTTAGGCGGGGGCCAAATAAGTTTGACAAACCTGATATAAGAGAGTAAAACCGTTCAAAATGGAAAAGCATCATTATTACCCTCTGAAGTACAAAAAGGAGCATGTGTGCATGCGTGTGTGGTATCATCTTCTAAGAAAACTGCACAAGGAAATGAAAACTAGTCAAGCCTAACAGCTATTTTTCTCTGAGGAAACAGAAGCTGCTCACTTAGTTGGGTTTTTTGTTACTTCCTGGAGATGAACCTGAGTGCACAAAAGACAGACGCTATTTGCACAGGCAGTCAGGAAAGGAAAGATGGACATTTTGAGATCAGGAAGTTGGTCATGTTACAGCCTTCTTACAATCAGCATTACTTGATGAGCAGGGTTCTGGGTTTTCCATTTCCCATGGGAAAACAGAGAAAACCATGGATTTTACCTTTTACCAGACGCAAACGTGGATTTCTCATTTTACCGGCGAAACCCACAGATTTTGCAGTTTTGCAACAAGGTCTCTGCAGGATGGTAGAGTCCCAGCAGCCTGGAGAGCAGCACCCACAGGTAAGTGTGCACTGGGGCAGGCAGTGGGAATTGCGGCCCCCATAGGGAGGGAGAGAGTGGGGCATGGGAGGGCAAGGCAGTGCAGGGGCACAGGCAAGGGCTGGGGCTTCAGGCTGCAGTGCATGGCCACTGGGCCCCAATGGGGAGAGGGATGGGTCTGCGAGCAACTCGTCCAGGGGGTGGGGGTGGGGCTGGCTCCCCACTGCTGTGTGCAATCTCAGTGGGGAGGGGGAACCTGTACCCCACAATCTGTGCATGGAGTGGGGATGGAGCAGGGTCCCCACTGTTGCGCACACTCCCAGGAAGCAGAGGGGACCCATGACCCCTAGATCTGTGCATGAGGGGAGCACGGGCGCATGCTGCTTGCTTCAGGCTTGGGCTCCTGCTATGCTACCCTCCCCCAAGGCCCCCACAGCAGTGGGTGCAACCTGGCTCTGCAAAGAACAGCAGGGCCACGCAGGAAAGCTGCTTGTCACTGCGAGCTCCATGCTGCCCTAGCAACACGTCCCCTGTATGCAACCTGTATTGCCACCCCCACTATAGCCGCGCCCGCAGGGGACACATTGCCAGGGCAGCACAGAGCTCACAGCGGCAAACAACTTTCCTGCCTGCTGTTCTTTGCAGCGCTGAGTTCCGCACACTGGGCTGTGGAGGCCCCGGAGGAGGGCAGCAGGGTGGAAGCCCACAGTGGACAGCATGCAGCCCCCACCCTGCACACAGATCGGGGGGCACAGATTCCCCCTGTCTGCTAGGAGTGCATGCCATGGTGGGAATCTGCCCCACTCTGCTCGGATCCACTGTAGGCAAGCAGCAGGCAGGGAGGTGGGCTCTGCTCTGCTGCAGCAACTGCCAACTCCTGCCAGTGGCAGGGGGCTGTGGACCTGGGTTCCTAGAACCATAGCCCTGGAAGCTGGGGGTCCCTCCGGCAGGGCTGAGAGAACAGGAGCTGTGGGTGGGGGGGTCAAGGGGCAACAGCAGGGCCAGGAAGGTTGTGGGAGGGCCTTTCATTTTAATCTCAGATTTGCAGGGGCATGGGTTTATCAGAGAATTTGTGATTTTTATCAGAGTGTTCTGGTCAGGTCCCAGAGGACTGGGAAAGGGCCAATGTGGTCCCTATTTTCAAGAAGGGGAGGAGTGGGAACTGGAAAACGATAAGCCAGTTAGTCTCATCTCTACCCTTGGGAAAACTCTGGAAAGAATCATTAAGGATCACATTTGTGGGAGCCCAGCAGGGGAAATAATGATGAAACGGAAATCAGCACAGATCCATTGCAGGTAGATCCTGCCTGACTAACCTTTTTTCTTTTTATGACCAGGTCACAAAATGCTTAGACGCAGGAATTGAGGTAAATGTCATCTATCCAGACTTTAAGAAAGCTTTCAATCTCATTCTGTTCTCGTAAATAAACTGACAGGGTGTGATGAAGATGATCACACAGTCAGGTGGGTGGCAAATTGGCTTAGGGGTTGCACCCAGAGAGTGGTGATAAATGAGTTGATATTGACCTGGAAAGATGTGGGCAGTGGAGTCCCGCAAGGCTCAATCCTTGGACCTATTCAATGTCTTCACCAGTGACTTGGACAGGGTGCTCTCCATGTCCTCGTCCAAGTTCACAGATGATACCAGATTATGGGGTAAAGTTAACACACCAGAGGGTAGAGAATGGATCCCGGCAGATGTGGACAGGTTGGAAAAAATGGGCAGAACGAAATAGGACATAGTTCAACAAAGGCAAGTGCAAAGTGCTGCACCTGGGCAAAAAAGAACCACCAACACACTTACAGGCTGGGGGGTGACTCTCTCAGCAGCAGAGCAGTGCAAAAGGATCTTCGAGTCATAGTTGACTCCAAGATGAACACAAGTCATCAATGTGACGAAGTGATCAACAAGGCTAACTGCACTTTATCATGCATTAGCAGATGCATGACAAACAGATCCAGGAAGGCAATGCTTCCCCTCTATGCAGCACTGGTCAGACCACAGTTGCAGTACTGCTTCCAGTTTTGGGTGCCGCACTTGAAGAGGGACGCAGAGAATCTTGAGAGGGTCCAGAAGAGGTCCACGCATATGGTCAGAGGCTTGCAGGCAAGGGTCTATGAGGAGAGACCGAGGGACCTAGATCTCTTCAGCCTTCACAAGAGAAGGCTGAGAGATGATCTTGTGCCTGCCTATAAATTCATCAGCAGAGGGCAACAGGGAATAAGAAATGCTCTGCTACTAAGGTACCCCTGGAGTAACTAGGAACAATGGCCACAAACTGATAGAGAGCAGATTTAAGTTGGATATTAGAAAGAATTTCTTCACAATAAGGGTTGCCAGAATCAGGAATGGGCTTCCAAGGGAGGTGGTGCTCTCCCTTATCTTGGGGTCTTCAAGAGGAGACTGGACAAGCACCTGGCTGGGGTCATCTGAACCCAGCACTCCTTCCTGCCCAGGGCAGGGGGTCAGACTTGATGACCTACTGAGGTCCCTTCCAACCCTAACAACTATGAATCTATGGGTAGATCAAGGATTTTGAAATGGGGGGTGCAGATGGGGTGGCACATCATCACATATAACACCACATATTTTTCTCCAGTTAAAGGGAAACTGGATGTTGAGGACTAGCACTATATTATGCTAAGATCAAAACAAGAGCAAATATAACTATTAGAACATGCTCTCATTTACTCAATTATATATAAAGTTTAAAGAAACCCAACAAACTAGGCAAAAAAATAGTCAAAATAGTAACAAATATTGCATCATTAGCCCTATAATCAATATAGTTAAATGCACATTTCTTATTCAGATTCATAAAAGAAAATCTAGTCTTCCTGAGCATCTTGGCAGTGCCTCCAATACTTCACTGTCAGTCACTTCTACACCCGAGTTAACATTACCATACCTAAGTCAGATTTTTAGCAAGAGCTAAAAACAGTTTGCAGGGCTGAGAGAGAGAGACACTAACAGGAATGGCTACCAGCCAACCTGCAGAAGAAAGGATTAGAGGTGCACTGATATATCACTTGTATATCGTATCAGCACCGATAAAAGGAAAATTAACATTATTGGGTTTTTTTGCCTAGTGTAGCCTATAGTGTTCGCCAATAATGTTCAGCCGATAAATATAATGTCTTCTGGCTAGGCCCCCAAAGATGTCATGTGCACATGGCCAGGAATGCAGCCAGGAAGTATGGAGAGCAGCGTCCTACAAGTAAGTCTGCGGAGGGAAAGGGGTGTTGGGAAGGGAAGGGGCATGGGGGTGTCGCAGATCAAGGCCCCCACGGTGAGAGAGGGAGTGGGGTAGGGGCTGGGGGCACTGTCCAGGCAGGGTGGTGAATGGGACTCAGAGCCAGGGTGAGGAGCTGGATGGAGCCACAGGCAGCTCTTCCAGGGGGTGTGGGGGGAATCGGAGGGGGAGCGGATCCCCACAGCTGTATGCATCCCCCTGTGGAGGCCTGAGGGAACATGTTCCTCCCACACACACACACACATTCTTGTATGGGGCAGATGCAGGCTGCTCACTGTGAGCTTAGGGCACTCCACTCTTTTGCCTTTCCCTTGGGCGCCCTGTACCAACTGTGCACTCCCCGCCCACCCAGCAGCAGCGGGAGTGGCAAGTTGTGCCTCCCACTGCTGGGTGGGAAGGGGGTGCACAACCAGCATGGGGTTCCCAAGGGAAAGGCAACCGAGCAAAGAGCCCCAAGCCCGCATTGAACAGTCCGCGTCCACCCTTGCTGCACTTGGCTCGGCCAGTTAAAAGCATCCCCACACTTTAAAATGGTGGCAACGGTGCTCAAACTAAAGCTCATTCAACAAGCTTTAGTTCAAGTCCTCCTGCTGCCATTTTTAAGTGCCAGAATGCTGATCCCCTGGATGAACCACCCACAGCTCTGTCCTGCTCCCCACCCTGGCCCCAGGTCCCATTCACCACCCTGGCTGGGCAGTGCCCCCAGCCCCTGCCCCACTCTCTCCCTCACCCTGGGGGCCTCAATCTGCAACCTCCCGTGCCATCTTCCCTTCTACAGACTGAACTGCAGGGAGCTGCTCTGCCCAATGCCCAGCTGCATTCCTGTAAATCAGTTATTGGATCGGTATTGGCCAATATGGATAGTTAATAGATGTTTTGGATAGGGAATCCAGAAAAAAAAAGATGACAATTGGATATCGGTGTCAGCCAAGAAAATCCTTATCAGTGCACTCCTAGAAAGGATCATTAAAAAGGCTAGAGGATCACTGATACCTGTGGAGTGGAAAGAGATGGGTAGTAATCAGGGAGATGATAATAAGCCAAGAAGTCAACTGACTCTCAGCACTGCTTGAATAGAAATGCTGCTGCCCCTACCAGGCAGTTGGTTTTAAGGGGCAGGAATCAAAGGGGAGTATAGGATCATAGAAAATGAGGGCTAGAAGGGACCTCAGGAGGTTGTCTAGTCTAACCCCCTGCTCCTAGCAGGACCACCCCAACTAGATTATCCCAGCCAAGGCTTTGTCTAGCCGGGTCTTAAAAACCTTCAAGAACAGGGATTCCACCACCTCTCTGGGTAACCTGTTCCAGTGTTTTACTACCCTCCTAGTGAGAAAATTCTTCCTAATATCTAACCTAAACTGCCCTTGTTGAAGCTTAAGACTGTTGTTCCTTGTTCTGTCATCTGCCACCACTCAGAACAGTCTAGCTCCATCCTCTTTCAAACCTACCTTCAGGTAGCTGAAAGCTTCTATTAAATTCCCTCGCAGTCTTCTCTTTTTCAAACTAAATAAGCCCAGTTCCCTAAGCCTCACCTTAGAAGTCATGTCCCCAAGCCCCCTCACCATTTTTGTTGCCCTCCTCTGGACTTCCTCCAATTTGTCCACATCCTTTCTGCAGTGGGAGGCCCAAAACTGAACACAATACTCCAGATGTGGCCTCACCAGTGCTGAATAGAGGGGAATCATCATTCCCTTGACCTACTGGCAACACACCTGCCAGTGCAACCCAGTATGCCGTTAGGCTTCTTGGCAACAAGGGCACACTGCTGACTCATATTCAGCTTATTATCCACTGTAACCTCCAGATCCTCTTCTACAGGAATCCTCCAATTTGTCTATGTTATGCTGAATCCTAGCTCTATACGCAAGCGTATCTACTACTCCCCCAGCTTGGTGTCATCTGCAAACTTTCTGAGGGTATACTCTATGCCATCTTCCAGCTCGCTGAAGAAGACATTGAACAAAATCGGCCCCAGGACCAACCCTTGGGGCACTGTACTTGATACTGGCTGCCATTTGACTTTGAGCCATTGATTACTACTCTGTGAGCCTGATGCTCCAGCCAGTGCAACAGAATACAAATGCACAACTGGACACCCCCTGGATCTGCCCCTGTACTTGGGAGATCCTCTCTTCCACCAAGGCTTTGTACTGAACCATTTGTAATACATCTTTGGTAAAATGTTCCTAACAGAGCAGCAGTGATCTCTGAATAGCAGCGGACAAAATATAAACAATCACCGTACAAAAGATAATTCTCTACTTATAGCATCTAAAAAGAAATAAATCCATCTGGACAGTTCATACACTTGTTATCACATCTTAAAATCTCAACACATCAATTACTGAATATTAGCAAGCTTCTCTACAATTTTTGGAATCATTTAAAATGAATATGCATATCAAGTATAAATAGGAAGTAGAAATATATTTTAAAAATGCAAACTGAATGAGATGTAGAGTGCATTTTCACTAATTTACCAAACAAAAAATAGAGAGACCATTTAAACTGTACATTAATCTCCAGGGAAACTCCACTAACTCATGGCAGGCAGCTGTGAAGGGTACTTTGAATGGAGTGACATAGCAATGTAAAGAATAAAAAGCCATGATAGAAAACGAAAAACAAAATCCTAAAGAGCTTCCATTAGTCATCAAAAATTGCTTTGCAATGACAAATTTCAGTCTCACTTCCTGGAAGTCTAGATTCAGATCATATAGGCAGCCAAATTACACATGCTACTACTCCCTCCTCCCAAAGGTGCACAGGTAGCAACAAAGGGTGATCTAAACCAATATGGAACTGATCATTATTGGAAGAAGTAGTACTTTGTGCCCTTCATTTTCTCTTTCACATAAAGGTATTTTACAAGCAAAACCTGTTCTTTGAGCAGCACTCTTAATTTAAAGCATCTGCAGTTCAAACCAAATCATACTTGTTTCTTGTTTCATAAGAGCTTGGAAGACTGAAAAACTCCAATGTCCCCTCCACCTGAGGAACGAATAATATGACTATCTGTGCACCTCTAATTTATTAGTCAGTTATTACAGATGTGTAAAAGGCATAATAAACTACTTTTAAAATCAGTGGCCTAATTAAAATGCATCTTAATTTAGCTTTACTTTTTAAGCAATATGAAAA
Source organism: Crocodylus siamensis (assembly GCF_052110815.1). Taxonomy (NCBI): domain Eukaryota; kingdom Metazoa; phylum Chordata; order Crocodylia; family Crocodylidae; genus Crocodylus; species Crocodylus siamensis. Next base: position 50,060,501 of record NC_143402.1, read on the forward strand.
ATGAAAGCTCTATTGACACATAATTGCCGTGGTTGGTTAGTTGGAACAAAAATGGATGCATTCTCAGTACCAGGACTGACAAAAAATATAAAAGTTGCATAATACTATAAAATGTGTAGCTTACTTTGTGCCTTTTCACAGAAGTTTATCTGAAAGCCTAAAGCAAAAAAGACAAGTTCTAGTTCAATTCACTGGAAATCACAGAATTGCATAACTATTAAGAGTCACATGTTGCGTGATATCAATATTCATTATTAGACTCTAAAAACATTGAATAAAACTAGTCTCACAAGTACAAATTTAGTCTGAAATTCTAACATGGTGCACTGTTATGAAATTTCCAGTCATTTCATCTCCCTCACTTACATCTTATACAGTTTCTGAAAGAGATTTCCACTATTCAAATACAGGAAAGGAACACATGTCCAAATCAGCGCAAAAGGGCACAGTTTAATAAGAGTGTTAGTTTCCCTGTCATACTAATAACCTAAAGACAGTGATATTTCTTTGATGCTTTTGCAAATCTATTCACATAATTAAGTTAATATAGGTTTTATAATGAACATTTTATGCTAACAGGTCATAGTTATAAAGCTTAACATGCTAAGGAGGTTATACTGAAGCCAAAAAATGTAGTTAGTTCTGCTAATATAAGGTTATTAGAAAACATTTCACCTCATCAAACAGTATTTTACCATGCCATTTCCCACCAAACACCATTAAGCTAAGTAACACCCCCACAACAATAGTGGACTTTTTTTAAATATATGTAGCAATAAGAATATTAGTCTACGTAAAATAGTTTCTCAGCAAGGATAAATTTAATTCATTTTAATTTCCCAAAACAGATACTGCTACCTCTAGTTTTGACTGCAGAAAGTAATGTACATGTCTAACATTCCCATCATTCTTGATACTAAGCACTTATATCCTATTTCTGTTTTTCAAGATGCTTTTCTAGGCAGGCAGTTACAGTTTTGCCTCTTCCTCCCTCCTCTCCTCCCCACCCCCCATTTTCTCCCCAACTACAGTTCAATTAGGAATAATTATCCTGTGATCTGTTCAGCTGTTTTGGAATATAAATGGAAATAATTTTAAGACTCATTTAACTTCTTGGAACTGAACAGAGTAAATGACCAATATAGTACCAATAAGTTACACACAGGAGAAGGCAGCATGGCCACCATCATGCACATGCTGACATTAAGTACTGAGACTATACATTATGGAGCTACTTTAGTGATCTTGTTACTTTTCATGCTGATTAGATGTGCACCAATACATAGGTCCCATACTGGATCACCACCAATATAAGGAAAATTGACAGTATCGGCAATCGGCCTTTTTTGGCTGATAAATGTGGCCGATAAATGTCCGAGCCAAGCACACAGCCGCAGCACAACGTGCAGATGGCCAGGATCACAGCCTGGCAGCATGGAGACCAGCATCAGGCTAGTAAGTCTGTTGTTTGGGGGAGGGAGAGGGAAGGGGGCATGGGGGGTGTAGATTGAGGCCCCTGTAGTGAGGGAGGGAGTAGGGATGGGGCAGGCGCTGCTCAGCCAGGGTCGGGTATGGCACAGGATGGAGCCATGACCAACTCATCTGGGGGTTGCAGGGGAAGTGGCTCCTACCACTACGTGCAATCTGGGACGGCACAGTGGGGTGTGTGTCCCCAGATCTGTGTGTGGGGCGAGGGCAGCCTGCTGCTGCCAGCTGGGGATGCACTTGGGGTAGGCGACAGAGGCACTGGGAGTGGGGACTATGGGGAGGCAACTACAGCAAATTTTGTGGTGACTGCAGCCCCTCCCCTCCCCCCCAGCATTTTCTCTAAGCTGCGAGGTGTGCACAGCCACGCAGGTGTGCCTGGCAGTGTGGCATGAGTGCACGTGCACAGCCGCACACACTATACAGCTTAGAAGGAATGCTGACCCAACCCCCCACATAGCTCCCCTCCCAGTGCCGCCACTGCCTGCCCCAAATGCAGCCCAGCCCCAGCCCCCATACTGGGAAGAGCTCAGTGCCACCCCGGACCCAGTCTGCAGCTGCAGCCTGCCCAAGCCCCACACACAAATCTGGGGGCACCCCCCCCCCATGCCCTCCCGGGGTGTGCATAGAGGCGAGACCCGCACGCCCCTCCCTGCACCCCTCGGATGAGCTGCTCACAGCTCTGCCCTGTGCCCTGCCCCACCCCAGCTGGGCAGTGCCTGCCTCTGGCTCAGCCCCAGCCCCACTCCCTCCCTCACTGTGGGGGCCTTGATCTGCCCCCCCACACCCTTTCCCTCCCTCCACTATAGACTTACCAGCCCAACACCAGGCTACATATTGGCAATTGCATCGGTATTGGCCAATATGGCTCATTAAAAATCGGCCATCGGTATTGGCCAGAAAATCTCTAATGCTGATAGCTCAAAGCATAAAGAGATCCAAGTTCCGTTACAATGGTCAACAGGGAAGATTCTGACATCAGAGCATGCCTTTGCCATCACCCAACAAGGTGGACCGCTTCTTCCTACAAGAAACCACTGAGCATTTGACGTGGAATTAGAAAAGATCCATCTCTACCATATCCTACCAGTACAAAACATATGCACAATATTGTTCTGTAATCAGAAAAGCTGACTGTTCTTATGAAATCAGCCAAAAGTCTCTATAGCACTGATTCTCAATCAGGGTGTCCTGGCACCCTGGCATGCCTTAAGATCCTTTCAAGGGTGCAGCAGGGTGCTATACAATGTTAGCACAGTTAGGTACGCAAACATGATTCACAAGATAAACCCAGAGATTTCACTTAGTAATCTACAGCATTAAAAACAATCTGACCTGCTAGGATCTTTGCAACAGAAATCCTACTCTGTTATCTTTCTGTATCTTTCAATACATTTTTTGACTATGAGCTAACATTTTCCACAGGATGCCTCGCATCTAATGATGGATGCCTTGAATCTAAAGGTTGAGAACCACTGATGTAAAGCATTGCCTGTGGTTGATCTCTACCTGTCAGGCCTGTAACGTCAACACCTGGGCTTTGGCCTGACCGATGTGACAACTTACACCTACCCTTCACTTTCACTGCAACTCCCAGGGCATGCCTATTTGCCCATTCAATGTATAAGAGTCCACTCTCTCCCTGAGATGCACTGGCTGGACCATAACATCCAACCAACCACTTCCCTTATTTAAGACCACAGAAGGAAGAAGGAAGCATCCGGATGATATTCCTCTATGACTATGGAACCAAGTGGCAAGGAATTGGCTCCATTAGCTTGACACATGGTACCATTATACCAGCATTGCCAAATTGGCCTGCCTGAATGTTCACTGCCCACTCTTGCAGACACCTCAACAGTGAAACCTGCTGGATAACCAGACCTCTTTTGTAAGCTGTAGCAGCACCATCTCCAGGCCTCCCACCATTCTCTGGCACGTGCTCCCCATTACTTCCAACACACCTGTTATCCACAGCATTGTCCGAGTCCTCCTAGGCTAAATATTGGTGAAGGTCCCCCCCTCGGGCACCAGACTGCTGATTCCATCAACATCTACACACTGCTTAGAACAGTCAACAGACTCCATTCCCTTGAGGTGATGGCCTGTAGACTATCTAACAATGCCAGTGGGGTCAATCTTGCTATGGTGTTTTCTACGCCTTCCTTATGCTCAAAGAACCTATCAGTATTTAAAGCCTTCACACAGGGAGCTTTTCGGTCTTCCCTACATGGTCACAAATGGTCATCAGTATCAGCAGCAAAAATATGAGAACTGCAGAGACCCACCCTCCCTTCATGCAATTTTGTTTTGATTGGTGTGCCCTAGTCCTCAGAAAGTATAGTGGTCTTACAAGAGCTCATGAAAAGAGTAGCAAGTGCACTGAAGATTTCCCAAGAAGAGGTGTCCAAACAGTCATTTTCCTTGGTGGACATGTTATTACACCAAGAAGGTTTGACAAGGCTAGTTTTGCTGATTAGTGATGTCATAACTGACCCAACCAAAGCACTTTGGAAAAAAGCCCCAAGTTCTGTCATCCCCCTGCTAAATGGGTGAAGTGAAATACAGGGTGCCAAGGAAAGTGAATGTCTTTACACTCATTCCAACGCATTCTTCCTGGCTGTTGTGGCAGCAGATAAGGGCAGATTTACAAAGGCAGAGAAATTAAAGGGTGGACGAATTTGGCAGTAGAGCTTATTCATCAACTAGTTTGCAAGTCTGAAGAACCAACTACCAGGCCTATTTTGCCCACTACGACTGCTAAATCTATGGAAGAATTGGCACACCGGATGAAGGCTGTTATGAAGGCTGTTATCCAGAACAGAATGGAAGACTGATGGCTACTAGTTGCCCTTTTTGAAATAAAGGGCAAGACAGCCCTATAGGCTACTTTGGATGTAGCCAACACCACAGCCATGTACCGGTTATTATGATTGCCGGGGTTAGGCTGAAGAACAATCTATTGTGGAAGACCTCCTTTTTAAGGAGGACAGAGCTCTTTAGCTCCACAACTGATAAAACCCTGCATAAGCTGAAAGATTCAATGGCTGCTCTCTGTTCCTTAGGGCAGCATTTGACCCAAAAGTGGGTCACGAGAATATATGAAAGGGTTGCAAACAAACTTAAAAAATGGATTCTCCATTAAGAGACAAATGTGGGGAAGCGTGGCTTTTCCCTTGCAGGCTGGAAGAGTTCCTCTTGCCCAACACACAGCCACCCCCTGCCCCACACACTGGGGGGCTCAGGCCTGGGGTGGGGGGCAGCGGGCCAGAAGTGAGGGGCACTGGGTCAGGACTGGTCAATGTTTACAAATAGGTCCTGGTACAAAAAAGGTTGAGAACCACTGTCTTAGGGGATATTTTCCCCCTTGTACAAACACAGGTTCAAATGCCAGCCCTAAACAGTACATGAAGATGCTGTTGATCACTAGTGTTCACCTCTAGTGTGCACAGCCTGTACCTAGAATGAGGAAGCCTCCCTACAAGCAACAAATATTTCTCAGGCAGAAGTAACCTGCTGTATTACTAAGGACCTACCAAAATCATGATTTCATGAAGTCGGGGGGGGGGGGGGGGGACTTACTGAAAATAAAATGTTGGGTCCCAGGGGAACAGCCAATCAGCAATGAGGGGCAGGGCCACCTATAGGTTTATCAGGGGTGCTCATCAGGATCTTTGGGGAACGTCTGCTCACCAGAGCGCCCCACAGGATGACAAGATAGAACAGTCAAACTCCTCCGTGACCATTTCAGGCTGGACATAAGGAAGAACTTCTTTACCGTCCGAGCCCCCAAGGTTTGGAATAGACTGCTGCCGGAGGTAGTTCAAACACCTACCTTGAATGCATTCAAGAGACATTTGGATGTCTATCTTGCTGGAATCCTATGACCCCTTCTGACTTCCTGCCCTTTGGGCGGGGGGCTGGACTTGAAGATCTTCCGAGGTCCCTTCCAGCCCAAATGTCTATGAAATCTCAGAGCTGCAGTCGACTCCAAAATGAACATGAGTCACCAATGTGATGAGGTAGTAAGTAAAGCTAACCGCACTCTTTCTTGCGTAAGTAGGTGAATCACAAACAGGTCTAGGGAGGTGATACTTCCCCTCTGTGTAGCACTGGTCAGGCTGCAGCTAGGGTACTATGTCCAGTTTTGGATGCCACACTTCAGGAGGGATGTAGATAGCCTGGAAAAGGTTCAAAGGAGGGCCACCCATCTGGTTAAAGGCCTACAGGAAAACCCTACAAGGACTGATTGAGGGACTTTGAATTTCTTCAGCCTCCACAAGAGAAGGCTGAGAAGTGATCTTGTGACGGTTTACAAACTCATCAGGAGGAACAGCAGTAAACAGGGGATATGATGTCCATCAGGGCAACTAGAAATAATGGCCCCAAACCGAAGGACAGCAAATTTAGATTGGACATGAGGAAAAAATTCTTTACAGTGAGGGTTGCCAAAATGTGGAATACGCTTCCAAGGGAGGTGGTGCTGTCCCGTTCCTTGGAAGTATTTAAGAGGAGATTGGACAAGCACCTAGCTGGGGTCATCTGACGCCAGCACTCTTTCCTGCCCAGGGCAGGGGGTTGGACTCAATCATCTAACAGGTCCCTTCCAACCTTAAAATCTATTAAATCTATGCATAGCTCTACAAAGGTCATCAGCAAAACTATTAGGCTCTGCAGGACAAGGTTTGTCCAAAAAGTGTTTAAATGCTTTTACTGTTTCTTAGCTTAGCTGCTAAATGGTTGCTAGTCTTCACATATTGCTGGATCTGGCATTGTTTTCTGCTTCTCATATGCCTGACAAGAAGTGATTCTACCATGAATTGTAAAGACAGCATTAGCTGTGATCCACTGCTGCAGTAGTACACTCTTGCTAGATTTAAATTTTGACAGTATTAACAGTAAAGAGCTAGCACTAACTGAAAACTCTCAAATAACCTCATATTAAAAAAACCAACAAAAACCCTCTCATATAAACAGCGGTTTGTAATCTCCACCAACACAAATCTGCCCCACCAGCCAAGGATACTAGTGCAGTAGAGTGTAAACAAGATAACACCAAGTTACACAAACATTCCCACAAATACAGTGGCCTAAGGAAGACCTAAGGGGGAAGAGTAGCCCTCCCCCCCGCCCCCGGGAGAGTTCCAAGGGGATGGAAATGCAGAAGGGTAAAACCACACTATCAGCATCTATGGAGAGCAAGGGGGTCTGACTGGAAGGGACCAATGGATAAACCTAAACAGACCAATGGATAAACCTAACCTTAATCCGTTATGCAACATTAGGGCCTTTGCAGTTAAGTTTGGAGCAAAGTTTGTGGAAAGACAACATATGTAAAGTAAGGATCACATACACATGAGAAGCAAGCATAATGAAGTGTAAAGTTTGACTTTTCTTGTTTTGAAAACCCTTGATAAGAAAAATATTTTCCTTCAAAATGAAAACTTATTCCTTTTTATGCATTATCATCGACATTATGCACCAACTTCTCCACCACACAGCTCTATGTACTATAAAACATATGTATTTAGAGCTGTATTGATACAAATGGTGTTTTAGTCAATGTTTTTATGCCCTGTACACCCAGGAAAATAATATGCATTTGCATATTAATCCCATGTCTAGTCATAACCAACACTGTCTATATATGCAGCTGACTATGGTGTTTATTTCTCAGCAATTCAGTGTGACCACCTGCAGATTTTACCTTTGATCTTCCAACTATTTCTGACAGACCTGGCTTCTAATGTCTCCTGAACATGTGAGAATCACAGCTTCATTTCTTAAAGATGCTTTAATTCTCATGGCCGCAAAAAAACCCCTGAAAAATCAAAGGGTGCATCTATATGTAAAATAATGCGATGCAACAAACTCTAGAGCAATTCATGCCAGAGTCAACTGTTCCTGAGAACAGTGTCTACACGTGCCCAGGACAGCAGCAAATTGAGTTGGGGCAGAGCAGGCCTCCAGCTGGCTGGGCTGACTGGACGCAACGTATGCCCGCACTGCAGCTGCATGTGCATTTCAGATCAGTAAAGTACTCTACAATAAGACAGTACTGTCCCCAACAGTACTATCCTACAGTGAAGTTAATTAGTTTACTGCACCCTAATACCAGCACACTTGTAGGCTGTGATGAACCTAATACAGAATTAATTAGTCAGCTCTGTAGTAATGCACACGTGTAGATGTACCCAATAATGCTAAAAGTTCAAAAACTCCAGAAGGAAAATAAAAGGAACATAAAGACTGCTGGTTATTTTTTTTTAACCCTCGGTTTTGGGGGAAGGAAAGTTTTTGCCTCATGGGCTTGCATGGTCCTGACAAAACTACATCTCATGTTCTCTAGGTTAGAGTTTTAAATTTCTCATGTAGAATGCACAGTCACATTCAACAAGCAGTGAATAAAGTAGTAATCCAGAAAAGGTCTATTAAATACTGATTTCCAGTCCTGTAAGAGAGAGTGGCAACTAAAACAACTCATAGGATACTACTGGTGTCAGCTTTATGCTTATTAAGAGAAATCCTGGTAAAAAAATAGATACACTTGTATTAGCAAGTCAAAACACTGCACCAGCCTATGACCTACCCAATACTTAAAGGCATGGAAATAAAAAATGGAAATAAAGGCACTGCACATGGCTAATTATTTCACTTCAGTCTCCAGGAGTTACATATGTCCCATATTCAAACTCACATATCAGGCAAATCTAAAGCCAGTCCACTTCACATGCTCCAAACACAAATGCTATAGTTCCCACTTTTTACTTTATTATAACACAAGTTGTTTTTATTCTTCATATATTCATGGCCTTTGCTAGACTCTTGCTTGAAATGTGTTTCTATAGTCTCACAAATCTATGAAAAGTGCTCTGCAGTCCAAGTTTGTAGACTGCATACAATGCTTTCAGCTTGGAGACTGTCAGTCAAAGCAACCTATTCATCTGATCTCTCCAAGCCATTATAGGGTTAGTCTGCTATAGCTGTAGGGCTACTGCTATCACCTTCATATGCAGCTTGCACACCAGCCTCCATTTTTCTGGTGTGAGCACAATACCACATGCTCTTGGAAGCTCATCAGCAGGGATCAAACCTGAACCTTCTGGATCCAAAAGCATGATCCTCAAGCCAGAACTGTAAGCCAACTCTGGCTTCTACAACCGTAGCAGACTCTTTAGCCTCTTATGTAGCCCAGTCACCACTAGAGAACAGAACACCACTTTGACTATAGAAAGGTAGCTGCGTTGGTCTGAAGTCAGGTAGAAGGCAGAGCACAGTGGTACCTTTGAAACTAATTTGTTACACCTTGAGCAGATGTAAGTTACACCTGATACCACTTCTTTGGTGACCTAAGTTGCCCATGTTGAAAAATTCATAGAGACCCAAGCTCATCCATTAATAACTGCCTTGACCTCCACCTGACAACTGTTTGCTTTTAAGCTTCATGGTCACACATATTTCCACGGATAGTGTACTGGTCTGTATTCTGTACAGTTACATCTCTTCTGCCCACTGTTGCTATCTGAGACCAAGCTGTGTGAGGTTGCTGGCCTCAGGCTGCAGCTTATATTTCTTTTCTTACTAGCTGCTTACTAGCTTACTAGCTCACCAGCTGCTCACAGGTACACCCTTTTCTCTCTCTTACTTCTTCCTATTCTTTTCAATCTCTTCTCTAAATCTGGGAGCTGAGATTAGAGTATTGAAGATGATAGAAAGGAAAGTTCTGGCTCTCCAATTACGTTGTGGGATGCAGTTGTGTTTGCAGTCCCCAGGTTGCACTACAGAATGGAGGGGGTTTGATTATACATGTTGGATAAACGTGGTGTAGATAAAACTACGACAAGGTGGAAAGACAACTAGCTAGACAGCTGCAAGCAAATGGGTAATTATAAATGGATCCATGTAAAAATGACAGGAGGTTTTGAGCGGAGTCCCACAAAAGCCTGTCCTGGGCCTCATATTGTTCAATGTATTTATTAATTCTCTGAATGCTGGAATAGATAGCTTCCTCAGAAAAAGGGGAGTATTATGTGCTGTGGGCTCTTCAAAAACGGACATGGAGAAGCTGGAGAGGGGCCAGAGGCAGATGACAAAAATAATAAAGGGGTTGGAGGGCAAGTCATACGAGAATCTTTAAGACAGGGGTTGTCAACCAGGGGTACTTGGGAAGGTCCCAGAGCGTACACGGTGGTGGCGCAGAGAAGTGGGGTTATCTGGGAAGTGGTGGTGCACGGGGTGGGGCCTCCACCACCATCCATCATTCTGTGTTGCTGCCGCGTGCCACTTCCCTGCACCCAAGTACCCCTGCTACTCCGCGCTGCCAGCTTTGCATCTGGCCATTTGGGGGGCGGGGCGTTACTCACAGCTACCCGGATGCAAAGCCAGACGTGTGAAGAAGTGAGGGTACCTTGGAAGTGGCGGCACCACCATCCATCGCTCTGTGCCGCTGCTGGGTGCCACATGCTGCTTTCCTATGCCCACATATCTCCGTTCCTCCATGCTGCTGGCTTCACGTGTGACCAGCCGTCAGCACCCCACCACCCCCAGTGCGCAGTGGCGGCCCCAAGTGTATAGATGGCGGCTACGGTGGCTGCTGCGTGAGCTCCCCGCACTGCTGCCACACGCCAGTAGGTAAGGCGGTGCTGACAGCCACCTGCACATGAAGCCGGCGGTGTGAGAAACAGGGATACTTGGTCGCAGAAAAGCAGAGCCCAGCACAGCTATGACACAGAGTGTATAGATGGTGGTGGTGGTGGTGGTGTGTGAGCTCCCCGTCCCACCAGCTTCATATCCAGCTGTCTGTCAGTGTACCCCTGGGTTTGTACGGGACAGGGCAGGCTACCGCTGTGGCCTGGGGCTGGGACTACACTATGCTCTTCCTGGTGCGGGGCACACTAACACTGGGGAGGGCAGCAGTGGTGCTGGCAGGAGGCTGCAGCCACGCCAAGATTTGCCATAGCCTACCTGATCTCCCCCACCCCAGCACCGCTGCTGCCCACTCAGAGCAAAGCACACCCCCTGCCCGGGGAGACCCTGGCACTGCTCCAGCCACAGCCTGCAGCAGCAGCCCATCCTGCCCCACGCAGAACCAGGGGCACATGTGCCCCATGTCCTCCCAGGACATGTGCAGCAGCAGGAGCTGCCACCCCCCCTCCGCCCCCCCGTGAATGACCCACAGCTTTGTCCTATGTCCCGGCCCATCTGTGCAGGGCCTGGCAGGATGGACATGGGGGTCTCGCAGGCTCTATCCTCTCCAGACTGGCAGCACAGCAGAGGCTGTGGGAGAAGGGATGAGAGCAACAGGCCCCGGCCTGATACTTGGCCTGGCTTGGCTTTGCTCCCTCCCTATCCCTGACTGGTCTCAGTCCCCCTTCCCCACAGACTTTCCCGCAGACAGCCGAAACCCCCACCCCCCACACACACTGCCCAGCTGGACGGGGGGTACAGTCCAAAAGGGGTATACTCTTTAAAAAAAGGTTGAAAACCCCTGGTGTAGAAAATAGCAAAAGGATAAAAATCAATTTTTTTAATAAAAAAGCTGGATTTTTTTAATTTAAATCAGATTGTTTTTATTTAAAGATGCTTTTAAAAAAATACGCCTATATTGTTTTAATTTAAGATATGTTAAAGCTTAAAGATATCATGGACTAGGGATTATAGCTTCTAATTATATACTATTTGAGAAAATATATCGGGGTGGGCAAAATATGGTGCACAGGGTGGGCAAAATATGGCTCATGGAGGGGCTTTGTCTGGCCTGCAGTGGGTCCCTCAGTCCCACCTGGCCCAGGCACCGCCTGGCCATGGCACATCCTGCCGCCCCCTGGACACAAAGCAGGGCTGGGGCAGCTCGACTGCCTTTCTAGGCAGCCCAGGTGGTGGTGGCTCCTTCCAGATGCCACTGCTGCTGGTCCCAGCCCCACGGTACTGGCAGGGACTTGCACACAGCCCCAACCCACCCCACGGCTGCTGTGGACTCACCTGCTCACACTGAACAGCAGCAGCAGCAGCAGCACTGGGAGGACAGAAGTGTGCTCAGCGTGGGGGAAAAGCAGCCCCTCCCCCTTGCCACTGCCCAGTGCTTCCTGCAGCAGCTGTGTGTAACCCGCACTGGGCTGCCCTGCAGCTCCTCTGTGCTGCCCGCGCTGGGTAGCCCGGATGTACCAGTGACAGCAGTGGAGACGCAGGGCAGCCCAGTGCAGGCTCTGTGCGGCTGCTGCAGGAAGGGCTGGTTTTCCCCTGCATGCAGCATGCTTCTGCCCTGCTGCTGCAGCTGTTCAGCATGAGCAGATGAGTCTATAACAGGCATGGGGCAGGCTGGGGCTGCGTGCAGGTCCCCACCAGTACTGCAGGGCTGGGGCCAGAGGCTGACGCTAGCTGGACTGCCTAGAAAGGCAATCCAGCTGAGGAGCCACCCTAGCCTCACTGCATGCCCAGGAGGAGGTAGGATGCACCACGGCTGGGTGGTGCAGAGCAGGCACAGAGCAGGCCGAGTTGGACCTGTGTGTGCATCTGAATGATCCACTCCTGCCCGGATGAGTCCAGAGCAGGTTCAGGGTGCACTGGGGCTACACACATTTGGTAGTGGCAGGGAGGTACCACAGGGCACATGGGCTGTTGCAGGAGAAAAGCAAGGGCTGACTGGCTCAGGGGCGTGCATGAGAAGGTCTCCCATGCACACCCCACCATACCCACAAACCCTCCTGCTCAAACCCCACAACCACATCCTCCATCACACACAATTACAAACCCCACAAACACTGCACCCCCCCACACCCTTCCCCATATGCACCCCCCCCCACACACACACACACACACCTGTGTGCCTATAGGGGTCATCTCCACTCACTGCTACCCATACATGCACCCACCTCCCCCACACACCCCATACCCTGCCCCCTACACACCCCATATTCACCAACACATCTCCAAAAATATCCCCCCACAAGCCCCCATACCCACACACATACATGCACACTCACCCTCATACCCCCCACCCCTCCACACTATATAAGAGTAAGACTTCATTTTGAGGTATTATGCAATCACCTCTATATACAGAGCACAAACACACAAATGAGGAGCAAAATATCTTTTAAAATCAAATTAAAATATGTTATTGTGGATGTTTGATTTTTAGTACATTAACTTCTTTTTTCGGTTCAAAGATAGCAAACGCCCTTCCCCAAAGGAGTACTTCTGGGGCAAAGGGAAGCCCTTCTGGTGGCAAAGGTCAGGGATTAGGGGGCAGGACTTCTGGTCCCAAGATAGCAACCAGTGGGTGGGGCACCTGTCAAGGGGCAAGGCTACCCTTGTGGCCCTCGACAGCTCACCAAAACTCATTAAGCAGCCCTCTAGCTGAAAAAACTGCCTGCCCCTGCAATATATTCATGTAACCTTTTTTGAAAATCCTATAAATCGCATCAAGACTATATTAAGGGCCCAATCTTATGGGGCTCCCGGAGGTCCTCTATAGATTAGTACAGATTCAAGAAAACCACTCTACCCAATGGGACTGGGTGCTCAGTCTAGACGATACCATTAAGCATCTCTGTGATGTTTCGTTTCAGTTCTCCAACTGTGGATTTGTGTCTCCAGAGATAACATCCTTTTTAACAGCAGTATATGGAGATGAGAGATAACAGACCTGATTACCTACTCATCAGCTCTATTGTCTCTCTGGAAGTTACATGTACACAGAGTCAAGCCCTTACCTCTCTCTAAAAGCACAAAGTTTCAAGAAGTTAAATAAAACTTCCTGAGATGCCAGAGCAATTATTAGCTTCTCTGTGGAGCAAATGCTTGAGAAACTTCATATACACACTTTTCCAGGGAATAACACAACTGTTTCCTAAGCAAGAGTCAAAAATCAGATATCCAACATTCTTAATTCTGTCCCTGGCTTTGGGAGGACAGAGCAGTGTGCTGCCTAACATTACGTTGGGGGGGAACAGGCAGTATGTCAGAATGGTCACATTAGAGAGCAGGGTTCTATTCCTAACTGAATCTAAAGCAACTTGTGTAACTTATTTATTTGTAAGACAGAGTGGACTTAAAAGCTTTTTAAGGCTGGAGTCACAGCCCACATCATTACCATATTTATCCCTGCCCTTTGCCTCTGCCCAACCCCATCAGCTACACCCTGTAGCACCTGCCTGCCAATGGCATCTGTGCCCCTGGGCACCTAGCTCCAAGGTGCTTGCACCCTCCAGCACCTGCATCCCTGTGGTGACTGTGACCCCTGATGTCTGCCCCATCCTGTCACTTGTTTCCCCCACCACTGCCCACCCCACTCCACTGGCTGCAACCCCACAGTGCATGCCTTCCAGCCACTTGTACTTTCCCCACACTCACCCTGGATCACAAAGCACACGTTGGCTCCAGCCCCAATGACAAGGGGTATGGTAACAGCAGCTCCAGCCCCAGAACTCAGCTGGAGCCAGGGCCAGGGCTGTTTCTACGATAGCTACTGCTGCCAGGCCAGGCAGGCACTGGAGCCCTAACTGAGGGTAAGCAGCAGGGGAGATGGAAAGAGGTGACAGGGGGAGGGCAGAGGTTGCACAGGGATCAAAAACTGTGGGGGGCGGTGGGTGAGGCACGGTTCAGGTCGGAGATGGAGCAGCAGCCTGCCCCCAACTGCCATGTATTCCAAATCCGAAATGAGGGTTTTGTTTCTCCATGCTGAAAGGGGAGAAAAATGTTTTTGATCTGAGTAAATACAGTGAAGGTGGTAAGGTGCACAGAAATCAAAAGCCATAATTAACTGAAGTAGGGTCTGAGGTCTCCCGATTCCCAGAACAGGAAAATATGCTCTGTACCACAAGCTTATTGCATAAAGCAGGGGTATCAAACTCACCCCACATCCCAGGTAAGATCTGGACCATGGTGCCCCTTGTGGAACTGGCAGCAGCAGAACAAACAGCAGTGGCAGCAGCACAAGTCAAGTTGTGTTGGCATAGACACTGCTCACCCCCACTGGTGCTGAAGGCCATCCCCAATGGAGCCCCACAGCCCCAAATTCTGTGACAGGCCCTGCCCCTGAATTCCCAGGCCTCCCAGGAGACCCATCAGCTTAAAGAAATAGCTGTGGGCCAGATACAGCCCATGAGACATGTTGGACAGCCCTGGTATAGAGCAGCGTGTACACTTGCCTGTCTGTAGTAGCTGTACGCCATCAACTAGCAATGGAAACACTGCCGTCCTGTGCAAACTGAGATGTCCTCTGAATTGCTTTGGGGAGGACAAGTACAGATAGGACTTAAAATCTCATTAGGGAAAAGCATGTTCTAAACTGAAAAATTTAAGTGTTTGAAGTTCCATTGCTATGTTTTGGGGCACCTGAAGTGCCTGTAACCAGAGGTCTACTTAATTTGCAGTTTCCATGGAAAACACGAAAAGTGGCTAGCACCAGGAAATATTTATTACACTGGATGCAATTTCCCATGGAATCAACCTAAAACAAACCCAGCATATTATTCATCTAACCTGCTGTTTTAGAATGTCCCAGTGCTTACCACAATATCAAGAGAACACAACAACCTCTCCAGCCATAGATCACCTGACTGAAACTTACTGTCTGCTGCTGACATAGAATAAGTGAAGGTGCTAGTCAGTGAAGTGAAAAGTTTCTATTAAAGTTAGCATTAATTAGTATTTCTAAACTTTTTGTAGAATGTTACATATAATAATACGTGATGATGATATAAGCTACAATATTATATATAATATATATTCATAATATATTTAAATTTAGATTTAAATTTAATATTTAGATTTATAATATGATAAATTATATGTTTACTTTCCATAGAATTTGTTATTAAATTATACAATATATGCCTCTGCCACTCAGTGGAAAGAAGTGGCGCTTCCAGGAAATGTCTGCAAAATCGGCTCTTCATGCTGTGACCAAGCAGTGAAAACTTTTATTCTGCCATAAATTAAGTAGACCCCTACCTATAACATAAGAACTCTGATGCTACTTGAAATGGGGTACCATTATACTTTGGCATAATTAGGCATATGTACTATGTACCTATTCACATATTTAAAAATATAATTGCTGGATTGACTTCAGTTTCCAGTACAAACATGCTGAAGGTTAAGAGTACAGTACCTGCAAATATTTAAGTACAAAAAACAGAAGTCATCTGGGACCACATACAAAAGGTAAAAACAAGCTCTGAAGCTCACAACTGAAGCTTGTGCCTTATCACCTGCACCAGGATGCAAACACTGTGACTCCCCTTGCTTGGGGTTTACTGCCTTTCATAGTTTTTAATGCTGGGCACAAGCTTAACACATAGTCACCATCTCTACTGTATGAAGCAATAATGGAAAAGATTGTTAGGTCCTACAGCTGGATAGCTTTATGACAGTACTGACATAATAAGGTCCAAAGAAAGCTCAAATCCCGTATCTGTCACTTTATTTCTGCCACGGCCATGACAGTGTCTCAGCTTGCCCATCTAAAAACTACTACTAATATTCCATGGAAGGTGTGCTTCAAAATTAAATTGCTTTTCATTTCCACAGAGATCCCCATCCAGAAGTAATTTAGAAATGCAAAGTCGTGTTCTTCCACTAACAAAACAAAACAAATATAGACAAGGACTGGTACCAACCATCACTGAAACCAGCCATTTACCTTTTCCCTTGGCACAAAAAGATAAGTCTTATTCTGTTAAATTTTCAGGATCAATTCATGAAGATAGTGAAAACTACATTGGAGAGACTGAAAAGCCTTTGAGCTACACAAAAAGCATTCTTCAGGATGTCAATCATAAAACTTAGCTAATTCATTCCTCTAGAGCAGTGGTCTCCAAACTTTTTTGATCGCACACCCCTATCAGTAAAAACGTTTTGAGCATGCACCCCCAATATATGTATATTTATTTATTTATAAATTATATACATGTACTACTGTACTATTATGTACAATATATATAGATAAAAATAAATATAAATAGAAGTTCTAATATTTTCTTCCCGCACCCCAATGGATTGTCTTGTGCACCCCACTTTGGAGACCATTGCTCTAGAGGAGATCAGTAATGAAGACTAATTATCCACAAGTGACAGATCACCCATAGTTAACCATTTTCAACTTTTTAGGAGATGTACTTTGCATGCCATAGCAAGAGAGTGAAGATTGACTTTTGATGTTCATAATAAAGAAAATGCAAGTGCCAAATGTAATTTGTATGCACTGTGCCTCACTATGTAAAAATTATATCAGGGATGGGCAATTATTAGGGGTGTACCAATAGGGATTTTTTTAGACCGAAACCAATGGCTGATTTTTAACGAGTCATATCGGCTAATACCAATCCAGTTGCCAATATATGGCTCAGCAGCTTGGAGAGCAGCATCTGGCTGATAAGTTGTTATGGGGGGGGGAGGGGTCGAGGCAGATCAAGGCCCTCATGGGGAGGGAGGGAGTGGGGCTGGTGCTAAGCCTGGAGCAGGGGCAGCGCTGCACAGCTGGGCCAAGGCAGGGCACGGGACAGAGCCATGGCTTATCTGGGTGCAGGAGGGCCGCAGCTCTCACTGCTGCACGCACTCTGGGGGGAGGGAAGGGTGTTGTGTGTCCCCCGGATCTATGCACAGGGCAAGGGCAGGCTGCTACTGTGGGCCTGGACCGAGGGTGACACCAGGCTCTTCATGGCAGTGTGCTTGGACCGGGCTGCCCTCGGAGCAGGTGGCAGTGATGCTGGGAGGGGGACTATGGTTGGGGCTACAGCCACCCCAAAATCTGCCACAGCCCCCCTCCCAGGGCCACTGCCACCCACCCAGAAGGCACACCAGCCCAGCCCCACTGCCAGGAAAAGCCTGGCACTGCCGCTGCCCATGGCAGCAACCTGCCCTCACCCCACACACAGATCTAGAGTGCACATATGTCCCATGCCCTCCTGGAGTGCATGCAGCAGTGGGAGCTGCCCCCCTCCCTGTGCCCCCTGGACAAGCTACTCACAGCTCCATCCCATGCCTCGTGCCAGCTGTGCAGTGCCTGCCCCCGCCCCAGCCTCACTCCCTCCCCTCACCACAGGGGCCTTGGTTTGCCCTACCCACACCTCTCCCTTCCCCACAACAGACTTACCAACTGGACACTGCTCTCCATGCTGCCCGGCTGTGCCCCTGACCGCCTGTGTGCTGAGCTGCGGCTGCTCGCATGCACATGGCATTTATTAGTGACATTATCAGCCACATCAGTCAAAAAAAGCTGATTATAGATAATGTCAATTTCCCTTTTATCAGTGCCGATATGATATGGGCCAATGTATCAGTGCACCTCTAGCAATTATTTGGGATGGAGGGCTGCTTAAGGAGTTTCAGTCACCTCTTGCAGGTTGGGGGGCAGGAAGGGGAAGGAGTAGAGTGCAGAGGGGCAGTGCCAGGGAGTAGGGGAGCAACTGATTCTATTCAGCCATGGGCCCATCCACCCCACACCCATCACTGGGGGCACTGGATAGACCAGGTGTGCAGGGTCTCCAAAACCCAGCCTGAGACCCCTGCAGGCAGGGCACACTCAGCTGGGCAGATGGGATAGGGCCGCAGGTGGGTGTCAGGTGGCATCTGGGAGCAGGACAGGCAGCTGGGGCCAAGATCATGGAGTTAGTGACAGCACAGGGCTGGGGCCCAGGGCAGAGCTGCAGTCCACTCCCCTCACATCCCTGCCTGCAGAACCAGTGCCTGTTGCATAGACATACAAGGAGCAGATCATGGCTTTGCCCAGGGCCTGGGTCCTGCACTGTCACCACCCCATAATTCCAGCCCCACCTGCGCATCCTGCTCCTGGATGCTGCCCTCTGCCCATCTGCAGCCTCACCCCATTCACCTGGCCAAGTGCCCTGCCTGCAGGGGCCCCAGGCCAGTCTCCACCTTGCCTGCTCCATCGGGCTCCCCCAGCAGTGGGAGCAGGACAGACTGGTAACAGTAGCTGGGAAAAGTAAGCTGCCACCACAGGGGCTACTGGGAAACGAAATCCTGCTGCCACACTGTCTCCATTCTGCGACATACCCAGGAGTAGCAGGACCAGTCACTCACGCCACAGCCCGGGCTGCCCTCTGTGCCTGAGCTGGGTGGAGCGTAGATACAAACTGTGGGCCAAATATATGGCCCACCAAAAAATTATTTTGCCTGCACCTGAATTATATAGTATACAAGTTAAAATTTACGGTATAATTTTTATTTATAAAAAATCAGAGTTGTTTACTATATAAAAATTGCATGATAATAAGAGTGTAACATAATCAGTCAATGATGTTTGCTTTGTATTTTAATATGCACTGATTGTCACAATAAAAGACAAAATCCTGCTAAATGAAATTATTGATCATCTATATCTTGTCAGGAAAAGAACAGCTGATGAGATTCTAGTGCTTTGTGAGCACCCACTGGCTTGAATAAGCTGACTAATTATCAGAAAAAAATTCCACTGTGATTTAGCAGGCATGTACATTTTGGTAATAACTAATTACACTTTAATAGATGAAGAACAATATTTTTGTGTACAAATCACTGGGACTCTGGCAGGGATCCAGAGCACTAATAAGACCACAGTGATGAATTATCCCTGTGACTGACTGACCAAAATCCCACTGTATCTTTTAAAGTAATAAGTAATATGTTAACAAATTAATATCGGCATAAGACTATCAAGCCCCTCAGACGTAGGCCACTGGTTCAAATCTAGATCAGTTGAGACTACAACCTAATCATGTTAATTTATCATACCCAGAAACATGTTCTGTCTCTCCAGTGAAATGCACCTCATTTTGACACATGCAATCAAGTTAATTTTTGTGAGAGAGGAACGTGAAGGAGCCTGTGGGAGTATAGACAAACAAACATTTGCAGTGGCTTCAAGGGGGGGCGGGGGCGCTGCTGGTGCTCTGGTGCCTGCAGCAGTGGTTGAGATATAGCTGTTGTGTGTGCATGATCCTGTAGCCATATAAATGAACTAAACTGACCCAACTTTGACCTTACACAAACATGGATTTGGAGCAATTTTGCTACACTTGGAAAAAAGGGTCCAATAAAAAATTCAACACATGGATCTTTCCCAGTTGTTTCATCTTGCTTGTTTCTACTTCCAATAGCTGTCTTCTTTTCTTCAAAGACACTTGACCATTAAATTTCAAAGATGCTAAGGAGAAATTTTGAAAACTCAGCAAGAGAGATTTATGAAGACTATTAAAGGACATTCCCCAATACAATTAAGAAAGGGCCTGGAACTTGTTTTCTATAGTTCAATATTTGGTGTTTAGACTCCTTCTTCACCCTGAAGTCAGTGCAGAATATTTTGGTTTCACTGAGCAAGCTCAGGTGCAGTCCTTGCATGTCACATGCAGACATTCAGCTCCTTCCAGGCAGAATTGGGAGGAGATAGAGTCAGCATCAAGTCTGTCATTCG
This sequence comes from Crocodylus siamensis, assembly GCF_052110815.1. Lineage (NCBI taxonomy): Eukaryota > Metazoa > Chordata > Crocodylia > Crocodylidae > Crocodylus > Crocodylus siamensis. Next base: position 50,080,401 of record NC_143402.1, read on the forward strand.
CTGAGTCTTTGTACAAAGATAGGGACCTTTCTACAAATGCTGAAGCTTAGGAAACCCGTATCAGAAACCAAATTCAAGTTAGAAAGTGGTGTGATTTACCATATATTTCACTGCTTACAAAAATCTAGGCCAGCAGTGTGCTTGCCTGATGCAAGGTCTGAGCGTGCAAAGCTGGCAGCTTGTAGGCTACAGAGGGTATGGCTTGATTTCAAAAACTCAATAATCCCCTTTAATTCAGTGAAACAATGGTTGCTTGGCAAAGTCAATTTTGAACTTTCCAATCTAACCAAAAGAAAAGCACAAATATTATATACATTTGAAATATTATATACATTTGATCATTTGAAGTTTCACCAATTAAGAAGTTGGCTGGAAACAGCAGTCACCACAGCAGTGAGCCCATGAATGCCAGGAAAAGCACACTAAAAAGTTTTACCATCTTGAACTTTCCCTGAGCCTGATGAAGGGCACACGAGCCCAAAAGCTTACAGAAAAAGCCCAGATGAAAAATAAAACAACAAATGCGCACCAGAAAAAACATACACCAGGAATCTATCAAAGACAGGAATACCCAATTACCCGTGGGGGGACATTTCTTACAAGAAAACCACTCTCTCCAATCTCTCAGTCCTGATCCTCAAAAAAAACTTACAAAACACTTCCCAGAGACAAGCCTGCAAACTTCACTTCATCAGCCTCCTGGATACTAAAAATCATGGACTAAATATAGACATTGGATTTATGACACATTATAACCTGCCTGACAGCTGACTTCCCAGGTACTTCTCCACTATTCATTCCCCTTCTCTCCCCCACACCCAGCCTGTCTCTCACCCATTGACTCTTCAATCTACATTTTCACTGACTGCCTGTCTTGTGTGCATACCCGCCCAGCCTCTGCCTTTTTCACTTTTCATTCCATCCAGGAAGAGCACATATCAACTGCTGAAACTTCCTTTGCCTAAGGGTTTTTGAACCCAAAAGCTTGTTAAAAAATTGTTCTCCAACTATTTAGTTGGTCTAATAAAAGATATCAGATTCACCCAAAGAACCTTGTCTGCCTACAGAAAAAGATTCTTTTTGCGATTTCTCAGTTGGTCTAATAAACTATATCATTTTGGAACCAAGAGTCCTAGATTTCTGCATTTCAAAAAATCTGAAGACTTGCTGCTGGACAGCCTGAATGCTACCTAATTAACGGATGTGCTGGATGTAAAGAAGCTTGACAGCTACAATAATTATCATAAAAAAGCCGTTTGCAAACAACTTCAAAGCTTAGGACAGAAATATACCCTGTGGAGTATATGGATGCAATATGCAACTTGATCCAGCTGTTCGGATGATACAAAACACTGCACTCATACTCAGATGCTTAAGCAGAGGGTGGCCACATTATAAAAAACCACAAACTGAATTTGGCTGCCCTAAGATTATTTAGTTTTAGTTATCTATTTCGATTTTTAAATGGCTTCCTGTTGTGCTATGAGCACACAAACAAAAATTATATGTTTAAATCAATCAACTCAAAACACTCTTCCAACTCTCTATACCTTCATAAAAAAATTTTCGTCACTCCTCCACCTCCAAAAATAATCTGGAGAAGGCAGCAACCAAAACAATCCTTATACAGCAACCCAGGTATCTGAACATTTGGGAGCCAATGAAATGGGAAGCCACACAAGTCTAAGTCTGCACTGTAATAAATTAACATGTGATTTTGAACCAAGACAAATCCCTTATTTTGAGACAGGACTAACTTAGTTCGATCCATCTTAAACATGTTCTTACACAAAGTAAATTAGGAACGTTCACACAGGGTGCATCTACACATGGAATTAATGCACAGCAATGAACTCTGGCACAATAAGCTCTCAGGCACCATGTTTGAACATGCACCCAGGACTGCTGCACGTTGAGCCAAGTCAGAACAGCCGTGGCTAGCTGGGGGCCCAGAGGGTCAGCCTGCCAGCCCCAGGCTGCTTCGACCCAGCTCAACTTGCTGCAGAGGGGCTGCCTGTTGCTTCCACGTTCTCATGCCCCATCCAGCCCTATCAACACCTACACGTGAGCTACTGCAGAGTAAAAATCTCCACCATAGGATAGTACTTGTGTTTACAAGTACTGAGCTACAGCAGAGTTGATTAGTTTACTTATCCCAAGAGCACTGCACGTGTAGACACCGAGATGTTTACTGTGGAGCTAATTAGACAATTCACAGAAGCTTAGGGCTGGAAGGGACCTTGTGAGATCATCAGGTCCAGCCACTCTGCTCTGGGCAGGAAAGACTGTGGGGATCAAATAACCCCAGCAAAGTGTGTACCCAGTCTCCTTTTGAAGATCTCCAGGGTAGGTGCCTGCACCACCTCTGCTAGGAATCTATTTCAGAGTCTAGTCACATGAACCGCAAAGAATTTTTTCCTTACATCCAGTCTGAAACCTTCTTCTAGGAGTTTATGACCACTTCTCATGGCTTTCTCCTGAGGCGCTCTGGTGAAAACTATTTGGTGAATAGTTGTTTGCCTAGCTCCTGATGCTCTCCCCTGATATACTTGTAAGCTGCCACCAAATCCCCCCCAAAGTCTTCTCTTTTCTAGGCTGAACAGTACCATATCTGTCAGCCTTTCCTCATATGGCTTGCTCTTCAGGCCTCTAATCATACAAGTGGCTCTTCTCTGGACTCTCTCAAGTTTCTTCACATCCTTCTTGAAGTGTGGCACCCAGAACCAAACCCAGTACTCTAGCTGTGGCCTCACCAGTGCCGAGAAGAATAGGAGAATAACTTCTTTAGTTTTGCTCAAGATGCACCGGTTGATCCATGCCAACGTACTGTTGGTCCATGCCAGCGTACTGTTTGTTCTGCTAACTGTAGCATTACATTGGTGGCTCATATTCATTTTATGGTCATTTATGACTCCCAGGTCCCTTTCGGACATGGTGCTAGCTAGCATAGTACCACCGAGCCTGTAGGTTTGTTGTGGATATTTTCTCCTCAGATGGAGAACTTTATACTTCTCAGTGTTGAACAGCATCTGGTTCTGGTCCATCCATCAAACTAATCTGTCTAGGTACACCTGGATTGTCAGCTTACCCCGAGGCATGGCAACACTTCCCCACAGCTTAGTGTCATCAGCAAATTTTGCCAGTGTGCTTTTCACGCCCCCCATCCACATCGTTGATGAAGACGTTGAAAAACACTGGACCAAGTACTGAACCCTGGGGGACCCCACTGGCTTCTTCTGCCAGGTCAACACAGATCCATCTATTAGTATTCTCTAGGTCCGACCCTTCAGCCAGTTTCCCACCCCTTTGACCATTGAATTGTTGAGCTCATAGTCCCCTAGTTTTGCCTTGAAAGCCTCATGGGACACCAAGCCAAAGACCTTCCTAAAATCCAAGTAAGTGACATCGAGGAGTCACAGCTCCCTTATCCAGGTGGTGAGTAACCTGGTCATAAAAGGAGATGAGGTTAGTCAGACATGACCTACCAAGGACAAAACTGTGCTGGCTGTCATTCAGAATTTTGCCTTCTACTAGCTTATTGCATATCAACTCCTTGAGAAATTTTTCCTGGGACTGAGGTCAGGCTGATCAGCCTGTAGTTCCCTGGGTCCTCTCTCCTCCCCTTCCTGAAGATGGGCATAACGCTGGCCTTCTTCCACTCTTCTGGGACCTCTCCTGAGCACCAGGAATTCTCAAACAGGTTTGCCAGTGGTCCTGTGATGTCTTCGGCTAGTTCGTTCACCACTCTCAGATGGAGTTCATCCAGTCCTGCTGACTTATAGATATCCAGCCAATCTAGCTGTTCTTTTACCAGCTCTACATTGACTGTTGGTAGGTGATCATCCCTACTGTGACTGTTCTTTCATATTTGCATTCACCAGGCTATCATTCTTAAACTGGTGGAATACAATGTGAAGTACCTGTTCAGGAGTTCAGTTTTCTCCTTGGTGTCCCACACATCCACTGATTTTATGCCTGTTACCTATGTACCTATAGAAGTATTTCTTATTGTCTTAGATTTCAACTGCTAACTTGAATTCAGTCACTGCCTTTGCTTTCTAATCTGCACCTTACAGATGTGGGCCAATCTTATATAGTTTTCCTTGGGGCCTATCCCTAGCTTCCTTCGTTAGTAAGTCTTCCTTTTCTGTTTCAGAAGATCTACAACTTTCCTATTGAGCCAGGAAGGCCTCCCAGCCCCTGGGCCACCTTTTTTGTGTACAGGTATGGACAACTATGGCCAAAACTAAATCTAGGAACACATTTCCTCTGGTCAGCCCATATACTTCCTGAGACAAAGCTCATCGATACAAGTCAGGAATCTATGCAACCGGTCAGATCTGGCCAAGTGTTCTTCCCAGATGTCTGGGTAGTTAAAGTCAGCCGTGACGACCATAACCCATGCTCTCGCAGCCTCTTCCAGTTCTCTGGTGAATTCCAGATCTAGCTCCTCATCTTCATTCAGAGGTCTGTAATATATTCCTACAGTTAGGTTCCTTTCACCATGTCTCCTCTGTATCTTGACCCAGAGGGTCTCAAGTTGGCCTTCCTTAGTACCAATTTCATCTTCCAAGGAAATGTACTGCTCCTTTACACATGGAGCTACACCTCCAGCCTTTTTCCCTATGCAATGCAGGGTCCCACCAGGTCTCTGTTATCCCTATGATATCGTAGTCCCAATTGGAAGGCAGGAGGGTCAGGTCCTCATGTTTGTTCCCCATGCTCCAACTCCACAGTAACTGTTTCATGTAGACATGCCCATGGGGTTTTACACCAATTTAACTAAACCAGTATAAAAAGCACACCTTAAATTAACTTTGTACCACTTTTCATATAGACAAGCCTTTAAAACTGAGGCAGCCTATTTGCACCTTCTCCACAATTAAACTCAGGGGCATTGGTTCCAATATCTCAGATAATCTCTAAACCTATGCTAGGACACAAGCTCACAAGCTGACAGGCGAGTTGCTAAACAATCAGGTTCCCACCCATTTAAATCTGTAATGATCAAAATGTTCACCCTCTCACTTCCTGGACTAGCATTTCCGAAACACAGTGGGTACTCTCATGCACCCAATACTACTTTGCTTATTGTCAATTGCTGTCCCTGGCAGTAATGGGCAACAGCAAATACGGCAGCAAGAGAAACAGTGGCTCTAGCAGGAAAGGACAAGAGGGTCCTGACGCCTAGCTGCTGCTGCTGACAGCAGCCTTAGGGCCAGGGGAATGATGGGGGAGACATTCTGGTTCTCCCTCTAAGATGGCACCCAGGGATGGTGTTCCACTTGGCTACCTCTAGTTACAATACTGTTGTAACTATACCAGACAATAAATTAGCAGCTGGATCAGGTCCTGAAGGGCAAAAATATTAGGGTTCTTATGACAAATATTCACTATAAAGGCTGTTACACATCACATTACATGGGACTTCAGAGAAGGCCTTAGTAACTTGAATTGGACTCTGCTTTTTTTTTTGCTTTTCATTTCTTATTAGTTTTTTTAAGTAATACTTATTTTCCAAGAAGAGTTTTCTGCTTCTTCTCCCTAGAAAATAATGTGCTTCTTCCCTTTGGAAGACTAGTTGGGAAATTGAAAGGCTAACAATTAAAAGCACCATTAATACATCTTACCACACACAGTCAGTTTCATTATTCTGTTCACAATCACATCACTCTTGCTCTCTCCTGAGATCAGCAGCATACACTTTCTCACCTTACGCTAAAATGCTTCCCACTAACAGCTGAAGCAAATCTAAAACAGATCAGGAACATAACATTTTTCTCTCTCGAATACCCCAATTAGGGATCAGAATGATGGAGCAGTTGGTACATGTTATTAAGATTAAAACGGGAAATAATACTGGCCATGTCTATACTGCTCAGTTAGTGTGTCAAGCTGCACCAGACTGAGATGTCCCTCCACTGCTCCATCCATGCTGTCTAGCAAACTGAAGTACTGGAAGTACAGCACTAAACACACAACTACTGTATCTGCTCCACAGAATCATAGAAAATTAGGGTTAAAGTCATCTAGCCCAACTCACTGCTCAAAGCTACTGCCCCAACTATATCATCCCAGCGAAGGTTTTGTCTACCTGGGTCTTAAAAACCTCTAAGAATGGAAATTCTACCTGCCCATTAATTCTTCGAGTCGAAGTCTGCTCTTCTGATATCCAGGGTCCTTCCTCTGCTGCTCTCCATCCTTCCTTTCCTCAAGATTCTGATTTCAATCATCTCGTGGTCCCTGCTGCCCAAGTTGCCATCCACTACTACATTCCCCACCAATTCTGCCCTGTTTGTGAGCAGCAGGACAAGAAGAGCACGACCCCTAGTTGGATTCTCCAACACTTGCAGCAGGAAGTTGTCCCCAACACTCTCCAAAAAAGTCCTGGATTGCCTGTGCACTGCTTTATTGCTCTCCCAGCAGATGTCAGGGTGCCTGAAGTCTCCCCTAAGAACAAGGGCCTGTGATCAGATTTCTGCTAGCTCTTTGAAGAAAGCCTCAGCCACCTCGTCCTCCTGGTCTGGTGGTCTATACCAGACACTCACTACAACATCACCCTTGTTGCTCTCCCCTCTGACTTGAACCCCAAGATTTTCAACAGGCCTATCTCCAGTTTCATACTGGAGCTCTGAGCAGTCATACAGCTTTTATATAAAGCACAACTCCTCCTCCTCTGCTCTCCTGCCTGTCTTTCCTGAACAGTTTACAACCATCCATGACAGTGCTCCAGTCATGCGAGCTCCCACCAAGTCTCCATTATTCCAGTCACGTCATAGTTTCATGACTGTGAGAGGACTTCCAATTCTTCCTGCTTCTTTCCCAGGCTCTGTGCATTCATGTACAGACATCCGAGGTAACTAGCCTATTGCAGGAAGAATAAGAAGGCTCCCCTCTGCTGCCCATGCTTCCTCCAGACCACCCACTTCCACACTTACCTCAAGGCTGTGGTCTCCATCCCCTAGCAAACCTAGTTCAGGGGTCTCACCTGGTTAGCAAGCCTGTCTATGAAGATGCTCTTCCTTCTCTTTGTCAGGTAGATCCCGTCTCTTCCTAGCAATCCTTCTTCTCAGAACAGCAGCATCCATTGCAAGATGTGGTATTTTTCCCCATTCATCATGCGGAAATTGAAGCCTCACCATAGAATCGAGTACCTCAAGGCAGCATAAGAATCAGCACTGGGTCTCAGGGCTGTTCTCAGCTCCAGACTTATTCCTCAGCTGGTCCCTGGCTCTAAACTGGTTCCTGCATTGCTTCTTGGTTTTCTGCCAAGCCTGGGAGCAAGGAAGAACCCAGCACAGAGCCACCCAGAAGCAAAGCATGAAGTAGTGGAGGGACAGGTATGGGGGGCAGGAAGCTAGGAGCTTGCAGGGGAGGGGAGGAGGGAGTCAAACACTAGGGGGGAAGGTATGGGGGGGAAGGTGCAGGGAGAGGGAAGCAGGCACGGGGTGTGGGGGGAGAAAGCAAGTGGCAAAGAGGCAAGGTTCTGGGGCTAGGCTGCCTGCCCCCCTCCCACTTGCCTCCCCATTGCTGGCCCCCTTGATGCTGCTTTCCCTGCTGCAGCAGTGGAGAGTCGCGGAATGGAACAGGATGAATTTAAAACAACCCTCCAATAATTAGATTATTTACATGAAAAAAAATAAGAAATTTATAATTTTCCATGTATAGAATCTAATTATTGCAGAGTTCAAAGTCATCTTGGATCCAAGTAAACCCAGTATTACCTTTGTCGCTCTCTACAGTTTCAAGGCATGCATGCAGTGTTACACCGAAGCAGCAGAGCAGCATGGGCTCTCCCACATATAGCGTTGCTTGGCACTGTAATTGAGCAATATAGACTCAGCCTATCGAGTACTCTAGATAGGATGGCATCACTCCCAGTTTTGAAATGAGAAAATAGGCATATTAATTAAATGATTTACCAAAAGTCAGGCAGATCAGTAACAGAGACAGAAACAGAATATACAATAATAGAAAATAAAGACTGGAAGGCACAAAAGGAGATCATCTGATCTAGGGATGGCCAACATGCAGCAGGCACACCACAGGTAGCAGGGGCAATCTCTATTTGGCACACATGAAATTGGGAAGGGGACAGAGAACAGAATAGCAAACAGGGCAGAAAGCAGACAGCAGGGCAACAAATTGAATGGAGAGCATAGCGAAAGAAGCAGAAAGCAGAGCAACAGATTGCACAGGACAAAGGGATCATAGTGGCACTTGGGGAGGTACACAACTAATTTGCAGCATGCCTGCCGAAACAGGTCAGCCATCACTGAATTTTCTAATCCAATCTTCTCCTCCAGGCAGAACCAACCCTATCCAGACTATCCCATGCAAGTGTTTGCCTAACTCAGTGATGCTCAAACTTTTCACCCTATGGGCCACAAGAGTTCCCTGGAGCCTGTCTGTGGGCCAGATCAGGCTCTGGGACCCAGTGCCATCCCCTCCCTGCACTAGGATAAACCAGCCTAGTCAATCATGACCATACCTGATCAACCTGACTGTCTTCTATGACAAGATGACTGGCTTTGTTGATGTGGGGAGACCAGTGGATGTGATATACTTCGACTCTAGCAAGGCTTTTGATACAGTCTCATACAACACTCTCACAAGCAAGCTAAAAAAGTATGGGTTGGATGAACGTACTGCAAGGTGGATAGAAAACTGGCTGGATCATTGGGCTCAGAGGGCAGTAATCAATGGCTTGACGTGTAGTTGGTAGCCAGTATCAAGTGGAGTGCCCCAGGGGTTAGTCCTGGGGCTGATTTTGTTCAATATCTTCATCAATGACCTGAAAGATGGGATGGCGTGTGCCCTCAGCAATTCTGCAGATGACATCAAGCTGGGGGGGAGTAGTAGATACACTGGAGGATAGGGATGGGATTCAGAAAGACTGCAAAAAATTGGAGGACTAGACTAAAAGAAATCCCATGAAGTTCAATAAGGATAAGTGAAAAGTCCTGCACTTAGTATGGAACAGGTCCATGCACCAGTACACATTGTGGACTGACTGGCTGGGCAGCAGCTCTGCAGAAAAGGACATGGGGGTTACAGTAGACCATCAGCTGAACAGAAGCCAACAGTGTGCCACTGCTGTGAAGGCAAATAGCATACTGGACTGCATTAGTAGGAGTGTTGCCAGCAGATCAAGCGAAGTGATTATTCCCCTCTATTCTGCACTGGTGAGGCCACATCTGGAGTACTGTGCCCAGTTGTGGGTGCCCCACTACAGAAAGGATGTGAACGGATTGGAGGGAGTCCAGCAGAAGGCAATGAAAATGGTTAGTGGGGCTGGGGAACAAGACTTCTGAGGAGAGGCTGAGGAAATTGGTCTTATTTAGTCTAGAGAAGACTGAGAGGAGATTTAATAGCAAGTTTCAACTATGGGAAGGGTGGTTCCAAAGAGGATAGATCTACACTGTTTTTAGTGGTGGCAGATAACAGAACAAGGAGCAATGGCCTCAAGTTGCAGCAAGGGAAGTTTAAGTTAGATATTAGGAAGAACTTTCTCACAAGCACTGAAATAGAGATGCTGTAGAATCTCTACCCTTGGAGGTTTTTGGGACCAGCTAGACAAAACCTTGGCTGGAACGATATAGTTGGGGGTGGTCCTTATGCTAGGATTGTGTCCCAGGGAGACGGCACTGCCCCCTTCCCCTCTCCATGAGCCAGGCGTGTGTGCTGGGGGTTCAGAACCACCCCCTCCCAGTCTCCCACACCACAACCAGACTCTGAGGCCCAGCACCACCCCTGCCCAACTCTGCAAGCTAAGATCAGATGCCAGATAAAGCACACAGGACTTAGGACACACGGAGGGTCTATAAATTTGGCAGCAGGGGAGTGGTGCCATCTCCATCCTGCTGCCAAATTTCTGAACCAGTGAGGAGCCCTACAGGCCAGATGACACAATGCCATGGGCCAAATCTGGCCTGAAGGCTGGAGGTTAATGCCCCTAATCTAAACTACTTATAAAACTATGTGAGCACTTCTGTTGCACAACCACAAGTAATGCTACTCACAGAAATCAAAAGCATCCCAACCTTCAACAGGTAAAAGCAGGGGGACAAGGACTATAACTGACCTGCCACTTCAGGAGTTGTCAAAGTACACTCAAGAGATCCAGGGAAAGAGAATATAACCCTGTTACATAGGAGGTAGCCCCCCTCCCCCCATACCAAACTCCTTCCTGATCTCAAATGTGGCAAGTGGTCTGCAGGAACCCTTGGTCCAAGTGTTAGTCCCAGCAAGAGTACTGGCACACATTAGTCAAAATCCCAAGCTTTGGCTCCAGCCAGCAAACACCCAATATTTCTGAAGAAAGTGAAAAGAAAAAAAACAACTCTGCAATGAAGGGAAAAGATTCCTTCCAGGCCTCAAGAGGCAAACAGCAAAGTCCTGAAGCATGGGGAAAACCTAACACCCTTCACTCTGTTCTGTAATCTAGGGACAGCAAGCGTAACCCCACATATCACACCCTCAACTTATAGTTTCGTAGTTAGTAGGGTCGGAAGAGACCTGAGCAGATCATCAAATCCGACCCCCCAACATGGCAGGAAAGAGTACTGGGGTCAAACGACCCCACCAAAGTGACTGTCAAGCCAAACTTGCAGAGCCAGAACTCCCCTTTCTGTAATCTTATCCCTTCCACAAACGTATCACAACTCCTTTAATCCTCTTTCACAATTACGCTGGTCGGGGAGTTCCATTGCATACTCCTACTGCTAAGCAAGCTCCCATCCAATACCTACCTACTCCGAATTGTAGAGCTCTTCTCATGATCTCCCAATGATAGCTGTACTTGGTGCTCTTGGGCTTTCAATCCATCGCTCTTTACAGCATCCTCCAAATGCTATATATTTTTCTCTCTTGTGCTTTCTAGTTCAGCACAGTTTTAACTTAAACTTGGCACAAAATTAATGTTTTGGTTTTATTTTAAAAAAAACAAACAAACCCTAAGTTATCAAGTCCCAAACCAATAGAAAATTCCTGACTTGAAAATACCAATCATTAAAATTACAAAATTGTTTACATTGGTTTAATACAGTGGTTCTCAACCCTTTTACATCCAGGACACCCTCCAGAACTTTTTTTTTTTTTTAAATTTGGTTGAAAACCATTGTTGTGCTGTCTTAGGTTACCACAGCAGCTCTCTACCAGGGTGCTGCTGCCAGAACCAGGTGGAGCTATCCGTGCCTCCTGAGGAGCCAATTTGGGAAAGGCGGCAGCAGAAAGAGGTACTCCTGCCTGCATTTGAGTTATCTGATAAACATAAAGCAAGCAGGAGCATCTTCCAGGTCTGGTCCCCTAAATTCCTCCCTAAAACACAGGCCTACAGGACAGTTCCATCTGCCTCGTGTGCCTCAGTTTCTGGGAGATGCCATTCAGGGTCAGACCTAGGAGGGCTGCAGCAGGAGCTGTTCCCATAGGACAGATCCCACCTATGCCACAGGACCCCTGTAAAGGTCTCACTCCATCCCCCCCAGGGGCACACTACTGCTTTAATAATTTGGGGGCTTTCTTTTAAACAAAGCAGATTTTCTTCCCTATAAATGCTGTAGCATTATCATAATCATGCTCCCAAGCCCTCCTCATTCCACATATATATGACTTTTAAAACACGTGTAATTGTGTATGTTCCACCAAACCTGCTTTTTAAAAGTATAGAGTCTCCTTTGTTCTTCCTCTTTTTTCACTCAACTTTCTTTCCCTGGATGGCCTTGCCTTCACAAGCAGAAAGGGTGTGTTTCTCAATACCCTCAACTCATTCAAGTTACAATAATACAATTTAACAAAACTGTTAGCAGCTTTTAAGATACAATGTTTAGGTCTTGCCTTTTTTAGGGAAAGTATATTGACACCTCATTAATGGATTGTAGGTAAATAAGTTTTAAAACTACAAATGCAAAATTATAAACTAGTTTACATATGTATTATTTCCTGCATGTTGCTGAAAACCAACAGCTGTATGCAGAGAAAGAGCAGCTCTGCTGTCTTTATCTTGCTGGGGTTGTAGCTCACAAGAAAACTGACAGATATGCACACACTGAGAAGTATAGCTGTTTGCACACTCACATACAAAGATGCCTTTTTACATACATTGTGGAAAGTAGCAAGCATGTCCAGACACATATGCCTATGTCAACTCAGCACGTATGTACGAATGTGTGCTAGTTTGCTATACCTGTCTAAACTAATACATAAAATTGGGCCTACAAACTTCTACCAAATGAACTCAAGTTTTGTCTACAGAAGTTGAATGCATCTACTCATAAAATTTCTCTAAGACAGCCAACCACTTTTTTCTGCTGGAAGTAGTATATTTCACACCTCTGAACAAGGGAGGTCCTCTGTTGCCTGAGCATTTGCTAGTTTTAGCAGTCCCGTCGCAGTAATCCCACATTTCTTGTGCTAATAGTTCTGGACAATGAATTTGGCTCACAGAGTTTAAGCCAATCTGATCAGAAACCTGACTACCTTTAAAAACAGCCTACCAGGTTGGAAACTAATTCCCTGGTTGCATATGGCCAAGACAATCAAGCATGTCTAACATAACAGTGTCATAATGGTTCGGACCACAGATCCATTTAGTCCAGTATCCTGTAAGTCTCAGTCTCATAACAGTTTCCCTGGGTGATGTCCACAAGCTCCTAAATATGGGGGGGCTAGCTGGAGGGGCAGTGGGCGCTAGCTGGAATTCTCTGTTCAGTGCCCTCCCTTGGCACCCTAGTTGTTAACCTCTGACCTTCACTTCAACTCCTTTTTACCCACTCTCCCAAGTATTCAACTGTTACACGTGCAGTGGCTTCCCTCTAACCAATGAGGGGGCCTTGCAGTTTCCTTGTAGGCCTAGGCCCACCCTGTCTGGACAACAGACAGACCGATAATTAAGGACCTGCTCAAAAGAGGAGTTTCCACAAATATAGCGAAAAACGGTGGTTTCCATGATTTTGCATCAAATCACTGGAACAAAAATCTTACTAAAAATAAAATGCCGGCTCCTCACTGGGAATCAGCAGCCGTTATGGCTCAGTGTCACGGCCTGCTGTGGCAGGCAGGGGGGAAGGAGCGAGAGCTGCCGGCTCGAAGGGGAGCAGCCGAGGTGGCAGCTGCTCCCTCCACTGCTGACTGGCCGAGAGGGCTACCTTTCCCATCCGCTTTCCACCAATCAGCAGCAAGAGGCGAGACCACACAAAGGGCAGATCTCCCCACCAATCAGCAGCAAGGGGCAGGCCGCAAGGGCCCCTCTACCAACCAGTGGCGAAGGGGGCACCACTGTGATAAGCCTGCTATAATGACAGCCAGCACCATGACTGGCCTGCAAAAATGCCTGCCTGCCACCTGGATTTAGGTAGGTCCCAGCCTATAACACTCTGACCCCAAGAAGCTTCACTGGGTGGTGTCCGCAGGCCCCTTAGATACACTCAAGTGGCCCTGGGCAGTAGCTGGAGTGCTTCGCTCAGTGTCCTTCTTGGGCACTCGAGTAATTAATCTATACTCCTCTTCCTGCTTCCCCATTTGTCCCGTGGAATTAGTTTTCATATATTTAGCAGCCTCCCTCCAACCACTGAGGGGGAGCTTGTAGTTCCAGGTGGCCCAGCCCCCCACCAATGTATAACAAATGCCAAGGGGTCCTGCCTATATGCTCTTACATAGGCAGGGCCAACCCCAGACTGATCTGTCCCCTGCTCCTTTTTCCTTACAGCTTCCAGCGTTTTACTTCGCAATACAAGCTTGCAACCAACACCCTGAGCTCCCATTTAAAGCAGAGGCAAAGTATAGGATCTCCACATTTTTGGGTTAAGAGGGCTACTCAATCCCAGTTCTGTGGCAACAAGAAAAACTGTTGTTTATAAGATGGTGGCCAGTGCATATGAGAGGAGCAGCACTCAGTGTCTGGCCAAAGAAAAAGATCTTCAGCTGGCATACTACCAGGTGGCCCCCATGATGTGCCCCTTCTTTGGGGAACTGCAAGCCTCCTTAGGCAGAGAGACCACAACAAATCCCAGTTTAACTGTGGATACTTCTAGGTGTCTGTAGCATCCCATGAAAAGATCACTGGCAGTTTATACCAAAGAAGGCTGCTTACACACATGGGAGGACAAAAAAAAGCCAGCACTTTACTTTCAGTGTGGCATGCCCCCACACCGAGTGTAGTGCACCTCCAAGAAGGGGCATCAGTTTAGTTGGGTCCGGCTCACCCAATGTCTGTATAGACTGTGCACTTCAGCAGGGCTTTTTGGCATTTTTATCTAATAGCTGATTGAATCAGCTTTAGATACAAGCACCAACACCACCCCCTTCCCCCGAAACACCTGATATAAACAGATGCTGGGGAGCTAGGTCAAACTAATGCACTTCCTTTTCCAGTAAAGTGCTAGGGGAAGGGGTCCACGTCTGTCAGCACCCAAAGGTAACAATGTCTCTGACACGGAGGAGGCAGATGGGACTCTGATACTGACATATCCAACAACCAGTTTCTGCCTGAGAGCCAAGATACCCAAAACCAGGGGCAGTCCCAGCAGGAACTCCAAAACAAGCTCTGATAAGCACCGCAATCAATGCCTTGTCAGTTCTAGAGCCTGACTCTTCTTCCCCAGCATGTCCTCTCCAACCTGTTTTCATCTCACACCCTCTCTGCCAGCACTGCATGTTTAAAAGGAAAAGCAGGGTTTGCAGAAACTACTTTACTGCCTACTACTTGCCCAGACACACAAAAACACACAAACAAAAAGAGAGGAGTGCTGCCTGACAAAAAGCTTTCCTTTTTTTCATCACAGATGGCTGTTTTATGCCTTGTAAACCACCAGGTGCTGTATGTAAGCATAGTAGATCTATAGGTGCAATGCTGGTTGGGAAGAAAGTAGGGATACAAATAGTTAAACATTTAAATAATAATAGTTATACTGGTAATGCATTACCAGTTAACAGGCCGCAGCCTGGTGAGGCAAGGCAGGCAGGAGGAAAGACAGGAAGAAGGAGCAAAGAGGAGGGGTAAAGGGGGACTAGTACCCAGAGCTAGTCTACTCCCTCCCTTCCAGTGCACTGGGGAGGCACAACAGGTTGGGAAAGCCCCTCGCCTGCTGCTGCCACTTCCTCCCCACACTGCTCCAAGAAGACGGCTGCAACCCCTCCCCTGCAACAGGGTAGGCACAGCCTGGGGACTAAGTATGTGTTACTGGTTAACCCAGGGGTTGTCAACTGGGGGTAAGCGTACCCCTGGGGGTACTTGGGAAGCCCCCACAGGGTACACGGCAGCAGCACAGAGAAGTGGGGAGCACTTCCAGTTTCACTACCAGCGCTTCTGGTTTCGCACGGGGGACCTCTCCCTCCCCTCCCCCCCATCTCCACTTATCAACCGGCTGGGGCCACTGGGGGTACACCAACCAAAAAAGATTGAAAACCCCTGGGTCAACCATTTAACCAATATAATTAGAGGAGGTTAAACAAATTATTTTTTTAATGATATTTACATCTCTAGAAGAGAGATTTTGCTGCGAAACTTTTTAAGCACAGTGTGGTCACAAGCTTCTAAGTATTAGCACATCACTGGTAGAAGTAAATGAAGGAGTCCTATTAGGAACCACCCGCGAGATCAAAGTCTCCATAACCTCAGGTCCTTCTCCTCTAAGCAGATATGTGTTTTCTCCAGCTTGCACAATGTTGCAGAGAATCTTGCTCACCTAAACAGAATATATGTGAGCATTGTGTACCTTTCCCCATCAGCTAATACTAATGTGCATGAAGCAGTCTCTGTGACCCACAAGTCCCTGAATCACCATGGAAAAATACCTTTTCTTGTTGACATATCCAGAGGCTAAGTGGAAGGTGGCATGAATAAATATACAAGTCGTATATAGACCCAACACTGCTTAGAAACTCATTGCCTCAAAACCCCTGTATTATGTCATTACATGAGAGTACTCCTGAAGTTATTAAGAATAGATTAGACAAATATATGTCTAGTATGGCTTAGATCAGGGGTGTCAAACTCACCCAGTGGCCCAAGCCAGAGCCAAACCACAGGGCTCCTCATAGGCTAGCTGTGGGGCCATCAGCTGTAGCAGTGGTTGTAGGGGTGGTGGCAGAGGCAGCAACAGTGATGAAATCGGCCATGGGGCAAACAGTGACGGGCCAAGGGGTGGTGGTCCCAAGTGTTTGCAGGGCAAGTAGGCCTCACTCACCCAACTGCCATTGACAGCTATGTCCAATGGGGCTCCAGGACCCAGAATGGGCAGCATGGTTTACAACCAAAGACTCAATCATGCTAAAGAACCCTTTGAAATCCATGTCAGGAAGAAAAGGACCAGAGCAAGCAGGAAGCATTGAAAAACAGCAGGCTCAAACACAAAAGAATCAAGGTATTCAGAAACAAATACACTGCGGACAGAAGATGCCCTTGGGATGGCCGGTTCACCTCCACTCCCAATATACTGGTTTGGAAGTTGCAATGAAGGCCACTGGTGACACCTTCCCAGAGCACACCTCAGGTTAAGCCAGCACAGCTGCTTGCAACAGAGACAAAGTGCCAGCAGAGGTATGGCGATATGTACAGCTATTCAGCTTAGTAGTGGTGGTTGCTGTATACTAAGGTGGCCAACCTGTGGCACACATGCCACAAGTAGCACCAGCAGCCTGCGTGTATGGCACATGACAAATCAGGGAGGGAGCAGGAAACACACCAGCAGACAGGGCAGGGAGCAGAAAGCCAAGCAGCACATCAATCAGGTAGCACAGGGCAGAGCAGAAAGCAGAGCGACAAACTGGGCAAGGGAAGGAAACCAGAGTGACACTCGTGAAGTGTGCAGTGCCTACCTCATGGCATGCCTGCCAGAAAGGCTGGCCCCCACTGTGGGACACCAACAGAACTTCGTGGTGTAGACAAGGTAAGGTTAACTATCATTCCATCAGAAAAGCACTTACTTTGATTACTCGAGTACTTAATACTTTTTAAAACTGTAACTTGCTTTTTCTATACTATCATATAAACAGATTTCTTAATCTGTTTTTTAAAATATGGTTTCTAATGTAAAGGACCAGTTCTTTCTTTCACTTTCTCTCCACCTCTTCTCACTTTTGGTATGTTCATCTGTACCTGTATGTCCTTCATGCTTCCCTACCTGATTTATATTATCCATTTTCCCTGACTTTGTTACTTGATAGATTGGCTACTGATAAAAGAGCCAAGAGACAAGCTTACAGGCAGATTGCTTACAACCCCAAAATACAAGCTGCACACTTGTGGACAGCCAGATACACACTGAGACAAAAGTACAGTATAGATTCTCACCTACACCACCTACAGAAATAGCAAATTCCCTCACCTACTTACGCATCTCCATTTCAGTTAGTTTGAAATTGTGCTAAAGGCAGGGTGAAGGTGCATCTTATACACTAACACATTACTACCTCTCTATTTTCTATTCAATTTATTCCCCTCCTAACTCATGACAACTGGTTCTCTTGAGTTTTCTTCCTTAGAATGATTATGGGAGCTGTCTCTCAGCACTAGCTGGGATTCATATCTCATACCTTTTATTTTTCCTCTGGACCCCAATAATAACTCAGACTAACTAGTCAGTCTTCTAGCCTCCAGACCCCAAGGCCATCCTATGATTTCCCTAGTTCAGTGTTGCTCAACCTGTGGGTCATAACCCAAAAGTGGATCACAAAAATATATGAAAGGGTTATGAACAAACTTTAAAAATAGATCCACAAACTTTAAAAATGGATTCTCCTTTAAAGAAGAAAAACATGGGAAACCATGGCTTTTCCCTTGAAGCCTGGCAGAGTTCCAGCCTGCAAGGGGCTGCTGGGGGGCTACAGCCTGGGAGCGGGGGCTGTGGATCGGGAGTGAGGGGCACTGGGTCGGGACTGGCCACTGATGTTTACAAATGGGTCCCGATACAAAAAGGTTGAGAACCACTGCCCTAGTTCATCAGATCCAATTCTGGCTCCCATTTATTCCAAGTTCTGCAAACCCCCATGGGGCCCTTACCTCAGGAAAATCATACATACCAGCTTAAATTCTCTTCGATTCACAAGCTTCCTCATTAAGAAAAACAACCATCCTGTGCTGACAGCACCACTTCCTAGTCTCCAGCATAAAAGTGGAACAGCCAAGGCCTGCGAAGCTTCCCTGCAGACTCCCTTGTCCTAGAAGGAGGGAAGAACCAAAGTTCTTGTCTCTTCCTTCCTGCTTCCTAACGAACTGGTCAACAGGAGCAACAAGTACCTTCAGCAGCAGAGAAAGATTAGTTGCTTATGGTAGCCTGGCATGCACAGAGGGAGCAACAGAGAGTGGAGGAAGAATGCAGGAGAGACTGGAGACTGTCCGTCCCCTTTACTGACATCCTGCACCAAAGAACCAAGCATGTGTGCCTGCAACTGGCCTCAACATGATATTTTGTTCCAAACAACACTACACAAGATAGCTATTTCCTGTTTTACAGAAGATAAAACGGGTTTTGTAGTATGCCCAAGGGCACAATATACATCAGATGCTGGACCAGGCTTACAACCAAGAATTCCAGGCATGTGCCTACTCCATTTAGCCACAGTGCTCACCAAGGAAGTCTACCTTACTGTGTCTTGATATTGCCATCTGTAAAATAGGAACATGACTTCACAGCCTGCTGAGAGCTCCTTGCTAGCAAAATGATTTTCAGTAATGGTGGCCCCATTTTCTTAAAAAAGATTTTTTGCACTATTGCTACCACCTAAAACCTGCCCTGGATCACCAATCCCAACTGTCCTTCCTGCCTACCAAGAAAACTTCTACACAAGAAGTTCCCTGCACAGAACCAAGGTTACTCTAACCCAGGAATGTTGAAGATATGGCCTGAGGGCTGAATCCATCCTGTAAAGTTGTATCATTTGCCCCACGGAGTTGGAAATTTGGTGGTTTGCTGAGCAGCAGCAGCACTAACTATTACCACTGCTCATCCTACTGCCAAATTTCTGGCCCCGTACAGCAAAAAATTTTTTGATCGTGTACCCCTATCAGCAAAAAATTTTTGAGCATGCACCCCAATTTAAGTATATTTATATAAATAGAAGTAGAAGTTCTAATATTTTCTTCCTGCATCCCAATAGATCGTCTTGTGCACCCCACTTTGGAGACCACTGCCGTAGAGAACCCCATGGGATGGATTCAGAGCACAAAACTTCCTCATCTGGCCTGTGAGTCTAGAAAATTGGCCATGGGAAGAATGGCAGCTGCCAGAGCTTCAGAAGCGATGGCAATTACTGGTAATGCTGATACCAACAAAATGTCTAGCCCTGCAGGCCAAATGATATGGCTCTGCACTCCAAATCCAGCAAGCAGTCCAACCCTGAGGGGACAGCTGTTTGACACCCCTGCCCTAGCATGTTTCCTATCAATGCAATTGATAGGAAAACAAAATTTTAAAAAATACTAAGGCAGCCACAGTAACATCCACAGTAACCTCAGTTCATAAATTACCACAACAGCCACGTGCAGTTTGAGCCTTCACAGCCACAACCAAATTTCCCTCTCCAAACACCATCTAAAAAGTCATAACATCTATATAAGCTTGTTCAAAAATTTGGACTTTTAGGTAATAACATACATGCTTTCACAGGGAATACGTGCTTATAGGTGAAAATATGTTTGCTTCTGAGGACAAATTTAAACTTTTCTGCGCAGTGTAATCTTTTTCTTTTTTAAGGGAGAATCTATTTTTAAAGTTTGTTTGTGACCCTTTTGTATATTCTTTTGGGCTGCGACCCACAGATTGAGAAATGCTGACCTAGTCCAACTCCCTGCTTAAGTTAGAACTGTCTGTGTCTAAACCTAGATCCTAGATGCTAAGTTTTTATATAAGCTGGTCTTAAAACAATTCAAAAATCTTCCAAATTGTGCTGTCTTATTTTCCAAACACTTTCAAAGGATCTTAAATTTTAGCTAAAGCCACAATAAGAGGATAATGCTTTAATCACGTATGAATCATTAAAATATCACCTAGACATCTGCTTTGAGAAGAGAGACTAGAAGATACAAAAGAAGCAAGCAAGCATAATAAAGTAGCAAAGAACTGCAGAGTGATTAAGGCTGAGGATCTCTGAGTTAACTCTGTTAGTTAAAACCAGAAAGAGCCTCAGGCAAGGGTCAGCAAGCTAGAGCTAGCATGTTGAAACTGGCCTGTGGAGCTGGGGACTGTTGCGCCAGGCACCAGGGAGAGGCAGTAGTGGCCCTGCTGCCTGGGAGAGGTGTCTCCTGTTATTGTGCTTGCTTCTTTTGTATCTTCTAGTCTCTCTTTTCAAAGCAGATGTCTAGGTGATACTTAATGATTCATATGCGATTAAAGCATTATCCTCTTATTTTGGCTTTAGCTAAAACAAAATTAAAAAAAAAAAAAATACTAAGGCAGCCACAGTAACATCAACTCTCCTTGGCAGTGCGTCAGGACTGGCCACTGATGTTTACAAATGGGTCCTGGTACAAAAAAGATTGAGAACCACTGGACTAGGTAACCTCCTGAAGTCCCTTCCAGCCTTACTTTTCTATGATTATCCTTGTAAAAATATTGGATTCTTCTTTAAATAACTATTTTTAAACCCCACATGTATTGAAAAAGTTAAATATTTGATAAATAAATGCTACTAGTAGCGCTTAAGATTGTTACAGACTGAGACAACACTGTTTTCATACTGCAGCAACACAACAGAAAAAAATGCCACATGCTCTTTGAGATCTTCATTTTTTTTAAGAAAAAATAAACCATTGCTTTCTTTGTGATGGTGCAAATAGAGCGGGATATAATAACAAGATGTCTGCATGTCATTTTTCTCCAGTAATAGTTTCTACAATAATAATTTACTATCCTATAAATGGTACTGCACTTAAGTTGTGGGAAGAGATGTGGTGATTCATTTGGTCAGCACAGGGCTGTCTAACATCTAAGCCACCAAGGCCACACATTGCCTGGGGCCACATTAGGCATGCTGTGTGGACGCTACCCCCCACCGCATGCTGGTGCACTGAGCAGGTACTCAAGATCTGGGGGAGCAACTCTTCAGGAAGGCACCCCTGGGGAAGACAAGGACCAGTGGTCACAAACTAGCAGAGGGAAGCTTTAGACTGGACGTAAGGAAGAACTTCTTCTCCATAAGGGTAACAAGAACCTGCAACACGCTCCTGGCAGACGTGGCTCTGTTGCCATCCTTGGGGTGCTTATCCAGCCTCCTCTTGAACTCCTCCAACCTGCTAGTTTGAGCTCATTATCTTCCTGCCCTTGGCAGGGGACCGAACTTGATGATCTTCCAGGTCCACTGACTCTATGAAGCACAGCTCCTCCCTGCAACAACATGTGCCCACATAGGAGGCCCCCTACCCCACTGCAGCCCACAACCCTATTTCCTTCCCCCTCCCCCCCTTTCACCTTCAGCTCCCTGCTCTGCCCCACTGCCTCACCCCCTGGGGTAAAGGCAGAAAGTGGCAGCTGGAAGAGAGGGAGGGGAGCCTTCAGCTGTGATTACAGCCAGAGCAATGGGAAAGCGGCAGCTGGGTGAAACCCCAGGGCCCCGCGATGCCCACTAGCCAGCCCTTGGACAACCCTGACCTATTTTGTTAGGTTGCACAACCCTCAGATAGTGACAGCTGGCCAGAGACAGCCATGTGCTTACAAAGTTTAAACTGGTGCTTACAATGTTCAGCTTTCCAAGAATGGCACTTCTTACAACAACTGACATCAGCCACTATTAATCTGAACTGTGATTAAGAAACTGGCTTCTAAATAAAGTGGCATCTGAGATCTGCCCCATCGTTTCACCTGACTTGCTGTTGGAAAACGAGCGGGGCTACTGCCAATGCTATTGCACATCTATGCTGGGGGAGGGGGGGAGGTATTTATCTGCATCAAATCCTTCCAAGCACAGAATTTGCCCAATAAAGATGGGGCTGGAAACCCTCCCGGAAGTCACTGCCACCTGAAATCACACCAGAAAGGGCAACCTGGCACTCTGCCTCCGACCAATGTCATGTCCTGGGACCAGCAGGAACAGGCCCTGCGGGACGAGTCACGGGCCAGGCGGCGACCCGCCGTGTTCACCCAGCGGCCGGGCGCTGCTGCAGCAACGCGGCGGCGGCACGACCTGGGCGGCCCCGGCCCCGGCGCCTCCCGCAGGCGCTCTGCTCGGAGGCGGCGCCCGCAGCCAGGCCCACGGCGGCCCATGCAACCGCCTCCCCGGCGGGCCGGGGCAGCACCGTCACCCCGGCCGCCCGCTCCCGAGCGCCGAGCATCAGGCACCCGCTGCGGGCCGGGCCCAAGCCGCCCGGCCCCGGCCCCGAGCCTGCAGGGCCGAGCCCAGCGCCACCGCGCACGGGCCCCCGGCGCTTTTCCGGCCCGGCTGCCCCTAGCACACGGTGGGGCCGGGCCGGGCCGAGCCGAGCCCCTCCCCCCCCCCGGGCACTGAAGCTGCGGGCCCCGGACCGGCCGCTCCCTCCTCTCCGCCCGGCCGGCCCGGCCCGCAGTGCCCACACCCGTAGGCCCCGGCCCGGCCCCGAGGCCGCTGCGGCCGGCCCGAGCGGGGCCCAGGCGCGAGCCCGAGGCGTCGGGCCGCGGAGCCACATCCGGGGCAGCCGTGCCGCAGCCCGGCGGGAGCGCCCTGCGCAGCGGGGCCTGGGGCCGGGGCGCGGGAGCGGGAGCGGGAGCGGGGCCGGCCCGGGCAGGCGGGGCCTAGCGCGGAGCTCGCTTACCCTGCATGCTGCTGACCGCCGCGTGCGCCTGCGAGCCCGAGCCCGGCGTGCTGCTGCCGCTGCTGGAGCCGGAGCCGGAGCCGGAGCTGGAGCTGGGAGTCGCCATTGTGCGCGCCAGACACGGAGCAGCGCCGCGGCTGCAATGCAGCAGGGACCCTCCCAGGCAGGACACCTAGAGCCCCGACTCCGTATAGCAGCCGCGGAGCCTCGTCCGCCCTCCCGCCCGCCCGGCCGGCCCCCAGGCTGGGGCTCCCAGCTTAACCCCTCCCTGGCGAGCAGTGCAAGCCCCGTCTCGCCCGCCCCGCCAGCCCCTGCGCGCTCGGGCCGGGACCAGCCGCGCTGCCGGCTCCCGGGGCACTTCCCGGCTGTCTCCCCGCCGCCAGGCCCCGGCCGGGACCGCAGGCGGCGTCACCCGGGACAAGGCGCCCTCATAGCCGGACGCGCCCCGCCGGGAGGGCTCCAGGTTACGGCCCGAGGTGACTGCGTGGTCCAGATCCCGCCTTAGGACAGAAAGGGGCCGCCGCGTCTTGCATCTCACCGGCCACCCCCTTTCCCGGGGCTCAGCCCTGCCCCGAACACGGACTGCGAGGATACTGGCCCTTTAAGAGGCTTGCACTCCTGTCACCGTCCCGCTCCGCCAGACCAAGCTGGGCCGTGGGGTAGGAGCAAGGGCTCCGGGCGGTTGTCTGTGGAGTTGTCCCAATTATATCCTCTCCTTTGCTGATTGTTTTAATAAAGGCTAACCCCTTCCTGGAATCTGACAAGGGCTCCTCTGCTGAACACACAAATGGCAAGTGAGACCAGGTGCAGTCTGAGGGGGAGCGCCAGTATTTTGAGAAAAAATGGGACAGATAGTTCCCAGTGCAGTTGAACCTCTCCAGAAATGCTGGAGAAGACTGGTAGAGATTCAGGTAACAATCTGAATTATTCTTGAAAGCAAGTGCAGCTACAGAAAAGTGAGGAGCAGAAGGTAGTCAGTTTGCTGAATATCAGAGGGACAGATATGGTAACTTTGTTTAATAGTTTTATACTGACTGCAAAAGAGAAAGCCAGTTATGAGACCGAGAGCTTGCCAAGTCCTTAATAAGAGTCTACGTAGTACTGGGAAATGGAAAGCGAAGAATTAGAAGAAGAGCACCGAAGGAACCAGACTTAGATTTGGCTGAAGCAAATAGAATGTGCCAGGCTGCCGAGCTCATTCAGTGCTGAACATGAGGAGGGAAAATGAAATCCAGCTACTGCTGACCCGCTTAGAAATCAAAAAAAGTTGCAAACAGTGGAAGGTAAGCATGCAGCTTCAGGCGAGCAAAGCTCCTGATCCAGCCAGAAGCTTGTCAACCGCAGGAAGAACACAGGCAACATCAATGACTACAGATGCTGTAGAGGAAAGCACACATCTGGGCCCTGCCCTGCCTGTGGACTGAAGTGTCACGTATACCTAAAACTGAATCACTTTTCTGTGCTCTGCAACCAAGGCCAGGATTTTCATAGAAAGAAACAAGGCATAGGCCCCTGGCAGACATTACACTTAAGTTGCAATTAGGCTGTTAATCATAGCTTAAATAGTAACCTGACCACGTGTTCAGGGAATTAATGACACCACAAAAAGGGAAACCAGCCAGAAACATATTATACAAGGTGAACATCTCTAGCCAGGCCCAATGCAATCCTGATCCAGCACATGATCAGTGATCCGTGGTCTGCCTGGGGAACTACAACAGGGCTGATTGGAGCCGTGGTGTGGGCCTGGAGCCAGCCGACAGTCATATACCCAGCTTTCAACTTGCCAGTGTAGGCAGCCTAAGATCATGATCCCAAGCTCTCCCTGCACTGGCAAAGAGGACGCAGTTGGGATCCAACACCTGATTCCAAAATTGTGTCTCTTGCCATGCACTTGTGGCATGGTAGGAGATGCAGTTGTTGGGACTGAAGAGTCAGATCCCATTGTGCCTTTAAATGAATGTCTGTCAGCAGCTGCATATGTGCTTCACACTGCAGAAGGAAACAGCAGCACAATGTGCAGAAAAGGGTGCAACAACACTGACTTCAGAGAAGAGAATTTCTTCATAGGAATTATGCGACATGAAGACATCTCTAATGATTGGACTATTACAATGAACACACCTGGAACTTGTATTGCCTATATGTTAGATATTGCTCCACAGCTGAATGTAACTGCAGAGTCTGTCATTAACAGTCTGAAGTTAAAAACCTACCCACACTGAGTTGAGACAGGTAAATCAGGTAAATCTTAAATTATATGGTGGGGAACCAATTCTAGTAAAAGGTATTTATGAATTAGAGTTAAAAGTAAATAAGGTTCATAGATTGTAAGGCCAGAAGAGACCTTGGAAGATCATCAGGTCCAGCCCCCTGCACCAAGCAGGAAAGATAACTAGGGGTCAGGTGACCCCAGCAACATGACTGTCTAGTCTCTTGAAGATTTCCAGGGTGGATGATTGCACCACCTCTGGGGGGAGCTTATTCCACAGTCTGGACACTGACTGTGACGAAGTTTTTTCCTGAATCTGTCTTCCAGGAGCTTGTGGCCATTACTCCTGGTTTTCCCCTCGAGTGCCCTGGTGAACAGCTGCTCACTGAGCTCTTGGTTTACTCCCCTGATGTAGTGGTAATCTGCTACCAGGTCCCCTATCAGCCTTCTTTTCTTCAGGCTGAAGAGTCCCAGATCTCTCAGCCTTTCCTTGTAAGGTTTGCTGTGTAAGACTCTAACCATATGGGTGGATCTTCTTTGGACTCTCTCAAGCTTACCCATGTCCTTATTAAAGTGTGGTTCCCAGAACTAGACGCAATACTCCAGCTGTGGTCTCACTAGTGCTGAGTAGACTGGAAGAATCACCTCCTTGGTTTTGGAGATGCATTGATTGATGCATGCCAGAGTATTATTTGCCCTACTGGCTACAGCATCACACAGCCGGCTCATATTCATACTGGGGTCTATTATTACCCCCAGGTCCCTTTCATTCATGGTACTAGTCAGTTTGGTGCTGCCAAGCCTGTAGGTGTGTTGGGGGTTGCTTGTCCCGAGGTGGAGCACTTTACATTTCTCAACGTTGAACTTCATCAGATTCCGAACCACCCAACTTGCTGGCCTGTCTAAATCTGCCTGTATGTGTAGCCTATCTTCAAGCGTGACCACACTTCCTCATAACATGGTGTCATCCCCAAATTCGGCCAGTGAGCTTTTCACTCCCACATCCAAATGGTTAATAAAGATGCTGAAAAGTACTGGACCAAGCACCAATCCCTGCGGGACACCACTGCCCACTTCTCACCAGGATGACACAGATCCGTTCACGACTCTGTGAGTCATATCCTGCAGTCAGTTTCTCAGCCACCTGACTGTTTTGGAGTTAAGCCCACAATCCTCCAATTTTCTTCTGAGAACATTGTGGGATACTAGTTCAAAGGCCTTTTGGAAGTCAAGGTATACAATGTCAACCTGCCCTCTCATGTCCGGGTGGCAAGTTACCTGGTCATAGAAGGAGATGAGGTTGGTAAGGCAAAACCTTCCTGTGATAAAGCCATGCTGGCCGTCGTTCAGAATCTTACCTTCTGCAAGCTTAAGACTCCTTGATAAACTTTTCTAGGATTTTCTCTAGGATGCAAGTTAGGCTGATTGGTCTATAGTTACCAAGTCCTCCCTCCTGCGTTTCTTGTCCATGGGCACAACATTGGTCCTCTTCCAGTCCTCAGGGACTTCTCCAGAGTGCCATGAAGTGTGGAAGTTTCGCCAGGGATTCTACAATGATTTTAGCAAGTTCCTTCAGCTCTCTCAGATGAAAATTATCCAGTCCCACTAACTTGTATATGTCTATTTTTTTTTCTAATTTGTCATACACCAATTCTATGGCAAAAGTAGGAAGGTGATTATTCCTACCATGCTCGTCCTGTACTCTGCCTGACATTGTTTTCCCCTTGGTTAAATAAAAGACCAAGGCAAAGTAGTCATTCAGGAGTTCACCTTTCTCCTGGGTGCTAGTAACCAGCTCTCCTGAGTTGTTGAGTAATGGCCCCACACTCCCATTTGTTTTCCTCCTGTACCCTGTGTACCTAAAGAAGGACTTTTTTTGTCCTTGATTCCTGTTGCTAATCTAAGTTTGGTTGCCCCTTTAGCCTTTCTTATCTGTTCCCTGCAAAGGTGGGTCATCGTGGAATAGTCCTCCTTGGGGCCCACCCCAAGCTTCCATTGTTTATAAGCCTCTTTCTTCTTTCTTAAGAGGACCATGATATCCCTGTTTATCCAAGAGGGCTTCCCAGCCCTTCTATTACCTTTTCTCTGTATGGGAATGGACTTCCTTCGTGCTTCAAGGATCGTGTCCTTAAGGATTGTGTCTTCAGGGGCTGTAAACAGGAACTTAGACATACTACAAAAGTGGGTTTAGACATGCTACAAAAGTGGGCAGATGAGAATAGGATGGGGTTCAACGTAGACAAATGCAGGGTACTGTACCTTGGGAGAAGGAATCCACAGCATACGTACAGGCTGGGGAGTTCCCTCCTTGAAAGCACAGAGGTGGAATGGGATCTTGGAGTCATTATTGACTCCAGGATGAACATGAGCTACCAATGCCAGACTGCAGCCAGGAAGGCCAGCCATACCTTGTCATGCATCCAAAGATGCATCTCAAGCCGGTCCAGAGAGGTGATACTCCCCCTCTATGCAACTTTGATCAGGCCGCAGTTGGAGTACTACGTCCAGTACTGGGCGCTGCACTTCAAGAGGGATGTGGCCAACCTGGAGAGGGTTCAGAGGAGGGCCACCTGCTTGGTGAGAGGGCAGCAGCACAGGCCCTACAAGGAAAGACTGAGGGACCTGAACCTGTTCAGCCTCAGTAAGAGGAGGCTGAGGGGGGACCTGGTGGTTGCCTACAAACTCGTCAGGGGAAATCAACAGCAAATAGGTAGAGCCCTTTTCTCCTCAGCACTACCTGGGGTGATGAGGAACAATGGTAATAAGCTGATGGAGAATAGGTTTAGGTTAGAAAGCAGAAGGCAATTTTTTACAGTTAGGGTAGCCAGAATCTGGAACCAACTTCCCAGGGAAGTGGTCCTCGCCCCTACCTTGGGCAAATTCAAGAAGAGGTTGGATGGTCACCTGTCTGGGGTCTTGTGAACCCAGCATTCATTCCTGCTTGTGGCAGGGGGTCGAGCTGGATGATCTGTTTAGGTCCCTCCTGACCCTAGCTACTATGAAACTTCCCTTTCCTCATGAGTAGGGTTTTCTCTGATTAAAAAAAAAAATCACGAATTCTCTGACAAAACCCCAAAATCCATAATTAAAATGAAAAGCCTCCTGCAGCATGCCCCGCCTCCCCAGCCCTGCTGGTGCCCTCACTGCCCCCAAAGCCTCCCCCAGCCCTGCTAGTGCCCCTTACTCACCCCCAATCCCCCCCCAGCCCCGCTGGTACCCCTCATTACCCCAAAGCCTCCCCCAGCCCTGCAGGTGCCCGTCACTGCCCCAACTGCCCCCCTACTCTACACATGCCTCTTGCCCCCACCCACAGCCCGTGCCCCCCCAGCCCTGCCAGAGGGGCCCCCAGCTGCCAGGGCTATGGGGTCAGGGACCCAAGTCTGCAGCTCCCTGTCCCCAACAGCAGGCAGCAGAAACAGAAGTAGCATGAAGCTGGCTTCCCCACTGCTGCTGCCTGCTCAGGCAGGACCAAGGCCAGCTCCTGGCTCCCCACAACCCTGCTGGTGCCCCCAGCCTTCTGCAAATCACACTTACCACACAGGTTCCAGGAGAAGAGTGAGGCTGAGCTGAGCCAAGCATAGCCGTGGATGACTGAGTCTCAGGCCCCACCCTTCTCCTCCCTGTCTAGGCAGGGCTGGGGGTTTCCCGTCCTGTTTGCAAACAGCTTTTGCAGGCTGGAGCTCAGCCAGCCTGCAGAGCTGTTTGTAAAAGGAGGGAATCCACAAGTTTCTCTGCTAAAAGGAGAAATCTGCCTTTTCTCTGATAAAAAGGGGAAATCCATGGTTTTCTCCATTTTTTCCATGGGAAACAGAAAACCCAGATCCCTGCTCATGAGGTGGATGCCATTCCTTCCCAAATAACAAACTTTGAAAAAATAAGGTTTGTAATTGTAGCTGGAACTTGTCATTCAATATTGGTGTTGAAAACTTGTCAAGCCCTAGGTTTAATTTTAAACCTGTTCAGTCTGGAGAAGACTCAGAGGGAACTTGGTACCAGCCTTTAAGTACATCAGAGATGTACATCAGGGCCCGTGGGAACATCTGTTCACCAAGGCCCCCCAGAAGAGGACAACAAATAATGGGAGTAAACTGACTGAAGATTGCTTTTGATTGCTTCAGATTAGACATAAGAAAAAACTTCTTTACAAGTCGAGTGCCAAGGGTTTGGAACAGGCTCCCCCCAGAGGTGGTACAGTCACCCACCCTAGCAATCTTCATAATGCATCTTGGCACTCATCTTGTTGGGTTATCTGACCCCAGCACTCTTCCCTACCAAAGTGCAGTGGGGCTGGACCTGATGATCTGTAAGGTCCCTTCCAGCCCCTAACATCTATGAAACTATAAAAGCTTATACTATAGAAGGCAAAGAAACTCAGGGAGTTACTACCACCACTGCTCACCCACCTTTTACATTTACTGACTGCCACCAATTTTCATTGCCAGTGGCAATCATAATCCATAAATCTGAAGTCTGAAAAAGGAGGTGTGAGCAGCAGTGGTGTTAAATACCCTGGGCATTGGTCCTGCCAACAAGGCAGCTCTGGCAACCCCAGCAAGAAGCCCTGTTGGCTGGATGACCCAGTTCTGTAGGCCAACAGTAACTACCAGAAAACATATAAGATATATTTATGTATATCAGACCAATATTGGCAGAGACTGATCACAAGATTTTTGTGACCATTAAAAGGCTTGTCAAACATGCCTATCAGTTACAAATATATTATTTGCAATCAGAATACAATCTAGAAAAGATTTAGTAGTTGCTGACACATTTTCTGAAGCATGTTAAGGAATTGAAGCATTCACTACTGAGTTTAATATAATAGTGTATGTAAATGTAACCCTAGCCATAGTGCTACCCGCAGCCACATCTGGATTCAGGGTCCTGGGGTGTCAAATAGCCTCAGTCAACCTCTCAGCCCCTAAAGCTGGGGACACCTCTCCATTGAGCGCTTTCTTGTGGTTTCCCCACACACTGGAGTATGTACAGTCTAACTATTTACACACTTTATTATTTACAAAACAGTCAACATATGAAAGGGCTTAATAGGACAGGATATAAATAATCTAATTGTTGAAGGCAGGTATCAATGAACTAAAAAACTCTATACAAAATGAATCAAAGACACCCTCAGTATAACTCCCCAGCTTAAACCTTGAGACTCTAGTGAATTTCAGCAGGAGCACTCAGGGTTAACAAGACATCAGCCCTCCTTTACATTGGCAGCACAATACCTATGGCTGGTGCTGCTGCTTCAGAAAGTCCTGCTGTCTGCTAGAGCCCACATGGGGAAGAGCTCTCCTCTGCTCCAAGGGCCTGTGATATCTGCAAAGGAACACACACTGTCCCCCCTCCCCAAAAACACCTTTCTCCAGTTCCCAGACAAGGCCACTTGTGCTGATAACTGAAACAACCCTGGGTTTATCACCCACCCAGCCCCAGGCTGGTTCTCAGTTAACTCTTCCCAGAGCCTTCCCAGATCAACACCCTGCCCTACCTTACCACCCTTTTTCCTCCACACAGGTCTCACAGAGGGGAAAAATGGATATCAGTTTACCTTCCCATCACTAAAGGCAGGTTCACTTCACAGGCAGGCTGCAGGGCAGCTCCTCCCTGAACTCTGTGGTCCCACAGCTCCTTCCCTTCTCTGAGCCTGGCTGAGTCCCCGCCCCCTCCTGCCTCAGGAGCCAATCAAAAATATGGATATGGTCTGGCACGCAACAACTTTCTGCAAACTTTCCCACTCTGCCTTTGCAGGCATCCTGAGCCGTGCTGCAAATCCAGCAGTAGCTGTTACATAAACCTGCTTAAAAATTGAGTCACTGTGTTAGGTACTATGTGGCCAAGTAATAGTTGAGCCCACAGCATAACATAAAACCTTAACTGCCTGGATTACATTCTGTAATGCTGGATGGCCTACACAACGCATGCTTAGGCCATACAACAATTTTCAATGTATACCGTATGTTTTTGACAGGATATTGTTTAAAGGTACCAGAGCCTAGAAATAGGAAATGTTAAACCTGACATTACACAAAGGACATCTAAATATAGAAAATGCATAAGGCAAGCCAGAACTGTTTTATTCTGTCAGAAGCACAGAAATTGTCAAATAAATCAACCTATGCTTTTAATACAGGAAATCTTTGGGTGCCTATATGCAAGAGTGGAGGCTGCTCTGAAGTGCTGTAATTACACTGCATTGGACCAGACTCAAATAATAGTGTCTGCTAGAGCATGGTAATCACTGTGCTCCAGCAGCATTGTGTGTCTTGTGTATCAGCATCCCCGCCAGAGGTGACCCGAGCAGGGTGCGGGGCCTGGGGCAAATCAGCCCATGTGGGGCCCTGCCCCACTCCGATCCTGTGGACCCCAGACCTGAAGAAACTGCCACTGCCGCTGCCATCAGCAGTAGTGATGGCGGTGGCAGGCAAGGGGCGGTAGTGAGTGGCTGGATGCAAAGTCAAAGCTCCACACCACCGCTATTCCGCCCAGCTCCACAGGGCCCCCCAAAGCATGAGGCCTGGGGCAGTCGCCCTGATGTGCCCCCCCATCCCGGGAAGGCCCTGATCCACACGTTTAAAAATAGTGGTGGGGACACTTGAACTAAAGCTCCTTGAATGATCTTTAGTTCAAACCCCCCCCGCTGCCATTTTTAAGCACAGGGACACTGATACACAAGATACTGTGGCACTTTAATTAGAGTGACTCTCAGAGTTGCTTGAATTAAAGCAGGATCCCCCCTCAGTCCTGGAGCACATGTAAAAGTGCCCTTTGTTATCTGCTGAAGAAAAGACCTATATAAGAGTTATGAATCCTTATAAACTTACTCCCACTATCATCTTCTACTCTTGCCCCCATGTTTCTAAATTTTTCTGCATACCTGTTTAGGTCAGAGCAAAAATTTGTAGACTTGCACTAATTTATACATATTAAAGATATTTGCATCATCAGTGACAAACAATAATGCAGAGAAGTTGGGAAGATGTATACAAGAAAAGAAATTGCAGGAGGAGAGTAGAAAGGAACTGATTGAGGGACAATATAGGTAGAAATTATTAATTTTGGGAGGGGTAGGCATGGAATTGATTGGAGTGGGCTGATGAATTAAAGAGAGATGTCCCCTCAGTCTTGGGGAGGAGAGACCTCACAATCTACATCTTTTTCTTTTCCAAACTTTGTATGTGTGTCATTGTTCCTCATGTCCATTATTTGCTCCCAGCCCCACAATGAATAATGTTTGGGTTTTGAAGGAGGAAGCAACCAGAGGGACAAATCTGTCAGTTGGTGGGAAGGGATATGAGGGAGCAGAGGTACCTATGGCATTCCTCTCCTTGCCTTCCAATTTGAAACAGCAACTTTCTCCCTCTCACTTTGAATCCCTCCCTAAAGTGCCCTTTGTTTATTTGCCATCTTTGGCTCCATCCTTAAACTGGTTAGCAGCACACTGTTTTTGAATAACTAGGAAGTAAAAGCTAAAAGCTGTGATCTAGAGGGGGCCAAGGAAAGAACTGTTCAGCTTTGCCTCAGCGGTGAATGAGTGATGGAGCTGGGGAGG
Organism: Crocodylus siamensis; assembly: GCF_052110815.1. Classification (NCBI taxonomy): domain Eukaryota; kingdom Metazoa; phylum Chordata; order Crocodylia; family Crocodylidae; genus Crocodylus; species Crocodylus siamensis. Next base: position 50,112,891 of record NC_143402.1, read on the forward strand.
GCAAAGGCCAGCTTTGGATTGTTTTGGATTAATTTAGCCATCCTGAACAGGGAGAGCTTTTGCTAAGGCAGGATGGCCAAACCTACCAGATGCTAGAAGGGAAGGGGATTGTGACATGTATGTTGTCAAGCTGGAGAACTGATTGGTATATTCCTTGTTCCTGGTCATCAAGCAACATCCACCTTGGATGGCTCTGCTTGTTAAGGATACATTGATTGCTTCTGGCCCCAGGACTAAAGGTGCAGACAGAAATGCAGCTCCCCAATCTAATTCATGGTGCTTTGCAGAAAGTGTCATTAGTTAGATCCTCCTGAGCCAACAGACATTAGCTGTTGTATTGGGCGAAAGGAGGATTGGCTTCAATTTGGAGCTGATTCAGGGAGAGAAGCTGCATGCCTAGAGCCTCTCTCCTCTAGCTCTGTCCCCACTCTCACAGCTCCAGTGCTGTCTCAGGATGGGTGGGGGAGAAGGTACGGGTGGGGGTCCAATCCATGCCCCGCCTCACTGCAGTGTGGCTGGGGAGCCCCAAGAATGGACTTTCCTCCCCTGCCTTATCCCCCCTCCCATTTTGAAAACACTGCTGGGAGCAGTGCTGAGCTGTGTCAGCCCAGCCCTGCTCCTGGTGAATACAGACAAAAATTAATGAAGGTGCTTTATTTTGTAGCACCTTCATCTGAATCCTCATGCAATGATGGTTCAGATTGTCTCAGGATCAGGCCCTTCTAAAGCAGTTTGCAGTTGTGCACTTGTGTTTGGTCATGGCTGCAGACCACTTTCTGGGGCCAGATCAGGCAAATATTGTCATGTTTGTCCGTGCCTTTAGCTTCCTAACATGGTGCTTGGCACCTGGCTCTCATGCTATTACGTGGAACTCCTGCAGACATCCTCTTCCTCCAGGGCTGAGTCTCAGACTTGCCCAGAAGCCTCATGTATCGCAATGTTGGATTGCAGAAGGTTCCACAAAGCCTCACAATGATTTCAAAGCAGAATAGGATGGTTCAGTCAAGATCACATATCAAACAACAGAAGGTGCCCTTGAGGTGGTCCCACTGGGGACCTACTTCCACAGGGGTACTTCCTTGTTCTAACAAAGGCACTGGTTGTCCTCTGGTGAGACTTATTTCCTTAGGGAATCCACCTCATTGACAAAGATCCTAAGCATTTGAGATGCATATGCATTTAGAAGTGTGTAAAAACCCCCAGAATACTAAGTTGCAGAATTATCTAAATAGGTGAAGCACTGAGGTACCTTTAAAGCTCCTACCCTTTGAAAGCTGCTTACAACTGACTGCATGCTCCCCTGTACCATTCTGAGGCACCAGCACTGACACACATGGAAAAAACAAAACAAAATGTCACTTTACTGGAAGAGGAAGCACATTACTTTAAACCAGCTATTAGATAAAAGTGCCAAAAAGCCCTACCAAAGCATTTTATCTATACAGACATTAGGTGAGTTGGGTCAAACTAATGCGATGCCTCTTCTGGGCCTACACTGTGCTCGGTGCAGGGGCACACCGAGCTGACAGTAAAGTGCCAGGATTTTTCCCCCACATCTGTAAACAGCCCAAGGCACTACTTCTTTAAGGCACTGTGCTAGTGACTTCAATCTGGAGAGCAAACTGGTACAATGGCACACAAGGGGTGCATCCACGCATGCGGTCATGTGTGCTTGCAGCAGCTCAAATAGCAGCAGCACAAATTTGTGCCAGGGATTTCTGTCTCAGCACACATGCCTGAACATGCACTTTGGTGTGGGGCAAATTCTGCCACTTGGGGCAAACTGACCCTGCTCAGCTCCTCCCAGATCTTCAGTCAGGGGTAGCTAGAGGCTGGCACCAGCACCTGTGTCCCAGCAGTATATAAATCTGCCCTGGCAAGTAGCTCAGGGAGCTTCTGAGGCCTGGCCTGTCGGTATCTGGGGACACTAGACCCTTGTGCCAGCTGGACTGCTGAAGCAGCCCTAAACCAGAGTGGCCCTTGCCCCCTCTACCCACTGCAGCAGTCTGGCAGTGGGGGCTGCTGCCTGGCTGTAAGCAGCTGCCACCCGCAAAATCATCTGCCCCCTTGGACCTGCAGCTCTATGGCTGCCTGCCTCCCAGACACAGATGGGTTCCTCACGGCCATCTGGGCTGTGGTATGGGCACTGCAGCAGACCTTCCTGTACCTCTGGGCAGCTGCCAATGGGCCATGGCTGCACAGTTGGCCTCCAAATGGTGCTCTTGTCATATCTTTTGGTACCCTCACTCTGCCATCTGGGCAGCTGTCACCTGGAAGATGTGGTCACTGCAGTGGCCAACTTTGAACTGTTGAAGTGTGTCCTCCTGGCCCCAAATGCCCAGGAGATCAGCCACCTTGTCTACCCTCCAGCTGGGTCCCCAGTACTGGCCCTGGGCAGGCTCCTCTCCTCGGGTCCTGCCACTCACCTCACCAGCAGGGATCCTGGAGTTCTCTGTTTAAAAATGGCAAATTTTCTGATAAAATAACCCCAAATTCTCCCATTAAAATACCAAAAATCTCTGTTCCTCTGTGATTACAATGAAATGCCACTATACAGAGGGAGATCAGTTGGGCAATGTTTTATTGATGTATTTACAATTGTAAAGCAATTTGGAAGCCTACCAGTGCCTCTATCTTCATAATAAAATGAATTCTAAATACACTTTGGCATTTGCTTTCAGTTTTTTTGTCACATAAAAATCAGAGCTGCCCCTGTCCCCTTCACTTACCAGGCTGAGGCATGCTAAGCAGCACTAGGATGCCAGTGCCATGCCTCTGCCCCTGCCCTTGCCCCTCACTCCCAACCCACAGCTCCATCAATGCCACTCACTCCTGACCTGCAGCCCATGCCTGCCCCCGCTAGCTCTCTCCCAGCAGCAGCTCCACCCCAGTACCAGGACATGAGTCCAGCTGCAGTTGTCTCACCTACTGCTTTCACAGTTTCATAGTTAGTAGGGTCAGAAGGGACCTGAGCAGATCATCAAATCTGACCCCTTGCCATGGCAGGAAAGAGTACTGGGGTCAAATGACCCCGGCAAGGTGTTCATCCAGCCTACTTTTAAAGCCCCCCAGGGTAGGAGCCAGCACCACTTCTCTTGGAAGTTGGTTACAGATCCTAGCCGCCCTGACTGTGAAGTAGCGCCTCCTGATATCTAGCCTAAATCTACCCTCTGCCAGCTTGTGACCGTTATTCCTGGTCACTCCTGGCAGTGCTCGGGGGAACAGGGACTCCCCCAGTGCCTGCTGGTCCCCTCTGACTAGTTTGTAAATGGCCACTAGATCCCTCCTCAGCCTTCTCTTATGGAGGCTGAACAGGTTCAGGTCCCGTAGCCTCTCCTTGTAGGGCCTGCCCTGCTGCAACCTGATTATGCATGTGACCCTCCTCTGGACCCTCTCCATGCTGCCCACATCCCTCTTGAAGTGCAGCGCCCAGAACTGGATGCAGTACTCCAGCTGCAGCCTGACCAGTGCCGCATAGAGGGGGAGGATCACCTCCCTGGACCTGCTCGAGATGCATCTGTGGATGCACGACAAGGTGCGGTTGGCCTTCCTGACTGCATCCCCACACTGCCAGCCCATGTTCATTTTGGCATCAATAATGACTCCAAGATCCTTTTCTGCCTCTGCACTGACAAGAAGGGAGTTCCCCAGCCTGTAGGTATGGTGCTGGTTCTTCCTCCCCAGGTGCAGCACCTTGCACTTGTCTGTGTTGAAACCCATCCTGTTCTCATCCACCCACCCCTGTAACCTGTCTAGGTCTGATTGCAGTCTATTCCTCCCTTCTGGCATGCCCACTTCTCCCCACATCTTAGTGTCATCTGTGAATTTCAACAGGGTGCTTTTTACGCCCTTGTCCAAGTCACTGATGAAGATGTTGAACAGTGTGGGCCCAAGGACCGAGCCCTGGAGGACCCCACTGCCCACATCTCTCCAGGTTGAAAATGACCCATCCACCACCACTTTCTGGGTGCGGCCCTCCAGCCAGTTAGTGAGCCATTTGACTGTGTAAGTGTCAACACCACAGTCCCCCAGTTTTTTAATGAGAACAGGGTGAGAAACAATGTCGAAGGCCTTCTTAAAGTCCAGAAAGACTATGTCCACTGCTACCCCTGCATCTAAGGATTTGGTGATCTGGTCGTAGAAGGCCACCAGGTTGGTCTGACAGGACCTGCCTCTAATGAACCCGTGTCGGTTGCTCCTAAACATAATCTCCCCTGCTGGCCCCTCGTGGACATGTGCCAGAATAATTCTCTCAAAAAGCTTACCTAGGACAGAGGTAAGACTAACTGGCCTATAGTTTCCTGGGTCCCCCTTCCTCCCTTTTTTGAAAATGGGAACCACGTTGGCCCTCTTCCAGTCCTCTGGCACCACACCAGAGCACCATGAGTGCTGGTAAAGTCATGCCAGGGGTCCTGCAATGACCTCAGCTAATTCCCTCAGCACTCTGGGGTGGAGATCACCAAGACCTGTTGATTTAAATACATCCAGTCCCTCCAGAAGTTCCCTGACTAGGTCCTCACTGACCCTAGGCCTAGGTGCGCCTCCCCTGGGACCTACAGGGTTCCCAGTGGTGGGAGGTGACCCGGTCCATGCTCAGAAAAATGGAGGCAAAGAAATCGTTAAATAGGTTAGCTTTGCTGTCTGGTGCGACGACCAGATTACTTAGTGTGTCCTGCAGAGGCCCCACATTACCCGGAACCTTCTTTTTGCCCCCTATGTATTTAAAAAAGGACTACTTGTTGTCCTTGATCTGGGTAGCTAGTCCCAGTTCCATCTCTCCCTTGGCTTTCCTGACTGCCCCCCTGCAGCCCCAAGCAACCAAGGTATAGTCCTCCCTGGGATGGCCCCTCCCTTCTATTGGGTGTACTCCTCCTTTTTAGCTAGAAGATGTTCCTAGCTTTGTGGCTCTGAGCAGTGCCAGCCCTTACTGTTCTGCTTCCTGTGCCCAGGCCCCAGCAATCCCCATGCTGTTCCTGGGAAGCCCTCAACTGGGGCTCAGGGACTGGGCTGGGCAAGCCCTTTCCCTTCCAGGCCAGTGTCCCCCTACACAGGCTGCTCTAGGATGGCAGGGGTGGGCTCTAAGCCTGGCTCTGGTGGCCTCTCCTACCCTATCCCATCCCCCAACCCCCATCCCTCTCTCCCTCCCTCTTACGCACACCCCTGCTGCCACCTCAACCCCTCCCCCCAGCCCATTGCACACCCACGTGGTTCCTGGGCCCAGGATCATCCCTGCATGTCCCAGCACTGGTGTGAGCATGGTGCAGGGCTGCAGTGTGCCAGCTGTCTCATCAGCCAGTTACCACTAGCAGATCTCATCCCATCTGGCAGCTGGACATGCAAGGTGTGAGATTTGTGGAGTGGGAAGTAGTGTGGGGAGTGAGTGTGGGGTTTGTGGGGAGGGTTTGAGGGTGTGTAGGGTTGGGTGTAGGGTTTGTGGGAGTAAGGTTTGTGGGAGCAGTGTGGGGCTTATGCAGGGGCTTGGTGTGGGGTTTGTGGGTGTGGGGAGAGTATGTGGGGGTAGGAGGGGACTGTGGGTGTGGGGTGGCTATGTGGGAGAGGTGGGTCCCCCCCCTGCCCCCTGCATGGCGCACAGACCCCCCACAGCAGCAGCATTGGGGTGCTTTTGGCCAGCTCCTGGCAGAGACCCCTGGCAGCTTCATATAGTGCATGTTGCCTGTGTGGCTTGCTGGAATGCATCCTCAGGCAGGACTAGGCCAGGTCTTGCTGTCACCTGGGCTCCTGGCACTGCATGCAAGAGCTGTGCACCCTCTGGCCAGGCCAGGTCCTGCCTCCATGTACCCAGTGTGCCCTCAGGCCAGGCTGGCTCCATGGAGGCAGGATCCAGCTCAGTCCAACGGCACTTGGCTCTTGCATGCAGTGCTGGGAGCCCAGGTGACAGCAAGAGCCAGCCTGGTGCTATTGAGGGTGTGCGCCAGCAGGCCAGGCTGGCACGTGTGCCATGTGCAGCTGCCGGGGGTCTCTGCCAGGAGCTGACCACAAGCTCCTCAACAGCCACTGCTACTGCTGCAGGAAGCTGAGCACCATGAGGGTGGGGGCCCACCCCTCCCATCTAATCCCCCCTAGCCCACACTGTACCCACCTCCACACAGTTCCCCTCACCCACAGCCCTCCTACCCCTACATCCCTGGTTCATGGGGACAGAGCCTGAGTCCAATCCACTGCTGCAGCCTTTCCCCACTCCTGTTTGCCTCAGGATGCTGAGGCAGCATGCTGGCACAGCAGGGACATGTGGCAGCCATAGAGACATTTTGACCTGGTGCTAGAGCATCTCTCTGGAGGACCCAGCCTCCAGTAGTCTCTGGGTACTTTCCAGGAGCATGCCCTCCACCTCTTTTTTTCAGCATGTTTTTTTTTTTATATCAGGACTTCCCTATATCAAATTTTAGAGTCTGTGCTGCAAATCTACAGTGTGGGGAATGTGGACAGGATATTTTGATAGTCGGGCTTACGCAGATCACGCTCGCTTTAAAGGTCAGGCTTAATTTTATTAATAAGGGTTAAACAAAACAAAATCAACTATGCTGGGTGCACCAGTGAGCACCCACTCACACTGGTGTTGTATCTCCGGGAAGGGTCGCCGGGATCAGGCGGGTCTGGCGTCCTCCCCTCTGGCTGGCCAGGCCGAAGGTCGCTCCGAGTCGATTCAGTCCGTACGTTCCGTCGGGCGTGCAAAGACCCCAAAGTTCACAGCGCGAAGTTTTTTATACGCTCTGTGATGCAGGGCGGTCTAATTACATGTGGCGCTTTCTCATTGGCCCGAAGCAGCAACTGTCACATTATTGACAGGCCCTGGACTTTCCCTTGAGAGACCCCATGTGGAAAATTCCAGCTGCATGGTGCTTCCACGCTGCAGCCCCAGAGTCTCCCATCCACCCAGCACTTGTTAGATAAACACTAAACACATGCGAACATGGCCACCTATAGCACTTAGCAAGTGCAAAATAATTACAACATGCCCCCTGGCCATGTGAGCCAAGTGGCTTACAACAAATAGGTAAACGAACTACTACAATAATAAGATAACAAAAGGAACGTCAAACAGCTGTGAACATTGGAGTTGCTTCCTTTACTTAACACACTCTAAACTTTAGAGGGAAAATGGGGCAACGGTCCAAACACTCAAAGCGCAGTTGAACAGGAACCTTAACATGTCTAGTTCAGTTCAAGGTAAGTATTACCATTAAATTTAACTAGTTAAACAGAAATGGAACTTGGCTACTGAACTAGCTCTATAATGCGCTTCGCCTCATTTCTTGGGGGTTAACATTTGTCTGGGGAAAGTGCTTGTGATGTGCAATAAGCATGACAGATGTAACCTGACGTCGGATACAATGGGCAACTAGGCCAATACAACAAGACCCAACTAAAATCACAATCAAGATTGTATACAGGGGGGTTAACAGATTTACTAACCACGGCGAAAGCCGAAGGTTAAATAGTGATTCGAATGTGCTTGTTAACCAATTAAAAGGGGTCTGAACGATTGTGCGTGTGTCTTCTGCTACCTTGCGGATTTGGTTGATAGCTTTGGAGAGGGGTTCTGAGGCATTATAAATGACGAGACAGCAAGTCTCATGTGGTGCAGTGAGATTCAACGTCGCACAGAACCCACCCTCTTTAGCTAACATAAAATCCAATACAAGACGGTTTTGGAACGCCATTTTAGAGGTGTCCTGCAACTGGCGATTAAACACTTCTAAAGCATCTGCCATACCGTTGGCGAGTCTTGCTAACAATTCTAAAGTCTGCAACTGCTGAATGGCTAAAGCAGAGGCAGAAGCACCAGTGACGAACATACCATATAAAGTCCGTCTGGTAGCAAACTTCCTACGCTCAGTGTGGGTCATATTGGACCAGAATTTTGGTTCTCCCATGACACCTGTGATTTGGTCAGTGGAAACTACGTTGCGGCGTTCCCAAGCGTTATTTGGGAGCGTAAGCGGGGCGGTCCAATGAGTGACATTGGAAAACTGATAAGGGCATAGGGTAACCTGCACCAAGATACAACAAATGTTCAAGTGATATGGAAAATGACTATATAAAATGGCCTGGGTTGAATTTTCATCCCGTTGGCAATAAAACATGGTGTCATGGGGAGCTGGAATTAGCCCCACTAGTGGGGGGTGTTTTGTATTGTAAAGGGCCAATAATGACTTGAGATCCGGGCTAAAGTGGTTGGTAAAGGTTTTAAAAGCCTTACGGTGAGCAGATAAACCAAAATTGCTCCCTATTGTCATAAAAGCTTTTGTGGAAAACAAACGGAATGCTGTAACATTTCAAAAGCCCTCCTGGACATGGACGTTTTGAAGGTACACGGAATAGTGTGACACCCCGGCCAAAAACACTGGGTGTCAAGGGTAGAAAGTTTAACCTTTACTGTTTGTAAAATGGCTTGAGGAAGTGACGGGATAGAAAGAGTGACATTATTGGGGTTGGGCACGATGGAGTGCAGTGCTCCCCAAGGTGGCCCATGGGTAAGATTAAAGCAACCCTGTGGCACATCTTGGACCATGCAATTAATCGGGTGGGTACCATTCCACTTCCATGCATAAGTAAGGATTTTAACGGAACAAGTCGTTCTACATGCTAAATAGAGGATAGTTTCGTTACCGGAAGAATTACGTGTAAAACTCAAAAATAACTCCGTGTAATTAACAGGGATAACAGCTATACGAAAAGGGCTATCTGCAGCTGAGGTGCATGCATGGGCACAAACTGAGCCTGAGGTGTGTCCAGTAAGTAACATCCACTCCCGTGAGGTGCGGAGGAATAAGTTATCCACAACGGGTAATGGGGATAAATCTCAACTTCGCTTCGCGCGTTTTGTAAAGGAAAGCATTACAATGACATTAGTTAACAACAAGAAATAGATCAAAAACAGTAACCATAGCTTCTGACGTCGGCGTGGGAGTACACTTGGTCCCGATGTGGGGGCGGTTGCTCCCGATCCCCTTGTTCTCCCCACAAGTCTCACCCATAGCCCCACAAATGACAGGGGCAGTGCCCGTGGGTCTCGCGGTGGCAGCGTGATGGATGGGCAGATGAGAGGTTTGGTATCGGCCTCCTCGTCCTGTTGACGGGTGGACATCGCGAGGGGATACCTGACTTAGAAAACAAACAGTTGTTAGCTTAACAAAACACTGCGAGGCTTTAGCCAGTTGAAATGTACTAAATGCTCACGATCATCGACTGAGTCAATTAAACGGAGCTTGTAGGTATGGGCTAAAGCCGTGGGTTCAACGACCACGCCGGGAAATGTGGGTGGATACATCGCCCTTGTTTCCTGATCGGAGGAAAACAGATACGCTGGCATCAATCATGGAACGCCTCTTCGGGATAGAGAAATACACTGTGCCGGCTAATGCGTTGGTAAACGGCTGTGAATGCGGAGCGTGGGTCGGTTGGGCCCCTCATGTGCCTGATGCAACTTCTCGTGAATAGCTCCTGCCACTAGGGCAGGGAGCGAAATAGGCCATGGGGTACATGCAATTTCTAGGACATTGGATCCGGGCAGGAGTCCTAAGCTGTAACTTCCATGTGTGGTCAAAACTACAGCCTCCCGGTGGCTGAGCGTTTCATGACCGCATTCCAAAACCAGACGTCCTAGCCACTGGGTTGGCGTCTCATCGCTTTGGCGGGTTGTCCTGCTATGAGTTCTTTCATTTCACCACGATCACAGTCTCTAGTGGTTCGCTCGGTGATAATGTTGCCGTCGTTGTCCTGGCAGGTTTTCACAATCTCAATAGGATGAACCTGAAGCGGAGGGGTTGGCACGGAGTTGGGCGCTGACGTAGGAGGCGCTGGAGGAGGAGGACGAGTCTTGCCCCACCCTTCAAGGAGTGGCGGATATAGCGGTGTCACCGGTGGAGGTGGTGCCTTGTCTCCCAAATATGGGGCAGTAGGCGGAGCAGGGGGCGGGGGCTCTGGCTTGTCTCCGCCGCTCGGCCGTTGTTGAAGGGCGCCATCTTTGCTGGCGCGGCTCATGGTAACGACCGCCACTTCATAATCATTCAAGCGGTTAAGGGTGGATACGAGGGTTTCAAGACAAGCATGCAAGCATGCGACTTTCTTTCCCTTCTTTTTCCCTTCTTTTAACACCCCGAGATCTTCAGCTAGGGCGTGCAGCCGCCGGTGACTGATGCCGCCGGGGATCGTGGATGGAGAGGGGGGAGCGATTCCTTGCAAGCACCCCTTGTCACCTGCAAGCACTGCGTTCGCCTCCACACAACCGTCCCACTCTTGGGAGAGGGTGGCATGCCATTCGGGAGCGGGGAACTTGCTGGCTGCGGCGACCTGCTCCCCTTGTGCCGACGGGATAGAGAAAGCGACTGCGGGATCTCTTAATATGCAGCCGAGAGCGCGGCCTGTAAGACGGGCTTCCCAAGGTCTCCTGGGGTCTTCCCCAAGCCACACACAAAATGCTTGGGTCCCATCATTATCGGTGTGGCTGGGAGCCTGATGAAATTGCAGATGGCGCCAAAGTTCATCAGCGTCCACAAGCTGCCTGCAGCCGGACACCCAAGGACATGCCTGACAGCGGGACTGATCATCCCTGTCATGATCTGCAGCCGACCATCCTGTTCGTGACACCATGTGGACAGGATCTTTTGATAGTCAGGCTTACGCAGATCACGCTCGCTTTAAAGGTCAGGCTTAATTTTATTAATAAGGGTTAAACAAAACAAAATCAACTATGCTGGGTGCACCAGTGAGCACCCACTCACACTGGTGTTGTATCTCCGGGAAGGGTCGCCGGGATCAGGCGGGTCTGGCGTCCTCCCCTCTGGCTGGCCAGGCCGAAGGTCGCTCCGAGTCGATTCAGTCCGTACGTTCCGTCGGGCGTGCAAAGACCCCAAAGTTCACAGCGCGAAGTTTTTTATACTCTCTGTGATGCAGGGCGGTCTAATTACATGTGGCGCTTTCTCATTGGCCCGAAGCGGCAACTGTCACATTATTGACAGGCCCTGGACTTTCCCTTGAGAGACCCCGTGCGGAAAATTCCAGCTGCATGGTGCTTCCATGCTGCAGCCCCAGAGTCTCCCATCCACCCAGCACTTGTTAGATAAACACTAAACACATGCGAACATGGCCACCTATAGCACTTAGCAAGTGCAAAATAATTACAACAGGGAACATTTTTTCATTCCCAGCATGCCTCTTGCAGCATCTCAAACTGCTTTGAGATGCCGCAGCAGACATGTGCTCACTCATTTAGATGCAGGCAAGGTGTTCAGGCTGAAGTGCAGTTGACTTCTGTTTGGTCCTTGTACTGGCAAATACAGTGCCGTAACACAAGATGTTAAAGAAAGAATTCCTTACAACTGTAGTCCTCACCATTCTTTCCATTGCAAGAAGAGCCTAGGATATCTGGGTCTTCTCAGAGATACACTCTGCGCTTGTGTAAATTGATTGGTCCCCAGCTGTGCTGAATGTGTATAGCCAGGTTATTAATTTGCCCAGAAATCACAGTTTACCATGGGCACTTTGATAAAGTAACAGAAAAACAAAAGAGTTTATTATGAGGAAGAACAAATGGTATAAAAAGGAAGAAGTAATCAAATGCTTTGACAATAGAAGATGGTAGAACAACACTAATAAAATCCTTCCCCTATGTTCAAACTATCATCTAGCCCTCATAAAACATCCTGTTAAAATCTCCTGGGGTCAACTTCCAATCAGTCACAACTACCTCTATTCCCCCTCTCCTCACAGGGAGCCCACTCTCTAGCCACCCTCTAACAGTCACTACCTCCAACACATTTAGTACAGTAGCAAGGGGGCGTGAGCAGGGTGACTGCCTCAGGTACCAAAGTGAAGGGGCGCTAACAGGCACTGCCCAGCCCAGGGCGAGGCGTGGGACAGAGGGGTGCGGGGATGGGAGGAGGGCAGTTCCTGCTGCTGCATGCACTCCTGGGCAAGCATGTGGGTATGTACCCCTCAGATCTGTGCATGAGGCAAGGGCGGGCTGCTGCTGCAGGCTTTGCCCCAGGTGCCAAAATTGATTGCTATGGCACTGAACATATTTCACACAGACTCTACCTGTCCTACCTTCAGGGGAGCCAGATAATTTCCTAGAGTGTTTCTGTCTATGAATCTGTAACATCCATCCTAGGACCTGCTTTCCCCCCGTCTCATGCCCTTTAGCAACATTGGTATGGTAGGACAAGCCCTGCAACTCCTGATTGTAGGCCCACTTTAGTTGCCAAGGCTAAAAGTCTAAAGTGCTTACAAGTTTAGTGGAGCATCTAACTTTCTCATGAGAGAGGATTTCAGTATCTAAAGGTAGATGTCTATGATGCCTATACAGAGCATAGGAAAAAACATCTTAGAAAGGTGATCCAGAAAGCTCACATGTTGACTATAGACTGACTTAGAGCAGTGGTTGGCAAACTTTTGCCTGCATGGGCTGCACTTCGCAACCTAGTCCTGGTGTGGACCATAAGCCTCCACCCCTAAAGTGGTCATCCCTCTGTGCTTACCCTTGAGGCTGATCCCCACCTCCTCTGCAAACAAGAGTAAGTGCTAATGCAGTGGAACAGCAGGCTCTGCAGCAGAGAAAAACACTGCAGAGGGGATGTGCAGCACATCTGCTGCCATTGATTTTCCTATGCCAGATCAGACCTTTGATGGCTAGAAAATTATATTTAGAGATTTGCTTTTAGTAATTGGCTTGTAGGTAGAGTAGATATTGCATTAAAACAATGGTCCAGGGGAATGGCAAGGATTAATTGGTTTCTAAAAATCTGTTTGTGGCAAAGTTTCATGTTCTCAACCTTCAAGGCCAGCTGTTTGAAGCCAGTAAACAAGCAGGTACATACATCCTGAGAAACTGCAAGCATGCCCTGAAAACCCATAACAGAGATAAGACATTGGCACCAGGTCAAGTGACCAGCTGCAAAGCCCCTGGGATTTCCAGTTTTGATGGAATGACCAAATTAGGAGGCCAGGGTGCCCAAACTATGACACCGGTAAAAGTACTTTAAGATGTATGTGTGATGAGTTTGTGGGAACAAAAGGATATGCTGACAAGACAGAACGTGGACAATATGAAGACATCAGAGAGACCAATCAACAGTGTTCTGAAATGAAGAGTCATCAGGAGGAGAGAGAATACAAAAGGAGGGATTTCAGACCAGCAGGGGGATCCTGAGGCCATCATAAGCAGAGGGAGCACCACCTCCCCCTCTCACCCACCCCACTGGGCGGGGGTGGGGAGGCGCACTGACAGTCAAGCTCCAAGGCTGATGACATTCAGGAAAGAACCACAGGGTGGCGCTCATGTACTAGCCTGGCATACCACTCCTCTGTGAACCCTGAAACCGGTAGATAAGTAGAAGTGTGTGGTGGGGGTTATTTTGTTTGCCTGCATTATACTCTGATCTGCTATCACTGTGTATCATTAAAATTTGCCTATTATCGAATAGAAGAAGTTGTAGTTGGTCTGAGGGTTTGGGTCCTCTCAGAAGAACGTATCTGGGTCATAAACCCAGTGCCAACAACTTTCATGGGTTGCATTGGATCTCTTCATGGACTGGATCCAGTCTATGAGTTGTAGGTTGCCAACCCGTGACTTAATTGTGGGCTGTAGGAAAAGCTCCCAAGCAGGGTATATCTGAACTTTTGTCCTTATCTGGAGCTCAGGAGCCTGAGTCTGGGAGATGCCTCTGTCCCCTTGGGATCAAGATTCTAAAATCTTCTTTTGAGGGTAAGTGCCTAGAGTTGCTTTATGAAAGAAATTGATCAAATTCCCCATGTTCCTTTTAAAATGTAACAGAGCAGGAGTGCTGGGAGTGGTACCTACCTTTTTTATTAAAGTAGACTGGTGGGAATGCTTCCTGAGAGGCTTCATGCCCACATATCCCACCTCCCAAAAGTGTGCACTAATCACCAGGATATAGAATCATCAGGAGGCACTCCCCACCCCTTCTGTTGAAGCTGAACCATTGCCCAACACAATAGGTAGCCTGGTTGTGTATTCTTCTGGTTTGAGCACTCAGGGACAGAGAGCCCTTGGTTCTGTTTCTTGCTTTCAGGACTGTGTATTCATTTTACATTAAAGTCAGTTATTGGGTTAACATGTATTATGAGGAGAGGCTACGGGACCTGATCCTGTTCAGCCTCCACAAGAGAAGGCTGAGGGGGGATCTAGTGGCCTGTTACAAACTAGTCAGAGGGGACCAGCAGGCACTGGGGAAGTCCCTGTTCCCCTGAGCACTGCCAGGAGTGACTAGAAATAATGGTCACAAGCTGGCAGAGGGTAAATTCAGACTAGATATGAGGAGGCACTACTTCATGGTCAGGGCAGCTAGGATCTGGAACCAACTTCCAAGCGAAGTGGTGCTGGCTCCTACCCTGGGGGTCTTTAAGACAAGGCTAGACAATCACCTTGCTGGGGTCGTTTGACCCCAGTACTCTTTCCTGCCATGGGAGGGGGTCGGACTCGATGATCTGCTCAGGTCCCTTCCGACCCTAGAAACTATGAAACTATGCATGAATATACAGAAAAAAAACCTAATGTTCAGAAGGCTTTCCTGATTACAGCATTCTCATTCAAAACTTCCAATTCTGTAAAGGCCTAAGCTTTTTCTTCCAGGAACTAAGGCATTTTTTTCAGTAAAGATTACTTGTGGTCTTATAAATTTATTAAACTTCTTGAGAAGCCATGCATTTATTTTTATTTTAAGTAAGAAACTAGGGAAAAAAATTGCATGTATGTTCTGAACTACGTCTTTTTATCCATAGAAATGGCATCATGCACTTAGAAACGAACTATACTCCCCAACACTCTGATCTCTGTGTACAACATAGTATTGTGTCAAGCACTGTGTATAACATCCATACAGTGATCCCTGAGGGCTTTACTGCACATTAGAAAATAAGCTTAAGATAAGAGAGAGCCATCAGCTCTTCCCCTTCTTATTTCCCCTGGTGTTGGGAAGTGTTGGTTTCCTATTACTGTGGACTTGTTCCAGGTGGTAGTTGTATCCCTGTGGGAAATGTTTGTCATGACTGAGAATGCTAGGAACAGCTACCAGAAGCAGCTGCTGCACTAAACCTGCGCCTAACGTTGTGCACAATGTTGCCTTCTAGTGGGCTCTGTTGCACAAGGCAGCCGTGCTAGCTCGTTCACTTTACAAATCTTTCCCCCCCATCCTTGTAGCTTAGCAAGAAAGATGTAGACATGAAAGCACGTGACTGAAACTTGCTGCACAGGTTGTTGTCTCCACATCATGTAACCCATGATAGCTTTTGTACGAGAAAAACATGCATGCACATTCAATATTATCCTGAGATCACTGTACTTTCATACCACATCGTTGCAGCCACACCGCACGGTGATATTTCAAAATAAGCACATTCCTTTTTTTTGAGGCATTCCCTGGATGTTGCTCCACAGCTGTGCTGCATGTCTTCTGGAAATTTCTGTTCTGTGCATTATGACAGTGGAATTCAAGGGCTTTGAATCAAGTGAGACACAATTCCTCTTATTTCAGCCAATTCCTCATTTGGTTTCTGTGAGCCAGTCAATCAAATTTACACAATCATCAGCACAGAGGACACATTGACTGTGAGATCTTCAAAGTGATGACTATTGCTATTAATGTCCAGATATGGGGTTGATATTTACAACCCCTCCTAAAATAAGCACATAATTACATTCTAAAATGGTGAAATATGCATGTAAAATATGTCCGATAAACTTCAATATGTTATCTTCAAAACTTATAGAAAATATAAACCCCATATCATTAAATATAGAAGTTTTCACTTTGGTAATTATCCATGTAAGAATGTTATTCACAACACATTTGCGTGCATTTTAGAATATGCCTGTGCTGATGCTGCGTCCCTTTACTTGCTTGAATAATAATTAGGGGTGCACCGATAGAGATTTTGGGGGCCAATACCTATAGCTGATTTGTAAGGAGGCGTATCAGCCGATACAATCTGATTACCGATACAGTTGCATGCAGCTGGTAAATCCATTGTGGGGGAAGGGGTGGGGGAAGGGAAGGGGCATGGGTGGGGGCGCAGATTAACACCCCTTCCACAGTGAGGGAGGGAGTGGGTCAGGGGCTGGGGTAGGCACTGCCCAGCTGGGGCAGGGCAGGCGGGGGACAGAGCTGCAGCTTGTCCAGAGGCACAGGGGGGAGGTGGGAAAGGGTGGCTCCCATCCAGGAGCCGCTCATCTGGCACCTCCTGCTGCTGCTCCCACCACTCATTCTAATCAGACCTGGGATAAAACTGACATCTGATTTTAGTCTCTGTGTGGAGTAGACCTGAATTTTTCTTCAACCTCCTTCATTTAGTCAAAGGACTATTTTACTTTTCCCCAATACCACTAAGAATCTGGAAACGATGTCAAGATAATTTCTCCATACAGTCAATTCTTTGGAACACGCCAGTTTAAGCAATATTTTTTCCCCAAGAAACCACAAAAAGCTGGTTTATCTTAGGGCTGTCCAGCTGGTGGCTCATGATGGGTTTACCTGGGTACTACTCCCCCCCATCACTCTGGCTGCAACAGCCACCTCGCTCCCAGAGCCTCTGCTTCCTGCCCCCTCCCCCTCCCAGGGAGGAGCACAGTATGATGATGGGGGAGCCCACACCTTGGTGAGCTGAGGGTGGTGGCTGGGGTGTCCATATGAATGATTTTAAGTGGGGTGGGGGCCAGCTTCACATGCACAGGAACAGGGGAGGAAGGCCACTTGTGGCCTGCATAGTGTGCAACCGCTGGTCACTTAGAAACTGGACAGCCCAGATTTAACCTATTTCAAAGAAAGCTGCTGTATACCATAGCTCTACGGAGGTCGGCAGCAGCAAAATGATTAGGCTCTGCAGAAGTGGATTTATCTGAGAAGGTTAGTGTCACAGGGCTCTTAGGTGTCCTGCCACTGAGAGGAGAAAAGGCTCAGGAGAGGCCCCTAGCGGCGGAAAAGGGGAAGCACAACTGCCAGTCTCTAAGACTGTGCCAGTGCAGGTTGCTAGGGCGACCGGGGAAGCCTGGAGCCAGGAAGGGGTGGAGCTCAGCCCTTCTTAAGCCCAGGCAGAAGGCCAGGAGGTCAGTTCCCCTCCGGCAGCCACAGGAGCAGGAGCTCTGTGGGCGAGCTGAGCAGCCCGGGGCAATGGCCGGAGCCTGACTACCCGGACGGGCTGCAATGATGCAGGGGCAAGGGAACTCTGACGGAGGTAAGGTAGAGCTCACATGGAGCGGAGCGGGGTTTATGAGCTTGGGTTTTAAGCTGGTAGGCTTTTGGGTTATGTTGTAGCTGGTGGGCTGATTCCTTTGTTTGCTTATGGTTATACTGGAGGACCAGGTGAGGCTATAGCGGTGTGAGGAGGCCTCATGGGAGCTCCCCAGTAATCTGGGGGGCTCCTGGTGCCCAGAGGGCACAGCCAATGGTGCCAAAGAGGGCACAGCTTTGTTTGGGGGGCACGTTGGCCCAGCCCCTGAGTTAGGGGGTAGCAGAGAGCCCCAAATAGGGGGCGCAAGGAAACCTGGAGTTAGGGGGCTGCGGAGAGCCCTGAAGAGGGGGTGCGAGGAGCCCCTGAATTAAGAGGCAGCGAAGAGCCCCGGCGCTGAGGGGCAGTGAGGAGCCCCTGAGTTAGGGGGCAGCGAAGAGCCTGGCACTGAGGGCAGTGAGGAGCAGAGTGAGGGGGCAGTGAGGGACCCCGGGAGTGAGGAGGGGCATCAAAGATCCCTGAGGGCAAGCAAAGGGCCAGGACCTAGTACCATGGCCCTAGTGAGAGCATTCCAGTACCATCTGCGAGGCTTGGGCTGCGGTGCAGGGGAGGAAAAGGAGCCGCAGACAGTGCCCCCTGCCATCGGGGCGTGTACAAATGGGCAGCTTCCCGCTAAGTTTCATCATTCTTCACTTAAAAACAAGATCAAGACGTGGCAGGCGAGAATAGGCGGGCGGTGGGCCCATTGCAGGAGGCCGGAGTTGTATGCGTGGAGAGACTCCAAAAACGAGACTCCTGTCACAGTTAAACTATAGATTTGTATAGGATGGTTTGGATAGGGATGATCCTGTTTCGGGCAGGGGTTTGGCCTAGATGACCTATGGAGGTTTCTTCTAGGCTTACTTCTCTCATGATTCTGTAAGACAGTGGTCTCCAACCTCTTAAAGTAGATCAGCTTTGGCATTTAAAAGCAACCCAAGATCTACTGTGCACCGCTGTCACTCCCCGCACCCAGCAGGTAAATCTGTGGGGAGGGAAGGGGGGGTGCAGATTAAAAAAAATATATATTTGGGGGCACGCCTCCCCAGCAGGTAAGTCCCACCCAGCCGGTGCCCCATCCTGCTCCTGCCTCCGCAGCACTGTCCCTCGCTGCGGGGGCTTCTATCTGGCCCCTGTCTCTTCTCTTCCCCCATGGACTGACCTCCTGGGCTGGGACACATGCGTACATGCACATGGGCACTCAGCAGCACCCCACCCCAGCCTTGGATCAACTCTAAGAGGCTCCAACCAGCCTTGGATCAACTCTAAGAGGCTCCAAGTTCTACTGGTGGATCAAGAACCACTGGTTGGTGACTGCTGCTATAAGAATTGAAGTGCTTTGAACCATTTGACTGTTAAGCGAAAAAAATGGTATTAGTTTCCATGAGTTCCTGGATCTGCCATTATTTTCTGCTTCTCTCACTAGTAACAAAAATAATTTTTGTGGACTACAAAGTCAACATCAGCTACAATCCACTGTCATAATAGTTTACTCTTACTAAATTCCCCTTTTGGCAGTATTAATAATAAAGAGCTAGCACCAGATGGAAGCTCTCAAATCACTTTATATAAATAAAAACAAAAATCTCAGGCAATCTGCCCCATTAACTGATGTGTGATGTAAGGTGTACAATAGGCTACACAAACTTATACAACAAACATTCTTCTGGGCATGGTGGCTTGAGGGAGCCCTAAGGGAGAAGAGTAGCTTGAAAGCTCCAAGTGGATGGAAACTTAAAGCGGTAAAAGCACTGTGTCAGCATCTGCTAGTGGTAAATGGGATCCAAGTGGAAAGGATCAATGGGAAAGCCTAACAGGCTTAATCTGCATTACATATTGCCCAATATTTCAGGGCTTTTCAACTAAAAATGAGCTATAGTAAAATTTTGGGGGAAATTGCATCTAAGAAGTGGATATAATGAAGTGTAAAGTTTTTTTTCTTTTGAAAACCTTTGAAAAATAATACATTTTCCTTCAAAATGCAAATACTGTTTTATGCACTAGCACCATCACTATGCACTAACCAGTATGCAGGAAGCAGAAAGCAGATCGGCAGAGGAGAGGCAGCAGAGCGGCACTAGGGGAAGGTGTGGAGCTAATTTCTGGCACACCTGCGGAAAGGTTGGCCCCTGCTAGACTCATTGACTTCCTGAGGTCCTTTCCAGCCCTATTTTCTATGCTTCTGGCTCACTTCCACTTCCCTCTGACAGCTCGCCACTCCTGCTCAGTTGATTTCCCCTCCTCCACTCTGGATTCCTTCGCTTCTCTTTTGTGCTACAATTCCTGCCCCTCCGACCCTCACCCCTCTCCTGTTCTGCTACCAGAAAGCTTTAGAGAAAGGCCTGCGAGCTTATTTCCCTGGACTCATTCTCTTCAGTGCTGTCATTTTTCTCTCGTTTCTTTTCATTCTTTTAAAGCATGTCCTTCAGTAGTAACAGTTCGTTGAAGCTTTGTAGTAATGACTAGAAGTGGGGGTGCATTTTACTTTCTGCTATGGCTGTTTGTTGAAAACGGAGTTAAAACGTTGCCATGTCCAGGTGTTACCTGCACGGGGGCTTTTGGTTTCTGGCACAGATGATGTCACAGCAGGAAAGAATCCCCCCCTTCCCTGTCCCCTGGATCTAACCCCCCCGCAACACATCAATGCGAGGCCGGGCAGACATGTCCTGGCTTCATGGCTATCAGCTCTCCAGAAGGCTTGTGCCATTTTCTCTCTAGAGAAGAACACGGGCACGGGCGAGGAGGCCGGCTGCTGCGGCGGGGGTCACGGCGCGTGGGCGGGCGGCAGGAGGCCGCGGGCGGGAGCCGAGCGCCGCGCCCCGCCGGGCCCGCAAGGCCGCCCCCAGCCCGGCCCGGCCGCAGGGCGGGAGGGAGGAGCCGCCGCGGCGTCATGGCGGCCGCCCGCCCGCAGCCTCCTGCCGCCCGGGGCTGGGGCGGGCTCTGGAGACTCTGCAACCTGCTCATGGCCGTCTTCTTCGGGCTGGCGGCCGCCGTGCAGGTGAGGGGAGCGCGGCGCGTACCGATGCCAGAGCCCCCACCGCGGCTGCGAAGGCGCTGGCGCAGCGGCGAGGACGGGGAGCGAGCCCTGCCCTGGGCTGAGCGCAGCCCGCGGGCCGGAGGCTGGTGAAGTGCGGGCGCTGGGAGGAGACCTTGCTTTCCCTGCTGGGCACCAGCCAACGCCGAGAGCAGGCGGCTCTGCGCCGGCAGACGGGACGCGCGGCCTGCCTCGGGCACCCGGCCGTGCCCCCGCTTTGGTCCCTGGCAGCGGAGGATGATTGTTTCCGTAGTTTCTTAGCTTCATAGTTTCTAGGGTCGGAAGGGACCTGAGTAGATCATCGAGTCCGACCCCCTGCCATGGCAGGAAAGAGTACTGGGGTCAGATGACCCCAGCAAGGTGGACATCTAACCTCCTCTTAAAGACCCTCCAGGTAGGAGCCTGCACCACTTCTCTTGGAAGTTGGTTCCAGATCCTAGATGCCCTGACCATGAAATAGCGCCTCCTGATATCTAACCTAAACCTGCCCTCTGCCAGCTTGTGACCATTATTCCTGGTCACTCCTGGCAGTGCTCGGGGGAACAGGGACTCCCCCAGTGTAACAGGCCACAAGATCCCCCCTCAGCCTTCTCTTTTGGAGGCTGAACAGGTTCAGGTCCCATAGCCTGTCCTCGTAGGGCCTGCCCTGCTGTCCCCTGATCATGCATGTGGCCCTCCTCTGGACCCTCTCTATGCTGTTGACATCCCTCTTGAAGTGCGGCGCCCAGAACTGGACGCAGTACTCCAGCTGCGGCCTGACCAGTGCCGCATAGAGGGGGAGGATCACCTCCTTGGACCTGCTCGAAATGCATCTGTGGATGCATGACAAGGTGCGGTTGGCCTTCCTGACCACGTCCCTACACTGCCAGCCCATGTTCATCTTGGAGTCAATGATGACTCCAAGATCCTTTTCTGCCTCTGTGCTGACGAGGGGAGTTCCCCAACGTGTAGGTATGGTGCTGGTTCTTCCTCCCCAGGTGCAGCACCTTGCACTTGTCAGTGTTGAATCCCATCCTAGTCTCATCCGCCCACCCCTGTAACCTGTCTAGGTCTGATTGTAGCCTGATGCTTCCTTCTAGCGTGCCCACATCTCCCCACATCTTAGTGTCATCAGCAAATTTGAACAGGGTGCTTTTTACCCCCTCGTCCAAGTCATTGATGAAGATGTTGAACAGTGTGGGCCCGAGGACCGAGCCCTGTGGAACCCCACTGCCCACATCCCTCCAGGTTGAGGAGGACCCATCCACCACCATCCTCTGGGTGCAGCCCTCCAGCCAGTTGGCAACCCATGTGACTGTGTGGGTGTCGACACCACAGCCCCCCAGTTTCTTAATGAGAATGGGGTGAGAGACAGTGTCAAAAGCCTTCCGGAAGTCCAGGAAGACTATGTCCACTGCTACCCCTGCATCTAATGATTTAGTGATCTGATCATAAAAGGCCACCAGGTTGGTCTGACAGGACCTGCCACTGATGAACCTGTGACCGTCTTACCTGTGTGACTGAAGCTAGCTGCTGAGGCTGGTGGGGACTGGCAGGGTATGTTGAAGCTCTGAGTATCTCCAGTGGGGTGGGTGGCGTTGGTCTCTTGGTTTGGTCCCCAACAGGCTATTTCTGCGGCTCCCACTTTTCCATCTCCTGTTGTTTCATAGATTGTAAGGCGGAAAGGGACCTCAGAAGATCATCGGGTCCAGCCCCCTGCACCAGGCAGGAAAGACAGCTGGGGTCAGGTGACCCCCAGCCAGGTGACTGTCCAGTCTCCTCTTGAGATTTCCAGAGATTTGTTGTTGTCGTGAGGTTTCAAAGTACTGAGATCTGTGCAGCAGACTCTTCTTCCATTTGGGGCTGTCCTGGGTGATGGTCTCCCACAAGTTAACATCAGTGTTGCATTTGTTTAAATTGGCCTTGAGGTCATCCCTGAAGTTGGCCTTGGGAACATCCCTGAAGCACTTTTTCTGTCCTCCATTTGGGTATATGCCTTGGATGAGCTGGGAAAATAAAATTTGCTTCAGGAATCTGCAGTCGGCTATCTGAACGACATGGCCAGCCCAACCAAGTTGATGTTGGATGATTATCACCTTAATATTTGCAGTGTTTGCTTGCAGGAGGACACTTCCCACTGAATTTGGAGGATCTTCTGTAGGCAGCATTGATGGTACTTCTCCAACAGCTTTAGATGTCTCCTGTACATTGTCCATGTCTCAGCTCCATGTGACAAGTTGGGGATCATGACTGCTTGATAAAGCATGAGCTTGGTTTCAGAACTGATGGAGTGATCTTCAAACACCTGTTTCTTCAGGCGTCCAAAGGCACATTTGAGGCAACGTTGGATTTCCTCCCTGATGTCAGCTTTTGGAAGCCATTTCTGGCAGAGGTACAGGAAATACTCCCCATTCTCCAGAGTGTCACCGTGGATGTGGATTACCAGACCTGGGAACCGTTCACTAAGAGCTTGCTGGTGGAGGACTTTAGTCTTCTGAATGTTAAGCATCAGTCCCATTTTCTTGTATGCCTCGGTAAAGGAGGCAATGATTGCCTGAAGGTAATGTAGTTTAGCTCCACTTCATCTGGAAGCTTGTTGATGGTCAGATATAACATCGCGACAAATAATATTGAGAACAGTGTTGGAGCCATGATGCAGCCTTGCTTAACTCCCATTTTAACCTCAAAGGGATCTGTGATAGATCCATTACTGAGAACTACTACTCACATAACATCATGGAGCAGGCAGAAAATGGTGACAAATTTCAGTGGGTATCCATACTTCAGAAGGATGCTCCACGACACTTCTCAGCTGACACAGTTTAAGGCTTTCATGGGGTCAAAGAAGGCCATGTAGAGAGGCTTATGTTGCTCCCGGCATTTCTCCTGCAGCTTGCAAGCTGTGAAGATTATGTCAGTTGTGCCACTTGATTCCCTAAACCCACACTGAGATTCTGGGAGCAGCTCGTCAGTAAGTGGAGGAGATGGTTCAGGAGGGTTCACACAGCAATCTTTCCTGTGGTGGACAGTCAGGCAATCCCTCTGTAATTTCCACAGTTGGGCTTTGTTGAAGCTTGTCACAATCATGTCATCTGGAATTTCCTCATCCTTCCAAATCCTTAAGATGAGGTCATGAAGCTATGTTGTGAGCTCATTGCCTGGTTATTCTCATCAAACCAGTCTTAGTGTTTTTGGTAGAGAATCCAAGTATCTCTTCATAGGCACTGATGATGGTGGCCTGGAAGGCACCCCACACACTGCTGACATTCTCCCATTGTTGATTGGAATTGCTCAGTTTTTCGTTCAGGCACTGGGTGGGGGAGGTGTCACTCATTTGGGTCCTTGAGTCCTTCAAAGCTGATCTTCCGTTGGCATTGCTTCTGCTCCAGCCATCATTTGGGAGCCAGTTTGAGTGACGTAACTGGGTGGATGAGCTGATGATCAGTACAGCAAACATTGCCCTGTAGCCCTGGTAGCTGGGGGGCCCCCTCCAGCAGGGCTGGGGGAGGCAGGGGACTGCAGGTCAGGAATGAAGGGCACTGGCAGGGATGGGGTCTGCAGCTTGGGTGTGAAAGGCAGTCAGCAAGGTTGGGGGGCAGAGGCTGTGGGTTGGGAGTGAGCGGCACCGGCAGGGCTAGGGTGGAGTGCAGGTCAGAAGTGAGGGGCATCAGCAGGTCCAGGGTACTACAGGTTGGGAGTGAGAGGCATTGGCTGGAGGGGCTGTGGCTTGGGAGTGAGGGGCAATGGCATAGGCAGGGGCAGGACACCAGCATATCAGGGATGCTCAGTGTGGGAACAGCTGCAGCTGGATCCATGTCCTGGTGAGCAAAGGGGTAGGGGGAACTCTGATTTTCTATGATTAAAACAACAAAACAAAGTCCAATACCAAAATATATAGGTATTTAGAATTTATTTTTATTATAATGACTGAGGCACTGGTAGGCTTCCAAATTGCTTTAAAATTGTAAATATATCAGTAAGACATTGTGTTCAACTAATACATATACACACACACACACACACAGGTGTTTAATTTTAATCATGGAAAAATGTGGATTTGGGGTTTTTAATAAGAGAATTTTGTGGGGGGGTTTTCTTACAATCAGAGAATTTGGGATTTTTAAACAGAGAAAATGAGATTCCCTGGATGGTAAGTCCATGTTCCTCACATTTGGTCAAGAAGAGGATGCCATTAGAGTTGACCTTTCGTATTCCTTTCTTGCTGATGGTTCCATTCCAGAGGTTAAACTTCCTTCAGACTCTGGCATTGAAATCACCAGGAAGAATAAGTTTGTCTCTCTCTGGAACATCAGAAAGGACTTGTTCATGGTTGACGCAGAATTCCTCCTTGGTTTCATTGGCAGTGTCAAGAGTCAGGGCCCATGTGCGTATTGGCTCCCTGCCAGTTTACTACAGACAGTCATAAGGTGCTTATTAATTCTAATAGGGAACTCATTGAGTTAGCTTATAAGTTCATTCTTGATGACAAAACCAACTCCGTGAAGCCAGTGTTCTCCTTCCTGTTTACCCTTCCAGAAGAAAGTATAGCCACCTCCATGTTCTTTGAGCTGCCCATCTTCCACTTGCTGGGTCTTGTTAGTGCAGCTGCATCAGTGTTGTGTTGTTCGAGTTTTGAGGCCATGATTGCAGCGCAGCTTTTTGGACGTTCACTATTAGGTTCATCTATGAGGGTCCTGATGTTCCAGGTCCCGAACAGAATAGTGTATCTTTGCTGGTATTTTTTACTTCAGTAAAGGTGGTCCCACTGGATGCAATTAGCTGGTCAGAAAGCCTAATACAGTATTCTGTATTTCTATTTTTACAGCACCTTTTCTAGCCCCCTCCCTATGTGGGGTGAATAGAGTGGGTCCTGAAGAGGACTGCTTAGTCATTACAGCTGCCAAATCATACTCCTGTCTCATCCAAGTGCTAGACTACTTTTTTGTAGTTGCCGCCTTCATGCTAGTTCATGACTAGGAGATTCCAGACCTTAGAATCCTACTCCCATCATCATTAGCTAGTCACCAAAGGGCTTGAATGTGCTGGAAAAGTTGTTTTCATGGAAGATACCTGTGCGTGACTTCTTTTATCGTGACTCTTGACAGAATGGGACTGTGATCCAATGGCAAGGAGACCAAGACAACTGGAGATCGTGTTTTGCAGCAGCCTTTGTCCACCTTTGTAGCCATTGAGAGTCTAACATCATCTTCTGTCTGCTGCGCTGTTGAAGACGTGTAGAGCCATCGCGGGGGGTGCTGGGCAGGCCTTTATAGAGAGGACCTACCTGTACTTGCTATTGCATCCGAGGACCGGTGTACCTTTGACCTGCGAGACTGGGTCAGCACCACCGGCTGGACGCGGGGGGGGTAAGGTAATCAGGTAGATGGGTAAGCAAGAGGAGTCAGGAAGCTTAACGCGTCTTGTTTATATAGAAAGTTTATTTTTACTTACACTACAGGAGATTGTAGCATAGGGAGGAAGTTGTGGTTGCATAGTGTAGAAAGAGAAGTTGAGCTGTTCAGTTGAGCTTGCAGATGTTCTCACTGCACAGATTACAAACTGCGTGGTGCAGATTTTAAGCAAAGCATACAGGTAACTTTGATCTGAAGATTTTCATGAGCTCTTGGCGAGAACAAACGAGCCCGCAGAACAGATACACCTGAAAACTTTTACCGTAGGTGGGGAGAGGTCAGCGACTGGCCAAATCGCTGATTGTCTCCTGGGCGTGCGTGGAGGTCTCCACAGAAGGCAGAAATCTTTCCAAAGTTATAGTTTACTGGGTAGCCTATTACAACACGCCAGGCTTGAATAATTATAGGACTGCCAATCATGATTGTGAACAGACTCTGTGTGTTCTTAGGTTTCATGCGAGATTGACTGACTGCGCATGTGTTTTACATTTAAGCTGGGGGTGGGGTTTGGATACGGAACTATAACGACGAAATATGTTATGTTAGCCTTTTGACCTTTTTGCCATCGGTATCTGAAACCAAAGATTTTTTTTTTTTTTTTTTTTGACACTTGCCATGTTACAGCACCATCCAAGGATATATGTGGCTTTTCAGGAGGGAGACCATTGCTATCTGTTGTTCTCACCTCATCCTGGTGGTGGTTGTGCTGCTGCTTAGTCCACAACATAGTTACCCCTGCTTATTTCACAGTTAACCTTCCCTGAAGGTCCTTCCATTATCCACCATGTGTGGACGCGTTGGATAGCAGTACAGCTGTGCCCCACAGTATACCTGAGCAGGAGAACTGCATTCTGCAGAGCAAGGAAGTAGGATGCTGTGTTGCTTAGCCCTGATCTTGGTGTCTAGGCTTGGTTTCTTCTCTAGGGGCTTGGGCTTCTTGAACTATCCTGTCAAGGTTCTTCCTTTCTAATCATTCTCTCTAGCCTCCCTCTGAGAAAAGGAGCATGTTGGAGAGGAACTGCAGTCACTGCATAACTCTTTTAAGGGTTTTGACTAAGCACAGCTCTTTCCTCTCCCCCTTCCCCTCCACCATGCAAACTGTTTCCCACATCCCCCATAAGTGCTGTGCACAGCTCTGTTCTCTCATCTCTCCTATGTAGCATTCAGAACTGGTTTTTTTAGTGTTCAGTCAGTGAAAGTATGGCATACTGTTAATATGCCATAGATCCAGTGAATGGAGGTTGGGAATAAAGGCAGTAGTGGAAGCCAGTGCTCCCTGCTAACTAGTGTGACCCCTCAGAGTCAAGGTTGGTATAAGCGTATGGAAAGGCTGCAACAGCTAAGTCAGGGAAGCAGTCTGTATAGTGTTTGAGTTCAGAAGTAGTTGTTGAATCTAGCCAGTTCCCTAGGCTTTACTTTTTGAAATTAAATTAGCTTATATTGATAAGAGTATAACAGGGAACCTACTGTACCTGTTCCTGAGAGAGAGCAAAGGGAGGCAAACTGCACGCAGGCAGTCAAGAGGAGGGCAAGCCATAGCAGGATAGGCAGTCACAGCCCTTTAAAAGGAGAAGTGCCTATTACTGTGCTATACCAGGGGTCAGGCTCTAGGCACTGGCTGGGCTCAAGGGCCCAGAGCCTTTGTAGGACAAAACCGGGAGGCCAGGAACCATGAGCGAGGGGCATGGAGTGGAGACCCCAAGATACTGAATTGACAGACACCTGTGAGAGGCAAAACAAGGTTCAGAGACTGATAGCCTGTGAGGGGTGAACTCAGCCCAGGGACACAGAGTGGGAGACAAGGGTCAGAAACTCCAGAGCCAGGATTGACAGGGCTGGGACCAGGATCCTAGCCCATTATGATGGGCTGGACAGCAAGGGGCCAGCCAGAGAACAGGGGCAGAAGCCAAAAAGGCTGAGACTGCCTGAGCACAGTTTGCCTCCATTTGCTCTCTCTCAGTAACAGGAATCAGAGGTTCCCTGTTAGAAAAGGGAATAACTCTATGGCAGATGTGGAAAAAAAAAAAAAGTGCTTTACCAAAAGAGACAGTGTGTTAGTTCAGCCTGGCTCCACAGTGTCTGTATGAATCATATGGTTCAGCGGGGCTTTTTGGCACTTTTATCTAAAGTTGATTCAATTAGCTATTAGATAAGAGCCAAAAAAGCTCCACTAAAGTGCCTGATCTATACAGATGCTGGGTGAACCGGGTCCAACTAACGCAATGTCTCTTCTGGGTATGCACTGGGCTTGATGTGGGGGTGCCCTGAGTTTAAAGTAAAGCATGTTTTCAGGGCTGGGCGTTGTTAACATCTGTAAGCAGACAGTGTGTGTGTGTGTGTGTGTGTGTAATATATGTGTGTGTTTCAAAGCTGCCCAATTGCAGATGTTACATGAATGAATGTGATCAATGTGGAGTTTGTGTTGACTGTTGCTCCTTAATGGCAAAGACCTGAGAAAGTATGAGAATTTCCACAACAAAATTAACAAATGCTTGATCAAAAAAGAATATAATAGAAAATTCAAAGTTGTCTGAAGAACTGGTGGGTTTTACTGAGGGACCAGTTGAGACACAGAAACAAGCAATGACCTACCCACTGTCAAATAGTCGGTCCGTGGCAAAAATTGTCCTGACTTGCAGTTTATACATTCAAAAGGGTGGCTCAAATTGACTCTGAAAGTTGCTTCATGCTGTTTTCTACCAGCATTACCTTTAATCCAGTTGGCCTTATCAAGGGAACAGTGTGCTCATTGCATAATAAAATTTTGATCTCTGTAATTTCTATATCTGATGCATCCAAATGACAGTGACAATCCCCATATAGGCTTTAGTCAGCCCATCTTTCCTTTCCTCCCCAAAGTTAAGTGCAGCCTGATTTAGGAGTGCTCTGTTCAATAAAGTGCTTTTTAGTTTTGCCCCAACTGGAAGCACTAACATAAGTATGCAGCTAAAAGTTGCACCTCATGGGTGAGCTTGTAAAGAGTTTGTCTAAGCTGCTGCTCTGTCCTCTTTGTTATTCCAGGTAAATGACCCTGATGCTGGACTGTGGATAGTGAGTATGACTGCAAACACATGCCAACGGTTGGGGAATCTGGAATGCTTTGTTGGAGATGATCCTAAATTCTCCTTGTTACATGTAGCTGGTGCCTATGTAGCAGCTATGCTGGAGTTAAGTTTCTGTCCTATTTCCTTTTACAATCCCCTTTCTCAGAGATTAATAATGGCTCTTTCTGTTGGGGTCAGCTAAAGCCTTGATGCCCTTGTTATTAATGTGTGAGTGATCTCAAGCTACCTGGAATGGGTTCTGAAATTCTGCCTAGAATAGGTAACGTTTGCTTTCTGTTTCAAATGAGGCTTGCATCCAGTATCAGTGAAACAATAGGCCCCCTTTTAAAATGTCACCTCTGGGGAATATAATTTTCCCTATTAACAGTTACAGGGGATGGGTAAAAAATTGCTCAAGTTCTATTGTCCACGTGCAACTTACATGATTTTTCTTTCCACTTTAATATTTATCCCTGCCTTCTATCAATTTGCTCTGAAGTAAGCAATACTTATCACTTCTTTTTCTTTTCCTCGGGCACCTCCTGACCTATTTGCATCCAGGTCTGTTATAATCATTCCAGATCAGGGGTCAGCAACCTATAAGAACAGTGGGATGCTGCTTGCCTTTTCCCCTCACCCCCAAGCTCCACAGCCTTCCCTGCTCTATGCCAAGTGCTAATCCTGTTCTCCCCCATGCCCTACAGCAGCTCAGCTTACCTACGCCACCAAGTGCTGCCGATTCCTGTTGTTGAAGGCAACAGGGAGTGCCAGATTCAATCAGGATGGTAACTGGAGGCTGTAGTAAAGTGGTGACAGAATGACCCTAGGAACAAAGCAGGGAGGGTTGGGGTACTGCAGAAGAAATCATATGCACACAGCAGAGGTGCATGGTACAGAGAGCAAAAGTTACCCTTGCCACTGCATGCTGCTGATCCACCCTGTTGTTGACACCAGTCTAATCTCTACATGGACTGGATCTGCCCTGTGAGTTGTAAGTTGCCAACACCTGCTCCAGATCACCTGCTTTTCTGCATGGTGTCAGTTATCTGGATGGGGTATTGATGCTTCCTGCACCTACCTGTCTTTTGTGACAAGATATTTTTGTCTCATTATCAGGTGGTCTATTCTATACCGGCTGCCCTCACACTGCTTGTGGGCTGTAGACCATCAATTACAGGTATGATGTTGGTGTTCTGAATAAAGTTGCTTTTCTCATCCAGAAATTAGCTTCCTTTCTCTTGCACAGTGAAATGAAAATTCAGGGCTTATCAGGGAAATGTGCTCAACGGTCCTTGACTCCAGGTACCAAAAGTTCCCATTCCCCTGAATGATGATAACTATCTTGCTGTTTGCAGGTAGACTGCTCAGGAATGGATGTAGCCCATGGGGCTGTGCATAAAATTTAAAACACGGAAACATTTTTGTTATTGAATTTATACCCTAATATTTTACTTTTGGTATGCAGAGAATGGCCTGAACACGAGAGGGAGAGAGACAGGAATGACTATGCTCTAAACTTGGCTCTGCCACTGGCACTAGTACATCAGTGAACTCTCTTTTCCAATTTGTAAAATTGGAATGGTCCTTTGAGGGAGGGCTGTGAGGATTAATGTTTGTACATCGTTTTGGAGATAGAAATTTTTTGTTAAGTATCAGGCATTCTGAATACTGCACAAGGCACATATAAAGCAATGTATTCTTTATCAGTTATGATATGCCATGGTAGGATTTTTAAAGTTGTGTTGATTAGGCGAAGTTATCTGCTGGTTTGGACTGATACAGCTGTATGTATGTCAGGCCAAAATTTGGTACAGAAAATATCGGTAAGATTTATACCATTTACAAGTATTAGAAATGTGTCTGTGATTTGTTTGAAGTATATTTTTGTAGGCATAGTCTATATTTTAGCTGAATAAATCTTATTTTGCTTTAACAAAAAATAATGAAAATTCCAAAAAATTAAATTCTTGAAGACTGCGCACATTGTTTCTCATCTGCAGTAAGCTACATCAGCTCTGTTTCCCCAAATGCTGTTTGTTTCAGAAATATGAAGGTTTAGTGTATAG
Organism: Crocodylus siamensis; assembly: GCF_052110815.1. Classification (NCBI taxonomy): domain Eukaryota; kingdom Metazoa; phylum Chordata; order Crocodylia; family Crocodylidae; genus Crocodylus; species Crocodylus siamensis. The sequence goes on from NC_143402.1 coordinate 50,143,669, forward strand.
AAAACAGAAGCACAACAGTTACTGCTGAGAGTTACATACCAGTACATCACACACATACACAGCTCTCCTGTGCTGTTTACAACTTTAGCATTGCAACATTAGGATGGTCCAGAGAACCTGAAAGTGAAATTGAGAAGCCTATTATCCTTGTCCAAGCTGTGATAAACAGAAAAGCAAACATCATACACGTTGGGAAAAGAAATAGCTTTCCTACAATCCTTTAATTTAGATAGTCTAAAAGTTATTTGCAGCAAATAACTATGTTTCAAAGACATTTGGTTTTCCTAGATATTTTTATCTTGAAAAATTGTCCCCTTTAATAAATTCACTAGGACATGGATTGGCAACCTTTTTTGTTCGGGGGGATGGAGGGAGAGGCTGGTTGCCTGCTGTAGGCTGCAGATCTGCCCCAGAGAGCTCAAGTTGCCTGCGCTTATGCTCACAATGGATATCCAGCCCTCTGCAGTGAAAGAAGTCCGGGCAGGACAGAGCAGCAGGGAGGGCTGTGGAGGACAGTGCTGTCGAGGGTACAGGCAGCGCTGTGCAGTTGTGTGCCCTTAGCTAGGTCAGACCTCTTTGTGGGCTGGATCCAACCTGAGGGCAGTAGGTTGCCAACTCCTGCACTATGAAATAGTTGACACAGCTGTGGAAAGCCCAGATTCTTCCTCCATAGAGCTATAGCCAGTTTAGCAAAATTGTTAGTTTACCATTGAGACCTATTACCCAGTAAAAAATCACATAGATAATCTATTTTGCTAGTCCATAATGCTCCTTTCTGGAGTCTTCCAAGTATTCACTGCCCTAAAGAAATGCTAAGGTTTTCTATTTGTTGAATTTTTATTCCTGAGGTCATTCAAGGAACCACTTGCATCATTTGCTCACCTTTACCTTTCACAGCTCTTAGGAAAGAACATGTAATATGTGTGCCCCTTCTGATCTTTTGTGATTTTTCTACTTTCCTTGATGACAAGAGCCTGAAGACGTGGGATGTGAGGAAATTGTTTCTTGCTTTCATGAGGCTTCAACCTGTCATTTTTCACTGGTCTTTTCTGAAGTTATTGAATAGTGGGGTATATGTGTATTTCCTAAGGAGAAAAACATCTTTATAGCTGTGGAGTTGAATTTCTGTCTGCCCATGGTGTGAATTTTTCAGCAGTTCTTCCGAGCCTGCTTTCCTTCACTATCCGAAAATTTGGCTCCATAAAGGAACAAGTTCTGTTTAGGACTGGAACAAAAAAACCCTACATCTGCTCCCATATTGAGCCTGCACTTTGTTGTAAGGCTCCATCTTTCTTTGACTCTACTGCTTTACATTCCCAGAAATACAGGGAGTGCATCTTGAACTGTATGCTCCTACACAATTAGTAGTGCAGTCTATTCTTCTTCCCAGATAATGTTGTTTGGAGGACTCTGTCTGATCTGCACTCAGTTGCTTGTGTCATGGGGACCATTGCCTTGGGGTGCTCTTTGTTTGCTTATACACAAGCTAATATTTTGCATGAAGAGGAAGGCAGGTGAGTAACAAATCTGCTTTGTACACATTTGTACCCCAGTGTGTGAGGTAGGCTTGACCTGCAGCACTCCCAGTTAGTCAGAGCCTTACTTGTCTGGTTGCTGCAATGAGAGACTAGCCCAAACACTAAGTGGAGTCAGGCCAATGAAGAACAGTGCTGTGGTATTGCGAGTCCAGAATTTGTTGGTGAAAAGTTGACTGAAGGGCCAGAGGTCCTCTGACTGGCTGGACCCACTGTTCTTTCTACAGGGTCAGCCCACAGCAATGAGTAGGATTAATTTGGGCTTTGAAAACCTATAACACAGGCACTATGCATTTTAAAGCCCTTCGTATTCTGTTTCCAGAACTTTAAAATTAGAAATTGGGAGAGTTTCACAAGTTTCTTGTATTTGATTGTTACCATAGCCCTGTCGGTCTGGACTTGAATTCTGCTAAGCCCTTGAAGTCACTCCTGCTGAACTAGGGGAAGAAGGTGGAAACCTCTCACTAGGCAAAGAAACAAATATTCCTTCAATTGTTTGTATAACTAAGGTGCTTGCTTGTGTGTAGAGTAAAATATGTGATGTCTCAGACTCCTGTATAAATGGGAGACACCTGTGGGCAAGTGGAGCACTAGTCCTGGGCACTCACTTTGAGAACGTGCCAGAATGGCAGCTCTCTGGGGAGTTCGTGGTGGTGTAGCAATAGCAGCATCCCTGGGCTATGGCTGTAACAGGGCCTCTGTGCCCCTGCTGTAGTAACGGCAGCAACAACAACCAGGCTGGGCAGACTGCTGTGTGCCAGCAGCAGCCAGGGACTGAGTTCCACCAGCCCCTGCTCACTGGCGGTCAGCACCCCACTTGCCACATGGCTGGTTTATGTCACATTTTAATTTGAACAGGTGGCATGCAGCTTGGCCTTTGATTGCATGATGAAGCTTATATGTCCACAGTCTACAGGCCTTGGGCTACATGACGCATGGCTCTAAACATCAGGCATAGGGAGCTGATGAATATCTGGCACAGTGGGATGTGTGATTGTTGGGATCCCAGGTAGTATTCCTCAGATCCCATTGCAAGATTAAATTAACATCTGATGTTTACTATAAAACACTGAGTAGAATAGAAAGTAGAAGTAAATATTTTGCGGATGCTGAAGGTTGCTGGGTGCAGGGAAGGGAAATCCCCTTAAGTTTTTTAAACTCAGATCCTGGTCCAAGATAACCGAACTCTTCTGAAAGAGAACATGCACACCTAGTGCTTTTTGCAGTTAATTATTTTTATATGCAAATACTGTAGTAACTTTTTTTTTTCCCCCCCCCTCTAGGGAGTTATCTGGTCTGGTGATTATTACAGTATGGATGAGTCTCTGTCGCAGTTCAGCAAAGTATGTCTTTCTAAGCCCTTTGTATGGGAAATACTATAGGGCTATTGAATTATGGTTAAATGCTCCCTGTTCTGGCCACCAGTGTATCTGTAGAAACCGTTTAAAATAGATGTTTAATAAACTATAATCTTAAAAACAAGGTCTACACAATTGGCAGGGTGTCAGGCCATGGGCTGAGACAATCTTATGGTCAGGTTAGCAGTTGATCAAGGACATAAAGGGCTCAGGTGGGCATGAGGTGCAAGGCAGCAACATCTGAAAAAGCTCTTGCTGGAACTCAAAGCGAGTGGGAGAGTTTGATAGTAGGCCTGTGCGAAACGGAAAGTATTTGCTTTGGATTCGGCAATTTGGAGGGACAGTAATTCGAATCACTGTCCCGATTTGATTTGGCCAGATCTGAATCCAAAGATATATTCAGCACTGACTCTTATTCAGCAATAGACTATACAGGGAGGCAGTGCCAGCGGGAGCAGCTGGATGAGCCCTGGTTTGAGCTGACAGCCCTGGGAGAAGCCACAGGGGCTGGGGAGAGTGATCAAGGAGCTGGGGGAACAAACGGGCTTCCCTCCATCTCCCGGTTCGATCCTCCAGCTCCCTGATCATCCCCCTCCCCAGTCCCCCTGGCTTCTCCCAGGGCTGCCAGCACTGCCTGCCTCACCCTGGTGAGGGGGCAATCATGGGAACAGCCAGACAAGCTGCAGCTTGAGCTGGCAGCTCTGGGAGCAGCTGCAGCAGCTGGGGGACTGAACCAGGAACTGGGGGGAAGCCCCTGTTCATTGCCCCTCAGTTCCTGGTTCAATCCCCCAGCTCCTCGATCACCTTCAGGCCACACGGCTTTTCCTGGGGCTGCCAGCACTGCCTGCCTCGCTGCAGTGGGGTGCAGCCAGGGGAGCCATGGCTTCTGGGGCTGCCGGCTCAAGCCAGGGCTCGTCCAGCTGCTCCCACCAGCACTGTCTAGTGCCTGCATGTACAGCCTATGGCCAAATCTCTCCAGATTTCTCTGAATTGATTCAGAGGCTTCTGATTCGATTCAAACAGTTTAATGGGTCTCCCGATTTTGATTTGGATTCAGAGATTCAGCCACCAAATTGAACCAAATCTCCAAATCAAATCAGCTGCCAAACCTTCGCACAGCTCTATTTGACAGCCCTCACATCAAGGGCCCATGCTTCCTATTGTTTCCCCCAGGTGACCTGGTTCCCCACTGGGTGCCTCATGGGAGGGCCAGCTGGGATGCAGTCAAGACAAGTGCTTTGATTACTACTGTTGCCCCAAAGATTAGAAAGTTTTAAGAGCCAAGGGTGTTCTACCAGAGCTGAGCTGAAGAGTGAAGACCCAAGAATGAGCATCCTGTGCAGTACTCCATACCAGACACAAAAACGAGCTTTCAGCACTTGCAAATAGTGGTTCTCAACCTCTATGGACTTGAGGCACCCCTCCATAATTTTTGTGACTTGAGTGACACCAATTTCAAAAACTATTTTATATATTACAGAGCTTACCTCCTTAAACAGGGACTGGGAAGCAGGGGTGGGGGGGATCATCCAGACAGGCACAAGCTGGAGCCTGGCTTATCTGCTTAATTTTATCGGCTTACCTCCTCATGGCTAACAGCACCCTTCAAAGGTTCTGGTGGCACCCTGAGAATCGCTGTCTCAATTTACTTCACTATTTAACTAGGAAGAGTTAGGTATGTTACTCCATAAGCATTTAAAAAAACCACAGCAGAAAAAAGCGGGGTGGTGCATGTACACCACCAGAAAGCACAGTCTGGCTGGCCAGGTTCTGAATGCCCAGACCACTGCCCCTGCTGCCCTGGGAGGCCCCCAGGACCCCAGGTAAGGCTGTCGGGGCTAGCCCAGATGCTGGCCCCAACCTCTGTTATCCACCTAGGGCAATTAGCCACATGCCAAAATACATGTACTGGGGCATGCCTGGGGACAGCTTGCAATGGCACAAATATATGCTACTTCTATTTTTCCCCAGGGAAACGCACTTTCCCACTCCTGGGGACGAGCTCATAGTAACTATTCCTGCCATTAGAAAATGCCATCAGGCCCTCAATTTTTTAAAGGACTAAAATGTATCCTTATTTAAAAAAGAAGCAAAATATAGGGGTTTTTTCCTATCTGGTAGCTATTTCCATTGCTGTATCTTTACTGATTCCTATAAAGTGCAGCATTATGTGTTTTTCTTATTTAAACTAGATCAGTGTTTATTTTTGATCTTACACGGTTATCTGGAAAAAATAAAATGTGGGGAGTCTTTGTATGGAAGTAGGGAGAGAGGGGAAATATCTACTGAAAGAAGGGGCAGGGTGTTAAACATTCCTGCAAGTATGGCCTTAAAAGAGTGTTTTTGTTTGTTGGGGTGGTGATCTTGTTCTGGTAGAACTTGTGCTGTTGACATATATTACATTTCTATTATGGGGTTCTGGTGACATAACTGTGTTGACATAGCTATTGTGGCAGAGGCTGTCTAGTGTAGACAAGTCTAGAGAGCAAGTCTTATGTCACCCCCATACATTTATGATTGTTTGTTTAGATAAGTTTGATCTGAAATAACAATACTGCTTTTTGCTTTTCATTTTAGAAATCCACTTGGAGGAATTCGTCTATTGGTTGCAATTTCTCTTTCTCTCATTCCTTTTGTAATGTGGCTGTACATTTACGTGAACAAAGAAGTGCGATCATCTTGGCCAACACACTGCAAAACAGTGATTTAACTACATGGGAAGAAACTCACACAATAAATATTTTAACATTTATTTGCTTTCAACCTTTGGTTTTTAGTTGAAAATTGGTATCGGAACCAGACGGACTGCAGCATTGAAAACCTTAAGCACTTTGAAACTTTAAAAATGCAATTTGAAATTTTCAGTGGTCACATGAGAGAACTTGAATTTTGGCAAAATCAGTAGAAAATATGCCCAGATCTGCAAAATTGTGTCTTGCCTGGCACCACTGACTATCTGGTTAGCAGGACCTGGAAGAGGGGCTGGGTGATAGTGGTGAGGTCTGTCAGGGTGGCACAGCCAGTGTTACAGCTCTGCTAGCTCTGCCTCTGACACAGCCCAGTGTTCTGGCCACAGAACAAGGGCCCCGCATTACTGTTCAGGCTGTTGGATCGCAGACTCTTGTCCATGGCCTGATGGCCAGGTGAGAAGCCCTACCCCTACAGCTAGAACATTGGCAAGAACCAGTGTCCTGGTTATGGGATCTACAAACCCAGTCCTTGTGGGGTCAGGGGCCCTGATCAGAGTTCTGCCCATGTGCCCTCCTCTGCCCCTAGTCCTTGCTCCACTGGATGCCCAAGAACAGCCCTGGTTTTTGTGGAGTGGTGGAAAGCTCTGCTTGCTCCTTCCCTGCCCCATGGGATACCTGGGGACAGCCTCACTTGGGTAAGGATGAGGGGACTCCCTGCCAGTGGCAACAAAGACTAATAGGGGGAGGGGTTTCTGCACCCTATCAGCTTTGCCATCACAAAAGCAGCTGCAGCATGCACAGTTTGCAGGCTGCCCTGTCCCCACTGCTACCCAGGGGCAATGGAGACAGGGCTGTTATATAGCAGCCAGGTGATGCTTGGGCAAAGAATCTGGCATTTCCTGGTTCCAGGCTGCTTGTGCACCAACAAGTTTAAGGGGTGGGTAACAAAGCATTTGAGGGCAGAGGGGGATGACTAGAGGGGGTTTTGTTACCCTATCAGTCCCTACCACCACTTCAGCTGCTCTACCCCTCTTGCTGCCTGGTGGCAAGGGGAACAGCATAGCTTGCAAGCTGTTCCAGGTAGCTGTTTCCAGACAGCATCAGGGACAAGGCAGCGCTAGCTTCCTGGGGTATTTTCCAGGCTGCCCTACCCCCCACCCCCTCTCTGAGGGGGAACTTTAAAAGCTAATCTGCCAAATTTCCTTTCTTGTTTCACATCAGACAGTTTCTGGCTTATAGAAACTAAATATACTTAATCCCCCATAAGGCACGCTGGGACTAGAGACATTTTCCATCTTGGATAGGTTTTGGAAGCTAGTGCTTTATAAGTGAGAAAAGGTGCTTCTGGTGCTTGGGAAGCCAGAAACAGTCAGCACTCAAGCATTCTCAGACAGTGACTTTTAGGTGTGGACAGGTTGCTTTGGTAGGAAAAGCAGAAACCAGCTCCAAGTTCTATAGCCTTTTCTGTCAGTTCACCAACATTAACACCAGTTTGTCTGGAATGAGCTTAACTAGTTCACTGTCAAGCCTCTCCCTCAACCAGATGCTGGGGAAATATCTGGGTTTCAATTTGTCTCCTATATATAGTAATAACATGACAGCCCTTGTTTTGCCATCTTCAGTACCACATAAACAGGAGCAGTGACAGACTAAGTATGGGTAAACAATGTTTAATAGCGCCTGTTAGAAATTCTTGTAAAGAAAACAGAAAGTGCTCAAATCTGATCCTCTCTGTTAGGATGAACAACATAAGCTCATGAGCAATAACATCAAAGGCTACTTGGAGATCTAAGAGAACTAGCACAGACGCTTAGTCTGTCCAGTCAATAAGAATAAGTAAATATGTGCATCATAGATTGAAAGAGGTTGAGAAAGTCAGAACATTTTGAATAGTTGAAGACTTATCACTCAGTCATACTTCATACTTCTCAAACCTTCCCCTTAAAGTGGCTTGTGTTGCTCGTGGCTGCAGAAAATTAAAAAATTAAAACTGAGATTGAAGGAGAGAGCAACCTTAGATGTTGCCCACAGCACATTACTTGTTCAGGGTTGTCCAAGAGTCAAAGGTTGGGAACCACTGCCCTAAAATATAAAGGAGCCAGTTGTGGCTGCTGTGGTCCTTGGGTGCTTGTATATGTGACAAAATTTGCCTGAAAAGCATCTTAATTGCTCTTTTGCACCGCTTCAATGGCACTGCTATTTACATGTTTGGCAGCATATTCCACTTTAATTTTGTGACGATGTACCTGTTCAGTGGTGTAGTTTGCTTTAAATGACTTTATTACATAGCAAGGTAAAACCCAGCCAAGGTATTTTAGTTTGCTACGAAACAAAGTGCGATGGTGCATGGGTGGCTGTAAGTTGACATGCTTAGGGAAGCTTGGGCTTGACGGGCTTCCAGAGCCCCGTGCACTGTCCCTGTCACCTTCTCCCACCACCAGCACACCCAGCTGCCTTGCTGCTGCCTTGCCACTGTGCCCCAGGGGCAAGCCAGCTTGTTCCTGGGCAGTCCCAGGCAGTGGGAAGGTGGCAGGGACTATGCATGGGCTGCTGGAGCCTACCTGCCTCTCCCATGGCTGGGGGGCCAGCTGCTGGCAGGCCAAGCGATCCCTGAGTTGTGGGGGACCCCAGCCCTTTCCCCTGCAGCAGCTGTGCCCCCCCCCCCAGGTGGCACTTGCCTGCTAGCACATGGCCCAGGCAGTCCCAGGGGGTGCCATCAACATGAAGGGAAGCACTGGGCCCCGCGTGGCTTGGGAGCTGTGGGACCTGATGGCAGCTCGTGCAGGCAGGCTCCATTGAGGAAAAAAAATGGGGGTGAGGAGCCTAATCTTTTTTTAATTTTCTCCCAGAGCCTGCCTCCCTGAGCTGCGCTGGGCCCAGTGCTTCCCTCCACAGCTGTAGCACCTCCTGGGCAGCACCCGTCTGCTAGCAGCCCACCTGGGTGGTCTGGGGGGATGCTGCAGCTGTGGAGGGAAGCACCGGGCCCTGCACAGCTCAGGCAGGCAATCAGGCTCCAAGAGGCGGAAAAAAAGATCAGGCTCCTCCCTGTTTTTTCCCCCCCTCAGGGGAACTTGCACAGCCCAAGCTGCATAGGACCCAGTGCTTCCCTCCGCATTGGTGGCACCCCCCTACGACTGCCTGGGCTGGGTGCTAGAGGGCAGGTGTTGCCTGGGGGGTGCCACCACCATGTTCCCCACAGCTCAGGAACTACTTCGCCCGCCAGCTCCCCCCACCCACCCTGTCGCGGGAGAGGCAGGTAGGCTCTGGGGGGAAAAAAAGCAGCAGGGCCCTCACTGCTTTTTTTCTTCTGGTGGAGCCGGGGGGAGTGGGGGAGAGAGGTGGGTGAACTGACAGGGGGTCATGATGTACTGTGGTGCCACATTATGTCATGAAAGTCTCTAAATTGAAACTGGGTTTTTAAACAACACCAAAACCCACCAATTAAAAACCTACCATTTCAATTTAGGGAGAACTGAACCCCTGTTGCATGTACAAGCACCCTCGTAACAGAATCATGCACCAGCTCAGAATTGGGACTGATAGGTCACTGAGAAACAGCATGATCCAATGGCTCAAGTACTGGACTAGGAATCAAGAATCCTGTGTTCCATGCTCAACTCTGCTGCTGACTTACTGTGAAACCCTTAAAAAGTCATTACACCAAATTGTGCTGCTGTCTGTTTGTCTTCTTAGAAATGCATTTTCTAAGAATTTACAAGTAATTTGCTAATGAATTATTTTAAAATGGGTCCTTCAAGAAGCATAGCACCCTGTCAGAGCTTTTTTGTATCCATTATTATTAATGGAATATCAGGCTTTTTAAATTAATATGGAAAAAGTTCACTAAGATCTTATGCATAATTTGAAGAAATATTTTGAAGTACTTGGTCTTTTTCTTGATGTTATTCTTAACTGGAAGTTACTTCTACAGAGCTGAAAATTTCTCTGAGGGAGAATACTGTTTTATGAAAAGCTGCCATCTCTTATTCTTTTCAGGAGGACTTAAGCCAGAAGCTTTCTTTAGCAAATATGGACACTGCCACAATTAACCTGTTCCTCATTGTTTCTTTGGTGAAAGTGAACAGTCCTCCTTCAGCACTGCTTTTGTTCATTCTCATTGGAAGCATGGGAGTTGCAGCTATTTTGAAAGAAAACATCCTAACTCTGAATAATATTTGTCTTCTGAACAATGGGAGACTGTGGATATTCTCCAAGAGTCATTATGAATTTTTAAAGAATTTTTTTGGCGTTGGCCACTACTGACAAATTTTCAGCTGTGAAAAACACTGGCAGGACTGACTGTCAATCCCAATTTTTTTTTGTTAGGGTCTATTTTCAAACCCCTGCAGATCAGAGCTGTTCTGTTGTTCATTTATTCCCATTTAATTCTGGTGCTGTCTGCAAATTTGACAATGTAATTTTCACCAAGTGATTGCTGAATGAAGACAGAAACAAAATGACTATGTGGATTTGTGGGAAGGTCAAAAACATTTTAATAGTTTTATAGAAGATCAAGGTCTGGCCTCAACTAGCATAAGGGTCACTGTTTGAATAGTGAAAAATGCTTCACTGAGACTCAAGCAGTTCTGCAAACTCAGTATGAGAGCTGATTTAATTTAGGCTTAGGATAGACTTGTAAATATCCTTATTAGACCATCTTCTGATCTCAGATGTACCAGTATAAATTTGGAACAGATTTTGTAAAATTAATTGACTTATTCCAGGTTAAAGCAGATCAGAATCTGTCCCCTTTTGTTCATTTCCTCCAGCAGCGGTACAGAAGTCTAACGTGATCTTCCTAGTAACGCACATCCTATGGTAATTTTATAAGTTTGTAACATTTCAGTTGTCTCTAGCACTTGTTGAGCTTTTGTGCATCTCACAGTGATTACACTATACCAAATCTCAAGGCCATATCTCCAGGGTTCAGAAATTTCAGTGTCTTTGGCTGCAAATACCAAAACATTCACATTTAAGTACCTAAAACCGGATCTCAATCAATGATTAGGCAATCAATACAAACATGCACCTCTCCTTTACCTCCCAAAATACCAAAACTCAAAGGAGAGGGATTTTCAGGTATGCTAAGCAGCTGCAACTCCTGTTAATTAAGGAAGGAAACTCCTGCCACACTGAAGAATTGTCAAGGTTGATGACTGAAAAGTATCTGAATTATTGTTAACTCAGGTTTACATTTTATAAGTGTGACCAATAAAAATGCATTCAAGTCCTTGTTACTCTTATCAGAGTTCCCTATATGTTGCTTGTGCCTGCTGTGTCACAACAACTAACAAAGGCTGCTTACAGATGTAAAAAAAAAAATAAAAATGGCGCTTTACTATGAACTTGGCATGCCCCTGTGCTGAGCCCAGCATGTGTCCATCGCATTAGTTCAGGGATGGGCAAAATGCGGCCCGTGGGCCAGATGCAACCTGCCAGGCCATTCTATCTGGCCCGTGGGGCCCCTAAAAAATTTAGAAAATTAGTATTTATCTGCCCCTGGCTGCCTGTCATGCAGCCCTTGATAGCTTGCCAAAATGCAGTAAGCAGCCCTCCTCCCAAAATAATTGCCCACTCCTGCATTAGTTGGACCCAACTTGCTCAGTGTCTGTACAGATTGGATGCTTCAGCAGGGCTTTTTAGGCACTTTCATCTCATAGCTGACTGAATCAGTTTTAAAGTGCCAAAAATCCCCGCTGAAGCACCCAATCTATATAAACACTGAAGAGCTGGGTCAAACTAACACGGTTTTTTTTCATGTCTGTCAGCAGCCAAAGTGTTCACAGTTAGATGTTTCAAGAAGTTACTCAAAACTAGTGCATTTAAATACAATTATTTACTATTCCCCTCAATTCCCTTATAGAATTTTTTTTTCTTTTGCAGATCCAGAACTTCCAAAATCCAGGATTGAAGAAGGAAACCAGATTTTAGTTATCAAGCTTGAAGAGGTAAACACTGTTTTACATAAATGGGAAATGTGAAGAACTCCATGGCTTCAGTGGGCACCTGTTATTAGTAAACAGAGCATGGTACTGCAAATGCTCAGTTTTGTATTAGGTCTATCCTTCTGTGTTCAATAATACATAACTTTGTCTGGAATTCTACCTTTCCCCTTTAATATCATTTTATCTTCATAGACATATATAGTTCCAAAGGCATGGCTTTGTGGTGGAGTTTCAATAATTCCTTCCACAGTAAGATGATGGACTCCATGAGTATCTAGACAATAACCACCATCATGGAGGTGGCCTGCGAGAAAACACACCACACATTGATGAGAGTGGATGATGGAAAGGGCATCTTTATAATTCCAAGCAAGGCAAACGTCGTTTGTAGAGCCTGGATGAATGGGAAGGTGACCTGCAATTGAGAAGAAAAAAAAAAGAGAGGGAGACAGGACAGTGTTTCAAAATAGTAAAGCAACCACCATATCCCTGCTACTTGGATATAAAGCTTTCAAGGAACTGGATATCCTCTGCAGGCTTCTGCCCTGACCCAAGTTCTCAGTAGGTCTTTCCCTCAAGTGTCAGTGCCTTTCCATCCTTATGAATTTTCAAGACTCAGCAACATTTTTTCTTGTCCCAGGACCAGACTTAGCATTCATCCACTACAGCAACTTCCTTCACTGAGCAGTGACCTATTCCCCACCTTACGTAGAGCCCTCTGAAATCCACAGCATTCTTTCATATGCTTATACAGTACATATTTACTCTTTGAGGTGTACATGTGAATGGAAAACCATAAGTTTGATATACCTACCTGCAACTAAAACTTTCTCTCTATTTTTATCGGAAGCTGTAAGAACCTCATTGAACCAATCCAACTGAGGTTGGCTAAATCCTCCATTGAACTTCACAAACTGACACTCATCAAGTCCTGTAACAAAGAGAGAAGATTAAGGGCACAGACACAAAACAGCTGCTTCCCTACTTATTTTAGTGTCAATCTAGGCTCAGAATAAACAGTTTTTTGCCCTTGCAGTACACAAAAATAAAAACCTCTGGAGTAGATAAGGGAAAATGATTTGCTAGTAATTTTGCTGCAATTGACATTGCCATATGCCCAGGATTTCCAGTTTTGTGTCTCAGCATCCTAGCATGAGGATTTCCGAGTTGGCAGTTACACATTAGGCCCTTCTGTGTGTCCTGTTCCAAATGCCACTGTCTCAGCTCTTGCCTAAAAATGTCTACATGAGAAACAACAGCTCCCGTAGATTGAGAACTATATAAAACTACAAGTATGATTTTTTTCAGATGACAATGGCTATCTAATGGAAGGAAATAATACGGAAAGTAAGATACCATCTGTATACAGAGCCCCAGACTCCAAGGAGACATGCAGAGGAATCCAATGAGATGCACTTAAAGACTCAGAATTACAGGTAGATTAATATGGGTGTTTTAAAAGATACTTTACATACAGGGTTCCCCCTTTTGGAGAGGAAAATGCTAAAGTGTCCCTGCCTGCGATAGACACCATTTCTGCAGGCAGGGCCATGCAGGGAGCCAATTGTGGCTCTGCCCCAGGGCCCCAGCCCCTCACTGTCACCACCACCCTGTGATCCCAGAACCTTATCTAAACACCTTATCAACAGAGCCATATCAAGTCTTCCACTCTGTGGTTTCTGTAAAGGTCCACAGTTCAAAGAGTCCATGCTTCAGAAAGTATAGTCACTTCAAGGAGACACTTGTCATGTTTGTGTTAACACTGACATTAAAAGTGAGTTTGAGCCTTGGGAAGAGTGCCATGGTTCCAGAACCTTAATAGCCCATTCTATTCCTAAGGCATCTGGTTCTAGAAAATAGGGTCTAGCCCTGGGTATCTGAAAAAAAAAATTCATTGAGTGCAATTTTTCCCAAATTCAGCATGCAGAAAGCCTCAATTGCTGAAATGCAGCTGCTGAAGTCTAACTGGCAGGCAGCTTTTAAGCTCTGTTTGGCTTAGGTATTCATGCTTGCATGACAGATATCATGCATCCCCAGTAAGTTATTTGGAATGCAGAGGGCTCCTGTTGGAAAAGTAGAGCCAAACAATTTGAAAGAAACAAAGGGCATCAAACCCCTATATCCAGAAAGCCCAGGCTATGACTGTTCAGTTCACCAGTGAATCATACTCCCAAAGCACTGGTGGAATTTAGATGAAGGCATATTAAGGGTAGATCTCAAAAGCCATAACCAATTATACCCTGGAAAATAGTACCTTCAAAGTACAGAACTAGGGCTGTCTGAAAAAAAGTTGTGCAGGAAGTGGCATCCAGCCTCTGTACTGACTTAGATGACAATATCTCTCAGCATAAACTAAAGTACTGATGTTGAACTGCATAGCTCAGCCCTTTGTCCCAGGCATCAGTGGATCTGTCTAAGCACTGCCCAAACTCCTTTTGCATTCCTATGCTTTAATAATGTAATCCTTCAGATTATGCAAAAGATCAGTGCCAGAAATGGTAAAACCTGTGATAGGATAGTCTCAGAAAGTGCCAGAGCAACAATGGTTGAAAAATAAAATCCGTGCTGCTTACATGGGACAATCTTTGCCTGACTGCACTTGAGAGAACCTACTTGCAAACATCCTGGGGGCAACTGAGGCAACTTGCATCAGACCTCAGGAAGAGGCTTGTGCCTCAGTGGACAAAACCCATTTACCATCTAATGAAGGTAAATGAAGGACTCCTCCTGTACTAGAAGGCTGTCACCCAAGAATGGGAATCCTGCCCATAGCATCATTAGTGAATGCACCCCACTGCACATTGTGGTATCGGCATGAACTAGGGCAACCAAGCTCTTGGTGATCTATGAAGTCATATTTTAAGTTAACTGTGAGTATTTCTGGTTGGTGGGCAAGGGAGATTGATCCATCTTCTGCATCCGCCAGCTGTGCTGTGTGCCATGCGTTACCTAGAGCAGTGGTTCTCGGGGGGTTTTGTTCCAGGACCCATTTGTAAACATCAGTGGCAAGTTGCACCCCAGTGCCCCTCACTCCCAATCTGCTGCCCCCCAGTGTGTGTGGGGGGGGAGGGGGGCAGGCTGGAGCTCTGCCAGCCTGCGAGGGCAAAGCCTCGGTCCTCCACATTTTTCTCCCGTAAAAGAGAACCCATTTCTGAAGTTTGTTCTCGACCCTTTCATTTGTTCTTGCACCCCACTTTTTGGGTCCACGACCCACAGGTTGAGACTGGCTGACCTAGGGGGCTGTTCAGATCCTCATTTGGGTTCTTCTCTTTCAGGAGCTTCAGGGCATGCTGGTATTTCTGAGAAAACTTGTCCCACCCGAGGACACTCAAGTCGTAGGCGTCGAGCATAACAAAGCGGAAGCCCGCGGCGGGACTGAAGTGATAGGCGTAGCAGGCGTCTGCCCCGGCGGCCGGGCCCGGGGCGCCCCGGGGCGCGCTGTTGAGCTCGGAGCGCAGCAGGTACTCGCGGCTGAAGTTGTAGAGGTCGTGGTTGCCCCAGGCGTGGTGCACGGGCGCGCGCAGCTGCGCCAGCTCGCCCAGGACGGCGCGCAGGGCCGGCTCCGAGGCGCCGCGCTGCGCGTTGAGGCCGTCGATGAGGTCGCCGAGCTGCAGCACGCAGGCCAGGGGGCAGCGCTCGCCGTTCCACGCCCGCACCGCGCTGCGCACGCGGCCCAGCCCGCTCCGGTAGTAGCGCCGCGCCGTGCGCCAGAAGTTGTAGCCGTCCTCGGCGTCCGCGTACTGCACGTCGGCGATCACCCCGAAGCAGAAGCGCGGCGCCGGGGCGTCCCCCATCGCCGCCGGGCCCGGGCGGGGCACGAGCGACCGGCCCGCGGGGGCGCGCGTGCGCCGGCAGCGACGCGGAGACTCTGCGCCTCAGCCCGCTCGGCGACGCGGGCGCTGCCGCGGCCCCTGCTCCGCCCCGCACCCGCCGTCAGAGCAGCCGGGCCCGGCTGGGGACAGGACGCCAGTGACGCGGCGGAAGTGGCTGCTGGGAACCAGAAGCCGCAGGCAGGGCGCCGGGGCCGGAAGCGGGAGGTTCGCGATGGCGGCGCGTGCGCTGGGGCTGCGGCGGCTGCCGCTGCTCTGCTGCCTGCTGCGGCCTTGCGGCGCGGGCAGCACCGGGAGGCGGCTGGTGAGGGCCGGGCCGGGCCTGGCCGGGGCCCTCGCGCTCCCCCTCCCCCTCCCCGCGGGGTTAGGGCGACAGCGGGATGCGGCCGCCTGACTCCGCCGTCTCCTTCCTCGCAGGCTCTCGCTGCCGGGCCGCGCTGGGACCTCCTCGGCCCCCCGCGGCTGGCGCGCCGCCTGACCACGCTGCCGCCCGAAGACGTGCCCAGGACGCGCCCGTCCAAGCCGGGGGTGAGAGCGTAAGAGCCGCCTTTGCCCGGGGCAGGGCGCGGGCCCGCCTGGCCACTTCCCCGCGTGGCGCAGCTGCAGGAGGAGCAGGTGCTGCGAGTGAGGGGTTTCTCTGCTGCTCCTCTCTGCCCGGCTGCGCTGCCTTTCGGGTCTAGGGAGTTCTGCTTCAGAGGCTGCGCCCCTGGCTCCCAGGCCCAGCTGCTGCTGGGGGGGGTCTTTCCTCCAAAAATGTATCCAGTCCTTTTCTGAATCTGACTTAACTGTGTCAGCTCCCACAACATCTGGTGGCAGCAAGTTGCACACCTGAATGAGACTCTGGGGAAACAGAATTTCCTTTTGTTAGTTTTAAACTGCCTGCCTGTCTGCTGGCTTCATTTTGTGACCCCGCGTTCTTGTCCTGGGAGAAAGTAAATAGTAAATCCCTATTTACTTTTTCTTCACCATTTAGTAGTTTGTAAACCCTCATCATGTCCCTCAAGGGTGTTTTCTAACCAGAACAGGCCTAATCTCTTCAGTCTCCCCGTATGAAGCTCCTCCATAGCACTCATCATCCTTGTTGCCCTTCTCTGCACCTTCTCTAGTTTTTCTATATCGTTTTTGAGGTGTGGAAGCCAGAACTGGGCACAGTATTCAAGGTGTGGACGCACCGTGGATTCACAAAGAGGCATAATGATACTTTCAGTTTTGTTTACAATGCCATTCTTAATCCCTAATATTTTGCTTGCCGTGCACTGGGTGGGAGCACTTGGGCTGAGCCCAGGCCCCCATGCCAGGTGTGGCAGCTCCATGGGTCTCGGCAGCTCATGCTGGCAGCCTGCATAGTGGGGCTTTTTCAGTCCTGCAGGCTGGGGGTTTACACACAGCCATGCCTAGCTGCAGGCATGGATGGAAGCGGGAAACCAGCACAGACTCTTAACCAATGCATTCAGCGTCTTGCTGGGCTCCAGCGCGGGAAGGAGATGCACAGTTCATACAGTCTTTCTCCCAGTAGCCAGTTTCCTGGAAGTCCCTGGCAGTCACGTTTGCAGTTGGAGGTGCTTTGCTGGCAGGCATGAAGTACTTGAAGAAGAAGAAAGAAGAATGTAAGTTTAATGTCATCATCCTGACATCTCTGATCCAGCTTAGAGCCTTCATGAAGTCAGGACTGCATGCATGGCACATGGGGGCTTACTACTACAACAGCTTCCTGTACAAATAGATCTGGGAACAGGATGCAAATTGATTTATTTTTCTCATCACTCCAGTTTTAGTTTTTGTACTTGTTTATTTTGCTTAGTATTCTTAGTCTTTGCCCATAGTTCTTTAACTAATAGCCTTTTCCTCGCTCTCAATTCATACTTCTATAAATTCATATTTCTCTACACCAGCTCCATGTAATACTCATGTAATGGATAGCTGTGACATCTGCCTTGCTAACTTATGTGTCCTGAAGAATGAGGCAATATAGCCTACTGGCACTGTTCCTGAAATGCTTGACCTTGCTTTGTCAATCCATGCTGGTCTAGGATAGCTAAAAGGCACTCACTAAAAAGAAATGACTCCTTCTGTCCTATCCCAATTTTGGTATGTGCCTCAGTGCCATCTTTGCAGTTAAAACTCTTGGAGCCTTATGGGGTATTTTGTTTAGAAAATATCACAAAGTAAAGGTGCTCTGTTTATCAGTTTGACTTTTCTTGTCTGGGAGCTTTTTGAAATTCTAGGTGTTGGTAAGCTTTGGTTCTTTCAGGTTGCCTTATCAGTCTTTGAGGATTTCTGAATTTTTTCTGTTCTCTTGTCTGGTGTATTAGGTAGTAAACTTCCATTGTTTCCTTTCAGCGCTGGAGAAGGAGCGAAAGCGATCACTAGGGAAGCCTTTGTTGGGAGGCCCTTTCTCTCTCATCAATCATGAAGGGCAGCCAAGGACAAACAGTGACTACCTGGGCCAGTGGGTGTTAATCTACTTTGGCTTCACACACTGTCCCGATATCTGTCCAGAGGAACTGGAGAAAATGATTCTAGTGGTGGATGAAATTGGTAAGTCCAGTCTGAACTTTAATTGGAGGGAGGGAGGGAAGAGCATCCTATTTCAGGAAGAGTTCATGTTACTCGTTCAGTAAGAGCTGTGTTGTTCACAATGTGGAACATGTTTGTCTGTTTGTTTGTTTGTTTGTTTATAATCTACTTTTCTCAGTCTTTCTTAGGCTCTGTCTTAGGTCATACTAGTCTCCTGCTTTGATCTTGGGAGAGGCTTATTCTAAAACAGGCTTGTCCAACATATGGCCCGCGGGCTGCCATACAGCCCTCCAAGCCATTTTCTGAGGCCCAAGGTGCTGTGATGGGAAACCAAAGTGAACGCTGTACTTCTGTTTCAGGGGGAATTATGTGATAACGCTTCCTGTGAGGTCTTTGAATATGGCTCGCTGGGCCACTGGGTGATTAAAAGTTGATGATCCGGCCCCACATTCTAGAAGGTTGGACACCCCTGTTCTAAAACATTCAAATGTGACATACTTAGAGTGAGGATTGGTTCTCATCGGTCTCCTGTACTTGGTATTAGCCTTTGAATGTGCTGCAGTACTGCTAGAAGGCAGACGCCCTATTAATGCAGCCTAATTTTGACCGCTAAGGCAGATTCTTCATTAAGAGGAGAATGGCTCTGTTGTCGAAAACTTGTTTCCCTTTAGACCTGGGCTGTGTTTGTGTTGAAGAGGTCTCTTTGCTTTTTTCATTTAGTTACAAAGCACTTAAATTCTTTTGCATTTGGTCAATTATTGTGGAAACAGGAATTAGTGTAATGTACTCCAAAATCTTATAGGGCAAGAATTGAGTAGCAATATAGCTTGTGTTGACTATATTCATGTGCATATGATGATTTAACAAAGCACTATCCTTTCTAACAACTGTTACCCTCACTAGAGTTCAGAGGTGACAGTTCTGTCAGGTGGCAAACTGTTATAGTTAGTTAGTTGAGGACCCCTTTGATATCTCTTTCACAGGAATATTACTGAAAGTGTCTCTTGGATCCTGCTTTGGATGGTTTACTGCAGCTGGGTTCTGTCAGTAGCTGTGTAGTAGCATAAAATAAGACAATCGCAAAGAAATCTAGGCTATCCAACTGTGAGGGCTGTGACTCCAGGACTCCTCTTGTTGTGGGGAAGGTGTGCTGTGACCCCTTATCTTTATGATAACAGTAAATTCCCACTGTCATTTTGTATATCCCTGTTAGAATTACTGACCGTGCCCGTTTCTGGAGGAGCTTCTGCAAAGGTCTAAAGCGTAACTGGTCTACAGCAAAGTTGTCTGGTTTTCGGAAAAAGGTTGTTTCTGGTATCCTGAATACACAGACCCTCAATGACACTGACAGAGTTTAGTATTAGTGTGATTTCATAGACATTAGGGCTGGAAGGGACCTTGCAAGATTATCAGGTCCAGCCCCCTGCCCAAGGGGCAGGAAATCAGCTGGGGTCGAATGATCCCAGCAAGATAAGCTCAATGGTCTATTGAGGTCCCTTCTGACCCTAGCATCTATGAATCTACATTAAAGAGTACAGGTCTGACTCTTTAATGTAGATTTATAAATGCTTTGGGGCACGTCACTGGTCACCATGCGCCATGTTGATTTGGTTCCATCAACTGTCACTCCCTGGGTCTGACCATGGAGCCAGTTTCCCAGCCATTGGACCATAAGGTCATTAAGGCTGCAGTTCCCCAATTTTACCATGAGGACATCATGGGACACCAGGTCAAAGCCTTTTCTGAAGTCCAGATATGATATCAATCTCTTTTCCTTTGTCCAGGTGATATGTCACCTGGTCACAGAAGGAAATGAGATTGGTCAGGCAAGACCTACCCATTTTTTTCCAATATCTTTCCAGGGATTGAGGTCAAGCTGATTGGCCTGTAATTTCCCAGTTCTTGCTTCCTCCCGTACTTGAAGATAAGCACCACATTGGCCCTCTTCCAATCTTCAGGTACCTTGCCTGAGCACCACTAGTTCTCAGATATTCTTGCCATTGGCCATGCTATGATGTCAGCCATTTATTTCCTTTAGCACTCTTGAGCCATCTGGGCCAGCTGATTTGAGGATGTCAAGCCTCTTAAGGCGTTCCCTCAAAGGATCCACGTCAGCACTGGGCATATGTTCACCTTTACCCTGGTAATCCTGCATCTTGTCAGGCAGGGTGATTCCCTTGGTTGTTGGAAGACCAACACAAAGTAATTGTTAAGGAGATTGGCTTGTTCCTGGGTGTCTGTTGTCAGCTGCCCCATTTGGTTTAGCAAGGGTCCAATGTTGTCCTTGTTTTTCCCTCAGACTTCCAACATATCTGAAGAAGGAATTTTTATTGTTCTTGATTTCTGTAGCCAGTTTGAGTTTGGTTTCAGCCTGGCTTTCCTAGTTTGCTCCTTACAGGTGTGGGCCAGTGCTGAATACTCCTTGGTGGTGTTTCCTGACTTGCATTCTTTATAAACTTCTCTTTTTAGGTCCATGAGTTCCCTACTGAGGCAACGGGGTCACCCAGCCCTTTTGCTGCCTTTCCTATGGGCTGGAATGGACTTCCCTTGTGCTTCAAGGTTCGCATTCTTAAGGAGCAACCACTCATCGTAGACTCCCCTCCCTATCAGATCAGGGCCTTGACAACTAGCCACCTGAGCTTGTGAAAGTCAGCTTTCCTGAAGTCAAGGATTTCTGCATTGCTGACTGATTTGCCAGTTTCGCAATGGGTAAAGAAAGTGATCAAGTCATGGCTACTATCTCCCAGCTTCCCTTCGATCCTCAGGTCACTGACTAGATCATCCCCTTTGGCCAGTACCAGGTCCAGCAGTGCCTTGTCTCTTGTTGGCTTGTAGACTTCTTGAGACAAGCAGAGCTCATCAATATAAGTGAGAGAGCTTTGCCGCCGATTAGATTTGACTGAGTGCCCTTCCCATGAGATGTCAGGGTAGTTAAAGTTGCCTGTGACAACCATGCACTGAGAGCATTCAGCCTCTGCCTGTTCCCTAGTGAATTCATGGTCAAGCTTTTCCTCCTGATTAGGAGGTCTGTAATAGACTCCTACTGTTATATCCCTTTCACCATGTTCTCCCCGTATTCTAACTCAGAGGGTCTCGAGTCGCCATCCTTGGGTACCAATCTCCACTTGTAGGGAAGCGTTCTACTCCTTCACATAGGGAACTACACCCGTGCCGTTCCTTCCAACATGATCTCTCCTGTACAAGGTATAGCCATGTATACCTGTGATCCAGTCATAGGTGGAGTCCCGTCAGGTCTCCACTGTCCCTCTGAGATCGTATTCATTTCTGTTTAGCAGAAGGGCCAGTTCCTCCTGTTTATTTCCCAGGCTCCTGGCATTTGTGTGCAAGTAAGCCTGCCATTGGAAGCCCTAGGCTTCCGTGCACTCCTAAAAGAGTCCTGTTGCTGTGCTGGGGTAGGAGTGATTTGCCTTGTGCAGCCTGACCTGATTTTATGGTTGATGCTTGTGGGGCTTGCACTGGCGGTTGTCCACTTATCCCCTGGTGAACTTAGTTTAAAGCCCAGTCAGGCAGGTCAGCCATTCTGGCTGAAAAGAGCTGCTTCTCCATTGGAGTGAAGTGGAGGCTGTGCCTGCCCGACAAACTGCTGCTTCTCTTTCTGAAGTGCAGCTGGGTCAAAGAAGCTGAGTGTTTGCGATGACATGAGGGCCTCAGTCTTCTGTTAACTTCTTTGTTTTGTTTCTCCCTCTTATGCCTGTGACCCATAACCAGAAGGATGGAGGAGAAAACCACCTGTGCCCCCAACCCTCTGAGCCCTGCTCCCAGAGCCCTGTAGTCACTCATAACCCTGTTGGGATTGCTCCAAGCTGTGTCATTTGTGCCCACATGGATAAGGAGCATGGGGTAGTGGTTGGAGGGCTGGATAAGTTTCAGGATCCTCACCTGTGTCCCAGATATGGGTCCCTGGGAGGCAGCAGACCTCATGGACTAAGGGGTCAGAGTAGCATATTGCTCCCTCTGTCCCCCTCAAGAGGGAATCTCCCATGAAAACCACTCTGCATTTCTTCTTATGGGTGGTTGCTTGGTGCCTTTCTTCCTCAAGTGCTGGAGCTGGCGGCTCTGTTGGCTCTATTGGTGCTGCGAGGAGTTCGTACCTGTTGTGCAGATCTAGTGGGGTGGTAACCCTGATGCAGCATGCCTTGGGGTTGGAGACAACCTTTGTCCAAGTGACCCCTGGTTGGACTTCATGGGAGCTCCTCTTGTCCACCCTTGTGTTGCCAACCATTTTTGCTCTTCCCTCTTCATTCTTCAGGCAAAGAGCCTGGCAATAGGCATTGATCTCTTCACCATCCCTGATGTTACGCAGCCTCTGCACCACAGTTGAGCTCCCCTGTCCGGTACTCCAGAGACTACAGTGCAGAGCAAACCTCGCAAGGGGAGGTGTCATTGCTCCTGATCCCAGATGCCTGCAGTTGTACCAGGCATCCCCCACAGCTGAGAGCCAGAGGGCCCGTCTGAGTGGAGGCTAGAACCATGGGTTCCGTCTGGGCGGAGGGCTTCGTAGTTCCGGGGGTGGGGGCAGTCATGGAGGGGATCCTCGGGATGCAGTGTGTCCTGACCGTGGGACAGGTAGTAGTCCAGGCTGCTACTGTGACCAGCCCTCTCTTCAGGCTCACCACTTAGGGCTTCATGCCCCTCCTGTGCGAACTCCCATGCTACCTCACGCACCAGGTCCAGAGCGTGCCCGTTTGCGTCTTCTGGTCGCGCAGCTCCAGTTGCATGGTTCCCTGGGGGCCTGGGCTAAGTAGGAGCCCAGGGGATGTGACCCTCCTAGGCTCCTTTCAGCTGCCTGCTGTGGTTGTCTAGCACCCACCCACCGTGGGCCCCACCTACTCCCCAGCTGTGCTGGGGTTCAGGGACAAGGTCTGCTGAGTGTCAGCTGGGGCCTTGGGCTCACAGGAGTGTTGAAAGCTGAGGTGAACCCTGTTTGCAATTTCTGATCTAGGTTGGGACTCTAAGCAGTAGGTCCCTGATGAGGGCAAGTTAGCAAGTCCTGGTTGGCAGAATGAGTGCTGTCTAGCAGCAAGAAAAATGTAACTGACTGGAGCACGTGAGTTGAGAGAGGGGGCAAAGCTGATAAGTCAGTTTTGTTCTGCCTTGCCCCATTGATGAGAAGATGACTGCTAATACAGCATTTGGATTGGTGGGTCCTGTGATATAATGTCACAGGAGCTTGTGGCCTTCCCAGTTCATGACCTAACATGTTTAATAGTTATAGATAAGCCCTCCAATTTCAGGAGTGAGCCATTAGTGCAGGAGCACATTGTAGATCTGACCCCTGCTTGTCACTGCTGTTGCAGGAAGGTCTTCTGCTCTCTCTGTTTTGATTACTCACTAACTCTTTCTCTCACTTGCTCTCTGGCTTGCTCGATCTGCTTCATTTGCTCACTCCATCTGCTTTGCTCGCTCTCTGTTTGACTCGCTCACTCACTTGCGCGCTGTTTTGCCCGCTCATGTATGCTGTTTTGCCCACTCGCACGCTGTCTTAGTTATCCTTGAAATGCTCAAGCCGTAGTAAATAGGGGTGAGGTCTTCATTTCAGGAGGAGTGTGTAAAGTTACCCTCAAGGTATACAGGGTTTAAAGAACTGCATTTTTGCAGTTCTTTAAATCCTGTAATGGTAATGGCGCCCAATTTGTGGGAGCTGAACTGTGGCTTTGGGCTTGCCAGAACTAACAATTATTCATTTTTCTGGTGACAGACAAGATCCCATCTTTGCCGGACTTGACCCCACTGTTTATTACCATTGACCCAGAGAGGGACAACAAAGAAGCTATTGCCAGATATGTTAAAGGTACCGTTTGACTTTCTCTTACTAATTGTCTTCTGCTGTACAGCTCTTATGTATTCAGTGCTCTGTGTTGCAGTTGAAAAGGAGATGGGGTTGCATCTCACTGGTTCTAAGAGAGAAGGATTTTGCATGGCTCTTCATCTTAGAATAGTTAATCATTCCTTTTCTCTTTCAGAGTTTTCTCCCAAGCTTATTGGATTGACTGGCACCAAAGAGGAGATTGAGCAGGTGTCCAAAGCCTACCGTGTGTATTACAGCCCAGGGCCCAAAGATGAAGACAGTGATTACATAGTGAGTAAAAACAGTCTTCATCTGACTGCCTGTCATTATAGGTGTTGAAGTAAAACTGAAAATTGATTCTAAAGTCATGAATAACAAAGATAAATGTTTGGCTGTTACTAGATACTTTTGTATTTGGTCCGGGTCAAGGTACCATTTTACAGTGCCCAGAACAAACATGGTGCAGTTAGCCTTCCTGACCCCACATTGGCAGCTCATGTTCATTTTGGAATCAATGTTGACTCCAAGATCCTTTTCTGCCTCTGCACTGACAAGAAGGGCATTCCCCAGCCTGTAGGTATGCTGCTGGTTCTTCCTCCCCAGGTTCAGTACCTTCCACTTGTCATTATTGAATCCCATCCTGTTCTCATCCACCCACCCCTGCAGCCTGTCCCTCTCCTCCAGCATGCCCACTTCTCCCCACATGTTAATGCCATCTGCAAATTTGAACAAGTTTACATCTACCATGACACCTGTGTCCAAGGATTTTGTGACCTGGTTGTAGAAGGCCACCAGGTTGGTCTGACAGGACTTGCCTCGAATGAACCCATGTTGGTTGCCCCTGAGCATAATCTCCCCTGCTGGTCCCTCTCAGCTGTGCTCCTGGATAATTTTCTCAAAGACCTTCACCAGGTCCGAGGTAAGACTAACGGGCTTGTAGTTTCTTGGGTCCTCCTTCCTCCCTTTTCTGAAATGGGGAACGCATTGGCCCTTTTCCAGTCCTCCGGCACCTCGCCAGAACACTATGAGTGCTCATAAAGCTGTGCCAGGGGTCCTGCAATGACCTCTCCTAATTCCCTCAGCACTCTGGGGTGAAGATCGTCAGGACCTGCTGACTTGAACACATCTAGACCCATCAGAAGTTCCCTGACTAGGTCCTCACTGACCCTGGGCCTGGCAGTGCCTCCCCTGCGTCTGTCAGGGATCCCAGTGTGGGGGATGCCCCAGTCCCTGCTCAAAAAGATGGAGGCAAAGAAATTGTTAAAGATGTTAGCTTTGTCATCTGGTGTGACCACCAGATTTCCTAGTGTATCCTGCAGAGGCCCTATGTTACCAGGTACCTTCTTTTTACCCCCTATGTATTTAAAAAAGGACTTCTTGTTATCCTCGATCCGGGTTGCTAGTTCCACTTCCATCTCTGCTTTAGCCTTCCAAACAGCTCCCCTACAATCTTGGGCAATGGAGGTATAATCATCCTTGGTGATGGCCCCTCCCATCCATTGGGTGTACACCTCCTTTTTAGCTTTGAGACATTCCTGGATGCTTTTGGTGAGCCACGGGGGCTTTTGAGCGTTCCTGCCCGCTTTGATCCATGTGGGGATTGTCACCCTTTGGGCTTGGAGGATCATCTCCTTAAGAAACAACCACTCTTCCTGGACTCCCAACTCCCCTCCCTTCCAGGACCTCAGTGCCTCCCCAAGTAGTCTCCTTATCTCATTGAAATCCGCTCTCCTGAAGTGCAGAGCTGCTGCCTTGCTGCAGGCCTTTGACATCCTGCGCTGGATGGTGAATTCCAGTAGGCGATGATCGCTGCTGCCCAGGTGGTTGAGAACCTGCAGTCCCCTCACCAGGTTGTTGCCCATGGCCAGGACCAGCTCCAACAAGGCATTTCCCCTGGTGGGACTGTGCACCTCCTGGGTTAGATGGAGGTCCTGTAACTCAACTAGGAACCTATGTGAGCGGTCAGACCTGGCTGACTGCTCTTCCAAGCAGATGTCCGGATAGTTTAGGTCACCCATGATGACCACATCCCTTGACTTAACTGCTTCTGCAAGCTAACCTGAGAATTCCCTGGTCCAGCTCTTCCCTCTGGTTGGGTGGCCTGTAGTAAACCCCTACCATTAAGTCCCTTTCCCCCTGATCCCCTTGTATACAGACCCAGAGCACTTCAGTCTGCCCCTCCTCTGACCCAGTGCTGTTTGTTGAGCTTGTGTAATGCTCTTTGATGTAGAGCGCCACACCCCTACCTTTCCTCCCTATTCTATCCCTCCTATACAGCCTATAGCCCAATGATGTTTACTGCCCAGTCATGCGTTGGATCCCAAGTTTCAGTGAGCCCTGCTATATGTCCGGGTTAGTGTTAGCTGGCAGGAGGGCAAGTTCCTCCTGTTTGTTCCCCATACTATGAGCATTGGTGTAGAGGCGTTTAAGGCCTCCTGAAGGTGCATGCACCGCTCCCCTAATTCCGGGACTATCTGGGCCCCTGTCTCTTACCTGGGTATTTCTTGTGCTTGTTGCCTGTCTTGGCTGGGCTGTCCTTGCGGGTGGCTCTTTGTTCGGTGTTCCGTGGCTCCCTCTGTCCTCAACTTCCCCTTCCCCTGACAAGCCTAGTTTAAAGCCCGCTGGAGGAGATCAACCAACCTGAAAGAGAAAACATGTTTACCTTTGGGGCGAGGTGGAGCCCATTCCACCCAAGCATGTCTCTTGTCCCGAAGTATGGGTCATGGTCCAAAAAGCTGAAGCCCGCCTCAAGACGCCATTTCCGAAGCCTCAGGTTTTTGTTTAATACAGAACTATTTTACAGTGTTCTTAACTCAGTTTTAGCCTTTCATACTGCAGATGCTTATGCACATGATTAACTTCAAGCTAATGAATAGTCTCTTTGAAATGAAGGCAATTTTTCACATGTACAGATAAGTGTTATGTATTTTCAGGATTGGGGTTTCGATTTTCAGTACATTATTTTTGTTAATTACAATTTTAACAAATTCAATTAGAGGAGAACCTACCAGAAACAGTTAGTTAATAATACATTTACTCTTAAGTTGCAGTTACACAAACTTAAAATAATTCTTTTTAAGCCATTTAATTCAGGTTGAGGCTTTGTAAAGCTTGTCAGGTTGTTGTTTAAACTTATTCCACTGTGCTTAAATCACTGGAAGCTTCTTTGAACATTAACAGAATTTGGCCACCAAAGGGGACCATGGAGCATGGCATACATGTCTTTTCCTGCACACTGAAAGAAATGTTAGCTGTGGAGCAAAGGCAATTGCAGTATTTTATTCTTGGTACCTTTTGTTGTCTGCTCCAAGAATGAATTTAGCTTAATGAAGTGTTCTCACCACAGTGTACCCTTTCATCATATGAATGTCTAGATCTATGCCTATCTCATGGCAAGGGGGGAGTCCTCAGAAATAGGCTAGCAGGAGCTGTAGGAGCCCTGCCTCCTCTTAACCTAGAATGCAGAAGCTACTGTGGGGTGGAAGAAAGGAACATTCAGGGGAAAGCAGCTCAAGCAGCTGTTTTCCCCCGTTGCCGCACTTTACATTCTTCTTTCTCAAAGATTTGAATGAGTGATGACACCTGCCACTCGTGAAGGCTCTCCTACATCCATTATCTCTTTGCATTACTTGTTTACAGTTAATTTTGCTTATTTTGTTGCATTTGAGAGTTGAGTAATCTGTTTGGGCCATTTGTAGTTGAACTATCCTCTATTTTATAAGTTCTCTATCAAAGAGACTTTTGGACTGAGAGATTGATTGGGCACTATTTTTAGTGACCTTTTGAGAGATGCTCAGTACTTGTTTCACAATTTGTTCTGTACCCTCTGGCAGGTGGACCACACAATTATAATGTACCTCGTTGGACCAGATGGTGATTTTGTGGACTATTATGGTCAGGACAAGAAGAATGCTGAAATTGCAGCTTCTATTGCTGGACATATGACACTACGTAAATTCAGCTGAAATTCAAGATCTGCAAAGAATGTTTGTAAACCCAAACTATAATGAGGATTGCTACAGGTCTGGTATATCTTTGCTTTCAACTCCACTGGCCCAGTGCACTTTATCCTTGTGTCATGAATCATCTCTCCCAAATAAAAGAGGTATATATCGTACTTAATTTTACAAAATGTATTGTATTACCAGAAATATGTATAGAATATTTATGAATTGATATCTCGTAGAGTGACGTGTGCTGCAAAATGAGGTTTGTGGCTTCTTTGAAATGCTGTTAGGAGCAAAAGTTAACCCTTTTGGAGGGAACCTCATGTCACTTGAGAGGCTTTTGCCAGAGATAAATGAGATGTGCATAAAGTAGGGAAGGCTGTTTCCTGTATGTAAGCCAGATAGCTGTGGTGTCCCCTTCAATTTTATGCAAGGGGAGGGGGGTACTGAAAACAGTATCCTCTTTAACTCATGGAATCAGCCTGAACATAGGGATGCAACTTCACTTAGACAAAATGCTCTCTTGTTTCTTTAAAAACAAACAAAAAAAAATCATTCTTGCTCATAAAATTCATCCCAAACTTGATTCATTTAATTGTTCTGATCTAAGTAGCATTCAGCATCTTTCTAAGCTAGCCTGTGAAACACTGAATAACAAAGTGGGGAAGTAAGGTATTGTGCCTATACCTGCATGCATAAGGCAGTTGATCAGGTAAAATGTGTGCAGTAATCTGATTGTAAAATAAAGGAATAATTTTTTATCTTGCCTGCAGTTGATTCCTCTGGACCACAAAGGGCACTGACAGATGTGAGAAAAAATACATCCTCACGTGTTACCAGAAGTAGCAGCAAGTTATTTGGACCCAACTCTGCAGCATCTGTATAGATTGCACGCTTCAGCGGGGCTTTTTGGTGCTTTTATCTGATAACTGATTCAATCATCTATTAGACAAAAGTGCCAAAAAAGCCCCACTAAAGTGCCCAATCTATATAGACATTGGGAAAGCCAGGTGTAACTAATGTGCTGCCTCTTCTGGGCTTGGTGTGGGGACATGATGAGTTGCAAGTAAAGCGCCATTTTTTCCCTTACATCTGCAAGCAGCCTAAGTGATTTCTGAAATCTCAGAACCATCCTCAAAGAGATGAAAAGCCGTTGTATATATCCAGTATAGCACTTGCAGGCTGGAGACATCAGCCCCTTTTCATGGTAGCTTAAAAGTTGTTTTGTTGGGTAAAATCAATATTAAATTAGCACGTGGACAGCCTGTAGTCTAGGAATATGTGCAGCATTACAGAGAGTAGTCAGAGGCCATGCCATTTCATGGTCACAGCAGATAGTCCTCCTGCACAGTTTGTGCCTTTGAAAACACAGTAACTAGGGGTGCACAGATAGATATTTTGGGGGCTGATGCCAATAGCTGATTTTTAAGGAGGCATATTGGCCAATACCGATCTGATTTCTGATACTGCTACGTGCAGCTGGTAAGTGTTGTGGTGAAAGGGGAGTGGAGAGGGAAGGAGCATGGCTGGGGCAGGTGCAGGATGGAGCTGCAGCTTGTCTGGGAGGTGCAGAGAGAAGGGTAGGGGCTCCTGGGCAGGCTGCAGCTGTGAACTGGGGTCAGAGGCCGCACATCACTGTTTGGAGCAGGTGCCGGCAGTGCCGGGAGTCCAGCCCCAGCCTGCAGCTGCAGCCTACCCAGCCCGCCCTGACCCATACAGATCTGGGAGCACATTCCTCCCCCCCGCCCTCCCAGATGAGTGGCAGGAGCAGTGGCAGGATCTGCCTGATGAGCCACTCCTGAAGCAGCGTTGCATAGCAGTGGGAGCTGCTGTACCCCTCCCTGTACCCCCGCCAGATGAGATGCGCCTCCATCCTGCACCCACCCCACCCTGGCTGGGCAGCGCCTACCCCAGCCCTGCTCCCTCCCTCACTGCAGGGGGCATTGATCTGCCCCCCCACATGCCCCTTCCCTCCCCCTCCCCTTTCATCACAACAGACTTATCAGCTGCATGCAGCTGTCCATGCTGCTGGTGTGCTGTGCACATGCACGGGCGTTTATTGGCCAAATTATTGGCCATATCAGGCCAATTTCCAATATAATCAGTTTTCTTTATATTGGTGCCAGTCCGATATTGGACTGATGTATTGCTGTACCTAACAATAACCAAGGAAAACAATTTTAAAGAGCCTAAGAACTGCTTGGCAAACACTGTGAAGGTCTGTGTATAATCTGGGCAGTTATGGAACCCAGCCTCAGTCTTTAGCAGCAGAAGACTAACTAGCAATTTCGCTTAGTGACAATTGTGAATTATGCCCTTGTGCATTTTTAATTCAGAACTGTTGAGGTATGGAGATCAGTATTTCAGGGGAAAGTATTTTGCATTGCTTGCCACATTGTCATCTATAGCAATAAGAACCAGCTGGGTCAGACCAAAAGTCCATCTATCCCAGTAGCCTGTCTTTGAAAATGGCAAGGCATGGATGCTTTTGAGTAGTGAGGGCAACAAGGTAGACCCAGCCCACCTCCCCAAGTGTTACTTCAATCCCTTTCTCCTCCCATATCCATTGCCTCACCTACTCTCCTTCCTGGTCTGTCTACCCCAGTTTTTTCTTCTTGCTGGATCTGTCACATGCCACACAAAGCGGCTGTGCCTGCCACTTATGGCACGCACACTGCAGTTTGGTCACTTTACCGTAGAGAAGCTGTATAAGAAACAGGGTATGCGTAATCATCTATCCTGTCATTATCTCCTAGTTACCAATAGCCATAGGTTTAGGGATGTCCTGAGCCTGAGGTAACATTCCTGACTCTGGTATATTTAATGCCTCTTTATAGATTTATCCTCCTTAAATGCGTCAGATCCCTTTGGCCCTGACAGTCTGCACCCCAGGGTACTCAAGGAGCTGGCAAGCGTCATAGCCCAGCCCCTGGCACGGATCTTTGAAAACTCCAGGCACTCTGGTGTAGTGCCCGAAGACTGGAAGAAGGCCAATGTGGTGCCGATCTTCAAGAAAGGGAGGAGAGTGGATCAGGCTAACTACAGGCCCATTAGCCTGACTTCTATCCTGGGGAAGATCTTGGAAAAGTTTATTAAGGAGGCCATCCTTGATGGACTGGCCCAGGCTAACATTCTAAGGGACAGCCAGCACGGGTTTGTTGCGGGTAGGTCTTGTTTGACCAATCTCATTTCCTTCTATGACCAGGTGACCTATCAGCTGGACAAGGGAGAAGAGATTGATGTCATATATCTTGACTTCAAAAAAGCTTTTGATCTGGTATCCCGTGATCACCTCTTGGCCAAACTGCCCAGTTGTGGCCTTGGCTCCACCATGATCCGCTGGCTGGGAAACTGGCTCCGTGGTTGGACCCGGAGGGTTGTAATTGATGGCAGTCACTCATCATGGTGCCCTGTGACCAGTGGGGTCCCTCAAGGCTCTGTCCTGGGACCCATACTGTTCAACATCTTCATTAATGATGTGGACATTGGAGTCAGGAGTGGACTGGCCAAGTTCACCAATGACACCAAACTTTGGGGCAAAGCATCCACGCCAGAAGATAGGCGGGTGATCCAGGCTGACCTGGACAAGCTCAGCAAATGGGCAGACAAGAACCTGATGGTGTTTAACACTGAAAAATGCAAGGTTCTCCACCTTGGGAGGAAAAACCTGCAGCTTCCTTATAGGCTCGGCAGTGCTACGTTGGTTAGCACTACAGAAGAAAGAGACTTGGGGGTCATCATTGACCACAAGATGAACATGAGCCTGCAATGCGATGCTGCGGCTAGTAAAGCGACCAAAACGCTGGCTTGCATCCATAGATGCTTCTCGAGCAAATCCCGGGATGTCATTCTCCCCTTGTACTCGGCCTTGGTGAGGCCGCAGCTGGAGTACTGCGTCCAGTTTTGGGCTCCACAATTCAAAAAGGATGTGGAGAAGCTTGAGAGAGTCCAGAGGAGAGCCACGTGCCTGATCAGAGGTCAGGAAAACAGATCTTACAGTGACAGGCTGAGAGCCATGGGACTCTTTAGCCTGGAAAAGCATAGGCTCAGGGGTGATCTGATGGCCACCTATAAGTTTATCAGGGTGACCACCAGGATCTGGGGGAACGTTTGTTCACCGGAGCGCCCCAAGGGATGACGAGGTCAAACAGTCACAAACTCCTGCAAGACTGTTTCAGGCTGGACATAAGGAAGAATTTCTTTACTGTCCGAGCCCCCAAGGTCTGGAACAGTCTGCCAGCGGAGGTGGTTCAAGCACCTACATTGAACACCTTTAAGAGTAAATTGGATGCTTATCTTGCTGGGATCCTATGACCCCAGCTGACTTCCTGCCCTTTGGGCAGAGGGCTGGACTCGATGATTTCCCGAGGTCCCTTCTAGCCCTAATGTCTATGAAATCTATGCAAACCTAAGTACATTATTGGCTTCAACAAAATGCTGTATGTGTGAGGATTTAGGCTGCCTTGATACTGAGATTACAATCAAGATTTTTCATAGAAGTAAGGTGCTGTTAAAAGTTACCTTTCAGCCCTTCTATATCTGGGGAATGTTAGGCAGTGTTACAGTTAGAGCAGCTGCATGGTGAGGCTTAATGCTGTCTCTGCCCTTCAGAACTTTGATTTGTCACTAGAGGGCCTGGTGAGCAGGGGCATGACCAGGAGCCAGAACTCTAACCATTATTTTGGGGTTAAGCACTGCAAGAGTATGAAGTGTAGGAAGCATGTGTCCCTAGGTTCCATGCTTCTGCCACCTCGTAGCTCTGTTCCTAGTGTGGAATTACCAGGGATTAACAGTGGTGACAGCATGGACCCAGGGGTACGTGCCTCCCTGGGCTCCATGCTCTTGTCACATTTGGCAGTAGGCGGCCCTTCCTACCTCTCCATCCTCCCTGGAATGTGTGATGCTGGGCAGAAAACCATAGCTGACTCTTTCCCGTCTTCTCCCCCACAAAATTATCCTGGCTATGAGAGAGTTTGCCTGTGGGTGCTGCAAAGGCTTAGCCCTCTGAGGACAAGCTGGCTTCCTGGCTTCCAGTGCTGGGGTCCTTGGAGCCAGCATGATGTCTTCACAATCAGGGCTGCTAGGATCTGGAACTTCCAAGGGAAGCGGTGCTTGCTCCTACCCTGGGGAGTCTTAAAAAGGAGGCTAGATAATCACCTAGCCAGGGTCATTTGACTCCAGTGTTCTTTCCTGCCAATGGGAGGGGGTCAGACTTGATGATCTGCTCAGGTCTACTATGTGGGCTGGAGCTATATCAACTGGAGGTGGGTGGGGGTGTTGGCTTGTGGACTAGTACCCCACCACCTGGGCAGTAGAGCCTGGGAGAGTGGGAAGTTTGTCAGGGTAAAGGGGCTGGGAGCCATGAATCCTGAGATGCTGGTTGACAGTAAATTGGTCAGTATATCTCCGGGGATCAGACTAGCAATACCCAAGCTAAAGCTGCATACAGTGGCTCAAAGATAACCCTCCTTCTCACTTCGAGCATACGTTTTAACAACCTTTAATTAGGGGCCTACCTTAATTGTTTCTGCAAGATCCAGGGTTACCCACAAAATCCGTGAAAAACAAAGTTAATAAAGTTTTTATTAAGTCTCCCTCTTAATAGCAGCCTGCCAGAAGGGGAAGGCACCGGCTGGTAGAGTGGCACAAAAGGGATAGCAGACAAGATGGCGGCTGCCCCTCCTCCCCCTGCTGCCCTTTAGGGCCTCTCTGCCAATCAGTGTTGAGAGGCAGGGCCGGATGAAGGGCAGCCAGCAGTCAAAATGGTGGCCACCCCCCTCATTCCTTCTCCCTACTGGAGCCTCTCCACCAGTCGGTGCTGAGGGATGGGGCCTCTATGCCAATCAGCACTGAGGAACAAGACAAAATTGGCTTTGTAAAGTTTAAAGGTAACCTGTAACACCACCACGAGAATTGAGTGTGCGTTGTCAACACTAAGCATGTGTCAGGACCTACTTAATTTACAGTTTCACATATTTTGTGGAAACAGCAAAATCTGGGATTGTCCACAAAATCACCAACACCAAAAAACCTTAATAAGAATAAAATGCTGCCCCCCCCAGTGGGAGCCAGTGGTTCTCCCTGCTGGGAGGGGACACTGTGTGACAGTATAGTATGAAGGACAACAGAAAAGATGGCAGCCATCCACTTGTCCCTACTTGCCCTGCCAGGGTCTGTCCACCAACCGGTGCGAAGAGGTGGAGTTGTTCAAAGGGCAGCCAGCAAGCAAAATGGCGGCTGCCCCCTTATCCCTCTTGCCCCTGGGACCTCTCCACCATTCAGCATTGAGGGGCAGAGCCTCTTAGCCAATCAGTGCTGAGGGGCGGGGCCACTGCAAAATGCCCAATGAAATTGGCTCTGCTTGCCAGGAAAAAACTTTAAGCTTGCTGGGATTTAGGCAGCTAGCTCCCTATGTATACATTTAACAGTTTATTCATCAGAACTTGAGAAAGAAAATGTGAACCAAAGCACAGAAAGAACCCAGGCTACTTCAGGCGTCATGCAAGAACAGTCTTTAATCTTTTCAGTTAAAATGAAAAAGTAGCTATTCCGGAAATTGTTCTCTGTATTAATTCTCAGCATTCAACAAATTATTATGATAAATTCAAATTCTATTTAAGTTTTGCTTTTTTTCCCCAGTGTTATTAATATTGTCCAGGAGGTGGTGCTGTCTACAGTAGTAATAATATACTTGTATTGGACGAGCCATGATTTTTATTATAGTATTAGAAGACTACTACATGAAAAAAACCATGATAGAAAAGCTCTTGTTGTGGTATTCCACAATGTCGTTTCTAGAGCTAATTAAAGTTTTCTTTTTAATAAGTGCTGTTACATGGACAAAAAATTGACTGAAGGCCTGTAAACTTGAGAGCATGGTAAGGGATCAAGTGGAAGCTACAGGGACAGGACTGGGAGGTAACATCTTGCAGAATATGACATTATGTAGTGCTTCTACAAAATGGAAAAGTTCAAACCCCTACACCCTTCTGGGCTGTCTGTGTTGCTAGTACTCCCTACACTCCTGTGGCAAGGGAGGAAAGCCCCAGGCACTTGGAGCTGGGAAGACAGCTGGCTCCAGTCCCTGGGGCTTCTCTCCTGTGCCATGTGAGTTTAGAGAGTCCCCGTAATACAGATGGCGTGGTGGGGGCTGCAGTCCTCACTGCAATGTGCAGTGCTGGCCAGAGCCGAGCACCAGTGTCCTAAGTGCCCCCATCTGCTGCTGTGCCGTGGGGGGAGTGTGGGCGTTCCTCACACCCCACAAATGCCACACACCCACACTGCAGTGCTGCCTGCATTGATTGCAAAAAAGGTGTGTTCCAGAGCCACACAAAAGCCTCGCAACCCCCCAAAGTACCCTATGCCCCCACACACAGCCATACCCCCTCACCAACTCCCCTTTCCTTCCCTACATTCCCCACACCCCACACACACACGCGCACACACAATAGATAAAAGGCTAAGAATTTGTTTTTGAGTTACTACGCAATCATCTCTATATACAGTACACAAACACAAATCATAATAAAAATATTTTTGTAATAAAATTAAAATATGTTGCAGTAGGTGTTTGACTTTTAGTGTATGATTTGTTTTTTGCTGTTTCTAGGATGACAACCCCCCTGCCCTCAGGAGTATTCCTAGGGAGCAAGGGGAGGGACTTCTGGTGGCAGAGCTCAGGGGTTAGGGCCAGGGTGGGCAAAATACAACCTGCAGGCTGGATTCAGTCTGCCAGGCCATTCTATTTTGCCTGCAAGGCCCTTAAAAAATTTAGAAAATTAATATTTATCTGTTCCTGGCTGCCTGTCAAAGATGACAGGTAGCCAGGAGCAGTAGGACCCAGGGGGAGGATGCAGTAGCCCAGTCCCATCCTACCTCCTGCCATTTTCCTGCCTTCCTGCCCTTGCACTGCTACAGCACCACGTGGCTTCTGGCTGCATTGCTGGACTAGGGGAGCATGAGGCCCACATCGGTACTCGTGTGTGTATGTGTGTGTATTCATAGGGTGAGTCCCATATGCACACCACACCATACGCATACACTCACACCCCGCCTTTGCACTGCCACATACGCAGATCCCCACACCCACATACTCCAGCCACCCTCCCTCCCCACACACGGGGCTCCCCCACCAGTCCCATACCCACTCACACCCCACATATCCACACACCCCATCACCACACACTGATACCCCACCTATCCCCTCCCCCACGCATCCACAGTCCCCCACAAGCCTATTCCCTTCCACGCTATACAAGAGTAAGTCTCCATTTAAACTATTATACAATCACTTCTATGTACACTACACAAACACATGTAAACCAGGACAAAAATATATATTTTTTTAAATCAAATTAATGTTGTAGTTGCTTGCTTTTTAGAATATAATTTGGTATTTTTCTGCTTTTTGCTTCCCCCTTGCTGAAAGAAGTACTTCTTGGGGCAAGAAGAGGGAGTTCTGGTGGCAAAGGTTATGGGGCAGGACTTCCAATCACAAGATGGTGATCAAGGGGGTGAGGTACCTGTCAAGGGGTGAGGTTATCAATGCCCTTGACAGCTTGCCAAAACTCAGTAAGCGGCCCTCCACCTGAAATAATTGCCTGCCCCTGGGTTAGGGGGTAGGACTTCTGGTCCCAAGATAAGAACCAGAGGTTGGGGAGCTGTTAAGGGGTGGGGCTACCCATGCAGGCCTTGACAGCTCACCAAAACTATTGGTCCTCCACTTGAAATAATTGCCTGCCCCGGCATAATCCCACAATCACGCCTCTTGCCATGCACATACAATATTGTAGAAGGCAGGATTGTGTGGATTGCACATTAGATCCCATTGCGCCTTGGCCTGCATATGTAGAGGGGTCCTGAGATGTTAACCCCTATGGCGAGACGCATGCAGACAAGTACGCTTGTAAAATATGTAAGTTTATATTCTAGTGGAAGACTGAATTGGAGATGGTAGAAAGACAAACCCAGATAGGAAGAAGATGTAAGAGGGCTAATGGTATTCAAACCAGATGTGAATTTGCCATGGGATATTGTAGGGTACCAAACAGGGTGATGCAGTTCTGGGTTTGTTGGCAGAGTCTTAATATCACAAAGCAGGGATGCATAACCTTTCTGAGTCTGATGAGATGGCACTCCAGTATTCTTTAAATTGGGCTCTTAACTTCCATTCTCTCCTGTATGAGAAACTACTTAGGTTCATAGGAAAGTAAGGCTGCAAAGGACCTCATGGATGTGTCCAGACGAGTGCAGACATGTGGTATGTAGCACCACAGACCCATGCATGGTGCCGCACATGCAAGTGTTCCTTGCACTGCTAATTTTCGGGAGGGAGAGGGGGAGTTGACCCCAGGAGATCCCAGGATCAAAAAAATCTGTGCTTAAAAAAAGTGGGGCAATGCATGTGGCAGCAGCACATGCTGCTCAAAACCAGAGCCTGGCTGGCCAGAGCCACGTTCCAGCTGCCACCTAGGTTCTCTGCTTCAAGATCGCTGTGGCTGTAGTTCCCAGAAGCCCCCAGAACTTCAGGTAAGGCTGCTGGGGCTAGCACAGTTGCTGGCCCCAGCCTGCCCTACCCCACCTGGAACAACATGTCATATACCAGAGCACATATGGCACAGGCATTCCCCAGGGACAAGTGCCACTGCTGTTTGTTCCTAGGGAAAAACACGTTCACGCTCATATGGAGATGCCCCTGAGGTCATATTTTAATCCAGAAGCGTCCTGGACTGGCAGGAACATCTCTGGTTAAATCAGCCCAGCCAAGTGTCTGTCCAAACTGCTCCTAAAAATTTCCAGGCATGGAGATTCCACGGCATCTCTAGGTAGCCTGTTCTACTGCCTGACCACCCTCATGATCAGAAAGTTCTTTCTAATCTTCAGCTGAAATTTCCTGTGCTGTAGTTAAGGCCCCTAGTTCCATTTCCTACAACTACAGAATTTTCCATATCCACCTTCTTTATAATCATCATGTATTTGAATACTTTTCAAATTCCCCCATCAGTCTTCCCTCCTACAGACTAAATAGTCTTAGATCTTTTAGCCTTTCCTAGGAAGTCATGAATTCTAGAGCTGTAATAACTTTTATTGCTCTCTGCTGAACTCTTTCCAATGTATCCACATCTTTCTTGAGGCAGGGGGCCCAAAACTGGATGCAGTACTCCAGGTATGATTTCGCCAGTGCCAAATAAAGTGAAAAACCCTGATTTGCAAGTAAAAGATCCGTGCACAGACCCCCTTGCTGGCGGCTGCAGCAGCAGGCAGTGGGTCCTTAGGGTTCTCATGGCCCGCACAGGCAGAACCCTCTGGCAGCGTGTGGCTATAGTAAAGTCCCAGGAGCTGAACATAGCAGGGAGTAGGGCCAGGTCAGCTTGGCTTTATTGTATGGGGCTCCCTGTGGCTCACTTGCAGCTCCTGGGACTCGGCCAAGCTCCATGCTCCTTCCAGCCCTTGGCCAGAGCTGTGCACTCCTGGGAGGGAGCCCCATGTGATGGAGCCAGTGGTCTGGCCTGCTCCCTGCAAGCACATGCAGCTCCTGGGATTCAGCTGGGAGGGAGTGGAGCTGAGCTGGCCTGGCTCTATCCTGCAGGGCTCCCTGCCACTCCCGGCAGAGTCCTGGGAGCTGCATATGGCAGCAAGGAGTGGGGAAGGCTGCTGGCTGCATCACGTGGAACTCCCTGCAGCAGTGTATGGTTCCCATTAAGTCCCAAGAGCTGCACATGAGCCATGGGGAGTCCCATGTGATGGAACCGAGCCGGCCCTGCACTCTTCCTGACCTGGACTCTGCAGTCCCACTGCCCCACCTGATGTGGGCCTCACACTTTGGGCTCTGCGCTCCCACCAACCATGGCCCCATGCTCCAGGTTCTGTGCTCCCTCCAGCCCTCGCTCTGCACTCCCACCAGCCCTCACCTTGCTCCCAAAGTGCTGCAGCAGTGAGACGAAGAGGAACTGCTGGAGACCAGGGGAACTGAGCAGTTCTTTGGGCAGCTGCACCAGCAGCAGCCTTGCCTGGAAGCTGTGCACTGTGGCCAGGGCTGAGACCCTGCCATGGTCCAAACTGGGATCTCAAAGCCCTGCCCTGGTGGGAGTGGGTGTGGCTCAGCCCCATGTTGAGTGTAACAGGGCAGCTGTGGGCCAGGTTAGATGCAATTAATTTGTGGGTGCCTGCCTGTGGCCCAGATGAAATTGTTTTATAGGTTGGATGTGATGCATAGGCCATATGTTGCTTGCCAGTGTCCTAGGTCCTTAATGGCTGGGTCTGCAGCTTAGCCATTCGTTCCCCAGTCTGCATTTCTGTATGCAGTTATTCCATCCCAAGTGTAGGGCATTTGTCCTTATAATCATAGGGAATTAGGGCTGGAAGGGGCCTTGCAGGGTCACGTAGTCCAGCTTTTTGCTCAAGGCAGGAGCATCCCTGACCAAAACATCCAAGACAAGTGTCTCTCCGGCCTATTGAAAATTTCCAGGGATGGAGATATCACAACTTCTCTAGGTAGCCTGTTCCAATTCTTGACCACCCCCATAGGAAGTTCCTCTGAATCTCCAGTGTAAAGTTCCTCTGCCACAGCTTGAGGCTATTGCTCCTAGTTTGTCCTCTACAGCCACATAGAAAAATGCCATCAGTAACCTTTTGATAATTCCCCTTCAGGTATATAAAGATTGTCAATAAATCCCCCATCAGTCTTTTCTTGTCTCCTAAGTAATAAGTAATTACAGATACTAACTTAATGCACTGTAATCAGCATTACTGCACATTATTACAGATGAACACTTTTTGTGTGATGCTTAATTACTCATTGCACTAATCTACTGTGCATTAGCACGTTTTTTGTCAATCATGCTAATGCCCAGTAGAATTAGTCTAATGGGCATTAAGCAACTTGTGTAGATGCACACAGTGTTTCATATTAGATTCCATGTAGATCTGATCCATGATCTTTCTAGGTATCAAGGTCAGACTGATCACTCTGTAATTCCCCAGATTCTTCTTCTCTTTCTTGAAGATGGGTACTATATTTGATCATCCAGCACCTGACCTGACCTCTATGAGTTCTCAAAGAGAATAGCCACTGGGCGCATCTATATATGCATTTGCTGCAGCACCAGTTTATGTGCGAGTAAATTACCCATGAGTAAAGAGTGGCATCTACATGTGCAGGGAAGTGGCACTTGCTGGCAATGGCAGCAAATCTGCTGCTGCTTCCTGGGGCCCTACAATAGGCCCCTGCCGCCACCATGGGGAGCTCCGGGCTCCAGCAGCTCTTTTTAAAGGGCAGCCTGACACGCTGGTCTTCGGCCAGTGCCTTGGCCAGGAGCAGCATGTACAGCTCAGGGATAGCATGTGGCAGCACTCTCCTCATCCCCTGTGGCTCCCCACACCATGGCTGCTCCAGTCCCTGCCCCTGGCAACAATGACCAGGCTCTTGCTGGCCACCATGCTGGCCCTGTTGGCTGGCTGTGCTGACTACCACCTGGCCCATGTCCCTCTGGCCTGTCCTGGCTCCCCCATGCCCAGTGACGACCTGCCTGCCTGCTGTGTGCCATCCCAGTGCCGCTGCTGCACAGCTGTCACCTTGACCCAGTCTACCTGGTCTGATCCCAGCAGGGATACTGATGATGGGCTCCAGGATGCCACCGCCAGGGTCACGATTGCCCTTCTGTGCCTCTAGGCCCATTGCCTCTGGGCCCACTGGGCCATCCACCACTGGTGGCTGCACGTCGTCCAGCACATGTGGGACAATGAGCAGTGCCTGGAAGTGTTCCAGATTACTTGGGCCACCTTGCAGGATCTCCTGGAGCAGCACCAGTCACATCTGGAGTGGCAGGACATCAGCGTGTGGACACCCCTCCCTGCGGACACCCAACTGGCCCTTGCCCTGCTGAAGCTGGCCATGCCTGCCAGCCTGTAGCACTATAGACTGGCCACTTCTTCGGCAAGGTCACTGCTGGGGAGGCCACGGTCGTCTGGGGGACACAGTGCTCTGAGTGCATAACCCCCTAGTGGTGGTAGTGGGGTTCCATGTCCTGGGATTCCCCTGATACATTGGGGCCCTGGATGGGATCCATGTCATAGTCACCCGCCCACCCCACGAAGATTGCTCCTATTACAGCCAGAGGGGTTTTCACTGCGTGGTGCTCCAAGCCATCGTGGATCACTGCAGGGCTCTCATGCACATGAGCACCAGCTGGGTAGGCAGTTCCCCTGACTCCCATGTCTTCAGAAACTCCAGCCTGCTAGCCCTGGTGCAGAGCAGCACTGGGGGTGTTGGACCTGTAATTGGGTGCCGCGGTGGTTCCACTCCTGCTCATTAGGGACCTCACCTACCCACTCCTGCCCTGGCTCGTGCGGCTCTACACCAGCCAGATGGACCCCTGCCAGGCGCACTGTAACCACTGCCTGGACCAGACGTGCGCTCTGGTGGAGTGTGGCTTCGACCATCTCAAGGGCCCCTGGTGCACCCTCACCACTTAGTGGGCAGAGGATGCCTGTCAGTGGGAACGCCACCTACGGTGGCAGCAACAGGAGTGGTCACACCCCCACCGAGGCCCCAGATGAGCCGCACACCTGCCGATGGGGGGCCAGGGCACTGGGTGCAGGAGGTGCTGCCCGATGACCCCTCCTCCAGCACTCCCTGCTCTAGCCCACCTGCAGTGCTACCCGTGACCCCGCCCCACCCCTACCCTAGCACCATGCTCACTACAGACACATCTCAGAAGAACAAGTTTTTATTTTCCTCACATCAACTAGAGTCCCCCTCCCTTCTTCCTTCCCAACAAAGAGAGCCCCTCTACCACCCACCAAGAATAAAATACCTTCTTCCTCATGAAAACTCAACAATGTGCTTTGTACCAGGTGGCAGGCCACAGGGTGGGATTGCCTAGGGGGCAGAGCCCAGGGACAGATAGCTTGCATCCCAGCCTCTGGTCATTCCTCCACGGCTGCGCATACCACAGTGCATGCAGTAGGTGGGATGCTCACGCAAGGGCAATGGCGGCCTGTGTTCCCCCGTGTAGGCAGCTCCCCCTCCAGCAGGTGCTGTCCAGGACCAGCAGAGCTATTGTGCAGTCCTGGCCCCGCTGCAGGTATCTCTGGCTCCACAGTTGGGTGGAGCTGGGATAAGTGGTGCCAGACCCGGGACCTTCTCCCAGGCCCATGGGTGGCTGCCAGGGAGCAGCTGGCACAGCTAGAACAGTGTCCAGTACCCCAGCAGTTGTTATCCATAGCCTGCACTGCCCTGGCCAGGATCACGTTTTGCTCCCATAGTACCTCCACCCACTCGCACTCCAGGGCCAAGAACTGCACCCAGAACTCCTGGTCTGCCTGATCCCATGCCTCCTCACACCAGTCCTGCACATCGTTGTGGGCCATGTCCTCTGCCTGTCACCTGTCCTGGTGGGCTATGTCCTCCGCCTGCCAGGGCTGAGCGTCTGCCAGCCAGTCCTCTGATGCCAAGACCAGGTGGTCCAGGAGGAGGTCCTGTTCAGGGTGTGTTCCTCTGGTGAAGCCAGTGCATCTACAGGGTCCCAACTGTAGACAGCAGTGACTCTGAAACCACATTCTGGCTGTCAAGTGCAACCTCTCCCCTGTGTGTAGCTGCAGACCCTGTGGAGTCATGAGAAAGAAGCTGTTTGTGTGAGTTTGTAACATTTCTGAGATAAGATGCTCTGTACCAGGGACCGTGCACTGTCTGGCCTCAGATCAGTGGTTTAGCATGCATGGGTACTCAGGGACCATGGTAAGTTTGGCAGGCAGGTCCAGGCCCAGGCCACCACTAGTGAAGCCTTCCATCCTCATTTACTCCCTTAGGGCTGGCAGGCCACTGGGTGCTAGACACAGGCCACCTGCCTCTCCCTGCCCCATTCCCAGGGTGGGACAGGCCAAGCTACTGGCAGCACCTGCAGCCGTGGCTCCAGAACTTGCTGCCCCACCTCTCTTCCTACAGGTCAACCACTCTGCTCCGCTGCCACCCAGCCCATGGTGCCCAGGCTTAGTGGGGTGCAGGGCTGACAGATGACTGGGACAAGGAGCTACCCATGCCCTTGCTCTCCCCACAGGGCTCTTCTCCATGGAGGGACCCTGGGGCTTTCCCCCCACTGCACCACCGCTGCACCCCAAGCGTGCCCCTGCTGGGCATGACCTGGGCACTGTGCAAGGAGCTGTTTGCGCAGACTGAGGGGTGCCTGACCCATTATACCCTGCTGATGATGATGGCATGGTGCCCCAGGTGAACCTGTGCACCTGGCATGGGACTCTGAGCTACAACATTGTCAGGGGCAAGCCCAGGCTGCCCCGTAACCTCTGCCACCACCTGGAGGGCTACCTGTGGATATGCTACACATCCCTGCCCCCCACTGCTAAGGAGGACATCGCCTCCAGCATCGACGCATTTCTTGGCATGTGATAGGCCTGTGCCCATCTAGCTGCAGAAGCA
This sequence comes from Crocodylus siamensis, assembly GCF_052110815.1. Classification (NCBI taxonomy): domain Eukaryota; kingdom Metazoa; phylum Chordata; order Crocodylia; family Crocodylidae; genus Crocodylus; species Crocodylus siamensis. The sequence continues at coordinate 50,186,733 of NC_143402.1, forward strand.
CAGGTTGCTTAATAAAATTTAGCACTTGTCTCCTGCCTTTCTGCATGCTGTGGGGGGGGAACCTGGTACCAGGAGAGTGGGTGGGCTGGGTGGGGAGTGGGGGCAGGGGATGGGGTAGGGAGGGCCCTCCTTGCTGTGCAGGGCTTACCATGCAGCCAGGGATGGTGTGGCTGGCAGCTCCCGTGGTCTCAGCTATCGGTGATGGTGTGCAGCTCTGGAAGGTATCCTTGGGCAGCAGGGTGTAGGGAGTAGGTGCCCGGCCATAAGTTCCCCTTGGAGAGGAGCTTGTGCTGCTGGCAGTCTGTGGTGTCATGGCCAGCCATGCCTCATGGCAGGGTCTGGGGCTGTGGGGCTGGTGCGGCAGGCTCTGGCCTGGGTTCTCTGAGCTGCTGGTGGAGGGTGCGGCCAGGGATGGGCTGCTGTAAGCCTGAGGGTCCTCCCCCAGTGATGTGTCTCTAGGGGTGCCAGGCTGGGTTAGGGGCTTGGGCAGGCTGGCCATGCTGCTGTGACCTGGGTTCTGAGGCATAAGGATCTCCATCAGTTGCCGCGTGAAGGGCATAGATTTATGGGCACTCTCCGACTGACAATTGTGGTCAGTGATGGCAGCCCACTGTGCCTGCAAGGCCTTGCCCTTTATGCTGCACTGCCGCAATGACTAGTTGTGCCTACACTCCCACATCTGGCCTAGCAGCTCTCATAGATGTGGGCATTGGAGTGCCCACCCTGCTCTGATGGTGCACCTCCACCTTACCTCACAGCACCACAAGGTCACCAGTCTTCCCTACTGACCAGTTGGTGGCAAGCATAGGCAAGGACAATGCCATGGGGGGTTCCTGTGCCAGCACTCCAGGTCTACGCATGGCTGTCCTGGCGCTGCCAGACCTAGACAGCTGCCTATAGTGCCCAGTGCAGGGGCTCAGCATGGAACTGGCAGTTGCATAGCTGAGGCAATGCCCCACAGCACCTGCAGGCTCAGGGCCGGCTGCTGAGGGTGGGCTGCAGGCAGTAGGAGCTGGCCCCAGCAGCCAGAAGCTGCTTGCAGCTGGGCCTGGGTGCTGGCAGGCCTGGCTGGAGCCTGCAGCACTCTGCTGGCCTGGATGGCACAGGCTTGGCAGCTGTGTGACACTGCGGTGCCAGGCAGTGGTGCCAGAGTGCTGGCAGGCTAGGGCAGCTAGGCTGTGTCTTGCTCAGGGTGACACGCAGGCCTGGAGTTCCCTTGGGCTACTTGTTGGTGTGCTCCAGGGCTCAAAATGTCTGTAGGCTTTTAAGGGCCTTAGGCAGGGACTGTCATAGAGGCAGCCCAACCCTGGGCCAAGAGAGGCTCCCAGCCCAGAACCCTGGTACTAGCCTCAGAGCAGCCCCCGTAGGCAGAACTGATCTTGAAGCAAATCTGCTCCTGGGTCATGTCTACACGTGCATTACTGTGTACTAATTGCGAGTAAATTTGATACCTGTGCAGTAAAACCCCCCAGTGAGGGGTTTTTACTAGGCTGTAAGTGTGTACACATGTAGACATACATGCTTACTGCACAGTAAACTACACTATTGCACACTGAAGCATCTCGTGTAGATGTGACAACTTGCTCTGAAATTGCCTCAGCCAATTCCTCCAGTACCCTGTAGTGTATCCCATGCGGCCCTGTCAATTTGAAAGCATCTGGCTTTTCTAAGGAATTCCTAACCTGTTCTGCCATTACTTTGAGGTGCTTTTCTCCTTCTATCTTTGCTGACACCTAATCTCATCATCTGGTAGCTGCCCCTGTTTGTGAAGACTGAAGTAAAAAAGGCATTAAATATTTCTGCCTTCTCTGCACCATCTGTAACTAGATTGCCTGCTGCGTTCCCTAAGGGATCTGTGGTTTCTTTGGTCTTCTTCTGGCGTCCTTATAGAATCCCTTTTTATTTTATTTTTATGTCCCTTGCTAGTTGCATCTCAAATTGTGCCTTGGCCTTCCTAATTTTATTTCTGCACACCTATGTAATATTCTTCTTTAGTAATAAAAGCAAGTTTCCACGTTTTGTAGGATTCCTTTTTTTTCAGGTTACTGAAGAGGTTACTGTCTAACCAAGCTGGTCTCCTGTTGCACTTACCATTCTTTGGTCACACTGAGTTAGCTTACTCCTGTGTCCTTAATAAAGCCTCCTTAAAGTACAGCCTGCTCTCTTGAACTCCTTTTTTCCTCAAATTGAATCCCTAGGGATCCTGTCCTCCAGTTCCATGAGTTTAAGTCAGCTTTTTTGAAGTCCAGTGTCTTTATTCTGCTGCTCTCCTTCCTTTCCTCAAGCTTCTGAACTCAATCATTCCAGGTGTGAAGAAATCCCCTCCCCTTCTCTCTGGCCCTCAATTGGGTCAGCCCAGATGACCCTTCTCTCTTGGTTTTCTTCTTGGTGCAGGCTGCTCAATCAGGTGATCTGGCCAGATAAATTCCTAGGGGAGGGAGGGGCACTTGCTTCCTTCTGGCAGGCATTTTGAAACCTTCAAGTAAAAACCCCAGGCTGCTGCCTGGAGATTTTCTGTAAGTAAAAACCTGGAAACTAGCCAGGAGTTAGGAATTATGTGTAGGCCAGTCATGTCTTAAAAGGATCACTGAGTCCAATCTCTGTACAGACTCACATTGCTTATGTTTGCTCAAAGCCTATTCTGACTTCCTGGTTCTACCTTCTCCTCCCCCGATCAATAAAAATGTCAGGTTACAGCTTGCCTTGCTGTGTTACTGTGTGGGGATGGAGGGGAGAGAAGCTTTCCACTCCCAGCTTGGCCAGTGGAGTTTGCCTTTTTATTTTCCTTCAGTTCTACCTGATGCTATCTTGGGATACTTTGGGCTGAAAGAACCACCCAGAAATGTGTTACTGTGGGCAAAGCACCCCCAAGGTTCACAGGGTCTGTGTGCCACATGCTGCACAGAGCCCTACCAGAGACCAGTGCCCAGGTGGTGGCTGTGTTACCCCAGGCTTGCAGGTGGGCTCCAGGAAGCAGGACAGCCTGCTGTAGGCTCCCTGAGGGAGACTCCTGAAATGTGGTTTTGGACCTGGTACAGTGAGGTGGGTGGCTCGGTGTAGTAGCGCCCCCTACTGTGCATGCCACACCATGGTCACAGTCACCCAAGTTATGGCCCAGCTTCACAGTCTCAACCAATTCCTCCTTGTTTGTGAGCTGTAAGCCAGGAAGAGCTTCCTGCCCTCGTTCCTCTCTGCACCACTTTTACCAACAAAATATCTCCAACACACTCCAAGAATTTGCTGGGCTGCTTGTTCATTTCTGTGTTTCCCTCTCAGCAGATGTCCTAGTAATAAAAGTCCCCCATGAGGTCCTGTGATTTGAAAATTTCCATCAGTTGTTTGAAGAAGGCCTTGTCCACCTTTTCCTCCTGGACTGGTGGCCTATAGCATATATGCACTGTGACATTCCACTCTGCTGCTTTCTCCTTTGCTCTTTACCCAGAGTCTTTCAACAGGCCTACCTTCTACTTTGTACTGTGCTTCACACCATGCATATATCTCATTTATATATAGATCAACTCCTTCTCCTCTTTCCTCTGTCTAGCCTTTCTGAAAACATTTTACCCATCTCCAGTCATGAATTATCCCACCATGTCTCTGTAATTCCAATTAAATCATAATTACATGATTGTACTGGGATCTCTAATTCTCTCTGTTTATTCCCTATGCTTCTCACATTAGTATACAGGTTTCTCTCGCTTTATGCTGTGCATGCATTCCTGGAAAAAGGTGCATAACCTGAATTAAACATAAAGGGAACCCATTTTACAATGTGACAAATAGGGATACATTCCAAGACCTTGACTGTACTGACCCCCAGATCCATTTCTACCATTTTTACAAGACAATTTTGGCATTCACCAACAGCAGACAGTTCGCCAGAAGCGCAGGGTGGTGATGCATGTTTTGTTGGTGTGAAGAGAGGGTGGTGAAGGGTCTACAGTGTTAGTGCAGTTGTCTTGTGCTTCATTGATGGACCAGGGAGAGGGGTAGGAGATAAGCTAGCAGGATGCTTAGAAGCCACAATGGGGATAGCAACTACAAAAACATGTCACAGACAATGAGTGAGCAGCACAAATCCCCACAGGAGACTATATTTTGGTGTGCATCATTCTCACAGTGAACCACACAAAGCAACTGACTCTGGGCTTCTATCACACCGATCGCATAAAAGTGAATTTACCTCACATATAATGAATTTTTAGTATAAAAAGGGTGATCACATCAGAGTGAATTTGCATATATAGAACCTGTATAAAATTGAAGGAAACCTGTATAAACATTTTAGTGTGTCTTAACTGATTGTCCTCTTTGAGAATATTGCTAAAGCTTCTGTTATTGCCTCTCCTTACTAAGTTTGTATTAAGGTCCTTTGGCTCTTTACTTACTTCTGGGTTTTTGGCTCCACCCCGTAGTGAACCTAGTTTAAAGCCCTCCTCACTAGGTTAGCAAGCCTATAGACAAAGATACAGGCCATGTCTACATGAGATGCTGCTGTGCAGTGGTTACTGCTAATTTATTTGGTACTTGTAAAAACAAATGCACAGTAACCTGAGTTACTGCACAGTAATGCTGGCAAACACCTTTTTTGTGATGGTACTGCGCAGTAGCCTAATACTACTGTGCAATAGTGTCATATCATGGTTTTTGCCATGCTACACTACTGCGCAGTAGTATCAGGCTACTGCGCAGTTAGCGTCTCATGTAGACTCTTCCCCTTCTTTGTCAGATGGGCTCCCATCTCCCAGTTGTCCTCCTTGGAATACCTCCCCATGGTCAAATAAGCCAAAGCTCTGCTGGTGATACCATCTATACAGCCACATGTTGAGCTCTACAATGCCTTTGCTTCTACCAGAGATTTTTCCTTTACTGGAAAGATTAGTGAGAACACTACCTGTGTCCCCCATCCCTTTCTTCCTTGCACCCAATGCCAACTTTTGTGCTCAGCAGGGGCAACCTTGAGCAGACATAATATGACAGCAGTCTACAAGATGACTGTTGGTGAGGTGTGAAATAATTATAGTTTCACGAGCATCTGAATGATACCACTGTATCATTTGCTGCCAGTGCTGTCTCCTTGCTTTCCTTATGCTTCTCACAAATCATCTGCATCAAGAATGCTGATAGCTTATACTAAAATGCAAACCATTTAACTTTCCAGTCCTGTGACCTAAGCAGCAAATATGTCTGGGTCATTTACTTCTCTAGGATGAAATTCTAGGTTATAAAACTAAGAATTGAAATTGAAATTGAAAAGGTCTATAAGCCTGTCCAAATGGTATAGAAACTAGGGCTGTGTGAAGCTTTGGTAGCTGATTTGATTTGGAGAAGATTCAGCCCAATTTGGCAGCCAAATCTCCAAATTAAATCAAATCAGAAGACCCATTAATCTCTCCAAATCTAATTCGAAGCCTCTGAATCAATTCAGAAAGATTGATTCAGCCATAGACTGTATAGGCAGGCACTAGGCAGTGCTGGCAGGAGCAGCTGGGGAAACAGCTGGCAAGCCCTGGCTTGAGCTGGCAGCCCTGAGAGAAGCTGCAGCTCATCCAGCTGCTCCCTTGGCTGCCTTCCCCCCCTGCCAGCGGGAGGCAGGCAGTGCTGGCAGACCCAGGAGAAGCTCTGGGGTCTGGAGGGAAAGATCAGGAAGCTGGGGGGAATGATTGGGAGCTGGGGGAAATGATTGGTGGCTGGGGGAACAAATAGGGGTCATCCTCCCAGCTCCTGGTTCCATTCCCCAGCTCCCTGATCATTCCCCCAGCCCCTGTGGCTTCTCCCAGGGCTGCCAGCACTGCCTGCCTGTATAGTCTATGCCCGAATAAGATTTGGGACCGAATATCTTTGGATTTGGATTCGGATTCAGCCAAATCGAACCAGAACAGTGATTCAAATCACTGAATCAAATTACTACCCTGCCAAATCTGAATCTGAAATGAATACTTTCTGCTTCACACAGGCCTAATAGAAACCACAATTTAAAGGGCATGAAAAACAAATGGACAGAGCCTTAGGAAGCGGATGATTGAAAAAACTGGCCCCAGAAAGTGGTGGAATGGTCAGATTCCTAATTCAAGGCGAAGGTACTGTGTTAGGCTTAATACACACCACAGGTTTTAATCTTTATTAAATTAAATTAAATAAGCTTATAAAATTTACATTTGTTTGTTTATTTTGGAGTGTTGTATCAGTGTTTGCATGCACACGGTTTTCAAATTAATTAAGCTTTGGAGTGTTGCATTAGTGTTTTCACGCACTTGGTTTTTGAATGAATTAAGCTCTGTCCCCTGCTGGTGCCACAGGAGAGAGGGATGGTCCAGTGCTGTCTGCCCAGCACAAGGCCCCCCCACCCCATGCCCTGCCACGCTGCTGTGGGAGCACAGAGCCAGAAAACAGCACAAGGAAAAAAAACCCAAAAGTGGAAGCAATTGGAAAGGTGAACTGCAGAAAAGTTGCAGTGCCATCTGGTGGTCAAGGAGGCTCACTACATGTCTTTTGAGTGCCTTTGTGTATGCATGCAGTGAATCCATGCAGATGATGCTTTAATTCGTGGCAAGTCAAATTAAATGATGTCCAAGGAGTTTTACTTTAATGCACCAGAAAGATTTTTAAAGCGTCCTGAAAACCCACTCATGCAAACAGTCACACTCTTGCACCATTGCAAAGGCCCAATCACTTTATCTTTCCAAAAATCTACAAAACTGGATAACCACTGAACTTGAAAAGTATATAGACACAACATTACAAAGCAGTGTAAAGTGACAACAATCTGTGTTGATTTCTCCTTACTCTTAAGGCCTTTTCTGTGCCATGAGTTCATGAGACAGTAAAAAGTTTACTTTGGAGTAGGTTTTAAGCCAGGAGCAAGTTATTTGGAATGTCCCTCAGCAGAACTGTCAAGAGGTTATAATCAGTGTAAGAAGTTTTCAGGGAACTAAGATGTTTTTGCTGCATCTGAAATGCCTGTTAGATTAAAGAAGATTTTTTTTCCATTTTAAGTGATCATCAAGAATTTCCCTGAATCAGTTTGCAGCAAGTTTTTGTGTCTTGATAGAATTTAACCTTCATTCTCATCTGTTGAGGCTTATTCCTTGTGGTGATTTCTGTAGATGCTGGCACACTCCTGGAAGAGTGAATTCCACAGGAAATCTCACATTTTAAATCTTATAGCAATCCTAGGATCTATCTGTAGGCACTCAGCTCCAAAATAGTATTGATAATATTGTCTCCATGATGAATGAAGTACTTTATTCTTTGCTGGTCATAACCATTCCATTAAAATGAAGTAGATACCATTTTAAAAGTTGCTGATGCCCATATCATGTGTTCCAAAGTTCTTGGCCACGTGCACTAATATTGCTATCATTCTGACAGAGGTATTCACAAAAATTCCAGCCTTCAGGTCCCGTCATCTTTGCATTCCCTTAGCTATCCTATTCTCTGCTGGTCAGTTTTTAGTCTTCAAGGGACCAGTGATTGTCTTTGTTTTGATATATTATGATGTAGTGGTCAATAAGAAGCCTGTTGGTGCTTTTTAGAAAATGCCTAAAGCAGTGTTTTTTAATTTAGGATACACAGACTTCCAAGGATACATGGCACTTTGGCCAAGATTGCATGCCTAAGTTTAAATAATGACACTGGATCTTCTGATTCGTCAGTGCATGGTGAATAATGATGTTGTTGCACATTGACTTCAGTGTCAACATCCTTTCTATGGGTGGACAGACACATTGGGTGTAGGGTGTATAAGCAGCAATATTTTGCAGGTAATGGTCTATGTGGCCAAAAAGTTTTTAAACTAGTCCTATAAAGTATTATATTCAGAAATTGTTTAATCTCTGCTACACTTGTGTCTGATTGTGGTGGTTTATTTTGTTCTGGATAATTTTTTTTTGTTTGCACTTTTACTGTAGAAATAGTCTAGCTTTATCTTCCTTATATATGGTGGAGGAATGGTAGGTTTGGCTCTTTAACACACACAAAAAGTATCTATTTTAGTTATGTCAGGCATAAATAAGTAGAGGGAGAGAGAACAGTCCTGTTTTGATTGTTCACATAATCTTTAAGGGTTGGCCAGTTTGTGATGAAGTAGTTTGGATTGCCTAGATCCTTGATGAACCTCTTTAGAAACAGCCTGAGTTCAGAGCTCTTGTCCTTTCCTGAAGAAATAGTGTGAACTCCACAACTAGTCTGGAGGAAAAGTAACTGAAATATCCAAACTTTAATCATGCAACTAAAAATTGCCATTTTGGACCTTCTGATGAAGGATGTGGATGCTTACTTGTGCCTTTGCAGCAGACACAAACATTTCTGAGAAGTGAGCTGCTGGTTTGGATACATTTGCTTTTGTAACTCTTAGCCAGTCATGCATTGTTCATAGACACATGCAGGTGAAAGGGACACAGAGTTCCCCTGATTTTCTGTGTTCACATTTGGCTCTTCATGGGTTTTTTTTGTCTTTTCTATATTTCTTGTTGTGAGCAATGTAATCCAGAGGATCTTCTAGAAGGAAGAAAGGCTAATGCAATGGGTTTGACTGATGCAACAAGGAAAATAAAGTTAAAACCTGAGCAGATGTAGCCTGAGGTCCATAAAGTGAAACCTGCATACAGAGAGGACCTGAGCAGGGTGCAGGGCCCGGGGCCTGCGGCAAATCAGCCTGTGTGGGGCCCCACCCCTAGATGCAAGGAAGCTGGCAGCAGATTTGGCCACGGGGGTGGGGATTGGGAGGGACTCCGAACAGCCGGAGGTGAAGCTGGTGGCAGTGTTAGAAATGGAATATTGTTAGAAATGCACAGCTTGCATCTTGCACCTGATAAGAAAGAAATACTGCCAAGGACTTTTTTCTTTCCCAGCCTTGCCACAGCCTTTCTTATGCTAAATTGCAGACTCTCCCCCAGCTTCTCCCTAGCCTTTCTCATACAGATTACAGAACCTGGAATTCAACTGACTGTGTCCTTGAAAGGGGGAGGGATTTGAACTCTTGGCGACCTGCTGTAGTTTCTGAGCATGCTTAATTAGCTGATGCATATTTACCTCTCCGCCCTGCATACTTAAGTAGTTAATTATACTATACATGCGATGTATGTAGTGATGTAACCGCATGTATGCTTGTATGAAACGGAAGTGAGCTGCAAGAGTTCCTGTTTCTGCACACGTGCCCAGGAGGGAGAAGATAAATATTCCCTGCAAAATTCCTTTGTTGGTTCGGAGTAATCTGAGTTCTTGACTCTGCTCTGACCCTATTTGCAAATACACCTTTTGTGCCATCTAATGAGTGTGTGTCTGTGATTTTTGTGGCCTCCAGAGAAAAGAACTGCCTTTGTGCAACAGCAGTGCAGACTTGCCAGCTCTGGGGGGTCCCCCAAAGCGCGGGGCCCAGGGCAGTCACCCCAATTTGTCCCCCCCACAGGGAAGGCCCTTCCTGTATAAACAGATTATTAAAGGGGGATTGATTACTAGTATCAGTTGTTTGGCAGAGGTCATAATCTACAGCAAATAATCAAAATGGTATTCAGCTCTGTACCAGGAAAATGTGCTGAAAATCCAATAAGGCAGGGAGGCAGAAAGGTGACGTGGAAAGAGTTAAAGTTATTTTAAGGTGGCTGCACTGCATACTAGAAATGCTGCTGCCAACCCGTTCCATAATTTTGGAGCAACTTTAAAGACCAGGGCTACATGCAAGATTTTAAGAGAACTGTAAAGATTTCCTTTGGTTGTTTTTTTTAACTGAGCTGATGCCAACCCAAGACAGTAATGAAGCAGCTACTCTGACCAGTACATGATCTCCTTTCTGAAATGATGCGATTAGGTTAAGTTATCATGAAAATAGTAACTGTTTAACAGTGATTATTGTGTCAAAAAGATTTACTATATTATCAGTGTAGCAAAGAACTCTCCTCAGTCTTCTCAAAAGGAACTCCAGTTCTCTTGCATATGCAATAAATCACAGGCTCCCCAGGCACATGATAAACAAGAACTTATCTTGGACTGCAGCAAATTTCAAATTGTAACTGCTAACTACATGGAACAATTTTGTATGTATGTGCCACTTCCCCTAGTGTACAGCTAAGCTGTTGTCATGGGAACCACTGATATTTGTGTGCCTTGTGAACACAAGTATAATAGTTCTGATGGAGATGTGTGTAAGATAATTGGAGCTATATCCTGGCACTACTGTGATAAGCTGGCTATAATCACAGAACAGCAGCTTTATGACTTGAACAGTGAACTGAAAGCCATTGTTGTTATTCCAAGTTTTTGTTTTCTCCTGATTACAAGTGGTTAATGAAACTGCCTGTCTGTCTGTCAATACATTGTGTGTCAGGTTTCCCTGAATCTCCTGTCTACCCTGTGTGCCTTAAAAAAATCTTGTTTCTTACAAAATGAATATTTTAATTTAAAATGTGTTCAGCAGGGTTAAAATGGTGAGAACTGCATGTGAACAAACTGCCAGGCCTGCCACACGTAGTTCTCTTCTGCCTCCCGCTGCTGGAGGTGGATGGATCAGTGAAAGAGTTCTTTAATTGTACTGGCTGTCATTGGTATTGTGAAGAGCGTAATTCTCAACAGGTGCTGGACTTCTTTGCTTGCAGAGGTTTGAAGCTCAGGGTTGCCCTGCCTGCAGCTGCTCCCATGAAGCTCATTGCAGCTGCTTCCCGACACAGGAATAAGGAGTTCTGAATTTTTTACCTCCTACTCCCACACTTTTAGTTTTTCTCTCTCATAATCTTGTCTTAGGAAGTACTGAAAAAGCAAACCATAGAAACAGACTGAATAGGCTATTGGGAGCAAGGCAGAAGCTGCGCCTTGCAGAGCATGGGCATCTTCAAGAATCAGAGACAGGTTCTGATGCATACAAGTTATTTCATACATATTCTTTCTTTCCATTGTGCTTCAGGTCATAACTTGAATTCTGATGGAAGCATTGATGTCTGTCAGCAGTGCTGGAATGGTCTCCAGTTCCAGACAAACTGACCACATTATTTCATATTCAAGACAAGAGTCTCTGGATCGTTTCCAGGAAAATAAGGGGAAAGCATTGACAAGTCTCTAAGGACATTTGTATGGGGCTAAATTTTTCACTGACATAAAAATGTACTTCCTGGGCTGTTTGAGCTTCTATTCTTCCCTAAAGAGCCTTGCCTGGGATTCCCAGAGCCTGCAGGGGTGTGAGGTTGTGTAGTGCCTGAGGATGCAGATTCTCAGGAAAGAAGAGTGGCATAAAGCAACAACAGAGATTACCTGCTTCCCACAGTTTCTGCTCCTTTTCTCAGGACTTGCCCTACTCATCTGTTGTGCACTGTTCTGTCCTGACATTTTTTCTTTTCTGTTGCTAACCCCATCATCTTCCTGTCTCTAGTAGAATACCCTGGGGTACCACTGCTTGGGTTTAAACAATTAGGCTTCAATCCCCCACCTAGTCAAAAGCCCTGGAACTGTTCTTTGGCAAGTGGACCTCCATCAGGGTTGAAGTGCTATTAATTAGGGGGCTGAGGCAAAGGAGAGACTAAGGGCTTGTTTAGTCTGCAGAAGAGAAGACTGAGGAGGGATTTAAAAGCAGCCTTCAACCACATGAAGGCTCGTTCCAAAGAGGATGGAGCTAGACTGCTCTCAGTGGTGGCAGGTGACAGAACAAGGAGAAATGGTCTCAAGTTTCAGCAAATGAAGTTTAGGTTGGATATTAGGAAAAACTCTCCAACTAGGACAGTGGTGAAGCATTTTAACAGGTTACCTAGACAGGTGGTAGAATCTCCATCTTTGGAGGTTTCCAAGGCCTGGCTTGACAAAACCGTGGCTGGAATGATCTAATTGAGGATGGTCCTGTTTTGAGCAGGGGGTTGGACTAGATGACCTCCCAGGTTCCCTTCCAACCCTAATTTTCTATGATTCTATAGTGTCCCTGCTCCGCAGCTGTCCAGAATGAAGGCAGAGTAGGGGGCATTTGCGGTTTGGGAAGCAAGCCATGCAGTGTGCTCAGCACTCCCTTTGCTTATGGTTAATTAGCTCCAGCCTCATTCTCATATCACCAGCATTAGGAAGAGAGCTAGGATAAGTCTGGTAATACAGAAATATAGAGTGACCCATGTGAGTTATTAAGGTGTTCAGATGACTTGGAGCTGAGACCAAAGCTGTAAACTGGGTCATGGACCAGATATAGATTAGGGTCTTAAGGGTCTCATCTACCTTAGGCAGATACTTTCTGAGTTATGGAGATCCCCTCTCTTCGAACATGATGGTGATGATGATGAAGGCTTCCCAAGTCAGCTTTTAACAGGAATCTACTGCTAGACTTGGACAGGACCCATGAGTAGTTGCCAATTTCATTTGTGTTGGGAGTGCTGCTTCACATTAGTTCCCAGTGCCAGGGGGTATATGTTGTCACACCAAGGTTCTCAGATGGAGGTCTGATGTGGAGCTTATCTAGCAGGAATAAGTTAAGCTTACTCCCCCTTTCATTTTTTGTTCTTGGCTTCAGTGATTGATAGAAGCAACTAATGTCAGGAATGTGGGTCACCTCAAGCAAAACAGGCATCCTGTGTGGCCACTGGAAGCTGGAATTAGGCCATCACAAGACGGACATATCCTAAACTTGATATCCTGAGCTTCAGAGGTCAAGCAGGTAAGGTTTTCAGAAGGAGAAATTAGCATTCCTGACTGCCACAGGGGATTTGAATGATTTAACCCAGGTAAGTGGGAGAAACTTGGCCATCCACTGTCTGGGGCAAAGCCGCAAAATGTTTTTGCCTTGTGGATTCATTCTGTTTGTGGTACTCCCAGCACTACCATACTGAAGCCTGAGGAATGTAGGTTGCCCTTGAAACAAACAAAACCAAAAAACAAAGAGAACAAACTTGCTTCCTGGTTTGGGAATCATAGAAAGTCACAGCTAGAAGAGATCTCAGAAGGTAATCTAGTCAGCCCTCCTGTTCAAAGCAGGATCATTCCTGTCTAAACTAGGTGTTTAGAGCTTTGGACAAGCACTTTGGATTGTTTCTGAGGCTCAAACGCCATTGGGAACTTCAGCGGAGTATTGCATCTTTAGCTAGGTACTTAAGAGGAACTGAGGAACAGAAAGTGAATGTTGCCTTTTATTCCTTCAGCCTAGGAGCACTATGAGACAAGTGGCTAGAGTGCATTCTAAAGATACTGCTAAAGCAAAAGTCTGGTTAAAGCACAGGGTATGAGACATGCCTGTGAGAGTGTGTAGGTGAACAGTTATTCAAAGGAGACTTCCTCGTTAGGCTGGGGTACCTGTACTGTATTGCTAATACAATGGCTCTTCCCCTATAGATCCTGGGTTCAAACTCATCTGGCCTGCAGGGCTTTTTGTGAACTGGATTCAGATAGTTCATATGATAGATCTGGTCTGCGGGTCATATGCTGGATTCACCTGCTATAGGACAATGAAATTAAACTCCACTTTTTCACCAAACCAGTCCTTCCCCTTTATATAACAAGCCACGAAGGAATTATTTTAGGCATGCTCTTGCCTGGCCTTTACATGCAAGCCAACTCTGCTCTCCCTTATGAGTGGTTGCCCCGTGTTCACCATGTTGACTTGAGCCTACTGCTCCTCCCACATGTTTGCTATCATCCTTTATTTATCCCTTCTCCTGTTGTCCCAGCTCCACCCTCCTCCCCCATCCCCCTCCCTCTCAATCCACCTGCCTCTTGATAGCTCATCTTTTCTGTAGCTTCCTTTCTGATAAGACCACTACACCACTCCAACCTAGGACATGGAACATCTGGCATGTCCAGTATATCAAGATTATTTAGTATCAAAATTTACACTTAAAAACAGCCTTTGGTGTGGCTAGATTAACCTTCCAAACAAAGTGAGTGTAACTAATGCAAAGATGCCTGCCTGAGTCTGAAGAGAGCTTGAAACAAAGGTTGAGGGATGTAAATTCCCTACACCTGCAGAGAAAGTCACTGATATGCTTACACAAAAGCTTAACACCAATGCTTTAAATGTCAGCATTAACTTTTTAGTTGCTATTTATTTTAACAAATGGGATTGGAAAGGTAGAAGGAATTGAAGCCTGTGAGTTTTTGTAGAAAGTGGGGAAATGGGAATCTATATAGGAAAGAAAATAACTGTGGGAGAAAAGAGATAAGATCATGTGGGGGAAGGACAGAAATCAAGAAAGGAGAATAAGGAGTGGGGGGGACCATTGATCAGAAACCACAGTGGCAAAACAGGGGAACATAGTGGAGCTTTCCCTGAAGATGGTAAGTGATAGAGACAATCATACCACCTTTCACTCAACTTGTAGAACCCCCTTTGCTAGACTCCCTAACAAAGAGCAACACATACAATTCCAAAAAAGGAAGCAAATAGGAACAGAAGCACCATTGTCTCCAATATGGGGAAGATCAGGGATCCATCCTAGCAATCTCTTAGGGAGGAGGCACCAGAAATATTGCTTGTTTGTTGGATCCTTGACCCTCGACCGTTCTGGTCGAGTGCCTGAAAAAAATGCTAGCTAGCAATGATAAGGGACTTAACAAGTAATAAGCAAGGTAGTTGCAAAGATCTATGAGGGGGGACCCACTGCATTGAGGGTGAGGGATTTGACCATCTGAGAAGTGTTACAGGAGCTATGATCAGTGCCTATAGTAGACTTTGATCACCATTCAATCAAGGAAGACTAAGCCTGTGCCAAGGATAAGAGTGCACCAGAGGCAGCAGAGAGCCTGTGCTGGAGGATGGCCCAAGCCTGGAGATGGTGCCACCAGAGCTATCGGTATAGGATAAGGCAGTGGTTCCAAACCTTTTTTTGCTATGAGCCACTGCTGGAAGTAGACTGCAGTGGTGGCCTGGGGGTAGGGGAGCTCCTGGCATGCAGTGTGGCTCATCCTTTGTATGTGGTGCTGCTGACATTGCTCCTGCAGCCCTCATTTGGGTCATGACCCAGGGTTGGGAACCACTGGGATAAAGTGCTAGAGAGGGTTTCAGTATCAGCTATTCTGCAAAGGTGCTAGGTGCAGGCTACCTTTGTGTGACCAACGGAATTGTATGATGCATACAAATGTTGAAGTAATGTCTATTTCTTTGTTCTATCTTTGTTGATGAATGTGATAATATAGGTATTATATTTAGCTGTGATATGTTGAGTTACGTTCCCTAACTGGCTTAGTTGCAGGGTCAAGTTATGCTCCCTGACTGGCTTAGAGGTAGGGTCCTTGTTCTATGTCTTATGTTTTAAGTTGGGAGCTCTGGTACCAGACCACAGTAATATGTCATGTTTGGGTCTTCTCTGACTGTAGGCATGAGGGGTCAGGTCAATGCTCAGGATCTCAATATTGCGCTGTTAGACAGGAGGGCATGGTGTACAATTGCGCACACACACACACACACACACACACACACACACACACACACACACACACACACACACACACACACACACACACACACTACTAGCTCAGGCACATATACATCCAAACCAGCCTAGGCACATGCATATCTATCACCAATTCAAGCACATATACTATACACCCCAGAAGTTAAACACAGATCACTAATTCATATATCATGCACACAATGCCGTATATATATGAGTCTCTCTATATCTATATATATACACACACACTCTCACACTAGCAACTCAGATACACACACGTTCAAAATAACTAGTTTAGGTTCATGCATACCTATCACCAGTTTAAGCCCATACACGCTACACACACCAAATTTAGACAGAATCAGTTAGCAGTTACCAACACCTGCACATCCAATACAAATACGTGGATTACTAATTTATATACCACACGCACATACACAATGATATCTATATATGTATATATATGTGTTTTCACTAATTTACACACATACCTCCCACCTACAGATACACACAAGTGAGTTCCTAAGTTGGGTATTGTGATATGTATGTATGTATGTGCTTGGTGTACTTGGGATACCTGGGGAAAGGTTAAGGTAAGAAAGTAGAAGTGTAGGGAGTGAAAATTGCTGGAAATGAAAGCCACTGGGACTAAAACCGGTAGACTAGAGGGGCCTGGGCTGAAGAACTGAGGCTGGGGGTGTAACTTTAGGTTAATTGATTTTAATTAATTAAAAGACGACGCCCAAAGCCTGCAGAACAGGGAAGCAATGCCGGCACAGAGGCTGGGACTGCAGCCAGAGCTAGGGGGAGCTGAAAAGGTAGGTGGGGAGAGGGAAAGTGGGACTAAGGGAAAGTGTGGATGTTAAAGAGGGGCTCTGGGTGTGAGGAGCCAGAGGATGGCTCCAGGACAGCTAGAGAAGTTGTAGGGAGTGGCAGTAGGTGCTGGGAGCTGGAGAAGGGCTCCATCTGCTGGAGAAAACTGCAGGACAGCCAAGAGGAGCTGGGAAGCTGCAGGGGGGGGGGAAGGATGACTACAGAAGGTGTGGGGGAAGCCTGAAAACAGAGAGATGGACAGCAAAAAATCACAGGAAAAGTGGCAGGAGAGACTGGAAGACAGCAGGGCAGTGGGAAAGCAGAGAAAGGCAGCAGAAAGTCACAGGGAAAAGGCAGTAGATGGCACGGGAAGCTGAAAGGCAGTAGGGACAGCATGAAAGCAAGGAGAGGCTGAAAGGTGGCAGAAAAGGGGAGATGGAATTGGGAGGAGATGGGGAAACTAGCAGAGAGTGGGGACTGGAGTTGAGAGAGAGAGAGAACGAGGCTGGAATTTAAGATAGGGAAGGGACTGGGATTTGGTAAAACATGACCCAACTGGGGTTGCAAATGACAGCTGTTTTATTGAACAGGGGAGATGGTGACACAATGTCTTATTGGTTCCCTTACATGTGCGTGCGTGCACGCATGCACGCACGCACGCACGCGGCAGGGGTTAGAGAGGCTTGGTGCAAGGGCTGAAGTCCACTGAAGTCCATGAGGGGAAAGAGAGAGAGAGTCCAAATTGTAGGAGGAGGTGTGCAGGTAATATCTACCTATCCCAGGCTAGAAAGGGGTCGTTGTCCAGAGGGGGGTTGCCAGCAGGGCCTCTGGGTGGATAGGTGGTGTGGCATGGTGCTGGTCCAGATGGAGAGGGCGTCCCACTGGGTCTGTCTTCACTGCCCCTTTTTATAGGGGCAGACCTTGTGTGACCCTAGTGACAGGAGGCATGCCCAGGCAAGGGTCAGCTCCTGGTGTACTGAGCATGTGTGCTCCATTCAGGGATGTGCAGTTTTGGGTGTGTGTAATGGTGAGAGTTGCTTGGTCTGCAGGGTCTTGTGTCTTTCAAATGCTGGTTTTGTCTCTGTTCCTGGGTGAGATCTGTGGTTCCTGGATGAATCAATGCAAGGTGATGGCCTGGTTGTTACAGGCCATTCAGTAGAGGCCTGCTACCATTGTATTTTAATCATTTCCAATCAGTCTCATTCATCCAGGAACCAATTTACATGGGAGGGGTACATGAATCATACAGTTGCAACACAGGGGATGCCCAGGCAGAGGACACAAGATGGAGACTTGACATACAAAATGGAAACTTGACATGACTTTGGTTCACTTACAAACACAGGCCTAAACCATGCAATATCCATATGAAAAAATAAAAATCAATACAAAAATGATAATAATACAATATACAACAGTAAGAATCAATACAAACCTAATAATAATACAATATAAAACAGTGGATATCCAAAACCAAAAACTTGCTACCAGAATAAAAATGTTTAAAATTTATCCTAAGTCTGAGCTCACTTATACTTATCTATAGGGAATAGTGAGGGAGAGAAAAAGTCAGAAATGGTTGGGGAAGGGGAGGGAATGCATTTTAAAATAAATTTTTAAAAAAAGAAAAAAACTGGTGGTTTTGCTACATGACCTTCCACAAAAATTCTGCATAGTTGGAAAGTCTTTTGGTTCCTGGCTGTTCAGAAAGGCTCCTTAGCTGTTTGTGTCTTGTAAAGGAGAGATCTAATGGCACAGTGGATTTCTTGCTGAATAAGCCATCATTTATAGAGACGTATTCCACTAGAGCCAGATTACTTCCATAACATCTCTGCCTAATATTCCTGTAAATGATACCTGCAGAAGAGCTGAAGTTCTCCAAAATGTATTGTCAACATATTCATTCTCATCCTTCCTCCCTTTCCCTCTTTGGAGTCAAAAATAACAGCACCAGCATCATACTGTGGAGAGAGAACTGAGAACCAGGAAGTTAGCAGATCCTTTTTCCCTTCAGCATAGAGGCATGAGGAAAGATGGGACTGGAGTGTTTTTTACAGAGACTGCTAAAGCAAAATAATATCCAGTCAAAACTGTGGACTGTAAGCGATGTTTACCAGTGAGAATGTGTATGTGGGTAATACATTTTAAAGTCCTTTAGTTAATGATAAGTAACTTCTAATGCAACCCAAACGTTACTGCAGAAGTGACTCCCAGGCCTAATTCACACTCTTAGAAAAGAGAAGTTTCATGTTACAGAGGCTTCGTGTCACCAAGAGACTTGAAGCAGAGAGCCCCTGTTTGTCAGAAGGTAGTTAGTTATGCTAGTCTGAAGTCAGCTAAAAGGCAGGGTAGATTTACACCTTCTAGAATAACCAAAATATGTGTATATATGTATATGCATCACACAAGCTTTCATGTGCTGAAGCTGACTTCATCGGATGCTGTTCTTTCATGAGGATCAGTGTTCTCAGACTCCTGGACCACACTCCTGTCCCAAAGAGCAGGATAGATTACAACCATCCTGGCTCTAACCCAATGGCACTGGCTGCCATGAGTGGTACAGAGTGGAAGGAGGGAGCTAGGATGCAGAACTCCTGGGTTTTGTGGCTGAGAAGAGACCACCATGGGGGTAGAAGCTGTGAGGGCTATGGGGTGCTTTGTGGAGGCATAATCTCCCATGTGTGGCCCCTGTACTCCACTGCCTCCTTGAGGAATGTTGGTAGATGACTGGCACCACAGGTCCTAGAGCAGAAGTGAACTTCAGTCCATGAAGGCTTCTGATATTATATTTATTTTTATATATATACACACACACACACACACACACACACACACACGTGTATACATATATATACATATACACACACACATACACGTGTGTGTGGGGGGGCATGTATATAGGTACCTTTCTGCCAGAAGATAGGTAGGGAACTAATGCACAAGGATGTGAAATGATAGCTTCAGTAAGATAGTACCAGTACTCTCAGATGATGCTACTGCCCTTACCTTGCCAACCTGATATTTGGGGATATGGGGTCCAAAAAAAGATGCTTGGCAAGAAGGAAAAGAGTAGGTGACCCATTCATGACAGTAGCCACTGCTCCAGAAGTGCGCCAGTTCCTGTAGTTCACCAAATCAAAGTAGCAGAGAATCAGGACAAGTGATGAAAGCCTTTTACTGCTGATGTACTGTCAAGCAGCATAAGTGTCCTGCCAATAGCTACCAGAGCAGCAAAAGTTACCACAGCAGCAAAGTCCACTAGAGTTATGCTACTATCAAGCAGCCTACAGGCTTTGGGGGTTTTGTACTGGCATCACCATTGTTTTCCCAAGCACGTGTTCAATGCTTGCTTTAGTTGTCATGAGAAGGATGAACCACCTTGATCCTTTTGAACTGAAGGCATTGAACTCAAAGTTTTGGTGACCCTGGAAGCTTCACTGTCTTTTAAACTGCTGTTGACAGCCAAGTGGAATTTATCTTTCAGTGGTGAAAAAATAGGTTATGGACTATTTAGAAAAGCTGGACATGTACAAGCCTAATGGGGCCAGATACAATGCCCCTGAGGGTGCTGAGGGAGTTGGCAAATGTGCTTGCAGAGCCACTGGCCATAATCTTTGAAAACTTTTGGTAATTGGGGGAGGTCTCAGACAAATGGAAAAGGGCAAATATAGTGCCCATCTTTAAGAAAGGGAAGAAGGAGGATCCAGAGAACTACAGAGCAGTCAACCTCACCCCAGGCCCCAGAAAAATCATGGAGCTGGTCCTCAAAGAATCCATTTCTAAGCAGTTGGAAAAGAAAGTGATCCGGAATGGTCAGCATTGACTCACCATGGGCAAGTCATGCCTGACTGACCTGATTGCCTTCTGTGATGAAATAATTGGTTCTGTGGATGTCGGGAAAGCAGTGGATATAATATACCTTGACTTCAGCAAGGCTTTTAATACTTTCTCCCACAGATCTCTTGCAAGCAAGCTGAGGAAGTATGGGTTGGATGAATAGACTGTAAGGTAGATAGAAAGCTGGCTGGATTGTTGGGTTCAATAGGTAGTAATCAATGTCTTGATGTCTAGTTGGCAGCCAGTTTCAAGTGGAGTGCCCAGGGGTTGGTTCTGGGGCTGGTTTAGTTCAATATCTTCATTTGCAATCTGGAAGATGGGACAGATTGCACCCTAAGCAAGTTCACAGATGACACCAAGCTGGTGGGGTGGGTAGTAGATATGCTGAAGGGTAGGACTAGGATTCAGAAAGACCTAGACAAATTGGTGAACTGGGCCAAAAGAAATCTCATGTGGTTCAACAAGGACAAGTGCAAAGTCCTGCACTTAAGACAGAAGAATCTCACGCACCACTACAGGCATGGGACAAACTGGCTAAGTGGCAGCTCTGTAGAAAAAGGACTGGGGAGGACAAAGGACAATAAGCTGAATATGAGTCAATAGTGTGTCCTTGTTGCCAAGAAAGCTAACAGCATACTGGACTATATTAATAGGAGCGTTGCCAGCAGATTGAAGGAAGTAATTATTCCTCTCTATTCTACACTGACGAAGCCACATCTGGAGTATTGTGCCCAGTTTTGGGGCCCCCACTATAGAAAAGACATGGACAAGTTGGAGAGAGTCCAGCTGAGGGCAATGAAAATGGTACGGGGGCTGGGGCACATGACTTCTGAGGAGAGGCTGAGGGAAGTGGACTTATTTAATCTACAGAAGAAGAGACTGAGGGAGGATCTGATAGCAGCCTTTAACTACCTGAAGGCTGATTCCAAAGAGGATGGAGCTAAATTGTTGTCATTGAGGGCAGATGACAGAACAAGGAGCAACAGTCTCAAGTTGCAGCATGGGAAATTTAGGTTGGATATTAGGATAAACCTTCTTACTAGGAGGTTGGTGAAACAATGGAATGTGTTTTGTAGAGAGGTGAGAGAATCTCCATCCTTGGAGGTTTTTAGGGCCTGGCTCAACAAAGCCCTGGCTGGAATGATTTACTTGGGGATGATCCTGTTTTGAGCAGGGGTGTGACTGGGGGCAAACTGAAGGCCGGATCTCAAGTCGGCCTGCCCACTTGCCTAAGGCAGTCTGCCCTAACTCACCTGCCATGATTTGAATGTTTTAAAATATAATATGCAGGAGGCTGCCCTTACCGTACGCCAATGCCAAGGGGCACTATCCACAGCTCCAAACCTTCCCTACACTGTGGCCCATCCCTCGCAGATGGCATCCAGATTGATATTGCTTCCTGGTCTGAGGCTGGGGCAAACTTAAACCATTGTTAGCCTCTTTCACACACACTCGCATGATGCCCTCCTTTCACAAGGGCCTCTTGCACTCCTCCCCGCTCTCACAGGGGCCTCTAACATACCGCCTGTTACTGGGCCACACTCTACTGCCCTTGCTCCTCCTGAGAGACCTCTCATGGGCCTTCGGGCTTTGCTACTCACTTCCCGGCAGCACAATGCAGAAACTTTGGATCCTGTTAGTTTACCTACTTTATGTGGTGGAATCTTGTGCCAATGCTGGGCTGCTTTTGCTCTGAGACCCTCACCAGGCAACAGCTCTCATGTTCTCACACTTGGGGCTGGCCCAGGTTTTGCCCTTCAAGCCGTCGTAGCAGCCCTACTTGGTACGCCCTGGTGCAGTTCTTCACACTGCCCTCTGCAGTCTTACTCTGTACCCCAACTTGAATGGTCCTTCAGGTACCATGCTTCACCCTACTTTATGTGGGCCCACACAGTCACTATTCACAACAACACTACCCCCCTCCAGGGTCTCTGGGACCCTTTGTCCCTGCTGGGTTCAGGTGCCACTTGCAGGCACGCCTGGCACCACTGCTCCCACAACTTTCACCATTACGCACCAGATGATGGGGTGCATGGTTAAAAAGCCCCTACCCACCTTTCACCAGGAGGGGTAACCTGGTCTGGTATTTCTTGGGGGCTGTTTTAAGTCATGCCCAGGAGCCTCCAACCATCCCCACAGATCCTGCCTTTACCTTCAAGGTGTTCCAGGAGCAGCAGCTCATCCTGATGTTACCTCCTTAGCTGCCAGCAGTAGACTGCTGGCCCAGCCTGTGTATGTGGGCCCTAAATGGCTGCCCTAATCAGGCACCTGGCAGCTGCCTGCTTCCAGCTTTCAAGTGGCAGGCACCTAAAGGTGCACTGCCACAAGGGGGTTGGACTAGATGACTTCCTAAGGTCCCATTCAACCCTAATTTTCTATTATTCTATATTAGCAGCTTTGTTTCTGGCTTTACATTGGAGAAGACTAATAGTGCTTGTGAAGTGAATTGAGACTTACTTGGTGAAGAGGGCTTGGAGAATTCAATCAGAAGTATTTGTACTCACCACAGAGAGGCCAAATGGGTGGTTTAGAAAGTGCACACAAGCCACATCCACACACATCTTGCTCTTCTGCAAAAAACCCTGCAATGTATGGCAGGCCTTGCTTTGAAGGAAGAGGTCTCACATGTCAAGATGCAAACTCTAAGAATATAACAAAATGAGCAGGGGCAGTATTGGAGCTTGCTGGGTAGATGTGAGGTCAGTATTGCAAGTGTCATTTCTGTTGACCTTCAACATGGCTGGGGCTACATACTGCACAAGGTGCACTCCGCAGGGTTTTATTAAGCTACACCTCAAAACTAGCACTTGGAGCTGAGTGAAGCAATACAGAAACTCAACCAAGGACCAGAGGTATTCATAGCACCATGGACCCATATCTCTTCATTTCTTCTCATTCCAGTCTCAGGAATGATTTATTATGAATAGGCTGTCCATGAGGAAATCTCGGACATTCGGGACATTGGGAAATGGCAGGATTTCAGGCACTTTTCTCTTTTCAGAGTTTCCTGTTGACTGGCTTAGGCTTTCTCCTGCATAGTCTGCCAGGTGATAAATACTGTGGAGTATGGGAGTAGAATTCAGAAAGACCTTGATAGCTTGGAGAGCTGGAGCAGAGACAATAGGATGAAGTTCAGTGTAGAATGACAGAGTCATATAATCATAGAAAAATAGGCCACCTCCAGGTTAGGAAACATCCAAGTGAGGGTTTTCATGGAATCACAGTACCGCAGGGATCTCTAGGGTCATCTTGTCCAGCCCATTTCATGAACACGGGGGTTGCATCCACACAAGCATGGACATTTGGTTCCCCAGAGACAACTAGCAGATGGACACCTTGTGCCACATGCCCTCTGGTGCACAGCAGTTTACCCCAGGTTGGGTAGTGGAGGCTGGGGCCAGAACTGGGCTGGCCCTAGCAGCCTTATTTGGAGTCCTAGGGCTGCAGCAGTGGTAATGCTGCCTCTTGGAGCCTGGCTGGCAGCCGGAGTGTGGCTCTGGCTGGCCAGGCTCCAGTTTTGAGCAGTGTGTGCTGCCCCTGTGTGTCACTCTCCTTTTTTTTTAAGTGTTTTTTTTTTTACTCCTGGATATCCAGGGTTCAGCCCCCCCAGGCTGTTCCCTTGGAGTGTGGAGAACAGCTGAATGTGTGGTACGCGCCACATACTGCATGGCTGCACTTGTCTAGATGCAGCCAGGAATGCTATTCCTAAGTCATCCATGTCCAATACTTATCCAGTGTTCTCTTGAAAACATCTAATGAAGGAGATTGCACAACTGCCCTGGGTAGGCTATTCCACTGTCTTACTGTTTTAATGGTGAGGAAGATCTTCCTGATACCTAATCTAAATATATGCTGTTGCAGTTTAAAGTCATTGGTTTGCATCCTGCCCTTTGCACTGAGGAAAAGCTGCTATTCTAGCTCTTCTTTATGGCAGCCTTTCAGATACTTGAAGATCTCCTTCATCATCTTTTCTTCAAGTAGAGCATGCCTAATTCTCTCAACCTTCCCTGGGTGGCTTCCCTTCCAAGCCTTTTATCATTTTTGTTGCCTGCCTTTGACCCTTTCTAAATTCTCCACAGTGTTCTTAAAACTTAGGACTGCACACAGTATTTTAATAAGGTATAAATAGCAAAAAGTAGAGTGGTTCTATCAGCTGCCATGTTTTATACCTCATACTCCCACTGATGTAGCCCAAAATTGCTTTTGCTTTTTTTATGAATAGGGACTTACCTAAATTGTGGTTTGCAGATTTCGCAGAAACCACGAAAAACAACATCTACATTTGCCGCAATAACCAGAAAATCCAGCATTGTCCATGATTTCCTGCAAAATCAACCAAAAAAAAAAAAAAGAGCTACTGATGTAGACTAGATGAAGGCACCCTCTGCCAACCAGTGGCAAGGGGGGTGGCTACCAGGGCTTCTCTGCTAAGCAGCAATGGGGAGTGAGGCTACCGTGAAATGTTTCTGAAATTAGCTCCGTGTGCTGTGAACAGGCAGCAAAAAACCTTTTGTCTCACCATGACTTAAGTAGGTTCCTAGTTATGACTGCTTCACACTGATGACCCAGGTTAAATATGTGATTCACCAAAGGCCCCAGATCCCCCTCAGCAGTGCTACTGCCCAGCCAGTTCTTTCCCATTCTGCATTTTGCTTTGATTCTTCTTCTTTAGGTATAACATGTATTCTATGTTTGTCTTTATAATTCTCCTTCAAATACCTAAAAGATGGTTATAAAGAGGACGGAGATATACTATTTTCTGTGCCTGCAGGGGACGTAACTAGGAGCAATGATCTCAAATGGAGCAAGGGAAATTTAGGTTGGACATTAGGAAAAACTTTCTCATTATTAAAGGTGTTCAAGCATGGGAACAGGCTACCCAGAGAGGTAGTGGAATCTCCTTCATTGGAAATTTTTAAGAGCAGATTAGACATTTGACTGGGATGGTTTAGGTAAAGATGATCCTACCTTGAGCAACAGGTTGGACCAGACTGACCTCCTAAGGTCCCTTTCACGTCTACCATTCTGCCATTACATGATTTTATGCTGAACTTTATCCTCTTGCTCTACTCAGGTCTCCAATCTACCAAAATCTTTCTGAAGTCTATTTCTACACTGAACAGTATTTATTGTGCTTCCCAGTTTCATGTAATCTGTAAACCAGATTAGAAACCTCTCTTTTGGCATTGAAAAAATTAATGAATGTATTACACAGCACTGGATCCAGGACAGACCACTGGAACCCCCACTCCAAATCTTTGCTTGGTTTGTCACTACATTTTGCTTGCAGTTACCTATCATATAATAATTTTATCTAGCACACATTTCTTCAGCTTGTTTATGAGAACATCATGTGGTACTTTATTAAAAGACTTATTGAAGTGTAAGTACATTATGTCCACTTCATTTCCTTCATCCACCCAACTAGATACTACATGAAAGAAGGAGTTCAAATCAGTTTGGCGTGATTTATTCTTAACAAGTCCCTACAGACTGCTAGTGATCAGCCTTTCCAGATGTTTAAAAATTGAATTCTTTATACTTTGCTCCAACAACTTTTCAAATATTGAAGTTGGGTTAACATTCTGTACTTCCTCAAGTCCTCTTTTTTACCTTTTTTAAAGATGGGCGGTATATAGACACTTTTCCATTCATACATTTCCTACAACTTCGTAAATATTTTTGCCAAGGACTCTGAGGTCCCTCTTGCCAATTCCTTCAGCATACTGGGATGAATTTCATCAGAACCTGCTGACTTGTTGACTTAATTCATTCCAGCTGCTCAAAAGCTCTCTGATTGAATGCTCTTTTCAGATAGTATGATGCTCAGCCTTTCCCCTTCTTTGTCTATTTAATTTTTTTCTGACTTGTTGCAAATTTTATTTTATAATTTTTTTTTTTGTGACGACAAAGGCAGGCTTGTTGTTGAGCAGCTCTGCCTTCTTTGCATCCTCTGTTAATAGGTCACCCTGGCTATTTAGCAGTGGAACCACCACAGACTCTTTTGTCATTTTTTCCTGTTCGGTGTATTTATACAACCCTTTCTTGCTGTCTTTAACATCAGAGGTTTGGTTTGGTTCTTTTTTGTTTGGCTGGTTTTTGTTTGTGGATCTAAATTTTGGACTATGTGCCTGAAGCGGCAGTTGGGCAGCCTGAATCCTTTTGTGAATCTTATCCCAGGGCTTCTCATTCACAACTGAGGATTCCACTAGGCATCAGGGATCCAAAGTACTACTATGCTGAGTCCATGCTCCCTTTGTGGGGTAATCAGGGTACAAATTAATAATAGTCTTATCTAAAAATGCCAGACGGAGTAGTATAATACAGATTGCTATTTGGGTTTGTGCAGTTCCCAGCCTAAATCTGTTTTTCTTTTTTAACATCAGTGGTAAATAGAAGTTCTGTAGAGGAGCTGGCACTGTTGATTTACCACATATAGTTGATGCTATCCCAAGCTTTGGTATGATAGCAGAGACTCCTCAGGAATGAGTAACTGCTCCATTTGTCCCCAATTTTTAGCTTCAGTGACAGAGTCAGCACTATAGTCAGGCACTTTCATCTACCTGGAATCAAGAACCCCAAAACTTCTCTTGAGGGTAGCACCTGGAACTTTTCTTTGGGAAACTGAGCAGGGCTCACTTTTACTCCAGCAGCCACTCTTTAAAAGAAGAGATGCTGCTAGCCATCTTTCTATGTGATAGCTCAGTGGTAATACCATTCCCCAGGAAGTGGGAAACCTGGGTTCTAAATGCTCTTCATACATATCTTCCACCTCCCAAGCGGGTGCCCTGGCCACTGGGTAATGCACCGAGTGAGGCTGGTAGCAAGGACAATCTCCCTACCTTCTGTGATAATATTTCACTGTGCAGCCCATAATGCAAGATTCATGAGGTCAAAATCAGAAGTATTTCACTCTGTAGCTTCCTGGTTTGAGTACCCACCTGAGTGAAGGAAACTGAGTTCTGTTCCCTGCTCTCAAGGCTGTTTATGCATTTTCTCCAATGATTGCTGTAAAATTCAGGAACAGTTGTAAAAGCAGAGACCAGAATGCCAGATTCCCTCTTTTAGCTGAGGTATTTAACCAAAGTTAGGTTCCTTCATGCTTGTCATCTGTCTGCCCCCACAAATGCTTAACTTGTTTCTTCACAGTAGCACAACTTCAGCTGGAAGCCCGGACAGGTTTCCTACATAGATAAATTAATAACTGGGTAGTTAAGGTACTCTTCAGGGGAACATCTACTCAAGATACTTACTGCACAGTAAATTAATCTACTGCTCAGTAAAGCATCACCATCTACACATGTAAATTAGTCTACTGCATGGTTGGCTACTACCTATAGATACAGGTAGTAGATTAACTGTGCAGTAGCAACTGAGCAGTAGCACACACATAGACAGCTGAGTGGGAACAAATTGCTCTTGGTCAGCTCAGGAGGCAGGGGTGAGGAAACGGTCCTCTCCCCTGGGCACGTGCCTCCCTGTCCTTTGCCCCTATTGGCAAATCAGGACACAGGGCTCGAAAACCATCCCCTCCCCCAGCAGCTGTGTCCCAGTCCCATGCCCTGATGTGCTGATTTTGCCAAGGGGCTGGGAGGCACCTGCCCTGGAAGGAGGACAGCTCCCCGTGCCCCCTGGGACCCAGGCCTGACCCCGGTGCCTCCTGCTAGCTCAGGATGACACCCAGGGGATCCTGGAGCTTCCCTCAGCTGCTGGAGCAGGGCAGAGCAGGGCAGGGCAGGAGTAGCCCTGCACTGAACTGCTTCCATGGGGAACAAATTTGCTCCCAGTGGGCGCACGTGTAGATGCAGTCCTGGAGAAAGATGTGCAGTAAGTAAACTTATAGAGCATTAATAGCACATGTAGACGTCCCCAGGATGTGGGAAATGTAGGTGTGAGATTTGTTGTAGGTATAGAATTTTTCACAACCTGGCTGTGTGCTCTGACAATTAAGCTTTGATATGAGAGGTTGAGAGCAGCACTACTTTGTCCTGTGGGTGTTTTATAAAGGAAGGGGACAATCTGTATTTTATTAGGGGTCTGATTCTGCTGGCATATGTTAGCATACTCATACAACATCTACTGGATCTTGCCCCTTAGAGGACTTAGGCAGAGTAGTGCCTAATCCCTGGATCCAAGTCAATCTTAGGTAGGTGACAGACATGTAGTGCTCAAACCACGTCTGTTCTGGGCACACACAGGAGCTGATGTTTAGGTACTAAGGAACTTTTAGGTTAAATTGTTAAGCATTTTTGGCAATTAGGTAGGCACTAAAAAGGGTTTCTTAGGTTGCTGTTTTGGATATAGGTACCAAAGTCTTTTTTTGAATCTGGCTCAGTTCTCCATTGATAAAATGGGGATACTAGTCCTGCCTGTGCCTGATCCTACCATGGGAAGTTCTAAGGGTGTGTAAAGTGCTCAGACAGTACAGGAGTGAGAGCTGTAGAGATGGCAGAAAACTCAGTGTAGTTGCTAGCAGTCTTGTTTGTTAAGAACTGTGTTTCTGTCCTTATTTTGACTTTATGCTAATTTAGGAAAATAACCATAACTTTGCTTCCCCTAACTGTAAAATGAGGTTATTAATTCTGACCTGGTTACTGCACTGGTCCTTGGAGGCCATGCTAGCTGCTTTATGTAAAAGGTGCTATGATTTTCAGAAAGCAAATGCAAGGTAATTGCAAAGTACTATTAATATGAATTAAATAATACTCAGAGACTAGAGAGACTGCTGTGTTTGTTGCGCTGTATCACTCACAGCTCTGTTCTTATGTCCTTTTCATCTCTACAATCTAGGAATATCTACATGTCTATTAATGCACAGTGCCTACTGCACATTGAATTTAGTACTTGCATAATCAAGTTCAAAATTAATGCACGGTGGACTGCAGTACTGTGCATTAGTGTGATCACACGCTTTTTGTGTATCATTAAACTAATACTACCGCACATTACCGTATTAGCACAGTTTTTGCCATGTATGCTCATGCACAGTAGAATTAGTCTACTGCACATTAAATGTCTCGTGTAGATGTGCCCTCTGAAATTGAAACTCAAATGGTAGTTAGGTAGTCAAAAAATTGACTGTGCATCTTTATTTTCTTCTGTTCTGATACCTTTGAATTTTCATTTTTATTCCCTACTCATTCTCAGTACAGCAGTCCAATTTTGAGTGCATGGTGTTTGGTGCAGGAAAAAAGGGCATGAAGACACCAATGGTAGAGGCAGGAGTGAGGATGTATTTGCGTGAAGCAATGTCCCCCCTCCCCCCCCACCAGTGCACACTGATAGAACTGAACTGGTGGGGTTGTAAGGAGTCTTCTTAACAGCCTGCCCTACCAATGTCATTGCCAACCCCAACATGGCTGTGTCTCTGTACATGTAAGCAGAATTCACTTCCAAGTACTGGGCTGGATTCAGAGAACACACTATAACAGCATTGTCACTGTCAGAGTGCAGAAGCTTTTCTGACACAGCTTCATCTATTTGCCAAAACCCATATTCTTTTGTCATTACTCAGCTTTTATGATTTAATAACAAGGCTGCTGTGATCAGCTGTTACTGAGAACTCCATCCTTATTTGCACAGTTGCATTCCTGCATACTGCTTCTGTTCTTAAGGAAGGTGGCAAGTTGATAATGAACCTGATAGATAGAAAAATAAGGTGTTAATATTTAAAGTTAGAATTGCAGTTTGCTTTATCATTCAGTACCTAAAATCCATTACTCGCTTTCCTTAGATCTCTTGTTTGGTCTCATTTTTTCAGCAACATGCTTCCCTCTTTTGTTCTTTTGCCAAACTGCACAGAGGTAGGGATTATATGTAACTTCATTGCCCAGAATTGTGAATTGGCTTTTAATTGTCATCTTTACTGTGCCAGAGCCTAATTCTGCAGCCGCTCTTACAGGTGAGCAGCTTTCCATACAGAAGCATGCTCACTGATTGCCAAGGGAATACTTATGGATGTACATGCTGACAGGTGGGTCCCACCGCAGTAGTTCTTGTCAGTGCAGCTATTTGTCAATAATGTAACCAACAGCAAGCCCTTGTATAGTGCATGGAGAGATGTTCACAATTACTTCAAGCTTTGATTCACATGAGGATGCTGGCATTAAATGGCAATGGCATGTTCTCAAGATCAAGGACCTATGGACACATTACAGTTTGTTCCCATGGCAAGTTACTAAAGTTGGAAAAATAGTTACAGAACCTGTTCATTTCTATATATACATTTTATGACAAAAAAGTGAGCATGGAATTGTTGAGCAAGCTTAAGTGTCTACCCTTGCCTTCCAAACATAGAGAAAGGGCTGAGTGAACGGAAGCATCTCAAGTTATAAAAGCTAGCAAGGAAGAAAATTTTGTTGGTGTCTAGTTCTAGTTTGAGGTAGGTTGGCTCATCCATCTCTCTTTCCACACCTGCACCATCCCCCTCTTCTGTGACTTACTGACAAACTAACTTAGGTGTGTAAAGCTTGCTGCTGTGTGCACTGCAATGCAGCTTCTGCTTTTAGCAGGTTGTGAAGTATTTGTCATGGTCACAGAGCTTGGAGATAGAATCACTATTAATTCCCAGTTAATCAGTACTCTGAGGTAGGGGGATTTGTCATCATAGTGCATTTTGCAGGGAATGCAGCTGAGATTTCCATAAGTATCTGGCTTTTGGAGAGCCTGTGGCTGCCCTGGCCCTTAACCTTTCATGCTTTCTCTTTGCAGGTTAGAGAATTCATCCAGAGTTCCTTCCTTCCTTTCTGTCAGGCACTGGTTAACAAGTCGATGCCCACACGGTCAAATGGGTCGCCAACTGGTTGGAGGGCCGCACCCAGAGGGTGGTAGTGGATGGGTTCTTCTCGACCTGGAAGGATGTGGGCAGTGGGGTTCCGCAGGGCTCGGTCCTCGGGCCCGCACTGTTCAACATCTTCATCAGTGACTTGGATGAGGGGGTAGAAAGCACCCTGTTCAAGTTTGCTGATGACACTAAGATGTGGGGGGATGTGGGTGCACTAGAAGGGTGCAATAGGCTACAAGCTGACCTTGACAGGTTGCAACGGTGGGCGGATGAGAATAGGATGGGGTTTAACACTGATAAGTGCAAGGTGTTGCACATGGGGAGGAAGAACCGGCACCACACTTACAGGTTGGGGAACTCCCCTCTTGCCAGCACGGAGACGGAAAAGGATCTTGGAGTCGTCATTGACTCCACGATGAACATGGGCCGGCAGTGTGGGGAGGCAGTCAAGAAGGCCAACCGTACCCTGTCATGCATCCACAGATGCATCTCGAGCAGGTCCAGGGAGGTGATCCTCCCCCTCTATGCGGCACTGGTCAGGCCGCAGCTGGAGTACTGCGTCCAGTTCTGGGCGCCACACTTCAAGAGGGACGCGGACAATATGGAAAGAGTTCAGAGGAGGGCCACTCGTATGATCAGGGGTCAGCAGGGCAGGCCTTATGAGGAGAGGCTACGGGACCTGAACCTGTTTAGCCTCCACAAGAGAAGGTTAAGGGGGGACCTTGTGGCCTGCTACAAACTGGTCAGGGGGGATCAGCAGGTATTGGGGGAGTCCCTGTTCCCCCGTGCGCTGCCAGGAGAGACCAGGAATAACGGTCACAAACTGGCGGAGGGTAAGTTTAGATTAGATATTAGGAGGCGCTACTTCACAGTCAGGGCGGCTAGGGCCTGGAACCAGCTTCCAGAGGAAGTGGTGCAGGCTCCTAGCCTGGGGATTTTTAAAAGGAAGTTAGATGAGCACCTTGCCGGGGTCATCTGACCCCGGTGCTCTTTCCTGCTAAGGCAGGGGGTCGGACTAGATGATCTACCTAGGTCCCTTCCGACTCTAGCTACTATGAAACTATGAAACTATAAGGCAAGAATTTAAAGAATGAAAATCAATCTCGTGTCCAGAGCCCCCAGTCAAACCCAGCTGTCTTTGCTTTCTTTGTTTTGCACACGTCTGGTAGTCCCATCTTTTATGCTCTTCTTCTGCACTACTCTGCAGGTCACAGTACTTACCTCTGCTGTACTCATCTGCTGTGCTCTGCTTACCTCTGCTGTGCTTCCTTGCTTTCACTCTCCCAGTCACCCTCCAGACTCCTTGGCTTTATAATAGAAATAAATGAACAAACATGAATGAATGCATAGAATAAAAAGAGAAACAGGTACAATGGCAGCAACTTCCTGCCATAATGAGATCTTCACCCTAGTCCCCTCTTTAATATATTTCACCTTTCCAAGGAATACTTCCATTCCCTATTGATCACAGGATTAGAGAGCCATAGCTTCTATGTATTGTTTATGTCAGCCCCAGAAAATAGATGCAAGTATTCGCAACTGAATCTTTTCAACAGATGGTCATTTTGTGTAAATAAGTGATCTAGCAGCATTTCTGGAATGAGGGGGGTGGGGGAGGGGCTCTGCCCGGCATTCAGCTTTGTTCTCACTGACTCAAAGGACCTAGCTAGTATATCTCCCATAGAAAAGAATTGCTCTGAGTTCAAGATCTGTTTTTCAGCTGCCATCATGGCCAGCAGGGATGCTGATATGGAGGTTTTTGGGGAAGCAGCTCCATTCCTGTGCAAGTCTAAGAAGGAGAAAATAGAAGCTCAGAACCAGCCATTTGATGCCAAGACATACTGCTATGTGGTTGATCCCAAGGAGGAATATACAAAAGGGAAGATTAAGAGTAGCCAAGAAGGAAAGGTAACAGTGGAGACAGAGGACAGCAGGGTAAGTGAATAACTCTTGGGCCACCTCCCTGTTCTGTTGCTTTTCATCTGGTTTCTTCTAGGGATGCAGGACTGTAAGGACAGCTAGGCTGGCTCAGCCCAGGGGTCTGCTTAGCCCATCATCCTGCCTCTGATAGGAACCAGAGAAAAGTGAGGGAAACACTGCCATATGCACCTTTGAGGTAGCCCATAGACTGCCCCTTCAAGAGAATTCCCTTGTGAGCCTGTCAAAGGTCAGTTTATTAGGCCTGTGCAAAGCGGCTAGTATTTGCTTCAGATTTGGATTTGGCCGATTTGGGGGACAGTGATTCGATTCACTGTCCCGAATCAATTCAGCTGAATCTGATTCAGATATTGGCCTGCTGCCAAATTTCTGAATCTCTGAATCACACAGGCCTATCCCCTGCCTGATCTCAGAGCCCTGGCAATGGCTGCCCTGCCTGTCCCAGCTCCCAGCACTTTGGGAAAAAAGAAGCCCTAAGTCACCGGCTGCTGCGGGGGGGGGAGGAGGGGAGAGGTGATCCCCACTGCCTCCCACTGCCCCACACCATGTGGGGGACTCTTTCACGAACCCCTGGCCCCCCTGCCACTGTCCCAGCCCCCCCATGGCTGCCCCACCTGCCCAAGCTTTGGCCCTTTAAGAACTCCCCCCGCAAAAGCCCATACTCACCGATTCCTACCCTGCTGCCCCCCACTTCTCCATGCTGCATGGGGGACTCTTCCACAAGGCCCCCAAAGCCCTGAGCCCACTGCAGGAGCTGGTGAGTCCAGGGATTTTTTTGTGTTTTTTTTTTTCCATAAAGGGATGGAGCTGGGGTGAGCGGGGCAGTCGTGGCGGGGCTGGGGGAGCAGGGGGCTCATGACAGCATGGGGCAGCAGGGATCGCCCCCACCAGGCAGCACCCAGTGAGACCGGGCTGTTTTTTAAAGCACCAGGAGCTGTGGCCAGGTGGAGCAGCCATGGTGGGGGCTGGGGGAGCGGGTGAGGGTCGGGCGGCGCTGGGGAAGGCTGGGGGAGCAGGCAGGGGATGGAGCCTGACAGGGGTCCCCCCCATGGTCCGCTTCCCTCTCCTCCAGCCCCCTCCCCCACCCCCTACTTACCAGCTCAGAGTCTGGGTCCAGCTCCCTGCTGCAGCGGGTGGGGACTGCATGAATCACCGAAGCTCTCCAAATCTTTTTCAGATCAATATGGAGAGTTTTGAATTGACTTGAACCTTTTAATTGGCCCCCTGATTCAATTTGGATTTGGAGATTCGGCCAATGAATTAGGCCAAATCTCCTCCAAATCGAATCAGCATCCAAAGTTTCTCACAGCCCTACAGTTTGTGCTCTGAGGCAGGTGTAGTCTAGTTCAGGAATTGCCACCATTTTTGGGCAGAGTATTAAAAACACCTTCAAACTCGACTTTTAAGAGGTTGGCATGCCAAGGGTGGATGGCAGGGGAGTCAGAGAGGACCTGATCCTTGTTGTGGCAGCACAGCCCCAGCCCCCTCTACACCATCTGCCCTGAGGCGTGTGTGCCAAGCACAATGCCGTCTTATGCCATGCTCTGGCACGCATGCTGGAAATTTCCTACCCCATGTCTAGTCCCTGCCAACCTTTGTTTTTTTTTTCTCTGTTGCTGTTTTTTAACCTTCCCTATTGCAAGTCATACTTCATATCCATCCAATCATGCTGTGAATCCTGATACCTTGGTTTGGTTTTGTGGCAAAGAGTTCTCTCTCAGGTGCTTGATTTATTTAGTTGGTCTAATAAAAGATATCACATCTACCCAAAGAACTTTGTCTGCCTGATTTCCTCTGTAATCTAGTCAGGAAAGGTCGTGCTATGGTGGCCTTCTCAAGCTTTTCCCGCTGGAGTTCAAAAAATACCCTCTTAGCCACCAAGGAAGAACAGTTTGAATGACTGGAAAAGTGCACCTGCAAATGTCTTACCTGGAAAAGCAGAAGAAGCATGCATGGTATATTAATGATGTACATGGGAGGCATGTAGAAGTCATTCTTTCTTGGCTTGTTGTTTCTGCTTTATACTTAGCCAGTCAGATGGCAACACTGTTACAGGAGGCCACATGGTGTTTGATCCTTTATCCGGCGCTGAGAGTTCTGCACTGAGGTCTCAAAACTGAGAATTCCACTGCAGGTTTAGGACAGAAATCACTGATCTGTGGTGGCTTTAAATTGCTGTTTTGTCCCACATGCATCTAAAATAATAATGCAATAGTGAAAATTGTTCTCCTAAAACCCTTGGCTGGGCCAAATGCTAATTGGGAATAGGAACTCAGCCATGTAACAGAGCTATCCAGGACCAGGCTGCTTTTGGTCAGAGCTTAAATGCTTGGAGCTCATGGAATTTCTCCCAAGGTATAATAAGGTGAAATAATAAAAAGCAGGGTTTGGATAGGCTGGGACTATATTAAGTTGTGCTGGTCAGATCAGTACAGAATTCATTTGGCACAAGAACTGCTGTAGTCATTTAAACCTCAAAGAGGAAAAAAAAAAGCCTCTCCAATCAAAGGCTATGGTTTTCTCCCAGCTTGTGATTTTTTTCCCCCTTAAAAATGCTTGTCAAAATGCCATGATGAAAAGCAGAAGGGTGAGGCAATCAGTACCAGGTATTCAATGCTCTAGAGCAGGGGACAGTAAACTGTGGCCTCCAACTCCTTGCCAAGGTCACATAGATATATGCAGTGATCATACATTTAAAAGCCTGCCTCTATTGCCAGTTACAAACACAGTCTCAGTGGATAGAGAAGAGTGGTCCTTAACTGTTTTCTGTCCTATGGCTTGATCTTTTGCTCAGTAGTGAATAACTACAAATTACTAATATGTTTCAACCAAGAATTTGATGTGGATATAATGCAATATGAATTGGAGACACTTATGTGCCATGGGCAATCAACAGCCACATTTCTTGGTGTCTTGTTGCTGAATGTGCATTAAACAGTGACTTTTGCTGGCATGTATGTAAAAGTTAAGATAAGAGGTAGATAAACAATGGATAGCCAGCTTTAAGGGTGAAACTCACAACAAAAATTGCACTGGACCTATTGGGCACCTATACACATGCAGCGAGGCTCCTCTGATGCACTGTAAAAACAGTGTGCTGGAACAAAGTCTGCTGGAGTGTGGTAATTACCATGCTGTAGCAGACTCCAGTGTCACATGTATCCCCACCCACGGTGAAATATGGCAATGAGGGCACTTTAACTAAAGCTCATTCAACTCCCCCCGCCCCCTTCCCCATTCCCGGAGGATATATATAAATGCCCATTGATACTATTTGTTGTATGTACCTGGTAGAACCTACAGGCTTCAGCTCAGTGTTAATCCTTTACCCATTGTACTTCAGACAGTAACTGTCAAAATTGATAATGTGTATGCCATGAACCCACCAAAGTTTGATAGAATTGAAGACTTGGCCATGCTGACCTACCTTCATGAACCTGCTGTTCTGTATAATCTCAAGGACTGCTACAGCTCTTGGATGATCTATGTAAGTGCCATCTCAGTGAAAGGGAAAACTCCTATTACACTAGGAAGAGGCACTTTAATGGCATTTCTATTCTTGTTTTATACAGCAGCTAATGTGCACTGTGCCTACTCAGGTCTCTTCTGTGTCACTGTCAATCCCTACAAGTGGCTCCCAGTGTACAACTCAGAGGTGGTCTTGGGTTACAGAGGCAAAAAGCGTCAAGAAGCCCCTCCCCACATCTTTTCCATCTCTGACAATGGCTCTCAATTCATGTTAACTGGTGAGTATTTAACATTAAAGGGATGTTACACTTAAGGAAAACCATGCCAGAAATGCTGTCACTACCAAACGCCGCACTTCTGTCACCATTCCATTGCACATTAGCTGCTCAGGCTCCTAACTCTGTAGCCTAATTACTACATAAACTGGGCTGGAATTCTAGAGACTCATTTTTCTTAGTAGCAGGAAAAAACACACTCACCCACATATATTCATAAAACTTCCAAACTGATTTTCCTGAAAAAATTCAAAACTTCATAAACCTGAATGCTCTAGGATGCCTAGGTTTAGGATGCCTGCTTTTCGTCAGCTAAAACACAAAGTTTTTTTTGTTTGTTTTATGTTTACTTTTCCAGTGGAGAATCTGGTGCAGTAAAGACTGTGAATACGAAGCGTGTCATCCAGTTCTTTGCAACAGTTGCAACTAGTGGAGAAATTACCCAAAAAAGGGAAAAAGATGAAGGTAAGGGAAGTGGCACTTAGCAGGTGAAAGGGCCACTTTACAAGTGTGTAAACTTGTGACCACAAACTCTGCAACTAATATTCATAGTTTCATAGTTAGTAGGGTTGGAAGGGACCTGAGCAGATCATCAAGTCCAACCCCCTGCCATGGGCAGGAAAGAATGCTGGGATCCAACTACCCCGGTTAGGTGATTATCTAGCCTCCTTTTCAGGACTCCCAGGGTAGGAGCCAGCACCACTTCCCTTGGAAGTTGGTTCCAGATCCTAGCCACCCTGACTGTGAAGTAGCGCCTCCTGATATGTAGCCTGAATCTACTCTCAGTCAACTTATGGCCATTATTCCTTGTTACTCCCGGTAGTGCTTGGGGGAACAGGGAGTCTCCCATTGTCTGCTGGTCCCCCTTGGCCAGTTTATGGATGGCCACCAGATTCCCTCTCAGCCTTCTCTTGTGGAGGCTGAACAGGTTCAGGTCCAGTAGCCTCCGTTCATAAGGCCTGGCTTGCTGCCCCCTGATCATGTGAGTGGCCCTCCTCTGGACCCTCTCGATGCTGTCCACATCCTTTTGAAGTGCGGTGCCCAGAACTGGATGCAGTACACAACTGTGGTCTGACCAATATCACATAGAGGAGGAGGATCACCTCCTTGGACCTGCTCATGATGTATCTGTGGATGCATGACAAGGTGCGGTTAGCCTTCCCGACTGCGTTCCCACATTGGTGGCCCATGGTCATTTTGGAATCAATAATGACTCCAAGATCCTTTTCTGCCTTTGCACTGATGAGAAGGGAGCTCCCCAGCCTGTAGGTATGCTGCTGGTTCTTCCTCCCCAGGTGCATCACCTTGCACTTGTCAGTGTTGAATCCCATCCTGTTCTCATCTGCCCACCCTTGTAACCTGTCCAGATCTAGTTTCAGCATGCCCACTTCTCCCCACATTTTAGTGTCATCCATGAATTTGAACAAGGTGCTTTTTACCCTCTCGTCCAAGTCGCTGATGAAGATGTTGAACAGTGCGGGCCCGAGGACTGAGCCCTGGGGGACCCCGCTGCCCACATCCCTCCAGGTCGAAAATGACCTGTCCACCACAACTCTCTGGGTGTGGCCCTCCAGCCAATTTGCAACCTATCTGACCGTGTAGGCATTGACTCTACAGTTGCCTAAATTTTTAATGAGAATGGGGTGAGAGACTGTGTCAAAGGCCTTCCTAAAGTCCAGAAAGACTACGTCCACCACGACACCTGCATCCAAGGATTTTGTGACCTGGTTGTAGAAGGCCACAAGTTTGGTCTGACAGGACCTGCCTCTATTGAACCTGTGTTGGTTGCCCCTAAGCATAATCTCCCCTGCTGGTCCCTCGCAGGTGTGCTCCTGGATAATTTTCCCCAGGACCGAGGTATGAGTAACGGGCCTGTAGTCAGAAACCAGAAGTGGTGAGACCATTATGTAGTTAATTTTAATCCCTCTCAGAAAACAAAAGTCTATCCAGACTGAAACTTATATCCATAGTATCTAAGTCAGGCTACAATTTGCAATCGGTACATATCTTCCTATGTGCATATTATGTGATTTTCCATATTTCTTCAATTATCTGACCTCATTATGAAGGATTTCAGGGTTCTGGGGTACAAGCTTAAGGAGATGTGGGGACAGGTGGTATTCTCCTCTC
Source organism: Crocodylus siamensis (assembly GCF_052110815.1). Lineage (NCBI taxonomy): Eukaryota > Metazoa > Chordata > Crocodylia > Crocodylidae > Crocodylus > Crocodylus siamensis. Next base: position 50,225,324 of record NC_143402.1, read on the forward strand.
TTCTTCTGGTGAGTAGGCGGGGACGGTAACACAGGGCCTGCATTGGCGAGGTCAACCAGTGCTTATGCAGTTGGTACTGCCAGGCAGGCCTTGGGTTCCTAGATAATGACCTATGCTTTTGGGCGGGGGACTTGCTGAGGTGGGATGGGCTTCACCTCTCTCCTAAAGGCAAGCATGTCTTCTCTTCCAGGTTGGCTGATCTTGTACGGGGAGCTTTAAACTAGCCTCGCAAAGGGAGGGGGCCGCAAGAAGACGAGGAGACAGGTGACAAATGCAAGGAGTGCCCAGGTAAGAAACAGGGGTACAGACAGTATCCCAAACTGGGGGGTTGCACATGCAGCTAGGCAAGGCCTTAAATGCCTATATACCAATGCTTATAATATGGGGAATAAACAGGAGGAACTTGCCCTCAAAATAGCCAGTTCAGACCCAGACATAATAGGGCTTACAGAAACGTGGTGGGATTCATCCCATGACTGGGCAGTTAGCATTAGGGGCTACAGGCTTTACAGGCAGGATAGAGAAGGAAGGAAAGGTGTGGGTGTGGCGCTCTATATCAAGGAGCAATATACATCCTCTGCCAGCAGAATGGGGACAGAGGAGGGGCAAGGTGAAGTGCTCTGGGTCAAGATACAAGGTGGCTGTGGGGAGAGGGATCTAATGGTGGTGGTGTGTGGGAGCCGGCGGGCCAAGGAGCTGTGAAGTTGGCTGAGCGGCTCCCTTTCCGAGAACTCCCCTGGTGCAGAGCTGAAAGGGGAAGCAACCACTTACTGCTCACAGGTGCACGGCGGCCGCGCCTGGCTCAAAAGCCACACTGGAGCCAGAAGCAGGGGCGGAAGTGCCGCGGCAGGCAGCGGAGGCTGGTGAGGACACGGAGGGGTGGATGCGCACCGCCTGAAGCAGGACGCGCACATTCTGGGGGCAGCGTCAGGGAACCGCCGAGGGTCCCGCGGCAGAGGCAGTGACCCAGAGAGGAGGCAGAGCGACTGCGGCGCGCGGGAGTGATGGGCTCCACGAAAAGTGCAGAAAGGCAAGCCCGGGCGGGTCACAAGGGGTGGCTGGGTGGCCAGTGAAGTCCCTGGTGCCGGGGCCACAGGGCACGCTCAGCAGGACTTTCTGAAGATGTCCACAGAACAAGGCTCCTGAGAAAAGGAACAGGGCCCTGTTCGAGGAGGGGCAGGACTCAAACACGACCGCTTAAGGTGGCAGCATTTTTGTTGGTTCCCCTCCGTTAAGCCTCGTGAGGTTCTTGTGGACTCACGCGAGAGGAGTGGGGCAGGGAAGGAACCCCTGCCGTGGAGGCTCGGGTGAGGGTGTAGGGGTGGAGGAGCCCTCACTAGCTCACCGACAGATGCGAAGTCTCACTTCCGGACATGCACGCGCCAGACAGTCCATCTGAACCAGAGAAATATCATCAAAGTCGTGGCAGGTGAGCTCGGGGTGTGCAACACGGAAGGTGGGAATCGGGCATCCCAGCGGAGACCTGGCAAGCAAGCAGGGACACGTTAGCTAAAGCAGAGGGACATCTTTGCTACAGGGGGTCTACTACAGAACCCCCAACCAAGGGGAGGAGCTGGACCAGGAATTTTCGGGCCAACTCGCAGAGGCACTTAAGGCAAGGGATGTAGTTGTCATGGGTGATTTAAATTACCCAGACATCTGCTGGGAGGAACAGTCAGCCAGGTTGGACCATTCCAGGAGGTTCCTGGCCAACATACAGGACCTCCACTTAATTCAGGAGGTGCACAGTCCCACCAGAGGAGATGCCCTGTTGGACCCGGTCCTGGCCACAGGCGACGACCTGGTAAGGGGCCTCCAGGTCCTTGACCACCTCGGCGATAGCGATCATCGCTTGCTGGAATTCACCATCCAGTGCAGGGTGTCAAAGGCTTGCAGCAAGGCGGCAGCCCTAGACTTCAAGAGGGCCAACTTCAACCAGTTGAGATTAATGGGAGAGGCACTGGGGTTCTCAAGAGCAGGGGAGCTCAGTATCCAAGATAAGTGGTCGTTCCTTAAGGAGATGATACTCAGGGCCCAAGGGGTAGCCATCCCAACAAAAAGCAAGGGGGGCAGGAGTGCCCAAAAGCCCTCCTGGCTCACCAAGGTTGTCCGGGAATGCCTGATTGCCAAAAAAGGCGACATACAACCGATGGAAGGGGGTGCTATCCCCAAAGAGGAGTATACCTCCTCTGCTTGGGCCTGTAGAGGGCTGTCAGGAAAGCTAAGGTGGATATAGAGCTAGGACTGGCATCCAAGATCAAAGATAATAAAAAGTCCTTTTTCAAATATATAGGAAGGATGAAGAAAGCACTGGGAAATGTGGGGTCCCTGCAGGATTCTCTGGGCAATTTGGTGGTTGCGCCAGAGGAGAAAGCAGACCTCTTTAACCAATTCTTCACCTCTGTTTTCTTGGGCAGGAACTGGGATTTCCCCACCGTGATGCAAGATGGACTCGAGGGGAACGCCTCCAAACCTCAGGTTGGGGAGGACCGGGTTAGAGAGCTTCTGGAGGGGCTGGACGTGTTCAAAGTAGCGGGTCCAGATGCTCTCCACCCCAGGGTGTTGAGGGAGCTAGCAGGGGTTATTGCAGGGCCTTGGGCATGGCTTTACGAGTGCTCGTGGTGCTCGGGCCACATGCCAGGTGATTGGAAGATAACCAACGTGGTCCCCATCTTTAAAAAAGTGAGGAGAGAGGACCTGGGCAACTATAGGCCTGTCAGTCTTACCTCAGTCATAGGGAAACTCTTTGAGAAGATCATCAAGGAGCACATCTGCGATGGGCTGGCTTCAGGGATGATGCTCAAGGGCAACCAGCACAGTTTCATTAGGGGCAGGTCATGTCAGACCAACCTGATTGCCTTTTATGATCAGGTCACAAAAGCATTGGATGCAGGTGTCACTGTAGATGTAGTCTTTCTGGACTTCAGCAAGGCCTTTGACACCATCTCCCACCCCATCCTCATTAAAAAACTAGGTGACTGTGGCATTGATGCCTACACAGTCAAATGGATTGCAGATTGGCTGAAGGGACATACTTAGAGGGTGGTCATGGACGGGTCATATTTGACCTGGGGGGAAGTGGGCAGCGGAGTCCCCCAGGGCTCGGTCCTTGGGCCTGTGCTGTTCAATTTCTTTATCAGTGACAACAGGGTGAAAAGCAACCTGTTTAAATTTGCTGATGATGCTAAAATTTGGGGTGAAGTAAGAGTATGCTAGTAGGGGGGGAAAGACTGCAGCAAGACCTGGATAGGTTGCAGGGGTGGGCTAACAAAAACAGGATGCACTTCAACACTGACAAGCGCAGGGTGCTACACTTGGGCAGTAATAACAAGCAGCACACTTATAAGATGGGAAACTCCCTTCTTGAGAACATGGAGACAGAAAGGGAACTCGGAGTCATTATTGACTCCAAGATGAACATGGGCCAACAATGTGAGGTCACTGTTGGCAGGGCTAACCAGACTTTGTCATGCACCCGCAGGTGCATCTCAAGTAGTGCCAAGGAGGTGATCCTCCCCCTCTATGTGACACTGGTCAGGCCACAGCTGGAGTACTGCGGCCAGTTCTGTGCGCCCCACTTCAGGAGGGATGTGGACAACATTGAGAGGGTCCAGAGCAGGGCCACCCACATGATCCGGGGATAACAGGGCAGACCCTACAATGAGAGACTGCGGGACCTGAACCTGTTCAGCCTTCACAAGCGAAGGCTGAGGGGGGACCTGGTGACTGTCTAGAAACTCACTGTGGGGGGACCAGAAGGGTTTGGGAGAGACCTTGTTTGCCGTAGCGCTTCCTGGCATAGCAAGGAATAATGGCCACAAGTTGTTGGAGAGTAGGTTTCGATTAGACATCCATAAGAACTACTTCACAGTCAGGGCGGCTAGGAGCTGGAACCAACTTCCAAGGCAAGTGGTGCTGGCTCCTACCCAGGGGGTCTAAATCAGATATAAAGTCTCTGTAGGGACTTGAAATAAATTTGTTATGCTGTATTGACCATTAATTGTTTTTCTATTTGTCAGGGTAAATTCATCTGAATTCATTTTGGTACCACTGGAGAGTTGGCCTCTGCTGATATTGAGACCTGTGAGTAAATGAGTGGGGTTAAGATTTGGGGTTTCTCCCCACAGTGTAGAGCAGCAAGAAAAAAATGGATGTGCATTTATATTGCAGATTTGCTGGAAAAGTCAAGAGTTACTTTCTAGCTGAAGGCTAAAAGGAGTTATCACATCTTCTATCAGATTCTCTCCAATAAGAAGCCTGAACTGATAGGTAGGAACAATACTCAATTCTGGCAGTGTTATTGTTGGACCAGTGCCGAAAAGTTTATCGTTGAACTCTTTTAGCTCTCTGATAGATGTTCAATGGAATTTAAAGGTGGTCAGAAATGTAGCTGACAGTCAGGATCATATTCAGAAGTGATACAAGGACTTGTATATAAATTTGCTTTAACTATGCAAATAATATTATTGTGAGCACCCTGAGGCAAGTACTATATCTTTTTATTCCATGTCTGCACAGCACCCAGTGCAATGGGTTCAGTAGTGGTGGTAGTAGAGGGTCCTAGGTTTTATGGTGATAGCAATAATAATATAGTTAAAGCAGTTAGCAATAATAAACTGGAGATGCTTCATATTCACAGTCTTTCCTGCACCAGATTCTCCACTGGAAAAGCAATAAGCAGTAATAATATAGTTAATGCAGTATGAAACCCTTAGTATGAGCACAGCCATTTTTGGATATAAGTACTTCATTCTGATTTATTACTTTTAGTACATGAAAGGGAATAAACTGTGCCGATATACAGCACTGTGATCATGGTCAATATAATTAAACCTGGCAAAAACTCCCCACAGTCTACACAGATTCACTGATACAGTTGCTGCATGCCTTATTGAGTCAGTGAAGTTAACAGATACTATCTTACACATCACCCCTCTATTTGGCCCTGAAATTCTGTCTAATTCATATGGGCCAACTCCAAGATCCTGAATAAAAAAATTGTGTGTTTTATAGATTCTTTCTGTGGAGTATGAGAGCAGTAGGTTTTAAGCAGTGTCAAGAGCACTTTATTATTGGTGTTCTGGATGTGGCTCTTTGTTGCCCATTTGAGGTCAGTAAACCCAGGCCCAAATCCAACATGCTCTTTAGGGACATTATCTGTATTTACATACATGGATGGCATTTAGTGCCACTTACATGTTTTTTAGATCCACCTGCCCCTGTAAAACTTGAACTGGCCTTCTGAGAACGCTCAGGGAGAATTTGCTGTAGCACTTACACTCTATTGTGTTCTTATTCTGCTTAGGAAGGCATATAACTCTGGGTAAGTCCATAAAAAGTTAGTCAGAAAAGAACTGTTACTAGTGACTGTTAGGAGGAAGAGGGTTCTTCTGCCTTAAAGTCCAATGGCTTAATACTTAAAGTACTTTCCCAGGGAGGGGAAAACAAGGTTCAAGGCCCCCTCATCCAAGCAGTGTTTGAACCCACATTTCCTACTTTTTAGCAGAGATCTCTAGCTACAGGCCCAGGACACCCTCCATCCACTTGTTGAAACTGATGTTTTGGGCAACCAAGTGAGAAATATTCATAGAGTGAACAAGAGGGAGACTCAGTCTATGGCAAAGTGAAATGGGCACTGCCTTCTGCTCCCAGTAGTGGTTCTACATTTTACATTAAATAGTCATTGGTAAAAGGGACAAACAGTTACAGTGGTCCATTCAGCAGATACAGACCAAAGCACCTGGAGTAACTACTGCTCAGGATATTCCCAGACAGTGGATTTAAATCTAGATCTCAGTCACATGGTTACATACTTTCTTGTTTATACGAAAGAGCCATGCCAACACAATTCTGGTAGATGTCAGGACCCCTGAGAAGCTATGGGTTATCACAGAAAATGTGTTGTGCTTTTCCAACACACTTTGGGTAGAATTCTGCTCTCTCTACTAGGAATTTTTATTACTTATGTGCCCAGAGGAATTCTATTCATGGACACATAGCCCTGTTGCACATAGATGAATATGCCTGTCTAGTCACATAGACTGAGCACATGCAGTAGCACCCATACCATGTATGCACACACTTTGTGCACATGTAATGTTGTTAGATGCCTGAAAATGGAGTTGACTGAAACCAATGACTACTGAATTTAGGAACAGATTAAAGTTGGATCAGTTATGGTTCTTCTCTTCCCCCCATAATTCAGTGGTCAAGGTGCTAGGAAGCTAGAAATCCTAGGTTCTAGGCCCTCCTCACCCAGAGGGGCTTAAACCTGGGTTCTTACAACTTTCTAGCATAGCACCCTAACCACCATACCATCTCCACTTGTTTTGGAGCTGATTCACTCATACAGCCATTGGATAATATGGAGGAACTACAGTACAAGGGGAAGTTTCTATCCCATTAGGAAGAAGGCCTAAGCTAGAACCAGGTGCCTTCTCCTTTTATAGGATGGTAGCCCCTTCACTGGCCACATCTACACGTGCATTAAGGCACTTCTCCTAATGCACATTAAATTTAATATCTCTGGGCACTTTTAGACCTGCTCCAGAGGTGGGGGAGGGGTGGTACTTTAATTAGAGCTGCTCCAAGAGCTGCTTTAATTAAAGCGCCTCCGTGTCTCATATATCAGCATCCCGGTACTTAAAATGTTGGTGGAGGTACTTGAATTAAAGCTCATTTGACAAGTTTTAGTTCAAGGGACCCCACCACCTGTTTTAGGCATGGGAACACTGATACACAAGACACAGGAGACTGCTAGAGTGGTAATTGCCACGCTCCAGCAGACTTGATCAATTGAGTCTGCATGGACATGCTGGAATTCCAGTGTGTCAGAGCAGCCTTTGTACTCTGTGCTCATGTACCTCCAGTGTGAGGTACTAAACAAAAGTGCATTAGGCTTCCTTAATACTCAGTAATGAATGTGCACAGTTTTTAAGTGATGCTTAATGTGCAGTAGCTTATTTTACTGTTCATTAGTGTAATAGCAAAATTTTTTACATGATGCTTTAAGGTGCAGTAAAATAGGCTATTGCACGTTAAAGCATATGGGTAGACACACCCACTGAGCCACACCCCTTCCAGCTTGTTTTTCTTTTCACCACGGCATACATCTCCTACAGACCTCCTTCTCATAGCTTCCCAGGGGATCAGCTTCAAAAGACAGGCCTGTAGAAAGGCCTGGGTAACAGCTGACTTGGGGCATGGTGGTTAGAGCACTGTGCTAGGAAATCAGGATAGGCCATTATTAAAACATCATCTAGGTAAGGGAAATCTAAAACCCTGAATTTTCAGCTTCCAAGGTGAGTGCCCTCAGCCAGAGCTGACCCGAGCAGGGTGCAGGGCCTGGGCCAAATCAGCTCATGCAGGGCCCTGCCCCCGCTCCAATCCAAGCCCTGGACCTGAAGAAGCTGTTGCCACCACCACCATCGGCAGGGGGTTTTGGGGGGATAGTGACCGGTTTGGATGCAGAGCCATCACTCTGCTCGGATCTGCGCCGCTGCTGCTCTGCCCCACTCCGTGGGGCCCCTCAAAGGGCAGTACCCGGGGTGGTTGCCCCAATTTGCCCCCCCCCAGCGACAGCCCTGCCCTCAGCTGAGGAGTGGGGGGAAGGAAATGGAAGCTCTCTCCCATTTGCTTTGCTGCGAGTCTGCACATCTACATCATTATCCCACTGCACATGACTACATGTCCAGGAACATAATTTCTCTGGCCATAAAAGTGCTCAAAAATACCCTGCAGATGACCAAAATATAGCACTTACATGACAGGTAAAGAATAGAAATTCGCTATATAAACACGTGCAGATTCGAGCTAAGACTGTAACCTAAAAGACATTTCTTTGAAGAGGGCTTGCTCTCTGTCCACCCACAATGAAATGCAGCCCTTAGTTCATACCAAGCTAGATGAATATATCAACTTTCAGCGCTATCCTGAATTCTTCAGCTCTCTTAATGAAAGACAGAGCATGAGAAGTTTCTTTTTGACTTGATGTTCTTGTAACAAGCAACTAATTTTTAGAGCTCAAAACAAGAAAAAAAATTATGTGAAACAAAACAAGAAAAAAAATTATGTGAAAGCTTTTGCTGAGCATTTTTTCCAGTTTCTGTTGGTAATACCTGAAATTGTCCTGTCAGCTCTGTTAACCCTTTGCTTTGGATCTTAGAGATGCTTCTCATCACAACCAACCCATATAACTACCCATTTATCAGCCAGGGTGAGATCACAATGCCAAGCACTGACAACACAGAGGGGCTTATAGGAACAGATGTGAGTAAAGCTAATGATGAAACATTGCTAAAAGCTAATGTCACTATTATGCGCACAAGTGACATTTACAAAGCTGTGTGGGGGCAATTTTTGACATGGTGGAATAGGATCACCAAGGTCAATGCATACCTGTCAGAAGTTAAAATAGAGGAGGAGAGTGACAGTACTCCCAACTTTTAACCCAGTAGCCATATGGCGATAGTACTCAGCCAGGGAGAGGGATACTCAGACTCTAGCCTGGGGGCAGAAAATTATTTTGGCTGGAGGGCCACTTACCGAGTTTTGGCAAGCTGTCAAAGGCTGTGTGGCCCTCAACAGGTGCCTTGCCCCCTGGTTGTCATCTTGTGACCAGAAGTCCTGCCCCCTATACCCTGACCTTTGCCGCCAGAAATCCCTCTCCTTGCCCTTGGAAGTAGTCCTTTCAGCCAGGGGTTTTGCTATCTGGAAACTAGAAAAATACCAAATTATATTCTAAAAATTAAACATCTACAACATTAATTCGATTAAAAATATATATTTTTGTCCTGATTTACATGTGTTTTGTGTCACTGATATAAACATTTTCCTTACTGTATCATGAAATGAATTTGCCATTCAAACGAGATTTAGCCCAAAAGTGGTATTCGGAAAAAAGCAAAATGATAACGTGTTTCAGTTTAGCAAAGGTAAAGGTTTTGTGGTAGGCCAGCACTCAAGATTTGGGTGATAAACATTTTTGTGAATCATTTTATCTACAAGTTAATCAGATTAGCCTTTCTCATTTAATATCTGTACTTTTTACTCCATTTTAGACCAGGAAGTTCAGAGTTCCATGAGTTTTTTACAAAAACTTCATCAGAATTTTAAACTCAATGAAGCTCCTGTATGGATTCAGGCTGAGCTCTTGGTAGCAGTCTGAAGTGCCTTTTGTTTATGGCTGCTTACAGACATGAGAGAAAATGCCTTACTTTAAGCTCAGCGTACCCTTGTGCCGAGTGCAGTGCATGCCCAGAAGAGGTATTGCATTACTTTGACCTTTGCCTCCCAATGCCTGTATAGATTGGACACTTCAGTGGGGCTTTTTGGGGTTTTAACTAATAAGTGATTGAATCAGCTATTAGATAAAAGTACCGCAAAGCCCCTCTGAAGTGCCCAATCTATACAGATGCTATGGACTAGCTCTGTCCACTCCCGTTAAAATCTAGGCTGTTTATTTTCCTGATTTATTTCCAGGTGTTTTACAAATGTGTCCTTTCCATAGTTTTGTAGAGGCTGACAAAGCAGCTTATCTAATGGGCCTGAACTCAGCAGACTTGGTGATAGCCCTGTTCTTTCCCAGGGTGAAAGTGGGAAATGAATATGTTACAAAGAGTCAAACTGTGGATCAGGTAAGTGCCTTCGTGCACATGGTGAGGAGTTTTATTTCAGCTAGGCAGAACCTAACAGCATTTTCACACTTAATTGTCTTGCCTGTCTCTGCAGGTGCACCATGCAGTAAATGCTGTTTCCAAATCAGTGTATGAAAAGCTGTTCTTCTGGATGGTAGCCCACATCAACCAACATCTAGATACTAAGTTGTCAAGACAGCACTTCATTGGTGTCTTAGACATTGCTGGTTTTGAGATTTTGGAGGTTTGTAAGTGCACTATGTTCTTAGAACTTTGACTTTTTTTAAAGGCTACTCTATACCAGCTGACCTCCATGCCCTACCTCAGTAACTTGGCTAACTGCTGAATAGCTTTGAGACAAATGGGTTACAGCTACATGAGATGCTGACTGTGAAGAAGTTACTGCACAGCCATTTAGTACTTGTATAGCGATGTACTAAATGACTGCACAGTAACCAAAACTTTTTCATGATGCTGACTGTACAGTAGCCCAAGACTACTGCGCAATAGTATCATGTCACACTTTCTGCCATGTGATGCTACTACATAGTAGTCATGGGCTACTGTGGAGTCAGCACTTCATGTAGATGTGGCTATGGAGCAGGAATTCTGCCACTAGTGAGCCAACCCACTCTACAGCTGCTTTGGTAGCCTGTGGGCTGGAAAAAAGACCATCAGGCAGGGGAATGAATTAAAGGAAGGATAGGAGACCATCTAGCTACTTCTGCCTCCTGCTTCCAAAGATACAAAGATCCTTCAAAGAGCATCCTTGCCCTGGTCTATTTAAATCATCTTGTGGGCAGCATTAAGAAACTAGCTCTGATCTCAGTCCAAAGCGGGCTGTATTTGATTCGGATTCAGACTTGGCCCGATTTGGGGGACAGTGATTTGATTAGTTGATTCAGATCACTGTCCCAATTCAGTTCAGCTGAATCCAGATCTGAACATTCAATGGTAATTCAGAGAATCAGTGATTTGGCCATTGACATGGCTTCAAATGTTTTTTTTTACATACCTCAAGGTACCAGGAGCGGCTTGTGAAAGCTGAGATGATGGGGTGGATAGAACATCCCAAAGGAGCATGGGGGGTGGCCCTGTGTGCTCAGCAGCAGACCCCCTCCAGCCCCCCCAGCTTGGCGTTCAGCCACAGGTGGATTCCAGGTGCTTCCCCAGACCCAGGAGGCACCAGTCGCTGAGCTTCAGGGCACGGGGAGGGTCCCCTTCATGCTCTGCAGCAGAACTAGAAGTGGACTGGAAGTGCTTCTGGTCCACTTCTGAGTCCTCTACCGAGCGCACTGGAGACCCCCCTGTGCTCCCATGAGACGCTTCATCCACCTCATAAGCACGCTTCATTGCAGTGTTCATGAGCCACCTGGTACCTTGAAGTATGTAGAAAAAACATTTAAAGCTGTGTCTATGTCCGAATCATCAAATCTCTCCGAATCTCTTCAAAATGATTCGGAGCATTCTGATTTGATTTGAAGAGATTAAAGGGTCTCCTGAATCAATTCGGTTTCAGAGATTCAGCTGCTGAATCAGGCTGAATCTCCACTGAATTGAATCAGCGACCGAAGCTTTGCACAGCCCTACTCTGCACTCATGGAGTAGGGTGGGGAGGTTTTAGAAAAAATAGAAGAGAGCGATTATGAAACCTAAGAAATGTAGAACTGGAAGGGATTCAAATTTGCAGTGAGACAGGATCAAGAAGAAAACATTCCTAGTCCGTCCCTAGCAGAGAGGTTTGTCTAACTGCTCCTTAAAAACTTTCAATAATTTTAAGAGATCCCTCGCCTTAGTGTTTTTGTGAACTAAATAGACTGGAACTCATTCTGGTAGTATTAATTTGTTAATTTTATTGTTAGTTCAACAGCTTCGAGCAGCTGTGTATCAACTTTGCCAATGAGAAACTGCAACCGTTTTTCAACTATTACATGTTCGTGCTGGAGCAGGAGGAGTACAAGAAGGAAGGAATTGAATGGACATTCATTGATTTTGGGATGGACCGGGCTGCCTGTGTTGAGCTCATTGAGAAGGTACATTTTTCCCACAGCTCATTACAGACATCTGTTCCTTTACTCAGCAGAAAAGCTTGATTTCGTCATATCTAGAGCTTAGCTAGATCTATCTTTTTTCTGTTCAGCCCATGGGCATTTTCTCCATCCTGGAAAAGGAGTGCGTATTTCCCAAGGCAACTGACACTTCCTTCAGGAACAAGCTGTATGACCAACATCTTGGCAAATCTAGCAGCTTCCAGAAACCTAAGCCTGCCGAAGGAAAGGCTGAGGCCCACTTCTCCCTGGTGCACTATGCAGGCATGGTAGACTACAACATCACTGGCTGGCTTGATAAGAACAAGGACCTGCTGAATGAAACTGTTGTAGGGCTGTACCAGAAAGCATCAATGAAGCTTTTGTGTGCTCTTTTTGCTACCTTTGCTTCTACAGAAGATGGTAAGATAAAGAAACTGCTTTTTCTCTCCTATTTGCTTATGACAAATCCTTGGCATAAAACTGTGCTCATGGCCATATGGTTGTATTATATATATTATACATACGGGCTGCATCTACATAGGATGCTTACTGGGCAGTAGCTCGTTACTACTGCACAGTAGCATCGTGAGGCACAAACCATGATGCAATGCTGCTGTATAGTAGAAATGAGCTACTGTGCAGTCAGCATCACCAGGAAGCGATGCACAGTCATTTAGTAATGACTGCACAGTAACAACTGCACAGTAACAACTGTGCAGTCAGCATCTCATGTAGATGTGGCCACAGTGGTAAGTGTTGGTGACAGTGCTACACCAACACTACAAATTGCATTTTCATCTCCTTTTCCAGCTGAAGGTGGTGGTAAGAAGAAAGCAGCTAAGAAGAAGGGCTCTTCCTTCGAAACTGTGTCTGCACTTTTCTGGGTAGGTAGTGTCTCTAGCAAAGAATTACACATCTAGGTGCAGGAACGATATAAAGAAAGGACATGCTGCAAGGCTTTTCTGTAGTAGCTTATAGTTCTTATTTGGTCTGTCAAGTTGTTTGTAGCAGCTTCCAAGAAACTTCAGAAAAACACATATTTCTATGGGAGGAGCACATCTGAGTCTCTGTATCGGTTAATTAAGATTTTGTCCTGCTTTCAGTGAGCTCTGCCATTTATACACCTTCAAGTTTAGATCAATGGAGGCAAAATGAATTAATCTGGTTTGCCCAAGGTTACATACTCTCAAGCTTAGTCTCGAGGTTCTCTGGCTGTGGTCACTAAGGCAGTGGCCACTGGTTACGGTCGTTTTTAAAAACAATGTGTTGAAGAGAAGTGATAATCTAAAATATTCAGCTTTTTGAAATTCTTTCAGAGGAGTTGAACTTCACAATTAGAAACAGGTTGGCTCCTTCTTATCAAACTTGTAGTTTTAGTCTAATAAAAAACTCCAGCTATATTAAGCCAATTCTATGGGCATTGGTGAGATGAACTGCCACCAGGGACTGTCACACAGAGTAGATAACTAGATAGCTAGATAGATAGTAGGGCTGTGTGAAATTTCACCTGGTGTTTCATTTGAAAGCTGTTTCACTGTGTTTCAACCTTGAAACTGTGAAATCAAAATGAAACAAAAGCCTTCAAAACAGCATCAAAATGAAACAAGGGCACTCAAAACATTTTGAAAGTTTCAAAATGTTTCACTTTTCAAAGCCAGGCTTACTTGGATTCAGCGCGGGCAGCACTGGTCTTCCCAGCGCCGGCTGTGGAATAGCTTATGGGTGAAACATCAAAACAATATCGAAACAGCGAAACAGTTTTGACTAAATGAAATGGAGCAGTGCTTACAAAACAACCCTAATAGATAGATATGTGTGTGCATGCATATATATATGCACACATGTACATGCACATACCATATTTTCTTACATATAGCAAATCCTCAAATATAATAAACACCTTGTGTTTTTGAAAGGCAGAATGAAGAAAACAGATTTTTTCCAGAGTTAGTGCTGTACAGAGCAGGGACAGAGGTTAATTTTCAAGCAATTCACCTTCCCTTTCTTACATGACTAAAGTTGAATCCCTAGTTGCTAGTGAAGACTGGTCTCCATGGGTGGATATGTGATTTTAAAAATTGCTAAGAAGTTTGGCTAAACAGCAAAGGAGTCTGAGCTAAAGAGCTAGCTATAAAACAGAGACCCTAGAGCAGCTATCAGACAGCAAAATTCCCCTAAAACAGGTTAGCTTGATTAATGGAATATCAAGACCACTTTCAAGGAGAGACAATTGTTAACAACTGTAGAGGGAAGAACAATGAACCTTTTAGTCAGTTGACTTCCTCAGCTGCTTGATCATTAATACCACAACTGCTGCAGGTAGAGCTGTAATCAAACCAGGGTACTTCCAACTCCAGGCAGAAAATTAGCTCCCCCACTTAATACATGCACCCCCAATTTTGGGGGGGCTCATTTTGGGGGAAAAAAGGCATATGTGTGTGAGAAAATATGGTAAATCTAGGATATACCACAAATAGAACAGTTCCAGCTGATTTTGTGCCATAGGACTTTTCTGTTAAAGCCCAACACTAGGTATCTGGTGTGGCTATAGTTTGAGATAAGTTCACCTTAATGCATTAAAAATGTCTTCCATTAAATTTCTTCATTAAATCATCCATTTAATTAGCAAAATTCTATTTATAATTAGCTATCTCACCCCCTATTCATGCTTATTATCTTTCAATTTGCCAGACCTTAAATTAATTTTGTATCACTTTTCTAGTTATCAAGATCGTCTTCCTTTCTCACTAGGCCTGATGTCTAGGAGGTGAATAGCTTCTAGTGTTTGTCCCTGGAATACTCTGCATTCATAAAATCATACAATCATATAGAATTATGGTTGGAAAGGTCATCTAATCCAACCCCTTGCTCAAAGCAGGACCACCCCCAACTATATAATCCTAGCCAAGGCTTTGTCTACCCAGGTCTTAACCTGATGCAGGTACAAAATCATAAAATAACATATAATCACTGAAATAAAACTGACAATACATAATAAAAAGATATATTGTGAGGATATTTCATATTACAGATAGACATTATAATGCAATGAAAGATAGGAAAATATCTTGTTAGACGTTTATGAAACAATGATTTCATTTTATATGTGTTTTATAGGCAAACCTGAATAAGTTGATGTCCAACTAACAGACAACTCACCCACACTTTGTGCGGTGCATCATTCCCAATGAAACAAAGATACCAGGTGTGGTAAGATACCAACTATATTTTATGGATTACCAGTAAGATTTTAACACCACATTAGAAAGACCAATGTGACAATCTGTTGTTCTAGCACAGGTCTGATGGATCACAAGCTTGTTCGGCAGTAACTGAGGTGTAATGGAGTACTTGAAGGCATTCGAATCTGTAGGAAAGGATTTCCAAACAGGATCTTATATATTTTAAACAGGGGATTTTAAACAGAGGTAGGTAATAAATATTCTTGGGTTTGTATCAAGCACTATTGATTTCACTATTTCACTATTGATTTCATTTTTTGATTTAGCAACTATGGAAAGTGTGGGGATATATTCAACAGAGATGCCTACCTGTGTTCCTCTTCAGTAGCCATAAACAAGGCACTCAGTCCTCCTGTAAATACCTGCCTCAAAACCATTGGACAGTACCTATTTTTGTGAATATTCTGATTCTTTGCATGAATTCTTATAATTGACCAAAGTCCATATTTTATCATTCCACTGAATAACAGCTGTTTTTGCAACCAAATGATTATTTTTTTTGCCAAGGAAAATTGTCTTTTTAGTTTTCAGAAGTCCTTATAATGTATGTGGTGGGCCATGCCACATCAGCTGCATCCGGACATGCAGGGGCATGCTCTTGCAGCAGCACAAATTGCTGCAGAAGAGAAGACTGAGGGGGCATTTGACAGCACCCTTTAACTACCTGAAGGGTGGTTCCAAAGAGGATAGAGCTAAACTGTTGTTAGTGGTGACAGATGACGGAACAAGGAGCAATGGTCTCAAGTTGTAGCAAGGGAGATTTAGGTTGGATATTAGGAAAAACCTTCTTACTAGGAGGTTATCTAGAGAGGTGGTGGAATCTCCATCTTGGAGGTTTTTAAGTCCTGGCTCAACAAAGCCTTGGCTGGAATGATCTGGTTGGGGATGGTCCCGCTTTGAGCAGGGGTTTGAACTAGATGACCTCCTGAGGTCCCTTCCAACCCTAATTTTCTATAATTTTAGGATTCTATATTTTCAAAAAGAGGTTGGATAAGCACTGATCACATATGATTTAGAACAGGGATTTAGGGCAGGGATGTCTAACTGGTAGCTCCACATGTGGGACCAGCATGTGACTAAAAGGCTGGCTGTGGCCTGCAAGTAATTTATATGCAGGCCTAGGTAGCTGCCTCTCTCATTGCCAGGCAGCAGGGAAAGAACTGGGGTCTGGTCATTGCCAGCACTGCCTGCACAGTAGAAGGTGGTAGATTGCTGTCTGTATGCTGCTGGCAGGCTGCAGGGGGTCTGTGTGACACCAGTGCAGCCTGTGAGGCTGGGAGGATTGTGTGCCACCAGTGCAGTCTACATGGTTGGGGGAAACCTGTGAGGGAGGGGGTTGCCCTGCAGAGTGCTGCCTTCTCAGTATGTCCCCCAGAGGTTGAATGCCAGCACCACGTAAGACTTTACACCATACCAAAGTTGGGCAGGCCTGGTTTAGGAGTAGTCTGGAGTGGTTTGTGAAAATCAACAGTTGAGAGTCCAGGAGATCCCTGCTCCCCGCCATACACTGGAAATTAGAAGGACCAGGCTCAGCAACAGATAGATAAAAGTGAGCTCAAAAAGTGGCTTGTTTGTGAAACAGGATTAAAGAGCTGGGACAAGTTCATGAAAGAGATGAGATGGCAAAAAGGAGAGTTGTGACCTTTCAGTTAGGGTGTGTGATATGTGGGGTTGTTACTGCAGACCCAAGATTACAGTGCAGAATGGAGCTTGTCTGCTTTTCCCATGCTTCTGGGCTTTGCAGGTTGTCACATGGGGGTAGGAAGGAATTTTTCTCCTACTATTGTTACAATTGACAGGTTTAATTTGTTCCCCTTCCTCAGAAGCACTGGGTGTTGGCTTCAGCCAAAGCTAAAGATTTTGACTGGGGTTTGCCATGCTTCTACTGGGACTGAAACCTGAAGTTGCTTGCTTAGATGTGTCACATCTCCTTTCAGAGTCAGACTGATCACCACATTTGGGGTCATAAAGGAATTTTATCCTGTGGTTAGATTGGCATGTACTCTGGGTTTTTTTTGCCTTCCTCTGCAGTGGATGCTGTTGTCTTCTTGCTGGGATCTCTTGAGTGTACGTTAACAATTACAGGTTCCATCCCCAGTTGTACTAGATGATTTCTTGAGGTCCCTTCCAGCCTCACTTAGCTATGATAATCAGCAAAGGTAGATCATTGACAGTGCCCTCATACCCCTGCTTTAAGTGTGGCAAGTTAGGGTGTTCTTGAAGTTTTTGGCACTGTGTTCCCCAAATGTATCTGTAGCTAGGAAGACTATATGACCAGGGGAACAGAAGGAGAGAGGTGGCATTGCCATCATATACTGATTTAAAGAGATCATTGCTGGACTGTGTCTGGTTTTTATGTCAAGACTACAAAAAGGATATTGAAAAACTTTAAAGTGCTCAGAAAAATGATACAAAATTAATTTAAGGTCTGGCAAACCTTCTTTGTAACTAGAGACACTTAAGAAGCCAATCTATTTTGTTTATACAAGAAGAGGTTATACATTTTGATCATAGGTTCATGAGCATCTACCTGGGGTAGGGATTACTGACTGTTAGAGGGGTTTTTAATTTAGCAGAGAGCCAGTAGATAGTGGCTGCATTTACATGAGTGGTAGACTGAATAGTTGTTACTATGCAGTCACTGAGTACTTGCATAAGCGTTACTGCACAGTACCATTGCCACACAGTTTTTCTGACACTACTGCGCAGTAGCAACAAACTGCTGTGCAGTCGCTCATTACTACTGTGCAGTAGCGCCATGTCATGGTTAGTGCTTGGCAACACTACTGCGTGGTAGCAATGAGCTACAGAGCAGTAGCTCATTGCTATTGTGCCGTAGCATCTCACGTTGATGTACCCTGTGGGCATGTCTACATGTGCATTTATGCCAATTTAAATTTACTGTGCAGTAAGTTACTGCTCAGTAAGCACTAATAGGTCAGCATCTATATGTGCAGGTGTTAAAACACATTAACACTATGCGTGGACTGTTAGTCCCAAGTCCACACACACAGTATTACTGCACAGTAAGGCATCTACACGTGCATTACTGTGTAGTAACTAATCGGGCATAAATTTGATACCTGTATGATGCAGATATCAAATTTATGATCAAATCAGCATAAGTCACCATATTTACTGCGCAGTATGCGGGTGCATGTGTAGATGCATGCCCTTACTGTGCAGTAATTTTAGAAATGAGGTACAATACTTTAACAGTGAGAGTAATTAACCATTTGAACAACTTTCTAAAGAGTATGGTGGATTCTCCATCACATAAAATTGTTAAATCAAGTTTGGATTTGTCTTTCCAAACAATATGCTCTTGTTTAGTCACAGAATATTCTTTGAACGCATAAGCCATAAGTGTGTGGTTCTGTAACCTATGCTGTGCAGAAGGGCAGAGTAAATAGTGGCCCCTTCTAGTCTTAAAATCTTACTTGTATAAAAAAAAGTATTTAAAAATGGACGGTCCTTTTATCTTAAAATCTGCGAACCTCTGAATCTACATTGGCACCTCTTAATTGCCTGGATGTCTTAGATCAAAAGAGTGTGAGCCAGGATAGCATAACATTTCAAGACTGAAGAAGTCAGACTATGCATCCCATCAGTTACAGAATGGGATGTCACTGTCTGCTATACTCTATGGCTGTCAAACATAGCAGTGTCTCCTTAGTCTTCCATCAGATGCAGTCAATTGTGAGAGGGTGTGCAAGCAGGAAGCATCCTTCTTTCTTCTCTTCAAGCCGACAGTGATTCTCGTGGTACTCTTTGTGCCAAGGAAGGATGAATTTGTTTTCTTTCTTCAAACTGACAGGTATCGGATTCTGAATGCTAGTGCCATCCCAGAGGGACAGTTTATCGATAGTAGGAAAGCCTGTGAAAAGTTGCTGGCATCCATTGAGACTGACCATACTCAGTACAAATCTGGACATACTAAAGTAAAGGGTTTTTTTGTATAGCAAGAATTAATTAGTTACATTACAAATTAGAAACCCTGGACATTGTTGGCCTCTTCTATCATTTAATTTCAGGTGTTCTTCAAAGCTGGTTTGCTGGGCCTCTTGGAAGAGATGTGAGAGGATCGCTTGGCGCACCTTATTACTCACACTCAGGCTGTGTGCAGAGGTTTTCTCATGAGAGCTGAATTCCAAAAAATATTGGAGAGAAGGTGGAAGTGTTTGCCTCTTCTGGCAAATATATCCCTTCAGCGATGTATTTTTTTTCTGGCAATAATTGGTTTATTTCAGGGAATCCATTTTCTGCATCCAATACAACATTTGGGCATTCATGAATGTCAAGCACTGGCCCTGGATAAAGTTGTACTTTAAGATCAGGCCTTTGCTGAGAAGTGCAGAGACAGAAAAAGAAATGGCCACCATGAAGGAAGAATTTGAGAGAACAAAAGAAGAGCTTGCTAAATCAGAAGCAAAAAAGAAGGAATTGGAAGAAAAAATGGTGGTCCTGATGCAAGAAAACAATGATCTGTAGCTCCAAGTGCAAGCTGTACGTGATTCACAACAACCTTCTGTTTTTTCAGTTACCATCAGTTATTTCTGATGCCTGGGAAGATGGCTAATTAAAAAATGAGTTAAAGTGCTAACTTGTATGTTAAGTGAGTGATTCGTGAAAACAAAAATTATTATGAAAAATGTATATTTTCTTTGTTTAATGAGTAATGATCAAACTTCAAACTGTTTTCTCTAAAAAGGAAACTGAAAATCTGGCTAATGCTGAAGAAAGATGCTATCAGTTGATCAAAATGAAATTCCAGTTTGAGGCTAAAATTAAGGAGTTCAGTGAAAGATTAGAGGTTGAAGAAGAGATGAATGCTGAGCTGACAGCCAAAAAGAGGAAACTAGAGGATGAATGTTTAGAGTTGAAGAAAGATATTGATGATATTGAGTTAACCTTAGACAAGGTAGAAAAGGAAAAACAAGCCACAGATAACAAGGTATTCTCCTTACATGCTTCGTTTTTCTATTTTTTATAACAACTGTCGTGTATAATAAGATGCAAATAGCAATAAAAACAACCGAAGCAGAAAATACAATGAAATTGAGGGCTTAAGTTTTAAACAGCCAGCTCCCATTGTGCATGTAATCCAGCGCTCAAACACAGAGAACTGGCTAATAATGGGAATTGTCTTATGTTTTATCTATGAAATTACTTCTGTGGTTTAGAGAAAGGGAACATGCAGACCAGAATATGTAGCTTGATCATGTAACAGGATTTATTTAATTATTTTAATGGCCAGTAATGTGTTTATTGTCTTTCAGAGTCACCAATCTGCCTTTTGTAGGTTCCGTTTATTCTGCCTTTTTGTAGGTTAAAAATTTAACTGAAGAAATGGCAGTTTTGGATGAAACAACTGTGAAGTTAACCAAGGAAAAGAAAGCCCTCCAAGAGGCCCACCAGCAGGTACTGGATGATATGCAAATTGAAGAGGACAAAGTCAGCACACTCACAAAAGCCAAGACAAAACTGGAACAGCAAGTTGATGATGTGAGCATACTCTACCCAAGGGATATGTATATCTTTCCTTGACAAAGTCTCTCAAACTGATCCCAAATGGTTTGTGTTATAGCTGGAAGGATTCCTAGACCAGAAAAGAAAAGTGTGCATGGATCTGGAAAGATCAAAGAGAAAGCTTGAAGCAGACTTGAAGCTTACATAGGAAACCATAATGGATCTAGAGAATGATAAGCAACAGTTGGATGAAAAACTAAAAAAGTATGAGATACAAAATTAACTGACTCATTTACTTACATATTTTAAAATATATTTGTCTTTTTATTACACTACCTTGTTCCTTTACAGAAAAGACTTTGAGCTTATCCAGATACAAAGAAAAATTGAGGATGAACAGAATTTAAGTATTCAGTTGCAGAAGAAGATAAAAGAACTGCAGGCAAGAAACACAAAGTTGATATTATTTCTTCATAATTTAATTCCACTTAGTTTGTCTTTACCTTGCAAAAATTGGACAACAGTTAGTGGCATCAAGTTAATGTTTAAATTTATAGATGATTTACCATAATTGCTCAGTAATATTTAGTAACAACAGAAGTTGTTAGCCAAGTTGGATCTCAAATTAATGTGATTTCATCTATATACTTTCTCTAACCATGTAGATTTTGATGTCAAAAGCAAAATGCTAAGGTTTAGAGAGATTTTATTTTCCTTACATTTGGAACAGAAGGCCCTGTCATTCTATTAGAAAAATCATTTGCTTTCACAGAAGCATGTTTTAAATGTTGCCATAATTAATAACCACTACAATATCATTCTCTATTGTATAGGCCCACATTGAACAACTAGAAGAGGAGATTGAGTCTGAGAGGGCAACTCGGGCCAAAGCAGAGAAGTAGTGTGCTGATTTGCTTCATGATCTTGAGGAGATCAGTGAGTGTTTGGAAGAAGCTGGAGGGGTCACAGCCCAAATTGAACTCAATAAAAAATGAGAGGCAGAATTCCAAAAACTGCGCCATGACCTAGAGAAGTCTGCCTTGCAGCATGAAGCCACTGTAGCTGCTCTCAGGAAGAAGCATGCTGACAGTACTGCAGAACTTGTGGAACAAATTGATAACCTGCAACGAGTCAAGCAGAAGCTGGAGAAGGAGAAGAGCGAAATGAAGATGGAAATTGATGACCTGGCTAGTAACCTGGAGACTGTTATTAAAGCTAAGGTACTTTTAAATGAAATGCAGGAACATTTTAACCACATACATACCCATATGCACAAACATATATGTATATTCATGTGAAGTGACTTTTCATTTTTCTATTCTTCTTTTAGGCTACTCTAGAAAAAATGTGACGTACCTTGGAGGATCAGTTGAGTGAAATGAAGGCCAAGTTTGACAAAAATCAGAGGCGTGTGAATGACCTGATGATGCAAAGAGCTCACCTACAGGCTGATTCTGGTAAGGACAACCATGAACACTTAAGAATGGAGAACTTGGAGAACTCAAGAAAGACATGGCTTAGTCGCATCTTTTTATGAGCATGCATCTTCATCTGCAAGACACTTTGTCTGGGACCAAAGAACAGAAGAATAACAATAATGGAGCCAAACTCTCTTATCATTATTGGAAGACTTGAAATATCTAAGGTCCTTCCAAAAGCCTTAGCTCCTAGAGTAAGGAGAATCTGAGGAAACCTTGGTTTCATTAAAAAAATAGCACATTTCTGTCCTTATCATTGCAGAGAGAAGCCTTAACATGTAACTGAGGTAAAACCTAATGATTAAAAAGCCATAAGGCAAAAAACCAGACCTCCAAATGTATTTCTATCTTATCTTAATGGGGGTGGGATAGATTTACTCAAGATTTTTTAAACTTTGACTTGCTGTAACTGTAAAAGCATAATTCAGAACATGGGTTGGAAAAATTAGTTAAAAATTACCATGGGAAAAAAATGAATTGTCATAATAACCAAGGAGCAAGCAGCATAGCATCATGTAATGGCAGATGAAGAGAATACAGAATAAAAGGAGTACTAGAAAAAAAAACTTGGTATAAAGAATCTGGGGCAGATTCTACTCCCATTTACACCCACGCAAACTTGCAATAATCACGAGACAGTTCCTGGAGATAGTTTCATTTTGCACGAGTATCCTTGCAGATGACCTGACACTCTACATTATAAGAAAAAGAGAATGGAGGTTGTCTTGATCTTATTTTAAAAGAGGGACCTTTGATAAAACATAGCAGAGTTAATTGAAATTACAAAAAAACCCAAAAAAGATTCATAAAGTTGACTAAGAAACATTGCTTACACATTTATGCAGGTCAGAGGCTTAAACCCTGCCCCCTCATCATCACCACCAAAAAACCCACCCCAGCCTCAAAATTCCAATATACATCCTGTAAACGGGGAAATAGGCAGGATGATTCTATTCAGTGGGAACCAACGGGTGTCATACACATGCAGCGAGGCTGCTCCGATGCATTCTAATCACAGTGTGGCGGAGCAGACTCAATTAATCAAGTCTGCTGGAGTGCTCCAACAGACTCCTGTGTCCCATGTATTAGTGTCCCTGCACTGCAAAATGGCACTGGGGGCACTTCATGAGCTTTAGTTAAATGCCCCACCACCATTTTTCAGTGTGGGGATGCTGATACATAAGACGCCCTGGGCACTTTAATTAAAGTGGCTCTCAGAGCCACTCTAATGAAAATGCACCTCCTCCCCCACCACTGCTGGGGCACATGTATAAACACCCAAAATGTAGAGTTATGTTACTTAGGAAGATAACTGAAGGAAGTTGTATGAGTTAAGGCATTTGGGGTGGGGATGGTAGGGAAATGTATGGAAAAGGAGCGGACAAGAGGGCCCTGAGGGTGGAATAACGAGTATTAAAATTCAGTTCTACTCTAAATAATAATTCTGGAGTACTGCCATTGTAAGGTTTTGTATTTATTTATTTTTGTTGCTAACTAAATAAAATTGACTCTGTTTTATAACTAAAAAGTGGTTCTTCTCTTTAAGGCATGCTTGCACGGGAATGACTTTTACTCTATGGCTGACAAATGCTTTTGTTTTTATTAAAAACAAGAGTAGTGCATCGGTGATTTTTTTCATAGCTTAGTAAACTTGTCAAAATTACTAAAGTTGGTTTTATTTTATATCCAGTAAAGTTATATACAAGTTCTGTACCAGCCTCTGGGGAGGACAGATTCGTGAGGGCTCTCAGGCTGGGAGTGGGACAGGTTTGAAGGCACTTTGACCATGGGCAAAAAAGGCCCCTCAGAATGCTGATGCTGTGTGTGGGATGGGTGTTTTATTAATGGCTCTCCATGCCTGGTTGAGAGAGGAAGTTAGCCATGTTAGTCCAAAGTCAGCTGGAAGGCAGAGTACATACGTATCTTTGTAGACTAATTAAATTAAATATACAGAGAGAGCATCAGCTTTCACAAATCCAAGCTCATTTCATTGGATGTTGCATCTGATGAAGTAAGCCTGGGTTCACAAACACTTAGGCTCTGTATGTGTATCTTATTTAGTTAGTGTATAAAGGTGCATATCTACCCCTACCATGCTGGCTGCTCACAGTCATCTAGAATATTAAAAAACACACATGAAAGCAAAATGTTCACAAGTGACATTGAAAGAGTTCAGGACTAACTCCAAAAAAATATTTTCCTCTTGCTTGAAGGTATTTCCTAGAATGACACAAAATGTGACATGTCCTATTTCATCTGTGTCTCTGCAGAAGTCAGGGATTTGGGAGTATCCCAGTAGCACTATCAGACATTAGCAGGTTTTGTCTTTAACTTGGACCTGGAGCAGGGATAAAACAGCTGCTCTACTACTGATCTTTATTTCTGATATGATAGTTTTGATGTGTCATGACATAGACAATGACAGGTATTTATCTTCCCTGGCTATAGGTCAATTGAGTTGTCAGCTTGAAGAAAAGGAATCTATAATGTCCCAGTTCTCTGGATGTAAGCAAGCATTTACCCAGCGAATAGAAGGACTTAAAAGGCAACTAGAGGAAGAGGTCAAGGTAATAATAATGCTGAGCAGATGCTAAGCTCTCAGAAAATGTTGAGCCTAATTTCATTAAGCTTTCCCTGCTATTAGTTTTTTGCTTTAGTGAGGCCAGCAGCCACGATTGGAGTCCAGAGTGATCTCCCTGTCAAGGCAGCAGCTCTGTTACTCAGTAACACTCCTTCCAACTCATTTGCCTTCTCCTGGCTGCCTATATTTTACATTCGTGTTTGCTCAGTAGGTCACCCACCAGATGATGGCTAGAGAGTGCTTTTGGGCATGGCATCTGTTCTCTGGAGGCTGGAATATTTTGCTGTGAAGTAGGATGGGAAAGTTCAAATATCTGGAGTATCCTAAATCTGGATATCTTGCTTTTTGGGTATATGCTATAATCACTTGACTATCAGACTATGGTCAGACAGCCTTCCTTCTCAACTTTACTTCAGGCAGTTATGTATGTTCCTGGGTCATCCTGTATCAACACAGGTGGAAAAAGAATTGAAAAGTTGTGCAAGTGCCAAACTTTGCTCTTGGTTGGTCATGTATGGTAAAATAGGATTTGGCCTTAAGTGGACATTAGCTTCTGTTTCCTGCTGGTGTTAGGAACATTTAAAAATTTGACATTAGTCTTTCTATTAAGTAGAAGAGGATCACTATCAATAGGAGAGATCTGGGGTTCATTCCCCAGTGATGACCTAATTGGGAACAGTTATGGTATTTGTTTTAATTCTAGGCTAAAAATGCTCTTGCCCATGGCTTGCAATCTGCTCGCCATGATTGTAACTTGTTATGGGAGCAACATGAGGAGGAGCAAGAAATTAAGAGTGAGCTTCAGCGTGCCCTGTCAAAGGCCAACAGTGAAGTTGCCCAATGGAGAACCAAATATGAGACAGATGCTATTCAGTCCACAGAGGAGCTGGAAGAGGCCAAGTATGTGTACTTGAAATATTATGTAGTATCTATTGTACTGAATATAGAACTGCTTATTGTAAGGCACTACAACATTTTATTTAACATTACGTGAAACTTACATTTAAAAATATTAAAAAAAGAAATCATCAGAGTTGGTGTATGTGACATGCACTGCACAATACACTAGATGTCACAGTCATTTAGTCCTTTAGTCCCAATTTCCAGTATTTTTTCATTTTCACAATGACTGCTGCAAAAACAATGAGACTAGATTAGCCTTGATATTTCCCTTCTTCTACAAGATAGTTGAGCAATTATGTAGTAAATTTAGAAAATAAATGACACTCATAGATATATAAAACTAGAAAGTACATTTGCTAGGATCAAAACATATAAGGGCTGTTAATCTAAATCTGTTCAACAGACCTGTTCAGGATGAATGTTGTACTTTTGTTGGACAAATGGGTTCATGATGGCAATTTTATATCTGTCTCTAAAATGTCTCATCTTGGTCACTAGATATCAGGATATCAGATATGGATATCAGATATGTTCTTGGTCCTATTTGATTCTTCAGTTTCTTATAAAGAAAAATGTCTGCTATAGAAGAGCAATACAGGGTGAAGTGCATGTTCTTAAGACACCTTGCTGGGATCATTTAATCTCAGCAGTATTTCTGCCCAAGGCAGGGGTGGTGGACTCGATCTTTCAAGGTCCCTTCCAGCCCTTTATTTCTATAATTCTGTGATCCAAATTCTTTGGTAGTTTAACAACATGGAACTCACTGTCTCAGCTGCTGCTTAAACTTGGAGACGTACAAACTTCATAGGCACCTCATTGTTTCACATTAAAGTTCCTCAGGAATTTAGAATTGCACCTCTGGGCTGCCTAGATCTACTCTTACCTGCCCAGGTTAGTGCCTAACTCATTCTTAATCCTGTTTGGGATCCAGGGACTATGTGTTCCTCTGCCTAGCTCTCCTCAGGGGCCGACTCTAGTAAGCATTCTCAGAGCACTCTCAACATAATCAGGACCCTCTTAAAATGAAGTAGTGGTCACTTCCTTTTACAAACAGCTGCCAGAGGAGATAGTACCCATGTTATATATATTACCTTAGTACAGGAGTTTTGCCAGAGTGCCACACTTTGTTACTCAACTCTGCTGTGGACTGCAAGTCTCTGCTCATGGAGCAGCTAGATGCCTGCACCTATCTACACTACTGTTCCATATCTCCTCTGCAACAAGGGGAAGTGCAGACTCAGGTGTTACAGGTTCTGCAGCAAGAGGGAGCACTACAGAAGGGATAGGCAGCATGGCACAGCTCTGTGCCACCAGTCCCCCATGAGATTGGGTTTGTGTAGACCAGATTGGGCCTCCTTGCTGGCTGGATCTGGCCTGTAGGCTATAGGTTGCCAATCCATGCCTTAGCAATCAGAGAACTCATCCAGAAAGTAGGCAACCTCAGCTTGAAGTAGTTCAACTTTTCATCTCTCACATGCCAGGTAAGTGTCGTAGCCACCCAGCTATGGGCTACTCCAGGTTGGTGAGTGGGCACATTCTCCATTTTTCGTGTTGAAGCTGTGCTATTATGCAGCAAAGAAATCACAAGTCATTGGACCACAGAAAGAGAGTGAGTGGGCAAGTAAAAGTGCATTGCAGTAGCTTCATTGTCAGTGAACTCATCCAGGGGTTGGAATCTCTGTTTTAGTCCTTGCTTTTAGGGCTCTTCCTGTATTTTAAACAAAAACTGTTTCATATAAAATGCACAAGATTCACCTGTGTGGAGGGATCAGAACCCTTCTAACCTTACAGGTGGGAAATGGGATGCTCAGATACTACAGCAATAAGCAGAGATCTGGGTTTTGTCCTCATCTCATGGAAGAAAAAAGTGGTAAAACCCAGATTTTCTTATTTTAAGGAGAAAAACCTGAATTTTCTCCTTTAAAAGAGAAAAGCACAGGAAATGGCAGGTTACCTTTTGCAGGCTGGCAGAGTTCTAGCCTGCAAGGGGCTGGCGGGGGAGCAGGAAGAGGGTAGTCAGGCAGGGGCGCCATGTGCATGTGTGCACGTATACCTGCACATGGCTGCAGGCAGCCTGGAGAGCAACTCCCCACAGGTAAGTCTGGAATGGAGGGATGGGGGCAGGGATTGAGCCCCTCCACCCCCATAGTGAGTGAGTGAGGGAGGGAGGGAGGGAGGGAGGAAGTTGAGCAGGGCTGGGGCTGCTGCCCAGCCAGGTTGGTGTGGGGGGCTTGGGGCCTGGGGCCAGAATGTGCAACCGCAGGGCCTGGGCAGGGACTGGTTGCATGCTGCTTGTCTGGGCGTGTGTGGGGCTGGCTCCCTGCCACTGTACACACTCCTGGGAATAGCATGTGGGGCATGTTCCCCCCAGATTTGCACACAGGATGGGGGCAGGGACAGGTTGTCCACTGTGGGGTCGGGCTCCCTGCCCTGCTGCCCACCTCTGTAGCTCAGTGGGTGAGACCTGATGCAGCAGGGCAGAGCAGGGTGGAGTGAGGAGGCTTGTGCTGCCACTGGGAGCCCCCCCCGCCTCCCTGGCAGCAGCATTGAGGGGTACAACTCCATGCTGCCACCCCTGCTGTTGCAACATAGCAGCATGGGGCTCCCAGTGGTGTAATGAGCTTCCCCACCCGGTCCCGGTTTGTCCTGGCATGCCAGGTCTTGCCTGCTGGGCCACAGAAGCAGGGTGGGAGAGCAGCAGGGCAGGGAGCCCCAAGCCCACAGTGGACAGCTCACCCCCAACCCCACTGTGGGGTCTGCTCTGTCCATGGTAGTTGTGGGGGAGGGGAAGCCTGGCTCTGCGCTCCACCCTGCCACAGCAGCCGCTGCCTCCCATGGGTGGCAGCTGGGGCTCAGGTGCTGCTGCAGGGGGCAGGAGCTATGGACCTGAGTCCCTGGCCCTACAGCCCTTGCAGTTGGGGACCCCATCCGGCAGGGCTGGGGGCAGGGAATGAGGGGCACCAGCAGGGCCCAGGAGGCTGTGGGTTGGAAGTGAGAGGCACGAGCAGGGCCAAGGGGGTGTAGCTTGGGAGTAAGGGGCAATGGCATGGGCAGGACACAGGCATAGGCATATTGGGGCTGTTCAGTGCCACAAAGCAGTGGAGGTGGGGATGGAAACACAGCCATAATTTGATCTGTATCCTGGTGACTGAAGGCAGCAGAGAGAGCTCTGATTTTCCATGATAAAAAACCCAAAATCAAACACCAAATATTGTAGATATTTATAATTTATTTTATTATAGTGATTGAGGCTCTGGTAGGCTTCCAAATTGTTTAAAAATGGTAAATATATAAATAAAGCATTGTATTCAACTGATACCTATATATATCATGGCATTTCATTTTAATAATGGAAAAACATGGATTTGGGGGGGTTTAATTAGAGAATTTGTGATTATTAAACAGAAATCCAGGACTCCTGGTGACAAATAGTACTCAAAAAGGCCCAATAAATGCATTTCTTCATTTCATTCCCTCATTTCTAGGGCATCACACTTAAACATCTGTCCTATTCCTTGCTGTTTCATCCTGCAGACACTTGTAGACTGTTGTCCCATTTCTTCCTGTACTTTTATAACTGGATATACCAATAGAAGGTACAGGGTTAGGGAATGAGTGTGATTAGCTGAAAATCTGCTCTTAATAGCTAAAGTTTTGTTTTTTCCAGGTGGTAATGGAAAGTGCAGAATGAGCTTCTACCAGGAAAGCAGGAAATATGCATAATATGTATTTCTGCGGTTACTGAGAGATTGTAGATGTAGATACTATGTTTCTTCCCTCATTTATTCCTGTAGGAAATGAACTTCCCTTTGCTTACAGACATGTGCAGTCTCTTCTACCTCTGCTGTTATACGAGTGCCAATAAAACAGTTGTTTATTGTTTGAAGTGCTGCAAACATTGACCTTCACAAGAGCGTGTACATTTTTGCACTCAAGTGTTCATCTTTAGTTGTGTCATGGTAGTATCCCATCACCAGAGCAGCATTGGTACACTGTCTTGCTGGCTAGATCCTGGCTTTGGCTTAGAAAGGGACGCTGTCATTGGCTAGAAAGTTCTATGATGCTGCTCCACAGTTGTGTATCAAAGAGAAGTCAGTGGAAACCTTACCTGACTCCATTGTGCAAAGTCACCTACACAGCAGCACTTGTGACCAATTCTGAATTACTCAGCTGTCACCAGAAGAGACATGACAGCATGAATCTCTACTGTTCTTTCACTGCTGTCTGAAAGAAAAGTAGAGAGATGGTTCTTCTTGAGGAGTTCTGCAGTGATCAAAAGTTAAGAGCATAGCAAACCAGTTTGTAAATGGTTGAGATCTCAAGCTATACATCCCTTCTCATTGCCAAGGATCTGGATTTTCCATTTTCCATGGAAAAACAGTAAATTGTGGATTTTCCTTTTACTGGATGCAAACACGTAGTTCTCATTTTACCGGAGAAGCCTGTGGAGTTTGCAGTTTTGCCATGAGCTCACTGCAGGGTGGCAGAGTTCCAGCCTGCAGGGAGTTGTGGGGAGCAGGAGGAGGGCAGTCAGGCAACATGGCTCCGGGAAGCCTAGAAAGCAGCTCCTGCAGGTAAGTGGGGGGAGGGGGGATGGTAGAATTGAGCCCCCATAGAGAGGGAGGGAGTTGGGCAGGGCTGGAGCTGGGACTGGGGCTTCTGCCCACCTGGGTGGTGCATACGGCATTGGGCCTGGGGTCACAATACATGGCTGTAGGGCCCCAGCGGGGAGCAGGATGTGGCAATGGGCGGCTTGCCCTGAGGGCAGGGGGCAGGGGCAGCTCCCTGCCACTACACACTCCTGGATGGCAGGGGGGTCCCATGACCCCCAGATCTGTACGCAGGGTGGGGGTGGGGGCAGGCTTGGGCTCCCACCCTGTTGCCCTCCCCCAGGCCCTCTGCAGCCCAGAGGGTGTGATCCAGCACAGCAGGGAACATTGGAGCCATGGGGAGAAGCTGCTTGTTGCTGCGAACCCTGTACTGCCCGAGTGATACATTCCCTGTGTGCCCTTAGCCCTGACAGCTGGGGGCCCCCCTGGGAACAGAGGGATGTGGGTGGGGGGTGAGGGGCACCAGCAGGGCCAGGGAGATGTTTTAATAATGGATTTTGGTTTTTTTATCAGAGAATGTGTGATTTTTTTTTTTTATAGGAAAATCAGGATCCCTGCTCAGTACATCCTAAAGTAAATTACCCCTGGTCAGTAACAAACCCCAAAGCACACACATCCCTGCACCCATGTTTCATAGTAGCGTGTGAGAATAGGCTCATTGTCACTGACAATCACTACAGTAATGTCTCACCAATCCTTTAATGATCCTGTTGGATTTCTGTAATCTGCACTAGTTGGAACTACACCAGCAAACCACTCTTTGGGTGCTTCAGCAAGTACAGGGTAATACTGGATTCCTAGTTATTTCGATCATTGTGATTTTGTCCTGTCAATCTCTAAACAGCATAAATCCTGGTATCTAATAGACATGTGCGGGTCATCCCTAAGGTTCAACTTCGAGGAGCTTGGAGCAGAATATTCTTAGGAGAGTGTCCTCTGCTCTGGTGGCAAACGTTTTCCATAATATCTTTATTGGACAAACTATATAGCTGTGGTCTGTATATATATTGCCCAGCACAAGCAGAAAACTGAACCAAATACGAGAAAGTGGTAACTATATAATAAGGCATTTAAGCCTGTACGTACATTTAGGCTGTTTTGCAAGATGAAGTAGAATGCTTAAAGTTTTGTCATAATTGAAATTTAGAAATAATCGGACTATTACCCATTCTCTCAGGAACTGCAATATGTTGTATAACATAATATGGTAATGCTGTCAAGTCTGACCTCTGCTGCCCAAAGACAGGAATCACTTAGTGGCTGTTTTTGGTATAGAAAGTTACCAGAAATTAGGGCTGCATGAAGCTTCGAGTGGTGATTTGAATCAGAGGAGATTTGGCCCGATTTGGTGGTCAAATCTCCAAAACTGAATCGAATTGGGGCCAATTTAAAGGTCCAAATCATTCAAAGCTCTCTGAATCTTCAGGAAAGATGCAGAGAGTTTTGATGAGTCAGGCAGTCCCTGGTAGCTGCAGTAGGGAGCTGCAGCCGACTCCGAGCTGGTAAGTACTAGGGGCGGGGGAGGGGACCACGGGGGAATCCCTGTCAGCTCCTCCAACCTCCCTGCTTCCCCAGCCCCCCCCGACTCTTCCGTGCTCCCCGAGTCCCCCCACGAGTGCCCCGCCTGGGCCAGCTCCAGCCTTTTCAGAAAAAAACCCCAAGAAAAGCCCTGGGACATGCCACTTCTGGTGCAGCCTCAGGGGTTCAGGGACTTGTGGGAGAGCCCCCCATGGGGCATGGGGCAATGGGGGGCAGCAGGGGTTGCCCCCCACCAGCAGGAGCGGTGAGTCTGCGGGGGTTGGGGTTTTTTTTTCCTTAATGGGTCGGAGCTGGTCCAGGCGGGGCACTTGTGGGGGGCCTTGGGGCAGAGCCCCCCATGCAGTGTGGGGCAGTGGGGGGCAGCGGGGATTTCTCCCCGCCTGGCAGCACCTGCTGAGTTGGGGCTTTTTTTTTAAACACGTGCCAGGAGCTGGGGTGGGATCCATTGCCGGCTGGGAGAGGGGTGGGGGATGGGCCTGGCCTACTTGTTTCAGAGATTTGGCTGAATTGAATTGGGACAGTAATTCAAATCACTGAATCGAATCACTGTCCCCCAAATTGGCCGACTCCAAAGTGAATACTAGTCACTTCACGCAGGCCTACCAGAAATGTTCCTTTGGCTACCACTGGCCAGTATCTAAAGACAAAGAAAAAAACATGAAAAAAATGTGGTGCCACGGTGAGAAAAATCCACAGTCTTAGGTAAGCCTCAGAAATCTTGGCCTTCATTTGCTACATATATGTATATCCCAGTTTGTTAAACATGCCTCCATCATATAGCCTGTGGGATGTCAAAAATGCAATTACTCACAAATAAGAACTGCTGGTAGACATTCTTGGGAACAGCCAAGTTACATGAAGACTTCAGCAGTTGTCAGGGCTGATTCAGAAAGGGAAAAAGAAGCTGAACAGTGGCTGAACAGCTAAACAGTGGTAAAGAAAGATCCAGAATGGAGCAAAGGACAGGAATAGTTAAGGAATATCCCCATTAGCTAGCCTTGCATATTATCTATATGGCAAAGGGTTTATTGTAATTAGGGATGCACCATCATACTGATCCAACATGGAACTGGTAGTTCAGACAGGATGAGAGAAGAAGAGAGAGGAGATGGCCCTCATGGCCCTAGGCTTGTTGCAGTTTTCATCTGTGACATGGCTATAGTGTAATCTTTTAAAGATCTGTTGGGAACTATAACAGAGACAAAAGATGTATAATTGGTAAGAAGTTTGCTACTGTGACACACCAGGTTCTTTTGCCTTTCTTTTTTCCACGATGACTTAGTTCCAGAATGTGACCTACATTAATGTGCCTCTAGAAAGCACATATCCTATCCTAACTTCCATATCTTATCCTACACTGGTACATTGGACCACAGTTACAATGGGTCTGAATAGCATGAAAGGAGCTGGAGACTATTCCTGAGTGGGAGACTTATCTACAATATGCACACACAGAATAATGTTCTGGAAGCCTTGACACTCATGCCTATTCACAGACCCATGTGCCATCCTATAACTCCTGTGACTGATCTCTCTTAAGACATTCCAGTCACAGTCCTGAAAAAGAGGACAAGAGGACCTGATAAACTCCTTTTGAATGGTTGGGATACTGGGGTTGCTTGGGATTTCACAAGTTTTAAAATGAACTTGTCACCACTGATACTTATACAAGAATGTAAGCAGGGTAGAGAAATACTTAGGAAGAGCCACTTTTCATGAAGACTTCAGGATTTGTCAGGCCAGCTGCAAAAAGGGAAAAGGAGGTTGAACAGTAGCTGAGTATCTGAAAAGTGGTAAGTGGAGGTTGCCCAGCTCAAAAAAAGCTTAGAAACTTCCCTGCTCAAATTACTTGCCTGTCTTCATATTCTCTGCAAAGAGCCAGTTGGAAAACTAAAAATAAATGCCCCTTACAAAACTCCTGAGCTAGATCATGTCTGCATATGTCGCTGATACTGTTCCCCTAATAAATACCAAAGACATTCCTCAGGGGCTAGAGTTCTTCTTATATCACACTGGAATGTATGGTGATGTCAAGATACTGGCAACTGTATCATTCCCTAACATGGCAGATACTATTTTTAGATCTCAGGAAGATGTTCATGTCAATGGTCCTTTCTTATCTGTAATAATATAAATTAGCATCAGGCCTGATTGTTCTCTCACATTAAACAGTTCCAGAAGGGAGTCAGCCCTCTGAAGCCACTGGAAAGATCCTGGTAGAAACCCCCTGTTATAGCAATCAGGTTAAGACACTATCCTTTCTCTCCACTAAGTACCAAGCTGGGAATGATACAGCCCCTTCAAAAAGAGAAGAGTCATCATGATATTCATGATAGCTGATCACAAAAAAACCTAGAATCATTTGTCTTGGCCCAAGTAGCAAATTAAAATGAAACCCTGAAATTTCAGAGCATGATTTATTCTAAACAATTATTCTCTTTCCATGAGGCCACCCCCACCTGGCCACCGATCTTCAAACATGGGATGTAGACCAAGGCAGAACTCTAGAATTCTCAAAGCGGCTCCCTGCCCTGGATTGTCAGAAGGGGCAGTCCATGGCTCCAGGGATGCCATGTCACTGTGTTCAGCTAGTGGCCATCACACCAGTAACTGATGAAGCTAATGAGGATCTGCTGCAAAAAACAACAGATAACAAATAAACAACCTCTTTCTGAAAGGACCTTTTTAGAATCCCCCTATAATCCCAACTAAGCAATGTGGACTAAAGCCTACGGCACCTCTGCAGCATTCCTACTCGCATGGGAAGCTCTGTCAACACTACTGCTCATGATAAGGTGCTGCCACACAGTTATAGTGACATAATGGGTGCAGACAGAAGTGACACTTTTTGCCTGATCTGGCCACAGAAAGCAGTTTATAGCCATGTGCAAACATAAGTGCATGGCTGCAGACAGCTTAAAAAATGGCCCATCAGGTGGAAGTCTGACCCCTCATTGCATGAGGAATCAGATAAAGACATTTCAAAATGTAGCCACTTTTGTAACTTGTGTCTGGGAAGCTCCCAGCCTGTTTCTGTTTTCAGAATGGGAGGGGGGAAAGGGAGCAGAGGGTATTCAAGTAGAAGGTGGGGCAGATGTATTGGAGTCCCCCTGAGGTGGGTGGGTAATTAGCAGCTTAGCTTGTTGATTACAAATGAGACCAAACCCTTAACTGATGTTTGCAGAAAGCACCTCTATCTGGATGACTGGTGTCTCTCTATGGAAAACTGTTTAGCTAAGGGACTTGAAAAGAAGGTTTTCCTGTCCAGTGCCAGCCATAATAAATACCTCTTAACCATGGTAGGTGTGTGTCCATGCTCTAAGGAAGCTCTGTGAAATGTGTTATTCTCCTTCCACATGAAGATTTTTTACCTTTTTCCAATTCACCCACCCTGCCCTTCAGCACCAGCTGGGGAGCCCCAAGAATCAGCTCCCTCCCCTGCCTTTCCTCCCTCTCATTCTGAAAACAGGAGCACTGGCACAGAGCCCTGGCTGTTGCTATGGGAACCTGGCTGCGGCTCCCAGCCCCAGTTAGATCCACCCCCCCCCCCCCGGACCAACAGTGAACTTCTGTTTGGTCTAGGGTAACTAACTCAGAACAGCTGAGTGAACTTGCATTTTGCTAGCCATTTGCAAAGTCACTTAAGGTGGAGTTCAGTGATTTGGATTCAATGGTTCTAATGTCAGAACCTTCCAGTGTCAATGGCTCAGGAGTGAAAGTGATTTGGGCCTATAGAGGTGAGATCCCAAACTGTCCCTTGTGGTAGAGAAGTTGCAGGAATCATGTATAATTAAGACATAAGTCAATTATGAAAATTGAGTCAATTCTTTGTGGGGCATCCTGGATGTAGATAGGCCCTGTATTTTTTTCTGCTATCCAGCCCCAAGTTAACTAGGCACCCGCGCAGCTACTGTTGCTAATGGCCTGACATTGACTATGCAGCTCTGGAAAGGCATGCTGAGTAACTGCAAAGCTCACTGGAACCTCCCATCTCTTGGTGAATCAGACTCCTCTGCAGTATTCAGTGGGCATGTCTACACAAGACTGCACATTAGCTTAATACTGTGCAGTAGTGTGGCGGATAAAACCCGTGCTAATAGTCTATGCACAGTGTTACTAGGCTAATACACAATACGTGTCACAAAATAACTGTGTACTGGTGCTACTGCACAGCAACTAGTGCATTTGGTTAGTGCTTCATTAAGTAATGAACGTATAGACGTGCCCAGTGATGACCAAAGGAAACTTTGCTAGTAGTCAGAGTCACGGTAAGCTTTCATTTTTTTCCCGTTTCCTTCCATCCTCTTTCAGAGTGGTCATGGACCCCCAAACTTATGATGTACATTAAGCAATGTGGGGTAGAACATGAGCTCTCTGCAGCATTCCAATTTACACTGATAGCTCTATCAGTTATCATTTATCACTCCTATCAGTGTTACTGCCCACCATCAGGGTGAACTGCACAGCTACAGTGACAGAGAGATTGTGCCCATATGCTTTGAACCTATGGGCAGAAACACATTTACCATTGTATTCATCGAAGACATCAGTCACTTTTGGGAGATCAGAACATACCACAAGCTTGATTTAATAATACAGTCATTCATGCTCGTTGTTCTGTTAGGGCTTTTATTTCATACTTACCAAGGTGGTCTCATGAATATCCAACTTCATCTCTTTTTCATACCAAACATAAGCAGCAGTATTTCCCAGTTCACTAGGCACTTGGAGACATCAGCACTGGGTGCCAAGAGTGGAGATTTGGCCTCTTTGACAGTAGGAATTCTGCTCTGCAATCCCTTTCCAAACTATACTAATATGAACATGAATCTCACATTCCTCAAACTGAAATGTAAGACCCATCCCTACTCATTAGCCCTCCTGCAGGATAACTGATAACTGTGCAATTTAATGAGCCATCTCATGCACCCGGGGCAGACACTCTTCAAAGGAAAAATTTACATTATTCACTTGAGAGCCATGTTGCAGATTATGCTTAGCAAGGGTTAAATGCCCTTAAAATACAAGCATCTGCATGTTCAAGCAGTAAAATGAGCCAAGTGTGCTTGTATTATAGCAAAGTTACAACTGTTCACATGAGGAGTATCTTCAGATTGTATTAAGTAAAAAGTGTTCAGTTACCACTGGACTGCTTCACAGAGTGACATGAGTCAGGGACTCTTCTGCTGTACCAAACCTCCAGGTGGGACAAGGAAAGCCATTAATTGCAGGAGAAAGGAACCTGGATCTTTAACTTGTCAGATTCCTCCATGATCAAGTTGAGAACTGGGTGTATGCAGCCCTAAAGGGTCCTGGGGCTGGGGCCAACAATCAGGTGATTGTCAGTCCTAGCCCTGGTACCTTTCAGGAGGCAGTTCAAGAGTCCTGTGTGGTGCAGTGGCTGGAGCCAACTATCAGCAAGCTATGCATGTTAGAGAAGATAGTAAACATTGCCATGCAATTGCTCAAAACAGGTACTAATTTGAATACTGCACAGACCTAATGTCTAAGTGCAACAGGGTCCTAAGCCACAGATTGTGTGGTTGCTGCTCGTTTTATGTT
Organism: Crocodylus siamensis; assembly: GCF_052110815.1. Classification (NCBI taxonomy): domain Eukaryota; kingdom Metazoa; phylum Chordata; order Crocodylia; family Crocodylidae; genus Crocodylus; species Crocodylus siamensis. The sequence goes on from NC_143402.1 coordinate 50,262,373, forward strand.
ACTGTCCAAAGAGAAAGCCTGTGATAAGATGAAACAAACATCAGTTATTCACGTATCTTATACATCTACTGTGTTTCTATAGAGCTACAATCCAGGAATGCACTTAAGCACATGCTTAATTTTCCACATATGTGCAGTTCAATAACAGGTAAAATCCAAGGTGCATAGTCAGCAGTATATTTATCTAAAGATATATGTTACAGAAATAATCCAAATGAATATGAAGTTATAATAAAAGGGCTCATTGACACCCTCCAGTCCATTACTGCCTTTTGTGTTTAACAAGAGGTGCTTAAAGACCCCCAGGGTAGGAGCCAGCACCACTTCGCTTGGAAGTTGGTTCCAGATCCTAGCCGCTCTGACAGTGAAGTAGCGCCTCCTGATGTCTAACCTGAATCTACCCTCTGCCAGCTTGTGACCGTTATTTCTAGTCACTCCTGGCAGTGCTCGGGGGAACAGGGACTCCCCCAGTGCCTGCTGGTCCCCTCTCACTAGTTTGTAACAGGCCACTAGATCCCCCCGCAGCCTTCTCTTTTGGAGGCTGAACAGGTTCAGGTCCCGTAGCCTGTCCTCGTACGGCCTGCCCTGCTGCCCCCTGATCATGCGAGTGGCCCTCCTCTGGACCCTCTCCATGCTGTCAACATCCCTCTTGAATTGCGGCGCCCAGAACTGGATGCAGTACTCTAGCTGCGGCCTGACCAGTGCCGCATAGAGGGGGAGGATCACCTCTCTGGACCTGCTTCAGATGCATCTGTGGGTGCACGACAAGGTGTGGTTGGCCTTCCTGACTACATCCCCACACTGCCGGCCCATGTTCATCTTGGCATCAATGATGACGCCAAGATCCTTTTATGCCTCTGTACTGACAAGAATGGAGTTCCCCAACCTGTAGGTATGGTGCTGGTTGTTCCTCCCCAGATGCATCACCTTGCACTTGTCAGTGTTGAATCCCATCCTATTCTCATCTGCCCACCCTTGTAACCTGTCTAGGTCTGATTGTAGCCTGTTGCTTCCTTCTAGTGTGCCCGCATCCCCCCACATCTTAGTGTCATCAGCAAATTTGAACAGGGTGTTTTTTACCCCCTCGTCCAAATCACTGATGAAGATGTTGAACAGTGCGGGCCTGAAGGACCAACCCCTGCAGAACCCCACTGCCCATATCCCTCCAGGTCGAAAATGACCCATCCACCACCATTCTCTGGGTGCATCCCTCCAGCCAGTTGGTGACCCATTTGGCTGTGTAGGTGTCAACACCACAGTCCCCCAGTTTCTTAATGGGAACGGGGTGAGAGACAGTGTCGAAGGCATTCCTAAAGTCCAGGAAGACTGTGTCCACTGCTACCCCTGCATCTAAGGATTTGGTGACCTGGTCATAGAAGGCCACCAGGTTGGTCTGACAGGACCTGCCTCTAATGAACCCGTGTTGGTTGCCCCTAAGCACAATCCCTCTGTTGGCCCCTTGTGGACGTGTGCCAGAATACTTCTCTCAAAAAGCTTACCCAGGATTGAGGTAAGACTAACTGGCCTATATTTTCCCGGGTCCTCCTTCCTCCCCTTTTTGAAGATGGGAAACACATTGGCCCTCTTCTAGGCCTCTGGCACCATGCCAGAGCACCATAAGTGTCTGTAAAGCCATGCCAGGGGTCCTGCAATGGCCTCAGCCAATTCCCTCAGTACTCTAGGGTGGAGATCGTCCGGACCAGCTGACTTGAATACGTCCAGTCCCTCCAGAAGTTCCCTAAATAGTTCCTCACTAACCCTTGCCCTCAGTGCACCTCCCCTGGGGTCTAAGGGTGGCCCAGTGGGGGGGGTGACTGTTCTGGTCCCTGCTCAGGAAAATGGAAGCAAAGAAGTCGTTAAATAGGTTAGCTTTGTCATCTGGTGTGATGACCAAATTACCTAGTGTGTCCTGCAGGGGCTCCACGTTACCCAGAACTTTCTTTTTGCCCCCTCTATATTTAAAAAAGGACTTCTTGTTGTCCTTGATCCAGAAAACTAGTCCCAGTTCCATCTCTGCCTTGGCCTTCCTGACTGCCCACCTGCATCCCCAAGCAACCGCAGTATAGTCCTCCCTGGTGATGGCCCCTCCCTACCATTGGGTGTGCACCTCCCGTTTAGCCAGGAGACCTTCTCGGATCCTTTTGGTGAGCCATGGGGGCTTTTGCATCCTCCTGCCCACTTTGATCTGTGTTGGGATTACTTCCCTTTGGGCTTGGAGGATCATTTCCTTAAGGAGCGACCACTCTTCTTGACACCTGCCTCCCCTCCCCTCCAGGATCTCAGTGCTTCCCCGACTATTCTCCTTAGCTCATTGAAGTCCACCGTCCTGAAATCTAGGGCTGCTGCCCTGCTGTAGGCCTTTGCCACCTTGCGCTGGAGGGTGAATTCCAGCAGGCAATGATTGCTGTTGCCCAGGTGGTTGAGCACCCACAGCCCCTTCACCAGGTCATCACCCATGGCTAGCACCAGGTCCAACAAGGCGTCTCCCCTGGTGGAGCTGTGCACCTCCTGGGTTAGATGGAGGTCCTGCATTCTGGCTAGGAATCCTACGTGAGCGGTCAGACCTGGCTGACTGCTTCCCAGCAGATGTCTGGAAAGTTCAGGTCACCCATGATGACCACGTCCTTTGACCTAACTACCTCCGTGAGCTGACTTAAGAATTCCTGGTCTAGCTTTTGCCCTTGGTTCGGTGGTCTGTTGTAGACCCCCACCATCAAATCTCTTTCCCCTCAACTGCCTTGTATTCTAACCCAGAGCATTTCAGTGTGCCCCTCCTCTGACTCTTTGCTAATTGATGAGGATGTGTATTCCTTCTTAATGTAGAGCACCATGCCCCCTCCTTTCCTCCCTGTCCTAGACCTTCTGTACAGCCTATAGCCCTTGATATTCACTGCCCAGTCATGCATTGGGTCCCACCACATTTCAGTGATCCCCACTATGTCTGGGTTGGTGTCAGCTAGCAGGAGGGTAAGTTCCTCTTGCTTGTTTCCCATACTACGAGCATTTGTGTAGAGGCATTTGAGGCCTCCTGAGGATGTGTGCACTGGCCCCCTAATCTCAGCATTGTCTTGGCCCCTGTTGCTTACCTGTGTATATGTTCTGCTCGTCAGTCTAGGCTGGGCTGTACTCATGGGTGTTGCTTGGTTTGGCAGTCCAAGGCTTCCTCTGCCCTTGTCTTCCCCTTCCCCCAACGAGCCTAGTTTAAAGCCTGCTGGAGGAGATCTGCCAACCTAGAAGAGAACACACGCTTACCTTTAGGGGAAAGGTGGAGCCCATTCCATCCCAGCATGTCTGTCGTCGTGATGTGTGGGTCGTTGTCGAGGAAGCCAAAGCCTGCCTTGAGACACCATTCCCATAGCCACCAGTTGGTCTCTGCGATGCACGTCTCATGCCTTCTTCCATGTCCTCCTACTGGTAGGACTGAAGAGGAAACCACCTGTGCATGTACCTCCTTCAGCATGCCCCTCAGAGCGTAGTAGTCCACCATCAGGTGACCAGGGCTTCTCCTGGCCGCTTCATTAGTACCCACATGGATTAGGACCATGGGTAGTAATCAGTGGGCTGGATCATGGCCTGGATCATCCCCGTCACGTCCTGAATTTTTGCTCCAGGGAGGTAGTAGACTTCACGTGTCAAGGGGTCCTGGCGACAGATGGGGCCCTCTGTACCTCTCAGGATGGAGTCACCTATGACGATTACTTAAAAAGTCTATATCAGAACCAGTTAGCTTCTTGCATTTCTCCAGAGATGGAGATTGTTTTCAGAGGGGAATATTGATCTCTTTGCATGGCGAGGAGCTCCTCATCATGAGAATGGGGTTTTTGGCAGCAAGGATCTCCAAATTGTGAGATCACCTGTCAGCACTAAGATAAGGATGGAGGGAGGGAAGTGCCTAGATTTTATTTTAAGGAAAACATTTTTTAAACATTGTTAAAATAATTTTTTAATTATTAAAAGTTTTTCAGAGCTGGGAAAAGTCCTTTTACCAAAATTAAATGAATGAATAAAAATAGTAGCAAGGTTTTCAGAAATCCGCCCATGAATTTCAATGTCAATACCACCAGGGGGCTGCAGAGTGTAAACAAAAAGAGGAGTGGAGCTAACTTCAAAGAATACTTGTGACTACTGGCCTTGAACTTGCTTTTTAAGCACAGAAGATGCATGTTTTTATATAAGCTCCAAACTCACACTCTGGAACTCATTTATAATAGAATTTTTTTCATGGACTATAATGCTTCTTGGACTATAATAAGCTTATATATGGCGGCATGGCTCGTGGGGTGCAGCTCCCACAGCTGCCTGCACCCTGGGAGGGCAGGGTTATGCCCCCGGATCTGCGCAGTGCGGGGCTAGAGCATGGACATTTATTGGTCAAATTATTGGCCCCATAGAGCTGATTTCTGATATAGACAATTTTCTTCATATCGAACCAATGTATCAGCGCACCGCTAAATACTTATTTCACAGAATGCTCGTTTACTTAGCTGAACAGTTAATGGTAGTGATTACTTTCCGGGGAATATATATGAATCCATTAAAATACTGTTGACTTTGAATAGCTGTCACCTGGAAAAGATTATCTGACTTTATGTATAATTTGACTTTATTTTAAAATTGTCTTTTTTTTAAACTGTAGGTTCTTTTATTTATTAGAATGTGACCATTTTTGATTAATTTCTTTCTAACTTCTGAACTCATAAAATTCAGTATTTCAGTTTCTTTATGTCTAAAGTTCTCCATCAAAGCATTTTACTCCAAACCGCAATTTTAGTAAATTCACATGAATTCTACACACTATGTTGTGCTGATTGAGTTGTTGAATGGAAGAACCCATAAAGAACCATAGATTATTTGGATCAAAGTGGAACATCACTGAGAGGAGAATGGAAAATTAATTTATCCTCACTTTGTAATTTGCTGCCGTACAAGGAGTACAAGAGTTACTTTGCGTTAACACTCTATTTCTGGAGTCAAGCTGTCTGTCAGCTAATAAGTGCTGATGCGAAGGTAACTGATCTTGAGAAAAACGTCAGTCCATAATGGCCATAACTAAGAGGAAGTTTGAAATAGATGCAGCTAGCATACTCTACCAAGAGCTGCTGCACTGCATGGGCTTCTAAATGTATAATGACATGCAAGACTGTACTGAGCAATACACATCCTCTGCAAGCAGCACTGGGTCTGAGGTAGGGAAGATGGAGGTGCTCTGGGTCAGAATACAAGGGGGTTGGGGGGAAAGGGACCTAGCGGTGGGGGTCTACTACAGGCCACCTAACCAGGGAGAAGAGCTGGATTGGGAATTCTCAGGTCAGCTTGCAGAGGCAGTAAAGTCAAGGGATGTGGTCATCATGGGTGACCTAAACTACCCAGACATCTGCTGGGAAGAGCAGTCAGCCAGGTCTGACTGCTCGCGTAGGTTCCTAGCTGAGTTACAGGACCTCCATCTAACCCAGGAGGTGCACAGTCCCATCAGGGGAAATGCCTTGTTGGAGCTGGTCCTGGCCACAGGTGATGACCTGGTGAGGGGACTGCAGGTGCTTGACCACCTGGGTGATAGTGACCATCACCTACTGGAATTCACCATCCAGCACAGGGTGTCAAAGGCCTGCAGCAAGGCAGCGGCCCTGGCGTTCAGGAGGGTGGATTTTAATGAGGTAAGGAGACTAGCCAGGGAGGCACTGAGGTCCCAGAGAGGAGGGGAGTTGGGAATCCAAGAAGAGTGGTCATTCCTTAAGGAGACGATCCTCCAAGCCCAAAGCGTGACAATTCCCACATGGATCAAAGGGGGCAAGAGTGCTCAAAAGCCCCCATGGCTCACCAAAAGCATCCAGGAATGTCTCAAAGCCAGAAAGGAGGTGTACACCCAATGGAAGGGAGGGGCCATCACCAAAGAGGATTATACCTCCTTGGCTCGAGATTGTAGGGGGGCTGTTAGAAAGGCTAAGGAAGAGATGGAACTGGGACTAGCGACCTGGATCAAAGACAACAAGAAGTCCTTTTTTAAATACATAGGAGGTAAAAAGAAGGTGCCAAATAATGTGGGGCCTCTGCAGGACATGCTTGGTAATCTGGTGGTAGCACCAGATGACAAAGCTACTCTCTTTAACAGATTCTTTGCTTCCATTTTTCTGAGCAGGGACTAGGGCATCCCCCCCACTGGGATTCCAGATGGACCCAGGGGAGGTGCAGCCAGGCCCAGGGTCAGTAAGGACCTAGTCAGGGAACTTCTGGAGCGACTAGATGTGTTCAAGTCAGCAGGTCTTAATGATCTCCACCCTAGAGAGCTTAGGGAACTGGCAGAGGTCATTGCAGGACCCCTGGCACAGCTCGTGGTACTCTGGTGAGGTGCCTGATGACTGGAAAAGGGCCAATGTGGTCCCCTTTTTCAAAAAAGGGAGGAAAGAGGACCCAGAAAACTATAGGTCCATTAATATTACGTTGGTCCTGGGGAAGCTCTTTGAGCACATCTGCGAGGGACCAGCAGGGGAGATTACGCTTAGAGGCAACCAACATGGGTTCAATAGAGGCAGGTCCTGTCAGACCAACCTGGTAGTCTTCTACAACCAGGTCACAAAATCCTTGGATGCAGGTATCGCAGTGGATGTAGTCTTTCTGGACTTTAGGAAGGCCTTCGACAAGGTGTCTCACCCCATTCTCATTAGAAAATTAGGCAACTGTAAAGTAAATGCCTACATGGTTAGATGGGCCACAAATTGGCTGGAGGGCCACACCCAGGGAGTGGTGATGGATGTGTCATTTTTGACCTGGAGGGATGTGGGCAGTGGGGTTCCCCAGGGCTCAGTCCTCAGGCCCGCGCTGTTTAACTTCTTCATCAGCGACTTGGAAGAGGGGGTGAAAAGCACCTTGTTCAAATTCACAGCGACACTAAGATGTGGGGGGAAGTGGAGGAGAGGGACAGGCTGCAGCTAGATCTGGACAGGTTGCAGGGGCGGGCGGATGAGAACTGGCTGGGATTCAACACTGACAAGTGCAAGGTGATGCACCTGGGGAGGAAGAACCAGCAGCATACCTACAGGCTGGGAACTCCCTTCTCATTAGTGCAGAGGCAGAAAAGGATCTTGGAGTCGTCACTGATGCCAAGATGAACATGGGCCAGCAGTGTGGGGATGTAGTCAGGAAGGCCCAACTGTACCTTGTCATGCATCCATAGATGCATCACAAGCAGGTCCAAGGAGGTGATCCTTCCCCTCTATGTGACACTGGTCAGGCCGCAGCTGGAGTACTACGTCCAGTTCTGGGCACTGCACTTCAAGAGGGATGTGGACAACATGGAGAGGGTCCAGAGGCGGGCCATTCGCATGATCAGAGGGCAGCGGGGCAGGCCCTACGAGGGCAGGCTATGGGACCTGAACCTGTTCAGCCTCCACAAAAGAAGGCTGAGAAGGGATCTGGTAGCCACCTGTAAACTTACCAAGGTGGACCAGCAGGCAGTGGGAGTGTCCCTGTTCCCTTGAACACTAACAAGGAACAACAGCCATAAGTTGACTGAGAGTAGATTCAGGCTAGATATCAGGAGGCACTACTTCACAGTCAGGGCAGCTAAGAGCTGGAACCAACTTCCAAGGGAAGTGGTGCTCGCTTTTACCCTGGGGGTGTTCAGAAGGAGGCCAGACAGCCACCTAGCTGGGGTCATTTGACCTCAGCATCCTTTCCTGCCCATAGCAGGGGGTTGGACTAAATGATCTGCTTAGGTCCCTTCTGACCCTACCAATTATGAAACTATGAGACTAAGTGAGGTAGACGTTACAGCTAGGGCTGGGCAGGAAATGGTTTGCCTGTTCTGCAAAACATTTTAAGACTTAAAAAATGTCCAAAGCTAGGATGAAGTTTATGGCAACCAAAGAGTTACATGAAAGCTAAATTAATCTGCCTTCACTGGAAGATCTCTTTCCTTTTCTACAGATGGGGTGTCAGGGAAGGAACATGTCATCTAAGCTGTTCTTTAAAGCCAGTTGTCTGCTGTTGCTAATATTACATTACCACCCTACTTTTTCCTTCTCTGTATGCGTCTCTACTTTCTGTCCCTTTCTTACTGCCACCTGCTCTCTTTTTGCATATTCCCTGCTATCCACAGGCTTCTTAGCCTGTTCATCTTACTCACCTGTTGTGTAACTGGAGCCCTTCAGCTGCTTTGGGTATTCTGAATCTTGTCCTCCTCTGCTGGGGCTTGTTGCCAGATATCTTTCTCTGAGACTTATTGCAGAGATAGGAGAAGTTTGATTAGCCTTGAAACTCTGAGGCACATTCAAGAAATGCCTGCCCTAAAATTCCTGTTAGCTGGTTTACCTGCATCTCTATTGTTCATTTAGTTTTGCCGAGCCTTTCCAGAAATCTCAATCATTTTTTTGCTGTGGGAAACCACTAAGATGTCATAACTGTAAAAAGAAGGCTTGGCCTGTTTCAAAACCTGTTGTAGGGCAGGTACACAGCATTTACCTCCCCTTCCCTTGGCATATGAGCAGCAGGCCAGCCACTGACGACATTAGATCCTGACTGGAGGGGCAGAATCAGAAGGCAGGAAGGCCATGATTAGCTTCTGTGACATAAGTAATATTTTGAAAGCTACAACTCCATGGGCTTGCACTTGGCCTCAGAAATTTGAGTTTTCTCTCACCATAAGCCAGAGCAATGATTGGTCCAAACTGTCTTCAACGAGGAAGATTAGTTTAAATCTCTCAGTAGTATGAACATCAATTTATTTTCCTTTGAAATCAGTTAATGTTTCCAGCTGTTTTCCCATCCCACCAAAAAAGGGCTGATTACCTGTAATACTAGATTAGACTCCTTGAGGGCATCTCATAGCTTGACAATACAGCAAGCTGACCTGGCATAGGCATAGGCAAGTTCTGCATGGGATACAAAAATCAGTCCCTTTATCTGGCTCAATCTGACCCATATACATCAATAACAGCAGAATAAGTAGACCTTTTAATACAGAAAATATATTCTTACCATTTCCTAGGTCCAGTGCCCAGCAACCTCTAAGGAGAAGTGTAGGGATAAGAAGTTTTTGCTAGGAAGCATTACAGTTCCAGTATTTCTACTTGTCTTGTGCCAAGATTCCTAGGAGCTCTCATTTTACACGGAGAATAGCAGAAAAGCTGCTGCAATATGAGAAAGTTCAGTCCTCTTCACACTGCCAGAAGGATCCATGGGGCACAGTGATCTTTCCACACTTGCCCTTCAATGCTGAGGGCATGGCAGACAGCAGCATTTGCAATCTGCAAATCTCACAGGGAATGTTTTTTAAACTAAATAATGCACCAGCTAATCCAGGGAAGGTCCAGCTTGCTGTACTGGGAGTATGGGTTGAAAGCCAATACTGAATGACCCAAGAGGGAATAGCAAGAAAAGCATACTAGGTGGCACCCCCACTGCACCTCAAATAAGTGCAAGTAGCCATTGGATACTGCCCAGTGAAACTCTGCACAGAGACATGGGTGTAGGAGAACACGAAAACAACCCCAGAATTGCCCACGTTTCCCTTGGCTAGAGCTCCCTTTTTGGTCTAATAGTCTGTGAGTTTGCAGGAGCAGGTTGACAAGGAGGTCCCAGGAGTGTATACAAGAAAAAATGTTAGGAAAAGTGCAGCCTCAGGAGGAGCTTCCTGAGGAGGCAATGAAGGGGCTGCAGCCTTGTCCATTCAAGGCAAGTGTGCACTAGAATCTCCCTCTGTTGACAGAATGGACAGGTTTAGGAGTGTCTGGGAAGTGCACCAGATACAGGAGCTGGAGCCACCAGCTTAGGTCTCCAGTGGCTCATGGGGTTAGGGTGGAATACAGGCTGGTCCACTGGGGACCTTTGGCCTCCCTGAGTGTGACATAACTAACCAAGATTTTCAGTAAAATTGCTCATAGACTGGTCAGATTCTCCATATCATCTATGAATTTATCAAGTCCCTTTTTTGAACTTGGCTATACTATTCACCTCTACAGCCTCCTGTGGCAATGAGTTCCACAAGTTGACTACATGCTGGATAAAAATAGTACTTGATGAACTTGAACAGATGAACCAGTGCTATCCCAATAACAGTAGTCATGCTGACACAATTTTGGTATCTGGACCCCTCTTACTATTGTGTTTGTGGACTTTATTTTCAGTAGTTTTAAGTAAAACGGTGGTAACAGAGGTTCTCCCCCCCAAAAAAAATTGTCCTCAGAAAGGTTCCCTTTAGCTTTAATGGCAGTAAGAGAGTCTGGTTTTTAAGTTTCCCAGTGCAGACATGGCCTTAGATGGCTTTTTCTCCTCTGCCCTAAATGGGACAGACATCACATTTAATAAGCAGAAGCTGCTGCAATAAACATCAAATCAAAAATTGGTTTTTGTTCAGAGGTAAACAAGATTCTAATACCATTACTCATGCTGATAGCATCTCACTTTCGAAGAGCCTTGATGACTTCAGGGGACTATTCAAGGAATGAGATGGTGTTAACCTGATAGAAATATTTGGCCAAAGTATTCCTTGTGCCTATTTGATCATATTGTAGCCCTGTGGGGTCAGATCAACTCTCAGGATCTCAATATCGCACCATTATACGGGAGGGTGTGACACAATTGCACATATACAAACACACAAATCAATTAGGTGCATACACACACACTACCAGCTCAGGCATATACACATCCAAACCAGCCTAGGCACATGCATACCTATCACCAATTCAAGCACATACACTATACACCCCAAAAGTTAGACACAGATCACTAATTTGTATATCATTCACACAATGCCATATATAGATATACACACACACTCACCAGTTCACACACATGCAACCCACCTACACATACACACAGGTAAGTTCCTAATTTGGATGGTACAGTGTGTATGTGTGTGTTTGGAGCACCTGGGATACTTGTGAGAAGGTTCAGGTGAGAGTTAAAGTGTAGGGAGTGAAAGTTGCCAGAACCAGGATTAGAACCAGTGGACTATAGAGAAGCTGGCTGAGGACCTGAGGCTTGGGTTTACTTAAGGTAGATTGGGGCTGAAAACTGAGGCAAACAGCTGAGATATTGCGGGGGTGGGGGAAAGGACAGATAAGTGGTGGCAAGGAGGAGAGAGCCAGGAAAGAAACTGAGGCAGAGACCTGGTTGCTCAGGGGAAAAGGAAAAGGCAGTGGGGATAAGACAGTGGCAAAGAAACAGGGGGGTTGGAGGCAGAAAGGAGCTCAGGACAGGTGTTGGAGGTAGCAGTGAGCCAGAAGCAGGAGAGGGAGAAATGAGACAGAAGTTAGAAGAGCAGAGATTGGAGCAGGGCCAAACCATAGTAAAGCCAAGCCCAACTTAGGGGTCCAAATAACAGTTTTATTATGCAGACAACACCCTACACAGCCCCATGAAGTTATTGGTTCACACACACACACACAAGCACTCACAATGGCAGCAGGAGAAAGAGACTCAGTGGAAGGGCTGGAGTCCAGGTAGGGAAGAGAAGCAGAGTCCAAGTCCTTAGTTGAAGAGGGAGTTGGGGGAGATAGCTACCTATCCAGGAAAGGGGTCCTTGTCTAGTAGGCGTTGTCCAGAGGGAGGTTGCTGGCAGGGCCTCTGGGTGGATAGGTGGTGTGGCATGGTGCTGGTCCAGATGGAGAGGGCGTCCCACTGGGTCTGTCTTCACTGCCCCTTTTTATAGGGGCAGACCTTGTGTGACTGCAGTGACAGGAGGCATGCCCAGGCAAGGGTCAGCCCTGGCGTACTGAGCATGTGCGGTCCATGAAGAGATGTGCAGTTTTGGGTGTCTGTAATGGTGGGGTATAATGGTAGAGTTGCTGGTTCTGAGGGGTCTTTTGTCTTTCAAATGTTCTTGTCTCTGTTCCTGGGTGAGGTCCGTGGTTCCTGGATGAATCAATGCGAAGTGATGGCCTGGTCATTACAGGCCATTCAGTAGAGGCCTGCTACCATCATATTTCAATCACTCCCAATCACTCTCATTCATCCGGGAACCAATTTACATGGGAGAGGTACATGACTCATACAGTTGCAACACAGGGGATGCCCAGGCAGAGGACGCATGATGGAGACTTGACATACAAAATGGAAACTTGACATGACTTTGGTTCACTTACAAACACAGGCCTAAACCATACAATATCTATATGATATAAAACAGTAAAAATCAATACGAAAATTATAATAATACAATAGACAACAGTAAGAATCAATACAAACCTAATAATAATACAATATAAAACAGTGGATATCCAAAATCAAAAACTTGCTACCAAAAGAAAAATGTTAAAGCTTATCCTTGCTTATGCTTGTCTATAAGGAATAGAGAGGGAGAGAAAGAAAAGCCAGAAATAATTGGGGAAGGGAAGGGAATGCATATCTATATTAAAAAAGAAAAACTGGGGGGTTTTGCTACAACATGAGGGAGATTACCTTTTTCCCCAAGACACACTGAGATGAAATGTCATTTGCAGGCATCTGGGGAATAAATACCACTAGAAATTCACTGGCCTGACTAAAGGAAATGTAGTAGGGAATTCCTACATTGCTGATGCTATAGAAATACTGCAGCAGCTATTAGGATGTCCCATACAAAATCTGCTTATATTCATAGAACCATAGGGAAGTATGACTGGAAGGGACTTCAGGAGGGCGTCTAGTCCAGCCCCCTGCTTAAGGTATATTCTCTGTTATCAAAGCCATCCTAGACAGGTGTTTCTCAATTTATTCTTAACATTAAGTAACAACACACAGCTACCAGGCACAATGCCTGAAACATCAAAATACACTCTTAACTTTTCCACTGGTAAAGCAGGGGGACAAGGGCACTGTCAATAGCCTGCCACTCCAAGGACAGGAGATAATACAGATCTGACCAGGGGATAAAATTTATACCCAAATGTGGTGATCAGTCTGACCCTGAGTAGAGGAGAAAAACTCTCTTGTCCCAAGCAGCAGCAGACCCCTAGGCTTGGCTTTGCTCAACATTCAATATTTCTGGGGAAGCAGTTGGGTGAGGAGGAGTGGGGGGGGAGGGGGTGGGGAAAGGAGGGAACCCCTGGCACCCATATTACCAGAAGCATAAAACATTTTTTCTGGCCTCATAGGGTCAACACCCAGAAATATAGAATGATAAGACACCCTCCAACCTGTGCTGCAACTTAGGAACTGAAAACATGATTACATTCTATCCCCTCCATAAACTTATTCCAGCTCTTTAATTCTGTTTCATAGCTAAGCAAGTAATGTAGCTCTGTTTCATTCTCCTACTGCTGAGCAAGGCCCTCTCTTTTTCATGGCACCCTGTTCAGATATCAAAGTCTATTATTGTGTTGTCACCTTTGTTGCTTTTTCTGCAAGCTAAATATGTATTTCAACCTCCTTTATGGATTGGCTTGAAAACCCTTTATCATTTTTATTGCACATCTTTGGAACTTCTCTAATTGGTCCGCATCCTTTTTATAAAATGCAGAGCCCAGAACTTCACATACTACTTTAGATGAGGTGTAACCAGTGATAAGTAGACTGGCATTATCAGCTCTCATATTTTATACCTAATTCCTGTGATTCTTTGTTTATTACTCAACATACAAAATATAGAATAACCCATCGAAGACCTAAGTGGCTTTGTCCTCACTTGAAATCACAATACTTAACTGAGTTCCATTTAAAAATTAAAGTAGCAATATTTTGTCTTGCTAATTCTCAATTAGCAATCAACAATTAGTATTTCACCTCAGAGTAATACTTTCATCCTATACCCTTTCATCAGACAGGTACTCTGAGCTGAGATCTGGGCAAAGGTTGGATTTGTTAAATATTAGAGCATTTCACTATTATTTAGTACTAAAGGTGAGATTACAGATTACAATTAGATCATGGTAAGAGCACTTAAAACTTGAATGATCACACATTAAGACTCATTAGAAGTGTTAAGTGTCCTTCAGGTATTTTAAAGTTATGCCACTTCAGGTGAGACTTATCTTTGAGCTATACTACCGAGCTGAGTTTAGTTAAATTCTGGGGTCATGTCCAGATCAGTGGGAATGTGCCCTTTGCAGCCTTAAAGTCTTTTGAGGTGCTGCAAATATACACGGTGCTTATCAACAGGTTCTCTGTGCTGCATGTTTGCAATGTGGAGCCAAAATTAGATGCTGGGAATTCCTGGTATCTAAAAAAATGCACCAAAAAACAGGGCAGTTGTCACCAGTGTACTAGGATTTGGCTACACCATGTGCCTTCCAAAACTGGAGCCTGGCCAGCCACACTCTGGTTGCACTGCCGGCCAGGCTCTGCGTGCCTGGATCATTGCTGCTGAAGCCCTGGGAGGCCCTCAGGACCCCAGGTAAGGCTGCCAGCCCCTATCCATGTCCCTACTTGTCAGCACCCTAGTGGTAGGTCTGAGAAGCATACATTAGAAAGGGTATTAACACAGATGTGTGACTGATCACTAGCTCTAATAACACTTAAGAGACTATGACATCTGTTTATCAGCGAGTGGTGGTGGATATTGTGGCTATTCTACTGACTGGTGGTGCATTTACTCTTGTGGCTATAAAGACTGATGTTAGATTTGCAGGTCCAGCTACAGTGGCCACAGGTGTACATGGCATACGGGGCTACTGTACCGACAAGCTGACCATCAGCATCCTTTGGTCAGGGCAAACATCCACCAGCATCCTTTGTTCATTTTTCTGTTGTAATTTGAGTGACCATTTCTCAAAATGATGATGTGCTCTATGATATTGAAGGGGCACCACTTTATCCTGTCTCCTGCTAAGGGCTCCCAAATGTTTGGGTCAGTTCCAAAAGCCTTCCTATCCTGCTTGAAGACTTCTTTGAAGTACAATTTAGGGCACCCTACTCTTTTCTTCCTACCTGAAGTTCATCCATACAGGATGTCCTCCAGGATGTGCTCATCTTCCATCCTGTGAAGATGGCCAAGCCAGTGTAGAGCTGCTGTTTGAGTAGTGTAGTGATGGTTGGTAGGTTGGCTTTGGTGATGACCTCTGTGTTGGTAATTCTGTCTTGCCACTTGATGTTAAGGATGCACTGTAAACAGTGTAGGTAGAAGCTGTTCAGCTTCTTTTCTTGATATGCATATGTTGACCATGTCTCACTGCTATACATAAGAACAGTGAGGATGCAGGCTTTCCACACAAGCAGCTTAGTTTCGATTGTGAGTTCTGTATTGTTCCAGACTCATTTGGAGATCTTACTGAAAGTGGTAGCTGCTTTTCCAATGTGCATTTAGCTCTTCATCCAGTGATATTTTGTCACTCACTGTGGATCCAATGTAGCAGAACTTGTTCACTGCCTCAAGAGGTATGTTGTTAAGGCTGATAGATGGTGACTGGTGAACAGCCTGTCCTACCACCACAGTCTTCTTGATGCAGATGGTCAGGGTAAACATCCTGCAAGCAGGGGAGAGGCAGTGCATGAGTATTTGTAGTTGGCCTTCTTCATGGGCAGTGAGTGCAGCATTGTGAGCAGAAAGGAGCTCTCTAGTAAGTATGTGCTTTAATTTTGTCTTGGCCTTTAGCCATGATAGATTGTAGAGTTTGCCATCTGATCTTGTGTGAAGGTATATGTCTTCCTCAAAGCCATTAAAAGCATAGTGCAGCAGCATAGAAAAGGAGATCTCAAAGAGTATGTGCACCAGAACACAAGTCTGCTTCCCTCCACTCATCTCAAACCTGTCAGAAGTTGATTTATCAAATTGAACTATGGCCTGCATGGATTCATGGAAGAAACATATAATGCTGAGTAATGTTGGGAGGCATCCAATTTTTACCAGGACCTTGAACAAACCTGCTCTGCTAGCAGTGTCAAAGACTTTTGTTGGATCAACAAATGCTATGTATGGTGGCTTATTTTGTTCTCTGAATTTTTCTTGCAGTTGGCGTAAGCAGAATATCTTATAGTTTCATAGTTTCATAGTAGCTAGAGTCGGAAGGGACCTAGGTAGATCATCTAGTCCGACCCCCTGCCTTAGCAGGAAAGAGCACCGGGGTCAGATGACCCCGGCAAGGTGCTCATCTAACTTCCTTTTAAAAATCCCCAGGCTAGGAGCCTGCACCACTTCCCCTGGAAGCTGGTTCCAGGCCCTAGCCACCCTGACTGTGAAGTAGCGCCTCCTAATATCTATTCTAAACTTACCCTCCACCAGTTTGTGACCGTTATTCCTGGTCACTCCTGGCAGCGCACGGGGGAACAGGGACTCCCCCAATACCTGCTGATCCCCCCTGACCAGTTTGTAGCAGGCCACAAGGTCCCCCCTTAGCCTTCTCTTGTGGAGGCTAAACAGGTTCAGGTCCCGTAGCCTCTCCTCATAAGGCCTGCCCTGCTGACCCCTGATCATACGAGTGGCCCTCCTCTGAACTCTTTCCATATTGTCCACGTCCCTCTTGAAGTGTGGCGCCCAGAACTGGACGCAGTACTCCAGCTGCGGCCTGACCAGTGCCGCATAGAGGGGGAGGATCACCTCCCTGGACCTGCTCGAGATGCATCTGTGGATGCATGACAGGGTACGATTGGCCTTCTTGACTGCCTCCCCACACTGCCGGCCCATGTTCATCGTGGAGTCAATGACGACTCCAAGATCCTTTTCCGTCTCCGTGCTGGCAAGAGGAGAGTTCCCCAACCTGTAAGTGTGGTGCCGGTTCTTCCTCCCCATGTGCAACACCTTGCACTTATCAGTGTTAAACCCCATCTTATTCTCATCCGCCCACCGTTGCAACCTGTCAAGGTCAGCTTGTAGCCTATTGCACCCTTCTAGTGCACCCACATCCCCCCACATCTTAGTGTCATCAGCAAACTTGAACAGGGTGCTTTCTACCCCCTCATCCAAGTCACTGATGAAGATGTTGAACAGTGCAGGCCCGAGGACCGAGCCCTGCGGAACCCCACTGCCCACATCCTTCCAGGTCGAGAAGAACCCATCCACTACCACCCTCTGGGTGCGGCCCTCCAACCAGTTGGCGACCCATTTGACCGTGTGGGCATCGACACCACAGTCTCCCAGCTTTTTGATGAGGACAGGGTGAGAGACAGTGTCGAAAGCCTTCCGGAAGTCCAAAAAGACTACATCCACAGCAACCCCTGCATCTAATGATTTGGTGACCTGATCGTAAAAGGCCACCAGGTTGGTCTGACAAGACCTGCCACTGATAAACCCATGTTGGTTGCCCCTGAGCATGCATTCCCCCGCAAGGCCCTCCTGGATGTGTGCCAGGATAATTTTTTCAAAGAGCTTACCCGGGATTGAGGTCAGACTAACTGGCCTGTAATTTCCCGGGTCCTCTTTTTTTCCCTTTTTGAAGATAGGGACCACATTGGCCCTCTTCCAGTCCTCCGGCACCTCGCCAGAGCACCACGAGTGCTCATAGAGCCGTGCCAGGGGTCCTGCAATGACCTCAGCCAGTTCCTGTAGAACCCTAGGGTGAAGATCGTCCGGACCAGCGGACTTGAACACGTCCAGCTTCTCCAGAAGTACCCTAACTCCTCGCTAACCCTTGGCCCAGGCGTGTCTCTCCCGGGGCCCGAGGGGGGCCCAGCAGGGAGGTGGCTGAACTGGTCCCTACTTAGGAAGACAGAGGCAAAGAAATCGTTAAATATGTTAGCTTTGTCATCTGGCGTGATGACTAAGTTGCCCATCGTGTCCTGCAGGGGCCCCACATTACCCGGGACCCTCTTTTTACCCCCTATGTATTTGAAGAAGGACTTCTTATTGTCCTTAATCCGGGAAGCTAGTCCTATCTCCAACTCTGCCTTGGCCCTCCTGACTGCCCCCCTACATCCTCGGGCGACTATAACATAGTCCTTCTTGGCGATGACCCCATCTCTCCATTGGGTATATGCCTCCCTTTTAGCAAGGAGACATTCCCGGATGCTCTTAGTGAGCCATGGGGGTTTATGTGCCCTCCTGCTCCCTTTGACCCTTGTTGGGATTACCTCCCTTTGGGCATGGAGGATCGTCTCCTTAAGGAGCAACCACTCACCTTCGACATCTGATTCCCTTCCCCTCTGGGTCCTCAGCGCTTCCCCAACTACCCTCCTTAGCTTGTTGAAGTCAGCCCTCCTAAAGTCTAGGGCTGTTGCCTTGCTGCAGCCCTTTGCCACCTTACGCTGGATGGTGAATTCCAGCAAGCGATGATCACTGTCTCCCAGGTGGCCCATCACCCGCAGCCCCCTCACCAGGTCATCACCCGTGGCCAGCACTAGGTCCAACAAGGCGTCTCCCCTGGTGGGACTGTGCACCTCCTGGGTTAGATGGAGGTCCTGTAGTCTGGCTAAGAACCGACGTGAGCGATCAGACTTGGCTGACTGCTCCTCCCAGCAGATGTCTGGGAAGTTCAGGTCCCCCATGATGACCACATCCTTAGCCCTCACTGCCTCTGTAAGCTGACCTAAGAATTCCAGGTCGAGCTCTTCTCCCTGGTTGGGAGGTCTATAGTAGACTCCCACCGTTAAGTCTCTCTCCCCTGGACTGCCTTTTACTCTAACCCAGAGCACCTCAGAGTGCCCCCCCTCTACCCCCATGCTAATTAACGAGGAAGTATATTCCTCCTTGATGTAGAGTGCTACTCCTCCACCTTTCCTTCCTATCCTGTCCTTCCTGTATAGCCTATAGCCCTTGACACTCACCGCCCAGTCATGCGATGAGTCCCACCACGTTTCTGTGATCCCTACTATGTCAGGGCTGGTGACAGCTAGGAGGAGGGCGAGTTCCTCCTGCTTCTTCCCCATACTTCGAGCATTCGTGTAGAGGCATTTGAGGCCTTCAGCGGTTGTGCCCACTGACCCCCTAGTCTCAGCAATGCCCCGTCCCCCAACGCTTACCTGTTTCTCCGTTTTGACCATTGGTCTGGGCTCGCTGGCTGTTGCTGGGCCTGGTATCTCATCGTCTCCTCCGCCCTCATCTTCCCCCTCCCCCGACGAGCCTAGTTTAAAGCCCGCCGAAGGAGGTTCACCAACCTGGAAGAGAACACACGCTTACCTTTAGGGGAAAGGTGGAGCCCATCCCATCCCAGCATGTCTCTCATCACGATGTGCCGGTCATGGCTGAGGAAGCCAAAGCCCGCCTCGAAGCACCATTCCTGTAGCCTCCAGTTGGTCTCCGCAATGCACATCTCGTGACGTCTGCCGCGTCGGCTCACTGGCAGGATGGAAGAGAAGACCGCCTGTGCGCCCATCTCCCTCAGCACGCCTCCCAGAGCATGGTAGTCCTCCATCAGGCGATCAGGGGCTCTCCTGGCCGCATCGTTAGTACCCACATGGACAAGGACCATGGGGTAATAATCGGAGGGCTGGATGATGGACTGGAGCATCCCCTTCACATCCTGAATCTTCGCTCCGGGCAGGCAGTATACCTCACGTGCTGAGGGATCCTGGCGACAGATGGGGCCCTCCGTACCTCTCAGGATGGAGTCACCAATCACGATGACACGACGCTTCCTCCTCTTAGGCCTCTTGACTCCCGCCGCCCGCACAGGACATTGTGTGCACAAAGTCTCCTCCCTGGAATCTTCCACTGCTCCCTCCTCCTCCAGGGCTGCCAGGACCTCATATCTGTTCTCCAGATGGACAGGAGGAACTGGTGCCGCAACATGGTTAATAGCTCTGGCGCGGGAGACTGTCTGCCACTCAGCGGTGGAGGGCTCATCCTGGTCTGCCCTCTCCTCTGTTGTATCACCCTGCAGAGAAAGAAAATACCTATCAATTTCCTCCTCTGCCTCACGGATTCCCCTCAGCCTGCTAACCTCCTCCAGGAGCTCCTGCACCCGCTCCTCCAGGGTCCTAAGGCGGATACCTACAGGACAGGTGCAGGAGTCCCCAGTCCCTGCCCCCCCAGACCTTGCCAGGCAGTTCCCGCAGGCCAGGGGGTTGGAGGACGGCAGCCCCCCCGAGGGCTCTGTCTGGGTGGAGGCCTCGGACAAGCCCCGGGAAGGCCGCGCCCCCCGGGCAGGGGCCCTGGCAGAACTCCGTGTCGACACCATCGCAGGAGTTGCTGCCCTTACTAGCAGAGCAGGGGTCAGCCTCTGGGCCCCGCCTGCTCGCCCGCCGGCGTGAACGCCGCCGCAAACGCCGGCGCGCTCTTACAGACCGCGCCTGTTTGCGCGCTCTGTTCGCGCGGCTCGGGAGCGCGGCTCCCTACCGGCTCAGCTAAGAGGGACCCGGGGGGCTTCCCCTCCGGATCCGGCTCAGCTGCGCCGGCCCCTCAGTCCCTCAGCCCCACTTACCTTAGGGGGATCAGCTGCTGCTGGCCCCTCAGCTGCTCCGCTCGCCGCCGCCGCTTCTACTGCTGCACTCTCCTCCGCTCCGGGTCCAGAAAGGAGGCACACGTGTGGGAAGGACACACGTGCGCCTGAGTCCCTCTTCTCCCCGCTGCTCCTGACCTCCAAGATCATTCCATTCTTGTCCATTGTTGATCTCCCTGCTCAGAATCCACACTGTGATTCTAGGTAGATGTGGTTAGCAAGTTGTTGCAAGCATTTCCAGATGACTCTGGCAAAAGCCCTGCCTGTGATGCTGAGGAGAGAGATGCCCCTGTAGTTGTTGCAGTCATCCTTGTCTCCCTTGCTTTTGTAAACAGCAATGATGTTAGCATCACACATGTCCTGGGGTACTTGACCTTCCTTCCAGAAGCACACTATGAGTTGAAGAAAATGTGATAGCTTGCTAGTCTTCCCATATTTGAGAACCTCAGCTGGGATGCCATCCTTCCCTGGTGCTTTTCTGCTGGCTACAAAGTGTATGGCTTTGCTAAGTTCTTCATCTGTAGGTTTTTTGTCTAGCTGTACCAGTACACTTAGAGTTGGAAATTGATCCAGTGCCTCTTCTGAGTTGTCTGTTTCATGGGAGTAAAGTTCTAAGTAATGTTTGACCCAGTGTGACATCTGTTTGTTCTTGTCAGTGATTTTTGGCCACCTCAAGACTCAAGGGGGGTAACTTTAGTGATAGTTGGGCCAAGAGTTTTTTTCAGGCCATCATACATAACTTGCAGGTTTCCTGTGTCTGAAGCAAACTGTATCTCTTGACAGGTCAGTCGAGTATTGGTTTGTTAAGAATCTGCCTGTTTTCTGTACCATTGCCTTGGCATGTTTCAGTCTAGCTTTGGAACTTTCTGTTGGATTCTGGTTGTGTTTCAGGGTAGGCTATGTTCTTGGCTTCAACAAGTGGTAGCATCTTTACCAAGTGTGCCTCAAACCAGTCTTTATTTGACAATTTATTTTTCCCAAATACTTCTGTGGCTGTATCCAGGTCATGGGTATCTCCATGATACTTTTTGAATCTCTTTGCTTGCAAAGTAGGTGTTAGTGATAAACAGGTGGTTTAAGGTGCAGAGTTCGAGAAGACATTGGCCATTTTCATATATTTTTCTGATGCCTTGATATCCCAGGCAGGTTGGCCAAAAGTTGAGTATTGAAGTCCCCTAGGAGAGATTCTTGTTTGATGGTAAGTGCTCAATAACATGGTGCAGCATCACAGAAGTTATCTTTATCATCTGAACTTGTCTGTAAAGTTGGTGCATAGACACTAATGATGTTAACAAAACCATCAGTTGACTGTAGTCAAAGTAAGATGATGCAACCTGATGCTCCAGTGGGGAACTTGATGGTTTTGACCAACCTTTTGCAAACTGCAAATGTAGGCAAGTATCTTCTGCACTCTTGCCTTCCCAGAAAAAGGTGTAATTGGACTCACAGAAGGAGCCTGAGTTAACCAATCTTGTCTCCTGCAAGGCTGCAATGTCAATGCTAAGTTTTTGCAGCTTGCAATCAATTGATGTGGTTTTCTGCACGTTGTCCCTCATCTATAAATTGCCATTCATTTCAGGACACATGGTCCTGACATTCCATCTTCCCAGCCAAAAGGTTTTAAGGTTTCTTTTCTTATTTCCTAGTACTTGATCTGCCATTTGTTTTTTTCCTTTTGGTCTAACCCCATGCACAAAATGAGGCGTGTAGACCATGGCAAGTCAGCACCTTACTGGCTGGGGGATGACCAGCTTAAGGCAGGTGGTAGCTGAGCAGTGGAACACAATTGGTTCCTCCCACTGGCAAAGATGACCTGTGACACTGTACCCCATGAGTTAAGCTTATAACCTGTGACTGCCCCCTTTCATGTTATGCCCATGCAAGTAGCAAAGATGGAGTGTCCTCTTCATTTAGTTTTGATTGCAATGGCTTGGCAGTTGATATGGAAATGCTTGAGTTGCCCATATATCACTGTTCCCTTCTCAGCCTAAGTGGCTGATCCCAAAGGAAAGGCAGAAATCAGTACATTTGGAGCTTGGCTGCAGGAGCTCCTGGTAAGAAGATTTTCAGTTCCTCTGCCTTTTGGGGCTTCACTCCTAGACTGGTGCCCGCCAAGGCTGGAGAGCCTAGTCCACCCTACCATGGCATCCACCTTTTGGTAGCATTTCCTCCACCAGGGGTAAGGACTAGTACCACCCTCCCCCCCCCAGGTTGCTCCTCTGTCTGACCACTGGCACCATAGAGGTTGTTAGGCTGTATTTCACCACCCAGTTCTTGGTGTTGACAGCTGAAGGTAGTACTGTCTACTGTCATAATGGTAGCAGACCTGGCCAGATCTGACCTGATACGTAGCTGACAAACATTCCTTAGAACTAACACTTGCTAATTTTAACATGTAATCTTACCCTAAAACTAACTTTATTTCTGTAGTGAAAGGTGATAAAACTACCTGCAATTTATATCACAAGCAAAGGGGAAAGCTAGCAGGGAGGATTTGAGATCTAACTGGATGTATAAAAGCCTTAAAAAGAATATTAACTATAGTGACAAAGTCTATGAGGAATAAAAGAAAGGGGCAGATCTGAAAAGCAAGCTGTCTTAGAGGTTATTGAGAATCCCCCCAAGTCAAGCTGTTTTAGACTTTGCAAAGGAAATTAACACAAATGGCAAAAGGTTCTTCAGTCATAGATAAGGAGGAAAAAAAAAAGAACCAGGAAAGAAGTGAGAATGCTGAGATAAGATTGGCATTCAGGTTAAAGGCAACAGAGGTATGCCCAAGCTACTTTCCCTCAGTTTTCAATAAGGTTAATAATGTTGAACATGGGTGTAAAGGTAGGACAGCTAATATGAACGAACATATGAAAGTGCAAATGACTACAACCAAGGTAGAAGCAAAAATCAAAGGCCCATATTTCTGTGACTAGCACAAAATTATGAATCACATCTCATAATGTAATTAGCATTTCAATCCAGAAATGTAGTCTAAACCCACCAAAGGCTATACTTAGCTCTGTTTTCTCACTGAGCATCCTGATGCACCCCCAGACATCTATTCTGATCTACTTGCAGAGATTCCTAACTCTCCTGTTCTAACCATGTGGAGCCTTCTAATGCATCCAGGAAAGTAAAACGTTTTCCCTTATTCTGTCAGTGAGGACACTTACATAGATATGTCATATAGGGGGTCATCTCACACTGAGGGAGTTGTCTAAAGATGAACTACCTTTTGGTCCAATAGTTTTCCTGTCCAGGAAGTGGAAGACCCTGATTGTAGGTCTTCTTTAGCCAAGGAGTTCAAACCATCTGGCCATGCATAAGCAGAATAAAATGCATAAAGAGAACTGTGAGCATGAGCCAGACTTCTGTGGGTCGTAGAAGGTGAATTCTATTGCACTTAGTAGCAAAAGGGAGGATGCCAACAAATATGATCTAGATGGCCAAAGAGTAAGACCCATTCTATTTTCTCTTGTAGGCATGTGAATGCCTTCATTTTAAGTATAGGAGTATGGGTACATGTACACAGGGGGGAAATCTTAGATGTCTACTCTCCTACAACAGAAGGGCAGACCTCTCCCCCAACAGCCCTCTCTTAATCCATCAGCCTGCACCTCCTCTCAGAAGCTGCCAAGAGGACCATTCTTAAGAAAGAGATGCTCCTTCGTACTCCCTGCTCTGCATTATGCACTGCTTTCTCCAATCAGTGCACTCATGCTCATCTCAATTTGCCAGAAAATACACCTAGGAACTGTTAATACCAGCACCCATGCATGGCATGTACTGCAAGAGCAATTTGGCACTTTTCTGCCCCAGTCAGGGTAACCCTGATATTTGCACCAAAGTAGTGGAAGACATTCCTGGAGCTCCCAGCAAAGGCACAGGTTACTGCTGCAGTACTGCTTAGATCAGGGGTGGGCAAAATACATCCCACGGACCGCATCCAGTCCACCAAAGGATTTTATCTGGCCCACAGTAGGTCCCTTGGCCTTGCCCAACCCAGGTGCAGGGGGTAACCCGCACCATGGTCAGCACCCCCGGATGCGTGGTTGGGCAGGGATGGCATGATGGCAGGACTCTACCTGACTGCTACTGCCAATCTGCTTCACACCCACTGCTAGGGGTACTGGACAGAGCAGTTGGGTGGGTGTGATTTCCAGGGAGACTGGCCCAGGACACCAGTGGCAGGACATGGTTGGCTGGGCAGATGGGATGAGGCTGTGGGTGGGCAGGTGGGGAGCAGCACCCAGAACGAGGACAGGTGGGTTGGGGCTGGAGTTAGGGCCACAGCTGGGATTGTGGGGCAGTGACAGCACAGGGCTGGAGCCTGGGGCAGAGCTGTGATCAGCTGCCCACATGTCCCTGAAATGGGTGCTGTTTTTGCAGGTAGGGGTGTGAGGGGACTGTTCCCCAGGCCACAGCCCTGCACTGTCACTGCCCTGTTATCCTGGCCCCAGCCCCAGCCCCAGCCCCACCAGCCTGTTCTGCTCCCAGATGCTGCTTCCTACCCATCTGCAGCCCCATCCCATCTGCCTGGCTGAGGTCCTAGGCTGGTCTCCATGGACACCCCGCTGGCCTGCCTGTCCGCTCCATCTAGCACACCAGTTCATAGATTCATAGATTCATAGATGCTAGGGTCGGAAGGGACCTCAATAGATCATCGAGTCCGACCCCCTGCATAAGCAGGAAAGAGTGCTGGGCCTACAGCCCAGCACTGCACCCAGTTATGGGTGCAGGGTAGACAGCCCAGGGCCAGGTAGGACCAAATTCCCACCACCCATGTCATATTGGGTCATCACTGCTCCCCTCCCCAGCCCAGCCAACAACAGCTCACCAAAACGTCTTAAATGGCCCTCCAGCCCAAATTGTTGCCCACCCCTGGCTTAGATGGTAAATAAAACTGCCCACTACAGATGCCAGATGACACATATGCTTTAATGTACAACCACTGACAGGGTCAGGGGGGCTGCACAGGCACTCTGGAAGTGGGGGTGGCTCCCTATGCAAACCATTACAGCTCCTCTCTCCTCTTTAAGAGTCTGACCTGGCACTCTTTTTGCCAGCCTGGCATCTTCAACCCCTGGGGTACCCTTGAGATCCCTCTGCCCCTAGGGGAGCCTTTCCTGGGAGCCCTATCAAAAATGTTCTGGAGGGTCACACAGCCCAGGGGAAGAAGCACAACAGAGTTGAAGTAGCAACTGTTCTCTCAGTGCTGACTGCAAGCAGAAAGCCACAGCCCAGGCATTGCACAGGTGGGTCCTGAGGTGGGGGGAGCAGAAAGGGGGCCCAGAAGGTGAAGGGGAGAGCATACTGACATGGACATGCCTCTCCATTCAGAATGTTTTAATGGCACAAACCTGCATAGACTGCCAACACACAGGATCAGTTTCCAGAAAATGTTCCTAAGGACCAAACAGATCTCAGGAGCCCATCAGATGCATACATAGCGCCAACCATTAGGGGTGTGTGAAGTGGTCCCTATTCGATTTGAATTCAGCCTGAATCAGGTACAGTGATTTAATTTGTTGATTTGGATCACTGTCCCTGATTTGATTCGGCCAGATCTGAACCTGAAGATTTGATGCTGATTCAGAGAATCAGTGATTTGGACGTAGACACAGCTTTAAATGTTTTTTCTACATACCTCGAGGTACCAGTGCGGCTTGTGAACGCTGTGATGCTGGGGTGGATGGAGCGTCTCACAGGAGTGTGGGGGAGCACCCTGCATGCTTGGCGGTGAACCTGGAAGTGGACTGGAAGTGCATAGGGAGCTGTCCCTACACCCCCCACCCCCGGCTTGGTGATTTTCCACAGGGGGACACCAGGTGCTCCCTTAGACCCACTAGTCGCTGAGCCAGGGGGCATGAGGAAGCCCCCCAACATGCTCCCTGGTGGACCCAGATGTGGACCAGAAGTACTTCCAGTCCACGTCTGGGTCTGCTGGGAAGTGCATGGAGAGCCTTGCCATGCCACCCCAGCTTGGCAATAGGTTGCAGGCAGACCCCACATGTGCCCCCTCCCCAACCCAGGAAGCACCAGTCACTGAGCCAGGAGGGAGCACAGGGGGCCCCCCAGCATTGTCTCTAGCAGACCCAGAAGTGGACTGGAAGTGCTTCTGGTCCACTTCCGGGTCTGCTGCCAAGTGCACTGGGAAGTCTCCCATGCTCCTGTGGGACACTCTATGTGCTCCAGCACCGCAGCATTCACAAGCCGCCTGCTACCTTGAGATATGTAGAAAAAACATTTAAAGCTGTGTCTATGTCTGAAATCCAAATGTTTCTGAATCTCTCCAAATCTATTTGGAGGGTTCTGGTTTGATTCCGAGAGATTCAAGTGTCTTCTGATTTGATTTGGATTTGCAGAGTCAGCCACCAAATTGGGCTGAATCTCAATGAAATCAAATCAGGGACTGAAGCTTTGCACTGCCCTACCACTTATATAGAGGTAGCAATTCTGTTTCCCCTTCCCTACTCTACTACCCTCCAACCATTTTATTTCATGATTATTAAATGCCAGGAAGAGTGGTAAGCCTCAGCAAGAGCAACAGAGTGTGTTCTGGATAATGCCTAACCTGTGGGTGATGATTAGAGCACTGTGCTGGGAAATCAGTGATGCAGGCAGAGACATAACTAGACACTTGAGTGCCCTGGGTGGTAGCACTGGCTACACTGCTAGTAGCTGGGTCAGCAGTGAAAATGCTGCACTCCTCGAGTCAGCATCCACAGCAGATGCCCTGTTGACTTTCCCTTTATTAAGCTACTGGATGCAGGACCCAAGCTTTACTGTGTGTGGTGGGGAGGGGGAGGAGATGGAGGGGGGGTGGTGCAACTAAAACCTAGGTCTCCACCTTTCTAGGCAAATGACACCACTCCGATGCTGGGGGTTACAGCATGAGGGGACTCTTACCACAATCCATTTTTTCTGGGCCATGTAGCTGTCCACATATGTGGTCAGTGTTTACACATGCAGGCCTATTCCACCAAAGCATGAAACAGAAGCCAAAGTGGTTAGGAAAACAGCCAGAAAAGTGCCACTTAGATGCACATGAATCTCCTCATCAGTCATTTCCACCTGATCTTATGTAAACCCCCATCAGAAATTCTAGTTATTTGTCTCTATGGGGCAGTCTGGCCTGAGCCTGAAAACTGAACTTGGGGCATGAGGTCAGTCCTGATGCTGTTCATGTCTTAACCTGCCCCATTCCACAGCATGTTTGGAATCTATGGAGGTGTGCAGGCCCTGAGCACATGGGGGCTCTTCCAGAAGGAAAGACAAAGGTCCAGATCCTACTTCACCTATTAGGTACCTAGGTAGGCTTAGGTACCTATATGTTATTTCATTTCACCCAACTCAAGCCCCTGAAAAGCAGTTAATGCAGAAGCTAGATGGGTTTTCCCATAGATGCTGACTTTTATTTTTTTAGCTAAGATGATGAACATGTGAAAAGTTTTAGGCATTTCAGGTCACAGTCCTCTTCCTGAGGGAAGCCAGGGCTCTTGCGCCCCATGTACTTGACATTTCTGGGTTCCCCCCTACTAGCTGTTTTTTGTGATTTAGTCTAAAGGCTGAGGTGATTATGTTTTACAAAAGTAGGCATGTTTATATTTTTTTCAGGAATCTGAATAAGGTAGAGTAGGATCACACTAAGCTGCCTAAATCTACTTAGGTGTCTAATAGGTAGAATAGGATCTAGCCCACATAGACTGGAAACAGATTCCTAGAAGTTCATATACCCATTGGCATAGCACTTGAGAAATAAAAAGCACATGTCAATGGCTTTGGCACAGGCTGCAAGGTATAGCATTGAAAAGGAAAGGAAGATCACATTATTCAGGCTATCTGGGGGAACCTCAGGGTCAATCCTAAATATCAGTGTAGACATACTCTGTATGGCATGGTTGAATATGATGACTCAGTGACATATGTGATCCTTTCTAGTTCTATGTTCCGATAGTCTTGTATTTCTAGGAACAATAGCTTTATTTAATAATAAATCCATTATGGCCATCTGGCCCATTTGTACTGGCAGGGGTGCTGTAACCTGTTGTTCAACATGATTTGGCAGTATCTTAAATAACAAGTGAATGCTGGATATGTTTTAAAAGCCTGTCTATTTAACCAAGCTTGTAAAGCATAAACCAAATTATTTCCTGGGCAAATCATCCACTGTAGTTGTCCAGTTAGTGATGACACATAGGATCCTAGTAATAAAATATTTAATCTTAAATGAATGAGAAAGAAGCTCATCAACATGGATTTGTTTCAGGGACTTAAACTATCTTGCCTAAGATCTCTTGGGGGTGGTGCAAGTAGTTGTCTTGCAATCAATGGTTAAACAGACCTTTTCACTTGAAATGCTCCAGTTGGAAAAGGCACATTCCTTAATGGCTGAGAAAAACTCAAGTTCTGCTCTGTTTGTTTTGAATCTCTAGACCAAATTTAGCCATGTTTGCATGAAAACAAGAGAGGCATGGATGGGAATAGTAGAATGGGTATGAGGGGCTATTCAGCCCATGCCAGCACAGGGCACACATTTTTTTTTTAATTCAATTTGGTTATGGCAGAAACAATTCAAGCAAAAGATTTTTTTGAAGTTTCAGCCGTTTCTCCCCTGCATGTCAGGAACAAATCCAATTCTTCACTGAAAGCCTAAATTAGTAGTTAGGGTTGGAAAGCTGCTCTGTCTGTATTTGCGTGGCAAATACATGCCCCAGCAGCCTCCTGTGTCTCACATATCAGTGTTTCTGCAATTCAAAATGGCAGCAGAAGCGCTTTATCTAAAGCTCATTTGAGCATAGTGGATCATAGGCTGGCCATGCCATGCTCTTATTGTGTCCCCTTTGTTGGCCTATAACAGAAACAGCTTGAATGCATTTCATAATTTTCAAGCCCAACACTCAAGTGCTAAACTTCCTTGTTACACATATACTCTACTCACCAACTGATGCTATGGCATTACAAATATTTTCAAACAATCCAAGTAGCATTTCTGTGTGTGGAGTGTTTCTTATCCATCCTTTCCAGTAGAATCCTTTCCAACAAGAATGCCTTTGGCTGAATTACAACACAAACATCTCAACTCAAGAACATGAAAAACTGCCAGATTATAATGGTTTAAAGTTCCAGCTCTTTTTAGAATGAACAGCTGTAGTAGATACATGTGCAATAACTATATTTTAATGATATGCAATAATCAGTCCGGATTGTAGGCTAGGTTGTCTGCAATCTCTGCAATAGAGGGCAAAGTGTCAATAATACAGCACACTTTTCTGGAACAGTTTGGTAACACCAAATATTAATTATCTTCCATCTGATGATAGTCTGAAATAAGTGCTAGTGAATTCATAGTGAAAGGAAAGAATAAGGAGCTTGTCTTCAAAATGCACGAGTTTAACTCTACAATATTTTGTGTATCAAACTCACAGGACAAAGCAAACCTTAGAGGGCCAGTATTATAGTTTCAAATCACAGAATCATAGACAATTAGGGTTGGAAGGGACCTCAGGAGGTCATCTAGTACAGGGTTTCTCAATTGGTAGGATGCATCCCACTGATGGGAAGTAAAGGTCCTTTGGTGGAACTTGGGTTGCAGTGGTGAAACTGGAAGTGCCACGGCGAGACTTCCAGTTTTGCTTTTCTGTGCTTCAATCAGCCACTGAGGGACCCCTGCCCCCTCCCCTCTGCTCTTTGACTGGCCTCTGGGGGGTGCCCCCCTCACTCATCGACTGGCAGGACCAGGATTTTTTTACCTGATGTAGGTGGAATGTAAGGTGCAAAAGGTTGAGAACCAACCCCCTGCTCAAAGCAGGACCATGTCCAGCTAGATCATCTAGCCAAGGCTTTGTCTAGACAGATCTTAAAAGCTTCCAAGGACTGAGCTTCCACAGCCTTTCTGGGTAGTCTGTTCCAGTGTTTTACTACCTTCCTTTGGCAAAGTCTTTTGGAAACAGAGAACTAAGAACAAATGGTCAACTTCAAATGAATTCAAATCACTCCTCAAGAGTGGTTTAGGCAGCCTGTTGAGGCGGTGTGTTAACTCATGGTACCTCAAGCCCCATCTCCAGCTGTGGCAAAGCTGAACTAGCATCTGTATTCTGCCCTTGTCAAAAGGTTTGGGCACAGGGTGGGGGAAGGGAGCCAGGTATTCTGGCTGGGGTATGGGGGAAGCAAGCTGGGCCCATAAGGTGGGGGCTCTGTTTCTGCAAAACCCCACCCAAGACTCTGTACAGAGGCAGCATGCAGCTGCCAGCTTGGTTTTACTGTGGCTGGAGCTGCAGCAGGGGTGTGTGGAGGAGCGGGGAATGGAGCCCCCTCACTTCATAGGCCTGAGCCTGCTCCCCCCAAGATCCCAGCGGGGGTATCTTTTCCCATCCCTATCCCTTCTCCCCATGAACGACGCGTGCCCCCAGTGGCTGGGGGGGCACAGCAGTGTTGGCGGTGGTGGGAACATGGTGGTGGGATCATGGTGGTAGTAAGCGGGGAGCTCCCACAGATGTTGCTGGCGGTGTTGGCAGAGAGGGTGAGCGGGTGGTGAGTGGCAACTGCTTGCAGGCATCACCAACAGTATCAGTAGTGCCTTTTTGTAGGGGATGCACTGCCACGCTTGGGGTACACATGCACCTGCATGCACCCCCTACGCATTGCCAGTGCCTCTCCCTCTGCCCTCCCCTTCCCCATTGCACAGGGAAGAGACTCAGTATCAGCACCAGCCCATCCCTGCAGAGTCACATGGGATGCATGCAGAATCACAGGGAACTTGAAGAGAAGTTCCCTAAGGTGCTCTGCTTTAGAGTACCTTCAGCTAATTTGATGAGGGTTAATTTTTCATGTGACTGAACATTTTAAAAGTGCTCTGCAACTATGAATGTGTACTATTTCATGGCTATAGATTACTGTAGCAGAGCACTAGGGTGCTTGCTACTTGTAATAGTAATAAGGGCAGCTGCCAATCTCCAGGGCAGCCCAGGTGTGGGTTGCCGAGGCAACCAGTCTGGTCAGATGACCAGAAGGGGGCAGGGCCTGGCCTTTATAAGCAGCCAGGCTGAGGCCAGAAGGTGGTTCTTGTCTGGCAGCTTGAGTAGTGGGAGCTCTGTTGCAGGGCAGCCTGACTGCTTGAGTGTCTGTGTGATGGTATAGGGTGGGGAGCACCCTGACAGGGAGGTATGAAAGGAAGCCAGGGTGGCGCAGAATTCATGTTATAGCCATGAGGCTTAGTTTGTGTTACAGCCGGTTGGCTCATGGCTTTGTATTTTCTGTTTGGTTGTTTGTGTAACACTGGAGGACCAGGTGAGGCTATAAGGGGTTGGAGGAGGCCTCATAGGAGCTCCCCAGTAGCGTGGGGGGTTCCTGGTGCCCTGGGAGGGCACAGCAATCTGGTGCCAGAGAAGGCACAGCAGTTGGAGTGCTGGAGAGTGGCTCTGTGTTTTGGGGGTGTCCTGACCCCAGCCCTGTGTGGGTGACATCAGGAGGAGTCCAGGGGCTATAGGACCCGGAAGGTGGTCTGGGGGCTGGGTGAGGGCCAAGGCCGCCTGAGCCCCGATTGTGTGAGTGAGACAGACCCGTGTGGGCGAGAATGCGAGTAGAGCCCTAGGGAGGGGTGTACAAGCGAGTAGTCCTGTGAGGGTACAACTTTCAGGGGGCACTGACCCCAGTACCATGAAACGGGTCTTGAGGGCCAGGTAAGGCTGAGACTGCCTGAGCCCAATTGTGAGGAGCCCGAGTCGGGCGTAAGACCCAGAAGGAGGGTCAGGGGGCCAGGCATGGCTACGGCCACCTGAGCCCCGACTGCGGGAAGCGTGGGAGACGAAGCCCCAGTGCGGGCAACGTGAGCACAGGGAGCGTGAGACAGGCCCGTGTGGGGGGGGGGAACGTGTGGGGAGCACAAGATGGCCCTGATGGGGGCGAGTGCTCTGAGGTGAGCATATTAAGATGCCCGGTGAGGGCAAGTACAAGATTAGAGAGCCTGGTGAGGGCGAACATATGACTAGACACCCGGTGAAGGCAAGTACGGGAATAAGGAGCCCGGTGAAGGTGAGCATACAGTCAGAGGCCTCGGAGAGGGCCACTAAGGAAAGAGCAGAGACGAGATAATGTCTGGGACAACTGAGCGGCTTGGGGCGTGATACTAGGGGCGGTAGGAGCCACACAGCGCCCATAGGGTTGAGGCACCAGAATCTATTTTGTATAGAGCAGGGACCGGAAGGGTAAGAGCACTAGGTCCAAGGGGTCAAGTAAAGGCAGCCTCCCATTAATATTATAGAACCGTCAAAGTCGTAGCGGGCGAGAACGAGGGTGCTAAATGGACAACTTAGCACGGTAGGGGCACCAGGAGAGATCACGGCCGCTCCTGGGTCCCTGCCCTGTGACAAGCACTTTCAGGGCCCTGATTGCATGAAAAATGTAACTTGTGTGAGCACCCCAAATCTACCAGCCATATATAGTAACAGTGCATTGACTTCCCAGCCAACTAGCCAAAGTGATGGGAGAGAAGTAGGAAGTGTAAGCTAAAGTTTTATTTGCCACATTAATATTTGCATTAATAAGAAGACACGGACTGTAATTAACAGTCCTGTAAAGAAACTGGCTGTGCAAAGCCCAAGGAAAATGGATGGGCACAGAAGTCAAAAATTGCTTTTAGAATATATCTTAAATCCCTAGGCCCAACCCACAGATACACAATGAAGCTGGGCACCCACTAGATTCATATCTTTAACTCTTTATCATTTATGTGTACAGTTTGGGTAGCAACACATGATTGCATATTTACGTCAACAGCTTCTACTAAAAACAGGTTTTTATAAGGGGTGTGCAAAACGGGCTGTATTCAATTCAGATTTGGATTCGGCCCGAATCGGGGGCAGTGATTTAATTTGGATTAATGTCCTGATGTGATTTAGCTGAATCCGAATCTGAAGATTCAACACTGATTTGGAGAATCAGTGATTTGGCCATAGACACAGTTTTAAATGTTTTTTTCTACATACCTCAAGGTACCAGGTGTGGCTCATGAACACTGTGATGGTGGGGCAGATGGAGCATCCCACAGGAGCGTGGGGGGCTCCCCTGAGTGCTCAGCAGTGAACCTGAAAGTGGACTGGAGTACTACTGGTCCACTTCCGAGGCCACTGGGGTGTGAGCAGGGGGCCCCCCCACACCTCTCTGGCTTGGTGATCAGCCACAGGGGGACCCCAGGTGCCCCCCCAGACCAGGAGCCACCAGTTGCCAAGCTGGTGGGGCATGAGGGGGGCCCCCCAGTGCTCTCCATGGTGGACCCGGAAGTGGACTGGAAGTGCTTCTGGTTCACTTCTTGGTCTGCTGCTGAGTGCACTGGGAACCCTCCTACACTCCTGTGGGATGCTCCATCCGCCCCACCATCTCAGCAGTCACGTGGTGCCTGGTACCTTGAGGTATGTAGAAAAAACATTTAAGGATGTGTCTATGTCCTAACCATTGAATCTTTCTGAATCTCTTTGAATCAATTCAGAGGGCTCTGATTTGATTTGGAGAGATTAAAGGGTCTCCTGATTTCAATTTGGATTCAGCGATTTGGCCACCAAATCGGGTTGAATCTCTGCCAAACCGAATCAGTGACCAAAGCTTTGCATAACCCTAGTTTTTATGATGGTGGTAAAGATGAGAATAGGACTAAGTGGCCAGATCCATATTAAATAACTAGGTACTTAAACAGGGCTTAGGCTGAATTTAGACACCTAAGAAGCAAAACACCATCTAGAATAGTCCTGCTTCTGTAATCATGAGCCACTTAAGACATCTCAGTGCAGCACCTGGTACTTCAGGGATTCCTAGGCTTAGGCTTTTGTGGAAGCCACTGAATGGCCAGGTACCCAGCTTCCAGCTATACCCTATTGTGACCCAGAGTGAAGGTGCAGCATTTTTGTTTACTTTCTCACAAAAACATGTGCAGTACTACAACCCTCCTTTCACATAATACTCTACTGGATACAATGTTCAAATGGAAATATGAGACCAGGTTTATTGTATCTTCTCACCTTTAGGAAATTTAAATTTTCAGGAGAGAATCCTAACCACAAAGCTATATCTGGGTAGGGCACATGCATGTTGCAGCTAGGCCATTGTACAGCAAGACATGCAAGAGACATGAGGCCAGAGAGGGATCAAACACTGCAGCCCATATAGCCCCTTCTGCAAGGAGAAAACGTAGGGTGTGGTTCATGCCCCCATCCCCACTAGCTTATATCCTGATGGTTAGTAGGAAGTGGGAGGCTGGGGTGGCCTAGAACGTAGGTCCCCAACTCCCTAGACAAGTGCCCCTTTCACTAAGCTATTAAGCAGAAGGTGGGTGGGCTTTTCTCTTGTTGTGTGAAGTCAACACTCCTCTTAGACATGCTGACTCAGACAGATAGCTGAGCAAGCTGGAGGGTTTAAGTAGATATCTTGCCTCTGAATAAGCTGGATTCCAATAGGACAGAAAGTTCAAAAAAACATTTCCCTTCTGTGGGATCATCTATATGAGATGTTTACTGCCCAGTTGACTTTAATTAATTGCATGGTAAACCTCTTGGCATCTACTATTAGGGTACACAAAACTAATACACTCTGTTGCAGAGTTTTTTGCTCCTGGGCATACATTCAAACAGTGCACCCAGGAAGAAAAAACTCCAAAGCAATAAGCTCTGGACTTTATCCGTGTGCATTAATCACATGTGTAGATGTACCCTGTGTTAGCTGGACCTGAACTTAATGGAGGCACGCAGGTTTCCCACTGAGAGAATAAGAGTACTGAAGGATAAGATTACATTCCAGAAGCAAGACACACATTTTGGGGGCAAATGGCTGATAAATCTTAGTAGTGTTGGAGAGATGCTGTAGGCATGATGGTCCAGACAGTATCTTAATTGTGAGTGATATCTTTTATATCTAATATGTGGAATAGAATATGGGTCCAGTTATCATAACCCTTGAAGACATTCAGATATTTTCAAAAAGTCCTATCTTTCAGATTCTGAAGAAGCTTTGTCCCTTCTTTACTCCTGAAGGCATATGAACCCTACCTGATGGAGGCTGAACTCAATTATTGTTCCCTAAAAATAACAACATTGTAACAGAATGCAGGCTGGATACAGTGTATAAAATACATATAAAGAAAGGTGTCCATGAGAAGAAATGAACTGAGGATGTAAATCATTGGGAAAGCTGCCCATTGATTACAGTACAGACAGTCCTTGGATTTATGACACAGTTGGTTTCTGAAAACTATGTCTTAAGTCAAAATGTTGCAACTTGGAACCAATTTTCTCATAAGAAACAATGTTGTAAGAGGGGGATTCATTCCTGAATGAAGGCCTGATACCCTATTTTCACCAAAAATACCCCAGTATTTTGTACTCAATCAATTATAGATGAGTAATATAGCTACATTAATGTATTTATATTGTAAATAGCAGTCATATTGACTTGGAAGGACTTCTTTGAGGTGACTTTGCTGGACTTTTTGAAAGGCTCTTGGTTAGACTTTTTGAAGTGGTCTTGGCTGGAGTCTTCTCAGGAGTCTTGGCTGCAAGTTTTTCTGGAGTCTTATCTGCTTTTTAAAAGAAAGTGTCCAAGGAAGTTTGGACAGATGTTCTCCAGAGAGATGAGTGACACAGGAAACTTGTTCGCTGGCGTGGCATGGCATCATATTGGATCAAGCGTTGTAAAGTTGAAACTGATGTCAGAAAGTTGAAACAGGGTGTCAAGTTAGAAAGTTGTAAGTGCGAAACATAACTCGAAATGTTGTCAGTTGAGGACTGCTTGTACACACTGCTGTAGCATTATTGGTAGCTAAGTAAAACTCTTTTCGTCTCATGGCCTGAAACTATTTAAGTTTATTTATTTAGCATATGATGATACAGTGATCACAAAGCAAGGACAAATAGTCACAATGTTATGTCCCAATTTTGCAGCCAGCCAATTGCCTCAGGTGTAGTATTGTGCAGATACAAGAGAGTTCCATTAAATGCATGAAAAGGGCATTCAGACATGATGCAATTCAAAGTTTGAAAAGGGGCATCACAATCACAGTTCAGTGAGCTAGTCCACACCCTCCAATGTAACAGAAATCCACATCTGCTGTGTCCTGTCCTGATTCAATTTAGAGAAGAGCAAAGGGGCATTTGTACATGTGCTCCTGGTACGGTGCTGGGCATTCTAATTAGCAAGACTCGCTAATTAAAAGTGCCCATGTATCATGTGTATCAGTGTCGCCATGTGTCCCTGTGCTGAAAAAATGGTGGAAGGGCACTTTGAACTAAAGCTCATTGGAAATGTTTAATTTCAAAGTGCCCTGCTGCCATTTTGTCAGCACAGAGATGCACGGTGATGCTGATGCATGTGATGTGCGAGGCTACCAAAGTGCACCAATTTCTGTGATACAGCAGATATTAAATGAGTGTGCTCTGATGCGCTGGACTTCCAGCATGTCAGAGCAGGCTCCCCGCATGTGTGTAGGAGCCCAAAATGTTTAGGGAGATCAAAGCCAGCTGGTCTAATGCTGGGATTTGTAATAATAATTTCTGTATTAAGGAGTGAACTGAGCCACTCTTGCATCCAGGAATCTTAGATGTTAAATGAGTCTTGCTCCAATTGAATTGCTGTTCTCCAAGCAGGATTTCTAGGTTTTAATCTCAGATGTGGTGGGTTTAAAAGATCTTTGTGTATAGGCAGCTGTGGGTTATTTTTTTATTTTAGTTTGTAATTTAGTTAAGGCATTTTCTCTTCTTAATGGGGGAGGATGTATGTTACTAAGAATAGGGAGCCATCAAAGAGGGGTGGATTGGATTGTTCCTGCCATGATATATGCATTGCTTGGTTGAGTTGTACGTCATCATTGTCAGCGAAAGCACTGTTTAACCAGATTGGAGCGCAGTATTCTACAGTATTCACTGTTTAAGTGATATCCAGGGATCCTGGTTTTCTCTGTTTAAAAAATTGCAAATTCTCTGGTTAGAAAACCCCAAATCCACGATTAAAATGAAACACCTCTGTATAAATAGGTATCAAATGAACACAATGTTTTATTGATAGATCAACAATTTTAAAGCAATTTGGAAGCCCGCCAGTGCCTCAATCACTTTGGTAAAATAAATTCTAAGTACCTATAAATGTCGATATTTGTTTTTGGGTCTTTTATCGTGGAAAATCAGAGCTCCCCCCTGCCCCTTTAGCTCACCAGGATGCAGGTCCAGGTCCCTCACTCCCAAGCCACAGCCCCCCTGCCTTGCTGGTACCCCTCACTGTGCTGTTAGATAGGTCACACCCAGTCCTTCTGCAATCCAACCATTAACCCTTTCCCCATCAGAACAAAACCCATCTAACAGCAACAACAGCCCCCTGAGAATTACCCAATGATTATACCACTTTTTCCATACACTATCCCTCCATACTTTTTAATGTAGTATCTTTTGGCCTTAACTGGATATCAGTTTCAAATGGGCAGAGATTCATATGCTACTCCTTGACTTGTAAACATATATAAAAATTAGATCCATATTCTCTTTCTCCACTAAGACATTCTTAATTTACTTTTTGCTTGTTCTTTGTTCAACTAAGCACTCTGAGGAGAGCACTCTGAGTTCCTCCCTAAGAGATGCTGAAACTAAATTTTTTATGAATGGATTACAGTAGAGATGGCAGATTAGGGGAACAATGGAGACTGGCATCTGTGCCAGGACAAGATGAAGGTCCTGAAACTTGGTAAAAGAGGGCCCAGAATGCCAACTGTGTTTTGACTGCCTGGTGGACAATGCAATCTTACTATAAGGAACTACCCAAAATCCTCATTGGGGATGACTCTATAGCACCCCATTTTGCTGATGACTCTGGGGTGGACTTGGAGATAATCAATGACACTAATGACATGGGCCATAGAGACCATGACCAGGCTCTGGCCCAACCCCTGGACAAAACCCAGCATCGAAAGAACCAAGAGGGTCCTGGGGAGTCCCTCCTCCTACTTGGAATCACTAAGCAGGTGGTATACCAGTCAAGAGGATAAGACAACTCAGATGAAACTGGCACTAGGGAGGACCAGCGCCTTTGGCCCAGCTGCCTGGACTGATGCTGAACCTGAAGGTGGGAGCAAGCCCTCACACTCTGGCAGCATCAAGAATTCCCCTCCCTCCCTCCCTTCAGCTAGCCTGCTAACATGACCATGCTATGCTTCACACCTAGGACATAGTAGGCGTTGGCAGATCCATTGTTTCAGAGTAGACAGAGAAAAATGGAGAGCCCAAACCTTTGAAGGGAGTTTAGAGATTCAGGGCCCTGAAGAGGCAGCTTTCATAGTTTTGTTGTTTGGAGCTTTGAATGCTACTTGTGGTTGCAGACCAGGGGAAAAGTGTTAGATTGCACCTCTCCCACTTGGATTGTTCATTACCAAGAGAGACTCTGGGAACTCCTTTGGGGCCATATGGCATGTGATGTGAGTACAGAGCCCAGTGTAGGCTCTTATTTTGTGTGGCTTAGTTGACAGTTTCAGTCACAGGCCTAGAGAGTGCAGAGTATGGTTTGCAGCTTTCACATTCATCCTATTTAAACCCTGGGGTGGGCATAATTGTGTCCATTTTGGGGAGGAGATAGTTGAGACCACTCTAGAAGCTTCTCTTGGACTGTTTGCATTTTGTTCTAAGGGAGTTAGTGGTATTTAACAAGTCATTTATGGTATTACTCAATAGTGTTGCTCCATCAAGGGGTTAAACATGGCCTGATCCCCTCCCCTTTCCTAGGTGGTGAGCCAGAGGTGGCTCAGAACTTCCTGCCCTTAACCAGCCCACATTTGGCAGCCATCCCTACATGGACTGAAGAGGTATCAAAACCATCTGTAAGTGCTCACATTCCTTTTCCCACCCATTACTCTGTCCCAGGCGTTACTTTGCTGGGAAGAGTCACAGTTGCCTGTGAGAATGGTACTGCTTCCCTAACCCAGCCACCCCCCACTATTGGGTACTGTCCTTGCAGGAAAGATTTACAGATGTTTATGAGAATCATACTGTTCCTGTACCACACTTGAATCATTCAGCAGCATGGCTCCCTTCATATATTCCTCTTCCAGCAAAGGGTCCCTTTGTAATTTTCCCAGGGGCTACTGCTTTAACTCAAACTCCAGGAAGGTATAAGAAAAAAACTAAAACAGAAAGCTACAAACATATCTTTGTATTTGTGAACGTCAAAAAATTCCAATAGGGCAGAAGGATTGTAATCAGGGAAAACATTTGGAAACCTTCCTTCTTACAGTCAGAAGCAGTCCATCCCTCTTACTTTCAGTCATGGAGTTTCATGGAAAAAGGCCTGAGTCTTTTCTGAAATGCAAACCATATCAGAAATCTTAAAACATCATGAGCACAGAACACCTCTTGTACCAGCACATGAACTGTATCACACCCATGTGCCTTAAATGCCAGTGGCTCACTTAACCAATCCAAGTGCTGGGAAGTTTGCCATTCTAAGAGTAAATCAGTTAACAGATAGTGTTGTCATCCAGCCATTCCATATGTTGCAGCTAGACTTATAAATATGTCAGGGACAGTAGTAGGTTGGGGCTTAAATATGGCAGCATCCAGGCAGGCAGAAAGGAGAGAACTCTTGGAAATCATCAGACAGTTGCATGGAGAAGTTTGCCCCATATTCAGCAAGGAAACAATGAGCACAGACAGGGTTGCAAACAACAAGATGGTTCTAGGAAAAAGTCTATCAATCAGATCACCAGGTACTACCATTTCGTCAAGCAGTAGGACAGCATAGGCTGAATGGTTTTCTCTATCAAAGAGCTCTCATGGCTTAAACGTTGCCATGCATAGAGAGTCACATATATGAGAAAGTTGGAAGCTGCAAAATTTTGGAGCTTGTTGGGAGAATTGGGATTTAGGGGCCAATTATGACTACTGTTTATTCCTCCTCCTTCCAAAAAATATGCAGTGCCATGTTGGGTTTTGCCAGCTCAGGTTCTGAGGTGCTCAAGAACCTGGAGAAGCTTGTCTATCTAGGTGAACGCTCTTTCCTGCAAGGTAAGGGGAAGAGCCAGTTCCTCACAACACTGCTTAGTCAAAGTCTGTAGGGTAAAGAGATACAAGTCATCCATTCATTACTCCCCCTGGGAATGTTATGGGTGTGTAAGCAACTGGCCCTCCTGGTGGTCTGGTGATTTCAGGAAGTGCGGACCAGAAGCCAGGGTGTTCAATGTGTATAAAGGCCTTCATTTTCCAGTTGTTCCTGTAGGTATGGAATGGTCCAAAAGCATCACTTTTGGAAAAATTGAGATGGCTTAGGTGGGGGCAAACCAGAGGTGCCAACTTTGGTTTTTGCCGGTGGGTGCTTGCAGAGATTTAACGCCCCCCTCCCAAAATGGCACTACCAGATTTGAATCAACTTTAGTTAAAAGCACCCAGAAGCTCCACTGAAGCTCCCAAACTTTACAGATGCTGCAGAGCCGGGTTGAAGTAATACGCTGCTTCTTTCAGTACAGCCTTTTTTTTTTTTTAAATGTCTACAAGGAGCTGGCCATGCCTTGTGGGTGATGAGCACCCACTATTTTTTTCAGTGCGTGCTTGAGCCCTGAAGCACCCACAGAGGTAGGCACCTATGGGAAGGGCAGTATATATGTATTTATACATTGGAGACAATACATTAAAAGTACTTCAAATAAAGGCAGAATTTGAAGTGCTTTAAATGTACTTCTGTCCATAGCATAAATTTGTGTAGCTTGAACTTCTAGTAATGTAAATTTATTATACTTCAGCTGCTAGATTGAAGGCCTCTATATCAGTGACATTCAACCTATGGCTGGCAGACTGGATCCAGCCCCCAGAGTGACTGGATTGAGTCTGAGACACAGGATTATCATCAAGCAGCTCAGCCCAGAGCATCCACTTCCCTGGCCTGCACTGCCCCACTGATTCCCTACACAACCCTCCCTACTCTCTCTCTAGCTACCTCTCTCCCTCCCTTCCCTCTGACATTGGCAGCCATGTCTCTCCCCCTCTCCCCAACTGGAAGAGAGTGGTGGCCCACATGGGGTTGGGTCACAAACACCTATTCCCTGGTTCTAAAAGACTGAGCTTCATTGTGCCGCTTCATCAGATTTGTGCCCTTTATCTTGGGGATTAACATGTCATGGATTTAGCATCATGATATGTACACAATACCTTTTCCCTAAAAGGTAAAAAGGGGACTAACATGGGGTTAGTTTCTGCCCTTAGGCAGAGCTCTGCAGTAGGAGTCTTTTGTAAGATGCAGCACCTTGCAATAGCTCTTGAAAACAATGCAACTCAGAGACCCTGCTGTGATGCAATTTCTTCTTTGCTTCTGTCTTGCTGCAGAGTAGGAGAAAATTTGTTGCTGACTTATTACAGTAGTCAGTTATGACACCCCTGCACTAACTGAGCAGTGCTGGTCTATGTGCTGGGTTGAGAGAAATGGAGCAAAGTCATTCCCTGCTTTGCTTTTCTACTCCTTACTCACCTGTGCTGGGCTTGAATAAGTAGAAAGTAGTTGACCCAAACCCTGGATAAGTTGAAACATGAGTGTGAGGGGCCACTCTTTTTTCCCCTTAGTCTCCTAACCACCTCCTTCCCACATCTCTCTCTCCTATTTAAAGATATGTACTCCAAGACCATCCTGACGCTAGTCTCTTCTTTCCAAATGATATAAATGATATCACCCTGCTGGAGAGAAGGCAGGACATGTATGCCTTGATACAGATAGTTAACTGAAACCTATAATTTTAAATTTAATCAAACTTTCCATAAACATTTTTTGCTTCATGAATGTCTGTTAGATTAAAAATAAGCCTAAAAATAATTAAGATCAGAATGCCAAATTAGCCACTGCAGCTATTTATCTCTGGCACCAACATTATATTTAATTTATGATTAATTTATATTCCTAAATAAGACTTTGACAACATATTGTACCTCATGGAAAATTTGTATGTGTGGCATTTTCTATCCTTCTCAAACCTTTTCACCAAATAAATAAATTAATCTCCCATTGAATTGTAAAGGAGTTAGAAATGTCTCCTAGGAAGAGAACTGAGACTTTTCTATGGTAGGTGACAGTTCTGGACATTTCACTTGCGATGTTTTATTATGAGTGAGAAGTAGAAAGGTAAATCGAGAAATAAAGACTGCTTATCAGTGTCATTGGCTTGGAGTGAGAAATATTGTTATTCTTTTGGAAGAAACCACTCTGCATGTAATGTTTATTAAGAGACTTCCTCCCTAAGAAGGCTTCATATTCTACACAGCAACATCAAGGCCTATTCAAAGTGGAAATGTGGGCGCACCATAAATGGTAAGTGTATGTGTGAAGAAAGAGTCATTATTTAAAATTAACTTGTAATGTATAAAGCAAAAGTATAAATCCCTAAGTTCTTATATTTAGATGGATCATATTTCCTTGACAGTTGGCAAAGCCATATGCTGCACTCACTCACTCCTCCGAGAGCCCCAAACTCTCCCTTAGGTATTAAGATGTCAGCAAAAAAGCAGTTTCTTTCAACTGAAACCTAACCCCAGGGAGCAATGATACTGACACTCATAAAAATAGCTTGTCTGGGCTCCTGGTTCCTTAGAGATGTGTTCGCAAAGAAACTGCTGAACCCAAGATAGAACAGAGACTTTGACACAAAATCAACCCCCTGTTGGGTTCTTTTAATCCAGAATGCTCCCTTTTGAAGAGATCTTTTGACATTTCAGACACTAGAGGCATTTGGGCATTTTTGTTTACATCTCCGCCTGAACCCTAGTCCAAATGACTGTGGTTATCATGCTCTCGGGATACATAGCCCTCACAACTAAGGGATATGCAATGAAATTATTTAGATGGAATACAAACAAAAATATCTTCTTTAAATGGTCTGACCCAGTATAAAGCTTATTCTAATATAATACAGGGCGTAGTCTGTCTGTCCGTAACACTCTCGGAGCACTCTGATTGGTTACTGAAACAACCAATCAGAATGCTTCAAGAGTGTTACAGACAGGAGGTGGTGGCATGGCAGAGCACAGCCTCCAGGGAACAGGGCTGGGGAGTGAGGGGCAGAGCACCGCCATGACAATGGGGATGGAGGGCATGGAGTGGGGGGGGCAAGGCCAGCAGCCTCTTACTTATACCTTACTTATGGTTCTGTACCCAGGCAACTCCCCCCACACCCCAGCCTGCCCCTTGGAGGCAGCAGCAGCATGGAATCTGCTGGTGGAGGAGGATGGAGGGGACATCACGGCAAGCTTCCCCTCCACCCCTGCTTCAGGGGGAGGGGGAGTTAGAGTTAGGGTTAGCAAGCACACTTAGTAAGCTGGATGTCCTGGGTTCAAAGTCCCCACCCTCAAGATGATCTAGATCCAGGCCTATTTCATTTCCCAGTCTAGCACTCTAAGTACCACATCACAGGTCAGGCATTATCCAGCCTTGCCTCGAGTGCACCTTTTGAAGCTTAGCCCTTGACTTGGTCATTGGGAAAAAAGCGTTGAGGGCAGCACAGCAGGAATCTTTATAATCCACCAGGAAAAAGAACGCAGCTAGAACCCATATCACTCTCCCAGGCAGGTCTGCAGCTGCTTCACTGAGCCACTCACCCTATGACTTGGGCTTATCCTCTTTGGCCCAGATTTCTCTTGCAAGCCTCCCTTCTCATGGCTGACAAAAGGGATGGTTTAAAAAGCAAGCCAGAGAGGGAGTTGGGTAGGAACTGACCTGCACTGTGGTGGTTGAAGTGCTGTACTGGCAGGTCAGAAAGAACTTGGTTCAAAGCCCTTCTGAGTGAGAGGGGCATAAAATCCAAGGCCTCTGGCTTCCCATATCCATACCCTATCCACTCAGTTATTTGGGGGAAGTTACTCAGACTCATTTTGCTGCTGCTACTCTGAGGATGCATCTACATGACACATTTACTGTACAGTAAGACTAACTGCACAGTAAACGTCTCAGCATCTACATGTGCACCCATATAAGGGTGCATGAAGCTAATAAACTCCACAGCAGGGACATGAGCTATTCTGCTACAGAGTTCTTCACTGATGGATCAAGGTCCTCCTTCATACAGATCTCACCAAAGAGTTGGCAAATGAGCAGATGCTCCATAGTCTGCACTTCACCCCACTCATACATATTCATGTTATTAGAGTAGCCCCATTTGTTCATGTTTGTTTTTTGATCTTCCAATTTGTGTGTGCAGGTGATTCAGGCCATGTTGGCCAGTTTAGATCAGTCCCTCTAGGAAGTTCTTCCTGGGGTTCTAGATGCATTTCAGAGCACCTAATTGCACCTACTACCATAACCTCATAGAAATTCCTGAATCCGCTGTAAGGAAACTACTTCAGGAGTCAGCAACCATCTACCCATAGCATCATGAAGCTCCATGACTGTTTATTTGCTATGCCAAGAAGCAAGCTAAATTAGTGCATCAAATCATAAGAAGATAGGGCTGGAAGGGATCTCATGAGATCATCTAGTTCAGCTCACTCATCAAATCAAGGTCATCCCTAACTACATCATCCTAGTCAAGTGTCTGGCCAACCTGCCCTGTAAAATTGCTAGTGATAGACTTCACAATATCTCTAGGTAGCCTGTTTCAATGCTTAACCATCCTCATAGTGAGAATATTGTTCCTAATCTCCGATTTAAATGTCCTTATGGTTTGAGGCCACAGCTCCTAGTCCTGTCTCCTACAGCCACAGAACATAGTTTATTTCTATTCTCTTTACAGTCACCCTTCA
Source organism: Crocodylus siamensis (assembly GCF_052110815.1). NCBI lineage: Eukaryota > Metazoa > Chordata > Crocodylia > Crocodylidae > Crocodylus > Crocodylus siamensis. The sequence continues at coordinate 50,307,320 of NC_143402.1, forward strand.
GGTATTGAAAGACTGTTATCTAATGAAGGGTTTTGTGCTGCTCTGGCTAGATTGCTTTAGTTGCTGACCTAGCCTGAATACATGTAGCTGGGGCACCCATAAAGTACTGTGTGGAAACTTTTCCTTATTGGTTGCAATTGAGGAAAGCTGCTAATATGAGAATAGGAACACCAAAAGGGACCTTGTAGGTCACTTCAACTAGTCTCTTCTTACTGCAGGAACCTAGACTGTGAAATACTTTTCATTAGTTGGTCATATTCCTTCTTACAAATATTTTGGGGGGTTTTCCTTCTAGCTTTAATGGAAATCTAAAACCTTATTGTGCAAATAGTCAGCAACCACCTTCTGATTTCTGGTTTGAATTTAGTTGTGTCTAGTTTAGACCTCTTTGTTCTTGTGCCAATATTGCCTTTTAGCTTAAAAAGTTCTCTTTCAATGCTGTTTATCACTGATGTATTTATTGACAACTATCCTTCCTGTCCCTCTTTTATCCTTTATTCCTCTTTTGTTTCATACCATAGGTTCTCTGTTCCCCCAATCCCTTTTGTAGCCATTTTCCATACCTGTTCCACTTTAAATTCAGCTTTCTTGAATGTGGATGGTGTGGCAGAGCAGCAGGGCTGAGCATCATGGAGAGCCTTCCCCAGGAAACATTTTAAGGGGGAAGGCATGTGTCAAAGCACTCATGGTGCTCTGCCACTTTAAGAACTGGGCCAGGCAGCAGGCAGGTGCAGCCTAGTCCTGATGAGCGGCTGTCTTAAGACTCAGGCCAGCAAGGGTGGAGGCAGCAGTTGCTGCCTGGCTCTGAGGAAGGAACGTCTCCCAGTAGAGCTGCTGCTCTGGAGACAACACGGAGATAAGGGCAGGAGCTATGGGGTGGTTTGGAGGCTCCTGGTCCTAGGCATGACCTAAATCTGCACCCTGCCAGGACAGGGAGGCCTGGTGGTCTGCGGGGCAGAGCCAGCAAATGCCAGGTTTGAGGACCATCCTGGTGAAAGGCGGTTTGGGGTGCTTCAATAAACCCTGCCCCCACCATTTGATGGGTTACTAATAACACTAGAGGGAGTTAGGGCCAGGTATGACTATATGGGACACCTGAGCCTGATGGGATACAAGGCCTGAAGTGGGTAGTGGGGCCAGGCACACTCATGTGGGGCACCTGATCCTGTCTGGGGGTTCAAGACCCTGGTAAGAGGAAAATGGGGACCAGGCATGCCCATAGGTGGCACCTGAGCCCTTTAGGGTATAAGACCCTCGAGAGAGAAGGAGAGAGGTGGGCCAAGCATGCCAGCAAGGGGCACCTGAGCCTGTGGGGGTGTTCAGCCCTGGGCCCCAGAGAAGGGGGTGGAGTATGCAGTGGGGGCCCTGCAAGTAGGGGGCATGAGTTGAGGTCCCATTAACTTGGGGGACCGAATTTGGTCCAGGTAAGCCTTCAGGCACCTGAGGCCACAGGTGGGCCTGAGGCTGATTAGAGGGCAGCAGAGGAGAAGCTGTGGAGAAATAAGGGGGGAAAAGGAAGCCAGCACAGGTTTCTTGTGGGTAGGTCTTGCTTGACCAATCTCATTTCCTTTTATGACCAGGTGACCTATCACCTGGACAAGGGAGAAGAGATTGATGTCATATATCTTGACTTCAAAAAAGCCTTCGATCTGGTATCCCATGATCACCTCTTGGTGAAACTAGCCAATTGTGGACTTGGGTCCACCATGATCCACTGGCTGGAAAATTGGCTCCGTGGTTGGACCCAGAGGGTAGTAATAGATGGAAGTCACTCATCATGGTGTCCTGTGACCAGTGGGGTCCCCCAAGGCTCTGTCCTTGGATCCATATTGTTCAACATCTTCATTAATGATGTGGACATTGGAGTCAGAAGCAGACTGGCCAAGTTTGCCGATGACACCAAACTTTGGGGCAAAGCATCCACACCAGAAGATAGGTGGGTGATCCCGGCTGACATGGACAGGCTCAGCAAATGGGCAGACAAGAACGTGAATGGTGTTTAACATTGAAAAATGCAAGGTTCTCCACCGTGGGAAGAAAAACCTGCAGCTTCCTTATAGGCTCGGCAGTGCTACGCTGGCTAGTGCTACGGAAGAAAGAGACTTGGGGGTCATCATTGACCACAAGATGAACATGAGCCTGCAATGCGATGCTGCAGCTAGTAAAGCAACCAAAACACTGGCTTGCATCCATAGATGCTTCTTGAGCAAATTCCAGGACATCATTCTCCCCTTGTACTCGGCCTTGGTGACGCTGCAGCTGAAGTACTGCATCCAGTTTTGGGCTCCACAATTCAAAAAGGATGTGGAGAAGCTTGAGAGAGTCCAGAGAAGAGCCACGTGCATGATCAGAGGTGAGGAAAACAGACTTTACAATGACAGGCTGAAAGCCATGGGGCTCTTTAGCCTGGAAAAGCATAGGCTCAGGGGTGATCTGATGGCCACCTATAAGTTCATCAAGGGTGACCACCAGTATCTGGGGGAACATTTGTTCACCAGAGTGCCCCAAGGGATGATGAGGTCAAATGGTCACAAACTACTGCAAGACTGTTTCAGGCTGGACATAAGGGAGAATTTCTTTACTGTCCGAGCCCCCAAGGTCTGGAACAGCCTGGCATTGGAGGTGGTTGAAGCACCTACATTGAACACCTTCAAGAGCAAATTGGATGCTTATCTTGCTGGGATCCTATGACCCCAGCTGACTTCCTGCCTTTTGGGCGGGGGGCTGAACTCGATGATCTTCCGAGGTCCCTTCCAGCCCTAATGTCTATGAAATCTATGAAATCAGCAGCCCTGTATGGAGAGCAGCTGTGGGGAGCTATGAGACACTGTACAGACTCTGCCTCTATTTTGCAAACTGCCCAGCACTTGATTGGATGACGGTAGCAGGAGATGCCCAAAAGGCTATGCACTTGGTGGCTGGGGAGTGAAGGGAATGAAACCCGAGGCTGAGGGCAGGGTGAGTGTGGCCCCAGAGAAAAGGAGCCCAGCAAAGGCAGTATGAGAGAGACCATGTGAGGGATGTTGGAGTGTGAGAGGCCTCAGTGAGAGGAGGCGGTGTGAGTGTGGCTCGTAACAGGGCAAGTAGTGAGAGGCCTCATACTGTAATGAGTTGGGCCCGGCCTAAGGTTGGAGCTCTATACAATTGTTAGAAACATCTGTGATGCATGGGACACGTAAGGGGAGGCGGGAGTGTGTACTCAAGGCCCTAGACACCAGGGCCCAGAATGGGCAGCCTCCCACCTAATTAAGATCTTAATTCCTTAATAACAAGGCGTGGCAGTTGAGATGGGCAGGACGCGTGCCCAGAGGCAATGGGAGACCAGCACGGTGGCTGGCTGGGGATGATTTGCCACAAATGGCCATAATGGTAAATAATATTTCAGCTGAAATTTTACCAGGCAGGGCCTTGTACAATGGCATTACGGGCACATCTACATGTTGTCATATGGTGAAGTTGCCACAGCACCGTGCTTTAGTACTTCCTTTTGGAAGTCATCATAGTGCTGCAGTAACACAGAGGAGTGTTCCAGTACAGCGATGTAGCTGCCAGTCATGTGTAGACTCACGTGATTGCTATCCCACTATAGTGTGCTACGGTGATGTAGGGTGATGTGTAGATATGCTCTATACTGTTCTATCTCTCCTAGAAAGATCTCTACTTGATTCACTAAGAGGTCACTTTTGCCTTTTTTATACTTGCATCACACTTGTGGCACAGTCATTGTGTTATGAACTAATACTAAATCTAATGGATGAGTTCCCATCTTAAAGTAGAACTGATGATGAATCACCAGGTCAGTCACATAGCAGACGTTGATCAGATACCAAATTAGTTTTCATTACAATAAATATTTTGTAATCATTACAACCTAAACGCCTCTACTTTTATGTCTCATTTTGTCAGAATCCCAGCTTTTTCTTGCCTTTAGCTTGGAAAGTATGATTTACCACTTCTGGTAATTTAAAATTCACAGCCCTGCTACATGGTCAAATTAAGACTAGATAGAAACCAGCTATGGAGTTGTTACACATTTTCAAGCACCAACTTACAACTAGTTGGCTCTTTTTCTAGCCAGATAATCATTTTATCATGTGTTAATTACTTTGCATGTGTGGCTGGTCTAAATTTATCATGTGATTAACTAGATAATTGTGAGCTAATTACCTTGCACTGGTGGCCTGTCTTACTTTGTATGTGTGGCTGGTTTAAATTTATTGTGCAATGAACCAGTTAATTATGTAATATATGTAACGTGTAGTAGGCCCCAGTGTTTCCACATATGTAAGAGAAGAAGCTTGATACCTGTGTTGTCATGGTTACAAACATACATGTACAGACACTATAGGTGTCAGCTAACTGTGCATGTGAGATGTTGGGGGAAAGAGTTCATGGCCTTCTGCTCCAGAAATACAAGCTTATCCCACCTAACCTACAGGAGATTCTCCATGTTCAGCAGTATTCTGCCAAAGCATTTTCCAGTAGGTTTGCACCTACCCTGATCAGGCATGCACTGTGAAATGTTTGTAAAAAATTATGTTTTTCACATCAGACATTTCAATCTTGCCTGCCTTGTGGCAACTTGGAGACTAGTGAAGTTTGGATTACATGAGAGAGAAGAGAGAAAAAAATGAGCAGTTGTAGCGGCAGGGATTCTCTTTCAGACTCTTTAACACCTTGGGGTTTGTTTTTATTATCACCCATTGATTGCCAGGATTCAAAGCACAACCGACTAGATTCCAGCACCTTGCAGGAAGCTCACGGCAGAACGGTCATGCTCCGACTAGCTGTTCCTGAGAGTGCAGTTTGCATCGCCTTGATCTAAGGTCTCTGTAGGACACATTTACAGCCAGCAGCTGTGCTACAACCTCTAGAAACAGAAACCACTACACAGAGATTGGTTGTCTTGTAAGGCTCCTTCATTTACAAAGGGGGAAGGGTTTTAAGGGTACAGCTCCTGTTTACTCCAGGGATGAGGGATAGATTCTGCATATGGTGCATGGTGAGGGATTGGAGCACCCTTGGATGCAAATTTATGACCTGGGGAAGGACAGTTCCTCCCTAGGTTTTGGCATGCCTGCTGAGTTCTTAGGTTCAAACATTTGCACAGGGACCTGCAAATTGTAGCTCTGGCCTGATCCCACCTGCTATGATTTTCATGTGTGTTCTTCTAAGCATTGCACTCCTGCTGTCCATCAGCCACCTCCAGATGTGTGAGCCTCCCACTACGGTGGTCAATGCCATTTGAATGTGGACATTCATTTATTTTCCTAACAAGGATAATTGTTTCCTCATTTAGGAGCATGTTATCTATCTTGAAAGTAAAACCCCAGATATTCACATAAGATTTGTTGCAGTTTATCTCCCTGGACAGACACAAGAGTGTTGCTGAGCAACTCCTTGCATGTGATATGCCTGCTTTCATTCTGGGCATCTAAGTTTTATCTTCTGGTTGTATTTTTATTTCCAGAAACTAGAGAAATTTTATAATAAAAGTCATCTACTTCTATTCCCTTTAGAAGCCTAGATTACTAGTTGAGAAAATCTTCTAGACCTTTTGCAGCTCAGTACTACTACATGGGCAACATGTAATAGGGGTGTGCAAAGTGGGCCCTATTCAATTCAGGTTTGGATTCTGCCCGAATTGGGAACAGTGATTCAATTTGTTGATTTGTTTCCTGTCATGGTGGGTCACGGTGCAGGGAAGCAGCGCAGTGGCGAGCAAGCCTGCTGCGCTCTGCCACACAACTCAGCTCTGCAGGGAGCTGAGATCCATGCCAGGGGTCTCTTCACCACCACTGCCCACGTCGCGCAGCCCTATGTTGCTGGGGCAGTGCAGGGAGGGCAGCAGTGGCAAGGAGATCCTGGTGCGGATCTCTGCTCCCTGTGGAGTCAAGTCATGTGGCAGGGCAGTGCTGGTCCCTGCTGCGTGACCTGGCTCTGCAGGGAGCAGAGATCCATGATGGGGTCTCCTCACCACTGCTGTGTGCCCCATGCAGCCCTGGATCTCTGCTCCCTGTGGAACCAGCTTCTGCGGCAAGGACCAGCACTGTCATGCTGCACAACCTGGCTCTGCAGGGACCAGAGATCTGTGCTGGGGTCTCCTCGCTGCTGCTGCCCACCCCATGCAGCCCCACATTGCTGGGGCAGTGCAGGGTAGGCAGCGGGGATGAGGAGGCCCCCAGTATGGATCTCTGCTCCCTGTGGAGCTGTCTCGCATGGCAGGGCAGCAGTGTACAGCTGTTTCCCTGCAAGCCCGGCTTTGAAAACTCCAAAATTTTCCAACACATTTCTCAAACGTTTCAGATGCCTTGTTTTGCTTCAGAGATGTTTCTGAGCCTTCCATTTTGATTCAGATTCAGTGTTTTGGGTGCTGAAATGGCCCAAAATATTTCTGAAACTAAACTGCTGCTGAAATGTCATGCAGCCCTAGTACAGACCTCCTTTGGAAGTCTGTAAGACCTTCCTATTTTGGCAGGTATTCACCAAACAAAAGAAGCATGAGATGCTATTCAGGGGGTATGTTTTATCATGATATTCCAGTTTCCTTTTACCACATTTACTCATATCCAAGATGAGGGTTTTTTCCCCATTCAACAAAGAATCATAGGAAAGTAGGAGTTTCATCAAGTATCATTTTATGGTCAATGTGGGGAAAAAAGCCTCATGTTGGATTTGAGTATTGGCCTGGGGCAGGTGGCTTCTGTGCTTCTGATTCCAGGCCTGACCTGGGCCTGGGGCCAGAGCCAGAGCTGCCACCTGCCCTGAACAAGGGCTGAAGCTGAAGCTTTCGTTGACACTGCTGCCTGGAATCAGCAACTGTAGAGTTTGCAGCAACTGCCAGCAGTGCATGGAAAGCAATATGGGTTAGGGATCAAGTGGCAGTACAGGTCTGGGGGCAGGCAGCAGTGCAAATTCAGGGATTGGGCAGGGGGAAGAATCCATGGATCAGGCAACAGTGTGGGTCTGGGATGAGGCAGCCCAGGGCTGGGGCCAGGGCTACTGCTGCTGCTTGGCCAGAGTTTGGGCTGGAGCCACCATGTGCTCCATGCCCTGATCTGGAACCACAGCCACTGCCACCACCACTACTGAAGATAAGTGACAGCCGGGGTGGGGGTGAAGCTGAGGAGGGCAGGCAGGGGAGCAAGCGCTGGGAGGGGCAAATGGTGGAGGACAGGCAGCAAGGGTACAAGCAGTAGGGGGCAGGCACTGGGGGGCAGGCAAGTGATGAGATGGGTATAAAATTTAATTTTTATGGGGTCTTCTTAAATTCAAAGTTATCTTGGATTTGGGTAAATAAAGCAAGTTGTTTAGGTCCTCTTATCACTCACCCTAAATTCCATCTAAGTCCTGTTCAGACATCTCCAAGGTTATCTGGAATCTGCTCCTATGTCTTTTGAACTGATTCTCTGGTTCAGAAGTCAGCAGTCAATGGGCCCTGGGCTGGATCTAGCTTGCAAAGAGGGTAGATCTATCTTGGGAAGCCATAATCTAGTCTGGGTGGCACATAGGAACAGGCAGCACCAGTAGCATAACTAAGGGTGGGGGTGTGACTGGGGCAGCAGCTCCAGGTGCCCCCTTTGTATGTGTGTGTGTGGTGGGGGGGGGAATTGCACAAAAACAGCTGCTTTTGTGGCAGAAGTGGATGATCATACCACTGCGATTAGCACGACAGCAGCCTGCATAACGGTATCTGTAGTAGGATCAGCATAGGCAGCTTGAGCTCTTGCAGTGGGGGAAGGGGAAGAGAGTTACAGCCTGTAAGAAGGAGCCATGTCACAAGTTCTGGCCCAGGGCAGCAAAATGTCACAGGCTTTTTTGCTTAGCAAAAAAATTCCTCAGCTACAGTACACTGGGATAGAGAACTAGAGAAGGGCATGTGATGGAGAAAATGCTATGTAATGTATAAATGAAGGAAATAAATTTCCTAAAGAGGCATATTGATTTCTACTATCTGGTCCCTAATTTCACAGAAGCTGGGACTGCAGGGAAAGGTGGTGCTGTACTTCTACATGTCACTGCTGTGACAAATGTATGCCTGGACCAGGCTCTCAAATCTCATATTAGACATGACAGGATTTTAGCCTCAGCCTACTGCCATTAATTCTACCTCTAAAAGGCAACACCATTTCTTGGTATGTCTTTGGTAGAGAAAGGGGAGGCTGGGAAGTTAATAGAAGTAGTAAAAAGTAACAGTCAGAAGATTCACACTCCATTTTAGAACTACTAGTACTGTAACCAATATACCTCTCAGCTTTCTGTAAACATCAAAACTAAGATACAGCTTTAGTGCCCTCCCCTGCGCTGAAGTCATCCATCTCATCTTTAAGCATCCACCAAAACAACCTTATCTCTTAGCTATTGTCATGCTCTCTCTGCCTCATTTCCCCATCCTCCCAATCCTACTGTCGTCCTTTCCCCTCTCCCACTCCATCATCTCCCACTGCATTTCTCTCTTTTCATCCTCCCTCCTTCATCACCTCTTGCCTTCACCCACAGCTCTCCATCCCCCAGTGTCACCTCTTCACCATTTCTTTCCTATCATTTCCTCCTTATCTCGCATACTTTACTCCTTTATTACTGCCTCCTCATTCCTACAACTTTGCCATGATACTCCCCACACCAACCACTCTGCCATCTTCGGTGGGTAACTTAGTGCACTCGGAGTGCCGAGTAATGCCCCTTTCACCTGCACACACTGATGCTGGTGGTAGGGAATGCATTTATTTTACAGGCCTCTTATCTTTCCCTGTATCCTTGTGCCTAGTTAATTCATTCATTAAGTATATAGAAAGCTTATCCATTTAGCTCTTTCTCTGTCCCACCACTATAATACCTGAGTGCCTCTCAGACACTAGAGGTCTTGGTTCCAAAATGATATCTTTTATTAGACCAACTGGAAAATGGCAAGAAAATTGTCCTTTTCTGCAAGCTTTCAGGATCAAAGTCCCTTCATCAGGCTCTGGGAAAAGTGTAGATGGTACAGGATGGTAAAAAGTCCCCATAGATAGGTTTATTTTCTACCTGTGGGGACTTTTTACCATCTTGTACCATCTACACTTTTCCCAGAGCCTGATGATGGGACTTTGATCCCGAAAGCTTGCAGAAAAGCTTTCTTGCCATTTTCTAGTTGGTTTAATAATAGGTATCATTTTGGAACCAAGAGTTCTAGTTTTTTGTATGTCTTTTTGTCTTATACCAACATGGCTACCAAGTACACCTCTCAGACACTGGCTATGTTTTTCATAAGCAGGGAGCAAGTGAGTTGACTTCCTTATGGCCACACAAAGAGTCTCTGGTTCAGCTGAGAATTGGACCTTTTCTTGAGTCCCAGTCCTCATACTTGTGATATACAGCATTGTTAATTGCTCATCACATGCTACAAGGTTGCTTGTCTCCCCAGGTACCGTTTACTTTCAGTTTCAGTTCCTTCTTAGAACAATAAATTGACCATTCCTGATGTTTATTATGCTCTTTTCCCTGCACCATGAGCAACACAAGTGCCTTGGACCTTTCACATTGGTTATAACACAGGATAAGATTAACCCCAGAAGAGTTAATGAGTGGTTGTGAATTTGATTCACATGATTTAGGTAGTGTATCCTTAACTTTCCAAAGAAAGCTCTTCCAATAGAAAGCTCTATTCAAGAAGGACAGTGGGTTGCAACCTTGCTATTATGGGCCCTTTTGTCGCAGAACTCGCCAAAACAGGCTATGTTTGCAGAAATTATTGAACAATGCACATTTGTTTCCCCCCTACCCCATCAATGATTGCAGAATACTACTAATTTCAACAAAAAGCTCAGGAGAATGAGGAGTCAGTAACACAGTTTGTGGCTGGTTTAAGGAAGCTGTCAGGGCATGGCCATTTTTGGAGAAATGCTGAGTGATACCTCCTGAGATCAGTTTATTACAGGGTTGCACCGTGACCAAATCCTGGAGTTAGATTCAAAAAGGTTATGGAAGTAGTGGTTACTATGGAAACTGCTAAGGAGGGCTCCCTAGAATTTTGTATGGAGTGGAAGGTGCATTGCTTAAGTGAATGACACCTAGGAACACAGAAATGAAGGGACGCTTCATGTGGCTGTTGTACACAAAGTACACACACCAATAAAGATTGCTGGGCATGTTTTAGTCAGTCTCAGGAAACACTGTAAAAAAGGATATGTGCTTGTGGCCTGTTGCACAGTTCAACAGCCAGTAATATCTTGTAACCAGCCATCCAAGAAGACATCTCTTAGGGAGGATTCAGAAGGGGACATAAGTCCAGAATATATAATATAAAAGAAGACCAGAACTCAGGTGATCTTAACCCAGACCTGAGATTTGATATGCTATCAGAAGCATTGGTAAGAGATGGCATCTGCTCACACCTTTAATTGAAGGAGTTCTATAATAATGGAGCTAATCAACAATCTGTGCACTGTTTCCCTAATATTTGCATCGATGCATAACCAGACCCTGTCACAGGTACCGTTGAAGAAAATCTCCATAATTTTGAAGTCTAACACTGGAGAAAAGGCGGCCTCAAAGGGGCTACTTCAGATAACTGTTCAGCTTGTTGACCTCTTAGTCAACTTACCCATGTATGTGGTCGAAGGAAATTATCCACTGTTGTTTGGCAGTCCTTAGCTAGAGAAGCTGAGGGTGAAGATAAAATCAGTCAGGAAGGCACCTCAGGGCCTTCAATAAATACTGAAAAAACAATCCAAAGTTTTAAAAATAGAACTTGGGCTGATGTGCAAAGAGATTACTGACATTGAGAGATGTTTTTATGATTTTTTCATTGCAGTTAGCATGCAATATGATACCACGTGGAGAGGGAGCAATCCTTTTCCCTATCTTTCATGATAACACAGCAAAGCCAATTGCTTTTACTTCACAAACACTAACCATTGCTGAAAGTAAATATGTACAATTAGAGCAGGAGGCTCCTGGTATTATCTTTGGAGTGCATATGTTTCATACTTATCTATAGTGCAAACATTTTACTTTACTAATTGATCACTGCCCAGTACTTTCCATTTTGGGACCTTCACTAGTTGTGACTCATATGCAATGCTGGGACGTCTTGCTTTTAGCTTACTCCTATACTTGTTAAGTATTATAAAGGGATATCATTCAGCAATGCTGATGAATTGTCAAAACTGCCTTGTGCACATGGCCACAGTAAGGAAGAAACTGCAGGTGAAGTATCCTGTTTGAACCTGAAGAACTATTTATTTGTCATTTACATGCACATCAAGAAGGAAACTGCTAAGGAAAGTGTTCTATCTCTTGTGAAAGGTGTGATTCTACACAATACAGTATTGGACACCATTTTGTATAGGACTGCAAAACCCCTCAGCTGACCTCTCAGTGGACACTGGTGTTACATCAGTCAGAATTATCCTCTTGTGGAGGATAGGGGCAATCATACCAAAATCATTTGAAACATTTGTTTTGGAAGCTCTTCATGGTGGACCTTTTGGGAAGGCCTTGGCCCGTGTTTGGTGGCCAGGCATTGACTAAGACATTAAGAAGCAAGTAAAGTGTTGTACTGTGGGCATGTCTACATGTGTAATTAATGCTATATGGGTTTACTGTGCAGTAATTTACTGCGCAGGAAACCCACCCTGGACAAGTGTCTACATGCAGAGTCATTTGGGAGCAGATTTGCTCCTCATGGCACTGGCCTGGTCCTGGCCTCCTTTGGCCCTGCTCTGCTTCTTCTGCAGCAGCCAGGGGAAGCTGGAGGCTCTGGCCACAGTTGTCTGGGGCCAGTGGCACTCTTTAAAAGGTGCGCCATGCTCCCTGGCTACCTGCTTCTTTGGCCCAGACCAGTCTGCAGCATGCTAGCTTAGCCCTCTCAGACTCTGTCACCAGAGCTTGTGACCACTGAGTGATGGCTGCTCCACCCCCAGGTCCCAGCGGTGACAACCTGTACCCTGGGCTCTTGCTTGCCACTCTGCTTCCCATACTTCATTGCTGCAGTGACCACCACCTGGGCCAGGTCAGTCTCAGCTCTGTCTGCCCCACCATGTTGTATAGCTAAGCTCACCACTGGGTCTGAGGCCCCATGCCCCCGCACTGATGGTGACCAGCCCCGGGCCAGTCACCCAGACCTTGGCAGGGAATTCAATGATGTGCACATGGACGCTGATATCAGTACCATCCACAAGCCCCTGTGGCTTCAGCCCCACTGCCTGTGGGCCTACATGGCCAGGACTGGTGGCTGCGTGTTGTCCAGCACACCTGGGACAATGAGCAGTAGCAGGACTCATTTTGGATGACCTGGGCATCCTTCCAGGAGCTCCTCAACCAGCTCCACCCATACCTGGAGAGGCAGGCCACCACCATGCGACTGTCCCTCCCTGTGAAGACCTGGCTGGCTGTTGCCTTGCTCAAGTTGGTCATGCCCACCAGCCTGAGCTATGTTGGCCACCTCTTTGGTGTGGGCAAGGTGACCACTGGGGAGGCTGTCCTGGACATATATAGCACGCCCCAGGATGTACAGGGGCACACCGTGCTTTGGGTCCATGGTAGTGTTGATGGGGTTCCATCCTGGGATTTCCCCAGTGCACTGGGGTCCTGGGAAGGACCCACAATCCCATTACCTGCTCACCCAACAGCAACTGCCCCTACTACAACCTGCAGACTTTCATTCCATCATGCAGCAGGCCTTTGTTGACCACCAGGGTGCTTTCACCAACGTGAATGGCACCTGGGCTGCCAGTGCCCACAGTGCCTGTGTCTTCCAGAACTCTGCCTTGCCAGCCCTGGGGGACAGCGGGTGCTTTGCACCAGGGTTGCCAGACCTCCATCTAGGTGAGCTGGCGGTCTCACCCCTCTTCAGTGAATGCGGTACAGCTTTGCCCAGGGTCCTAGGGCATGAAGATCTGGTCCAGCAGCTGCATAAAGGGCCAGGTCCTGCAGGCAGCCCCTGACTGGTGGTTATGGTTGGTGATACAGTTTCACTGTGCCCACAGGGCCTTGACCTTTATGCTAAAGTGACATGCCAACTGGTTGTGCTCATGCTCCCGCATGCAGCCCGCTAGGCCCTCATAGCTGTGGATGTTCGAGCGCCTACCCCAGGCGAACTGGCTCTGGACCTTAGCCTCACCCCACAGTGCAATTAGTTTTGTAGTCTCATCCTGGGACCAGTTAGGCCCCCAGGGCATGGTGTGTGGTATAGGGGATGATGGCTTCAACACCACACATGTCAAGGGACATGACTCCTTCGACAACCCTCCGGGGCTTCAAGTGAGAGTCTGGGTCTTCTTGGCCTGGGCAGGTACCTGCAGCACACAGTGCAGGGGCATGGTGAGGAAGAGGCAGGCAGTGGGGCTGGGCTGGGGGCCAGTGCTGGAGTCTGGCCAGGCTGCTGCAGGACCCAGTGATCAGAGGCAGGCAGCAGGCAACACAGGCCTGGGAGTCACCACAACATTTTAAAGGGCAGGCTGGGGCAGGCAAAATGCCACCCCAGCCCTAGGGCTGGAGAAGGTTCAAGCCCCATGACCCTGGGGCTTGCCTGAGGGTAGCCCTCTAGTGGTGGGGCTGACTGGGAGCAAATTTGCTTCTGGTTGGTATCTACACATGCACTACTGCACAGTAACTATGGTACGGTTAATTTGCTGCCTCTATTTGGTAGCAAATTAACCATTCAGTAGACTAATCTACTGTGCAGTAAGTGCCTGCAAGTGTAGACAGTGATGCTTACTGTGCAGACAGTTGGTCTACTGCATGGTAAAGCATCCCATGTAGATGCACTCTGTGTATCATAAATTTAGCAAGATCCTGGCCCAGTTTGTCATCTGCACATTTGGCCATGGCTTCAAAATCCATGGACAAATATTCACATAGAGTATGTAGGGACATTGCAAGGCCATTTGTAGTAGCAGCTGATGCATACTCCAGTTTTACCATATGCATTATGCACCTTAACATCCTGGTTTGAATGAACCAGCTGAACATGATGTATAAACTCTCAAGTATATTTTATGATCTAAACGATCTACTTTATGTCTTCAATACAAACTGGACAACTTTTACTCATTTATTGTGTGGTAGTAGATTTGGTTGGGCTTCTGGCCTGCTTGACTAGGAAAACAGACAGAGACTAGAAGTGCTGATACTGCTTATTTCAGTTACATGTTCTGAGATAAGGAATCCTACATGCCTTGTTTAGTCGTAATATATTACCCTGTGCACAGATGTTTTATTTAATTAAACTGTCTGCATGTCTGTGTGTAATTTACTATTGTTGTGTTTCTCCAAGGTCATATTTTTTTCTCTTTCTCTGTCTTAAGTATAAATATGCTTGTAAAATTATAGAGTAGAAGGATTCCTTTAAAACAGACAAGTGGGTGATTCCCTTTGCTGTATGGAATTCTCCCTGTAATTACAGTATAGCCCTAAATTAAAAAAAAGCTGGCTCTGTCAGTTCTGATTCAACTACAACGCAAAGTTTAATTTCTTCCACAACTGGAGCATGCACCATGCCACCACACAGGAGTTATCTGCTACTTTTTTCTTGAGAAGACCTTTGTCCTTTTACATCCTGATGCTGCTTCACAGGTAGTTAAATCCCAGGGTCAGCAAATTCATTAATGCCATGTGCTCCACCATCACTCTTTCTAAGTAGGTAACTTGATCTGGGCTTGTTATTATACTGGTAGAGTAAAACGAGTAGGTGGGGAACTCATTACTTTTATGGACCTTTTTCATTTAAGGTACAACTTTGATAGTACTTCATGGAAGGGACATGCAGTTGTGATATATAGGAGAGTCTGAGGAAACTCCAGCTGGATATTTTATTCCTCCAATTGCACTTTCTCCAGTTACAACTTTTTATTGCTTTGATGCTTTGTTGAAAGAGGCTGAGGTGCCAGAAACTATTGACTTCTTCCTCTTGTGGTACAGAACAATACCATAGTACTCTTGCCATGTTATCCTGAGAGGGCATATAGCTCTGTGGTACACTGTGATTTATAAACTGTTTATTTAGTGAGTTTCTAGAGAGAATAGACTCAAGCTGATGTAGTAGGTTAGGTGCAACTTTCAGTCAGCCTGTCAAACGTTTATGTTTCTTTTTTATGTTAACATGTTTTGTGATGTATTGTTCATTAACTCTTGTGGAGGGTGCTGTTATAACATTGCATGTCTTCCTAGGTATCAGATTTATGTTCAGTTTTGGCCCCTGTTCAGAACAACCAAGTTTCCATCCCTGATTCATAGATTCATCCACGTTAGGGTCGGAAGGGACCTCAATAGATCATCGAGTCCAACCCCCTGCATAGACAGGAAAGAGTGCTGGGTTCAGATGACCCCAGTCAGATGCTCCTCCAACCTCCTCTTGAAGACCCCCAGGGTAGGGGAGAGCACCACCTCCCTTGGGAGCCCATTCCAGATTTTGGCCACTCTAACTGTGAAGAAGTTCCTCCTAATGTCCAGTCTAAATATGCTTTCTGCTAACTTATGGCCATTATATCTTGTGACCTCCAGGGGTGCCTTGGTGAATAGAGTCTCACCAATTCCCTTCTGCGCCCCATGATGAATTTATAGGTAGCCATAAGGTCGCATCTCAACCTTCTCTTGCGAAGGTTGAAGAGGTCCAGGTGCCCTAGTCTCTCCTCATAGGACGTGGCCTGCAAGCCTTTAACCATACAAGTAGCCCTTCTCTGGACCCTCTCCAGGTTATCCACATCCCTCTTGAAGTGTGGCACCCAAAACTGCACGCAGTATTCCAACTGCAGTCTGACCAGCGCCCAATAGAAGGGAACTATCACCTCCTTGGTTCTGTTTGTCATGCATCTGCTGATGTATGATAAAGTGCAGTTAGTTGTGTTATGGTTGTGTTATGCCCTCTTCCCCGTGCTAGTCTAACCTTCACCACTGTGGAATTACGAGACACGGCAATACCCTACCGACCTGAACTTCATTCCTACTTAAGCAGAAATATAGCAACTCTGGATCCATATCTCCTCCAGTTTACCACTGAGCAGATTCCCAAGAGATGAACAGGGTTCTCTATACTGTATTAGTATTTGCAGGTCATCACCAAAGATAAAGACTCAAAATTCACTTGCAGCCAAGAGGAGTAGCAGGTTCATAAGCTACATGCTGCAGTAGTAAAATAGTGTTTGTTCCAAAAGGTTTAATACTTATCGAAATTGATTATTTGTTTGCTTGGCTGATTTGGAGGAAGGGGGTTTGAACAAAAATGAAAATAAATGGAAAATTTCAAAGAAAAGATCTATTTCCCCTAAAATATTAGGCATGTCATTACTATATATATACATACCAATGGGCAGCCAAAAGCACAAGATTTATGGGGTCAGCAGGAGAACTAGCAAGTTGAAAAATAACTCTGTAACCTAGTGAAGAATATGGCTGGGCCATTAACAAAGGGCATAATTAAATACACAAAGAACCTGTACTGAGTCCAGAAGGTGATTTTTCCATTCATCACCAGCCCTGATTCACACCAGGTCATATGCTTCCAAGAGGTCAAACTTGGTGAATATGTGATCAGTTTTTAGTTTATTGAGCACCTATGGAAATGTATGGAAGTGTAATGGTTGTGGATTGTAAGTTGGTTCAGATCTTGATAATCTCCAAAAAGGAGAGGGCTCCCATCTTTCTTTCTGACAAACAGGAAAGGGGCCCCAGCAGAGGAGGTGGACTTTCTTATGAACCCCTAAGCCAGGTTTTCTTGGGTACTCTTGAGGATCTGTACAAATTCTGGCATAGATAAACCCCAGGTTGTAGATCAATGAGGCAATCATAATCTTAGTGTGGAGGAAGGACCTCCACATTCTTTTTCTTAAATACATCAGCATAACCCTGCTATTTTTTTTTACTTTTCATTCCATCCAGGAAGAGCACACACCAACTGCAGAAACTTCCTTAGCCTGATGAAGGGTTTTTGAACCCGAAAGCTTGCTTAATAATTGTTTTCCAACTATTTAAGTTGGTCTAATAAAAGATATCAGATTCACCCAAAGAACCTTGTTTACTATGTCCTTAGACCAACGTGGCTACAACCTACAACCCTGTCAGCATAACCTTGATATTTTTGGGGCAGGCTGGGGAGACTGAGCTGTCTGTGGGACAACAGAGGTCAGGATCCTTGCTTGGATTGTAGGTCAGGCGACCATTATAGATTTCCATCAGTGTTGCTGGCTGTAGCTAGAACCAAAGTGAACTTCCTGAGCTTTTCACTTGACCAGTGGGTCTTAGGGAGGGAGTCAAGTCAGGAAAACTCCAGAATCAAGGAATAATTCTGGGAGTAGATTGCACCAAAGCCTAGTGTCTCATAGTGCCTGTGGGTTTTTATGTCGAGAGCAATGATTTTGTACTCCATGGGACCAGACACAAGAGGGGAAATGTCTATGGTATCAATAGGCTCTGGCTTAGACCACCACTGTAATGGGATATGTAGAGTCCAGGCCCTGGTCTCATCATTGAAACTGCCTACTGTTGCAGAGGCCAGTAAGGCAGTTAGGACCATAAGCAGGTGAATTTGACCCAGGATCTAGAGGTGGACAGATATCTGTAACTGATGATCTCATGAGGTCTCTTCCAGCCCTGAACTTCTGTGAATCTGTGAACTGAGTCTGTGGATCAGGTCCACTGCAGGTTTCTGTTATGGGAAGGTTAAAGAGAGTTTGTGGTGACCCCAAGCCAACCCTCTTCACCAGGCCTGGCTTGTTTTCCTTTTCCCTTCTCTGGATGCAGCAGGCACAACTTTGTTTTGGGGCCTCCACCATGGAGACATAGGGTGAGTTGGTGGCATTGCTTCTGATCATCTGCGGTAAGGCAATGCATCCCCTGTTGATCTACATGGGTTCTGGAGTAGCAGCAGCAGGATGATAAACCAGAATAGTTAATAAGTACCATAGTTCCTCCCTCTGCTCCTGGAGACAATAATCAGTTCGACTGCCAAGTCCACAAAGATATTGAACTCTAACGATGGTTCCATTTATAACAGTTCATCTTTTAATTCTTCCCACAGCCCCCACTAGAATTTATAGAGCTGCGCTAGCTCATTCCAGTGGGTGCCTTCTGTGTAATGGCAGAGGGTCCTTGATGGAGTTTCAGATATCCAAGCCTTGGGGGGGAGGTGGAGAGGGTCATCAAAAAGTATGGAGAATTCTTGAAGGAATGCCTCCCAGTCCTGGAAGACAGGGCTGTCATGTTCCACTAGTGGTGAGGCCTAATTCAGGGCATCTTTTCTCAGCAGACTATGACAAGGCTCACCTTTGCCGGATCTCTGGAGTAGGTTTCAGGATGGGCTAGGATTAACTTAGTAGATTTGGATAAGAAATTCTCTGAAGTATTGCTGGTCTCCATCATACCTTTCAGGTAACAGGTCAGGGAGATGGGCCTGGAGTGCAGCAATCGCCTCCCACAATTATCGTACCTCCTTATACCAGCATTGGTGTTTCTTCTGGTGGTATACTGCCTGGGACTGGAAGGACTGGTTCTTGGCCTGCAACTGTTGCATTCAGGCAATGCCAAAATGGTTCAGTCAGTCTTGCTTAATCTGTGGGTCTCCCCAAGCAGTGGTATCCAAGGTCAGTGGGTCCAAAGGCACAAGCAGAGGATTGGGCTCCATGCTGGACCTTCTTAACTAAATATCATCTGGGCAAACTGCTGGGTGGTGGGTTGCTTCAAGGATCAAAGTAGTGATTGGAGTCAGGAGATGTGAACAGAATCCAGGGGCAAGCCTGGAAGCTAGGAGGTCAATTCAAGAACAGAGTGTAGGAAAAAGTTTGTGACCTTTGTTCCTTGTTACTCCAAGAGGTAACACAAACTGACAGAGAGCAGATTTAGGTTAGACATCAGGAAAAACTTCTTCACGGTAAGGGTGGCCAGAATTTGGAATGGGCTTCCAATTGTAGTGGTGCTCTCCCCTACCTTGGGGGTCTTGAAGAGAAGGCTGGATAGGCATCTGGCTGGGGTCATGTGAACCGAGCAAGCTTTCCTGCCCAGGCAGGGGGTCAGACTCAATGATTTGTTGAGGTCCCTTCTGACCCTAGCATCCATGCATTTATGAATTCCGCCTTCCTCCCCCCACCCCAGCCTGTTCCTCACCTCCTGACACCTCCATTTCCATTTTCACTGACTGGCTTTCTTGCTTGTATTGCTTATTCCTGGTTTTGAATGGGTAGCCAGGTTAGTACTTAAAATGTAATTAGTTAATCGTGGCGTGAGTGTAATATCTGCCAAGTCTCACATGACCTTTTCATAAATAAATTGAAGAAATATGGGTCAGAAAAAAACTGCTACCAAATGGATAGACAAGTGGCTCAATAGTCTCAAGCAAAAGGTAATTATAAATGGATTTGTATCAGAATGGTCAGAGGGTTTGAGTGGAGTCCCACAGAAATCTGTCCTTGGCCCTGTACTGTTCAATATGTTTATTAATGATGTGGATGCTGGAATAGAGAGCTTCTTGAGCAAATATGAAAATTACACAAAACTGTGAAGAATTGCAAACACTGGAAGTCAAGGACACAATTCAGAAGGATCTTGGCAGATTGGAAAACGACTATGGCCAACAGGATGAATTCCATGCTGACAAAAAAAAGGGGGGTCCACCTCAGGAAGAATAATTGCAAATACAAATACAAAATGGGTGACAACTAGGGCTGTGTGAGTTTTCAGATCCTGCTTTGGATCCAACCCGCTATGGATGCTTTGGAGTGGGTTGGGGGCATCCGAAGCGCTTCAGACCTGCTTCAGATGCTTCGGAGCTGCTTCAGCCATTTTGAGGCAATTAGAAGAGGGAGGGGAGTAGGGGAGGGAGGGGGAGCGGTGGGGGGTGGTAAGACTGATTTTTCCCTGGCTACCTTTCCAATGGCAGGTTCTATGGGGTGGGACTAAAAAAAAGTATAAAAGCCCCTGTTTCTAGCCCTTCTATGCCTTTTGCAGCTTGTTCCCTGTCAGCAGCTGTGTGAGAGAGGAATGCTGCGACTGAGACCTGCCTGCTGCTTTTTCATGTTATAAAGGAGTGGTTAGGATTTAGTTTAACTTAACCTGGTTTAGCTTAGCTATTCAATTCAATTATTAGTAGTATTACAATTCAGTTTATTTCTTTGAATTATCTTTTTGGGAACTTGTTTTGGAAACTTTGCAAAAAGACAGTTGTGTTTGCCCAGCCAGTGTTATCTATCACTGTGCAGGGAGGCACAGATTACTTGCTTGCATGCATGCACACACGCACGCATACACACATACACAGAGACCCAGAATATAGAAAAAAAATCATAGTGGAAGAAGACAGACAGATATTTACAGAAGAACAAGACACAGATAATATTTTGAGACACAGGAACACACACAAATAATTTCATTCACACCACAAGATAGACAATATAGTGAGAGCCAGAAAGACAACACACAATTTCATTCAGAACAGCAGAGACAATATAGTCAGCCAGAAAGAAGACACAAACATAATTTCATTCATTGCACAAGATAGACACAGATATTCACAGGAGAACAAGACAGACAGATATACACACACACAGACCTTTTGCAGCACATGAAAGATCAATATAAAGTGTGCTGGAAAGGGAGGTGCCAGGTGCAGGGAAGGGAGAGGGGGTAAGGAGAGAGCTAGAGCTGCAGGCCACCGAGACCCTTAGTGCTGGCGATGCCCTCCTCAGCCGGCAGATCCCCCTAGTGAGGGAACTGGAGAACCAAATGGAGAAGTTCCAGGGGATCGATGTTCCTGGCTGGGGCAGGCTGCTGTCATCAGACGTGCAGGCTCTGGTGTGGTGGCTGAAGGAGGGCATCGGGAGATGGCTGGAGGCATGGGATTGGGGCTATGGGGAAGGAGGAGGCCCTGGGTCCTGGGCATGACCACTAAAACTGCACCCTGTCAGGGTAGGGAGGCCTGGTGGGACTGCTGGCAGCGTGGCAGCACCGTAAATGCCAGGACCAACGATCCCCTGCTGAAAGGCGGGGAGGAGGCACCATAACCTCCAGCTAATGCATGAACGCACAAAGTCCTGGATGGGGAATGCCCAGACCTGTCACTCTGTCTTTGACAGGCCTGAGGCTTGCTGGTTGCAGTGCAGTTGTGAGGCTCCTGGTGAGCTCAGCTTAGCTGCCCGGGATGCCAGCTTTACGGCTGAAAACCCTTTTGTCAGGCTGAGGAAGTACCTGCAGTTGATCTTGGATGGAAGAAAGAGTAAAGAAGCCAGAGGCTGGCCTGGCCCGCAATGCAGACAAGAAAGCCAGTCAGTGAAAATGGAAATGGAGGTGTCGGGGGGGAGGGACAGGTTGGGGTGGGGTGGGGTGGGGGGAAGGGGATGTAGCAGCTCAGGTGAAAGTGCAGAAGTGCCTGGGGTGTCAGATGTCCGACAGGTCGCAGTGTGCCAGAACTCCACTGTGTATCTGGAGTCCATGAGTTTCTGTACCTACTACCTAGGAGGCTGATGAAGTGCAGTTCATAGGCCCAGCTCTGAAAAGTGGTTTCAATTGTAATTTGTTCCTTCTCAGGATCAGGCCTGAGAGACTAGAGGCAGAGTGTTTTTTTGGTGAGGAGTGTGCCCCCACAGGTAGTTGGGTTTTGTTGTCTTTGATAGATTCTGGTGTGCAGTTTGGGGGGGTACTGGAGATAGTTGGCAGGTTTTGTGTTTTGAGCTGTAGGAAGTTGGCTTCAGTTCTGGTGATGAGGTTAGGTGCTTGTTTGAATGTACAAACCACTTTTCAGAGCTGGGCCTATGAACAGCACTTCATCAGCCTCCTAGGTAGTAGGATCTTCTTGAAACTTGGCAGACTTTATGCTCTCAGCAGAGGCTACCATCCCTGCAAGTTTCGTTCAAATCATACAAAAAACAACAAAGTTGTAGATCTTCCATTGATTCCCCATTATACCCTTTGGAGCCGCTTTGGCCGGATCGAGGCAGAAACTCGGTCTGAAGCTCCAGATCGGATCATGGCCATCTGAAGCAGCTGGATCTGAAGCCGGATTGGATCGCTGCCAACTTGCACAGCCCTCGTGACAACTGGCTGGATGGTAACACTACAGAGAAGGATTTAAGAGCTTTTGTAGATCACAGGCTCAATATGAGTCTGCAGTATGACACAGGTACCAAAAAAAGTCTAATACAGTTTGGGGCTGTGTCAATAGAAGCATTAGGTGCAAGGCACAGGAGGTGATAGCACCTCTTCACTTGGTGCTGGTTAGGCCTCACTTAAAGTACTGTGTGCCGATTTTGGGTCCACATTAAAAAAAAGGATATGGAACAGCTATAGAGCAACCACAGGGCTTGGAAGGCAGTCCATATGAGAACAGGTTGAAAAAATAGGCACGTTCAGCTTGCAGAAAAGGTGATTCAGCAGAGATATGACAGCAGTCTTCAAATACTTGAAGGGCTGCTCTAAAGAAGAGGGAAAACAGCTTTTCTCAATTGCTGCAGGGAATAGGACACATAGCAATTGCTTGAGGCCTAAGCAGATTAAGCTTAGACTGGATATCAGGAAAACCTTTTTCACTCTTAGAACAGTGAGGCAGTGGAATAGATTGCCTAGGGAAGCTGTGAAATCTCCTTCACTGGCAGCTTTCAAGAATAAATTCAATAAGCACTGGTCAGGGTTGATCTAGGAATAGCCCTGCCTAGAGTGTTCTGTGGTAAGAAACATTTGCAAATTCAGGAGCCCCCAAGACACAGATCACTGGGAGATCATGAGAGGAGCTCTGCAGCCCAGAGAGGCTGGATACTGGAGAGGACCAGGTTCAGCAGCGGGAGAACTAAACAACCAATTTTGTTATGAAAAAAGATTAAAGGAGCTGGGATGAATTTATAGAAAGACTAGGATTACAGAAAAGGGAGTTCTTGCTCTCCAGTTAGGAGGTGTGATGTGGATCTCTAGGTTGCCAAAAAGAATGGAGGGTGTTTGGTTTTTCGTCTGCTTCTGGGCTTTGTTGATTGCCACATGGGGCTGGAAAGGAATTTTTCCCCCTCATGTATCAGAGGTTTTCTTCACCTCCTCCAGAAGCAAGGGTGGGGATTTTGACTGGGTTGTGTAGATACTCCTGCTGAGACTAAAACCTAGAGGCTTCTGGTTAGAGAGTGCTGCTCCTCTGCTCAGAGTCAGACTGATCACCACATTTGGGATCAGGAAGAAATTCTACCCCATGGTCAGAGAGACCCACACTGTGAGCGTTTTTACCTTTGTGTATTTTAATTATAGTTTCTTAGTTTCTAGGGTCAGAAGGGACCTGAGCAGATCATCGAGTCCGACCCCCTGCCATGGCAGGAAAGAGTACTGGGGTCAAATGACCCCAGCAAGGTGTATGTCTAGCCTCCTCTTAAAGCCCCCAGGGTAGGAGCCAGCTTCTCTTGGAAGTTGGTTCCAGAACCTAGCCGCCCGGACAGTGAAGTAGCGCCTCCTGATGTCTAGCCTAAATTTCCCCTCTGCCAGCCTGTGACCGTTATTCCTGGTCACTCCTGGCAGTGCTCAGGGGAACAGGGACTCCCCCAGTGCCTGCTGGTCCCCCATGCCTAGTTTGTAACAGGCCACTAGATCCCCCTCAGCCTTCTCTTGTGGAGGCTGAACAGGTTCAGGTCCCGTAGCCTGTCCTCGTAGGGCCTGCCCTGCTGCCCCCTGATCATGCGAGTGGCCCTCCTTTGGACCCTCTCCATGCTGTCGACATCCCTCTTGAAGTGCGGTGCCCAGAACTGGACGCAGTACTCCAGCTCCAGCCTAACCAGTGCTGCATAGAGGGGGAGGATCACCTCCTTGGACCTGCTTGAGATGCATCTGTGGATGCATGACAAGGTCCGGTTGGCCTTCCTGACTGCATCCCCACACTGCCGGCCCATGTTCATCTTGGAGTCAATGATGACTCCAAGATCCTTTTCTGCCTCTGCACTGACGAGAAAGGAGTTCCCCAGGCTGTAGGTATGGTGCTGGTTCTTTCTCCCCAGGTGCATCACTTTGCACTTGTCAGTGTTGAATCCCATCCTATTCTCATCCACCCACCCCTGTAACCTATCTAGGTCTGATTGCAGCCTATTCCTCCCTTCTAGCGTGCCCACATCCCCCCACATCTTAGTGTCATCAGCAAATCTGAACAAGGTGCTTTTTACCCCCTCGCCCAAGTCACTGATGAAGATGTTGAACAGTGTGGGCCCAAGGACTGAGCCCTGGGGGACCCCACTGCCCACATCCCTCCAGGTCAAAAATGACCCATCCATTACCACTCTCTGGGTATGGCCCTCCAGCCAGTTGGTGATCCATTCGACCGTGTAGGTGTTGACGCCACAGTCCCCCAGTTTTTTAATGAGAACGGGGTGAGAGACACTTACTCTTTCAGTGGCAGAACATTGACAGTGTCCTTGTCCTCCTGCTTTACCTGTGACAGGTTAGGGTGCTCTTGCTGTTTTGGGGCATTATACTTTGTAATTGTGAGACAGGGTTTTCTGGGTAGCTTTAGGAGTAGGTTAGAAAAGTATTTGTATGGAATGGTTTGAAAAGGGATGATCCTGCCTTGAATAGGTGGGCTAGATAGCCTCTGGTCCTTAACAGCTCTACTTTTCTGTGGTTCTAATGGAAATTTGATCTTGGGTAGAGAAACAGAGGATATTCCTACTGAAAGTGATTCCAGCAGGGAAAATGTGGGGACCACTGGATAATAGCTGTGGCACAAATATCTACCAGTTCTTACTACCAGTATGTGAAAACATCTCCCATTCTCAGAATGAAGACTCCTTGCTAACAGTATGACCATCACTAACACACAGACAAGAGTGAGATTTGGACTGGCTGCAGATGAGAAGGGAACCATAAATTGAGAGGTTTGTGATGTATCTAGTTTTTCACTTTAACTTTACCATTGTGCAGCAA
Source organism: Crocodylus siamensis (assembly GCF_052110815.1). Classification (NCBI taxonomy): domain Eukaryota; kingdom Metazoa; phylum Chordata; order Crocodylia; family Crocodylidae; genus Crocodylus; species Crocodylus siamensis. The sequence goes on from NC_143402.1 coordinate 50,332,166, forward strand.
GTAACTGCCCTTCTTTATAATCTGAGGACATGGGGGGATGGGAAATTCTCTTCCTATGGACAAGTAAGAAGGAAGGCAGCTGACTGATCTCCGTCTCAAGGAAGGATCTATTTTCAGCACATCTGAATCCTCTCTCCTCTCTGGAGAATGTCAGCGTTCCAGTGGCTTGCCCACACTGCATTGCTTCAAAGGACATTCTGTAGCCAGGTGCAGACTTCATTCTGCCTCTTCTCTTTTGACATTTGTTGTGAATTAACCCTGTTACAAATAGGCACCAGCCCTGGATAGATGGGAGCAAGACTGGAAGAAAGTAACTCTTTGGCAGGAACCACTTCATTTTTATCTTTTCATTTCAAGGTTTTGTTTAGGCTCTGACCAGAAGCATTTCTTACCTAGGCAGCATCCTCTGATTGCCTGGCTACCTATAATAAACCAGATTCTTACTTGGTGTCATTCTCCAGAAGTCAGGATAGAATCAGGATCAGGCATTTAAAACCTGTAGACCGTTCCTTGGCAAGCACTGCAGAAATGTGTTACTTGATTTGCTTTTTTTTAAAACCCCATAAGCCAAAGCATAAGCTTTTCAGCCTAACAGCTACTAAGGACATTCATTAAAGTAGGTACTGAGCTAGCCACTTACTTGGCCCCCAGTATTCTGTTCCATGGATCAAGGTCAAGGAGACTTTTGCAATGGGCAGCTAATAGGGCTAATATAGCTAGAGCTTGACTACTTCTCTAGCTAATGGCACATGTGACTAAAATTACATTTAGCTGCTTTTGTCATCTCAGCCCAAAAGACCATATACATATTCACATCTGGGTCAACCAGTGACAGCTTTTCATATGAGTCTAAAGTAGGTCTTGCACTCACATCTTTGGAGTTAGAGAACCATCTTAGCTACTTTGGCACTATACTGCCTATAACATAAGAACTTTATATGGAAACTGTCTGCAAATTTTCATTAGTTTTTTTGCTACTTTCCAAATAGGGCTATCACAAAGCTATATTGATAATAAAGTATAATAAATGACAACTGTGCTTATATTCTTGCCCATTTACAAGCACCAAGCAGTGATCTTCTAGTTTTCTCCTCTATGTTTTACTATTTGTGCACATACTGTCCTTTTATTTCTTTCTAAATCCTATGCATGCATTACCCAATTTTATAAATCTTTCCCCCAGCTGTAATGCAATGAGAATTCACACCAACTTGCTTGAGCTGTCATGGTTATGATCGCCATTCAGTTTTTTCCTCCCCCCCCCCGCCACTTTAAGCAGAATCGGCAATAAAACAAATCATGGAAAATTTTTAATTAACACAATATTTTGTTCCTGTCAAAATTATCTGATGATTTTTTTAAAATGTTTTATTCCCCTAAACACTGAAAAATTCTTGGTTTCGGCAGAAGTTTTTTCCAGTTTTCCAACAGAAACAAAATTAAAAGCAAACAGATAGTTATGAGCATTTTTGATTAAGCAGAATGAATACTTGACAAGCCCTTGCTATGATTGTTCAAGGTTATTTACTCCAGATGTATTAAGTAGAGTTTCCAGGCTAGATCTTATTTTGTTATTTTTTTACTAAGTTTCTAATTACTGGGTTCTTTTGTAACACCCCTGCTTGTATCTGCTGTTTTCTTCTATGTCCACAGTGCTAATGAAGATGCTAAATACCTCATAACGCTGTTCCTTGTAAACGTTTCACACTAACCACTGTCATTCCTAGTTTCCATATTGCTGCCATCAGTGTATCCCCTGTGAGAGAGCCGGTCAAATATGGACTAACTCTGGGCAGAATTAGACAAACCAATGGTAATACCAACACGGGCAAGGTAAAAGCATAGCTAGCTATCCATGACTCCTAGTAAAGATTGAGCAGGTTTCAAAGTGGTTAATGAGGCTGTGCCATGCCTGCAATTATTGTAGCAGCAATTCTTGCAAGTAATAAAAACAGAGAATCTCTGAATTTCTGGTTATTGTTCCTTTCTCCCTTGTGTATAGATTCTTTTTAATTTGCTAAAACCAAAACCAGATTAAAATTTTCCAACATCTTTCCATTCTTTTTCCTCAGCAAGATAAGGAGATCATTCTGTATTGTCTTAAAGGATAACTCTAAGATAGGTGAACTGCTGTGCACCCTTAGGGAACTCTTTAGAACTTTTTAGGGAACTTCAGCAGATCACAATAATAGTCTTGGACCCTTCCAAAAGGCAAGAATGGTACCTTGCAAAGTGTGTCCACCATCTTTGTTCACTGAAAAATAATAAAAGGTAGCTCATGGCTGTTAGCTCTTTAGGCAACATGATGATACAGCAGATTTAATGCAAGCAGCATGGAGACTCTGTTTAGGGGGAAGAAGTACTATCATGTTGTGCCAAGTCTGAAATGAGCTGGAGTGAGACTCTAGGTCACTGAGCAATAGAGGTGGCTTTGTAAATGAAGGACCTTTGTGCTAATAGTTTAAAGTTGCCCAACAATGTTCCATCTTGATGCTCCCCAGCTGCAGTATTAGTGCCTGTCCAAAGCATAGAATAGTCAAGATAGCTTCCCCTTAAATCCATTATGAGGCATAAGTCCACATATAAATGTATTGTTTTTACTATATTTATGTATTATGTTTATTACAGGGATGTAAAGTGATTGTAGTGACAGAGGATTGGAAAAGTCCTCCAGGGTTGACGAGTCTAGTCCCCTACTATCCCAAGCTACCATGTCATACAGTCACTTTCATTGTATGACATCCTTGATTAAGCTCTGTTTTAAAACTATTAGGTTTCTAACTCTAACTACTCATATTGGAAGTCTGTTTTACAGCCTCATTCCTTTGATGATTGCATGTGAAAAAGACCAGGCAGGTAGAGGGAAGGAACAGGGGCAATGTGTATGCAGAACAAGCAGTGAGAGTAGAAGGCGTCTAACACTCAAAGTAATCAGTTAGAAGAGAGGTTTAACTCATGTGAAAATGAACAAGAGGATGGGGAGGGATCTAATACGTATGCAGAGTAAAAGTGTTCCCATCACTACCACTTTCTGCTTACATGTATGTGTGAGACTTGATCAGAGGCAAGCTGACAAGAGCTACTGAATTTAGCCTCCTGGTTTATGAATCCTAATGAAGCTAAGGATTGAATACTATGAAAATCTAGGTAGTTCAGAGTAGCCCAGCAGCCTGCATGTAAGATATGTTTACATTGCAGTGGCAGGAAGTTCTAGCGTCGGTGCTCCTGGGCCCACTCCACTCACCTGCTCCCACACCCTATTCTATGCAGAGAGACCTCAGCAGTTTGCATAGGGCTTTGGAGTAGTCAAGCTGATCTCTGAGCTTCCAGCACAGGGAAGAAGCCACACGTGCATCACTGCTCAGACTGTGAGTTGAACTGTCCACTCAGGATGCCAAGTGATCCACATAATCATCTGCAAAGTAGGCAGTGCAGAGTGGGGAAGCTGTCATGGGATGCAGGGGCATGGCTTTAGTTACACAAGTAAGTAAAGCCCTGCTTTCTTTCTCCCTTCCCCACAGGCCCACTGAGATTCAGGAACCCTACTGACATTCATTATGAAGGAAATCCTCCTGATTCTCATTCCAGAGAACATCAAAGGTGCCGTCTTCCTCATGCCTGATGGCCAGTCCCAGGTCTATGCCTAAGAGCTGTTCAGAAGCTTTTGATGTCTCAATGTTTCCAGGAGTGGAAAGGGAAGTCTATTTTTAGGAGGGAAAGGCAGGACTATCTTCCTGTGAGACTTGTGCCTGTCCTGCAGGACCTGCTATTGGAGTAATATCTTTTTCTGTCAGAGGACTCCAGGAAATGGGTCAGAGATGCCATCAACTGCTGTGTGCACTAAGGTGCACACTCCTTTTCCACCGGCCACATGGTAAGCCCATAAGGGGGAACTCCAACTTGTCCTGATGCACACTGCCATCCTGGGAGCTGCTATCTCCTGGAGCATCCCCTCTGGTTCTGAGGGGAACAGTGTCAAGAGTTCCTACCATGATGGCTCTGGAGATGTGCAGGTCAGAGGGAGATAGCACAGGCAAAGTTAAAGTGGCTGTCTCTCTCTCAGGGTTGGATCCAAACAAGAACCCACAGCTGCCATCATCCAGTACAGCCATTAGACAGGTGGGCCACCTAGGAGTGACATTTCACTTCTAGGTGCCACACTAAGGCAGGAGAGGTTTGGGGAAAGAGGTTTGGGGAGGTTCTGGGAAAGCCTGGAAATGTGTCTGTCTAGTCAAAACTATTTATTGGCGCAAGCCTACACAGACAGTCTATGCACATAGCCCCCAGTCACACAACGCACATCTGGTGCATTTGTGAGAAAGCATGTAGTGCTGTTCACCTTCTCTTCAGGGTGCACTAGAAAGGTGAGGATCTGGGGAAAGTAGTTGCAGTAAACTGCACAGAGACAAAAAAGAGGTAGCCATAAGACTGAAACCCAGTCTGTCCTGTTGGCTCCCACCCAGCACAGTTCTTGCTGCAGGCCATTCAGTAGCCAACAGGACATGGGTATGGGGCCCCAGAAGCCATGGCAGAAGTCCAAGACAGGGAGCATCTTGCTCAACAGTCAATCAGGTTAGGAATTCCTGAGGAGCATGGATTGAGACACCATGGAAGCATCCTGAGTGGACCCAGGAAACTTGGATACCATGCTGGTGAACTCCAGCTGGGTGCTGCTAATCACCATCATGTTCATGGTTTAGGTGTGATGCCTGTTGATGAACATGTGGGGATCCTGAGACAGCTTGCAAATATTCATTTAGGTTCCATCCACAATGCCCAGGACTTGTGGTAGGCTGGAGATCTTGTGCAACTCTCATGTGGTATGTTGGGGACTGGTATAATCAGTCAGAAAGGTGATGAAATCTGGAGTACAAGGGATAATGGTGTCCAAAAGCTAAAACAGGTTCCCTGAAGCCATAGCCTGATTGAACCCATATTCTGGAAAGCCACCCTCTAACCCTATCAGCTACAGGCTGTGTTGACTCGATCAACCCTGGAAAAGGTGAAATTGGTGGAATGAGGATGTTCCAGGCTGCCCCTCAGTGGAGATTTCCATAGTGATTTTCTGCTGTGAGGCAGCAGCACTGTATGCAGAGATGGCCAGTTAGGCGCTTGAAGGTCTGGTGGGTCTGGTAGATGATGGCCTGGCCAGCTGGTGGGGATGTACCCAGCTCTACCTGGGTGGCACCAACAATGGGTAGTCCACCCAGGCTGCTGGACCAGGGGCTCCTCAGAATTGGACTGCTACCAAATGACCACAGCTCTATGGTTCTGATTCATGAAATTATCCATTCTCCAGTTTTGAAATAATGATCTGAACATCTGCAAGTAACCTGAGTGCACTGTGCCACTATAAACTGAGCACATGTTCATAGAATCATAGAAGTCGGGTCAGAAGGGACCTTATAGATCTTCAAGTCCAACCCCCTGCCTGGTCAGGAGAAAAAACCGGGCTCAAATGATCCCAGCTAGGTAGGCATCAAGCCTCTTCTTAAAGACCCCCAGGGTAGGAGCCAGCACCACTTCCCTTGGAAGTTGGTTCCAGATCCTAGCCTCCCTAACTGTGAAGTAGTTCTTACGGATGTCTAATCTAAACCTCCTCTCCAACAACTTATGGCCATTATTCCTTGTTATGCCAGGGGGCGCTCGGGGAAACAAGGTCTCCCCCAAACCCTTCTGGTCCCCCCCCTAGTAAATTTATAGATGGTCACCAGGTCCCCTCTCAGCCTTCTCTTCTGAAGGCTGAACAGGTTCAGGTCCCGCAGTCTCTCATTGTAGGTCCTGCAGTCTCTCATTGTAAAAGTATATGACAGGGTGAGAGGCAGCATGATCAATTCTGCAGTCTTGTTGCTTGAGTGGGGATACCTTTGGGGATGCTTCTTAATAGTATATATGAAATATCAGTAAGGATACAGACTTTTCACTGATGGGAGTCTTGTCACTATGATGAGGTTTAGAGTAAAAATGACCAATCTTTAAAGAGTAACAGTCTTCCCTTAATACAATGAAAACATTTAACTGTCCCCTGTTCTCAGAACTTATTTTGCAGTTTGGTTTGGAATTAGTTTCCTTAGGCTTTTAAAAAATATTTAAAAATAACTTTTTTGTTCTGGCATGTTTTCGAACTCAGTGAAACACAGATGCTGCCTCTCAAATGAATTTCTATTTTTATGGAACTAATAGTGGAGCTGCTAAATAATTAGATGGTACTAATAGTGGAGCTTATAATTAGATGGTACAGTATTTGGATGTGACATATATTGCTACGCTTATTAGGGCTGTGCAAATCTTCGGGTGGTGATTCGATTTGGAGGAGATTCGGCCCGATTTGGTGGCCGAATCTCCAAATCTGAATTGAATCAGGGGACCAGTTTAAAGGTCCAAATTGATTCAAAGCTCTCTGAATCTTTGGAAAAGATTCAGAGAGCTTTGACAATTTGGGCAGTTCTTGGTGGCTGCAGCAGGGAGCTGCAGCTGACTCCAAGCTGGTAAGTACTAGGGGCGGGGGAAGGGGAGGGGGAGGGGATAATGGGGCCCCCCTGACCTTCTCTGCTCCCCCAGCCCCCCTGAACCCTCGCTTCCTCAGCCCCCCCATGGCTGCTCCCACCCGCCCCAGCTCCTGGCCCTTTAAAGAAAAGCCCCGGTGCTTACCAGGTGTTGTGAGTTGTGGGGAGCGATCCCACTGCTCCACACTGCATGGGGGGCTCTGCACAAGACTCATGTCCCCCCCTGCTCCCTGGCACCCCCACGGGTGCCCTGCTTGGGCCAGCTTCGGCCTTCTAAGAAAAAAAAAAGCCAAGAAAAGCCCCAGAACTCACCACTCCTGCAGTGGCCTCGGGGCTTCGGGGAGCTTGTGCAGAGCCCTCTACATGGCACGGGGCAGCGGGGGGCAGTGGGGATTGACCCCCACAGGCAGGAGCAGTGAGTCTGGGGGTTTTCTGGTTTTTTTTTTTCTTAAAGGGTTAGAGATGGCTTGGGTGGGGCACCCATGGGAGGGCTGGGGGAGAAAGCGGGGTGTCAGGGGCCTCTTGCAGAGCCCCCCATGCCACATGGGACAGTAGGGGGCAGAAGGTATCACCCCCGCCCAGGAGCACTGGCTGAGTTGGAGCTTTTTTTTAAGAAGTGCTGGGAGCTGGGGTGGGCGTAGCAGTCATTGCCGGGCTAGGAGAGGGGTGGGCGGTGGGCCTGGCTGCCTGATTCAGAGATTCGGCTGAATTGATTCGGGACAGTGATTTGAATCACCAAATTGAATCGCTGTCCCCTGAATTGGCCAAATCTGAAGCAAATACTAGCTGTTTCACACAGGCCTAATGCCAGGGATCCAGGTATTCTGTTTCCCATAGAAAAATTAAGTAAACTGGGGATTTTACCTTTTACCAGAGGCACACGTGGATTTCTCATTTTATCAGAGAAACCTGTGGATTTTGCAATGAGCTCCCTGAAGGCTAGCAGAGTTCCCGCCTGCAGGGAGCTGGGAAGGAGCCGGAAGAAGGTGGTGAGACAGGGGGCACCACGTGCACCTACATGCACATGGCCCCAGGCAGCCTCCACAGCAGCTCCAGCAGGTAAGTGTGGGAGGGGGGAGAGGGGGATTGAGGCCCCTGTAGGGAGGGAGCTGGGCAGGGCTGGGGCTGCTGCCCAGCTGGGTGGTGCTTGGGGCCTAGGGCCACAATGTGTGACTGCAGGGCCCTAGCAGAGAGCTGTCTGGGGGAGGGAGAGGGCCAACTCCCTGCTGCCGCATGCACTCCCAGGGGGCATGGGGGACCCAGATCTGTACATGGGTCAGGCGCAGGCTGTGGGCTCAGCTCTCACCCTGCTTCCCTCCCTTGGGGCCTCCACAGCCTGGGAGGCATGAACCAGCTTGGCAGGGAACAGTTAGGCTGCACGGGGATCTCCTTGCCTCTGCGAGCTCTGCGCTGCCCCGGTGATGCACCTCCTGCATGTGCTGCTGCTTTGAAAGACTCAGCCCCGCATATGCAGGGGGCACATTGCCAGGGCAGCGTGGAGTTCGCAGTAGCAAGCAGTTTCTCTGCGTGGCTCCTCTGCTCCCTGCCAGGCCGGGTTGCACCAGCTGGGCTGCAGAGGCCCCTGGGAAGGAAAATGGGAGCAGGGAGCAGCAGGCCTGCATGAAGAAGCTGCTCGCTGCTGTGAGCTCTTCCATGCTTTCCTTCCCCCAGGCCTCCATGGTTAGAACATTCCCCAGGAAGTAGGAAATCTGAATCCTCGGCCTGGGCCTAGAATAGTACTGTTTACTCCTTTGACTGAGTGCTTGCAGTGCATGATATCTGTTGCAGAGAATGGGAAATACTGGAACTCTAATTCCTCCCTGTTGTGTTTGTGGTGATTTGCAGTTCCATAGTCATGATGATGAATTAAAACAAACCTGCAAGGATGTCAGTATGGTGCAGAACAGTACAGTGAAGGCATACCAACATTAGCCCTGCATCTGCTATTGCTGGAACTGGAAACAGTCTACATTAATACTCGGTAGAGTTTATCAGTCACATTTACACAGCGCTACTACTTCCAGTTCTAGAGGTAGTACCTCAAACCTAGTATTGGGTATCTGTGCTTGTTGCTTCCTTGTACCATTTAGATGTGTCCTAAATGACTTAAAGGTGCCAGTCAGGATTCTCTAAAGCATTCAGCATTGCTCTAATTGCTGCCATTTGACTGGGCATTTATTTTGAACACTGGGGCGCACGCAGGCAGCCTGAGGCCACTGCAGGCCCCTCTGTCCCTTTGAGCAGGCTGCAGCTAGCCACACCAGCCTGCCTGCATCCTTGTGTCACTGCCTGGCACCACAGTGCCATGTGGGGGCCAGGTGCACAACCTCCAGGTCCTGCCATCAGGGCCAGCTTCACCTGCCTGCAGCCCACCCCCAGCAGCCTGCCCAGAGCCTACAGGTGTAGTGGGGTACTGCCTCACTCCACATCTGTCAGTCCCACACCATGCCCCTGCACTGGACACTGCAAGCAGCTGCCCAGGCCTGGCAGCACAGGGACAGCAACATGTAGACCTGGAGAGCCATAGCAGGGGCCCCAATGGCTTCATCCTCACCAATGCCAATACCTGCCACCTGGGGCCCCAACTGGTCCATGGAGGTGACTGGAGCACTGCGGGGTGATGCAGAGGTGCAGCACTTGTTTGCATGGGGCAGAAGCTCCAACACCCACATGTATGAAGGGCTGTCAGGCTGGATGCAGGAGTGTGGGCACAACTGGTCAGTGGCAGTGGTGCATAAAGTTTAAGGCCTTGTGAGCACAGTGGGTTTCCATCACTAACCACAATCATTTATCAGACCGTGCCTGCAAGTCTATGCCCTTTATGTGGCAACTGATGGAGATGCTCATGCCCTGGGACCCAGGGCACAGCCATGCTATCTACAGCAGCACAGGTGACCTGCCTGAGCCCCCACCCTTGCCTGGCACCCATAGTGATATGTCACTCGGGGAGGGAAGCTTGGGCCTTCAGCAGTCCATCCTACTGAGCTCCCTGGCTGCAGCCTCCACCAGCAGCTCAGGGAACTCAGGCCAGTGCTTGCCCCAGCAGCTCCGCAGCCTCAGCCCCAGCTATGAGGCATGGCTGGCCATGTCATTGCCAGCTGCCAGCAGTGCCAGCTCCTCCCCAGTGGGGGTGGGGGTGGGGGTACCCTGCCTGGGTGCCTGCACACCATGTCCCACTATCCGAGGATACCACCCAGAGCTACATGCCATCACCCCCAGCTGGGAGCAATCTGAGTCATCACCCACGCCAGCCCCAGCCATATGGTAAGCTGGGGAGAAGCCTGGCCTGTCCTCCCCCTGGGAATGGAGTGCAGGAGGCAGGCTGCCTGTGGCCAGCACCCAGAAGCCTGCCTGGCTCAGGGGAGTGAGTGAGGGTGGGGGGCTCTGCCAATGGCCATTTGGGACCAGGCCTACCCAGCTGACTCCCTGTGCATGCCTGATCCCTGATCTGAGGCTGAGCAGCACATAGCCCCTGGTACAGAGTATCTTATCTCAGAAGTGTTGCAAACTCACACAAACAGATTTATTCTCATGTCTCTACAGGGCCTGCAGCTGCACATGAGGGAGAGGCCACACTTGGCAGGAAGAGTGCAGCCTCAGGGTTGCTGCTGCCTACAGCTGGGGCCCTGCAGGTGCACCAGCTCTGCCAGAGGAAGACCCTGGACAGGACCCTCTTCCTGGACCACCTGGTCATCGCATCAGAGGACCATTTGGTGGATCCAAGAGTCTGGTGGGTGGATGACGTGGCCCACCAGGATGCATGGGATTGGCATAAGGAGACACAGGTGCAGGATTGAGTGGACTGGGAGCTCTGGGCACAGCTCCTAGCCCTGGAGCATAAGTGGATTGAGGCCCTGTGGGAACAGACATGGATGACGACTGCTGGATGCTAGACAACATCTTGGCCCTGGCAGTTGCCTTTGGGCCATCCAATTCTCAGTCGCTGACCTGAGCTCTGGCAGCCACTTGCCACCCAGCAGCAGGCCCCGCCATGGGCCTGGGAGGAGGTTCTGCTTCACCTCCAGCAGCCAGGATCCCTTGGCCCAGCCCCTGCTTCAGGTCTGCTGCCACCCAGCCTGCCTGCCTGGGTCCAGGTCCACTGTTTGCCTTGGCTCCACATGGGTGCAGAGCTAGACCTGCCTGCAGTGGGGCTTAGACTACATGCTGGGTCTGTTGGCCCTGGGCACTGGCTGCTAGAGGGGGAGCTGCGTATGCTGAGGGACCACTGGCTGCCATCACTCCTGGGTGAGCCCTCCACCCACCAGACTCATCACGATGTACACACCTATGGGGGAGCAGCCAGAAGCCAGGGTGCTGGCTGCCTGTCCCCATGCTCTGCACCCTAAGCACCCCCACCTAATGGCAGGAACCAGTTCATTTTTATCTTTTCATGTCAAGGTTTTATTTAGACTCTGGCCATGAGCATTTCTTACCTAGGCAGCATCCTCTGATTGCCTGGCTACTTATAATAAGCCAGATTCTTACCCATGCACCCCACCCCAGGATTGCACACAAAGCACATTGTAAATAGTTTGCATGGGGAAGAAGGTATTTTATTGGTGTTGGGTGGGGTGGGTGATGGAGGGGCTCTGTTTGGTGGTGGTGTCTGTTTGATGTGAGTGAAATAAAAACTTGTTCTGAGATGTGTCTGCAGTGAGTGTAGTGCTGGGGTGGGTGGATGGGGGGGGTGAGGGTCCGTGGGCAGCAAGACAAGTGGGCTAGAGTGGGGAGTGCTGGAGGAGGTGGTCAGCCATTGCCTCCTGTGCCTGGTGCCATGGCCCCTGCTTGCAGGTGTACAGCTCTCCTGGGTCCTCAGTGAAGAGGGGCCGCTGCTCTTGTAGCTGCTGAAGGTGGTGCTGTCTCTGTGACGATAGCGTGGGGGAAGTTGTCCTTGGTGAACTCAAGGCAGGCAGTGAGGGTGCACCAGAGTCCCTTGAGGTGTCCAAAGGCACACTCCACCAGGGCACAGGTCCAGACAAAGCACTGATTAAAGTGAGCCTTGCAGGAGGTATAGTTGGCTGGTATAGGGCTGCATGAGCCAGGGCAGAAGCAGGCAGGTAGGGTCCCTGATGAAGAGGGGCAGGATCACCACAGCACCCAGCTGCAGGTCCAGCACCTCTGGCGTGAAGAGGCTGCTTTGCACCAGGGCTAGCAGGGAAGAGTTCCTGAAAATGCAGGTGTCATGGGCATTACCTGCCCAGCCAGCACTCACGTGCATGAAGGCCTTCTGGTGGTCCACGACAGCCTGGTACATCATGGAGTGAAAGCCCCTCCAGCTGTAGTAGGGCCAGTTGTCATGGGGTGGGCAGGTTGCAGTGATTTCGGTCCTGTCCAGGGCTCCAATGCACTGGGGGAACTCCAGGGTATGGAACCCCGACAATACTGCCAGGATGTCATGCATACGGAGCACCGTGTCCTCTAGCATGTCCTGGAGGGTGCTGCACGCCTCCAGGACAGCCTCTTCAGCAGTGGCCTTTCCCACACCAAGGAGGTAGCCCATGTGATTCAACAAGGACAAGTGCAAACTCCGGTACTTAGGATGGAATAATCCCTTGCACCAGTACAGGCTGGAGGCTGACTGACTGGGCAGCAGCTCTGCAGAAAAGGACCTGGGGATTACAGTGGACAGTAAGATGAATATGAGCCAGCAGTGTACCCTTGTTGCTCTGGAGGTAGAGCTTACCCCAGCAGCAGGCAGCTCCAATCTCCTGCCCCCTGGTGGCTGGCTGACTAGGAGCAGATTTGCTCCTGGTCAGGCTGCTTACATGAGCACTACTGCACTGTTACTGAGAGTAAATTTGCTACTTGCACTTGCAGGTAGCAAATTTATGCGCAATTAGCAAAGTTTACTGTACAGTAAGCATGTGCATATGTAGCGACACATGCTTACTGCACAGTAAACTGTGCTACTGCACAGTAAAGCGTCTTGTGTAGACATGCCCACAGGAGGGATTCTATTCTACATATTAGGCATGCAAAGGAACTTAGGCCCCTGAGCCCACTTTTCCACCTTGCTTGAGTCCCTAAAATGCATTAATATAGCTACTTTTGTAATAGCCACTCTCTCACTTGCAAGCCAGAGTCACAAAAAACTCAGGAAGGATGAGGAGAACTCATCCACCTTTTTATTAACACTTTTTCAGGGGCTCAAGTAAGGTGGACTAGTAACACACTTAGGTGCATAAGTCCACTTAGTCACCACTTACTCCTCAAAGTAGAAGGAGTTAAATTAACATCTCCAAGAAAAAAAAATGTCCTAATCACTTGGCTCTAAACACTACTGATGATAAGCCACTGTGAAGAAAGGTAAACAAGAGTAATTTTGACTGTGGGTGTAGGCAGGTAAACAATTGAAGATCTCAAATACTAGTCTTTTATGGATGATCTGCTGTAGCTATTTGGCGAAACTGTTCCACTCCAATGTTTCATTCATGTTTAAAGTTACAACATTTTAGCTTCACTGTGCTGAGGTAGGAGCAAATGGCAAAAAACTTCAATTCACTTGGCAAGCAAGGTTCTTTGAGTAGATTTGATATCTTTTATTAGACCAACTGAGTGGTTGGAAAAAAGTTCTTAGCAAGCTTTCGGACCCATTCACCCTTCTTCAGGCATAGGGAGTCTCTGATGTTCTGAGACTCCAAGAAATGAGAGAAGCTAAAAGTGTGGCAGGATATCAGTGAGAATGTAAATAGGTAGAAATTAGAAAGACAAAAGGCAAAGCAGAGAGGCAAAGCAGAGAAGGGAGGGGGAGGAGAGCAGTGGAAAAAAAGCCTAAACCCCTGTTCTCCAACCCTTCCCCTCTCTGCTTTACCTTTTGTTTTTTTAATTTCTACCTATTTACATTCACATTGATATCCTGCCACACTTTTAGCTTCTCTCATTTCTTGGAGTCTCAGAACAGCAGAGACTCTCTATGCTTGAAGAAGTGTGATTGTGCCCGGAAGCTCGCTAAGAACTTTTTTGCAACTACTCAGTTGGTCTAATAAAAGATACCACATCTACTCAAAGAACCTTTCCTGCCTGTTCCTTAGGTCAGCATGGCAACAACCAAAAATTCAGTTCACTTGCACACCAGAGTAATTTACAGGAGGACCATAGATTTGTGGGAGGAAATCTTAGGGTGTGGGTGTTTTTGTGGAGCAAGTATATTTTGGGGGATTCATGCCCCGTTGCATGAGTTATTTCAGAATCACGAAATCGTAGGACTGGAAAGTATTATTGTGGTCATCTTGTCCACCCGCTATGTGAATATAGAATGCAGTATTCCTATATTCCTATATTATTCCAGACAAACGTCTATCCAGCCTCTCCTTGAAAAATTTCAAAGAAGGATATTCCACAGCTTCCGTGGGCAGCTTGTTCCACTACTCCAGTAGCAAGGAAGTTTTTTTCCCCCTTAAGACTTAATCTAAATTTGCATTGCTGCTGTATAGCTTCATGTCCTGTCCTCTGTGGCAAAGGAAAACAACTGTCACTCAACAGGTGTTCTCCCTCTACTTGATGGCAACTTTTCAAATATTTGAAAACTGCTATCATATCCTCTCTTAATCTCCTTTCCTCCAAACTAAATATAGCTAGTTCCCTTCACCTTTCTACACACGGATTACATTCCAGTCTCTTTACCACCTTTGTTGCTTGCTTCTGGATTTTTTTGTTTTGTTTTTCCATATCTTTTTTACATTGCCAGGCCCATTATATGAACTTTACAGTATATTCCAGCTCAGCCTAACCAGCACTGAATAAAGGAGTACTATTACCTCCTATTTCTTACTAAATACAAATAAAATACACCCCCTGTTTTGGGACTGCAGAAGGTAGAATTTTTTTCCAGTCCAGAATTATTGCTGACTGTGTGATGTAGAGCAACTCCTCCTAGGAACATAGAATGCACAGAAAGTGTGCCATCAGGAACTTCTTATGTGGCAGACTATCTCCTGTGTTGCCACACTTCTTGGACACTCTGGGCTTGTTTACACGTGGCTCTTTTAAGTGGGATTAGCCTAAAAGTTGCCATTTTTAAGGCACGTTAAGGGCACATGTCCACATATGCATGTCCTTAATGCACCTTAAAAATGGTGATTTTAAGCTAATCCCACCTAAATTTGATATCTGCTTAAAGCAAGTATCAAATTTAAGCATGATTAGCTAAGTCAGATTAGCCCATGTGTAGACACTTAATGAGCTAATGTAACATAATTGTGTAATGTAACAATCGTGCCTAAATTTAATGAACTTTAATGCACATTAGCGCATCCACCTGTAGATGTGTTCCTTAAATCGCCATAGCAAAGGCGCATTAAGTTTAGGCATGTGTAACTATAGATGTAGACAAGCCCTCTATGTTTCTAGAAGGAATTATTTTGTCATGCAATGTCAGGCTCTGGAACCCTGTTAAAAACAGTAATAAGCCTATTATTCTTTACTGTGGGCACATTTACATGAGAAGTTTACTGCTCAGTAGACTAATCAGCTGCTCAGTAAACATCTCACTGTCTACACATGTGCTCTTGTTAGGCTGGAATCAACTCATTTACTCTGTAGCAAGATAGTACTTGTAAAAATAAGTACTATCCTGCTGTAGAGTAAAAAACGCTGCAGCAGCACATGGCTGGGGCACAAGGGTGCTTTAGTGTTGGCGTTGCCTGCTGGCTAGCTAGATGATCTCCTCAGGTCCCTTCTGACCCTAGAAACTATGAAGGTGGCTGGGTCAAAGTAGGACGCAAACATGCCAGTAGCTAGGATGCCGTGCAGCAACCACCACTGCAGGTCGCCAGCCTTCTTGGCGGTTGGTGGCTTATACAACGTGCGCCACACTGGGTGGGTTAGTGGGGAATCTGGCCACCCCAGGTGCTGTTGCCACAGTGTATCGGGGCGGCCTGCCAGCACTTGGGCATGGCAGACATGAACCACCCAAGCATATAGGCTTCTACATGACAGAAAAACAAAGGGGCAACCCGTGTCACTGTCAGGAGGCACAGGGAGCGTCAGCAGGGTGCCAGGGCCACCAACCAGCTCACCAGCCATGGCTGGGGTGACTGGTAATGCAGGAAAAACCTCACTTAGGACATCTGCAGCACAGGGGACCTGGCCTGCCCAGAGATGGTCATCCAGGGTGGCTGCTGCCTCCAATGGGAGGTCAGCTCGGATGTCACACAGGAGATGGCTTATGCTGTGGATGAAGCGCATGCCCAGCCAGATGGTCAAGGCCTCGGGCGAGAGCTAGGCCGACCGAGCGGGGTCAAGGAGATGGCTCAGGCAGAGGACATGCACCTGGATGAGAATGGCCATGAGACTGGCCGAGGCCAGCCTTGGCACGGGGCACCTCAGAGCTGGGCTGTGCACCAGGGGTTTCCTCAACAACTGCGGGAACTGCAGGTGACTGGCCTGGGGCTTAGTAGAAAGTGGTTTGCTAGGCTCATACCATGCCACGGTAGAAAGCTGGAAGCACCGCCTAGTTCAAAAGCGTGAGGTCCAACAGGAAGAGCTCCTGGTCAAAGCCGAGGGCCCCCACCCTCTGCAGAAACCAGCATGCCAGTTGTTGCCAAGGTAAGCGCTCCTTGCTGTACAGGAATCGTTGAAGGGCCTGCAGGCGGAAGGCGACCACCTTGCTTACAAGGTCAACCAAACTCTGCCCCCCCCCCCCCCAGCTACAGGTAGATGAAGGACAGCTCGTAGGAGCCAGTGGCTCTCATCCCAGAAAAAATTGACCAGGAGGCACTGGAGTCTTTTGAGTAGGTCCTGTGGTGGATTGAGTATGGTGCACTGGTGTCAAAAGGTCACCGCCGCTAGGCTGTTCATGATGAGGACACATCCATGGTAGGAGAGGCTGGGTAGGCGCCAGTGCAGGCGCCAGTGCAGGCGCCAGTGCCATCTTTGTAGGCTGGCCTCCACTCCTTCCTCAAGGCAATCCCAGTTGCGTGCCATGAAGGTCAATGTCCCTAGGCACACACCCAGGACTTTAAGGCCCTCACGGCACCAGGTGAGGCCCCCTGGCAAATCTGGGGCGGTCATGGTGATCCATGCACCAAGCAACAGGGTATCACTCTTGGCCCAGTTGATATGGGCTGAAGAGGTGCATTTGTAGGCTCGCTGGCAGTCTGTCAGGGCCTCCACATCTTCTTGGGTGTTAAGGAAGATGGTCACATCATCTGCATATGCTGCTAGCCAGAGCAGAGTGGCAATGGACAGGCCCAATTCTGGTGGCAAGGCCACACCACTCAGGCAGTGCCACAGTTCATACAGCAGTGGCTCAATGGCCAGGGCATAGAGCATGCCCGACAGGAGGCAGCCCTCACGGATGCCTCTGCATGCAGGGAATGGGGCACAGAACACCCCATTCAGGTGGTGCCTGGTGACATAAATGTGGTCGAGGTGGTGAGACCACCGGCACTCATCCTGGCCCAGGTGTACTGCCGCACATCGGTGTGCAGGGCTTGCCAGATGTCAGTGAGACCTGCAGTCTCCAAGATGGACTGCAGCTTGTGGGTGAGGGCAGGTGAGGCTCAGGCCCCATATGGTCGAGCAGGTTGTCAGTGGTACAATTAAAGGCTCCATCTACAAGAAGCAGGTCATCATTCTCACTAACATTATCAAAAGGGTGGCCAAGGTCTCAAAGAAAGTGACCCTCTCCTGGCCATCAGTCGGTGCATAAATGTTGATGAGTAGCAGGTGGTGTTGTGCTAGGGTGACGCGGGCAGTCGGCAGGCAGCCAGCAACAATCTCTCACACCACTGCTGTGTCATGCTGTAGTTGTGACGATAGGAGAGTTGCAACCCCAGCGCTAAGGTTGGTGCCATGACTCCAGAACAAGTGGCCTTGCCAGGCAGCGTGCCAAGCCAACTGGTTGAGCCTGTCAGAATGTGTCTCCTGGAAGAAGGCAACAGCCAGCCGCTTCTGGCACAGGAGCTCCAGCATGGCCTCCCATTTCATCGGATCTTGACAGCTGTTGATGTTAAAAGTACCAATGGTAGTGGCTGCCATAGGTGTGGGTATGGGAGAAGAAGAGTGAGGTAAGGTGTAGATAGAAGAGTGAGCCCCCGAGATCACAGCAAAATGCAGAGACAGATTGAAAAAGGCCTATCATGCCCTACTGTACTCCAGGGCCCCGCCAGCCCCACTCATCTCTCACCCACTGTACGAGCTTCTCTAGACAATAAGCCATCTGCCAAGTGCCTAGATCTTGTTGCATAAGTTTGACCACAGCTCTGGCAGCCTTGATAAAAACTTTAGGATTTGCACACCATTGGGTGATGCACCCTGCTATGTTCTTCTGTCCCTTAGTCTGTTTCAGAAAGGTCAGGAGCCCCCCACAGTTGGGACTGACCCAGGGGGATTCTACCAACATGGGCTGCACATTTCCAACAGATATACGGTCAGGCTGCACCCTAGTTGGGAGCTCAGCATCTACATCCTCAATATCTAAACCCATCAACCTCCTCTGATCGTCCAAGTCAAGGTCTGGCTCTCAAAGAGCAATCCCCACCTTCTTGCGGGGAGAGAGGTCATCCCACTCTTGAGGTCGCTTGTGACACTCAGAAAGCTGGATTTCCATATCACTAGCTTCCTCATCTAATTCAGTAGCCTGGGATGTGACCAAGAGGTCAGCAGACTCCTCTGCTGCCCCCTGGGTCAGATCTCCTGAAGAGAGACATTGTGCATAGCTCTTACTGCCACCCGCCTCTGGGAGCAGGGAGACAGGAGAGGGGTTAGTGACCCCTGCCTTCACCTCCCCCACCTCCAAGCTGCCCTCATTCCTTGTCAACAGGGTCATTGACATGACAGCCAGAGTGGGGCCAGGCTCTCCAGCAGCCCCCCCACCCTCCCCAGCATCAACTGAGGAAGGTCTCAGCAGGGATGGGGAGTCCTGAGTGGTCCCTTTTACTTCCTTCTCTTTGTTCTTCTTCTTTGCTCCACAATTCAAAAAGGATGTGGAGAAGTTTGAGAGAGTCCAGAGGAGAGCCACACGCATGATCAGAGGTCAGGAAAACAGATCTTATGATGATAGGCTGAGAGACATGGGACTCTTTAGCCTGGAAAAGCGCAGGCTCAGGGGTGATCTGATGGCCACCTATAAGTTTATCAGAGGTGACCACCAGGATCTGGGGGAACGTCTGTTCACCGGAGCGCCCCAAGGGATGACTAGGTCAAACGGTCACAAACTCCTGCAAGACCGCTTCAGGCTGGACATAAGGAAGAATTTCTTTACTGTCCGAGCCCCCAAGGTCTGGAACAGTCTGCCAGCGGAGGTGGTTCAAGCACCTACATTGAACACCTTCAAGAGTAGATTGGATGCTTATCTTGCTGGGATCCTATGACCCCAGCTGACTTCCTGCCCTTTGGTTGGGGGGCTGGACTCGATGATCTCTCGAGGTCCCTTCCAGCCCAGATGTCTATGAAATCTATGAAATTTGTGGTAGGTGGCACATCCTTCATAGAGGATGGGCCAGACTGCTTCTGGCCTGCCTCTGCAGGGCCATCCACCTCAGACAAGGCTGCAGTGGAAGGCAACTGGGAGGAGACCTGAGCCCCATCATCTGGCTGGGCTTTGGTGCCACCAACGCTGACCACCCCAGCCACCTCAATCGAGGTGGTCAGGGCAGGCAGGGGGGAAGTGGAGGCATCAGCCTCTCCACCTAGTGATGTCTCTGTACTGGTGGAGGTGGGCACTGCAGGTGGAATGGGTGGGGTGGAGGGTTGGGGCCTAGTCCCAGCCTCTCTGCTGAATGGTACTCTCACACCAGAGACTCCAACCCCCTCAGATGGAACAGAGGTAGAAGGAGGTTGGGAAAAAGCTCCTGGCCTCACTGGGTGGGCCCTGTGTCCCAGAAGTGGATGCGCCATCCGTCGGTGCTACTGTAGTTGCTGATGTTATGGCTGATCTCCCCCGCAGGCACTGGGCTGCTAGGTGGGAAGAGCTACCACACTGAAAACACATGGTCTCCCCAAAGGAAAAATAGATCACAAACCTCCACCTGTTGAACATGAGGCACAAGAACTGAAGGAGAGACTGTGGGCTCTCCCTGAGAAGCATAAAAACCTGCCTTTGAAAAGACAGGACATGCCTCAGTTTGGGGGTCTGACTCGCTATTGTCAGTCAGCGAAAGGGACTTGTAAGAACCCCATGGGCTCGAGTTCCTTGGCCAGCTCCTGATCGGTGACATGTGGGGGCACAGTGGAAATCACCACCCTCACTGCTGGAGTGTCTAAAGGCGTGACAAAATAATGCAAGCCCACAATGTCCAGGCCCTCTGTGCACACCCTGTTAACTAGGGTGGAGTCGCTCAGGTAAATCATTGGGATCACATTAACACGACCTGTGTAATGTATGTTACACTGTCCCAGGAGACTAGCAAGGGCATCTATACAGACCTTGACCCCGATGTAGGGAGGGGTGTGAACCCTCAAGTCATGGATAATGGGGAGCTTCTGAGAGGCACCTTCATGCCAGCTGCTGGGTGTAGGAGCAGCCATTCCTGCTAGGACAGGGTTAATTTCAAGCTATAACTGAGAAAAAGAAAACAAAAAAGTTTATACTAACTAAAAAGGTAAGTGTCTGGGAATGCGGCCACAAAACTCTAGATGGGAGTGGGAAATGGGTGGAGGAAAAAAAAACTGGTGGTGGGAAAGGGGGTTGAAACAGCAAAAAAAAAGGAAAACAAAGTGGGGGAAGAAGGAGTAATTAAGAGCACTCCTCAGAACGCAAGCTATTGGAAAAGATAACTCCCTACAACAAGCAACCAGAAAAGACAGAAAGGAAAAGAGACAGTAAGAAAGAAGTCTGTAAAGAAGCAACTTGCAGACAAAGAAACTGGAAGTACCGGGGGGGGGGGACAAAGAGGAGAGAAAAAGGAGAAAAAGTGCTGCAAAAATGCAAGAAAAGAATCAGAAAGTGAGATAAACAGAAGCTAGAGACCTTTAGACAGGTAGGAGTCAGAAAAGAAAAGAGATAGGAAGCCGGGGAGTCTTACGCTCAGGATTGCCCCACGCAGCTCCAAGCAAGCTTTGTCTGGTGAGTCCAAAATGGAAGGAAGGAAGAAAAGGGATCCCATGATAGCATGTGGTGATCCAACACCTGGATTAAAAACTTTAATTCTTAACACCAGAAGGGATTTACTGAGCATGTACTTAATCTGCATAGTGTACAATAAAGAAACATGAAGTCCCTTCTCCCAAAAGACTGGATGAATGGGGAGGGGAACAAGTACAGCTCCTCAATAGAATAGCAGGTGCAACCCCCTAGGAGTCCATACCATGGTACTGTTGCAGTTGATCACTGCATGTCATTAAACCTCATAAGGCAGGATTCACCTTACCCCCTTTACTCTGAAACATTTCAAGACTTGAGCTAAGACTTTTAAGACAAGATGGCTTTAGGACTGGGCCTACTTCTGGTTTCATGCCACCAATAGGTGACACCAAGCTGTGGGGAGTAGTAGATAAACTGGAGGGTTAAGGCTAAGATTTAGAGAGACCTCAACAAATTGGAGGATTGGACCAAAAGAAATCTCATGAGGTTCAATAAGAAGTGCAAAGTCCTGCACTGAGGACAGAACAATCCCATACACCAGTACAGGTTGGGGGCTGACTGGCTAAGCAGCAGCTCTGCAGAAAAGGACCTAAGGTTTACATTAGACAAGAAGTTGAATATCAGCCAACAGTGTGCCCTTGTTACCAAGAAGGCTAATGGCATAGTGGGCTGCATTGGTAGGAGGGTTGCCAGCAGGTCAAAGAAAGTGATTCTTTCCCTCTATTCAGCACTGGTGAGGCTACATCTGGAGTACTGTGTCCAGTTTTGGGGCCCCACTACAGAATGGATATGGACAAATTGGAGAGAGTCCAGAGGAGGGCAACAAACATGATGAGGGGGCTGGGGGACATAACTTATGAGGAAAGACTGAGGCAACTGGGCTTGTTTAGTCTACAGAAGAGAAGTTGGAGAGGAGATTTAATAACAGCCTTCAACTACCTGAAGTGGGGTTCAAAGGAGGATGGAGCTAGACTGTTCTCAGTGGTGGCAGATGACAGAAGAGGAGCGACAATCTCAAGTTGCAGCAAGGGAAGTTTAGGTTAGATATGAAGAAGAATTTTCTCATTGGAGCAGGTTGCAGACTCTCCATCTTTGGAGGTTTTTAAGATTTGTCTAGACAAAGCCTCAGCTTGGATGATCTAGTTGGGGATGGCCTTACTTTGAGTAGGGGTTGGACTAGATAACCTGAGGTCTCTTCCAACCCTAACTGGTTATGATTCTATGAACAGCCCAGCTCTTGGGCTCTCCCCCAGTAATAGGTCTTTAAATGTACAGTTTCCAACTGGCTTTTAGTAATAATAATATGCATGTTTATAGTACCTTTTATTCTCTTAATTCTCTTAATGCATTTCTACATAAACTGTGTGGCATCCGATGAAATAGACAAATATTAATCTTTCCATTTTATAGCTGGAAGAATTAAGGCACAGAGATATCAAGTGATCTACCTTAGGTCATACAGGGCACATCTACATATGCCTATTAACGGGCAGCAATATACTCCAGAGCTTATTGTGAATGAGTGTGTTGCTACCAGGTGTATGTCTGCATGTGTGCCCAGGATTGCAGCAGACTGAGTTGGGGTGGAGCAGCTCTGGCTAGCAGGGAACCTGGGTGGTTAGCCTGCTTGCCCCAGGGCTGCTTCCCCCAACTCAACCTGCTGTGTAGGAGCTGAGTGGGGAACAAAGGTGCTTCAGTGCTAGGCTAGCTATCAGGCAGCCCCCCACACTGAAGCACCCTCATGCCCCAGACAGACCAGGCAGCATCTATACATGTGCTGCTGCGTTTTTAAAATTAGTTTACTCCCGCCTAATAGGGATGCACATGTAGACACCAAGATGTTTAATGCACAACTAATTTGTCTAATGTGCAGTAAACATCTCATGTAGATGCACTCACAGTGAGTCAGTGGATAAGACAGTCACAAATCTGTAAGTCTTGGGTCTGAGTTCTTTAAGTGCCCTGACTAGTCCAGATTCCCTCCTTAATACCCTTGTCAAATTATTTATAGTAGATTTATTCACATAGTCGGTAGGACATCAAAAATTTCTAATTATATCTAGTCATGTCAAATGACAATTATGCCTTTAGTTCAGTTTGCCAAACAATGCTTAGCCAAAGAAAGGCTAGCCAAAATGCTTTGACCGAAGAAAGAGGAGGCATCTCAAGCATGTGCAGTGTAAAGCCTATAAGAGGGGCCCTGTGAGAAATCTGCCCTGTTTCCATAGAAAGCTCCTAGGTAAGTGTACAGGGGTGCTGGAGCTTGCAAAGAGGGGCAGGCCCCATGGCATTCCAAACATCCTGCTGCATTCCTGCTACCTTTAGCATTCATTTCCATGAGTAATTGTCTATGTCAGCTGGGATTTTAAATCTGGTTTTTAAGGAAGGAAGGCATTTTTAAGAAATCTGTATATTTTAAATCCATAATTAATTACGGAGTTTTGTGCAGCAATAAGGAGGGAATTGCCATTTCTATTTTACAGTATTGACCAGCTTCCAGGCTGCTCACCATCCATCTCATATCACACCAGGTAAGACCCTGATTTACTTAATTCCATGGAAAGTAAGAGAATCTCTAGTGTGGGACTGTGAAACAGCTGAACTGGCAGATTGACAGTTGAATTAATTATATTCCCTAATCTTTATTCCCACTGGTCCAAAGATTGTATATTGTGCTTGGGCTTTGCTGCAGATAGGAGGCATGGTCTCAGTGCCTTGTCTTGAAGCTACTGATCACTGATGCTACTAACTGGAGGTTAGTTTTTGATATGATAGTGCTGAAACTGGTTGGATCCTGCCATATGAGAGACTACTGAACAATTTTAACTTTTATCTATGGGACATACACATTATTATATTACTTTCTCTAGAATTTGTTATTAACATCTATGTTAGCTGTTATTGAAAAAACAGTTTTGATTGCAACGTATGAGCCATTTTGTAAAGGGTAATACAGTAAAACCTTGTTATGATTTTTGTTAGCATGTCCACTTAACTATCCATACTTCCCACATTAAAAAAAATATATTTACTAGGTGAACGCAGTAGGGAATACTCATATTGCTCAAATTTAGGCAATTTAGGCATCTACATGCATAGTTTGCCTTATAAAATGGCCTCACTTTCTAAGATCATGAACCTTTAGCAGTGAGAAATATATATTTATTTTTTAAGAACCTAATTTTGGTTTAGAAGTCAAAATTATATTATTTAAAACCTGGCCCCATGTTTAAACCCTTGTCCTTAGTTCTTGTTATGAATGACAAGTGAGGTGTAAGTAGGGTGGGATGGGTGGGTCATCAAACAGGACACTGATTTAGAAAAGAAAACCAACACTTGCCACCTCTTCCAGCATTATAGTGTTTGGTATTTGCTATTCCTCTTTCCTTCCCCCATCACTAAGTTGCTAAAATTGCTAGTTATGCCTCTGATGAATTCAGTGCCATAGCAAGGTGGGGGGAAAGGTGAGTGGGGTGACTGCCCTTGGGGCTGAAGCGAAGGGGCACCAACAGGTGCTGCCCAGCTGTGGCAGGGAGCAAGGCAGAGCTGTAAGTGGCTTGTTTGGGACTGTGCAGGGATGCGGGGAGGGCGGGTCCCACCTCTAGGTGCACTCCCAGGCAAGCATGGGGGGCGGTGCCCCCTGGGTCTGCATCCTTGGCACTACACTGGATGGATTATAGTCTATTACAAGTATACAAGGTACTGCGATAATATATTTAAAAACTGCATTAACCATGACTTCTATTTTGTATTCCTACTTAGCAATTCAAACAATTTAATAATTCACACTAGGCCTCTGGGCATCACTGTGACTTAGCAAGCATGTATACTATAACTTTAATGATTTTACTTTTAGAAAATCTTACTAAATTGACCTAAGGATAGCACATTTGATTTTCTCCATAATGTCACAACAGTGCTGTACAAATCTTCTTAATAAAAGGCTATAAAGAATAACATTGCCCCGCCAACCTTGCACCCTTTCACTGTAATTATATAAAGAAAAATGTTCAAAAGTGCCCAAAGCCTGGATTTTTAAAAGGTATTTATGAGTTGCTGTGCTCAGTATTTTAAGGCCTAAGTGACTTTTATCACTATTATCAAAAGTGATGTACGCAAGTAGGCCCCAAAGTTGAACTGATTTTCAGTAGACACCTTTGAAAAAGGGACTCACAGACTAAAACATCTCAAGGGAAGAAAATGTAAGAGGCTGCAGCCATGTGGTACAGAATATTGAATAATTATCAATATATCTTCTTTTCTCTCTATTAGAGGTCACTGCTGCCCTGATCTGAATAAACCATCACCATGTCTTCAGATGCTGAGATGGCAGCATTTGGAGTGGCTGCTCCCTACCTCCGAAAATCGGAAAAGGAGAGAATTGAGGCCCAGAATAGGCCTTTCGATGCCAAGTCAGCTGTCTTTGTGGTGCATGCTAAGGAATCCTTTGTGAAAGGCAGCGTCCAGAGCAGAGAAGGAGGGAAGGTCACAGTCAAGACTGAAAAGGGAGAGGTGAGTAAAAATAAGGAGTAAAGAATTCCAATGTGACCCTTCTCTGTGTTCTTGGCTGATATAAGCTGGTTTCTTGTTTCCTTGGCAGACTGTGACTGTTAAAGATGATCAAGTCTTCTCAATGAACCCTCCTAAATTTGATAAAATTGAGGACATGGCTATGATGACCCATCTCCATGAACCTGCTGTACTGTATAACCTCAAAGAGCGTTATGCAGCCTGGATGATCTATGTAAGTATAGACTGAAATTTTCCAAGGGTGGGTGCAATTACATTAAGCTGTGTGGAAGCCAATCAGATTATCTCTGTTTTGCAGACCTACTCAGGTCTTTTCTGCGTCACTATCAATCCCTACAAGTGGCTGCCAGTGTACAACCCAGAGGTGGTCTTGGCATACAGGGGGAAAAAGCGTCAAGAGGCCCCTCCCCACATCTTCTCCATCTCTGACAATGCCTATCAGGCCATGTTAACTGGTGAGTAGTTCAAGCTCTTTAAACAAACAACAATTTCTTAAGGGGAATCACACAGTCCCTTCCTGAAAATGTGGTTCCTATTTTTTTCAAAAACATTTCATGTGCAGTTGTGTACACATCACTGTGAGCTTTGTGTTCTTCACAGCTATTATCATTGCTAGTATAAAATACGCTTAGGATGAGACTCAGGATGGTCCATGACATGCTTAAAATGATGGAATTTAGTCACCAAAATAACTAAAAGCAGCTCATAATACCCCTGTTCCAGTGGCTGCAGAATCCATCAGGCACCTATATTAATTTCACAAATACACTAAAACCTTCAGGTTTCTCTCGTCATCTGGACAAGCATGGAAGCCTTGCATCTTAACAACTAGATGTCTACCTCCTGTCCCAGTTCCTGTGCAATCTAAAAATGAGTTTGAATAGAATTCAGAGATTGTGTAATGCCCATTAACAGCATTGGATCCTTCAAAAATGCATTTGTAACCCCTTTGTTTTTAAGAAGTGGTAAGAGGAAGAAAAGCAAGTGTGGTATTGCTTCTTAAATTTTGCATAGTAATCTTGAAAGTTAAAACACTCTGCCAGGAACTGGGAGACCATAGCTCTAGGTCAGTGGTACTCAGTCTACGGCCCATGGACTGAATGCAACCTGTTAAGGCCGTATGAATGGGCTGTCACCTTTACACCTCAGCCACTCATTCTTTTTTCCCTCCTACTGCTGAATGCAGTATTGCAGGGGGGCGAGGGGAGAAGGGATGGACGGAGTATGAATGGTGGTGGGTTCCACATCTCCTGGGCTCCACAGCTGTGCCAATGGGGTGTCTTGGGCCAGAGACTGTGAGTTCGTGAGCTCACAACACTCCTTGAAAGCTGAAGGGGTTTGGCAACACCTGCCTTGCCCTTTTCTTGTCCCTCAGCTGGTTTCCTATTTTAAGATTTGTCCTGCTTATTGAGCTTCACGTTTCTAAGCCTGTTTCAGAAGAAATGTAAGCCCATATCCCCTACTCTCTAGGAAGGTGCTTTAGCACTGGATGAGAGACTAAACTGGTGGGAAGGGGGCATTTCTCAGCAGTCCTGTTGAATCTAGTCCACTGTACTGAAATAAATGAAAGCTTCAGAGGGGCAGAAGGATTGCAAATGCAAAGGAGGCTGACTCCAGATTAGTGTTCAGGGCACTTAGCTGAAGGGAGAGGGCACAGTGGAAATAATGGCTGCATCCAGATGAACAGGGGCATGAGCTTGCAGCAGCACAAATAGTAGTGACACAAATTTGTGCTGCTACTTTATGCCTCAGCGCCCAACCCCACACTTGTGCTGTGTTGTGGCACAAAATGGCCTGCTGTTGACAAACTGCCCTTGCCCAGCCCCCTCAGCTCCCTGTGTGCTGGAGCAGCCGGGATACAAATGGAGTGTAGAGATGCTCTGGCTGGCATCTAGAGAATCTCACTAGAGGACCAAGCCTCTGTTTGTTCAGGCACACACTATTGTAGCATGTTCTGTTCTGTGTTTTTTCCTGGTGTTTTTTTTTGCTATTAGGAAATCCTGGTAGCAAATTTTGCCCCTGCATTATAAATTTGCTGTGGGGGGCACGTTTTAATGTTCCACATGTGCAGTTTGTGGTGCCACATTCACCTGTTCTCAGTCTTTTATTTTTAAAATTACCCCTTAATAAATTTTGAGTTTTGCAAAAGTAAAAATAATATATATTCCCATTGTCAAATAAAATGTTGTAACCATATTCCTTATTTTATTCCAAGAAAACTCAGTGGGCACATCTACATGAGACACTATGTCACCGTAAGCAGTGAGCTATGGCAATGTAGCTCATTGTTACAGTGACATAGCTTCAGCAGACACTAATCATGATGCTGCCACTACTGTGCAGTAGCAATGAGTTAATGTGCAGTAGCTTATTGCTACTTCACAGTAGGGTTGGAAATCACCTGTGTGCTACCAGGACTTCGCAGTACTGGTGGGTACTACAAAGTCATTTAGTATTTGTTAAAACAAGTACTACGTGACTGTACAGTATTAACTGTGCAGTGGGGACCAACATAGAGCTAACTTTAAAATAAATCATAGAGTCATATATGTTTTACTATGTTTAGAACAATATTGAATTATATGGAAAAAGTGAAAATGGGAGTCTAGAAAGGTGCAGTACAAAATTAAATTTATTTTAAGATGCACAGTTTATCTATTTATTTATTAGATGCGTATGTCACCCTTCCTAACAAAGGCAGCTCACAAAAAGGGACAGAAACAACATATAAAAGCAAATGGAAATAAGTATGAAAACAAAGGCTTCTTAAAAAATATCCCAGCATAGCCTGTCTTGCTAAATGCCTGTCTAAATAGGAAGGTCTTGCAGCAGTTCCAGAAAATGTCCAGGCTCTGGCTCTGGTAGTCCTGAAGTGAGAGGCTGTTCCAAAGCTCGTGGTGATTACTGAGAATGACCTCCCACATGTTTTGATTGTTAAAGACAAATGTGATATATACACATCTAGTTAAATGGCTTGTGTAATGCCTATAGACTGAAATTAGCTAAAATATGAAGGCGCTTGGTAAAAATAACAAAAAGCTATCCTTTTATTTTTTCCAAAAGCTCATGGTTTTTGTCATCCAACAGTAGACACATTTGCAGGTTATAGAGACTGCTGAATTTATAGCAAGGTCTCACTGAAGTGCAGTCAGAGAGAGCATGGGGCAACACACTTCCCTTCAACTCTTCTCCCTGACATTAATGGACCCCTGGTCTCTTCCACCAGCTGTCACAGGAATTCTTATCTTTCTTTCTTCCTACCACTCAACAGTCAGCTCCTATGGCAGCAGAAGCAACTTCAAAATAATTATTGCTTAATGCAGTGTAGTTCCTGAAAATCTGTGCAAACTATTGGAACAGAATTGATGTGCCACTGTGCAGAAAGAAATGCAAGATGTGTGAAGGGAGTGGACTGAGTACAAGAGAAAGCCTGACCCTTTCACCTTGAGAGTGGAGTATCCACTTTCAAGAGAGACCTGGGTTCTCTTCCTTGCATCTATAAGCGTTTATGCATTTCCTGTGAAATAGCTATTGGATGAAAACAAAAAATAATCTTGTTAGCAGAATACTTCAAACACTAGGCAAGAGAGTCATACTCCCTGTTGCATTCGTTTGCAACATAATTCCTGAATGCCTTTCTGCACTGTGGCCCAACTTTAGCAGGAAGAATGTAGAGTGGCACTCTCCACTCTGCATAGTGTCAGACACTCTGGTATGAACCATAGGTTTGATTCTTAAGCAGACCTTCAATTCAGACTGCCCACTTCCCAGATAAGTGTAATCAGCATTAGCTTATATAGAAAAGTAGTGTCAGCTGAGAAGTGTTTTGGAAGATCTTTCTGAAGCCTCTGCTGGCTACACATTGCCCTGGAGCCCTCTGCTTCAGGGCTCTCCTCATCGCGGCAAATCCCCGGAGCTCTGCTTCTTCTCCAGGTTTCCCATCTTCTTACCAGTTGGCACAGTCTTCTCAGGACCTGCTGTCCTGGGTTCTCCAGGATTGCCAGTCAGGCTTCTTTCCTTTCTCTTCTTCCTTCTCTCCCACTCTCTCTCTCATGATGCTTCCTCCAGTGCCTGGAGGCAAATGTGTGTTCACTCGCCACCTGATTTATACTGGCCATGGTGGTTATACTGGTTATACTCTAACCCCTCTCACCGGTGGTTGATTCCCTCCACTAGTGCACAATGCCCTCTATGGCTACCCACTCCCATGGCAAAACCTAGTAATGGGGCTCCTGTCTGAGCCCCTGTTACAGGGAGGACAGAGCAAGTGCTTCAGGGACATCCTCAAGGCCAACTTAAAAATATGCAACAACAATGTCAACTCATGAGAGACTGTCACCCAGGACTGCCTCAAATGGAGGAAGAATCTGCTGCAGGGATCTCAGTACAGTAAAATCCATGATATGTGGCATGAGTAGAGGATGGGGGGGTGCCGATAACATAAAAATACTGGTTACCTGAGAGCACAGGGTTTCCACTTGGATGCAGAGCGGGGGTGGGGGGGCTGGCAGTGGCCATACATGGAGTGGGGGGGTGGGGAGGGGGTGGTGGCAGCCACGTGCAGAGCAGCAACAAAACAGTGTGGTGTGGTGGGTGGTGGCAACAGTAGCTGCATGAGAGCTTCCCCCCCCCCCACTCCTCCCTGCACCCCACAGCATCTGGCCAGCTGGCCAAAAATTCCAGTTACTAGAGTGTGCAGGTTAGTAAAATCCCAGATAACAGGGATTTTACTGTATTCTGAAACCTCCTCACATCAACAGCAGATCTACATACTCTGTACTTGAACCTGAAACTGATCCAAAATTTGATCTAAACCATTTCACTTGATGAGGTTTGTGTAAAATTGAATTTTTAAGGAAAAAATGGAAAGAAAATTGAAAGAAATTTTTTTTGTAAAAAGATCTGAAGTCCGTGTTTCCTGTGGTGATTCTATCAATTTGTGTGACCTTAACTCTGCTAATTATTACTAAGAAAGCTATATAATAAAAAATGACCAACCTAACTAGGTAGTAGGGGTGTGCGAAGTGGGCCCTAATCGATTCGGATTTGGCCCAAATCAGGGACAGTGATTCAATTCATTGATTTGGATCGCTGTCCCTGATTCAATTCAGCCGAATCTGAAGATTCGATGCTGATTCAGAGAATCAGACGTTTGGACATAGACACAGCTTTAAAAGTTTTTTCTACATACATTGAGGTACCAGCATGGCTTGTGAATGCTGTGATGCTGGGGCAGATGAAGCGTCCCACAGGAGTGCGGGGGGGACCTCCACGTGCTCAGTGGCAAACCCAGAAGTAGACCAGAAGTACTTCCAAACTGCTTCTGGGTCTGCTGGGGAGCACGCAGGCCCCCCTCCCCATGACTGTGGCTCAGCAATCGGCTGCAGGAGGACCCTGGATGCCCATCCCCCAGACCCAGGAGGCACCAGTCACCAACTGAGTGGGGTAGGGGGGGTGCACTTCCTGGAAGACCTGGAAGTGGATCAGAAGTGCTTATGGTCCACTTCTGGGTCTGCTGCTGAGCGCACTGGGGAGCCCCCTGCACTCCTGTGGGACACTCCATGCACCCCAGCATCACCACATTCATAAGCCCCTGCTACCTAGATGTATGTAGAAAAAACAATTAAAGCTGTCTCTGTGTCTGAATCTTTCCAAATCTCTCTGAATTGATTCAGAGGGTTCTGATTCAATTTGAAGAGATTAAAGGGTCCTCTGATTCAATTCAGATTTGGAGATTTGGCCACCGAATTGGGCCAAATCTCCACCAAATTGAATCAGGGACTGAAGCTTCTTACAGCCCTACTAGGTAGAACCATTCCATGAGAAAACTCAAACTAACTTTGTCCGAAATGGAATTATTTTTTATAAACTTGGTTTTGTTTGTTTCTCTTCTGTCCTTTTTTTATTCCTTTTGCCACTGAATGCAGAAGAATGAATGGTGTTGAGAGATTTGATATTTTTCTTTCCACAGTTATTGTTTTCTTTTTCATTCTGTAACTTTTAAAGACGCCTGCAAGTTTGGAAGATACAGATTAGCTAAAGGAAAATGAACACAAGAACATAAAGAAAAAATCATTGAAAAAATCTAATTTTTGTCAAGAATATTTCAGAAAAAAATTTATCGGGCTCATATTGACTTCAACTGCATTTCAGTCTTTTTCATGTTACTCATTAATTTTTGTTGACTTTGTCTCTTTCACAGACCGTGAGAATCAGTCAATCTTGATCACGTATGTATACTTCCCCACTTTGGTTAATTTTTGTTTGGGCATGTGCATCAGGATAAACTAGCTGATTATATATTCTCTACTTCTCTGTTTTGTTTGACAGTGGAGAATCTGGTGCGGGAAAGACTGTGAACACAAAGCGTGTCATCCAGTACTTTGCAACAATTGCAGCTAGTGGAGAGAAGAAGAAGGAAGAGCAGACCGGCAAAATGCATGTGAGTTTCTAGAGAAAATTTAAATATTGTGTTCTGTAACTTGGTTTTAAAGGTATAATTTAATAATAATTATTACTTTATAGGGGACTCTGGAAGATCAAATCATCAGTGCCAATCCGCTACTGGAGGCCTTTGGTAATGCCAAGACTGTGAGGAATGACAACTCCTCGCGTTTTGTAAGTTGAACTGTCAGATATGTTTCTAATTACAGATAAACAGAAGTTTCTTGCTTCTGTTACTAAAATGCAATGGTGAGAAAATTTATATTCATACTACTAGGGATTTTTAACAATGCCTTTACTTAACTACAAATAATGAATGAAACATACATATAAATAACAAAATTTATGTGAAACAAATACATACATTTCCTTTTGTATTTCCCTAGCCATTTTCTGTACTCTTCAAGTAAATATCTATTTCCTTGAATATCTGATAGAGTCCTCTCATATTATATAGGTTCTTTCAGCAGAGTCATTCATTAGGACTTTGCGAAACAGCACCTTTCCATTTCAACTTCCGTTTTGCCATTTTGAAGGGACAGTGTTTCATTTGGTGAATTTGATTGATTGACGGTCACTGTCCCCAAGGTGACCATGAATCTGCAGTTCCCCTACCAGGTCATTCCCTGTGCCCAACACCAAGTCCAGTAAGGCATCCCTCCTAGTGGGACCGTATATCTCCGATGTTAGGTGAAAATCCTGTACGCAGGTTAAGAACCTGCATGAATGGTTGGATTTGGCTGAGTGCTACTCCCAGCAGATGGTAGGATAGTTTAGGTCCCTCATGACAACCATGTCCCTAGACTGTACAGTCTCTGAGAGCTTCCTGAAGAATTCCAAGTCCAGCTCTTCTTCTTGATGTAGTGGTCTGTAGCAGACCCCCACCACCAAGTCCCTCTTCCCTTTCCAATGCATGCTAATAGAATATATCTAAGGTGAAATCCTGACCCCTCTGAAGTGAAGGGAAAAATTACCTTTAACTTCAGTAGTGCCAGGGCTCCATTCTTGCAGTCTGTCTAAAACTTATTTCACTGAAATGTTCTTCTTCCCCATTTTAAAGGGTAAATTCATCAGAATCCATTTTGGCACCACAGGGAAATTGGCTTCTGCTGACATTGAAACATGTAAGAGATCCTCCTGGATATATCAAAATTTCCTTCTTTTCTTTTCTTGTTCTATTTTCTTGTGGCTAATTGCATTTTATGGGCCTTACCAGATCTGCTGGAGAAGTCCAGAGTTACTTTCCAGCTCAAGTCAGAAAGAAGCTACCACATATTTTATCAGATCACATCCAACAAGAAGCCAGAGCTCATTGGTAAGAGGTATCACTAACATTTTTCACAAAAGATGATAACTGGGCAACAACTACTGATGAACTTTATTGCTTGGCCAGTTAAACTAAGCCCATATGTGTCCCATTCTTGCTTTCAGAGATGCTTCTGATTACCACGAACCCATATGACTATCCCTTTGTGAGTCAAGGGGAGATCACTGTTGCCAGCATTGATGACCAGGAGGAGCTGATGGCCACAGATGTAAGTAACATGTGGCAATTATTTGGGCTCCACAATTCAACAAGGATGTGGGGAAACTTGAGAAAGTCCAGAGAAGAGCCACGTGCATGATCAGAGGTCAGGAAAATAGACCTTACGATGACAGGCTGAGAGCCATGGGGCTCTTTAGCCTGGAAAAGTGCAGGCTCAGGGGTGATCTGATGGCCACCTATAAGTTTATCAGGGGTGAACACCAGGGTTTGGGGGAACGTTTGTTCACCAGAGCGCCCCAAAGGATGATGAGGTCAAATGGTCATAAACTACTGCGAGACCGTTTCAGGCTGGACATAAGAAAGAATTTCTTTACTGTCTGAGCCCCCAAGGTCTGGAATAGCCTGCCACTGGAGGTGGTTTAAGCATCTACATTGAACACCTTCAAGAGCAAATTGGATGCTTATCTTGCTGGGATCCTATGACCCCAGCTGACTTCCTGCCTTTTGGGTGGAGGGCTGGACTCAATGATCTTCCGAGGTCCCTTCCAGCCCTAATGTCTATGAAATCTATGAAATTATTATGTGGAGTGTTAGCTTTAATAGATTGAATCTTTATTTTATTGATTCTGTTGCCAGAGTGCCATTGATATCCTGGGTTTCAATTCTGATGAAAAAACAGCCATTTACAAGCTGACAGGGGCAGTCATGCACTATGGGAACCTGAAATTCAAACAGAAGCAGCGTGAGGAGCAAGCAGAGCCGGATGGCACAGAAGGTATTAACAGAATTTGCAACTGAAGTTTCAATAATACAAGCATTTATTTAAGACATAGAAGCTGAAATGTGACAAAATGCCATTCTTGAGTGTAGATTTTCCAAGGTACAAATGTCACTTAAGTGGTTTACTTTCACTGAATTTCAAAAAACCTTTATTTTGAATTTCATGGCTTTAGTGCCACCACCAATTCCTCTATAAACTCTAGTAACAGAGCAGACCATTTACCAATGCATTTACCAATGCAGTACCATTTACCAACGATTTCCCATTCAGCACATTCTTCTATTTATGGTACAGCAATTGATACTTTTCTCTGGGTGTATTTAGTTGCTGACAAGGCTGCCTATCTGATGGGTCTGAACTCGGCTGACCTGCTTAAAGCCCTTTGTTACCCCCGAGTCAAGGTTGGAAATGAGTTTGTGACCAAAGGTCAAACTGTGCAACAGGTAACAAGCAACTGGAAATTTAGAATTAATACTTTAACTTGACACCAAAGTTGTCAGGATTTCCTCTTCTCCTTTGTATGATAACTCCAGTCTTTTTTCCATTGGCTAGGTGTACAATTCAGTTGGTGCTCTGGGAAAGGCTGTATACGAGAAGATGTTCTTGTGGATGGTTGTTCGTATCAACCAGCAGCTGGATACTAAACAGTCAAGACAATACTTCATTGGTGTACTGGACATTGCTGGCTTTGAGATCTTTGATGTAAGGGGCAGGGATATGATAACATCTTTTTTTGTTACATTTTCTAGAAATACCTGTTTTTTCTAAACAGGTGACTATATCTCCCCTAAACACAAAGCATGACCCTTGAAAGGCTTTACTTTTAAAAACAGATTTATGGCACACAGATAGAAATGTCACTTGCAGTTTTTCATTCTGCAAGCTTGTTAGTAGGTTCAAGTTAGGATGATTTAAGTCTTTGCATCTGGCAAAATAAGATTTAGAAGCATTCTGGAGTGTGCAAGGATCACAACATTTGGAAACACAAAGGCAGGCCCGGGGATTGAAGCATACGCAGGCCCGAACCAGGTGCCCAGAAATTCACTCGTGGGCGAAGATAAGAGTGCATATAAGCATGGTGAGAGGGTCAGATGGGTGAACACCGGGCAAAAGAGGATACATATATCCTTTAGTTAAGCTCTCGTGGAAATGTAGAAGTTCTGGGGCAGCAGCATGTGTGAGGGCACACAAACATCCAAGGCCTTGCTCTGAACACACAGAAATTCATTCATTAGCATGGTAAAATACTCAAGGAAAAGAGAGTTGTGTAACACCCACTCTGTCTGGGAGCTCAGGTTACTGAAATCTTTTTCCAGAAATTGCCTTAAAGTAGTATAATAAATACTAGACTTTAACTTAATATTGATTTAAAAAATAATGAGAATCTCATGAACTGTGTCTTTGCATTCTCTTCTTTCTTTAGTATGAAAGCACAAGTTTCCCAGAGAGCATTGCACATAGGGCCTGGCAACAGACCTCAATATGTTTAGAGTAGGAGGCCCTTGTAGAATTGAGTGTGGACAGCACAGACACTCACACTGCTGCTGCATCTTAAAAATGGGAATATTTGTGTTTGGTTTTGTGCAGTTCAACAGCTTTGAACAGCTGTGCATCAACTTCACCAATGAGAAACTGCAACAGTTTTTCAACCATCACATGTTTGTGCTGGAGCAGGAAGAGTACAAGAAGGAAGGAATTGAATGGACATTCATTGACTTTGGGATGGACTTGGCTGCCTGCATTGAGCTCATTGAGAAGGTATTTTTTTTCTGTTCAAGTGCCACTTATGTTCAAGAATTCATTAGCTGCTGGGGAGCCATCATGAATTTTAAAAGGAGTCTTTCATGTACAGGTATAAATGTTCAGCTTAAGTTATTTAAAATATTTTGATCCTTAATTAATTTTTTGAGCTAGAGGCATTAAGGAGGTCACACAACTTCAATCAACAATTCTGGAAAGATAGTGTAGACCAGTGGTTCTCAGCCTTTTTTGTACCAGGATCCATTTGTAAACATCAGTGGCCAGTCCCTACCCAGTGCCCTCCATCCCCAGGCTCCAGGCCCCCCCCACTGTGTGGAGCAGTGGGTGGGGGTGTGGGACAGGGCAGGTATGTGGGGGGCAGGGAGGGCCCCAAACAGCCTGTTGCAGACTGGAACGCTGACAGCCTGCAAAGGAAAAGCCAGGATTTCCTTCATTTTTCTCCTTTAGAGGAGAATCCATTTTTAAAGTTTTCTGATCCATGTTTACAGTTTGTTTGTGACCCTTTCTTATATTCTTGCAACCCACTTTTGGATTGAGGCCCACAGGTTGAGAAATGTTAGCATAGACAACTTTATAGCAAGACTATCTTCAGAAGCTATGAAAGATTTCTGTTTCCAAAGGAAACATACAGAATCTGCAAAAGAAACAAAGTTTTCTTTCTTCATGTATTTGTGGTGAACACACACTATGGCTTGATACATTATTCCTCACATAGATATCTTTTGAGTGTGGCAACAGCAAAGCAGTAAAATTTTATGTAATGTGCATAGAATTTAGGATATTAGTTGCAAGCATGCTGTTCAGTTAAAAGACCCTTCTAACTCAGTATTGCCACATGTTGTGAACTATTTTGGGTAAGGACATTTTGTAAACATGACAAAGTTTTTGCATTATTTAATCTCTGAAGGGTGTTTTGACAGAAGAGTGAATTTCCATGAGTCATTATGTTACAATCAAGAGAGCTAACATATGTGAATATCAGTTTGATTAGTCACACTTTTTACAAAGTTATGCACTTAGACAACATCTTCTGATTTGTTTCTTAGCCTCCAAGAAATGGTCACATTGCCTAGAAGGCCAATTTGTAACTGATTTCATTTGTATGCTACTGTTTCTTTCAGCCCATGGGCATTTTCTCCATCCTGGAAGAGGAGTGCATGTTCCCCAAGGCAACTGACACTTCCTTCAAGAACAAGCTCTACGATCAGCATCTGGGCAAGTCCAACAACTTCCAGAAACCGAAGCCTGCCAAAGGAAAGGCTGAGGCCCACTTCTCCCTGGTGCACTACGCAGGCACAGTGGACTACAACATCACTGGCTGGCTTGACAAGAACAAGGACCCCCTGAATGAAACTGTCATTGGGCTGTACCAGAAAGCATCACTGAAAACACTGGCTCTGCTCTTTGCTACATATGGTGGACCAGAAGGTAGTAATTTCTGTACAACCAGTATTTTGATTGATTCACAGCAGGTGCTTCTAGTAAAACTAAGAAAAAAAGTTAAGTTTTAAAATGCACTATGTATGTCTTCTTAGATGCACAGATCTTAAGGCCAGAAGGGACTTGGTTGCTATTAACGTAGGCTATTGGGCTGAATGCAGCAATTCCTGCAGTGTGCAAAATTATTCTCCTTCTTACTACATAAGGAATCATAATTGGACTCCTTGAAGTGTAGCTGAATTAGAGCATATCCTTATAAATGTGTCTTAACTTGAAGTAACTCTGAGTTTTGATGCGGGGTTGCATCTTATTTCCCATTTGAACTCTCCTAGCTTCAACTTCAAGACATTTGATCTTGTTCTCTTTTTTGTCTCCATTTCCTTTAAAAAGACAAATACATTTCCTCAAATGTTAATCATATCTTTATTTTATATTGTTCAGAGGGTGGTGCTGGCAAGAAGGGCAGCAAGAAGAAGGGTTCTTCTTTCCAGACTGTTTCTGCTCTTTTTAGGGTATGGTATTTTTCTTTTTTTCCTTGAAGATAAGGAGAAAAAATTCAGATCTTCAAAATGTAGTTTCTAATTGTCTAACTTGTGACAAAAATCCTTTGAAATTCTTGGTCTAGAATTCCATTTAAGCTCCATGTCATTGATTATAAAGTATGTCCTTTTTTCCCCTCCCAAAATATAATATTGTATAAAACAGAAAACAAAAAACCAACACAATTGCTAAAGGAGTATGCAGAAATAACAGTTACATGGTAAGAGATGAGGCATACTCTCCAGGGGCAACCCTCTTCCCCTTTTGAAGTGGTTAAAACATACCTCTGCCCATATCTGGTTATTTCAATTTGAAGTAATTTGTTAAAATGTAAGGAAACTTAGAAAAGTCATTTTCATATTTTCACAAATAGCAAAAGATTGCTTGATCAAAAAAGAGCAAGAATTCATTGTGCAAATTTCAGAGAAGGGAAAAAGCAGAAGCAGCTTGGAGAAATACACATTTGATTGGATAGATGGTTGATTGCAGTGCAGTTATTTGGCACTTTATAGTGCCACTCATAAAATTGTAGGAAGCTAACAATACATTTTCTTTTGTGGCATCACAGGAGAATTTAAACAAGCTGATGTCCAATCTGAGAAGCACTCATCCTCATTTTGTACGATGTATCATTCCCAATGAAACAAAAACTCCCGGTAAGGAGCTTCACTACAAAGAGACATTAGTGTGAAGCAGCCATACCCTTCCCAGCTATACTGATTTTTGCTGTGTTTTGTTAAGGTGCCATGGAACATGAGCTGGTGCTGCACCAGCTGCGGTGTAACGGCGTGCTGGAAGGGATCAGAATTTGCAGGAAAGGCTTCCCCAGCAGAATCATTTATGGAGACTTTAAGCAAAGGTCAGATTGTTCTTCTTCATTGCCTCATTATGATCACATTTTGCTCCTTGTGTTTTCTACAGTATTTAGCACATAATCTCTTGTAAATGCTAAATTAAAATAATTCTTAGTTAGCAATGAGCTTATCATTTCACAAGGTCCTGTCTGCACAGAGTGTGTTATAGTAAGGTATATCATTGATACAAAGTTCCTCAAACTGTCCTGAAGGCTGAGGATATTGACTGGGGTTTGCCAGTGCTCCTGCTGGGACTAAAATGCAGATGTCCCTGACTACAGAGTCATGTCCTTCTGCTCTGGGACAGACCAATCACCACATTTGGGATCAAGAAGTAATTTTACCTCATGGTAAGATTGGTACAGGATGGCTGTATCTACCTGAGATGCTGATTGTGCAATTGTTACTGTGCAGTCATTTAGTACTTAGACACAAGTACTAAATGACTGTGTAGTAATGAGTTACTGCGCAGTAGCATCACAGAATAGCTTTTAGTTGACACTGACTACACAGTAACTCATTACTACTGCGCAGTAGCCTTGTGTCATGCTTCGTGCCACATGAAGCTGCTGTGCAGTAGTAATGGGCTACTGCACAGTCAGCATCTCATGTAGATGTGGCCACTATGAGGTTTTTTGCCTTTTTCTGTAGTGCGGGGCTTGGCCCTCTTCCTGGGCTCACTCAAGCACATGTTAACAATCCTTGTAGCAGCAGGATATTGACTGCCATTGCCCCTCTATTTTATCTGTGGCAAGTTAGTGTGCTATGCCTTGTACTTGTGTAAAAAGGTTGATTGTAGGTTTAGTAATAGGTCAGGCAGGTAATTTTATGGGATGATCACCTCTGAAGATCCCTTCCAGCCCTACTTTTCTATGACTTTAGATTCCTTGATTCTTTAACTTAACCTGACCATCTCATGGCATGAGGACAGATCCAGTCAGAACTTGATCTGCTGTTCTGGGGTCATAAACTGCTATATATGTTGATGTTCTGTAACAGCATGTTGGAAGCAGTCATAATCTGCAAGAAATACAGCCTCAGTAGCAATGGTGGTTTGGTGATTAAGACAATCTCATTTTTGTTTTTTCTGATAGATATAAGGTTTTAAAGACTATAATCTTTGATTATATCTTCAACAGCATTACTTCTTCATATTCTGTTTCCACCCCAGATACCGGGTTTTAAATGCAAGTGCTATCCCAGAAGGACAGTTCATCGATAGCAAGAAAGCTTCTGAGAAACTCCTTGGATCCATTGATATTGACCACACCCAGTATAAATTTGGACACACCAAGGTACAAGGATGGTTTTGTTCAAATATGGTTTGTCCATGTTTCATACAGATTTAGAGTGACATTCTGAAGCATTCCATTTCTTTAGGTGTTTTTCAAAGCTGGACTGCTGGGTCTTCTAGAGGAGATGCGAGATGACAAGCTGGCAGAGCTTATCACACGCACACAGGCCAGATGTCGAGGCTTCCTGATGAGAATTGAATACCAGAAAATGGTGGAAAGAAGGTAGGAATTTGTTTTCTTAAATTAAATATACTGTGCTTGGCCTGCTTTGATTATATGCATAACATGCACAGTACTTAATATGTATACTAATTACATTTCAGGGAGTCTGTCTTCTGTATTCAATACAATATTCGTGCATTCATGAATGTTAAGCACTGGCCCTGGATGAAGCTATACTTCAAAATCAAACCCTTGCTGAAGAGTGCTGAGTCTGAGAAGGAGATGGCTACCATGAAGGAAGAGTTTGAGAAAATGAAGGAAGAGCTTGCTAAATCTGAGGCAAAAAGGAAGGAACTAGAGGAAAAAATGGTGTCCTTGATGCAAGAGAAAAATGACTTGCAGCTCCAAGTGCAGGCTGTGAGTATTGCTAGAATATTTTAACCTTGTTTTATAGAGTGGAATCTAAGCCTGAAAGATGCAAATGTACATCACCAAGAAGAGACTCTCAAACTACAAATTAATTTGTTCTAAGAAAATGTTGCAGGTCACATTATAAAAGAGTGCAGATAACGTGTTCATATTTAAACAAGTACAGTTGGACCACTCACATGCCTTGCAGCTAATATATATGTTTAAATGATGATGATCATTTAAATAATTATATATATGATGACACCCCTGGATGGATGATAGTGGAGTGGAACCTAATATATTTGAACCCTTTAAAATGAATTAATCCACATAAAAGGAAAGCAAACACTTCCCTTTGAAGAGTACAACATTTGTTCCTCTAATCTACATTTTCATCCATCTGGGACAGGATTCATAGTGTCTCAGTATGCACCTAACCTTAGGCATTATCTGTGTAATTTTGGAACACCTGTTCCAGCAGGGAGATTCAAATAACCTTGTTAGGTGTCTAGCATCCTTGTAGTGGTAAGTAGAGCCTCAGGGGCACATCTTCACAAGAAGCTTACTAGGGCTGTGCAAAGCTTCGATTGCTGATTTGATTCAGCAGCGATGCGGCCCGATTCAGCAGCTGAATCTCCAAATCCAAATCAAATCAAGAGACCCTTTAATCTCTCCAAATCAAATCAGAACCCTCTGAATTGATGCAAAGAGATTTAATGATTTGGACGTAGACACAGCTTTAAATGTTTTTTCTACATACCTCAAGGTACCAGGAGGCTTGTGAACACTGAAATGGTGGGGCAGGTGGAGCATTCCACAGGAGCGTGGGGGTGGGGGTGGGTCCCCTGCATGCTTGGTGGCAGACCTGGAAGTGGACTGCAAGTGCTTCTGGTCCACTTCTGGGTCTGCTGCTAGGCATGCTGGGGACCCCCCCGTGCTCCCATGGGATGCCCCATCCGCCCCACCGTCTCAGCATTCA
Source organism: Crocodylus siamensis (assembly GCF_052110815.1). Classification (NCBI taxonomy): domain Eukaryota; kingdom Metazoa; phylum Chordata; order Crocodylia; family Crocodylidae; genus Crocodylus; species Crocodylus siamensis. The sequence goes on from NC_143402.1 coordinate 50,373,381, forward strand.
CGAGCTGTGCCTGGCACCTCAAGGTATGTAGAAAAAACATTTAAAGCTGTGTCCATGGCTGGATCGCTGATTCTCTGAATCAACATCGAATCTTCTGATTCGGATTCGGCTGAATTGAATCAGGACAATGATCCGAATCAACAAATTGAATCACTCTCCCCTGAATTGGGCTGAATCCAAATCAAATACAGCCCACTTCACACAACCTTAAAGCTTACTGCTCAGTAGACTAATTAGCTGCACAGTATATGTTTTGGTTTCTATACATGCACCACTATTAGGCTGGAGTAAACTAATTTACTCTGTAGCAAGATTTTTTACAAGTACTGTCCTGATGCAGAATAAAAAACTCTAGAGCACACATGTAAATGCAGCCTGGGATGGCTGGGGCATGAGGGTGCTTCAGAGCAGAGCCCCTGCACTGAAGCACCCTCATGACCTAGTCAGTCCCTTTGCAGCACATTGAGCCGGGGAGAGCAGCCCCCTGGGCTCCCTGCCAGCCAGAGCTGCTTTGCTCTGCTCTGCCCTGGCTCAGTGTGCTGCATTTCTAGGTGCATGTTCAAATGGCAGTGAACTCCAGAGTTGATTGTTTTGCTTCAATTGCACAAGTAGATGCACCTCAGAGGTTTGTGAGACAGTTGTAGGTTTATGCTTCTAGGTGCTCTATACTAGAATGTGGAGCAATTCTCACACTCAGAAAGCTTGGAGTTTCTAAGAGACAGCCTGAATTCCCACCACTTTTATGATAACCATTAGGCATCTTCACACACAGGCAATTGACAATAACAATTTTAATTTTTGATATATATGCATGAATTTCTGAAAATAGATGATTCACAATATGTGATGGTTGAGCTGTATTTAGAGCAAATATCCAGAAAGTGAGAGACCCTGGTTCCCAACCTCAAAGGGATTTAAATCCAAAATGCCATCTTCTCAGGACATTACTCTAGATACCAGGTACAAAAGAGTCTAAGTGAGGGCAATTATGTTCAAGTTGGACCCCTAGGTAGTCACAACTGCCAGGGAGTGAGTGAATAGGGGCATCAAATAGGGCAAGCAGTTTGCAGGCCAGTTTGCAAGTCAGTTTGCCACTCCCCTCTTTGAAGGGGAGCCTTCGGAAAATGGAACCTTTCAGGACAAAGGAGCAGTAAAGAGGTCAGCTTATAGGTGAGTTTGCTGAGGAAGGTCTGCTTGGAAGAAGGGCAGCAAAACAGAGGTGGTGGATTAAGAGACCCAGAGAAATGCCTGGAGGACACTGCAATGCCAGAGCCATTTGCACTGCCTGTGATTGCACCTGTGAGGTGTCTGTCCAGGCAGGGCTGCTCACTGTCAAGGCTTCCAACCAGGTCCTGGTTTGTTTGGAAACTTCAGCTGTGGAGGCTGCAGCCTTCAGGTTCCTTCCAGTGACATCCAGGTGAAGGAGTGCCTGCAATGTGAGTGATACCTCCTCACGGTATCCCTCAGAGAGCAAGCAAGGGAGCATGAGGAGGAGGTGGAAAGGCTCTGAAGCATCCTCCACCCTGAGGACTTCATTGATTTGATGCTGAAGGACACCTCTAGGACTGTGGAGAAAGGACTGCCAGGGACAGCACTAGAGAAAGGAGAGGACATGGACTCCCAGAAAGGTGGAAGTTGGAATCTCGTAGCCTCTGGCAGGAAGCAGAAGCTTTCATCTCAACCTGCAGCAGTTTGCCTGGAGAAAAGATATGGAGCTCTAGCAATAGAGGAGGAGCTAGCTCCATCGGTGGAGGAGGACAGGTCAGGCCTTGCCAAGGAGGAAAGGATCGAGACCACTTCCACCAAGAAGTGACAGGTGGTAGTGTTTGGAGACTGCCTTTTGAGGGGAATGGAGGCATCCATCTGCTGGCCTGACCTGTAGTGTTGGGAGGTCTGCTGCTTGCCCTGAGCCTGGATCTGAGATGTCATGGAAGGATTACTGAGACTATTACCCCATGCTGGTCATCCGGGTAGGCATGAATGATGCTGCCAGGAGAGGTCCTGAGCAGTTCATAAGTGATGCAGGGCTCTGGGTGCAAGGACAAAGGGCACAGGGGCTCAGGTGGTGTTTGTCTCAATCATCCCCAGTCTACAGGAAGGGCCTGGGCAGGAACAAATGCATCCTGCAGATCAGTGCGTGTCTGCACAGATGCTGTTGCCAGCAGGGCTTTGGCTTCTTCAATGACTGTATTTTGTTCCAGGAAGAAGGATTGTTAGGAAAAGGTGGATCCACCTGAAGAAGACAGGGAAGTGCATCTTCACAGACAGTACAGGTTGGATGAATGGACTATAAAGTGGACAGAAAACTGGTTGGGGATCACCGGGTTCAGAGGGTAGGAGCCAATGGCTCAATGTCTAGTTGGCAGCTGGTATCAAGTGGAGTGCTCCAGCAGTTGGTCATGGGCTCAGTTTTGTTCTATGTTTTCATCAGTGACCTGGACGATGGCATAGAGTACACCCTCAGCAAGTTTGCAGATGACACCAAGCCACGGGGAGTAGTAAATACACTGGAAAGTAGGGCTAGGATTCAGAGAGACCTCAACAAATTGGAGAACTGGTCCAAAAGAAATCTGTTGAGGTTCAAGGAGAAGTGGAAAGTCCTGAGCTTAGGATAGAACAACCCCATGCACTGGTATAGGCCAGGGACTGACTGGCTAAGCAGAAAACAACTGGGGATTACAGTGGGCATAAACTGAATGAGCCAACAATGTGCTCTTGTTGCAAAGAAGGCTAATGGCGTATCATAGAATCATAGAATCATGAGTCAGAAGGGACCTAGACAGATCATTGAGTCCGACCCGCCGCCATGGGCAGGAATGACACTGGGGGTGGAAGGGGTCATAAGACCCCAGCCAAGTGCCTATCCAGTCTCCTCTTGAAGATTTCCAGGGAAGGTGAGAGCACCACCTCTCTGGGAAGCCTATTCCAGGCTCTGGCCACCCTTACAGTGAAGTAGTTCTTCCTAATATCTAACCTAAACCTATCCTCCCTCAGCTTGTGGCCATTGTTCCTGGTGACTCCAAGGGGGGCCCTGGTGAACAGACTTTCCCCGAGTCCTTGCTGGTGGCCCCTGATAAGGTTGTAGGCAGCCACAAGATCCCCCCTCAGTCTCCTCTTGCAGAGACTGAAGAGATTCAGGTCCCTCAGCCTCTTCTCATAGGGCTGGCCACGGAGGCCCCCAGTGGGGTGGGGGCGGGGGCTGCATTAGTAGGAGTGTTGCCAGCAGATTGAGAAAAGTGATTCTTCCCCTCTATTCAGCACTGGTGAGGCCACATCTGGAGTACTGTGCTCAGGTTTAGGCACCACACTGCAGAAAGGATGTGAAGAACTTGGAGAGAGTCCAATGGAAGGCAGCAAAAATGGTTAGGGGACTAGGGCACAAGAATCATGTGGAGAGACTGTGGGAACCGGTCCTATTTAGTGTGGAGAAGAGAAGAGCAAGGAGGGATTTAACAGCAGCCTTCAACTACCTGCAGGATGGTTCCAAAGAGGATGGAGCTAAACTGTTCTCTGTGGTGGCAGATGACAGAACAAGGAGTAACGGTCCCAGGTTGCAGCAAGGGAAGTTTAGGTTAGATATTAGGAAAAAAACTCTCATGAGGGGGTAGTGAAGCACTGGAACAGGTTACCCAGAGAGGAGGTGGAATCTCCATCCTTGGGGATTTTTAAGACCTGGCTAGACAAAACCTTGCCTGGGATGATCTAGTTGGAGCTGGTCCTGCATTGAGCAGGGGGTTGGACTAGATGACCTCCTGAGATCCCTTCCAACCCTAACTTTCTGTGAATCATGGGACTAGCCAGAGAGGAAGCTAGAAGGAGCTACCTTTGTAGCAGGGTGTTTGCTCTCTTTCACCACCATGAGAGATGTCAGTTGCAAGCCATTGTGACAAGCGCCTAGAATCCAAGTGTCCCTTGCCTTGGGTAATAACTCTAGCCCCTAAGCAACTGGGTAAATGGTGGGTGGCATCAATACCAATTTCAAGCTGATGTGGACTCATTCAATATAAGTTAGGCATGTTTTGTCCCATGTAACCTGTGGAGCTTCTCTGGGGGTATAGATGGAGTTTGTGCACTGCACTCTTTTGGCTTCTGAGCATGTACCTGAGCACAACTGCAGGTGCTTCTGGAACACTCCAAAACTGATGTGTGTAAGGAATGGAGGCATATCATGAATTTCATGCACTGAGCTCCCTACCATCCCTCTGTTGCCTTTATCGGACAAGGAGCTTAAAGTCAAATTTTCAGCCAAACTCATCATTACGGAGATGTCATGGTTCTCACATGGAAACTTTCTGCTTGAGATCTGTTAAGACTGCTGAATGCACAACCTATCAGAAAATTAGGATATAACATTCTAATCATATGCATATACAGCTGGTGCCATTAACAGATCGTATGGTAAGGAAAAGAGGGTAAAAATAAATTATTAGCTTATGCAATTATTTAGGATGTGCATCACTTTGGTTCTGATGCTACCCTCATGCTGATCATTAACTACCACGAAAATAATACAGAGGCATTAGGAAAACTCATGTAGTTAAATCTGAGAATGCATAGAATTGTTTGCAAGATCTGAGCCATAACGATTGGTATCAGATTACCTCCATTTACATATTTTTATTTTTTAATGTATGTATCACTTAAAATGAATTGAAATAGCTGTACTTCCCAAAATCAGATAAATAACAAAATAAAACAACATGGAATTAAAATTGAGTCCTATTTTATGTCAACATGAACTGGAATCATTCAAAGCCAAAATGCTTTTATATTTGTTTGATAACCATAAACATACGTAACATTATTTACATTAAATTTAAATTCAATTTGAATTATTTAAAAAACTGCCTCCAGTTACAATATAAGTATTGGGTACTGAAAAAGATAAAGCTGAAAATCATGAAAGTGCTAACAAAAAGCAAATCAATATTCCTCCAACAGGAAGCTGATGGCCTGGCTGATGCTGAGGAGAGATGTGACCAGCTGATCAAAACCAAAATCCAGCTTGAAGCTAAAATTAAAGAGGTGACTGAAAGAGCAGAGGACGAAGAAGAAATTAATGCTGAGCTGACAGCCAAGAAGAGGAAACTGGAGGATGAATGTTCAGAGCTGAAGAAAGACATTGATGACCTTGAGTTAACCTTGGCCAAGGTGGAAAAGGAAAAACACGCCACAGAAAACAAGGTATAAGCCACAGTCTGAAACCAACATTCCACTCTTGGCTGCCATTTTGCACACACAGATGTGTGTTTTGTTGTTGCTTTGGCCTCTTATAACAACATGCGTTGCCTTCTGAAAGGTGAAAAACCTCACTGAGGAGATGGCAGTCCTGGATGAGAGCATTGCCAAGCTGACAAAAGAAAAGAAAGCCCTCCAAGAGGCCCATCAGCAGACTCTGGATGACCTGCAGGCAGAAGAGGACAAAGTGAACACATTGACCAAAACTAAAACAAAACTGGAGCAGCAAGTGGATGACGTAAGCACAGCAAACTATGGGGCAAAGAAGCAGGCAAGAAGTTGGGTGCTGGGTGGCAGGGCCCTGACAGCCTTTTTCTCTTTAGCTTGAAGGGTCCCTGGAGCAGGAGAAGAAACTTCGCATGGACCTGGAAAGAGCAAAGAGGAAACTTGAAGGAGACTTGAAGCTGGCCCAGGAATCCATCATGGATTTAGAAAACGATAAGCAGCAGCTTGATGAAAAGCTGAAAAAGTAAGTCTGGTACCTGGGAAGTATCCTTCTGTTGGGGCAGGGACACATGCATTTTGTCTGGGGCCTAACACATTGTGCTTTGTGAAAAGGAAAGACTTTGAAATCAGTCAGCTCCAGAGCAAAATTGAGGATGAGCAAGCCCTGGGCATCCAGCTGCAGAAGAAGATCAAGGAGCTACAGGCAAGTCATAGTTAGCTTTGCTTCGGGCTGTGAGGAGGAGTTCAGGTAAGAGGAGGCAATGTTTTCAGTGTCTCCTATGGCTCTCCAGGCCCGGATAGAGGAACTGGAGGAGGAAATCGAATCAGAACGAACCTCTCGGGCAAAAGCAGAGAAGCAGCGGGCTGATCTCTCCCGGGAACTTGAGGAGATCAGCGAGCGCCTGGAAGAAGCTGGTGGGGCAACATCAGCTCAGATTGAGATGAACAAGAAGCGTGAGGCAGAATTCCAGAAAATGCGCCGAGACCTTGAAGAGGCTACTCTGCAGCACGAAGCGACGGCCTCTGCCCTCCGGAAGAAGCATGCTGACAGCACAGCCGAGCTCGGGGAGCAAATCGACAACCTGCAACGGGTCAAGCAGAAGCTGGAGAAGGAGAAGAGTGAGCTGAAGATGGAGATTGATGACCTGGCTAGCAACATGGAGACTGTTTCCAAAGCCAAGGTATGGGACCATCTCTTGATAACATTGGCTTGAACTTAAGTGCCATTTTACCGTCAAAATTATTTTGATTACTGTTTAATCATGTCTAATTGTAAAAAGCAGGATATATACTAGTTGAAAGTATTAAATATTGAAATTAGACTGATTTATTTTAACCTGAGGAAAAAAGCATATAAAGTTTAATGGTCTCCATTTATATATAAATCCTGAAGACACATGATCAATAAGCTTATGGTTTTGAATAAGCTTGTTACTAAATTTTACAGCCATCACTCTTCAAAGGTTTTGATAATTATTCAAGTTTGTGTGTTATTGAAATATTAGCCTTTATATGAAAGAGAAGATTATAATAATATATTGAAATATGCAGTTCTACATGTCTCTATCTACATCTTCAAGAAATATATTCCAAAAGGATTAAAGCCTCAAATTTAAGCGTAAGTACACAAAAGCACTGGCTATTCCAGAATTACAATGACCTGTGTACCCACAACCTTGATTTTGGCCCTGTCTAACTCGAGAGTGCCTGATTTTGCAAGTGAATGATCTTTTAAAGTGATTCTTAGTATGTAGCATTATACTAATTACCACATTTCAGGTGAGCAAGGCTTTTTTTCCCCTTTTTCTGATTGGCATAAAAGATTTTTGCCTTCTTCTGTAGCCTAGGCCTGGGCCTTTTCCAAGGATCTTCTGAACAACTCCTTCCCTGTCATTGCAGCTGAAAGGACCTTGGTAGTGCCTTAGTCTCCCCAGCAGTGTAGCAAGGGGCAGTATGATAGTGTAGTTGCCCCCCCCCCCGGTCCTTTTCTCCTCACTTTGATTCCTCTTCCACTTGAAATTTCAAACAAACTTTGTGTGCACTGCTGTACTGGCATCAGCCTCAGACATCTTACCACTTTCAGGACTGGGAGCAGCGTAATGGCTGTTGCTTCATGCTTCACAATGGTTAGGAGAAAAATATGCATTGTGTTAAATATGGTAATGCACCACATGATCTAATTGTATGTGATGTGTGGGTCTGAAGTGGCAGTTCAGGGGATTCTTTGGGTGAATGTGAATGCAAGGAACTTGTCTCAATAACCCCTTTTCAGTCACTTGTTTTGTGGAATCGTACAGCTTCCCCTCTCTGGACAGCTAATATACACAGTAAATATAAATGCATAGCTAGGCCACAGTACTATATATAAGGGCCTGGGGGTTACAGTGGCGCATAAGCTGAATATGAGCTAACAGTGTGCTCTTGCTGCAAAAAGCTATAAATAAATAAATAAATAAAAGTCAACAGCATACTCAGTTGTATTAACAGAAGTGTTACTTGCAAATCAAGGGGAGTGATCTTTTCACTCTGTTAGGTACTTATAAAGCCTCATTTGGAGTTTTGTGTCTAATTTTGGGCCCCACACTTCAGGAGTGATGAGAAGAGATTGGAAAGCAACCAATGGCGAGTGAAAGAATTGATTAGAAGCCTGGGAAACATGACAAGGAAAGTCTGAAAGACCAAGATTAATTTAGTCTGGAAAAAAGAAGATTGAAATGGGATTAGATAAATCTTCAAATCTTTAAAGAATTATTATAAAGAGGAGGGGAAGAGACTACTTTCTGTGACCATAGGCAACAGAACTAGGAGTAATGGTCTCAAACAACAGCAGAGTTACATTTTAAATTGGATATTATGAAGAACTTTTCAACTATGAGGGTAGTCAAGCAGTAGAATATATTACCTTGAAAAACTCTGGGTTCACCATCCCTGGAAATTTTCAGGACCAGCTTAGACAAACACTTGGCTGAAATGTTTTTTTGACAGGGATGGTCCTACCTTGTGCAGGGGGCTGGACTGGATGATTGCATGAGGTCCCTTCCAGCCATAAGTTCCTATGATTTTATAAATTAAACTAAATGAGTAGCTGGCAGTAGTAGTAGTAGTGCAGACTTTAGAGGGTGACACAATGCATTTAGCTGATTAAGACACTTTGCTAAATAACTAAGAACTCATGATATAACGAGGTTTGGGTTTTATTTCTCGTCTTGAATGGGAGTGCATACAAGAGGTTGTTAGCAACGTATCTGACTTTACAGGTTTGTCACGCTTTATCTGCAAGGAGGCGTAGTTGTGCAACCAGAACTTGGGTGTACTATAGTAGAAAGACGAGTTATATTTTAGCTGCACAAGAATTTATCTTGTGCAGTTGGACAGTGTGAAGCTTTGGGAGGTGATTCGATTCAGAGGAGATTTGGCCCAATTTGGTGGCTGAATCTCCAAATCTGAATTGAATTGGGGGACCAATTTCAAGGTCTGAATCGATTCAAAGCTCTCCGAATATTCGGAAATGCTTTGATGATTCAGGCAGTCCCCAGTGGTGGCAGCAGAGAGCTGCAGCTGACTCTGAGCTGGTAAGTACTAAGGATGGAGGAGAGGGACCTGGGAGGACCCCCGACAGCCCCCTGACCCCCTCCTCCCAGCTCCCCACTGACCCCTGCCCACACCCCCATGGCTGCCCCCACCTGCCCCAGCTCAGTACTTTAAGAAAAAGCCCTGGTGCTCACCAGGTGCTGCCAGGTTGGGGGGCAATCTCTGCTGCCCCCCAGTACCCCAAACTGCCCTGGGAGCTCTGCCACGAGCCCCTCAACTCCCCCCCACTCCCCCAGCCCCACATGGGTGCCCCACCTGGGCCAGCTTCAGCCCTTTAAGGAAAAAAAATGGAGAAAATCCCCAGGACTCACTGCTCCTGCAGTGGCCTTGGGGCTTCAGGGGTTTGTGCAGAGCCCCCCACATGGCACGGGACAATGTGGGGCAGCAGGGAGCCAGCAGGAGTGGTGAGTCTGGCAGGTGGGGGTTTCAGGGTTTTTTTTTTCTTAAAGGGCCAGAGCTGGTTTGGGCAGGGCACCCATGGGGGGGTTGAGGGGAGTGGGAGGGGTCAGGGGGCTTGTGCAAAGCCCCCCACTGGGGGACAGTGGGGGGCAGCAGGAAATGCCCAGCAGCATCTGCTGACTCGGGGATTTTTTTTTTTAACAAGAGCCAGGAGCTGGGATGGGGGTGCAGCCATTGCCAGGCTGGGAGAGGGGCAGGGGAAGGGTCTGGCCTGGCTGATTCAGCTGAATCGAATCGGGACAGTGATTCAAATCACCAAATCGAATTACTGTCCCCCAAATCGGCTGAATCCAAAGCGAATACTAGCTGCTTCACACAGGCCTATTGTGCAGTCACGCTTAATAGGAGGGGCAAATGTATGAGTGCGCCTAGCCAGTGTGCAACAGTCAGTAAAAAGAGGCATGCTTGTGGCTCATGAATATAGTGAGCTCTGTGGTGTGGAGAATAGCCACTGTGCTATCAGGTGCTTCAGCATTTTTAAATCTAATAGAATTCAGAACTTTTACCAGTAAGCCCCCTAAAAGGCTCCACTAAGGTGATTCTTAAATAATATAATAGGATCAAATTAGGTAGGTCTTCAAAGGGACACAGCACATGCCTTTTACACAATGGCTATCCCGTTCCCACTTCTAAGTCCCCGCTCCCATACATACATTAGAGGTCTTCCATAGGGTGGTGGTAAGAATTGTCTCTGCCTTTCATAAAAAAAACTATATTTCCCAGACTTCTTCACATAAATTACCAGGGGCATTTTTGCTGAAACTTAATCTAACCCATCAAAAATATTTCCAAAAAATAGGTAACATACATGGAAAACTGTTAAAGATTGGCAAAGGTCAATTCAGTTGATTACAGAGTTGTCATAAAGGAAGTGTTGTGTTACTTTAACTATAGATGTCATTAGCAGAAAAATATACCAGAAGTACTGTAAATGATCTTTTCACTTTTTTAACAACATTGGCATGACAGAACTTCCTCTAGTCTCAACAAACTCTAGAGCCTACTTTCCTTTTTGCCCATTTTACATATAGGCAAATCTTGAGAAGATGTGCCGCACTCTGGAGGACCAGCTTAGTGAGATTAAGACAAAGGAGGAGGAGCATCAGCGAACAATCAATGACCTTAATGCTCAAAGAGCTCGTTTACAGACAGAATCAGGTAAGACATGTATAAGTTTTCAATAAGAGATATAAATACATGCAAGAGATGTCGGTTCCAACAGGCAGGGCAATTCCATTCTTTGAAAAAGAGCTGATTCATGTGGCTGAGCACTTGGATGCAGTCAGCTCACCTGAGATGCGCACTTGGATGCAGTCAGCTCACCATTCTCTAGAAGAGATGAATAACTTTGCTCCAAAGTAATACATAGTTCTGCCATGTTCAGTTAATTTCTATTAAGTTTATTCTATCTACAAATGTTCCCAGGTGAATATTCTCGCCAGGTGGAGGAAAAAGATGCTTTGATTTCACAGCTGTCAAGGGGCAAGCAAGCATTTACCCAACAGATTGAGGAGCTAAAGAGGCAACTAGAAGAAGAGATAAAGGTGAGGACTTTCCTGACAGCCCTTGGCTTTGGTTCCAGTCTCTCGCAGTATGGAAGAACCATTAATCTCCTATAAAATCATGACACCATATTGACCAGAGAAGGAAAAAACCTGTTTGGTAACCTGCTCAGACCTGCCAAGGGAGGATCTCTCTCTGGAGTATAATGGTGAATGCTTTACTTACTTGCAACATTAACTCTGTCATCCAGTGGGTCTGATGCTCCTTCTTCTGGGGTAGCGTTCCACAGCCTGGCATATCGCCCTTTCAGGATGTTTCCCATGATATTTAGGACTATGTCATTTCTCCAGGCCAAGAATGCGCTGGCCCATGGCTTGCAGTCTGCTCGCCATGACTGTGACTTGCTGCGGGAACAGTATGAAGAGGAGCAGGAAGCCAAGGGTGAACTGCAACGATCCTTGTCCAAAGCCAACAGTGAAGTCGCCCAGTGGAGAACCAAATATGAAACTGATGCTATTCAGCGAACAGAGGAGCTGGAAGATGCCAAGTACGGGGTTCAGGATGCATTTTGGGAGGGGCCCTGAAATGGACAAAGACTATCCTTTTGGTGACATGGTTAGAAAATGGCAAACATGTACCTTAGTTTCAAAAAGCTAAGCAGGCCATGTCCTGCAGACACATTGAAGACAAATGGATTACTAGAGTCCATGGACTGTATATGATTTGGGAATAGAATGACTTGGGGAAGCCCTGTAGTGTATAGGTACTAGGGTCTCAGACCCCAAGTTACTGGAGTTTGCTCTGGTGAATCCCAGAACATCGTCACACAATTCACTTCCCATGTGGGTTCCCTAACACAGCTGTGTTTACTGTTTTCCAGGAAGAAGCTTGCTCAGCGTCTGCAGGAAGCCGAGGAGCACGTAGAAGCTGTGAACTCCAAGTGTGCTTCCCTTGAAAAGACAAAGCAGAGGCTCCAGAATGAAGTGGAGGACCTCATGATTGATGTGGAAAGATCAAATGCTGCCTGTGCAGCGCTAGATAAGAAACAAAAGAATTTTGATAAGGTACTTCAGGCTACAGCTTCTTGGTGATGGATGTTCTAGAGTAGGCTTGTCCAACATACAGCCCGCAAACTGCCATGTGGCCTGCTAAGCCATTTTATCTAGCCCACGGTGGCACTGCCGCCACAGAGCTGCCGCTGTCACCAAGTGCAGAGCCGCAGCGGAGCTGCCACCACTGCCGCCGAGTGCGGAGCGTGGAGCCATGGCAGAGCTGCTGCCGTGGAGTGTGGAGCCACCGCCGAGCATGAAGCCGCTGCTGGTGTGGAGCCGTGGCAGTGGCGGGGCAGCAGCGAAGTGAGACAAGGCAGGCAGGGCCGGCCCGCAAGCCCCAGCTGGCAGCGACGGGAGGGGAGCTGCGTACCCCCGCGGGGCCGGGTGAGCCGGGTCTTGCCACTGCTGCCCTGAGGCCTGCGCGGCGTGGGGCTGCCCCAGCTGCACCTGACTGGATGAGCTGGGGACAGCACATGCAGCTTCTTCTCTGGCTCTGCCCCTTCCCCTGATGCATGGCCGGGGGAGCTGCAGCATGGCCAGCACCCTGCCCGCATGCGTGGTGGACGGAGGCAGAAAGTAAGTTCCTGCACAGAGCTGGGGGTGCCTCGGGGCTGGGCTGAGGCTGCGGGGCACGTGGTTCCTGGAGCTGGGCTGGGTGGGAGGCAGGAGGAGCCTGGCCCAGAGGCGCACTACGTCCAGCTGCCTCCTTGTCGGTTTAGGTTCTGCTAATGTAGCCTGCATGGCTGAGGATGGGGATCCGCTTATCCTTGAGATCTTTTCCACATCTCTGCAGTATATGCCTACAATTCCTATTTAATTAACCACAATGACCATGATCAAGTTAGTAAAGGATCTCAAGGATAAGCTAGTCCAGGGCTGTTCAGATCTGGTGAGGCTGTGGGCCCCAGATAACACCAGTGTGTGTTTCACACTGTGGGGGTGGGCTCCTAGGGCCCCCTCACTGTACGGGCTGCTCCAGCAGCATGCAGACCCCCATCCTCAGCCATGCAGGCTACATTTGCAGGACATGGACCACTCCTTCCCCCCCACAGGCCTTTCCCCCTTGCACAGCAGTGGGAGAGGTGGCTGCCCAGGCACATGCCCTATATATTAACTGCTTGCAGATCCCATGTAGACTGTGGGCGACATCCTGGCCCTTTGTGGGCCACATGTGGCCTGCAGGTAGTCAGCTGGGCAGCCCTAATTTAGTCCAACCCCCTACACAGAAAAATGATGTCCTGATCCTAAGCCATACCAAACATACATACTTTCTGAAAACCACAACTTCCCTAGGTACATTTCCAGACCCATTTTATTGTCACTTCCTGTAACTTCATTGGTATCAATGATCATGTGACATCACTTCCTGATGTGATACCACTTCATGTAAGGTCTTTGAATATGGCTCGCTGGCCCACTGGGTGATAAAAAGTTCATGATCCAGCCTCACATTCAAAAAGGTTGGATACCCCTGCTCTAGAAAGCTCCAGTTTTACTGAACAGGGTCTCCTTGTTCTCCAGATTCTGGCAGAATGGAAGCAGAAATATGAGGAAACACAGGCTGAACTGGAAGCCTCTCTGAAGGAATCTCGCTCGCTCAGCACCGAGCTTTTTAAGATGAAGAATGCTTATGAGGAGTCTTTGGACCATCTTGAAACCCTGAAGCGTGAAAACAAGAACTTGCAACGTAAGTCCCCTGATCCTTTTGTCTAATAAGGGCCTCATGGGAAGCTTGTGTGCCCACTAGGTCCAGTCTATCTGTCTGTAATACTGCTAACTGCCAATTCCCTTGGAAAGTGCCTTCCTCCACTTGCCCTTTATCTGACTGAATGCTTTGTCTATAACCCAACAGAGGAGATTTCTGACCTGACGGAGCAAATTGCAGAGGGAGGGAAGGCCATCCATGAGCTGGAGAAAGTGAAGAAGCAGATTGAGCAAGAGAAATCTGAAATCCAGGCTGCTCTAGAGGAAGCAGAGGTATGCATCGTGTTTCATTGGCTTACAAAGCATCCAGATGGCTCGAAGATGTGTCTTCTTACCAAGATTGGGGACCATTTCAATAGAACAGAATAAGAACATTTCTGTGAATGAGGAACGCTGAGATGTGGTATTCCTCTGTCTTTGGTGTGCTGGAGGCTATAATCTTGTCACTAGAACCTATTGTGTTTTTATGTTCCAGATGGCACTAACATAAACCTGTAATTCCTGTTTTTGACATTAATGCAGTTTGCAGTTTAATTCTTGGAAATGCCAGCATCCATATGCATACTAATCACGTTCATGTGAACTGTACTATGGACTGCCTCATAAGTGGTACAATAATTTTGATCAGCTGTGCGTTTGGATGCATTCTGGATGCATCCCAAAATTGTAGCTGTTCTGTACTGTGTGATTAGCAGGAGGACCCTCTCATATCTTAGCTCAAAAGCCTAACAGTTAGGGCACTAACCAAGGAAGAAGGAAACCCAGACTCTAGACCTGGGTCTCCACAAGGGGGTTTGGACTAGCATCCTCTGTTTCTCAGCATGGTGCTCTAGCTATCTTCAGAATTATTCAAAATCAACCCTTGTAACTGAGAAAGTTCTGCCTCTTGGGGAACAGGGGCCTAAGCTACAATCCAGGACTCTCCCCCATCCCATCATCTTCAAAAGTTGCCAAACTTCTGGCTTTCTTTTTCTTTGTAGCCCCATTTAGCTCCCTCTCTTGGATATCCAGGGGTTCAATTTCAAGTAGAGGCCTGTAGAAGAGGCTATAATGCCTTACTAGAGGATTGTTGTTTAGAGCACCATACTGAGAAGCAGGAGATGGAATTTCAAATATAGCTCTCGTTAAATTGGACAGAGTCTCAGGCTCCTACTTCCTGGGTGAGTGCCTGAGAGTGGTTTTCCTCCACTTTGTTTCTGGCAAGTAGGCATGCAGTGTATTTATATTTCTCCAGAGAGTGAAATAGGTTTTTAAATATGTATGTAAGCACCAAAAAAGGCATTCATATGGCTAGGTAGCTGCCATTTAAGTGTTTAAAATGAAATTGGATTCTGCCCATGGATTAGCATAACTAAGGGGTGGGCAAGCAGAGCAACAGACCCAGGTTCCAGCCCAAGAGTTCAAGAATGGCAAACACTGCCACTGATGGCCTAAGCAGTGCCATGCCAATGCTAGCCTGCCTGCTGCAGCAGACCCAGTCACCGCCAAAACCCAGAGCACAAAACTCCTAGTTGTGTCTATGTGTCTGTGGTTTCCGTGCACATTGAGTAAAGTTTTTCTGATTTAGTAAACAGATTTGGAAGATAAATACTATTTTATTCCTTTATAAACTCTTTGCCTTTCTAAGGCTTCACTGGAACATGAAGAGGGGAAAATCCTCCGTATTCAACTTGAGCTGAACCAGGTGAAGTCTGAAATTGACAGAAGGATTGCAGAAAAGGATGAGGAAATTGATCAGCTCAAGAGAAACCACCTGAGAATTGTGGAGTCCATGCAGAGCACCCTGGATGCTGAGATCCGGAGCCGAAATGAAGCTCTAAGGCTAAAGAAAAAGATGGAGGGAGATCTGAATGAAATGGAGATCCAGCTGAGCCATGCCAATCGCCAGGCTGCAGAGGCACAAAAGAATCTGAGAAATACCCAGGCAGTACTCAAGGTACAATAATACAAATGTATCACTTTCATATGGCTCTGCTCATATTTTTTGTGCACCAAGAGCTCCAGTAATTTTTTATGTTTGTTTACAGGATACCCAGATACACTTGGATGATGCTCTTAGAACCCAAGAAGACCTGAAAGAGCAGGTGGCAATGGTTGAGCGTAGAGCTAACCTAATGCAGGCTGAAATTGAAGAACTACGAGCAGCTCTGGAACAGACAGAGAGGTCCAGGAAAGTTGCTGAACAAGAGCTTTTGGATGCGAGTGAACGTGTGCAGCTCCTGCACACCCAGGTCAGGCATTAGTATGAAAAGAATTGAGATGCACACCTCAGAAGGGAATTTCTATTTCCAAAGAACAAAGAGGGGAGTAGTTAGAATGTTTTTTCCTCTGAAATGGTCATAGTATTATTGATCACTTGGGAGGAACATTGTTAAAAAGAAAGCCTAAAAAGACAGTGCTACTTTGTGTTTTCATCTTTCTGTGTTGAAGGACATATGGAGAGGATCAACATGATTATTGCAGTGGTGTGATGGGTTTTAGAAAGTACCAGGGAGGGCAGAGGATAATTTTTCTGTTTCTGATATTTGCCATCACTGGATATTGTTAAATTATTCCTGACAAACATGGCTTCTTTTTTGGGCACTTAGATATTTTCAACAACGTTTATTTTCCTTTTACAATGCAGCAGGTTACATATAATGTTCCACAAGGTTTGAGAGAGCCACTTTTCAGCCCATCACTAACTAGCTGTCTATGTCCCATAATGATAATTCATTTAGAGGAGAATTCTGATTTATACAATATTAATGGAAAACTCTGAATTAAAGACTTATGTTCATGTAATCCTCAGTATCTGATATTTTCAGTCTAACAGTACATATCACCATTTTGATTGCTGTCAAACAGAACACCAGCTTGATCAACACCAAAAAGAAGCTGGAAACAGATATTTCACAAATTCAGAGTGAAATGGAAGAGACGATTCAGGAAGCACGCAACGCAGAAGAAAAAGCCAAGAAAGCAATAACTGATGTGAGTTGGAGACATCTGTCCTTGGAAATCATGGCTGTGTTTCTACCTGCAATGCATAGTTCTCTGGATTGATTTTCTATCCTTGCTTATTAGGCAGCCATGATGGCTGAGGAACTGAAGAAGGAGCAGGACACAAGTGCCCACCTGGAGAGGATGAAGAAGAACCTCGAGCAGACAGTGAAGGACCTGCAGCACCGTCTGGATGAGGCTGAGCAGCTGGCTCTGAAGGGTGGCAAGAAGCAAATCCAGAAACTGGAGGCCAGAGTGTGTACTCCCAATATTTGTGTATATATGAGTATTTCCATTGTTCAGTCAAAGGTGAAGCTAAAAATGCATTTCTCACTTCAGGTGCGTGAGCTGGAAGGAGAGGTTGAGAATGAACAGAAACGGAGTACTGAAGCTATTAAGGGTGTGCGCAAATATGAGAGGAGAGTAAAGGAACTGACCTACCAGGTAAGGAAAGAAGTCACTTGGCTGACATACTCATTACCCAGCGGGTCCAATTATTGGCATGTGAACCTGCAAGGGGAACTTTATTTTTTTATTTGATCTAATGAGCAAATATGCTTATTTTATTTGATGCTTTCTAACTATTTTTAGTCTGAGGAGGATCGGAAGAATGTTCTGAGGCTTCAGGATCTAGTTGACAAACTTCAGATGAAAGTGAAATCTTACAAGAGACAATCTGAGGAGGCTGTAAGTGTCACTCCGAGTAAAGAGGAACTTCATAAATATTTGGAAACAAGTATTTTACTTTTTACAAAAATGTTATGAACTATTTTGACAGTTGACATCCTAAATGTTTGAATGTTTTTTCTTATTCTTTTTTCATTATTTCATTTATATATATGTATATTTTTGTTTGATCCTCTCTCTCTCTGTCTTTTTAAAGCTTTTAAATTTTAGGAAAATTACAGTATGTGTCATACTGGCAAGAAATGGCCAGTGCTGTCCCTTAGGGGTTGGTGCTTGGTCCAGTGCTTTTCAAAATCTTTATCAATGATTTGGATGTGGGGATGAAGAGCTCACTGGCCAAGTTTGCACATGACACCAATTTATGGGGAAGCGTGGTCACAACTGAAGATAGGCTACAGATACAGGGAGACTTAGGCTAGCAAGTTGGGCGGATTGGAACAAGATGAAGTTCAACATCTTGTGCTCCATCTGGGGATGAACAATCCCCTGCACACCTACAGGCTTGGGGACACCAAACTGACTAGCACCATGAATGAAATGACCTGGGGGTAATAATTGAGCACAATATGAATATGGGCCGGCAGTGCAATGCTGTAGCCAGCAGGGCAAATAATACTCTGGCATGCACCACTCAATTCAGCTCTAGCAAAACCAAGGAAGTGATTCTTCCTCTCTACTCAGCATTGGTGAGACCACAGATGGGGTATTGCATCCAGTTCTGGGCTCTGCAGTTTAACAAGGACATGGTAAAGTTTCAGGGAGTCCAGAGAAGGGCCATCTGTATGATGAGAAATGTGCATGGCAAGCCATACAAGGATAGGCTGAGGGACCTGGGACTCTTCAGCCTGAAAAAGAGAAGGCTGAGAGGGGACTTGGTAGTAGCTTACCTCTACATTCAGGAGAACATCAAGGGCTTGGTGAACAACTGTTCACCAGGGCACCCCTGGGGAAAAACCAGGAGTAATGGCCACAAACTCCTGGAAGACTGTTTCAGTCTCAACATTAGGAAAAACTTCTTCACAATTAGGGTGCCCAGCCTGTGGAATAAGCTCCCTCCAGAGGTGGTGCAATCTCTTACGGTTGGAAATTTTCAAGAGGAGACTGGGTGGTCACCTTGCTGGGGTCACCTGATAACCCCAGTTGTCTTTCCTGCCTGGTACAGGGGACGGGACCCAATGATCTTCCAAGGTGCCTTCCAGCCTTACAATCTATGAATCTATGAAACTAATGATACATTGTACAATCCTGGACTAAAACCATAAAAAGGAAGACTGCCTTGAAAGACCCATAAGCTAGAGTGCTGTGGCATTTTAGTCTAGATCTTTACTCCTTTGTCCATCACAGTATAGAATTTTAATGACAGTTACAAATTCAATGTTGTTCTGTACTGAAAACTAGTTCAGCTGGTTTTAATTGTTATTCTACATTAACACCTGGTGAGACAAGGAGGTCTATGCTTAGTTTTCAGATAAGGAATGATAAATGTGTATTAGAGAATCAGGACCTTTCCTTTCTCCTCAGCAGTCACAGCCCTTCATGTCCTAGTTTGACCTGCTACAACTTTGATTTTCACAAGTCTCTCTGTCCATCCACAGGAGGAGCTATCCAACGTCAACCTCTCCAAGTTCCGTAAGATCCAGCATGAGCTGGAAGAGGCTGAAGAGCGGGCTGACATTGCAGAGTCCCAGGTCAACAAGCTCCGGGTGAAGAGCCGGGAAGTTTATAGGAAGGTTGAAGAGGAAGAGTGAGAATGAGGCTGAAATGAAGCAGCAAAGTAACAGAAGAAATACTCAAAATGTGAAACTCTTTGTTACTTTGCTTGTAATTATTGTTTGTCCTGTGTCTTGAAAATAAAGATTGTAGACCTTTGCATACAAGTAATGAGTAGTAGCATTTTCTGAGTAACCCTGGGTTCACATTAAAGCTTGGGCATTACTTAAGGTACTACTATGTACATGTCTGTCACAAGTGATACGTTATAAAAGGAAAAAAGAAAAAAGAATGGATGAGGGAAGAGGGAGGATAGAAGAATAAAAGAAAAATGTGCAAAGAAAAATAATTTAGCTTCCACATTATTTTAAGAACTCTTTCCAAATTGCACCAAATTTTTCATTGAACCGACTAAGCATGACCGCCTCTATAGATCCACAGCTGCACCACCTCCTCATACCAGACTTCAACCTTTAGAAATGTCCTGTTTCCAATGCAGTAATATTATTTTGTCTGATCTACGTGTGCAATCTGGGAAGGATTCCCTTTGAATTCCTTAGGTATATACCCAAGAGCACACATATTTGCTAAAGGTTTTAGTACTGTTAATTCTAGTTATAAGTTCTTTCTAAAAAGAAATGATAAGGCATGATCAAAACGTGACCAAGAATTGCCTGCAATTCATCACATCCCCAACATGTATCCAATGGCAGTAATTAATTTTGAGTATGTAGTATATGATGTTGCAAATAAATGCACATTCCAATAAAGTTCTATTTGTTTTTGCTTTGATATTAAACTGCATAATTTAGCCCTAGGCCTCTAGCATATCAGTACAGCTTCTAGTTTATTTTTATCTGGGGAAAAATATATGTTGTGTTATACACAGTGTGGAAGAGTGCCCTCCCACTTTCTTCCCAGACTCTTCTATTAGGTTTTTCTTTGCCATGGTCTTCTCACCTGTCTGTCATTTTGATTGCCCTGGATTACTGCGGATGTGAGGCACTTCAGGTAAGAGGGTGGAAATTCCACCTCTCTATTGTGTTAGCAGTGACCTCATGGCATGGGGTCAGGGGCTTGAGCCCATGTCACTCTCTTAGGTGACCAGTGATGCTTTTTAAATTGGTTGGTCAGCATCAAACAACACCTGGCCATAATTGAATCTCAAAGGTGACGTTAAAAGGGTTATTTAAGATGAGACTCTCCAGGAGGTGGGGCAGCAGCCATGTTAAGTTACATACTACAGCTGGAACACCTGCAACTCTTTTTCTCTCTCTCTCTCAGGATGCTGAAGTGAGTAAACTACTTCGAAATTATCTAGATAGGTAGCTTACTGTAATGTAGAAGTATATCAAACAGCTACTAAACTGATACAGTTTGCTCCGGGTTATTCTTTGATACTTCTCTATCCTGCACCCTTCCCCAAACCTACCCTCTCTAACCAATAAAGCTCTCCACAATAACAAGTGTGGTGGACTTGCTGGGAGAGGGATTGGGGCATGCCTTTAAGCTCCCTATGATTGGCTGACTAAGGGAGGCTACTCTTTGTGCTTCAGGCTAAAGAAAGCACTGCAAGTTCTCTCAGTGGGTCAAGCACCCTCAAGGTCTACAAGGCCTGTGTGCCTCAGTTGGCACAGGGCCCAGGTACAGACCAGTCCCCTGGGTGGTGGCAATGATTACCCCAGGCTTGTGGGTGTGCTCCAGGAAGGGGTCGGCCAAATATGAGGTGCCCCAGGGGAGGCACCCAGAGCTTGGTAGGTGGATGGACACAGTGGGTTGGGTGGCTCAGCACAGGAGCACACCCCACTAGTCTGTCACATATGGTGGTAGTGGTGGGATCCCACAGCCTGTGGTCTAGAAGGCATAATTTGGGGAAAGGAAACAGAGTCACTGAAAATCCTTAAGCAAACAAATCCTTAATTTGGCATCGGGTCAACTGGATAGAGTAGCTGGCTAGGATGGTGGACAAATATGCCAATCAGTCAGTGAAAGACCTGATGACGGAAGTGAAGGGGAGAGTCCTCCAAGTGAGAAAGGGGCAAAAGAAATCCTATTGGACAATGATTAGGCCCAGAAATCCCCGCCGCACCTCAGCCCAGTGACTACTGGAGACCTCCAGGAACGACGGTCCTCTCCACCCCTTAAGCTAGAACTCCAGAAATACAAGCTGGATCTGGAAGCTCAGGCCTGAGCTCAAGTTATACCAGCTCAAGCTTGAGACTGAACAGTTCCAACGCAAGCACAAGGCTAGAGAGGCACAGCTCAAGCGTGAGTGAGTTTGAACTATTCCAGAGGCTGCAAAACACTGGAGTCCTGATTGATCCGCCTCTACATGTGCCAGCTGTACCCCCCAAAATGCACACCCCAGTCTTCACCCTGTACAAAGAAAGGGAGGATCCAGAAGTGTTTCTGGGTAATTTTGTAAACCAAGCACATCAATGGAACTTGAAAGAAGGAGAGTACATGAGATTTATTTATGGGCTGGTAACTGGCAACATGCCCATTATCCTGAACAACCTGCCTCCCGAGTCAATGAATGACTATGATGCCTTTAAGGATGCTGTTTGAAAGGCATAGTTTGGTGCCAGATTATTTCCAAAAAAAGTTTTGTAATAATACCCTGCTGCTGGGACAATCCTTAAATGAGTTTGCAGGTCAGTTGGAGGATTTATATCAGAAATAGAAGAAAGGAGCCAAAGTTAACACTATGGAGGGGGTGGATGCACTCATGGTGCTGGATCAGTTCTATTACAGGTGCCTCAGAGAGATTAAACATCTAGTCAAGGACAGAGAGCCCAAAACCACCAAGGAGGCTGCTAACATTGCTGAAAAGCTGTTGCTAAATCAAAAAGGGCTGAACAGAAGGCCTCCCCAATTTGGGAGAAAACAGAAAGATTTCCACTGAGGGGACGGCCAGTCCCAAAATAGGAAGGTAGGCCTCCCCCTGCAGACCACAGGGTGAACCCAAATTTGGGTAAGCCACCCAATTTGGAAAAGAAGGAAGGATTGCTTTAACTGCTGGGAGTCCAACTGCCCAAAGCAAAGCAACCCCAATAATCCTGTCATCTGTGCAACAGCTGTAAGCAGGGAGGAAGGATCCCTGAGCCACTCTGTTGCTACAGGATTACAAATCTAGAGGAGGTGACAGCCACCCACTGGACTGAAGTAACAGTAAGAGGGAGAACCCTCATCAGGGAACTGGACACAGGGGCCAGTGTGTCATTAATTAATGCCAACCTCATTTCATCCTTGGATATAGTTCAGGGGAGGGCCCTTACCATAGAAAGGGTGGGGCCCCAGTCATTCAAGGCACTGGTAGCCCATCTCCCCATCGAGTGGAAAGGCTGTGGGATGTGCATGGAAATAGGAGTGTTGAAGGAAGCTCCTGTCCCCATATTGGTAGGGAGGGATATTGTGGAGCTTGAGTGGCTGAAAGGAGCATGGGGAAATTTCATGGAACCCTACTGTGTTAATGTACTGACTTGCCAACAGAGCAGGAAGATGAAGGTGGGAGGTGGGGAAACCTCTCAGGGCCCTGTAATCCCATTAGCTGCAGAGGCAGAGGGGGAGAAGGAGAGACTTCTCCTGGCTGAGACCATCTGCCAGCTGCTGTCGTGATTTCCACATCACTATCGCAGCTTATGGTACCTCTTAAGCTCAGGCAGCAATTGCTTTCTATGGCTCATGATTTACCTTGTGCAGGTCACGTGGGCAAAGGCTGGACTCACCAGAAACTGCAGGCAAACTTTTATTGGCCCAGGCTAGCCCAAAATGTGATGGACTATTGCAGATCCTATGAGACATGCCAGCGGATGGGCAAGAATGGGGACAAGAGAAAAGCTCCTCTACAGTTTCTCCCTATCATCAATCAAGCTTTCCAAAGACTGGGAATAGACACTGTGGGCCCTCTGAGGCATAGGATTCATAGAGGGAAGAAGTACATACTGACTGCCCCTGTCAGACTTCATATAGCCAATTGCAGGTGGCTTTCAAGCATTCACTTGACTCTGTCTGAGGGGTGTGTCCCCGGAACTTATGTGTTGGGGTGCAGTCCACCCTGAGAGAAGCCCTGACAGTCACCTGCCACGGTTTGACTTTCTATGTTCTTGGAGTGGGGTCCCTCCTTGGGTTTCACACTACTCTTGCTATCACCTGTCAGAGGCATTCCTGGGGCTCCACCTCCCCTACATCCCAACCAAGTGCCAACCTTCCAGGCCACTGGATGGTGGGTCTTTGGCCTGCTCCTTTGTTTCGCCTAATCCTGATGACCATGGGGCATACAATTATCTCCACCTTCACACTCACCCCTCCTCTGAGGCTCCTGCCCAATCTGGCTTCAATCTTTCTCTGTGGCTCTGGACCCATAGAGGGTCTTTCCTGGGTCGCTCTCTGTGCACCCTTCAAGATAAGATAGGTCAAAAAAAAAAGAAGGAAAAAAAAAGGTAATGAAAGGGCCTGGGTGTAGGCTTCTGCCCACTCCATTCACGAATCTGCCGTCTTAGACCTTCTCTGGTCCCCCAACATCATCCCTCTCTTCCTTAGCTGTCCTGCAAATTAAGGTGGTGGGCCTCACCAGCGTGGGGAGAGCCCCTTTTAAAGGATCTCCGTCTTGCCCCTGCCAGGGCTGTCAGCCTCCCTGGGATGTTGGCTGGGGAGCACCCTCCCTCTTCAGCATCCCTGCTGCTTCTGCTTCCATTTCCCCGCCACTGGCTTTTAAATCCACTGGGTGGCAGTTTTTTATGACATCATCTGCTGGTGCTGCCACCAGCCAGCAATAAAAGTAGCTGATAAACCATGCCAGTGTCTTTTCTTGGCATGGCTTGCTCTGTGGGAGGTAAGTATTTCTTCTTTTCAGAGCTCTTTACCTCTTTCCTCAGGCATGTCACCCCTGCCTTGGGTCCTGCCGTGGGAGGTTGTTCCAGCACCTCTATTTTTATTTCCCTGGGACACTGACTCCTGTGGATTTAGTGATATGGTGCCTGGAGGCAGTTGCCTCGGCCTCCACAGTGTCGGGGTATGTCCACGTGACCGCAGACCGTGTAGGAGCCACCTGTCAGTCGCCTAGTGTATCATCACTTTAATTGGGGTGTCATACATGTCTCCTTCACCTGCCATGACTTTGATGTTAACGGAGTTGGTTCAGTTGTCTGACGTGTGCAGTCTAATTATGAGTCTCACTGGCGTCTCGTGGGTCCCGAAGTTTTTTCATAGATTTCATAGATTTCATAGACATTAGGGCTGGAAGGGACCTCGGGAGATCATCGAGTCCAGCCCCCCAACCAAAGGGCAGGAAGTCAGCTGGGGTCATAGGATCCCAGCAAGATAAGCATCCAATTTACTCTTGAAGGTGTTCAATGTAGGTGCTTGAACCACCTCTGCTGGCAGACTGTTCCAGACCTTGGGGGCTCGGACAGTAAAGAAATTCTTCCTTATGTCCAGCCTGAAACAGTCTTGCAGGAGTTTGTGACCATTCGACCTTGTCATCCCTTGGGGTGCTCTGATGAACAGACGTTCCCCCAGATCCTGGTGGTCACCCCTGATAAACTTATAGGTGGCCATCAGATCACCCTTGAGCCTGCGCTTTTCCAGGCTAAAGAGTCCCATGGCTCTCAGCCTGTCATCGTAAGATCTGTTTTCCTGACCTCTGATCATGCGTGTGGCTCTCCTCTGGACTCTCTCAAGCTTCTCCACATCCTTTTTGAATTATGGAGCCCAAAACTGGATGCAGTACTCCAGCTGCGGCCTCACCAAGGCCGAGTACAAGGGGAGAATGATGTCCCGGGATTTGCTCGAGAAGCATCTATGGATGCACGCCAGCATTTTGGTCACTTTACTAGCCGTAGCATCGCATTGGAGGCTCATGTTCATCTTGTGGTCAATGATGACCCCCAAGTCTTTTTCTTCTGTAGTGCTAACCAACGTAGCACTGCCGAGCCTATAAGGGTCCTGCAGGTTTTTCCTCCCAAGGTGGAGAACCTTGCATTTTTCGGTGTTAAACACCATGAGGTTCTCATCTGCCCATTTGCTGAGCTTGTCCAGGTCAGCCTGGATCACCCGCTTATCTTCTGGCGTGGATGCTTTGCCCCAAAGTTTGGTGTCATCGGCGAACTTGGCCAGTCCACTCCTAACTCCAATGTCCACATCGTTAATGAAGATGTTGAACAGTATGGGTCCCAGGACAGAGCCTTGAGGGACCCCACTGGTCACAGGGCACCATGATGAGTGACTGCCATCAATCACAACCCTCTGGGTCCGACCACGAAGCCAATTTCCCAGCCAGCAGATCGTGGTGGAGCCAAGGCCACATCTAGGCAGTTTGGCCAAGAGGTGATCATGGGATACCAGATCAAAAGCTTTTTTGAAGTCAAGATATATGACATCAATCTCTTCTCCCTTGTCCAGGTGATAGGTCACCTGGTCATAGAAGGAAATGAGATTGGTCAAACAAGACCTACCCACAACAAACCTGTGCTGGCTATCCCTTAGAATGTTAGCCTGGGCCAGTCCCTCAAGGATGGCCTCCTTAATAAACTTTTCTAAGATCTTCCCCAGGATAGAAGTCAGGCTAATGGGCCTGTAGTTAGCCGGATCCACTCTCCTCCCTTTCTTGAAGATCGGCACCACATTGGCCTTCTTCCAGTCTTCGGGCACTACACCAGAGCGCCAGGAGTTTTCAAAGATCCGTGTCAGGGGCTGGGCTATGACGCTCGCCAGCTCCTTGAGTACCCTGGGGTGCAGGTTGTCAGGGCCAGCTGACTTGAAGGTATCCAGCTTCTCAAGGTGTTCCTTCACGAGGTCAGCATTAACGGAGGGTAGGGGATCCCCCTCACCCAGATTTCCCTGTCCCATAGCAGGCATGGGCATCCCGTGTGACCGATGAAAGACTGACGCAAAGTACCTATTTAATAGGTTGGCTTTTTCCTGGGTGTCAGTTGTCAGTTGCCCCATCTGGTTTAGCAGGGGTCCAACATTGCCCTTGCTTTTCCTCCTTTTTGAGGGTTCCGCCACCCCTACACCCTTGCCCGTTCCACCAGGATGGTGGCCAACTATCTGGTCCAGCCACGGATCCAGCCGTCATTCAGGTGATCCACAAAAGAAAGATAAACATCAAAACAAACACTATGATCAATTGGGGTCCCTTGATCGGAGCAGCTGCTCCAGCCATCTGCAGCCGTCCTCCAATATCCACTTGCCCTCTGAGGGGTCGAACCCCCTCCTTGGCTTGCGAAGAGCCACCCTGGGAGGGCTTAATCAGTTTCCCTCCTCACAGTTAAAGCTCACTGTTGAGCTGCAACCCTTTTACAGGGACTACGGTACCCAGAGTCGAATAGCGTCCTTCTATTAGGGACTTTACGGTACCAAGCTTCAGCCGGGCACAGATCTTCTTCCAGCTAGGGTTCCCCTCTGAGATCCTCACTGACAGGGATGGGAATATCCTGGCTGATGTGCTGAAATGCCTGTGGGAGTGCTGTGGGGTTAAACACCTCAAGACCACCGCCTATCACCCCCAGACAAATGGGCTGGTAGAAAAGGTTCAATGGGACCTCGAAGGGTATTCTGAAAGCCTATATGGACTGGGGTGAGAAACTGCCGCATCTGCTCTTTGCCTTCTGAGAGAGACCCCAGGAATCCACCAGGTTCTTGCCATTTGAGTTGATGTTCGGGAGGTGAGTCAGGGGTCTTCTCGATCTTATGAGAGAGGAGTGGGAAGGGAAAATCTCCTCTAAAACATCAGTGGTAGAATATGTGCCAGGCTTCTGCCAGAAGCTAAGGGATATGAGGAAGCTGGCATGAGACTCTGGAGCCCAGGCCAGAAGGAACAGAATGTCTGGTACAAAAGCTGCATACTTCTGAACCAGGGGATAAGGTCATGGTTTTCCTACCACTAAAGACAGGCAAGCTGCTTGGCAAGGTCTCCATATCATCCAGGAAAGGCTGGATAATGTGACTTACATGGTGGCAATGAGCAGGTCAGGCAAAAGGCCTAAGGTGGTACATGTAAACGTACTTAAACCCTACTTTGAAAGAAGAGATGTTGCATTTTGGATTTCCTCAGTTGAGGAATCAACCGAGGACCCAGAGGAGCCAGTCTTGTGTGCTGACTGGGATGGAGAGGCTGAAATAGAGAAGCTCTACCTGCTGGATTGTCTGCCCTTCCAGAGTAAGGACAAGCTGCATATGGCTCTCAAAGACTTTGAGATGGTGTTCTCTAACAAACCAGGTAAAACAGACCTGGCGGTACACACCATAGACATGGGCAGCCATCTTCCTACCTGGTCAATGCCCTACCCAGTCAATGGGAAGGTGCTGCAAGAGATAAAGCATGAGCTCACTGAGATGGTAGAACTGAGGGTAAGACAGCTTTCGACGAGCCCCCGGGCCAGCCCTGTGGTATTCATCCAGAAGCAGGATGGGACCATCAGGTTCTGTGTGGACTACAAGAAGCTGAACGCTATTACCACCCTGGTGCCTACCCCATGCCCAGAATGGACCTTGCTTGATACTCTGGGCTGAGCCAAGTTAATTTCTACTCTTGATCTATCCAAGGGATCCAGATGCCATAGCCAAGTCTGCTCTTACCTTTGGGACTGTTTGAGTTTACTGTTTTACCTTTTGGTATGCGATATTCTCCTGCTTCGTTTCAGAGACTGATTAATAAACTGCTATGTGGATGTGAGCAGTTTGCAGTGGCCTACATCAACATTGCCAGCTTCAGTCAAGACTTTGAATTGCACCTGATTCATCTCACCACAATGTTAGATAGGATCAAGCAGGCTGGAATAGCAATGAAATCAAATTGCCAGTTGGCATTGCCTGAAGTGGTATATTTAGGACACCATGTGGGAGGAGGCACGATTGCTCCCATGTGGGACAAGATTGAGGCTATTAGAGACTGGCCACCCCCACAAATTAAGAAGCAGGTCAGAGCCTTCCTTGGTCTGGCTGGATACTACAGAAGGTTTGTCCCTGGATTTAGGGCGATGGCAGCTCCCCTGCATGAGCTGACAAAGAAAGGCAACTCTGAATTGGTGGTCTGGAAGCAGGAGTGCCAAGAGGTATTTAACACATTAAAAGCTACCCTGATCAAACAGCCAGTTCTGAAGGTACCAGACTATGATAAGCCCTTCTGCATAGCCACAGATGCCTTGGACATGGGACTGGGAGCTGTATTCCTGCAAGAGCATGAAGGAATATGACACCCCATGGCTTACTTGAGCCAAAAGTTAATTCCCCAGGAGCAGAGCCTGTCATCTATTCAGAAGGAGTGTTTGGCAAGCGTCTGTGCTCTGAACAAGCTGAGGCCCTATCTATGGGGACAGCAATTTGTGGTCCTCGCATACCATGCCCCACTTCAGTGGCTGCAAACACCGCAGAACACCAACACCAAGCTTCAGTGAATGGGCCTGGCAGCTTCAGGAGTTCAACTTCACCATCAAACACATCAGAGGAAGCCAGAACATCGTAGTGGATTCTCTATCATGAAAAGACTCTGGGTAATGGGTCCATTGGTCTCAGCCTTGCCCCAAAATGCTCTGGTGTGGGGACACCCCAATGTGCCTTAATGTTCTACGTGCATTGTTGTTTTAGCCAGTCTTATATGTTGTGTGATTGCTGTTCTGGGTATGAGAGGTAACCCTTCTGGACAAAGCATACCCAGGCCCAAAGCTCTGGGAAACTATGGGCCTGGGCTTTTAAAGTCGGGGGAAGGGTGTGGAAGAATGCCATTCCAGTCTCTTCTATTAGGTTTTTCCTTGTCATTGTCTTTTCACCTGTCTGTCAACTGGTTTTGCCTACATGACCTGGGCCAGGTGAGAGACGTGTGGACTTAGCTCTCTACTGGGTTAGCATTGACCTAATGGCATTGGGCAGGGGCTCAAGCTCCTGTCACTCCTGCAGGTGAGCAGTGATGCTTTTTAAATTGATTGGTTGGCACCCCACAACACCTGCCTGTAATTAGGTCTCAGGAGTGATGTCAGAAGGCCTATATAAAAGCCCTTCTGATGCCTCCAGCCATGACCTGCAACCCCCCCAGCCCTGCTAGAGGTGTCCCCATCCCCCTGTAAGCCCCACTTACCTTACAGGCTCCAGGAGCGAAGAGTAAGGCTGAGCTGAGCTGAGCCTTGGCTGACTGAGAGTCTCAGGCCCCACCTTTCCCCCCTCTTCCTCCCCCTCCAGGCAGGGCTGGGGATTTCCTGTCCTGTTTGCAAACAGCTCTTGCAGGCTGGAGCTCAACCAGCTTGCAGAGCTTTTTGCAAAAGTGGGGAATCTGCAGGTTTCTCTGCTAAAAGGAGAAACCCACATTTTCTTTGATAAAAAAAGGAAATCTGTGGTTTTCTCTGTTTTATGTGGATCCCTGTTTATAACGCACTGAGAAGAATGCATGCTGTGATTGGTACAGTGAGCTAACCAGTTACAGTAGTTTCCTTAAAAGGAAAGGAGAAAAAAATGGAATAGGTTTGGAGTACCTTATCTAAAAAGATGAGGTAAGAAACTTGAGGATTGGACAGTTTGAGAAGAGAAAGTTACAAAGTAGTGGACAAACAAAGAGACAGTGTGTATTTGTGTTGCCACCCTGGGGAGACAGGGACGCCTTAAAATTCTTGCTTTGAGTAACAAGGAATTCAGAAACTAACATCCCACACACCCAGTAGAGGATCTGAGGCCGGTACCACCTAAGGTCTCTGCAGTAACATCTAAGAAATGGCTTTCCAGGTCATATTGCAAGGATAATTATCTTGCAATAAGCCTAGAGGTTACTAATAAAGTTCATTTGATACCAAATTGGATGAGGAGCCATGTCAACCCTTGGGGGTCTCTGGTAGAAGGAATCCTGGGACAACAATTAAAGAGCCAGCCAGAAGCCAGAGACAGATTGATGGTATCAAGTTGGGAACTACAGCTGATGGGCAAGGGTAAGTTTTAGGGATTGAAGGGAAAGGATCACAGCCCAAACCCTGATTTCATAGATTCATAGTTTCATAGATGCAGGGTCGGAAGGGACCTAGGTAGATCATCAAGTCTGACCCCCTGCCCTGGATTTCCCTCTAGGCTATCTGTACTAGGGTGCCAGAAAGAGCTAATTCTTGACTGGATTAGTTCAGGGCAAGTTGTAAGAATTAAGCATAATGTTGCCATTCCCCTGCAGGCTGTAACACTGCAGCAATCTGTGGAGGAGCTGAAAGTTGATACAGAGGGACAGGTTAAGCAGTTGAAAAATCCTCAGTCAGATGTCTGTTAAATCTTTGCAGATGGCTGTTATACAAAAGACAACAGCAAAGGAGAGGAATGAGTTAACAAGCGAATGTGGCGAGTTAGAGAGCAAAGCAGTGCAGTGATTGATTGAGCTCATTTGGATGCAAGAGTTGGCAGGAGGAGCATAGCCAGACCCATCTCAGTTGGTTCAGCCTTCAGTACCTCCCAATCCACCATAGGAAAGGAATGCCTTACTCCAAGCACACAAGGGGTCTAGTAGAATAAGTTTGTTTTGACTACTAGAGGTGCCCAACCATTCACACTTTAGTGGGAGATAGGGGAAATATAACCCTCTCTCCCCCCACCCCAAAGCTGATTGATATTGGAGCCTTGACCAGCATTTTTGTAACAGCGATGGGTTCCAAATGGGATTATGATATACCCTAAATCATTTGTAACAGCAATCTTATTTTGGAGAGTAAAAAAAATCGCTGGTTAATAAGTAGTGAAAGTTGCTAGAGAAACATGCAGTGGAGGAGAGAGTGAGAATGGAATTTTAGGAATGATTGCTTTATAGCAGGGAGAAATATATCACCCTTGAAAGAGAGTTGTAACTTGATCTCAGAGAATGTCTGAGGTGGTTAAGTAAAATACCTTCTATTGTTGGTTTCATAAGAAGTCAGTAGCAGATAAAATTAACCCCTGTGCTAGAAACTGTCAATGATTGTAACAGAAGTAGAGCCTAAGGAGCCTAATGAGTGAGTGGCTTTGCAAAGGCTATTAAGGTGTTGGTGCAAAACAGAGGGTGACCACAGTGGTATGGTTGCTTTGTTTATATGTTGCAAAGCAGAGAAATCATTCAAAATGTAAGTGTGCATTCCCATTGGTAACAGGGAGTGAGAAATGTTTGTTACCGCCCCTCACTCTCCAGGAATAGTGAGTATCTGTTAGAAAGGAAAGTGTTAACAGCTTGTTAAGGCAAGAAAAAGGATGGTTTTGAAAACTCCATAACAACTACTAAGGCTCTTGTAATTAATACGGTTCATAGAATCATAGAAGTAGGGTCGGAAGGGACCTTGTAGATCTTCAAGTCCGACTGGCCATTGAGGACCCACTTTCAGCCTGGGATAGGCAGATATCACCTGCATATTTCCTCCTACAATTTGGACTCTATCTCCTTCCTCCTGGACTTCAGCCCCTTCACCAACCATCTTTAACCCCTGCTGCTGTTGTGCGTGTGTGTGTCTCTGTGTGTGTGTGCACAAAGGAACCAATAAAATATCATGTCACCATCTCCCCCGTTCAATAAAACTGCTACCATTTGTAACTCTGAGTTGGGTTGTGTTTTACTGAGCCCCGGTCCCTTTCGTAACTTAAATTCTGGTCTCTCTCCCTCTCAGCTCCATTGCTTTCTGCAGACTCTCAGCCTGGCTCCTGCCACTTTTTGCCTCTTGCCACCTCTTCCCAATCCCTAACTCCCTCTCCCTCTCTCTGTGTTCTCCAGCTTCCCCCCACAGTCTCACTCCCAGTTTTCCTCTCCCCACGTACCTCTCAGCTCCCCTGTAGCCTCCTTGCTTTGGCTCCACCCTTCAGGCTTCCCCCTGGTATTGCTCCTTTGCTCTGCTGGCTTTCTGCTTTCAAATTAACCTTAAGTTACCCCAACTTCCATCCAGTCTGCCAGTTTTAATCCCAGCACCAGCAACTTTCATCTCAGTCTCCACCAGCAGTAACCTAAAGTAACCCCAAGCCTCAGCCCAGCAATCCTTCTGTCTACCAGTTCTAATCCCAGTCCTGGTGACTTTCACCCTCTCTCTCTCTTACCTTAACCTTCCCCCAAGTACACCAAGCACATACATACACACCCCAATGCCCAAGTCTGGAACTCACCTGTGTGTATGTGTAGGTAAGTGGTATGTATGTGAACTGATATACATGTATGTCACTGGGTGCATGATATACGAATTAGTGATCTGTGTATGTATATTGGGTATGCAGGTATTGGTAACTGATTCTGGTCTAATTCATTTTGCTCTATAGTGTGTGTAGGTGCTTGAGTTGGTGATAGGTGTATATTTCCTTGGCTGATCATTTTGGATGTGTATGTGCCTGAATTGGTAGTGTGTATGTGCACACCTGGTGGGGTTATATGCACCTAGAGTGTGTGTATGCACCTAATTTATTTTTGAGTGTGTGCATGTGCAATTGTACAGCACACCCTCCTATCTAACAGTACAATATTGAGTTCCTGAGAGTTGGCCTGACCCCACAGGGCAACAGTAGAATTTTAGTTATTTCCTTGGCACAAAAGCACTGGTGTAATTTAAAATAGATATTCCTGGTGGGATTTTTTAAAATGTCCCAGCAAGAAGAATACAGAAAAAACTTTCTAAGTAAAAATTCCAAGGGAGAAATTGTCCCTGTAAAGGAAAATAACCCCTGATTTTAAAAATAAGTTATATGGCTAAAATTGTAACAAGGGCATTGGCATCCTACAATCTCATTAAAAACAAAACAAAACTGTAACATTTCCAATTTTAATTGCTAAAATGGTGCAATGAATCACTGAAGACAGTAAAAATAAATGTAAACAATCCTTATAATTTAATATGTATATACAAGAAAAACACCCCAAGAATTACAATAATATGTGGATTCCCACTGTGCATGTCAGCACTGCAAATTTGTAACTATGAATAATATTTTACTGCAAGGAGTTTTCCTTGGCAGGTTTGTGTGTGTTTGTTTTCTTTTGCATAAGCTATAGCATAAAATTCAATTCAGCAGCAAAGGTGACTGATAAACCACAAGGCCTCATTACCATCAACAGCATATTCTTTACCTAAGCTTTATTTTACCGCCACAGGAAAAATTGTTTTTTCTGTTCTGTGTTGTTTGTCTTGTTGTGTGGTTATTTGCTTATTTGGTTTAAGTTATCAAAAATTTAAATGCATATAAATATCATAAAAATGTACTAAAAATAATTGGTAATAGCCCTTTTAAAACTGGAATTTGTCTGTGGATCCCAGGCAAGGACACGTCCATTTAGCTTGGATGGAAAAATCGTTCTAATATTTTAAACAAAGGGCAGCAATGCATGCAAATTTTTAAATTAGAAATTCTTCTTGTTTAGCATAATAAAATTTATTTAAATGGTAATATGTGTGTTTTTGGCAAACAACCTAATGAAATGTTTTCAAAACTATCAAGAAAACCTTATTGGTATTTAAATACTATTTATAACACCAATTTGACAGGATGTGTGTAAATAAAACTGCATTAACCCATTGTTTTACAGGAAACAAATACCTGCAGAGTTAATGCTCCCCTGAACTTAGAACCTCTGAGTTTTAAAAAATGGTTAAAATCAAAGTTAAATTTGGTTCAGCAATGGTATAATGCTCTTTGGATAGCTATGGTAAATTTAAAAAGTAGGTTTGCCTATTGCAATTTAAATTATTGAAGGATTTGTTTATAAATTGGTCAGCATATATTAAAAAAAACCCCTTATTTATGATGGTACATATCCCTTCTAAAGAGGAACATGGGTTCTGTGGTAAATGTCAAATACAATCTTGTTGGCAACAAGAAGCTTTAAATGTGTATTAACCCATAATATGTTATGTTTAAAAAATACGGAAACTTCAAATAACTGCTGAAAAGAGTGATACCAGATGGATCAAGAGGCTCAGAATGGAGCTGAAAGAAAGAAAAATCTGATGGGAGGTCTGCAGCTCAAAAATAAAAAACTGTGCCCATGAAGAGTAAAAATAACCAGGGCGGGAAAGCCTTAAAAAATTGGTCCTAGGCAAGACCTGAAAATAATACCCTCTCGGAACTGGTTAATGTGGTGGAGCTACTTACGACAGGTTAGTCTCTACAAAATGCCACATGTTGCCACCCCAGAGAAAGGCGAGTACAGGGCACCTGAAAACCCTGGCTCCCACTGCCTTGTGGGTTACTCTTTGTTGGGAGAAAGCTAAGGGGAGCATACCCTAACAGAAAAACCCTTGGGGAAGGCCAAGGAGGAAAGATGCAGGGTACACATTGGGGAACCTGTCTCTTTAAGAAATAAAAGCGCTAAAAAGAAAACTCTGCAAAAAGCAAGAAAGGGAATCTCTGGGTAAAGCCAACCTCAGTGTCCAAAGTGATTCTATGACCTGCACTAACCTAAAGGGGGTTGAGCCCCTCCTTCTCGTCTTTGTGGTTTGCAGGATATGGACCACTGCTGAAGCATCAAGAAATTTGCTTGGTATAAAGAATTGAGCTTGATTATGTTATGCATAATAATTGTCTTATTGTTTGGCTGTGTTTATGTAATGTTATTATTTTAAGTAGATAAGATACTGACTATGCTAAACAATGAAATTTAAGTAGAACTTTTGATAAGCTAAAAAAAATATCTGCAAAATGTCTATAGAAAATAGTGTACAATTTGAAGCATTGCTTCCAGGGCCTTAAATAGTTCAGCCATTCCAAAGATCAAGAAGGCTTGATTGACCATATCTTTTTTTTGTTATTCTTTTGTTTCCTTTTGCTTGCGCTAAATACGTATTTTAGCTTTTTAGAATAGAAAAAATAATGTATTATAGCTTTATTAATTCTTAAAATTTGTGTAAAGATCTAAAACGCAAGTGAAATGGTGGAATCCCCAATAGAAACTATACATGCTTTTGCCCAGAAAGGGCCTAACTCTCAGCATTTCTCCATTGTCTTGCAGAGTAGAGGGGCACTAGTACCATTTAAAACAACAAAGAAAGCTTTGCCTATTATATAAAAAGGACAGAATTGCCAAGAACATGTCTGATCCCCCAAAATTATGCAGTAGAGTGTAGAGTGATGCACCTGGGGAGGAAGAACCAGCAGCATACCTACAGGTTGGGGAACTCTCTTCTTATCAGTGCAGAGGCAGAAAAGGATCTTGGAGTCATTATTGATTCCAAAATTAACATGGGCTGACAGTGTAGGGATGCAGTCAGAAAGGCCAACCGCACCTTGTCGTGCATCCACAGATGCATCTCAAGCAGGTCCAAAGAGGTGATACACCCCCTCTATGCAACACTGGTCAGGCCGCAGTTGGAGTACTGCATCCAATTCTGGGCGTTGCACTTCAGGAGGGATGTGAACAACATGGAGAGGGTCCAGAGGAGGGCCACCCGCGTGATCAGGGGTCAGCAGGGCACACCATATGAGGAGAGGTTACGGGACCTGAATCTGTTCAGCCTCCACAAGAGAAGGCTGAGGGGGGATCTAGTGGCCATTTACAAACTAGTCAGAGGGGACCAGCAGGCATTGGGGGAATCCCTGTTCCCCCAAGCGGTACCAGGAGTGACTAGAAATAACAGTCACAAGCTGGCAGACAGTTGATTCAGGCTAGATATCAGGAGGCACTACTTCACTGTCAGGGTGGCTAGGATCTGGAACCAACTTCCAAGAGAAGTGGTGCTGGCTCCTACCTTGTGGGTCTTTAAGAGGAGGCTAGATGAATACCTTGCCGGGGTCATTTAACCCCAGTACTCTTTCCTGCCATGGTAAGGGGTCGGACTTGATGATCTGCTCAGGTACCTTCAACCCTACCAACTATGAAACTACTATGAAACTAAGGTGAGGAGATAGGTAGGGTAGGGAGAATGCATGAAGGGAGAGTGTGTGGAAGAATTCCATCCCAGTTTCTTCCCAGTCACCACTATTAAGTCTTTTCCTTGCCATTGTTTTCTCATGTGTCTGTTAATTTGGTTGTCCAAGGTTACTGTGGACATGAGGAACTTCAAGTAGAGGGTGGGAACTCCACCTCTCTATTGTGTTAGCCCTGACCTCATGCCATGGGGGCAGGGGCATGAGCCATTGTCACTCTCTTACTTGACCAGTGATGCTTTTTAAATTTATTCGTCTGCATCAAACAACACATGACCTTGATTGGGTTTTGGAGATGTTGTCAAAAGGGCTATATAAGCTAAGACCCCCCAGGAAGTGGAGCAGCAGCCATATTAAGTTACGTACAGCAACTACTGGAACATCTGCAACTCTCTATGTCTCTGTCAGGATGCTGAGGATGTTGAAGTGAGTAAACTACCTGGAAATTATCTAGATATATAGCTTAATGTAATGTAGAAGTGTGTCAACCAGCTACTAAGCTGACACTGTTTGCTCTGGGTTATTCTTTGATACTTCTTTATCCTGTACCCTTCCCCAAGCCTATCCTCTTTAACCAATAAAGCTTTCCACCCTAACAAGCATGGTGGACTAGCTGGGAGAAGGATTGCGGCATGCTATTAAGCTCCCTCTGCTCTGCTGACTAAGGGAGGCTACTCTTTGTGATTCAGACTGAAGGAAGCACCACGAGTTCTCACAGTGGGTCAAGCACCCTCAAGGTCTACAAGGCCTGTGTACCTCAGGAGGCACAGGGCCCAGATACATACCAGAACCCTGGGTGGTGGCGGCAGTTACCCCAGGCTTGCGGATGTGCTTCAGGACAGGGGTCAGCCAGATGTAAGGCACCCCTGGGGAGGCACTCAGAGGTTGGTAGGTAGATGGGTGCAGTGAAGTGAGTGGCTCAGCACAGAAATGCCCCCTACTGGTCTGCCACAGAGAGTGTTTGAGGTGAATGCTGCTATGGAAAGCAGCAGATCCTAGGTTCTAACCTCAACCCTTGAGAAGCTTCCTTGGCTGCCTTGCAATTGGCCAGGGGGACCCCTCACCCTCTGTTGGTGAGATTGGCCATGGGGGACCCTCCCTCGCCAGTCAGCAAGATCGGGTGCAGGGGCTTGCTGGTTGGTAGCTAGGGGGCATATGCCCCTCCCTGACTAAGGTGGCACCAGTCACCTATGCTTGTTATATTGCCTGCCATGCACTGGTAGTAGGGATGCACAGATACAGCTTTTGGGTATTGGATTGGCACTGGTTAAAGGAGAAACAATGTTATTAACTACTTACTTTTTTTGGTTCTTGTAGACAATAATTATGGCTGCATGTCTGGAGCACCATGGCTAGCATAGTTCGGTCTCCACACCCTTCCACTGGCCCTGGACTGTGGCAGACAAACAGGTCCCAGAGACAGGTAGGAAGGGGAGAAGGCACCAGGGAGTGGTCACAGGGTGCTGCACTGAGCAACAAAAGGACCATTACTGGTTCCTGCTGCTGCTGCTGCCACAGCAATGCAGCACATGTAACAGGGGCCTGAGCACCAGGGCTGCCATGGAGACATTGGGCTGCATGCAGGTGGGGTAAAGAGCCACATGAAGGACATTCTGCTTCACTGTGCACCAGGTGCCTTTGCAAAAGTGGCTTCTGCCTAGTGGCCACCTATCTGTTCTGGCTTTGGGTCTCCTGACCTTCTTTACAGGGAGGCCCAATTTCTGCCCCTGCCCAACTGAGCTTTGGCCCATGAAAACCCCAGGGTCCCAGAACCTGCCATGGTTTTACCCTGACATCAAGCCCTGGCACTCCTCTTTGGTAGGCTCACCTCCCCTGTAGCAACAACCCAGTTCTCTGGTTGTTAACAGTCCATAGCAGTCAAACCCCTGCAATTCTCAGTTGCTTCTAAGTGCTTCACTGTACACTCTCCCCAGGCTTCTGCGCTACCTGGATGGCCTAGTCTACAATAGCCCTTATCTCAGTTCCTTCTAGGTGCCTCAGTGCAGGCTCTCCCCAGGCTTCTATGCTGCGTGTTTGGATTTTCGCCTGCTCTAGGACTCCTGGGCCTACTAATGGTTCCAACCACTTCTCAGCTTGGTGCCAGGAGCTCTTCCCCTTAGCACAGCCTGATCACTGCCTGCTCTGGCTATGGGGCTGGGCTTATATCTTCCTGAACCCTCTCCTGGCCAGTCCTAGGTGTGGCCCATTTACTTAAGGAGCAACCTACTCATAAATGTATTAAGCTTTGCTGAGCTGCAGCCCTTTATCTCTGCTCAGAGCTCCCAAGTTGTTATAGGTAGTCCTATAACCCTTCTTGGGGCTTCCTTCTGCCTGCTTAGTCCTAAAAGCAGCTGGTCCTTACTTAGCTGTCTCCAGCACAAGATGACTATGATCCGCTGCTTTCCTGTCTTCAAGTAACAAGGGCCTTGGTCCCTGGTTACACCACTACATTAGAGGTAGTCACAGTAATTGCACTGTTGTTGGCATGATGGTACACTGAGTGATTCTTGGTGTGACAAGTATGTCACTGTGGGAAAAATGGAGGTAGATGCAAGTTTGTGTGCAAGCATGAGGTTAATAGGTCCAAAAGAATAGATAATTCTGTGAGAGTACTTGAATATGTTGAGTGGTTTTCCTTGTGTGATGGTATGGACAGAGCACTGTGACTGGAAGAGTTGGAAGGGAAAATGTAGGGAATGGATGGGATGGTGAATGTTTAATCAAGAAGGGCAAAAAGGAAATAACTATTTGGTGAATGCGCAGAGCATGGGGCAGAAATAGATGTTGTGGAGTGGGGAGGGGGTGATGGGAGTGTCCTCTTAAGGTTGAAAGATACTTTGGATGATTACAGGTTTGTTTCTTTGGTGAAAGAGAGATGAGTAGGGAGAGATGCAAGAGGCTGAATGATAATCTATACTTTTGCCTTCCTCTGTTGCCAAGATGTCATTTGCTTGCTGGGATTTTCAGGGCATACTTCATCTAATCAATTTTCTGCTAACTAGGTCTCAGATATTTGTGGGTCTCTGGTCTCTCCTGTGCTCTGCCTGTAGCATGCAGTTTAATCTCCAAAGAAATAAAATGATTAGGTCTAGCCAAAAGTTTCAGGCTTAATATAGGGTAACTGGGGGCATGTCTACACATGGATTTAAGCACACCTAAATTTAGTGTACATTAGCTTCACGCACATTAGGCAGGTTTAGGCAGGAGTCTACACATGCAGGCATTAAAACACCTTAACACTGTGTTAGGCCCAAGTCAGTCCATACATACACAGTGTTAATGCACTTTAATGCATGTACACATGCATTAATGAGCTTTAACTATTCTCATTTGCAGATATCAAATTTAGGCATGAATAGCCTAAATTCACAATTTTTCTGGTTACATGTTAAGGGTGTGCATGTATAGACACGGAACACTTAATGTGCATTAACTTAGGCTTACGAGTATTGAAATGTGACATGCAGACACTCCCTGGGTAAAATTCTATGGCCCATGATATACTGGGAGGTGAGACTGAATGAGCAAATATTCCCTTCTATTTCTAAACTCCATGAAATTATATCTGCCCCCTATTTCAATGTGAGTATTAGTTGCTAGTTCTTGTCTACCTTCTGGCCCCTTTATGCCATTCCTATGATGCAAAGAGATCAAAAACAGCTTGGAATTCCCAGGTGCCTAGAGCTTTGTAGGGATGTGCAAGGAAATCAGGGATAAGGGGGATATCTTGTAGTTAGGGAGGGTATAGGTCCCATACTCTGCAATCTGGTGAATTTAGGATGCCAGAATGTCTAAGAGATTGTTGTAAATGAGAGAAGCCCCAGAAGGAGTACTGTCCAAATCACTGACTTTTTGTCTCAGTGGCTGACTCAAAATAAAAAATCAAAATCAAAGCTTTGGACCAGATCCTAATCCACCTTTTAGTGCAATCCTACTCCACCCTGCTTGACTCCCTGCAAAGTGACAAAAGACTTTGTGACTTTGTCTTAAGGCTAACATGATTGCATTTTACAAAATTAGGCATGCTAATATTTTTGTGGTTTTTTCTGGGAACCTAAATGGTAATAGGAACCCTCATGAGTTTATGGAGGCATCTAATAGGTAGAATAAGACCTGGATCTTTTATCCTAGGCTAATAAATTGATTGTTTTTAAATTCAGTAAAATGGGAATATTATTTTAAGATCAAATTACAGTAAATTCTTCACTATCTGGTATTTAACTAACCAGAAATTCCATAATGCCCTGCTGCCCATGGCATCCCTCCCCGCTGGGCCTTCCGCTCAGTGTTATCTAAAAACCCCAGCTGAGGGGTTTCTGATAACCAGAAATTTTATATAACCAGCAATCCTCTTACCCCAGGGATGCTGGATAACAGAGATGTTACTGTACTTGCATGTTTCATCTTTAGGAATTCTAATATAATAAAAGCCTTAGTCTGTCTGTCTGTCTGTAATGCTTTATTTGCCCCCTTTTTGGTTGTCTTGGCAGCCAATCACAATGCTGACAGAAACAACCAATCAGAGTACTCTGCACAGAAAGATGCAGGTGGTGGAGTGCCACCATGACAAAGGGTAGTGAGGGGCCAGAGTGGGGGTGCTAGGCCAGCAGCACTGGATTCCCTTCTCCCCCTCAGCCCTGCTCCTTGGAGGCGGTGGTGTGGGGTGCTGGCAGTGCAGCACTGACCTCACCCCCCACACACTCTGGTGCATGGGGCGGGACACGGGGAATGGGGGTGTGCACAGGGCCAGACGCAGTGCGGTGGCACCACAGGGTGTTGGGTAATGGTGCTCCATCTCCACCTACCCCCTGTCAGTCATGATGGGCGATGGCAGGGAGGGACTGGGATGGTGGAGTGCCACCATGATGGATGGAATGAACCCCCACCCCGGCCCTGCTCCTTGGAGAAGGCAATGAAGTGCTGGCCTCACCCCCCCCATTCTGGATTTGCTGCCGCCACCACCAGGCCCCGACAAAAGCCATCAGGAAGAAGGAGGCAGCGGGGAGGAGGGGAGAAAGGAAGCAGGAAGGGGAGGTGAAGAACAGTGGTGGTGCCCTGCTGCTGTTGGGCCCTGAGAACAGCCAGGAGGGAAGGGAGCCAGAGGGGGGAGGAGTTTGTGCACTGCAGGATGTGCAGCAGTGGTAGTGTGGGGTGCTGGGTGGTGGCTGCAGCTGTCGCCACTGCTTGCAAGCTTCCCCCCTCCAGCACACCTGGGAGGTGGCAGTGCCATTAAGTGGACCGGGGACAAAGCAAGGGGGGATGCATGGGGCAGAGCAGTGACAGTGTGGGGTGGTGAGTGGTGGCTCTCTATCTCCATCTGCCCTCCCTCCCCCATCATTCTTGACGGGCAATTGGCTAGTTTTTTAATGAAAGCAAGGGGATAGATGTAGAAGGCTTGCTTTCCTTCTGATTCCATATGTTACGGGATAGTCATCCCTTCCAGATTCA
Source organism: Crocodylus siamensis (assembly GCF_052110815.1). Classification (NCBI taxonomy): domain Eukaryota; kingdom Metazoa; phylum Chordata; order Crocodylia; family Crocodylidae; genus Crocodylus; species Crocodylus siamensis. The sequence continues at coordinate 50,414,525 of NC_143402.1, forward strand.
GAGCAATGTTATTTGAACCTAGGTCATCTCTGTTCAAGGTAAATATCTTTACACTGGTCTGTCAGCTAACCTGCACCATCTTCTCTTCCTTCTCATCATTGTGTGCCTCTACACTTGCTTCAACACGTTCTACTTAGAACATACAAGCATTGCTGCAGCCTCATGTATCTAAGCTTCTGTGGGTTTAAAAATGACTGCTGGGGCATTTTAACTAAAGGTCATCAAATGAGCTTTAGTTAAAGCAGCCCACAGCCATTTTAAATGCACAAGTGGCTTAATACACATGACACTTCAGTGTTTTAATCAGAGCAGGTCTCTGGGAACCGCTCCAATTCAAATGTGCCCCACCCACAAGTACATGTATAGGCAGGCTTTCTGACTAGTACATAATTCAAAATTGAATGGGACTTTTTGGCAATGTCAACAAGTTTCAAAATTTCTGATGTATTTTCTTTATTTCTATACCTCTAAACTAATTCAATCCAAATTTACGAATAATGTCAGCAGTAGCACCCTAAGGGGAGGGCAAATTGGGTGACCGCCTGGGGCCCTACATTTTAGGGGCCCCATATTTTTGAACCTAGAATGAACCTAGAATATATCTCAATGTTAAAAAAACCTCTTTCTTTGTATTATCAATATTGTATTAAGATACTTTCATTGCAGTTTCATGGACAGGGAAAAGTGAAATTGAAAATGTCTGACTTGCTTATAAGTCATCAAAATTAAGCTTGTAAGGGGCCCCAAATAACTCTCTTGCCAGGGCCACAGCAACTCTAAGGCCACCACAGATGTCAGGCTGACCAAAACTGCATTTTTAAGTGAACAAATATTTAATCAAAAATCTGTACCCATTTGAATCCAGGAACCACCCTGATTTGCTCTGGGAGAAGAAAAGTCTCCATGTAACCTGAATTTTAGGAGATGCCAAGACCCTGTGGGTCACAGCTCAACATCAGGACCAGGGAGTTCAGGATAGAGGCTCTAGGAATTGTTTCAGGCCATCAGTGTGATCCATGTGTCTATGCTTATACTTCAGGTGCTAGAAGTGGGAGTACCTGTCTGAGATGCGAGAACCTGAAGACTTCCTCCTGTGGGAATACTTCACACCCTGAATCCTGAGAGTAGGGCTCCACTGTCAGTTTGCAATCTATAGAGCTTCCCTTTTCCTGTTCCCACCAGTGCACCCTTGCTGCAAATCAGAAGCTCCTGCAGCTCCCTAACATATCACTTCTGCTCCATACACCTTTTAGTTCTGTCATTCAGGGTTTAGGACAGTTCCAATTTCTCTCCCATTTGGAGTTATTGTGGGATTCCCAGACACAGTTGCCAAAATAACTTTATAATAATAATAATTGCTCTTTTGATCTCTAGAAAGGTCTCAGACTTGGCAATTTTGTGTGTCAAACAGCAAGACAGTAGCAGGGGCAGAAGTAGAAGCCGACCATATTTTAACTAAGAGGCAGTACTTCTTCCTTTCAGATTCCTAGTCAAAATATTTATAGGAGATTTATTCACATAGCTAGTAAGACATCAAATATTTCTAAATATATCCACGACTTACATGAATGGGAATCATGCTCTAAGTTTGCCAAACAATGCTTTGCCAAAAATGTTTGACCTAAGAAAGAGGAGGAGGCATTTGCATGTGTAGATCAGACACTATAAAAGTTCCCCTGGGAAAAGTCTGTTCCGTCTTTACACAGAAAGTTCCAAGGTAAGTGAATGGCGGGTGCCAGGGATTGCAGGAAGGGACAAGCACCCTGCATGCCACACATCCCATTACATTCCTGTTCCTTCTAACTCTCATACACGTGAGAGATTGCTTGGGTCATCTGGGATTTAAAATTTGTTTTTCAAGTCACATATGTGTTTTGTATTTATAAATCATCACTGGTGTTTTGTGCAGCAATAAGAAGGGAATTGCCATTTTTATTTTACAGTAACGGCCAGTTTCCAGCCTGCTCACCATCCATCTGGTATCACAAGGTAAGAGCCTACCTGAATAGCCTACTCCTAGGGATAGTAAGCAATACTCTAGTCTGGTATTTCTAAAGAGCAGTATTGGCAATCACTATATTCCCTGATATTTATGACTACTGTGACAAAAAATTAATTTTGTGCATAGGCTGCACTGCAAGAGGTAGGCAATTTAAAGTGGTTCCTCTTCAAAACACTGACCATGCTTGCTCGGTATCTGATATTTGATATTTAACCTCTTATTGCACAGAAAAATTTAATGAATGGCATTAAGGGTTTGTCTGCATAGGAATTCCCATGAAGTAAAGTAGCCTTAATTTTATGTAGCTTAATCTCTACGGTTTAATTAGATTGGAATTCACAGATTTCAGTTTACCAGAGAATCAAAACTTTATTATCTAATGCGGCATCTGACTCATCTTAAACTCCACACCAACTGCCATGCCATTAGTATATAACTGGAATGAGAACTACATGAATGGAAGTATATAACGGGAATATAGGAGAGAGGACATCAGAGGACTTCCCTAATCACTAGTCCCAGTCTTGACTCCTCCAGGACCCTCATGTAGAAATCTGATCAGGAACCATAATAGATGGAGTAACACTCCCCACTGGAACTCTAGTAGCGGCACTTGATTTAGAGATCTGACTATGTAAGATGGAAATAAGGAATGAAAAGAGAAATATGTAAGGAAAGAAAATAAAGAAGTAAGGGTGTTATCATGCAAAGCCCCCCACTCTAATTGTTTCTCATATTTCTGCTGAGAGAGCTTAAGCCATGAGTATAATGTATTTTCCCTCATTACAGTTCGTTGCTGCTGCCCCAAATAAACCGCAGCCATGTCTTCGGACGCCGAGATGGCCGTCTTTGGGCCGGCTGCTTCTTACCTCCGAAAGTCAGAAAAGGAGCGAATTGAGGCCCAGAACAAGCCTTTTGATGCCAAGTCAGCTGTCTTTGTGGTGCATGCTAAGGAATCCTATGTGAAAGGCACTGTCCAGAGCAGGGAAGCAGGGAAGGTCACAGTCAAGACGGAAAAGGGAGAAGTGAGTAAGCATAAGGAACAAAGAGTATCATTGTGTTCCTCCTCTGTGCTCTTAACTGAGACAAACTGTTTCTTTAATTGCCTTCACAGAGTGTCACTGTTAAGGAAGATCAAATCTTCTCAATGAATCCTCCCAAGTATGATAAAATTGAGGACATGGCTATGATGACCCATCTCCATGAACCAGCTGTCCTGTATAACCTCAAAGAGCGTTATGCAGCCTGGATGATCTATGTAAGTGCAGGCTATAGCAGAAATTTCCTGCCTTTTTGGACTGAAGGTCATCCGTCAATCTCTCTGTGCCACTTCCTGGCTCTTTGGTCTTTTCTCCTTCCAGATGCTTCCTCAGTCTCTGACCCCTCCATTCATGTCTTTCCCCCTCCTTTTCCTTCCCCCTCTGTCTTCCCTTTACCTATTGACATTTCACTTTCCTTCCCTGTTACTTGCTAAGTCCTTCCTTCATTGTGTGTCATTTTACCATCAAGGCTGGATTAACATAAAGGCAAACAAGGCACATGCCTTGGGCCCTGAGCGGTGCAAATGGCCCCATCCACCTCCCTTCTCTTCCCCTCCCCTCCCCCCCTCCCCCCATGGTGGCTGCTTCCTAGCCACGGCTCCAAGCCTGTTCCCTGTGGGCGGCAGTGCCGGGGGTTAGGGGTCTTGATGGGCCTGGGGCCCACTATTTTGCATTGGGACCACTAAACAGTTAGTCCAGCCCTACTCACCTCCCGAGGGGTTTTTAACTTCCATATTTATATGTTCCTCTATATATGGCTAGTTGCACGCGCAATAAGGTTAGTCATTGTGCCCCGAAGTCTCATCCCTCTGCTGATACTGTTCAGCGCTTATGTTTCCTTACTTAAAAATTATGTTCTTATTGTGTCTTCTCCTTTTTGACCTACTCAATAAGCAAGATAACCCATTTTTTTATATCCTGGATGCTCCTGTCTGGCTCTCTTTACATCTTTATGAGAGATTTATGTTGTGGGGAGTTGAGGGAGAGGCTTTTGTACTCCCATGAACGAAGAAGCTATGTTTTCTGGATGGATGACTGTTGTAGGTCATGGTACAGATGAAATGCAGTCACAGCGTTTTCTCTGATGGTTTGCTAGCCAAGTAGGATGCGATTTTATTGTGTAACTAGGATTAGAGCAATCTCCCTTCTCTTTTCCTCCAATACGTATGGCATGTCCCTGTCACTAAGGCCAGCCCTCCTCCCCAGTAACCTCAAATAATCAGATGCAGAAACAGGGGAAAGGGCATCTTTGGGAATTCAAGGTCCTGCTATGTTTAGTTTTCTTTGCTATGACCTGAGCCTGAGTTGCTCCTGTCTCCAGAGTGTTTTCAGGTGGGATTGCTCCACAGGTAGGAAGGCACTAGTTTAAACTTTGCTTTTCAGTTTCTCATATGCCTGTAATAGTCATATTAAGACAATCATGTTATTTTTACAGACCTACTCTGGTCTCTTCTGTGTCACTGTCAACCCCTACAAGTGGCTGCCAGTGTACAACCCAGAGGTGGTCATGGCATACAGGGGGAAAAAGCGTCAAGAGGCCCCTCCCCACATCTTCTCCATCTCTGACAATGCCTATCAGTTCATGTTAACTGGTAAGTAACTCTGTCTCCTTAGAGGTGATGATATAGTACCAGGAGAACCAGTGTCCTTGCAAGGAAATGAGGTTACAGTTAAAGTCATCAACAAAGTTCAAGGCAAGTAATGTGCACACTGCATCAGAAGTATGAGGGATTCATCCAAACCAAAATTGATCCTGAACCCAACATTAATTCCACATTTAGAATTGTCTTAGTACTTCAGCAGGAATCTAAACCAAGTTCTGTTTGCGACTCAGAAGGATAGTTATGAAAAAGTTCTGCTTTTGTGCATCTGCCTCTGCACATTCTGACTGTAGGTGGACTCAGAAAAGAGAAGTGTGAAAACATCCAAAGCAAATCCCTTGCTTTGCACTTTACGTATAGTTAATACTTGCCTACCAGAATTCTTCCACCCCCTACGCCAGGAGTAGTACTTTACACACACACCTGCTTTTTGAACTGATCTCATAAAAATGTCGTAAGTTGAAGATAGAATCATTGTGCTGTACTACCCATTTGTTGTGTGGAGACGTAAGCCACTTTCATTAAAAGAGAATTCTGTGAGATGGAAATGGTTATAAAAGTTGACCTGAAGCTGACGTATCCCGTGACGTGCTCTATTGACCTTTCATACATTTCACAGTTTTTATCAGTTCAGTGGTGCTCAGAAACAATACTAAAAGTCACCTTTATTTTTTCTCCTTTGCAGATCGGGAGAATCAGTCCGTCCTGATCACGTAGGTGAACTCCTTTGCTCTGGTCAATCTTTGTTTTGCCACCTGCAGCGGGATGACCTGGCTGACTGTGTTCTCTGCTGCTTTGTTTTGCTTGACAGTGGAGAATCTGGTGCAGGAAAGACTGTGAACACGAAGCGTGTCATCCAGTACTTTGCAACAATTGCAGCTAGTGGGGATAAGAAAAAGGAAGAGCAGCCGCAGCAGACCGGCAAACTGCAAGTGAGCTTTTGGAGGTGGGGTTTAACTGCTCCATTTGTTTTAACACATGATTTACAAAGAAATTTGACAATAACAATTGTTTTGCAGGGGACCCTTGAAGATCAAATTATCAGTGCCAACCCTCTGCTGGAGGCCTTTGGCAATGCCAAGACTGTCAGAAATGACAACTCTTCACGTTTTGTAAGTCTTAAAAAAATATGTCTAGGTGATTCATTTCTATAAAGGGGGGTGGGGTCATGCAGGTGCTGGGGCAAATGATTGACAGCCCAGAAATCACAAATTGGAAGCCATAATAAAGCACTCACAGTGTGGCCAAGTCTAATTCCAAGGAATCTGCAAATTCTGCTAAATGCCTTGTCACACAAGGAAAGATTCCTATAGTTAGACTATGATAAATTCAACCTGGGCTGATATTTGAAGTGTTTAAAAGTACTCATGGCAGCTCTGGAGTTTGAATGATTGGATTTCAAATTAAATTACCTATTTTTTCCTTAAAGGGTAAATTCATCAGAATCCACTTTGGCAGCACAGGGAAGCTGGCTTCTGCTGACATTGAAACATGTAAGAGACCTTCCTGGACATATCCAATTTTCCTTCTTTTCTATTCTTATTCTATTTTCTTGTGGCTAATTGCATTTTATGGCCCTTGTCAGATTTGCTGGAGAAGTCCAGAGTTACTTTCCAGCTCAAGTCAGAAAGAAGCTATCACATATTTTATCAGATCATGTCCAACAAGAAGCCAGAGCTCATTGGTAAGAAACATCACTAAGATTTTTTACAGGAGCTGATAACTGAATAATAACTACTGATAAACTTTATTACCGAGCTAGTTAAACTAAGCCCATGTGCGTCCCATTCTTGCTTTCAGAGATGCTTCTGATTACCACTAACCCATATGACTACCCATATGTGAGTCAAGGGGAAATCACTGTTCCCAGCATTGATGACCAAGAAGAGCTGATGGCCACAGATGTAAGTAACACATGGAATTTATGATGTGGAGCATTAACTTTACTAGACAGGGTTTTTACTTTACTGATCTTTTTCACAGAGTGCCATTGACATCCTGGGGTTCAATGCTGAGGAGAAAACAGCCATTTACAAGCTGACAGGAGCTGTCATGCACTATGGGAACCTGAAATTCAAACAGAAGCAGCGTGAGGAGCAGGCAGAGCCAGATGGCACAGAAGGTATTAGCCAAATCATGTTTGTTCATATTCTCAAGACTATATCACTGAGTTGTCTTTTCATTTTTCTAGAAAGATAAAGCTATAAATGCACATGCAAACAAAACTGAAATGCACGGCTGTAAGGAATTCATTAATAACACTGGCTATTGAATATAAACTATATATATATTTATTATCATATATATATTTTGTTCTTATTCTATATATGTAGAATAATATATATGTATGATAATGTCAATCTCTTTCCATATATATATGCAAAGAGATTGTGAATTTCTTTGTATGCGCGTGCACACATACACACACATTTTTCTTATTCAGCCTGATATATATATAAAAAAGAACTATATATATGATAATGTCATTTAAGTTAATATGCTCTATTAAGCCAACACCAGAGGTAGGAGCTCTAGGTAGAACTGTGATCCTTTAGCTTTTTCTTTTATTGGGACCACTCGACAAGCAGGATCTGTTTGCAGGGTTGTCAGTAAAGCAGCAAAGAAAGACTTTCAAATCCATCTTTTTATTTGGCCTGCTTATCTTTTAACAAATTTATGTAGACTGCTCAGTCTTTTAGGCAGATTTCTATTCCACTTCATGTGTGCCAGTGAACTTTTCCAGCTGCATAATTACCATTTTTGGCTTTTGCTCATAGTTTGCAATCTTATTCCACATACTGTGTAGCATAAATACCGAGTACATGGGGGCCTGAGGCCTCTGGCCCACCTTGGGAAGAAGGTAGGGTGACCACTTATCTCTAATTGGGTGGGACAATCCTGAAATGGGAACATCAAGTCCCAGTCCTGGGCCACGTGACTCAGAGACAACATTTGTCCCTGATTCCCAATGTTGTGCAAGTAATCCAGGTTTTCTGTTCACCATGGAAAAACACAGGAAATGTCAAGAGTCTCCTTACAAGCTGGCAGGGTTCCAGCCTGCAAGGGGCTGCAGGGAGTAGGATGCAGGGGGCACCAGGTGCATGTGTGCATATGCACACAAGCACATGGCCAGAAATACAGCCCTAGGCAGCAGTGGAGAGCAGCTCCTCCAGCTGCCTGCAGGTAAGTCTATAGAAAGAGGGGCAGATTGAGGCCCTCAGGGTGAGAGAGGCTGTGAAGCAGGGGCTGGGCCTGGGGATGCTGCCCAGCCAGGGTTGTGCAGGGGGAAGGAGGTGGTAGGCCATCTCCCTGCTGCTATGTGCACTCTCAATTAGGGGAATACTGGGGGGTGGGGCACATGCCCCTCAGATTTGTGCATGGGGTGGGAGCAGATGCAGGCTTCCCGTTGCAGCCTCAGGACTCCCCACCCTAATGCCCTCCCCCTGGGAGCCCCACACCAGCTGCACTGCCATGACAAGGTGTCCCCTGCCCACGCAGCAGTAGTGCGGGTAGCAGCACAGAGTTGTGCCTCCTGCTGTTGGGCAGGCAATGGCTGCTTTGCCACAGCAGCACAGCCAGCACAGGGCTCCCAAGGAGCAGGCAGCATGGCAGGGAGACCCAAGCCTGCAGAGGGCAGCCTGCACCCAGCCCCGACCCCTGCGAAAATCTGAGGGGCACATGTCCCCACCCCGCATAATCCCTTCACTGGAAGTGCGTTTGGCAAAAATTAAAGTCGGCACCTATGCTGTGTAGATGTCCAAACATGTGCATGCACAATAAGCTGCACTCAGGCCTGGCAGGTATATGAGTTCATATATGCATACCTAATTATGATCTATAATTGTAGCTGGGGGAAAAAACTGGGCAGGGAGAGAACCATGAACATTACATGTTTCATCCCACTAGCTTAGTGATTAGTTCACTTGTCCAGAAATCAGGAGACCCTCTACACTTCCTGGAGGGGATTTGAATATTCATCTCTCAAATGGAAGGCCTCACTTCCTGGAGGTGTACCCTAACCAAAATGGTACTGAGCTAAAACACAGATTGCAAGCTGTGTGCTGTGTGGCTGAGTAACCATTTTTTGGAACGCCAAGTGAAAGATGGAACTGGGACTAGTGACCCGGATCAAGGACAACAAGAAGTCCTTTTTTAAATACATAGGGGGCAAAAAGAAGGTACTGGGTAATGTGGGGCCCCTGCAAGACACGCTAGGAAATTTGGTCATCACACCAGATGACAAAGCTAACCTATTTAATGACTTCTTTGCCTCCATTTTCCTAAGTAGGGACCAGACCAGCCCCCCCACTGAGCCCCCCCTCAGGCCCCAGGGGAGGCATACCTGGGCCAAGGGTCAGTGAAGATCTAGTCAGGGAAGTTTTGGGGGACTGGATGTGTTTAAATCAGCTGGTCCAGATGATCTCCACCCCAGAGTGCTGAGGGAATTAGCTGAGGTCATTGCAGGACCCCTGGCACGGCTGTACAAGTACTTGTGGTGCTCTGGTGTGGTGCCAGAGGACTGGAAGAGGGCCAGTCTGGTTCTCATCTTCAAAAAAGGGAGGAAGGAGGACCCAGGGAACTATAGGTCAGTTAGTCTTACCTCGATGCTGGGCAAGCTTTTTGAGAGAATTATTCTGGCACATGTCCATGAGGGGCCAGCAGGGCAGATTATGCTTAGGGTTAACCAACATGGGTTCATTAGCGGCAGGTCCTGTCAGACCAACCTGGTGGCCTTCTACGACCAGGTCACCAAATCCTTAGATGCAGGGGTAGCAGTAGACATAGTCTTTCTGGACTTTAAGAAGGCCTTCGACACTGTTTCTCACCCTGTTCTCATTAAGAAACTGGGGGACTGTGGTGTCGACACCTACAGAGCGGTAATGGATGGGTCATTTTCAACCTGGAGGGACGTGGGCAGTGGGGTTCTGCAGGGCTCAGTCCTCAGGGCCACACTGTTCAACATCTTCATCAGTGACTTGGACGAGGGGGTAAAAAGCACCCAGTTCAAATTTGCTGATGACACTAAGATGTGGGGGGATGTGGGCATGCTAGAAGGAAGGAATAGGCTGCAATCGGACCTAGACAGGTTACATGGGTGGGTGGAAGAGAATAGAATGGGATTCAACACTGACAAGTGCAAAGTGATGCACCTGGGGAGGAAGAACCAGCAGCATACCTACAGGCTGGGGAACTCCCATCTCATCAGTGTAGAGGCAGAAAAGGATCTTGGAGTAATTATTGATGCCAAAATGAACATGGGCCGACAGTGTGGGGATGCAGTCAGGAAGGCCAACTGCACCTTGTCGTGCATCCAGAGATGCATCTCAAGCAGGTCCAAAGAGGTAATCCTCCCCCTCTATGCGGCACTGGTCAGGCCACAGCTGGAGTACTGTGTCCAGTTCTGGGCGCCGCACTTCAAGAGGGATGTGGACGACATGGAGAGGGTCCAGAGGAGGCCACTCGCATGATTGGCGGCAGCAGGGCAGGCCCTATGAGGAGAGGCTACGGGACCTGAACCTGTTCAGCCTCCACAAGAGAAGGCAGAGGGGGGATCTAGTGGCCTGTTACAAACTAGTTAGAGGGGACCAGCAGGCACTGGGGAAGTCCCTGTTCCCCTGAGCACTACCAGGAGTGACTAGAAATGATGGTCACAAGCTGGCAGAGGGTAAATTCAGATTAGACATCAGGAGGCACTACTTCACTGTCCGGGCGCCTAAGATCTGAAACCAATGTCCAAGTTTCATAGTTTCATAGTAGCTAGAGTCGGAAGGGACCTAGGTAGATCATCTAGTCCGACCCCCTGCCTTAGCAGGAAAGAGCACCGGGGTCAGATGACCCCGGCAAGGTGCTCATCTAACTTCCTTTTAAAAATCCCCAGGCTAGGAGCCTGCACCACTTCCTCTGGAAGCTGGTTCCAGGCCCTAGCCGCCCTGACTGTGAAGTAGCGCCTCCTAATATCTAATCTAAACTTACCCTCCGCCAGTTTGTGACCGTTATTCCTGGTCTCTCCTGGCAGCGCACGGGGGAACAGGGACTCCCCCAATACCTGCTGATCCCCCCTGACCAGTTTGTAGCAGGCCACAAGGTCCCCCCTTAACCTTCTCTTGTGGAGGCTAAACAGGTTCAGGTCCCGTAGCCTCTCCTCATAAGGCCTGCCCTGCTGACCCCTGATCATACGAGTGGCCCTCCTCTGAACTCTTTCCATATTGTCCACGTCCCTCTTGAAGTGTGGCGCCCAGAACTGGACGCAGTACTCCAGCTGCGGCCTGACCAGTGCCGCATAGAGGGGGAGGATCACCTCCCTGGACCTGCTTGAGATGCATCTGTGGATCCATGACAGGGTACGGTTGGCCTTCTTGACTGCCTCCCCACACTGCCGGCCCATGTTCATCGTGGAGTCAATGACGACTCCAAGATCCTTTTCCGTCTCCGTGCTGGCAAGAGGGGAGTTCCCCAACCTGTAAGTGTGGTGCCGGTTCTTCCTCCCCATGTGCAACACCTTGCACTTATCAGTGTTAAACCCCATCCTATTCTCATCCGCCCACCGTTGCAACCTGTCAAGTGAAGTGGTGCTGGCTCCTACCCGGGGGAGGTCTTTAAGAGGAGGCTGGATGAACACCTTGCTGGGGTCGTGTGACCCCAGTACTCTTTCCTGCCATGGCAGGGGGTCAGACTTGATGATCTGCTCAGGTCCCTTCCGACCCTACCAACTATGAAGCTATGAAAGATTCTTCCTCAACATGCAAGCTCTCTCAAAAGACTGAAATTTTTTAAAAAGTCAGAAAAAAGGAAGCTCTAAAACTCCTTAATGGATGGGTATTTACTGAACGTGATTTCTGATGGAATGCATTTTGCCCAGTTCTAGGTATTTAAAGTAAAAAATAGCCATATGTGAGCTAATAAATTATTCCTCTGCCTAGTTGCTGACAAGGCCGCCTACTTGATGGGTCTAAACTCAGCTGACCTGCTGAAAGCCCTTTGTTACCCCCGAGTCAAGGTCGGGAATGAGTTTGTGACCAAAGGTCAAACAGTGCAGCAGGTAACAAACAATGGAGAATTTAGAACTCATGGTTTGAATTAACACACCTGCTTCTTCTGCTGATTTGTTTGATAACTCCAGTCTTTCTTCCATTGGCTAGGTGTACAATTCAGTTGGTGCTCTGGGAAAAGCTGTGTATGAGAAGATGTTCTTGTGGATGGTTATTCGTATCAACCAGCAGCTGGATACGAAGCAGGCCAGACAGTACTTCATTGGTGTACTGGACATTGCTGGCTTTGAGATCTTTGATGTAAGGAGCAGGGGTTTGATAGAAAGAACTTGCATATTTGGAGATTTAGTTTCCCTTTTAAGAGGCTGGATTGATGCTCAGCCAGGTTTAGTACAGGCAGGTTTAGTACACTGGGCCTGGGAATGTTGTATGCTGTGGGGTCTGACGGGTCAGAGAGACTGGTAAATCCTGACTCAAATCACTGCTCAGGACTGAGACCGAAATCCAAGAAATACTCAAGCAGCCTGGGTTCCAGAGCTCAGAAACACAGTGCAGAATTATCCTGGCAGAACTGAGGATAGAAATTCCCAAACATTAGGCTGGTCCTAAAGAAGTACACTCAAACTATTCCAGAATGTGCTTTAAAATTACAGGGTTATTCTTCATATCTCTCTTGCTAATATGCATATTCAAACTAACCCCTGCCATTATGTTTGTGCAGTTCAACAGCTTGGAGCAGCTGTGCATCAACTTCACCAATGAGAAACTGCAACAGTTTTTCAACCACCACATGTTTGTGCTGGAGCAAGAGGAATACAAGAAGGAAGGGATTGAATGGGAGTTCATTGACTTTGGGATGGATTTGGCTGCCTGCATTGAGCTCATTGAGAAGGTAGGTATGCCTTAAGTATTCAAAAATTCTTTAGCTGCTATGATCTTATGGACTATGCTCAGGTTCATACATTTCTTGACCCATAATATATTATTTTTTCAATTAAGGCGGCTACACAGCTTTATGATATCAACCTTGCTCCTTCTTCTTGGAGCAATACTGCTCTTTCCTCCTTCCCTTTGTGGGAAGGAATACTTTGTCTTAGAGTTGGACTCTTTAAGAAGTCTTGAAACATCTTGCATTTGAAAGAATATTCAGAGCCCAAAAGGCTTGTATCTTGTATATCAAAATACTGTCTTTTACATTTCTAAAACACATAGTTATTCTAAGGAAAGACAGAACTAGTCCTTGAAAAAGAAGTATTTATTTTTGTCCCTTGATTTGTTAATTGTACAACCACCATGAAATTTATGTCACTATAGCAAAAGGAGAGATCCTATCTGTTTTTTTCCCCCTATTGATAGGAAAGCTAAATTGTTGTGAAGTAAGAGTTTTCATATTGTATTACCTATTGCTCATTTTGACTTCCTTCTCACTGTGTACAGAGGAAACTGATTCAAAGAACCTTAATTGCTTCGAGATAGAGCTTGTTGAACTCATTGGAAACAACAATGTGATGGGATAGGGGGTTGTTAGTTCAGTAATCTGTGGCTTGAATATATGGATTCAAGTATGTGTTGTCTCCATGTTAGGGCAAAGAGATACCAATTTCTCTGTTTGCCAAGAGTCTAGTAATCCTATGCTTCAGGTTTCATTTGGGTTGTCCGTTGGTGCCAAAAATATTTTCTCCCCTCATGAATGCTTTTTTGGCTTTTCAGATACTTCCCCTCAGATAAGAGTTTTGATTAGTGTCCTGGTGTCTTACCAGTGTTTAGAAAACTCAGAGATCTGTCTATAGCACCTTACTCTTCTGTTCACAAACAAAACAATCCCCAGAATTAGGACAGAAAGGAATTTCCCTCTCCATCAGATTGGCAGGGAGTATTTTTCCCCCTTTCTCTGCAGTGTGAGGCACCAAAATTTGGGGGAGGGGTGGGGAGCACCAAAATTATATTCAGAACAAAATAATAGGAGCATCATTTTAAATAACAACCCTGGCTGGCTATGGCTGCACCTTGGCCTAGGACCTTTGGTTCAGTAAGGGGAGAAAGACATCTGAAAAGATCCCAGAGAAAAGATCACTAGAATTGTGACTCCTACCTTTTCAACTCTCAAGCGGACTTATGACAAGAGCATACCACTGGCAGTGTTATCCTAATTTTCCTCTATATTGGAAGTGGTGGGGGCACCGAGGTACACAGTTCACCTAGGGCACCAATTACCCTTGGAGCGACCCTGGCAAGGCATGTTCCTCTTCTTAAGATCTGCTGAGCATATATTAATCAAATTGCTTCTCTGTCATTTCAGAGGCAGGGCAGTGGTGCTGTTTTTGTTTCCCTGGCTTTTTATTAGTGGCACATGTTAGGGTTAGTTTCTTGTTTTGGGCTCACAGCTTGCTTTGCAGCTGTGGTGGGTGATGAGTTAAAGTGGATAATTTTTAGGATTCTTTTAGACAAAGGTTGCCTATAAATGCATAATATTGGACTCCATAGCTGAAGAGGCCCCTTCCAGACTTCACCGTTCCTTTGATATATAAATTGCTTTTTAACGAGACAAAGATATGGTTATTACATTTTTCCATTAAGGACACGTGTTAATAATCCGTCTGTCATTTCTGTTCTTTCTTTATTGTGTTCTCTTTGTGTTTTGTTGTTCTTTTCAGCCCATGGGTATTTTCTCCATCCTGGAAGAAGAGTGCATGTTCCCCAAGGCAACTGACACTTCCTTCAAGAACAAGCTCTACGATCAGCATCTGGGCAAATCCAACAACTTCCAGAAACCAAAACCTGCCAAAGGAAAGGCTGAGGCCCACTTCTCCCTGGTGCACTACGCAGGCACAGTGGACTACAACATCACTGGCTGGCTTGACAAGAACAAGGACCCCCTGAATGAAACTGTCATTGGGCTGTACCAGAAAGCATCACTGAAAACACTGGCTCTGCTCTTTGCTACATATGGTGGACCAGAAGGTAGTAATTTCTGTACAACCAGTATTTTGATTGATTCTTAGTAGATGCTTCCTGTAAAATTAAGAAAAAAAGTTAAGTTTTAAAATGCACTATGTATGTCTTCATAGATGCACGGATCTTAAGTCCAGGGACTTTGTTGCTATTAACACAGGCCGTTTGGCTGATTCCGGCAACTCCTGCAGTGGGCAAAATTACTCTTTATACTATATAAGGAATCAAAACTCAGCTGTTTAAGTTGTAGTTGGATTAGAGCATATCCCTAGAAATGTGTCTTGATATCCCATTTGAATACTCCTGATTGCTACTTTCAGGCATTTGACCTTGTTCTTCTTCTCATATTTGTTTCCTTTTAAAAAACAAATAAGTCAGAGTTCTGCAAATTTTAATAGCATCTTTATTTTGGTCTTGTTTAGAGGGTGGTGGTGGCAAGAAGGGTGGCAAGAAGAAGGGTTCTTCTTTCCAGACGGTCTCTGCTCTTTTCAGGGTATAGTACAGTAGTTCATTATGAATCATTTTTTTCTTGAGATGAAAGTGAGGAAAGTGACTTTAACTCTGAAAAATGTGTTTTTTAGAATGAAGCCAGTGATGTAAAAAGCTTGTGTCTATAACATAACAAAGGCTATAGTAAAATTCACATTGGCCACTTCTACACAAGACACTATGCGGTAGGGGTGTGCGAAACGGGCTGTATTTGATTGGATTCGGCCTGAATTGGGGACACTATTTTGATTTCTTGATTCGGATCATTGGACGTCAAATTCAGACATAGACACAGCTTTAAATGTTTTTTCTACATACCTCGAGGTATCAGGTGTGGATCGTGAATGCTGCGATGGTGGGATAGATGGAGCGTCCCACAGGAGTACTTCCAGTCCACTTTTGGGTTTGCTGCTGAGCACGTGGGGGCCCCCATGCCACCTCAGCTTGGCAATTGGCCATGGAGGGACCCCAGTTGCCCCCCACTCCTCTGCAGACCTGGAAGTGGACTGGAAGTGCTTCTGGTCAACTTCTGTGTCTGCTGCCAAGCGTGTGGTGGCCCCCGCTGTGCTTCTCCATCTGCCCCACCATTGTAGCATTGATGAGCCACCTTGCACCCGGTATGTAGAAAAAACATTTAAAGCTGTGTCTATGTCCAAATCATTGAAACTCTCCGAATCTCTCTGAATCCATGTGGAGGGATCCGATTCGATTAGAAGAGGTTAAAGGGTCACCTGATTCAATTCGGATTCGGAGATTCAGCCACCGAATCAGACCAAATCTGTGCCAAACCAAATCAGTGACTGAAGCTTCACACAGGCTTATTGTGCAGCAGCCTGAGACTACTGTGCAGTAGCACTGCATAGCAAAAACTGATGTGACATTACTAGACAGTAGTCTTGAGCTACTGTGGATTCATCATCACAAAAAAGCCATTCATTGGCACTACTGCTTAGTCAGTTACTGCTCAGTAACAACTGCACAATCAGTGTCTTGTGTGGATGTGGCCATTGAGCCATTGAGCATACTGGCTAATTAGACAAGCCCCTACAGACAAAAGCTCTCTTCTTTCTGAGACTGATGTCAGAAATGCTACAAACAAAACCCCAGTGTATATATTGAAGCTAAAAATGCCCCTCCCTTCCAGGACCTTTTCAGAAATGATTGTTTTCAGGCCCCTGCTGCTTCCTTCTCCCATCTGTTCAAAGGTCATAGGTCTCCTTTGCCTTTCATCCATTTGTGCCACTACACACGAAGCACAAAGAAGTGTAAAACTAGGTGTACAATGCTCAAAATCAGAATCTTTCACAGATTTACATCACTGCTAGTATCTGATACCTACAGTGCATACCTTTTGCGCAGATGCAAATGACTATTGACAATGCTGGGTGGTAGAGAAAGAAGCCCAAACCCTCTAGCCAACAAGGCGAAGCCCTCCGCTCAAACCCATGTTGTACCTACTCATTCAGTTTCTTAAAAAAATTATCAGGATACATTTCTGTCATTGTACATACATCATTTTGAAGATATCTTCTATATCAGCAGCTACATTTGATTTTCTATCATCCATGGCAGCCATTCTGTACTGGCTCAATACAGCTATTTTTATTAATAAATTGAAATTATATAACTTAAAGTTCATAATCCCCAAAAGAGGGAACCTAATATTGGCTCCTGCTGAAATGATCTGACAGCAATTTTGTCTGTATTTCAAACACTGCTGAACTGTTTGCTACCATGATTATACTGTATCTAGCAGTACATTTGCAGAGATAACATTGGTTAACATGAACTTTTTCTTACGGTCTCACAGGAGAATTTAAACAAGCTGATGTCCAATCTGAGAAGCACTCATCCTCATTTTGTACGATGCATCATTCCCAATGAAACAAAAACACCTGGTAAGAAGCTCCAGTACAAGGAGATGTTAGTGTGATATAGCTCCTCTGTGCTATACAGTAAGATACTGATTCCTGCTGTGTTTTGTTAAGGTGCCATGGAACATGAGCTGGTGCTGCACCAGCTGCGGTGTAACGGCGTGCTGGAAGGGATCAGAATTTGCAGGAAAGGCTTCCCCAGCAGAATCATTTATGGAGACTTTAAGCAGAGGTCAGACTCCTTAGTAACTGGCCCGTACAGTGCCCTGGGCAGTCCCTATTCCCCATACCCTACCATTTCCCTGTAGTCACTACCCCTCCATATCTGGTATATATATAGTAGTGATGGAAGAGCAAGTGCAGCAGTGCATGGGTAGGTTTCAGGACCTGAGGGATATGTCACTTCCTTTTTGGGCCATCAACACATGTATTGAGTGGCTATGAAATCATCTCTGTTGGTAGCAGAAAAGAAGGCAACTTCCCAGAGCTTGTGCTCTTTTCAACAACCCATTCTTATGCTACTGATTAATTTTAATTATAGCAATCACTGCATCACCCTGCACATTTTCAGTTTATAAAAGAAACTGAAAGAAATTCAGAACTGAACTGCTGGAGTCCAGAGCATACTTTGATGGCTTTTAGTGGGGAGCACAGAATGATGGCTTTTTGGGGTATCCATGGCAGTGGTTGGGACATAGTCAGTAGGGCTGTGCAAAGCTTCGGTCCCTAATTTGATTCAGCGGAGATTCAGCCCAATTTGGTGGCCAAATCTCTGACTCCATATTGAATCAGGAGACCCTTTAATCTCTCTGAATCAAATTGGAAACCTCCGAATCGATTCAGAGAGATTCAGAAGGATTTGGTGATTCGGATACAGACACAACTTTAAAGGTTTTTTCTATATTCTTCAAGGTACCAGGCAACTTGTGGATGCTGTGATGGTGGGGCCAATGGAGCATCCCACAGGAGTGCAGGAGTGTCCCCAGCGCATTTGGTAGCAGACCTGGTAGTGGACCAGAAGCACTTCTGGTCCACTTCCAGGTCTGCTGGGGAGCACATGAGAGGCTCGTCTGCACTGCTCCGGCTCAGTGACTGGTGCCTCCTTGGTGTGGGGGGACACCCGGTGTCCCCCCATGACTGATCACCAAGTACCATCTGTCCCAGCATTGTATGTATCAAAAACATTTAAAGCTGTGTCTATGGCCAGATCACTGATTCTCCGAATCAGCATTGACCCTTCAGATTTGGATTTGGCCAAATCGAATCGGGGACAGTGATCCAAATCAACAAATCAAATCACTGTCCCCAATTTGGGCTGAATTCAAATTGAATACAGCCTGTTTTGCACACTCCTGATAGTCAGTGGTTCCAAGGATTTTACAGCTTACTGGACAATGGATCTAGATAGAGGAAACATACTGGAAATGGCAACTACTTATCCTCAAGAACTATGCTTAGACTGAATTAGTACACTATGCCCTGCCTCTACTTTGAGTAAATGACGTTGCCCTCCCAATTACTACCTGACCTCATTCTTGCATGCACTGGGCACATGTACATGAGACATTTACTGTGCAGTAGACTAACTGCACAATAAACATCCAGTGTCTACATGTGCACCCCTATTAAGCTGGAGTAAACTAATTTACTCCACAGCAAGATAATACTTATAAATATGAGTACTATCCTGCTGCAGAAATTTTACTCTACAGCAGTGCATGTGTAGATGCTTCCCCATCTGGCTGAGGCACAAGGGTGCCTCAGTGTGGTGGCTAGCACCCAGCTAGCCCCTGCACTGAAGCACCTTCATGTCTCAGCCTGCCCCCTCCACAGCACATTAGGTCAGGGGAAGCAGCCCTGGGCAGGCTGACCCCATGGGCCCCGTGTCAGTTGGGGCTTTTCTGACTTGGCTCAATTTACTGAAGTCCTGGGCACACATGCAAATGGTGCACCTAAAGAAGTAAACTCCAGTGCGATAAGTGCACTGTGAACTCCACAGTTCTTTAGTTGGGGATAACCGTTAATGCTGGTGAAGGGTGTCAGATTGACATATTAGGAGACCTCTCCTTTCTGCATCGCCCTTACCTAAAATCATGCTTCTTTTAGACCTGGAGTGTCCTCCTTCCTGTTCTGGAGCTAGGAAGGAAGATCCATCTTTGGGTTCTTTTCTTACGTGTGAAATACTAACAATAACAGCATGAGCTGATGCCATCTTTGATTATAGCTTCAACAGCATTACTTGTTCATATTCTGTTTCCACGCCAGATACCGGGTTTTAAATGCAAGTGCTATCCCGGAGGGACAGTTCATCGATAGCAAGAAAGCTTCTGAGAAGCTCCTTGGGTCCATTGATGTTGACCACACTCAGTATAAATTTGGACACACCAAGGTACAAGGACAGGTTTTTTTCTAATATGGGCTGTTCATGTTTCATACAGACTGGATGCATCTACACCTGCAATTAATTCAAAGCAATAAACTCAAGAGTAATTTAAGCCAGAATAAACTACTCTTGGGTTGGGTGCAGAATCTACAAATGCACCTGGGACAGCAGCAATTTGAACTGAGGCAGAACAGTTTACATCACGGCTGTGTTATTTTACAGGGGGTCAGCCCTGGGCTCCAGGGGGTGACATTAGGCAAGGGAGGGGCTGATTGAGGCACAAGGGTGCTGAAAGAGCAGGCTAGGTGGAAGGCAGGAGTCTGGACCCCTTGCTGGGAGGGCTGATAGGTGAAATTTATACCCACGGTCAGCATCTACATGTGCATTTAGTCACAGTTAATTACCTTACTGTAAGATAGTACTTTCCCTGAGACTACTATCTTACCACAGTACTAATGAGTTTACTGTGGTTTAACAGCATAACATATGTAGATGGTGATGCTTTATTCTGCAGCTAATGAGCCTTCTTCACAGTTAAGCACACATGTAGATGTGTCCAGCGAGAGTGACATTCTGTAATATTGCATTTCTCTAGGTGTTCTTCAAAGCTGGACTGCTGGGTCTTCTAGAGGAGATGAGAGATGACAAACTGGCACAGCTTATTACTCGCACACAAGCTATGTGTCGAGGATTCCTGATGAGAGTAGAGTTCCAGAGAATGATGGAAAGGCGGTAGGTATTTGTCGCCTTGAAATAAGATTAACTGTGCTTGGCCTGCTTTGTCTATATACAGGATACACATATTATTTAATACATATTTTAATGATATTTCAGGGAGTCTATCTTCTGTATTCAATACAATGTTCGTGCATTCATGAACGTCAAGCACTGGCCCTGGATGAAGCTGTACTTCAAGATCAAGCCCTTGCTGAAAAGTGCTGAGTCTGAGAAAGAGATGGCCAACATGAAGGAAGAGTTTGAGAAAACAAAGGAAGAGCTTGCTAAATCTGAGGCAAAAAGGAAGGAACTAGAGGAGAAAATGGTGTCCTTGATGCAAGAGAAAAATGACCTACAGCTCCAAGTGCAGTCTGTGAGTATTGGCAGGGTATTGACTCCTTCCAAAGAGTAAATGTAAACTAAAAGAGCAAAATGTACATTCCAGGTAAGAAATCGACAAACTGGAGATAAAAATCTGTCCTCCTTAGAAATAGTATAGTTAACCTATATTTACTGTGTAAAATAGTGTAAGAAAGGAAGGAAGGAACTAGAGGGAAAAAATGGTGTCCTTTATGTAAGAGAAAAATGACTTGCAGCTCCAAGTGCAGGTGGTGAGTATTGCTAGTGTAGTTGATTTTTGTATTGTACAAGGACATCTAACCATGAAAGATGCAAATACATTTTGCCAAGAAGAGACAGATTAATTTGTACTAAAAACATTGCAGTCAGATTATAAATAAAGACCTATCAAATTCAAGATGGCTATTTGTCCATTTCATGGTCAAAACCCTGGGCCTGGCAGCCATTTCATGGGCAAAGCAGGGCAGGCCCACCCCATGCCTCTGACTGGCCAAAGGACCCCGGTAGAGGTAGTGCCACCCTCACTGCTGATTGCCTGCAAGTCCGGCCTGTCATAAAGACCCACTTCTCACCATTGATTGGCTGTGAGGGCTGCCTGTCATATGGCCCCACCCCTCACCACCAACTCATTGAAAGGGGTAGGGCCACATGACAAGCAGCCCTTGCAGCCAATCAGAAGCAAGGGGTAGGCGGCACCACCCATCTTGCTGGCTGCTCTTCAAATGGGAAGTTCCCCATACCTGCTTCCCTGCTCTGGTGGGCTGCCACAATGTCCTGGATTGCTGGCTCCCAGTGGGGAGCCAGCATTGTATTTTCAGTAAGTTTCCCCCACCCCTGTGGATTTCACAGATTTTAGCAGCATTGCCCACTTCTGCAATGCCATATGTCATGAAATCTAAAAAACTGCAATTTTGTTAGATCCCTAATTATAAAGGATTGCAAATGGCATATGTTCCAATTCAGACAAGCTCTCTTGAACGCTTTATGCTCCTTCTGTCTTATTAATGACGCAAACTTAAATGATCATTGAAATGATTATCTAAGTGATGATCCTTTTTGAATGGATAAATGGTGGGGTAGCCAAAATAATTTCCCATTTATGTTTTATTTAAATAGAGGAACTACTTCCTCCTCAACTAAAATATAAGTACTGGGTTATCTTGAGAGATAAAGCTGAAAATCATGAAAGTGCTAACAAAAAGCAAACTAATATTCCTCCAACAGGAAGCTGATGGCCTGGCTGATGCTGAGGAGAGATGTGACCAGCTGATCAAAGCCAAAATCCAGCTTGAAGCTAAAATTAAAGAGGTGACTGAAAGAGCAGAGGACGAAGAAGAAATTAATGCTGAGCTGACAGCCAAGAAGAGGAAACTGGAGGATGAATGTTCAGAGCTGAAGAAAGACATTGATGACCTTGAGTTAACCTTGGCCAAGGTGGAAAAGGAAAAACACGCCACAGAAAACAAGGTATAAGCCACAGTCTGAAACCAACATTCCACTCTTGGCTGCCATTTTGCACACACAGATGTGTGTTTTGTTGTTGCTTTGGCCTCTTATAACAACATGCGTTGCCTTCTGAAAGGTGAAAAACCTCACTGAGGAGATGGCAGTCCTGGATGAGAGCATTGCCAAGCTGACAAAAGAAAAGAAAGCCCTCCAAGAGGCCCATCAGCAGACTCTGGATGACCTGCAGGCAGAAGAGGACAAAGTGAACACATTGACCAAAGCTAAAACAAAACTGGAGCAGCAAGTGGATGACGTAAGCACAGCAAACCATGGGGCAAAGAAGCAGGCAAGAAGTTGGGTGCTGGGTGGCAGGGCCCTGACAGCCTTTTTCTCTTTAGCTTGAAGGGTCCCTGGAGCAGGAGAAGAAACTTCGCATGGACCTGGAAAGAGCAAAGAGGAAACTTGAAGGAGACTTGAAGCTGGCCCAGGAATCCACAATGGATTTAGAAAACGATAAGCAGCAGCTTGATGAAAAGCTGAAAAAGTAAGTCTGGTACCTGGGAAGTATCCTTCTGTTTGGGCAGGGACACATGCGTTTTGTTTGGGGCCTAACACGTTGTGCTTTGTGAAAAGGAAAGACTTTGAAATCAGTCAGCTCCAGAGCAAAATTGAGGATGAGCAAGCCCTGGGCATCCAGCTGCAGAAGAAGATCAAGGAGCTACAGGCAAGTCATAGTTAGCTTTGCTTCGGGCTGTGAGGAGGAGTTCAGGTAAGAGGAGGCGTTGTTTTCAGTGTCTCCTATGGCTCTCCAGGCCCGGATAGAGGAACTGGAGGAGGAAATCGAATCAGAACGAGCCTCTCGGGCAAAAGCAGAGAAGCAGCGGGCTGATCTCTCCAGGGAACTTGAGGAGATCAGCGAGCGCCTGGAAGAAGCTGGTGGGGCAACAGCAGCTCAGATTGAGATGAACAAGAAGCGTGAGGCAGAATTCCAGAAGATGCGCCGAGACCTTGAAGAGGCTACTCTGCAGCACGAAGCGACGGCCTCTGCCCTCCGGAAGAAGCATGCTGACAGCACAGCTGAGCTCGGGGAGCAAATCGACAACCTGCAACGGGTCAAGCAGAAGCTGGAGAAGGAGAAGAGTGAGCTGAAGATGGAGATTGATGACCTGGCTAGCAACATGGAGACTGTTTCCAAAGCCAAGGTATGGGACCATCTCTTGATAACATTGGCTTGAACTTACGTGCCATTTCAGCTTCTAAAAATTATTTTGATTAACATTTAATCATGTTTAATTATACAAAGCAGGATATATGCTGGCTGAAAGTATTAAATATTTTTAGCAGACTGATTTAGTTTAACCTGACAAAACAGACAAAATTTAATGACCTGTATTGACATCTAAACCCTGAAGACATATGGTGAAGGACCTTATGGTTTTGAATACATTTATTACCAAATGAACAGTCATTACTCTTCCAGGGTAGTGAAGATCACCCCTATACTGGATGGTGACTTAAATGTTAGTTTTTGTATTAACATTAAACCGCATTAATATTCATTTGGTAACATATTGGCACAAGTGCACAAAACAAGTAGCTATTGCAGAATATCAGTAGCCTATGCTCCTGCAACCTTCAACCTACCTGGTCCTGCATACCTCTTATTTTTTTGACTTTGCATACTAATAAGCTTGCCAAAGGTGGTGAAGAGAGTTCCCTCTATAATGAGTAAAAGAAATTATATCCCCAGGCTTTGTCACAGAAATTAGTAGAGACATTCTTGCATAACATTCCTCTGTCCTCTTTTTAGAAAAATTCCAAAGCAGAGAAAAAACCCTTGAGAAACAGTTAAGGATTGTCAAAGCACAAATCACATGGAAATAGGACACTTTTAACAGGAAGTGTCAAGTCAGTGTAAATACAGGTGTCCTCACCAGGGAAACCTACAAGAATGACATCATCTCAGTAGCATAACTAATAGGATTAAGGGACGACTGGGGAAGCAGCCCTAGGGGAGTGAGCATGCAAACATATATACCACTTCAGCATCAGCTCGCCACAACCATACTACATCTCTGAGTTATCCTTTGACCTTTGTCATGCTATGCTATTCTGATTCATGTAAGATAACGTGTCCTCATTAAATAATATGACGTGACAGAATTTCCTCCAATCTCAACAAACTCTAAGCCGGGCCTTCCTTTTTGTCCATTTTACGTGTAGGCAAATCTGGAGAAGATGTGCCGCACTCTGGAGGACCAACTTAGTGAGGTTAAGACAAAGGAGGAGGAGCACCAGAGAACAATCAATGACCTCAGTGCCCAAAGAGCTCGTTTACAGACAGAATCAGGTAAGTCACGTACAGGTTTTCAACTAGAAATGTAAATACGTGCAAGTGGTGTTGGTTCCACCCTGGAAGGCGATTCCACTCTTTGAAAAACAGCTCATTCGCGTGGCTGCTGACACCTCAGGCTAACAATTGGATTCAATTAGCTCAACTTCCTGTGCAAGAACTAGCTGAGTGACTTATTTCCAAAGTAATAGGGAAATCCAGGTTTTCCTTTTGTCATGGAAAAACTCAAATTTTCTCCTTTATAGGAGGAAAAACGTGTGTTTCCCTTTGCAGGCTGGCAATGTTCCAGCCTGTGAGATGCTGCTTGGGGGAAACTGGAGGCAGGCGGCACCACATGCCATGAACAACTGGTGCCTTGTGCAGCTGGTGGGGCACCATGGTAGTGAGCAGCAAGCGGGGACTGCCCACGGACACCAGTGGTAGTGTTGGTGGTGCGGTGGGGTGGGGGTGGAGGAGGGGCCAGCAGCAAGCGGACACTGCCCACAGATGCTGGTGGTGGTGTTGGCAGCAATGGGGGGTGGGTGGTGAGCAGTGACCGGCCACAGAAGCCAGGGGCAGCTTTGGTGGTGGCCAGTCTCAGGGGGATACATACCCTCCCCCCTCCCCCCATGTACCCTTTACACATCGCCTGTGCCATGTGCATGTGCACGTAAACATACACACGTGGCTGGCATACAGACATGTAGGGTGGTGGGAGAAGCCCTGGAAACTGGATACAGGTAAATCTATGGAGGGGCAGAGGGGTTAGAGGGCCTGGGCTTGGGGACTGTCCAGAGGCATATGTGTGTGTGTGTGTGTGTGTGTGTGTAGGTGGCAAAGGTGTGTGGAGGGGATGTGTGGGTGGAGGAGGTGAGGGGATGGGGGAGGGGGCGGGTACCTGCTAGTGGTGGGGGAAAGTGCGTGGATGCCAGGGCTGAGGTGCCCCTGTCTGAGGCTGCATTTGGTGCTGCCAGTGAGCCCAGGTCTGTGCTGTTGCCAGCAGGGCAAGTGCCCTCCCAGAGGCACTTGTCCCTCCAGCAGAGCAAGGGGATGGGGAGGTCCTTTCAGGGGGGTGTGGAGCTGTGTGGCTCCACCAGAGGCACCAGCCATGGTGCTCGCAGGGGCAGGGTGGTCAGGAGACACTGCTGGTGAGGAGTGTGGACTGCCATGGCAAGGTCACCTGATGCCAGGCGGGAGCCCCTGCACAGGTCAGAGGGTGCCACAGGCACCCTTTCCTCCTCCCTCCAGGCCATGCTGGGGCCGGACTCCCTCTGCTGCTGCCTGCATGAACCAGAGACACAGCCCCTGTGCTCTGCTTTATGGTGCTGCTGTGAAGCACGCCCCTGGTCCTCCCTCCTTCAATGCAGTCCCAGCCCCAGGCCCAGCCCCAGCTGGTGGTATGGACCAGAATATAGTGCCCCAAAGACTTCCCGTGCTTCCACGTGAGGTGTGCTGCATGCACCTCATGCTGGAGGCTGTCCCCACCATGTCCCCACAAATATGTGAGTCCGCGCAGGGCTGGTCAGGGTGGGGTAGCTGGGGGCCCCCTCTGGCAGGGGGCTGTGCGTCATCAGTGAAGGGCAACAACAGGGCTGGGGAGGCTGGGGGGCTGTAGATCAGGATTGAGGGCCACTGGCAGGACCAGGGGGCTGCAGGTCAGGAGTGACGGGCACCAGCAGGTAAGGGGTGGGGGTTGTGAGTTGGGAATGAGTGGCACCAGGATGGCGGGAGTGGGTGGGGGACTGTGGGTTGGGAGTGAGGGACACCAGCAGGGCTAGGGGGTTGTGGGTTGGGAATGAGGGCACTGGTGGGGACGGGAGGGCTGTAGGTTTGGAGTGAGGGGCAACGGCATGGGCAGAGGCAGGGCACTGACATATGAGGGCTGCTCAGTGCCACAGAGCAGTGAGGGGAACAGCGATAGTTGGACTCACATCCTGGTGAGTGAAGGGGGCAGGAGACAATTAAAAAACCCAGAAAATCAAATACCAAAATACACACAGACACACACACATATATATTTAGACATATATATTTATTTTGTTATGATTGAGGGACTGGTAAGCTTCCAAACTGCTTTAAAATTGTAAATATAGCAATAAAACATTGTGCTCATCTGAAACCTATATGTCTGTGTGTGTGTGCGTGCATGTATTTTAGTGTGCATAAAGAGAGAGAGAGAGAGAGAGAGAGAGAGAGGGGTGTATCATTCTATACATTGAAAAACAGGGTTTGGGGCTTTTTTAGTAAGAGAAAGAGAATTTGTGCTTTTTTTATCAGAGAATTGGATTTTTAAACAGAGAAAGCCAGGATCCCTGGTAATAAACAGATCTTCCATGTTCAGTTAATTTCTATTAAGTTTATTCTATCTGCAAATGTTCCCAGGTGAATTTTCTCGCCAGGTGGAGGAAAAAGATGCTTTGATTTCGCAGCTGTCAAGGGGCAAGCAAGCATTTACCCAACAGATTGAGGAACTGAAGAGGCAACTAGAGGAAGAGATAAAGGTGAGGACTTTCCCGAAAGCCCTTAGCTTTGGTGCCAGTCTCTGGCAGTATGGAAGAACCCTTAACCTCCTATAAAGTCATAGCACTATATTGACTAGAGAAGGAAACAACCTGTTTGGTAAACCGCTTGGGTCTGCCAACGGAATATCCCTCTCTACAGTTTAATGGTGAATACTTTACTTACTTGCAGCATTAAATCTGTCATCCAGTGAGTCTGATGCTCCTTCTTCTGGGGTAGCGTTGCACAGCTTGACATATCGCCCTTTCAGGATGTTCCCCATGATATTTAGGACTATGTCATTTTTCCAGGCCAAGAATGCACTGGCCCATGGCTTGCAGTCTGCTCGCCATGACTGTGACTTGCTGCGGGAACAGTATGAAGAGGAGCAGGAAGCCAAGGGTGAACTGCAACGATCCTTGTCCAAAGCCAACAGTGAAGTCGCCCAGTGGAGAACCAAATATGAAACTGATGCTATACAGCGAACAGAGGAGCTGGAAGATGCCAAGTACGGGGTTCAAGATGCATTTTGGGAGGGGCCCTGAATGGACAAAGACTATCCTTTTGGTGACATGGTTAGAAAATGGCAAACATGTACCTTAAGGTTCAAAAAGCTGATCAGGTCATGCCCTGCACCCACACTGAGGACAAATGGATTACTAGAGTCCATGGATTGTATATGATTTGAGACTACAAAGACTTGGGGAAGCCCTGTGGTGTATATGTACTAGGGTCTCAGACCCCAAGTCACTGGAGTTTGCTCTGGTGAATCCCAGAGCAGCTTCACACAATTCACTTCCCATGTGGGTTCCCTAACACAGCTGTGTTTACTGTCTTCCAGGAAGAAGCTTGCTCAGCGTCTGCAGGATGCTGAGGAGCACGTAGAAGCTGTGAACTCCAAGTGTGCTTCCCTTGAAAAGACAAAGCAGAGGCTCCAGAATGAAGTGGAGGACCTCATGATTGATGTGGAAAGATCAAATGCTGCCTGTGCAGCGCTAGATAAGAAACAAAAGAATTTTGATAAGGTACTTCAGGCTCCAGTCTCTGGGTGATGGATGTCACATCCTCTAGAGCAGTGGTTCTCAACCTTTTTTGTGTACAAGAACCCATTTATAAACAGAAATGGCCAACCCTGACCCAGTGCCCCTAACTCCTGACCCACTGCCTGCTGCTACCAGGCCCAAGCCTCTCAGTATGTGAGGCAGAAGGTGGGGTGTGGAGCATGGGGGGGCCCCCAAACAGCCCCTTGCAGCCTGGAACGCTGACAGCCTACAAAGGAAAAGCCGTTTCCCACGTTTTTATCCTTTAAAGAAGAATCCATTTTTAATGCTGGTTGATCTGTTTTTAATGTTTGTTTGGGACTCTTTTGTATATTCTTGTGACCCACTTTTGGGTTGTGACCCACGACTTGAAAAATGCTGCTCTAGAGAGCTCCACTTTTACTGAACAGGGTCTTCTTGCTCTACAGATTCTGGCAGAATGGAAGCAGAAATATGAGGAAACACAGGCTGAACTGGAAGCCTCTTTGAAGGAATCTCGCTCGCTCAGCACTGAGCTTTTTAAGATGAAGAATGCTTATGAGGAGTCTTTGGACCATCTCGAAACCCTGAAGCGTGAAAACAAGAACTTGCAACGTAAGTCCTCTCATCTCTTCATTTAACAAGGGCCTTATGGGAAGCTTGTGTACCCACTAGGTCCAGTCTATCTGTTTGTGTAACACTGCTAACCACCAATTCCCTTGGAAAGTGCCTTCCTCCACTTGCTCTTTGTCTGACTGAATGCTTTGTCTGTAACCTAATAGAGGAGATTTCTGACCTGACGGAGCAAATTGCAGAGGGAGGGAAGGCCATCCATGAGCTGGAGAAAGTGAAGAAGCAGATTGAGCAAGAGAAATCTGAAATCCAGGCTGCTCTGGAGGAAGCAGAGGTATGCACCATATTTCACTGCCTTAGAAAGCATCCAGAATCTTTGGAGCTGTATCCTCTTACAAAGCTTGTTGGGAATAATTCAAAAGGATTTGGAAAGAACTGTTTTTCTCACAGTGAACTGAGGAAATCTGTGACGCAGCACTTGTTTGTCTTTTGTGTTCTGGGGGCTACAGAATTTGTCTCCATGCAATAACGAGCAAAATATTTATGCTTTAGTGTTTAACAGCATTTGACAGACAAATAATCTTTATATTCTTTTATTAATGAACTTCAGTCAATTAGGGGTGTATATAACCTGACATGTGAGTAAATGTTAGAACACTTGGGTTGATCTAATTTAAAGAAAAGGGCCTGGATTTGATATCAGTTCTCACATACTAAAAGAGCTATTACAAATTGTGTGAGATGTTATTGTTTTCCATGTCAAAATGTATAAAGGAGGTTGAGCAAACCTTTATCTTGGCTGGCTTAGAAAAAAAACAACCTGTGTTGATCACAGAGTTCAACTAGATGACTTACACAAGTCACTGTCCTATTATTTTAAAGATTCTGTGATTTCTAACGGTTCACTTGTTCTTTTTAAGGCTTCATTAGAGCATGAAGAGGGGAAAATCCTTCGAATTCAACTTGAGCTAAACCAAGTCAAGTCTGACATTGACCGGAGGATTGCTGAAAAAGATGAGGAAATTGATCAGCTCAAGAGAAACCACCTGAGAATTGTGGAGTCCATGCAGAGCACCCTGGATGCTGAGATTCGGAGCAGAAATGAAGCTCTAAGGCTAAAGAAGAAGATGGAGGGGGATCTGAATGAAATGGAGATCCAGCTGAGCCATGCCAATCGCCAGGCTGCAGAGGCACAAAAGAATTTAAGAAACACACAATCAGTACTCAAGGTACATTAAAAGAAATACACACACTTTGAAAAGCCTCAACTTTCCTTTCTTTTTTTTTTGTGAGTGCACCAACAGCTCTGCAGCTTTAAGTTACGTTTTTTTCCCCTACAGGATACTCAGATACATTTGGATGATGCTCTTAGAAGCCAAGAAGACCTGAAAGAGCAGCTAGCAATGGTTGAACGCAGATCTAACTTGATGCAGGCTGAAATTGAAGAGCTGCGGTCAGCTCTGGAACAGACAGAGCGGTCCAGGAAAGTGGCTGAACAAGAACTTCTGGATGCAAGTGAACGTGTGCAGCTCCTGCACACCCAGGTCAGTTTACATTATTTTATATTTACCTCTAGAAGCCACAAAGTAAGTAAAGGTCCCATTCTCCCAGGCAGCATGCAGACAGAGAATTTAAGACAGTACAAGAAGACAACACAGCCACAGGGTGGGAAATGAGATACAAGGACTAGATGAGTTTTTCAAGGTTACACAAAAAGTGCCTTCCAGAACAAGAAATTAAATGCAGCTCGCCTGAATCCTATTCTAGGGACAAAACAAGAAGACTACCCCAACCTTCCTTCCTGTGCCAATGATAAAAATATTTTATACCCAATTGAGGAAGAGAGCACTTAGTAACAACTGTATCATTAAAGTCTGGTTTTGTCAGTGAAGTGCCGTTTTGAAAAGAGGAAACACCTATACATTGTTTGCCTAACTATTCAAAACTACCAGAGAAACTACAGCATGCTTCTTTTTCTGCAAGAAGAGTAAATAAGGTAACTCAAGGTGCCTATACATGTGCTCCAACACATTCTAATTATAATGCTCTAGCATCACTGCAGTGTCACGTGTATAAGCCCCTGCAGGTTTAAAAATGGCCACTGGAGTACTTTAACTAAAGCTCAAATGAGCTTTAGTTAAACTGTCCTGTGGGTATTTTTAAATGTGCAGAGGAATAATACATATGATTGTTCTGTGTCTTAAAGAGAGTGGCTCTCCAAGAACCACTCTAATTAAAATGAACCCTCCCCCCACATCAAAGCACATATATAGGCACCTTAAAGGTTATGCTGAATTTTCCAATGCTAATGTACATAAGCATAGGTCAACCAAGATACTTTGGTGGAGACCCAGCTATAACAAAGGTTTTTGTGGTTTGTCAGAGACTGGGGAAAATGTTTCTAGAAATTATTTCAAAGAGTTTGTACAGCAAATCACTGACTAGGTGTCAGTGCTCCACAGTGACAGTTCATTCAGAGGAGAATGCTTCATCCTAAAATGCTACTGAAAATCTCTAAATTAAAGATTAATATTCACGTCATCAGCTAGATTTGGTATCCTTGTCTGACAGTAAAAGACACCATTTTATTGTCGTCAAACAGAACACCAGCTTGATCAACACCAAGAAGAAGCTGGAAACAGACATTTCACAAATACAGAGTGAAGTGGAGGAGACAATCCAGGAAGCACGCAATGCAGAAGAGAAGGCCAAAAAGGCAATCACAGATGTGAGTTAGAGATATCTATCCTTAAAGATCAGGGCTGTGTTTCTACCTGCAATGTATGGTTCTTTGGACTGGTTTTGTTTCCTTGCTCACTAGGCAGCCATGATGGCTGAGGAGCTGAAGAAGGAGCAGGACACAAGTGCCCACCTGGAGAGGATGAAGAAGAACCTCGAGCAGACAGTGAAGGACCTGCAGCACCGTCTGGATGAGGCTGAGCAGCTGGCTCTGAAGGGTGGCAAGAAGCAACTCCAGAAACTGGAGGCCAGAGTGTGTACTCCGAAATTTTGTGCATATATAAACATTTCCAGTGTTCTGTCATAGCTGAAGTGCTAATGAGGCATTTTCTAATTGCAGGTACGTGAGCTGGAAGCAGAGGTTGAGAATGAACAGAAACGTGGTGCTGATGCTATTAAGGGTGTGCGCAAATATGAGAGGAGAGTAAAGGAACTGACCTACCAGGTAAGGAAGGAGTCTTTGCTGACACATTTTTCTCCCATCAGATCAGACTGTTTGCAAGTGGACCTGGAATAGTGGGATTTTGTTGTCGTTCTCAGACAGTAAAGCAATCAGCAGTAATTCCATGGGAAAACAAGAGTGTACCAGGAAGGTGTTTGAAAGACACTGTTAGAAATGTTGAGTTGATTACATCCAGGTTTTATACTATATTTTGTTACGGACGTTCCTTTCACTGTTCAGTGGGAAAGAAGCAAGCAGGTAATAGACAATTGAACTAACTCTGTCCCAAAACATATTCTTTCTAGTCTGAGGAGGACCGGAAGAATGTGCTCAGGCTCCAGGATCTAGTTGACAAACTTCAGATGAAAGTGAAGTCTTACAAGCGACAATCTGAGGAGGCTGTAAGTGTCACTTTGTGTTTGGACAAACTCACCTTCTCCTAGAGCAGAAGTTCTGAGGAAGGGTGTTTTGCACCTTCAACCTTGTCTGAATCTCTCCCAGCCATACAGCTGGGCCAGTACCAGATGTCACCCACAACGATCCTTGTCTCACGAGGTTAACAGCACACTTCCCAGCTGAAGCAAAGGGAACCCTAAATGTGTACAGCTGTTTTCTGTTACCTTTAAGTTAACTTTCCAGATTAGAAACTGGTGAGAACAAGAAGCTGTGCTTAGAATTCACATAACAAATGATACTTGGGAGTCAGACAATCAGGATTTTCCCTTTCCCCTCAGCAGTCACAGCCCCACAAGCCCAAGTTGGCCCTGCTACAACTTTGGTTTTCACAACTCTCTCTGTCCATCCACAGGAGGAGCTATCCAACATCAACCTCTCCAAGTTCCGCAAGATCCAGCATGAGCTGGAAGAGGCTGAGGAACGGGCTGACATTGCAGAGTCCCAGGTCAACAAACTTCGGGTGAAGACCCGGGAGGTTCATAAGAAGATTGAAGGGGAGGAGTAAGGATGCAGCACAGCTGCAAAGTGACTGACTGTAGAGATGTGCAAAATGTGAAACTCTCTGTCACGTCTTTCTGTAATTATTGCTTATTCTGTCCTCAGTGTCTAGAAAATAAAGGATGTAGAGACCTTTGCATATGAAGTTTGAGCAGTGGGTTTTTGATATTTTTTGATTAGCTGCGCGGTCTTATGTGTACTTAAAATGTAGAATAGCAGAATCAGACATACACTGAAATGTTTTAAATGCTTATCCCTAAATTTTCAATGATTTATACAGAATTCAGCTTCTGAAGTCTCATTACCGATTGGATAGATCAATTTTAGCTTTTGTACAGAAAATAAGTCCTAACTTTCTGAGATAAACAGAAGATAAATTCACCTAGACTACAAATGGAATTTGTCAGGTATATTAGTTAAAACTTGAGAGGTTAATTATGGGGCCTAAGACTTTTTTCCAGCTTAGAAAGTATTTACCAAAAATATGATTCAAATTCAGTGAAAATTATCTAAAATTTTGGAGCCGTTTTCACCAATTAATTTAGTTAAAAGTTTTTCAGGCTAGATTCACAAAATGAGGAGGAGGGAAACAGGTTGGGTTTCTCTCCTTTTTATTAATCCATTACCAAGAAGTTAGAACTCTCACACAGGCTATGGGATCCCCAAATTCTATTCTGTTCATTGCCTGTGGCGATTTGACTGATATACTCTATTCTGTTACAGAATGGCCTAACTGTTAGGCTAGAAGTTTCATAGATTTCATAGATTTCATAGACATTAGGGCTGGAAGGGACCTCAGAAGATCATTGAGTCCAGCCCCCCTGCCCAAAGGGCAGGAAGTCAGCTGGGGTCATAGGATCCTGAAAAGATAAGCATCCAATCTTCTCTTGAAGGTGTTCAATGTAGGTGCTTGAACCACCTCCGATGGCAGGCTATTCCAGACCTTGGGGGCTTGGACAGTAAAGAAATTTTTCCTATGTCCAGCCTGAAACAGCCTTGCAGTAGTTTATAACCGTTCGACCTCGTCATCCCTTGGGGCGCTCTGGTGAACAAATGTTCCCCCAGAAACTGGTGGTCATCCCTGATAAACTTATAGGTGGCCATCAGATCGCCCCTGAGCCTGCGCTTTTCCAGGCTAAAGACCCCCACGGCTCTCAGCCTGTCATCGTAACATCTGTTTTCCTGACCTCTGATTGTGCACATGGCTCTTCTCTGGACTCTCTCAAGCTTCTCCACATCCTTTTTGAATTGTGGAGCCCAAAACTGGACACAGTACTCCAGCTGCGGCCTCACCAAGGCCGAGTACAAGGGGAGAATGGCGTTCCAGGATTTTCTTGAGAAGCATCTATGGATGCAAGCCAACATTTTGGTCACTTTAGTAGCCACAGTATTGCATTGCAGGCTCATGTTCATCTTGTGGTCAATGATGACCCCCAAGTCTCTTTCTTCCATAGTGCTAGCTAACATAGCACTGCTAAGCCTATAAGGATGCTGCAGGTTTTTCCTCCCAAGGTGGAGAACCTTGCATTTTTCGGTGTTAAACACCATCAGGTTCTCGTCCACCCATTTGCTGAGCCTGTCCAGGTCAGCCTGGATCACCCACCTGTCTTCTGGTATGGATGCTTTGCCCCAGAGTTTGGTGTCATCAGTGAACTTGGCCAGTCTGCTTCTGACTCCTATGTCCACATCATTAATGAAGATGTTGAAAAATATGGGTCCAAGGACAGAGCCTTGGGGGACCCCACTGGTCACAGGGCACCATGATGATTGACTTCCATCAGTTACTACCCTCTGGGTCTGACCACGGAGCCAGTTTCCCACCCAGCAGATCGTGGTGGAGCCAAGGCCACAACTGGCCAGTTTTCCCAAGAGGTGATCATGGGATACCAGATTGAAGGCTTTTTTGAAGTTGATATATGACATAGATCTCTTCTCCCTTGTCCAGGTGATAGGTCACCTGGTCATAGAAGGAAATGAGATTGGTCAAGCAAGACCTACCCACAACAAACCTGTGCTGGCTATCCCTCAGGATGTTGGCGTTAGCCAGTCCATTAAGGATGGCCTCTTTAATAAACTTTGCTAAGATATTACCCGAGATAGAAGTCAGGCTGATGGGCCTATAGTTAGCCAGATCCATTTTCCTCCCTTTCTTGAGGATAGGCACCACATTTGGCCTTCTTCCAGTCTTCGGGCACTACACTAGAGCGCCAGGAGTTTTCAGAGATCTCTGCCAGAGGCTGGACTATGATGCTCGCCAGCTCCTTGAGTACCCTGGGGCGTAAATTGTCAGGGCCCGCTGACTTGAAGGTATACAGCCTCTCAAGGTGTTCCTTCATGAGGTTAGCATTGATGGAGAGCAAGGGACCCAGACCTCCCTCCCTCACCCAGACCTCCCTGTCCTGTAGCAGGCATGGGTGTCCCATGGGACTGATGAAAGACCAACACAAAGTACTCATTTAATAGGTTCACTTTTTCATGGGCGTCAGTTTTCAGTTGTCCCATCTGGTTCAGCACGGGTCCAAAGTTACCTTTGCTTTTCCCCCGGCTCCCCACATATCTGAAAAAGGACTTTTTATTGTCCTTGATGCTCAAAGCTAGTTGGAGTTCAGTTGCAGCCTTGGCTTTCCTGGTTTGCTCCCTGCAGGACTGGACCAGTGCAGAATAATCCTTCTTGGAGGTGAATCCCATTCTCTATCCTTTGTAGGCCCATCTTTTTAGCCTTCGGAGGTCTGCTAGATCCCTGGAGAGCCGAGGGGGCGGGGGCTGCTGTGCCCTCTTGCTGCCTTTCCTCCGAGATGGAATAGAATTAGCTTGTACATTTAGGATTGCTCTCTTGAGGAGCAACCATTCTTCCTGAAATCCCCTCCACCTGGGGTCGTGGTCTCTTAGGGCCTCACTGACAAGGCTTCTGAGCTTGTCAAAGTCTGCTTTCCTGAAGTCAAGGACTTCAGTGTTGCTGACTGACTCGCCAGCTTTATGGTGTATGGTGAAGGTGATCAGCTCATGGTCGCTGTCACCCAGCGTTCCATCAATCACTAAGTCACCAGTTAGGTCATCCCCAGTAGCCAGTACCAGGTCAAGCAGCGCTTTACCAGTCATTGGCCAAAAGACTTCTTGAGTCAGGTAAAGACCATCCACCCATGATAAGAAGCTTTGCAACTGCTCAGATTTTGCTGAGTGATCCTCCCATGAGATGTCTAGGTAACTGAAGTCACCCATGACAACCATGGTCCTCGAACATGTGGCTTCAGCCAGTTCCCACACAAACTCCTGGTCAAGCTCTGTTCTTTGGGTGGGAGGTCTGTACTAGACTCCCACTGTTGTGTCCCCTGTGCTGCATTTCCTATGGATGTTAGCACAGAGGGTCTCCAGTCATCCACCCTGGTCACCAACTTCAGCTTGCAGGGACACGTAGCTTTCCTTAACATAGAGAACTACACCGCCACCCCCCTTATCTACACGATCCCTCCTGTACAGGGCATAGCCATCTATACCCATGATCCAGTCATGTGTGGAGTCCCAGCAGGTCTCCGTTATCTCTATGACATCATAATTACTTGCATTGAGCAAGAGAATGAGCTCCTCCTGCTTATTCCCCAAGCTTCTGGCATTTGTGTACAGGCAGGCAAGTGTCCCCTTGGGGGCTCTTGCCTTGCCCACAGATTGTACCAGGCCTGGGGCAGGGGTAGGCTTTGCAAGGGTTGCTCAGTGGGCCAGCAGTGGCAGTAGTCCCCCCCATCTCCCAGGGGGCTTAGTTTAAAGCCCGGTGGAGCTGGTCAGCCAGTCTGGCTGAGAAGAGCCTCCTCCCCAGGGGGGAGAGGTGGAGGCCATCTCCTTCCAGCAGCTTGCTGCCCCTCTCGCCAAAGAGTGGGCTGTGGTCATGGAAGCCAAAGCCTTCCCGATGACACCAATTACTCAGTCCGTGGTTAACTACCTGGATCCTCATCTCCCTTCTCAAGCCATACCCTGAGACTAGGAGAATTGAAGAGAACACCACTTGTGCCCACTCCCAAATCCCTGTAGCGCCACATGACCCGGCTGGGAGTGCTCTGAGCCGTGTCATTGGTGCCTACATGAATAAGGAGCATGGGATAGTGGTCTGTGGGCTGGAAGAGCTTAGGAATCTTCTCCGCAATGTTTCAGATGTGGGCCCCCAGGAAGCAGCAGATTTCCCTGGTTAAGGGGTTGGGGTGGCAGATTACCCCCTCAGTCCCCCTCAGGATGGAGTATCCCACAATGAACACTTTATGTTTTGTCTTGGGGAGAGTGGGAATGGTATCTGCAGTTAGGCCTGTGTTGCCTGTGGGAGCTGGCACGTCAGCAGGCTCTGCTGGGGCTGCAAGAGGTTTGTACCTATTGCTAAGCTCCGGCAGGGCAGGGGCCTTGGTGCGGCGGGCCTTAGGGCCCTTGACCACATTGGTCCATCCCCTGACTGGACAGAATGGGAGGTCCCAGAGTCCTCCCTTTGTCCTGGAGGGAGACCATGGTCTACCCTCCGGCTCTGGGGGCAGAAGGGCCTGGCAGTAAGAGTCAATCTCCTGCTCACAGTCCCTGATGGCATGCAGTCTCTGGACTGTGGCCTGGAGCTCCTCCAGCTGGCACACCAGAGAACCCAGTAGAAGCAGACCCCACAAGGGGAGGTAGCCATGCTCCCTGGCCCCAGAGCCTGAAAAAGGGACAGGCAGCCCCCGCAGCTGAAAGCTAGGGGCTCTGTCTGCATGGAGCTCAGAACCATGGGCTCCATCTGGGTGGAGGTCTCTGAGGTCTTGCGGGGGGGGGGAGGGGGCTGCAGAGCCTGAGGAGACCCTCAGGGTGTGGTGAGTGCCCATCCACAGCATGCCACTGGTAGGCAGGCTGGGCCTGAGTCTGTCTACCCTAAAGGGCTCACAGGCAGGGCCTTGGGCCCTACCGCTCACCCTCCTGTGCAAACTCTGTGCTAACTCATGCACTGGCAGACAAGCGCACCTGTTTGCGTAGCCTGTTCATGTGGCTCTGATTGTGTGGCTCCCTCAGGGGCAGGGTGAAGTAGGGGCCTGGGTGGGGAGAGACCTAGCCTGGCTCCACTCAGCCACCTCCTCTCACTCTCTAAGGGTTAACTCCCTCCCACCATGGGCCCTGGTTACCTCTGGCTGGGGGTTGACGGGGGGCTCCGTGGCTGCTGGGGGGTTTCTGGGGGACTCTGGGGGAGCGGAGGCACAGCAGACTTTCACCTGCACATCTGTCGCTGCTCCGGAGCCTAATTGAAGATTTTTTGCTGTTGGTGGGCCCTTTTAAACACACATGCACAGAGGGCCCGCCATCAATGAACTGCTCTCAGGCAAGGGGGGGCCC
Source organism: Crocodylus siamensis (assembly GCF_052110815.1). Classification (NCBI taxonomy): domain Eukaryota; kingdom Metazoa; phylum Chordata; order Crocodylia; family Crocodylidae; genus Crocodylus; species Crocodylus siamensis. The sequence goes on from NC_143402.1 coordinate 50,452,267, forward strand.
TGCCTGGGATTTGGGGGACCCCGCCACACTGAAGGGGGACTGGTGAGTACCTCCCCACCTCCTCCCTGGGGGGCTGGGCCTAGTAGGGGCCTGAGCGGGAGGAGACCCGGCCTGGCTCCACTCAGCCTCCTCCTCCCACTCTCTAAGGGATTAACCCCCTCCCACCACAGTCCCTGCTTACCTCCAGCTGTGCTGAGGGTCGGTGGGGGGGGGGGTTCTTCAGCTTCTGGGGGGTCTCTGGAGGGCTTTGGGGGAGTGGGGGCACAGCGGGCTTTCACCTGCACGTATCTTGCCTCTCTGGAGCCTAACTTATAGCCTAAGTTCTCATTGTCCTTTAATGAACTTCTCCAAGTTTATGTAAAATATAGAGATATCACTGTGCCACACACAAAGCAAGAAGAGAAAGAACAAAGGGCTATGGGCCAATGGTTAGGTCATTCATATTAAAGAGGAGACACAAGATCCATTTCTTGTTCTAGGAGAAAAAACTTTTTAGCTGCTAAAAATAGTTCTGGCATATGACTGAGAGTTTGGACCATAGATGGCTTTGGTGGCTCTGAAGAAGCTATGTAAATCAAGGATGTCAGCCAGATGTTGAATCTCCTTAACCCTGCCTTCCCACCCTTTGTTCTTCATAATTGCATGTTTGCCTTTGGATCCCTGCCTTCTCTTGTTGGAGATTCAATTTCTTTTGCTTGGAGATAATGTTGTTCTGCCAAGCACAAAAGGCTTTGCATTTGTGATTGATGAATTCTTGGATCTCCTGTTCATTCTAATCAAATCAGTCTTGATGTTTCCTGGTAGAGAATCGAAGTGTCTCTTCTCAGGTGCTGACAATGGTGGCCTTGAGGGTACCCTGCCTGCTGCTGACATTCTCCCATTGTTGTTGATTGGGATTCACCAGAGTTATTTTTGTTGAGGCACTGGTGGAAGAGGTATTGCATGCTTGGGTCTTTGAGTCCTTCAGTGTTGATCCTTTATTGGCATTGCTTCTGCTGCAGCCATAGAATCATAGAATCAATGAGTTGGAAGGGACCTAGACAGATCATCTAGTCTGACCCCCTGCCATGGGCAGGAAGGAGCACTGGGGGTAGCAGGGGTCATAAGACCCCAGCCAGGTGCCTATCCAGTCTCCTCTTGAAGATTTCCAGGGAAGGTGAGAGCACCACCTCTCTGGGCAGCCTATTCCAGGCTCTGGCCACCCTTACCGTGAAGTAGCTCCCATCATTTGGGAGCCAGTTTGAGTGACATGACCAAGCAGATGAGCTGGTAATCAGTCCAGCAATCATCAGCTCCTTGCATAGCTCTGGTGATGCAGACATCTTTGCAATCCCAGGCACAGAAGATAATAATCAATCAGGTGCCAATGCTTAGGACTGTGGGTGTTGCCATGATGTCTTGTGCCTGTTTTTCTGGTGGAACTGGGTATTGGTGATCGTAAGTCCATGTTCCGTGCATTTGGTCAAGAGGAGAATGCCACTGGATTTGACCTTTCCTACTTCTTTCTTGCCAGTGGTTCCATTCCAGAGGTTAGAGTCCCTTCCAACTCTGTCATTGAAACCACCAAGAAGAATAACTCTGTCTCTCTCCAGAGTATCAGAAAGGACTTGGTCAAGGCTAGTGTAAAATTTCTCCCTTGTTTCATTGGTAGCATCAAAAGTTGAAGCATATGTGCTTATGACAGTGGCATATTGGCTCCCCGCCAGTTTAAGATGGAGAGTCATGAAACACTCATTAATTCATAGGGAACTCATTGAGTTGGTTTATGAGTTCATTCTAAATGGAAAAACCAACTCTGTGAAGTCAGTGTTCTCCTTCCTGTTTACCCTTCCAGAAGAAGGTATAGCCATCTCCATATTCTCTGAGCTGCCTAACTCCCACTCAGCAGGTCTCACTTGGTGCAGCTACATTGAGGTTGTGTCATCTGAATTATCAACCACAATTGCAGTGTGGTGCTCTGGACATTCTCTATTAGGGTTGCCCAATGAGGGTCCTGATGTTCCAGATCCCCAAAATAATGCTATGTCTTCACTGGTATTTTCAACCACAGTAAAGGTGATCCCACTGGACATGGTTATCCAGTCAGGAAGAAATACAGAATACTGTATTAGGCAGGCTATGTTTAGGGCACCTTTTCTAGCCCACTCCTCATGTGCGGTGAGCTGAGCAGATCCTGAAAGAGGCTGTTCTGTCACAGTTACAGCTGCCAAATCACACTTCTGTCTTGTCCAAGTGCTAGATGCCCTTCTTGTACCTTTCACCTTCATTCCAGTTCATGACTATGAGCTTCCAGACCTCACAATCCTGCTCCTATCACCATTAGCTTGTTGCTACAGGGCTTGAGGAATGTGCTGGCATGGAAGACAAGACACCTGTGCATGACATCTTTTATTATGGAGAAGCTGCTGCACATCAACTTCCACACAGCTCCTGACAGAACCTATGTGAATCACAGTCACATAATCACAGAGTTGTGTTTTCCAGTAAGAATGAACTCATGACTATGACCTTGTAGGGATAACAGAGACCTGGTGGGACTCAACCTATGATTGGTTTGTTGCTATAGAGGGTTACACCTTGTATAGGAGAGACCGTGTGGGGAAGAGGGGTGGAGGCATAGCTCTCTATGTCAAGGATCAGTTCACTTCCCTGCAAATTGAGTTCTCTAATCAGGAAGGGCATCTTGAGACCCTCTGGGTCAAAATATGGGGAGAACATGGGGAAAGTGACATACTTGTAGGAGTCTACTATAGACCTCCCCGCCAAGAGGAAGAGCTAGATCAGGAATTCAATAGGGAACTGCTCGAGGCCGCATGTGCCCAATGTATTATCATCATGGGGGAATTCAACTTCCCTGACATCTCTTGGGATGTGCACATGGCCAAATCTGGCAGGTCGCATAGCTTTCTTACTTGCATTGATGACCTCTACCTAACGCAGGAGGTCTATGGGCTGACTAGGGGAGAGGCACTGCTTGACCTGGGCCTGGGCAAAGGGGAAGACATGGTGATTGATGTGAAGATTGAGGGGAAGCTTGGTGACAGCCATGAATTGGTCACCTTCTTAGTTCACTGAAGAGCAGGAAAGCCCCTCAGTAAAACAGAAAACCTTAACTTTGGGAAGACTGACTTTGGCAAACTCAGAGATTTGGTCAGTCAGGCAATTAGAGGCCATACCCCACCCCCTTAAAAAGGAAGTACATGAAGAATGGTTCTCTCTCAAAAACATAATCCTCGAAGCACAGGGGAAAGCCATTTCATCTTGCAAGAAATGTAGTCAATGGGCAAGGAAGCCCCCTTGGCTGAACAATGAACTATTGGACCTCATTAAACTCAAAAGAAAAACCTACACCAAGTTGGAAAATGGGAAGCAACACCAAAGTGGACTACTCAGCACTCACCCATACCTGTAGAGAGCAGTCCAGAAAAGCCAAGGCGCAAACCACACTCAGGCTTGCTACGGGAATCAAGGACAACAAAAAGTCCTTCAGATATGTGGGAAGAACAAAGATAGCATTGGGCTCCTGTGAGATCAAATGGGGCAACTGACATCTGATGCCCAAGAAAGGACCAATCTCCTAGATGACTTTTTCACATCGGTTTTTCACCCTCTCAAGGCGATCACATTGTCAGGAAGAACACAAACCATCCTGGGAGCAGGTGATGTGCCCCAAATTGATGAGGATCAGGTGAAGGAACACCTCAAGAATGGTCCAATGGCCAGGTAACTGTCTATGGGGTTGGAGCCAAAAAATACTAGTTGACAGGAGCAAATCAACATGGTACAGGGTGACCAGTGGAGTCCCTCAGGGCTCTGTACTTGGGCTGGTACTCTTTAACATCTTCATTAACTATCTGGAAACTTTTCTCGTTATCCTTCTTGTCCCTTGCTAACTACAACTCCAATTGCACTTTGGTCTTCTTCTGCATGCCTGAGCAATACTCTTATACTCCTCCCTAGTTGTTTGTCCAAGTTTCCACTTCTTATAAGCTTTCTTTTTGTGTTTTAGCTCACTGAAGAGTTCCCTGCTAAGCCAAGCTGGTCTTCTGACATACTTGCTAGTCTTCCTGTGTATCAGGATGTTTCATTCCTGTGCCCTCAATAAGGTTTCTTTAAAATACAACCAGATCTCCTGGATACCTTTCCCCCTCAGACTGGCCTTCCAGGGGAACCTGCCCATCAGTTCCCCAAGTCAGTCAGTCTTTGCTTTTCTGAAGGCCAGGATCCTTACGCTGCTTCTCTCCTTCCCTCCTTTCCTCAGGATCATGAACTCAATCATCTTGTGGTCACTGCTGCCCCTAACTGGCCTCTCTGACACTCACACTACAAAGTTGTTCCCAACACTCTCCAAAAAATTACTGGATGTCTTTGCAGTACTGTATTCCCCTCCCAGAAGATGTCAGAGTGATTGAAGTCCCCCATGAGAACCAGGGCTTATGACTGGGAAATTTCTGCTAGCTGTTTGAAGAAGACCTCATCTACCTCATCCTTCTGGTATCTAGCAGACACGCACCATGACATCACCATTGTTGCTCTCTCCTCTGGTTATTCGAGTCACATCATAGTTATGGGATTGTTCAAGGACTTCCAATTCTTCCTTCTTATTTCCAAGGTTCCATGCAGTTATGTACAGACACCTAAGGTAAGTAGCTGATTGCCTTACTTTCTCAGGAAGAATAAGAAGGAGTCCACAGTTTCCCCCTCCTACTTGTGATTCCTCCAGGTCAGTGTTTCTCAACCTTTTAAGTAGCTAGTGCCCCCTAACTTCTGAATATTTTAATAAGGACCCCAACACTCAATTTTCCAGGGGATTTAATACTTACAGACTAATGTGTGCTATATGTTGGAAGAAGGGCTGTGTATATAAGGCCGTGATGTGACAGATGTCTGATCTGGTGTGGGTAAGGTTGCCACCTTTTATACCAGGGGTGCACAACTCAAGTATGCACCTGGGTTAGACATGATGTTAGCCAAAGCTAGGAGGGCTGAATTATTTGCCACCACATTTTTTGCCATAGTTTTTAGAGGAGAGGGTGAGAGAGAGAGGAAAAGAGGGCGAGAAAGAGAAAGTTTTGGGGTACCCATGTACTCCCTGCCTGTGTCTCATCTACCCCCAGGAGTACATGTACCACAGGTTGAGAAACTATGCTCCAGGTCACTCTCTTTGCTATTTACCTCAAAGCTTTGGACTCCATACCCTGGTCAACCTAGTTTAAGGACTTCCTCACTAGGTTAGCAAGCCTGTCTGTGAAGATGCTCTTTCTTTTCATTGTCAGTTTGATCCCATCTCTTCTTAGAAATCCTTCTTCTTGGAACTACATCTCATGGTCAAAAAAGCCAAAGCGCTGCTAGTGATAGCATCTATGCAGCCATGCATTGATCTGCAGGATGCATCTGCTCCTGCCTGGGCCCTTCCCCTTGACCAGAAGGATTGAGGAGAACACTACCTGAACTCCTGTCCCTATCACCCTTGCACCCAAAGCCCTGTAGTCATTTTTGATGTGCTCAGGGTCACTCCTGGCAATATCATTAGTGTCCACATGCATAAGCAGAATGGGGTAGTAGTTAGAAGACTTGGTAATCCCTCCATGACATCTCAGATCCAGTCAGCAGACTTTTCAAGACAACAGGTCAGGCTGGCAGATGGATGCCTCCTTCCCCGACAGAAAGAAGTCTCCATCACCCATCACCTTCTCTTGGTGGTAGTGGTCTTGATCCTCCCAACCTTGGAGAGACTGAGGCCTTGTCTCTTCCACCAATGGAACATGCTCTTCCTCCATTGTTATACCCATATCTGTTCTCCAGGCAAATAGCTGCAGCTGGATATGAAGATTTCTGGTTGCTTCCAGAAGTCACAAGTTTCCAGATTCCATGTTTCTGGGAGTCCATGTTCCCTTCTTTCTTTAGTGCTGCCTCTGTCAGTCCTCCTACCACAGTCCTAGAAGTCTCCTCCAGCATCACATCAATGAAGTACTCATGGCAGAAGATGCTTCAGAGCCTTGCCACCTCATCCAGTAGCTCTCTTGCCTGTTCCCTGAGGGACAGCAGTGGGAGACACCACTCACATGACAGGCACTCCCCCACCTGGCCATCACTGGAAGGAATCTGCAGTCTGCACAGCACCAAACCAGGACCTGGGTGGAAGCCTTAATGGTGTTTGGTCCTGCCTGGACAGATACCTCACAGTGCAAGCAGAGAAAGAGCTGGCAGTGGCAGTGACTCTGGCATTGCAATGTCCTCTGGCCATTTTTCTGTGACTCTTGATCTACCACCTCTCTCTTCCTGGCCCTCTTTCCAAACATGCCTTCCCTAACAAACACCCTGGAAGCTGGCCGGTTCACTGTTTCTGGTCCCAAAAATATTCCTTTTTCCTTGATTCCTTTCATCAAGCTTACAATGAAGACAGGTGACAGAAAGTTTCCAGGAAACTCCCTAAAAAACTTGCAATCCCTTGGGACTCAAGTTAAGCAAGGGGCTTAAGTATTGGTCTAACTTCTGAGTTTTAGCTACTTCCACTAAATATATGTAGCTACTCTTGGTTAAAGAGGGAGCTTATTTAAAGGCTCCCCTTCAAAAAGTGGGGTAGCAAACTGACCTGTGAACTGACATGCAAACTGCTTGCTAATTGCCTTGCTTGCTGTCCCTATTCAATCACTCCCTGGTCACTCAGAAAGTCTCCCAGGGTGCAATATTCCCTTCCCCACCTAGCATGGATAAACCTCCCATTCCCTTAACTCTCCTGCTCAAGGGGTGGTTCTGGCATCAAGCCAATCCCACCTTCTACCTTCAAGAGTGAGATCTTCCTACATCATGTGCAAATAGCCTGCAGAGCACATACCAGCTAGTCAGATCACAGGGCATGGACAGAACCAGGAGTGGGGTCCTGGGGACTGGGAACAAGGTAGGGGGCTGGATCAGGTCCCCATGAGCTGGGGCTTCCTTTCTGGGGCAGTGGCAGTAGCTTTCCCAAAAGCACCCTACTTAAATGTTCCCACCTCCCAGCCACCCCAGGAAGCATGACCAGTGCCCAGCCCTGAACCCCAAACCCAAATCCCCATTTATTAAATCATGAGACCTTGTTTAATTTACTCGCTTTTTATTTCTTTTGAATTTTTTTTACTTCTTTTTCTACTTATCATCTCACATACCCTCACCTACAGCAGGGATAGAAGCCACTCCCCTGTGATTATTCTGGGAACCCTCCACCAATTGTAACACATCCTGGGATCTGTGCTCTGTATCTGTGAAATGCCATATAGGAAGCCTACATCAGGCATCTGTTCCATATTCTGATGCTAGAGGTACACCTCTGATGCATCCAACCCATGGACGTCTCAGGCCTTGGTGCAGATGACCATGGAGTTGGCCAGGTGGAGATGCCAAGCAACTGATAAATGCTTCTTAGTCAAGGGTCCCACAGGCCTGGACATTTGGCAGCAGGAAATAGCAATTAATGGCTCCATGACCACTACATTTCTGGACCTAAGGGAAGCCCTGTAGGCCAGATGACACATCTCTGTGGGCTTGGTCTGAGTGGAAGATTGATTGGTAGGGCTGTGCAAAACAGAACCATTCTGCTTTGACTTCTGTTTCAACATTCTATGGAACACTGTTTCGCTTTGAGCTTTGTTTCATTTTGTAAGCACCGTTCTGTTTCATTTCTTTGGAACTGTTGTGCTGTTTTGATGCTGTTTCAGTGTTTTGCCCATAAGCTATTCTATCAGGAAGATTGGTGCTGTTGCTGGCCCCAGGCAGCAGAATCATCCTTCTGTCATCCGGCAAGCAGATCAGGGGCCCAAGCCCCCAGGAGGAGTCCAGCACAGCCCCTGCTGCCCTCCTGGGGGTGTGGGCAAGCTCCTGATCTGTCTGCCAGATGACAGGAGGCTGGTGCTGCCAGCTGGGGCCAGCAGCAGCACTGATCTTCCTGGCATGGGCTGTGCCCAGTGCTAGTCCCAGCCAGCAGCACCAGCCTCCTGTCACCTGGCAGGCAGATTGGGGGCTCAGCCGTAACCCTGGGAGGGCTGCAGGGGCTGTGCCAGACTCCTCCTCAGGGTACAGGCCACCCATCCACCTGCCAGATGACAGGAGGCTGCTGATGGTGCCTCGGACTGGCACTGAAGCCATGTAAGGCTAACTTTGAAACTTGAAACATTTCAAAACTTTTGAAATGTTAGCATGCCCTTGTTTCATCTCGAATCTGTTTTGAAATCTTTGTTTCATTTTGATTTCACCATTTCAAGCTCGAAACACATCAAAACAGCTTTGAAACGAAACATTGGGAGAAATTTTTCACAGCAAATTCAAGCTAGCTGTTTATGTTCAGGCTTTTTTCTTCAAGATGGGTCTAACCAGTGTATAATCATCCAAGTTCTTGTTTTTTCTTTTTTAAAGAGGAGAACTAGGTTGGCCAATGCAAAGACCCAGGGAAGAGGGGATGCTTCCACCTGCTACAGTCCATTCTGGCATCCTGAGTCATCCCGGTCCCCCTTTCCTGCCATGCTTTGGTTGGAAAAGAATCAATATAGGAGATGCCTTACTGCTGCTTAGAGTGGAAGATGAAAGGACTTCTACAGCTGGATCTTGTTGCTTGGTAGAACTCCCAGAGTCAGAGGGTACCAGTGACTTTCTGGTGAGGCCATTCACCTCATCAGTTTCTTCCTTCTCTGTCTTGCAGTCAAGTTCTTCAGTTTCCACCTCTCAGCTTGGGGCCTCAGATTCTGGGCTACTCCAGGGTTTCCACTTCTCTGTGGCTAGAACCCAAGACCTTAGCATTTGCAGCCATCTTACTCAATATATTGTATCACTACAGAAGGCCTCTGTACTACTATACCTGAAGTGCCAACCTTCCTCATGGGAAATAGGTTAGACAGGGTGCTTGAACACCCTGTCCTGCAGCCTCCACATCACCCCTTATAGCCACTTCTGGTCCACTGGATGTCTCAAACCAAAGGAAAAGAAAGAATACTTAGCATATATTCTTCCCTGCCTTGAGGTACAGACAAGTTCTATTGCAAGTGTTCGTCCTTCAGCTGGTTTAACAAACCAACAATTAAGGAAATCTCCAATGAAACTTCTACTTCCAGGGCTATTTACAGGAACTAGCAAAGCCCAGCCTCCTCCAGGCAGGTGATCCAATACTCTCTTCCACCCGGGCCCTGCTCCTGGGTGAGTTTGTCAGGGCCACTCCCACACTTCTGGTCAAGTGGTCCATGCAGCTGCACATGTCCCTTGCTCCCCCAAATGGTCCTGTTCTTAAAGGTGCTAGGCCCATTTTCCAGTCATTTCTCTGCACTCTGTGTAGCAGGCGCTTTCCCCCATGTTACATGACCTTTTTCTAGTCCTCTGGCACCTCACCTGTCTCCTACAACAAATAAGACTAGGGCTCCCAGATCTCTTCTTCCAGTTCCTTTAGTATCCTGGGATGAAGATCATCAGGTCCTGCAGACTTGAATTTGTTTAAACCAGTCAAAAGCTTTCTGTTCTCTTTTGTTGTCAAAACCCTCAGCTAGACCCCTTCCTTATCTACATAATCTTTATTATCTGTTCCATTGCTGCTTATTTTGGTCATGATGACCAAAGCAGCTCTGTTTTCTTCTGTTAAGCACTCACCCTGACTTTTTAGCAAAGGTGGATTGATGAGATGCATTTTGACCAGCTGCTGCAGGTCTTTCCACTGATTCTGGATGGACTCAGTGGTCTGTTGCTGGCCACCCACAGAGTTTACATGCTCTATAAACATTCACACTCATGGGACAGACCCCTGATTTCATTCTATGACAAAGTAATGGACTCTGTGTTGTGGAAAAGCAGTGAATGTGATATACTTTGATTTTGTCAAGTCTTTTGTGACTGCATCTCATTACATTCTCATTAGAAAGTTAAATAATAGTGTCTAGATGGATGTACTGTAAGATGGCTACATAACCGGTCAGGTCATTTTCCTCAAAAAGCAATCATCTATAGGTCAGTGTTTAATTGGGAGGAAATAGCACATAGCATCCCCAGGAGTCTGTCCTAGGTTCCAAATGATTTGTAAGTTGGGAATGAGTACACAGCAAATTTGCAGAAGACATTAAGTTGTGTGGAGTTGAAGATACTCTGGATAGTAGGATTAGGATTCAGAACACACTTGATAAACTGGCAAAATGCTCTACAATTAATGGAATGAAATTCAGTACAGACAGGTGCACTTGGGATGGAACAGGAACATGAACAAACACAGATTGGCTAGGCTGCAGTACTGCAGAGAAGGTAAATTTTGAGGTTAGCGTGGATAATGTGCTGGATATAAGCCAATGTCATACTCTTGTTACCAAAAAAAGCCAATAGCATACTGAGCTATATTTATAGGAGTGTCATTTGCCAATCATAGTTTCATAGTAGCTAGAGTCAGGAGGGACCTGAACAGATCATCTAGCCTGACCCCTTGCCACAGACAGGAATGAATGCTGGGTTCACAAGACCCCAGACAGGTGATCTTCCAACCTCCTCTTGAATTTGCCCAAGGTAGGGGTGAGAACCACTTCCCTGGGAAGTTGGTTCCAGATTTTGGCCACCCTAACTGTAAAAAATTGCCTCCTGGTCTCTAACCTAAACCTATTCTCCATCAGCTTATTACCATAATTCCTCATCACCCCAGGTGGTGCAGGGGAGAAAAGGGCTCTACCTATTTGCTGTTGATCTCCCCTGATGAGTTTGTAGACAGCCATCAGGTCCCCCCCATCCCCCCAGCCTCCTCCTGCCAAGACAGAACAGGTTCAGGTCCCTCAGTCTCTCCTCATAGGGCCTGTCCTGCTGCCCTCTCATCAAGTATGTGGCCCTCCTCTGAACCCTCTCCAGGCTGGCCACATCCCTTTTGAAGTGCAGTGCCCAGTACTGGACGCAGTACTCCAACTGCGGCCTGACCAAAGTCGCATAGAGGCTGAGTATCATCTCTCTGGACCGGTTTGAGATGTATCTTTGGATGCATGACAAGGTATGACTAGCCTTGCTGGCTGCAGTCTGGCATAGGCGGTTCATGTTCATCTTGGAGTCAATAATGGCTCCAAGATCCCTTTCTGCCTCAGTGCTTTCAAGAGGGGAACTCCCCAGCCTGTATGTATGCTGTGGATTCCTTCTCCCAAGGTGCAGCACCCTGCATTTGTCTACGTTGAACCCCATCCTAGTCTCATCTGTCCACTTCTGTAGTCTGTCTAAATCTAGTTGCAGACTCTCTCTCCCTTCAAGTGTGCCCACCTCACCCCACATCTTAGTGTCATCAGCAAACTTGGACAGCGTGCTTTCCACCCCCTCATCCAAGTTGCTGATGAAGATGTTAAACAGTGTGGGCCTAAGGACTGAGCCCTGGGGTACCCCACTGCTCACATCTTGCCAGGATGAGTACAACCCGTCCACCACTACCCTCTGGGTGCACTCCATCAGCCAATATTTTACCCAATCCAACTGTGTAGGCATCAATGCCACAGTCACTTAATTTATTGATGAGGATGGGGTGAGAGACAGTGTCAAAGGCCTTCTTAAAGTCTAGAAAGATGACATCCATGGCGACACCATCATTCAAGGCACTCGGGAGCCAGGAGCAGCGGGGAGAGGAGGGATCCAAGCACATGTGTGTCCCGCACACACATGTGCCCCCTTACCAGACCCAAGGCAGAGGTGGATGCAGCAGCAGTGGAGCCAGCAGCGGGGGCAGCAGCAGCTGATCCCCCTAAGGTAAGTTGGCAGAGGGACTGGATGCAGCTGAGCTGGATCCAGAGGGGAAGCCCCCCAGATCCCTCTTAGCTGAGCCAGTAGGGAGCTGTGCTCCCGAGCAGCGCTGCATGAATGGAGTGTGTGAACAGAGCACGCGAACAGAGCACACTGGCGTTTGCACCAGCAGGAAGGGCCAGGAGGGAGACTCCTACTAGGGCAGGGCGAAGGCATTGCACTAAGCTAAAAACAAGCAGCAACTCCTATGATGGTGTTGCCCTGGAGTGCTGCCAGGGCCCCTGCCCAGGGGGAGCAGCTTACCTGCAGCTTGTCTGAGACGTCCACCCAGACAGAGCCCATGGGGGAGCTGGCGTCCCCCCACCCCCTGGCCTGCAGGGGTTTCCCAGCAAGGCCCAGGGGGGCAGGGATTGGGGCATCCACCTTAGGGCCCTGGAGGCACAGGTGAGGGAGCTCCAGGAAGAGGTTAGCAGGCTGAGGGGAATCAGGGAGGCGGAGGAAGGAATTGACAGCTATTTCCTTTCCCCGCAGGGCCACACACCCAAGGAAGAAGCACCTCAGGAAGTGCCCTCCACTGCAGAGTGGCAGACGGTCACCTCCAGAACCAGGGCTGCTCATAACACAGCAGTACCAGTTCCTCCAGTCCGGCTGGAGAACAGGTACAAGGCCCTGGCAACACTGGAGGAGGAGAAGGGAGAGGAGGCAACCAGAGAGGAGGCAACTCCACACTCTCCACACTCCAAACAGGCCAAAGGAGCTAAGCAGTCCCAGAGGAGAAAGCATCGAGTGATCGTCATAGGTGACTGCATCCTGAGAGGTACAGAGGGCTCCATCTGTCGCCAGGACCCCTTGACACGTGAGGTCTACTGCCTACCCGGAGCAAAGATTCATGACATGATGGAGATGATCCAGGCCATGATCCAGCCCACCGATTACTACCCCATGGTTCTAATCCATGTGGGTACTAATGATGCAGCCAGGAGAAGCCCCTGATCACCTGATGGCAGACCAGCACACTCTGGGGGGCATGCTGAAGGAGATAGGTGTACAGGTGGTATTCTCTTCTGTTCTACCAGTGAGCGGACGTGGTAGACAGCATGAGACGTGCAACGGGGAGACCAACTGGTGGCTTCAGGAATGGTGTCTTGAGGCAGGCTTTGGTTTCCTTGACAACAACCTGCACATCATGACAAGAGACATGCTCGGATGGGATGGGATCCACCTTTCCCCTAAAGGTAAGCGTGTGTTCTCTTCAAGGTTGGTGGATCTCCTCCAGTGGCCTTTAGACTAGGCTTGTTGAGGAAAAGGGAAGACGAGGGAGGAGGAAGCCTTGGACTGCTAAACCAAGCAGCACTCACAGGTACAGCCCAGCCTAGACAGACGAGCGGAACATATACACAGGTAAGCAACATGGGCCAGGGCAATGCTGTGATTAGGGGGCCAGTGCAAACATCCACAGGAGGCCTCAAATGCCTCTACACAAATGCTTATAGTATGGGAAACAAACAGGAGGAATTTACTCTCCTGCTAGCTGACACCAACCCAGACATAGTGAGTCTCACTGAAACATGGTGGGACCCAATGCATGACTGGGTAGTGAATATCAAGGGCTATAAGCTCTACAGGAGGGACAGGACAGGGAGGAAAGGCGGGGGTGTGGTGCTGTACATTAAGGAGTAATACACATCCTCATTAGGTAGCATAGAGTCAGAGGAGGGGCACACGGAAGTGCTCTGGGTTAGAATACAAGGCAGTTGAGGGGAAAGAGACTTAATGGTGGGGGTCTACTACAGACCACCCAACCAAGGGGAAGAGCTAGACCAGGAATTCTTAAGTCAGCTCATGGAGGTACTTAGGTCAAAGGACGTGGTCATCAATGGGTGACCTGAACTTTCCAGACATCTGCTGGGAAGAGCAGTCAGCCAGGTCTGACTGCTCATGTAGGTTCCTAGCCAGAAAGCAGGATCACCATATAACCCAGGAGGTGCACAGCCCCACCAGGGGAGACTCCTTGTTGGACCTGGTGCTGGCCACAGGTGATGACCTGGTGAGGGGGCTGCGGATGCTTAACCACATGAGCGACAGTGATCATCGCCTGTTGCAATTCACCATCCAGCGCAAGGTGGCAAAGGCCTGCAGCAAGGCAGCAGCCCTAGATTTCAGGAGGGCGGACTTCAATGAGCCAAGGAGAATAGTCGGGGAAGCACTGAGATCCCGGAGGGGAGGAGAGGCAGGTGTCCAAAAAGAGTGGTCGCTCCTTAAGGAGACGATCCTCCAAGCCCAAAGGGAGATAATCCCAACATGGATCAAAGGGAGCAGGAGGGCAAAACAGCCCCCATGGATCACCAAAAGCATCTGGGAATGTTTTCTAGCTAAAAGGGAAGAGTACACCCAATGGAAGGGAGGGGCCATCACCAGGAAGGATTATTCTGCGGTTGCTCGGAGATGCAGGGGGGGCAGTAAGGAAGGCCAAGAAAGAGATGGAACTGGGACTAGCTACCCAGATCAAGGACAAGAACAAGTCCTTTTTTAAATACATAGGGGGCAAAAATAAGGTTCCGGGTAATGTGGGGCCCCTGCAAGACACACTAGGAAATTTGGTCGCCACACCAGATGACAAAGCTAACCTATTTAAAGAATTCTTTGCCTTCGTTTTTCTGAGCAGAGACCAGATCAGCCCCCCCGGCAGGCCCTCCTCAGGCCCCAGGGGAGGCACACCTAGGCTATAGGTCAGGGAGTATCTAGTCAGGGAACTTCTGGAGGGACTGGATGTATTTAAATCAGCTGGTCCTGACGATCTCCACCCCAGAGTGCTGAGGGAATTAGCTCAGGTCATTGCGGGACCCCTGGCATGGCTTTATGAGCACTCGTGGTGCTCTGGTGTGGTGCCAGAGGACTGGAAGAGGGCCAATGTGGTTCCCATCTTCAAAAAAGGGAGGAAGGAGGACCCGGTGAACTATAGGCCAGTTAGTCTTACCTCAATCCTGGGAAGGCTTTTTGAGAGAATTATTCTGGCACATGTCCATGAGGGGCCAGCAGGGGAGATTATGCTTAGGGGCAACCAACATGGATTCATTAGAGGCGGGTCCTGTCAGACCAACCTGGTGGCCTTCTATGACCAGGTCACCAAATCCTTAGATGCAGGGGTAGCAGTGGACATAGTCTTTCTGGACTTTCAGAAGGCTTTGACACTGTCTCTCACCCTGTTCTCATTAAGAAACTGGAGGACTGTGGTGTTGACACTTACACAGTCAAATGGCTCACTAACTGGCTGGAGGGCCGCACCCAGAAAGTGGTGGTGGACGGGTCATTTTCAACCTAGAGAGATGTGGGCAGAGGGGTTCCACAGGGCTCAGTCCTTGGGCCCACAGTGTTCAACATCTGCATCAGTGACTTGGACGAGGGGGTAAAAAGCACCCTGTTCAAATCTGCTGATGACACTAAGATGTGGGGGGATGTGGGCACGCTAGAAGGAAGGAATAGGCTACAATTGGACCTAAACAGATTACAGGGGTGGGCAGATGAGAATAGGATGGGATTCAACACAGACAAGTGCAAGGTGATGCACCTGGGGAGGAACAACCAGCACCATACCTACAGGCTGGGAACTCCCTTCTTGTCAGTGCAGAGGCAGAAAAGGATCTTGAAGTCATCATTGATGCCAAGATGAATATGGGCCAGCAGTGTGGGGATGCAGTCAAGAAGGCCAAACGCACCTTGTCATGCATCCACAGATGCATCTCGAGCAGGTCCAAGGAGGTGATCCTCCCCCTCTATGTGGCACTGGTCAGGCTTCAGCTGGAGTACTGTGTCCAGTTCTGGGCGCCACACTTCAGGAGGGATGTGGACAACATGGAGAGGGTCCAGAGGAGGCCACTCGCATGATCAAGGGGCAGCAGTGCAGGCCCTACGAGGACAGGCTATGGGACCTGAACCTGTTCAGCCTCCACAAGAGAAGGCTGAGGGGGATCTAGTGGCCTGTTACAAACTAGTCAGAGGGGACCAGCAGGCATTGGGGGAGTCCCTGTTCCCCGAGCACTCCCAGGAGTGACTAGAAATAATGGTCACAAGCTGGCAGAGGGTAGATTCAGGCTAGACATCAGGAGGCACTACTTCACGGTCAGGGCAGCTAGGATCTGAAACCAACTTCCAAACGAAATGGTGCTGGTTCCTACCCTGGGGGTTTTTAAGACAAGGCTTGACAATCATCTTGCTGGGGTCGTTTGACCCCAGTACTCTTTCCTGCCTTGGCAGGGGGTCGGACTTGATGACCTGCTCTGGTCCCTTCCAACCCTACTAATTATGAAACTGCTAAACTGTGAAACTAGTCACCTGGTCATAAAAGGCAATCAGGTTGGTCAGGCAGGACCTGCCTTTGATGAACCCCTGCTGCTTGCCCCTGAGCATGATCTCCCCTTCTGGTCCCCCAGGGATGTGCTCCTTGATGATTCTCTCCAAGATCTTCCCAAGCACCAAGGTGAGACTTACAGGCTTATAGTTACCTGGGTCCTCCCTCCCGCCTTTCTCGAAAATTGGGACCACATTGCCAGTTTCCAATCCCCCAACACCTGGCCAGATGACCATGAATGCTCATACAGCCAGGCCAAGGGCTCTGCAATGACCCCTGCCAGCTCCCTCAACACCCTTGGGTGGAGGGTCTAGCACCTTTCTGAAGATCCCTAACTATATCTGTACTGACTGAAGGCCTGACAGAGCTATCCCTGAGATTGTCCCTACCTCTGGTAGGTAGGATATCCCGATCTCTGTTCAAGAAAAGAGAGGCAAAGAAACTGTCAAAAATACCAGCTTTCTTATCTGGCATAGCCACAAGATTACCGTTTGCATCTTGCAGGGGCCCTACATTGCCTGGTGCCCTCTTCTTACTTCCAATGCACTTGTCCAGTTAGGCTCCAGAGTGGTGAGAGATGCGCAGGTGAAAGCCTGCTGTGCCCCCGCTCCCCCAAAACCCCCCAAAGACCCCCCAGCAGCTGCAGAGCCCCCCGCTGACCCCCAGCAAGCCAGAGGTAAGTGGGGCCCATGGTGGGAGGGGGTTAACCCTTAGTGAGTGGGAGGAGGCTGCTGAGTGGAGCCGGGCCGTGTCTCGCCCCACCCAGACCCCTATTTGGCCCAGCCCCCCAGTAGAAAGAGAGGTGGGGGGTACTCACCAGTCCCCTTCCAGTAGGGCAGGGCCCCACAAATCCTGGGCAGGGTCCCCTCTTGCCTGAGAACAGCTTCCCCGATGGCGGGCCCACTGCTCATGCGCGCAATTTAAAAAGGCCCGCCAACAGCAAAAATGCCCCAGTTGGGCTCCGGAGTGGCAAGAGATGCACGGGTGAAAGCCCACTGCACCCCCACTCCCCAAAAGCCCCCCAGAACCCCCCCCCCAGCAGCCATGGAGCCCCCGCCAACCCTCAGCACAGCCGGAGGTAAGCGGGGCCCATGGCGGGAGGGGGTTAACCCCTTAAGAGTGGGAGAAAGTGGCTCAGTGTAGTCCTGGGCCGGGTGTCACCCCACCCAGGCCCCTACTTCACCCAGCCCCCCAGGGAGCCGTGCAACCGGAGCCATGTGAACAGGCTGCGCAAACAGGTGCACTTGTCTGCCAGCACGTGAGTTAGCATGGAGTTTGCACACGAGGGTGAGCAGGAGGGCCCAAGGCCCTGCTCGTGAGCCCCCTAGGGTAGACAGTTCCAGCCATAGCCAGTCTACCAGAGGCATAATGCGGATGGGCACACGCTGTACCCTGAGGGTCCCCTTGGGCTCTGCGCCCCCCCCCCCCCTTTGGCACATCAGAGATGGCCACCCAAACGGAGTCCATGGTTCCGGGCTCCAAGCAGATGAAGCCTCTGGCTCCCGGCTGTAGGGGCTGCCTATCCCTTTTTCAGTATGGCCAACTCCCCTTGTGGAGTCTGCTCCCTTTTGGGGTCTCTGGCATGCAAGCTCGAGGAGCTCCAGGCCACAGTCCAGAGACTGCGTGCCAT
Organism: Crocodylus siamensis; assembly: GCF_052110815.1. Lineage (NCBI taxonomy): Eukaryota > Metazoa > Chordata > Crocodylia > Crocodylidae > Crocodylus > Crocodylus siamensis. The sequence goes on from NC_143402.1 coordinate 50,469,951, forward strand.
CAGGGACTGTGAGCAGGAGATTGACGTCTACTGCCAGGCCATTCTCCCCCAGGAGCCGGAGGGTAGACCATGGTCTCCCTCCAGAACAAAGGAGGACTCCGGGACCTCCCACTCTGTCCAGTCAGGGGCATGGACCAAGGTGGTCAAGGGCCCTAAAGCCTGCTGCACCAAAGCCCCTGCCTCGCCAGAGCTTAGCAACAGGTACGCTGCTCCAATAGAGCCTGCTGAGTTGTCAGCTCCTGCAGGTAACACAGGATCTACTGTAGCTAGTGCCACCACTCTACCCAAGACAAAACATAAGGTGTTTGTTGTGGGAGGCTCTTCTCAACCAGACTGGCTGACCTGCTTCACCAGGCTTTAATCTAAGCCCATTGGGGGATGGGGGGACTACCACCACTTCTGGCCCACTGAGCAACCCTTGCAAAGCCAGCAGGCCAAGGCACTTAAGGGAGCCGACCCCCGCCCCAGCCCTGGTACAACCTGTGAGCAAGGCAAGAGCCCCCAAGGGGACACTTGCCTGCCTGTACACAAATGCCAGGAGCGTGAGGAATAAGCAGGAGGAGCTCATCCTCCTGCTTAATGCAAATAATTATGATGTCATAGGGATAACAGAGACCTGGTGGGACTCCACCCATGACTGGACCACGGGTATAGATGGATATACCCTGTACAGGAGGGATTGTGTAGAAAAAAGGGGCGGGGGTGTAGCTCTCTATGTTAAGGAAAGCTACACATCCCTGCAAGCTGATATTGGTGACCAGGGTGGACGACTGGAGACCCTCTGGGTTAAAACGCATGGGGAAAACAGCACAGGGGACACAACAGTGGGAGTCTAGTACAGACCTCCCACCCAAGTCAAAAGCTTGACCAGGAGTTCACCCGGGAACTGGCTGATGATGCATGCTCGAGGACCATGGTTGTCATGGGTGACTTCATGTACCTGGACATTTTGTGGGAGGATCACTCAGCAAAATCTGAGCAGTCACAAAGCTTCCTCTCATGTGTGGATGGCCTCTGTGGCAGAAAGCCACCTTGGTTTGTCCCCAAAAATTTCTGCCCTGTGACACTGTGACTAAAATCTCTGGGCTGCAACCATTTGATTAGGGTGGGCCCTGCACACAGGGGACCGCACCCTCAGCCTGTCTATTTAGGTAACTTGAGCTGGCTGCATTCCTGAGGGAGCGGGGAAACCTGCTCCCTCTGCCTACATGACTTGCATCAATTACCTGGGTAAGGGGTTTCTACCTGGGGAGCTGGAATCTGCCTGGTAACAGGTGATGTATTTCAAATTGGTTGACTGACAGCCAACTGGGGCTTACCTCCACTGGACCAGGTGAATGAGGTCACAGGGGCTATATAAGTTGAGGGGGAAGGAGGCGGGCTCTCTCTTCGGCCATGAGCTAAAGCAGCAGCCATGCGGGGAACACAGAGGAGCTTTGACATCTGAAACTAGCTCTCTCTCACCCCAAAATTCATGAGCAAGGAACTGGCTGCCCCCAAAGGGAAACTTCACCTGCCTTTGGAAGATGCTTGTGAGTAAGCTACTCAATCTGATTAGATATTTAGCTGGCAGGACCCAGATGCGTAATCAAAAGGCTACCTCAGCCACACTGTTTGCTCTTTAGGATTTCTAAGATATTGCTTAATCCTGTACCCTAGTTTACCCTACCCCTTGTAATCAATAAAGTTCTCCTTTTTGACTGGTGTGGGAGACTTATTGAGGGGTGGGTCTAAATTATGCCTAAGAGACCCCTTAGGTCTGCGGACTAAGGGAGACTTTACTTTTTGCCCCCTGACTTGGGGAAGTGCCCCAAGTGCCTGTACTGGGTCTAGTACCCGTCGGACTATTAGGCCTGTGTTTCCCCGAGGACACAGGGCCGAGGCAGTCCCTTCTCGGGGTGGTGGCGGCAACGTTACCCCCAGACTAGCGAGTGTGCTCCGGGAGAGGGGTCGGCCAAGCATAAGGTACCCCTAGGGAGGCATTCGGAGCCTGGAAGGTGATCGGGCACAGGGAGTTGGGTGGCTCAACGCAGAAGCGCCCCCTACTGGCCCGCCTCACATGGTGGGAGAGGTGGGATACGAATACCCGGCTGTTTTACTGAGGTGGAATCTCTGCACCTGCCACAGCCTCTACCTGACTCAAGAAGTCTATGGGCCAACAAGAGGCAAAGCACTCCTTGACCTGGTACTGGCTACTGGGGATGACCTAATCAGCAACCTAGTGATCGATGGGAAGCTGGGTGACAGCAACCATGAGCTGATCACCTTCACCATCCACCATAAAGCTGGCAAGTCAGTCAGCAACACAGAACTCCTTGACTTTAGGAAAGCCGACTTTGACAAGCTCAGGAGACCTGTCAGTGAGGCCCTAAGGGACCACAACCCCAGGGAGAGGGGTATTCAAGAAGAGTGGTTGCTCCTCAAGGCAGCGATCCTCAATGCACAAGCTAAATCTATTCCATCTTGGAGGAAAGGCAGCAAGAGGGCACAGCAGCCTCCCTGGCTCTCCAGGGATCTAGCAGACCTCCGAAGGCTAAAAAGATGGGCCTACAAAGGATGGAGAATGGGATTTACCTCCAAGGAGGATCATTCTGCACTGGTCCAGTCCTGCAGGGAGCAAACCAGGAAAGCCAAGGCTGCAACTGAACTTCAACTAGCTTCAAGCATCAAGGACAATAAAAAGTCCTTTTTAAGGATATGTGGGGAGCTGGAAGAAAAGCAAGGGCAACATTGGACCCCTGCTGAACCAGATGGGGCAACTGACAACTGACGCCCACAAAAAAGTGAACCTATTAAATGAGTACTTTGCATCGTTCTTTCATCTGTCCCATGGGGCGCCCAAGTCCACTATGGAACAGGGAGGTCTGGGTGAGGGAGATCCCCTGCCCTCCATTAATGCTGACCTTGTGAACGAACACCTTGATAGGCTGGATACCTTCAAGTCAGCCGGCCCTGACAATCTACACCCCAGGGTAGTCAAGGAGCTGGTGAGCATCATAGTCCAGCCTCTGGCATGGATCTTTGAGAACTTCTGGCACTCTGATGTAGTGCCTGAAGACTGGAAGAAGGCCAATGTGGCGTCTATCTTCAAGAAAGGGAGGACCGACTTGGGGGTCATCATTTAGCACAAGATGAACAGGATCGTGCAATGCAATACTGTGGCTAGTAAAGTGACCAAAACGCTGGCTTGCATCCATAGATGCTTCTCAAGCAAAACCCAGAACGTCATTCTCCCCTTGTACTCGGCCTTGGTGAGGCCGCAGCTGGAGTACTGTGTCCAGTTTTGGGCTCCACAATTCAAAAAGGATGTGGAGAAGCTTGAGTGAGTCCAGAGAAGAGCCATGCATATGATCAGAGGTCAGGAAAACAGACCTTACGACGACAGGCTGAGAGCCATGGGGCTCTTTAGCCTGGAAAAGCACAGGCTGAAGGGTGATCTGATGGCCACCCATAAGTTTATCAGGGTAACCACCAGTATCTGGGGGAACATTTGTTCACCAGAGCGCCGCAAGGGATGATGAGGTCAAACAGTTATAAACTACTGCAAGACCATTTCAGGCTGGACATAAGGAAGAATTTCTTTACTGTCCGAGCCCCCAAGGTCTGGAACAGTCTGCCATTGGAGGTGGTTCAAGCACCTACATTGAACACCTTCAAGAGCAAATTGGATGCTTATCTTGCTGGGATCCTTTGACCCCAGCTGACTTCTTGCCCTTTGGTTGGGGGGGCTGGACTCGATGATCTTCTGAGGTCCCTTCCAGCCCTAATGTCTATGAAATCTATGAAATCTATGAAAAAGGACTTTTTGTTGTCCTTAATCCTGGATGCTAGCCTGAGTTCCATCTCTGCCTTTGCCTTCCTAATAACCCTCCTACACTCATGGGCTGAGGAAGAGTACTTCTCCTTGGTGTTAACTTCTCCCTTCCATTGGTTGTACACCCCCCTTTTAGTCGTCAGGCATTGCTGAATGCCCTTGCTGGGCCAAAGGGGTTTCTGAGCACTCTTACCTGCCTTACTTCTCTCAGGCACTGTTATCCTTTGGGCCTGGAGGATCGCCCCCTTAACTGTCCCTCATGGACTCCCATCTCCTCTACTTTCTGGGCCCTCAGTGCCTCCTCCACTAATCTCTGAAGCTCATTGAAGTTGGCCCTTCTGAAGTCAAGGGCATTAGCCTTGGTGTAAAACTTTGACACCTTGCGTTGGATAGTGAAATCCAGCAGATGATGATCGCTATTGCCCAAGTGGTCAAGGACCTGCAGTCCCCTCACCAGGTCATCCCCCATGGCCAGGACCAGGTCCAGCAAGGTGTTACCCCTAGTGGGGGTGTGCACTTCCTGGATAAGGTGAAGGTCATGAAATACAGGCAGGAACCTATGCGAGTGGTCAGACCTGGCTGTCTGCTCCTCCCAGCTCATGTCTAGGTAGTATAGGTCACCCATGACAATAACATCCCTTGACCTAACCACCTCCATAAAGCTGACCAGAGAAGTCCTGATCCAGCTCTTCCCCCTGGTTGGGTGGTCTGACACCCACCGTAAGGTCCCTTTTGCCATGCCCCCCTTGTAGTGACCCATAGTGTCTCTGCCTGACCTTTCTCTACCCCAAAGCTAATCCTTGATGATGTGAGGTGTTCTGTGACATAGAGTGCAACCCCCCCACCTTTCCTCTCTGTCCTGTCTCTTTTATATGGGGTGTATCCCCGAATACCCACTGCCCAGTCATAGATAGGGTCCCACAAGATTTCTGGAGCCCTACTAAGTCTGGGATCTTACTCGCAATCAGGAGGGCAAGTTCCTCCTGCTTACTCCCCATACTATGAGCATTAGTGTAGAGGCACTTGAGGCCTCCTGAGGGTGTATGTGCCTCCCTCCCACTCCCAGGACAGTTGTGGCTCCCTACTCCTAGGACAATGATGCTTATCTGGGTTTCCCTTCCTCTTGTCACCCTGTGTGCTGGTGAAGCATCCTCTCCATTTGAAGTGGCCCCTTCCCCTGGTGAAGCTAGTTTAAAGCCCACCATATGAGATCAGCCAACCTAGAGGAAAAGATACATCTTCCCTTAGGGGAGAGGTGAAGCCCATCCCACCCAATCAAGGGAAATGAGACTACAAATAGACATTGCATTTGTTTTGTGAAAACCATTTTATCCCAGGACAAAATGCAATCATTTAAACATTCCTGTTCATTGTCCCACAACAAAGCCTTAAAAGGTTCATGGGATAAGAAGTACTAACAGTTTATACCAGGACATCACAAAGTGCATTTGAATGATTATCAGGATTATGTCACTGAATAGATGGCAAAAAAGTGGCAATGCATTCAGACACTCTTTTAATTCTGATTAGAAGGGCAATGTGTGAACACAGCATTTCTGTTTCAGAATAAGCATAGGCATAACTTGTCCAGGGACAAATGGAATGCCTGCTCCTACTGGGACTCCTCTGTTTGACAGTGTTGAGGCCGCAACATCCTAGGGAACTGCACTTCAGGACAGACATGGAAAAATTAGCAGCAGACAGCAACAAAAATATTAGAGAGCTGGGGAAAAAATACTTATGATGAAAGGGTGAAAGAAGTGGATTTATTTAATCTAAAGAAGAGAAGACTGAGGTAGGATTTGATAACAGTATTTGAATAACTGAAGAGTGATTAAAGAAAGGAAGGAGATAAACTATTTTTTGTGGCCACAGTGGGCTTGACAAGGAGCACTCATCTTAAACTGTAGTAAGGGGAGATTTAGTTAGGATATTAGGAAGAAACATCTCACTATGATAGTTGTCAAGCACTGGAACAGGATATCTAGAGAAATTATGGAATCTCCATCATGAAAGCCTTTAGTCAAAAGTTAGACAAACACTTGACTGAAATGGTTTATTCAGAGATGATCCTGTATTGAGCAGCAATTGGAGTAGATGACCTCCTAATGTCCTGCCTTATTTTTATATGATTTTGTGGGTGCATCTACACATGAAATTATTGTGACTGAATTTTCTGTGCAGGAAATTCAGCCTCATTAAAGCACTCCTGGGCATGCATCTGTATGCCTGTTGGGAGCAAATTTGCTCCTGATGGGAGCAGCTCATTCCAGGGCTGCACCTGCACTTGTCTGCCTCTCCCAACAGTACTCCAGGCTCTCCTCGGTGCCCCAATTTCCATGGGGAGAGAGCTGCCTCCCAGTCACATAGAGATTGGGACCTGTCCAGATGTCTGCAGGGTTTGGAGAGCTGTCCCAGCTCTGGGGACAGCTGCCTCCCAGCCATGTGGAGATTGGGATGGGTCCCCCAGCAGCTCCCAGAGCTAGGAAAGCCCTCCCCACACCATGGAGATCAGGGCTTAACTGACCAGGAGAAAACTGCTCCCCCTTTTTGTCTGCAGCGCTGAGGGAGCTGTCCCAGCTCTGGGCACAAATTGCTCCCAGTCAGGTTTTACACATGTGCTCTGGCACATTAGTTAATGCACAGTTTTTCTAGTACCTGTTTGTATTGGTACTAGCAAATGGTACGTTGGACTAATTTAATATGCAGTAATTGATGTGCACTTGTACATAGTGATGCTTTACTGTGCATTAGATTAGTCTAATGTTCAGTAAAGTATCTCATGTAGATGAACCCTGTGAATCTAAAATGTGAAGTAACTAACAGATTCAGGAGTCCCTAAGATGACTGAGCAACCTGTGGTTACTTACTACAGATGTTTTTTTAAAGACAGTAATTTGTCTTCCCAACTAAACAGGCAGCACACAGGCATAATCAGCCTTACATACCCAGACTAGTTAACCACTCCAGGCAAGGCTGACATCACTCTCTATTTCCCTAACATGACACCTTCTGGCTTCTTTCAGTGCAAACTTGTTAAAGTGGTTTTGGTGGAAAGCCCATACCAGGTCTGGTACATGAATGTTCTTTTTAGGTTCTCATGATAAATACTCAGGTACTTATGCCTTCCGATGCATGAGGTGATGGACATGTAGGAAAACCCCCCAGTTTTTCTTTTTAAATGCATTCCCTCCCCTTCCCTAACCATTTCTAATTTTCTTTCTGACCTTTCTATCCCTTACAAGTAGTTATTAGTAGTATTAGGTAAGCTAAGTTCTTATCTTCCCTTATAAGAAGCCCCTCCCCTTTCTCTAATATTGTAAATAATGTTTTGTTAGGTTTGTATTGATGTTTGTATTTACTGTTGTATATTGTATTATTATAATTTTTGAATGGATTTTTATTTTTTCATACGGATATTGTATGGTTTAGGCCTGTGTTTGTAAGTGAACCAAAGTCATGTCAAGTTTCCATTTTGTATGTCAAGCCTCCATCTTGTGTCCTCTGCCCGGGCATTCCTTGTGTTATAACTGTGTGACTCATGTACTCCTTCCATGTAAATTGGTTCCTGGATGAATGGGAGTGATTGGGAATGATTGAAACACAATGGTAGCATGCCTCTTCTGAATGGCCTGTAACAACTGGGCCATCACCTCGCACTGATTCATCCAGGAACCACGGACCTCACCCAGGAACAGAGACAAGTACCCAGCATTTGAAAGACAAAAGACCCTGCAGAACCAGCAACTCTACCATTGTACCCCACCATTACAAACACCCTAAACTGCACATCCCTGCCTGAAGCACACATGCTCAGTACACCAGGGGCTAACCCTTGCCTGGGCATGCCTCCTGTCACTAGGGTCACACAAAGTTTGCCCCTATAAAAATGGGCAGTAAATACAGATCCAGTGGGAACTCCATTTCTATCTGAACCAGACCAGCTCCACATCACGCTACCTGTCCACCCCAGAGGCCCTGCTGGTGACCCCCTCTGGATAACACCAAGTTGAAGGAGACCCTGACAGGTCATCAAGGATCAACTTTCAGCCTGGGATAGGTAGATATCACCTGCACATTTCCTCCTCCAAATTGGACTCTCTCTCTCTCTTCTCGGACGTCAGCCCCTGCACCAAGCCTCTTTAACCCCTGCTGCCATTGTTTGTGTGCGTGTGCGTGTGCATGTGCAAAGGAACCAATAAAATATTGTGTCACCATCTCCCCTATTCAATAAAACCACTGTTATTTGTGTAACCTGGGCAGTACTCCAAGAGGTACCCACGGTCCAGTTGAAGGGATCAAAGCAGGCGCACAAGCGCTGTGGGAGGTTTAAGGACTCTTCTCCCCTATAGAGCAGAGCCAGACCACCAATGGGGACTTAACCATATACCTTTTAATACTGGGAACATAACAGGCACAAATCAGGGGGTATAGTGGACACTGCAATGCCCCAAGGGGGCAGGATTCAACAAAGGTTAGACACATACAATCACTGACAAAACAGGGTTAACAAAATATAAAACTCAAACAGCAAAACAAACAATATGGGTTGGTGAAATATACAAATGGCACAAAATGCAAAATGTCAAATGACAAGGAAACGTAGGGCCTTGGTACCTGGAGGGGGAGAAAGGGGGGAAAACACAATGGCCCCTTTCCACCGGAAGAAGATTTGCTTCTTGCTATCTCACTCACCCCAAATCACCTCTGCTAGGACTTGAACCCAGATCTCCCACATAGCAGGAAAGAACACTGCCACACAGGCACTACTAGTGGTAATGCTTCAGCCTGCTAGGGATCTTGATCTTCCTGGAGCCCCGGCCTTATGTCAGGCTGCTTGGCCTCTGATTGGAGGAGCTGGAAGCAGAGCTGGGAACCCCTCAGGTCACTACTCAGATCCTTCCTGGAGCTGGGGAGCCTCTCCTGGCAGCTACAGACACTCCTTGGGGATCCTGGAGCCCAGCAGGGAGCCTCTCTTCCCAGCTGCATGCCATGCTGTTGAGGGTCCCACTGCTGCCTGCAGGTCCTGCTCTTTCAGGCTTTTCTGGGGCACAGATCCTGCCCCGCTGGCTCAGCTCTTACCAGCTCTGTGCCACTCCTTCCCTGTTGTCCCTCACTGGTGTATCTCCTGAGTCAGCCCATGCTGCCCCTTTTATCCCCCTCCAGGTGGCCCAAGGGGCCAATAGGGACTGCGGGGGGGGGGGGGTGAGTCTCTGGGGCCTGATTGGTGCAGAAAGGGAATCTGAAGTCCTCCAATCATCCTTTACCCCTTCAAAACCCCTGGGCCAGGTCACTGCCAGCCAGCCCATCAGATCTGTAACCCTAAGTTGGGTTGTATTTTACTCAGTCCCAGTCCCTTCCCCATCTTAAATTCCAGTCTCTATCTCTCTCTCCCAGCTTTCCCCCACCTCTCTGTCCCTTCTTCATTTCCCTGCTGCAGCGTCTTGGCCCTGTTGTTTTCTGTCCTCTCTCAGTCCCGTTCCTGCTGTCCACCACATTCTTCCCACAGCCCTTCTCACCATTTTTGCCGCTTCTAGCCTCCTGCCCCCATTTCTGCTGTCCACTGCCTCCTTCTCATGTCTTTCCTCAGCTCTTCCTGCCACTTTTAGCCTCTCAGTCCTGCTCATTTCTGCCTCCTGCTGCCTCTCCCCATCTATCTCTCCACTTTCTGTTCCCAACCTTTCCTGCCCCCCTGTGTTCTCCAGCTTCCCCCCACACCCTCTCTAGCCACCCCTTCTTCCCCACCCCACAGTCCTCTGGCCTGCCACCAACTTCCCCACAGCTCCTTTGGGCTGCCCTGCAGGTTTCCCGGCAGCCAGAGCCCTTCTCCAGCTCCAAGTGCTGGCAGCCCCTCGCCCTGTAGCTTTCTGAGCTCCCTAGCAGTCCCTCTCCAGCACTCCTAGTTCCCAGATCCAGCCCCCACTTTCCTCCACACCCTCTCTAGCTCTCCTGCACTCTCTGTCCCAGTTTCCTTCTCCCCACTTACCTTTTGGCTCCCCTGTAGCTCTGGCTTTGGTCCCAGCCTCTGTGCCAGCTTCTCTCCGGCATCACCCCCCTGTTCTGCAGGCTTTAGGCATCGTCCTAAAGTAACCCCCAAGCCTCAGTTCTTCAGCCCTACTCTCTCTAGTCTACCTGTTCTAATCCTGGTCCTGGTAACTTTCACCCCCTACACTTCCACTTTCTTACCTTAACCTTTCCCCAAGTATACCAAGCACATACATACATACACATCACAACACCCAAGTTAGGAACTCACCTGTGTGTACGTGTAGGTGATCTGATATACATATATGTCACTGTGTGCATGATATATGAATCAAGTGATCTGTGTGTGTATGTATTGGGTGTGCAGGTATTGATAATTGATTTTGGTCTCTATGGTGTGTGTAGGTGTTTGAACTGGTGTCAGGTGTGCATATGCCTAGGACGGTAATTGACTGTGTGTGTGTGTATGCACCTACTTGATTTCTATGTTTGTGTATGTGCAATTGTACACTGTGCCCTCCTGTCTAGCAGCGCAATTTTGAGATCCTGGGAACTGGCCTGACCCCTCAGGCAACAGAGCCATCTGCATGATTTTGTAGAGTCCAAAATACACAAAGCAAAGTGTTCCTTTTGTCCTTGGATTGTTATGAAAGGTGATGGGCAAGCTAGTATGGCCTCAGGAGAGCGTTTCATGGTAAGTCTTTAAAATGCAAATGTGAAAGTTTAGATGGATTTACCATGAGTCAGATAATTGAATTCTTTATGTAACAGGATTGATCTATTCCAAATCCTAAATGGCCCAAGTACAAATGATAGTATTTTACAGGTGTTCACAGTTACCTGTAAGAGTCGAATTTAAGAGTCAAACTCATTGTCTACTGTAAGGTCGAATTTATGTTGCTGGTGATGACCAGTCTGGCCATGTCCTGATGAGTGGGAACGTGTGTTTCCCCAGGGACACCTAGGAGTGGCACATATTTGTGCCACTGTTAGTTGCCTCTGGCATGCCCCTGCACATGCACTTAGGTAGGCAGCAAATTGCCCTAGGTGGGATACAGAGGGCTGGGTCCAGCACCTGGGCTATGCCCACCAGTCTTACATGGGGTCCTGGGGGCTTCCTGGGGCAGTCGCAGCAGTGATCCAGGCACATGGAGCCCAGCCAGCAGCCAGAGTATGTCTCTGGCTAGTCAGGCACTGGATTCTGGTGGCACATAGTGCAGCTACAGGAGATGCCCCACTTTTTTCTGCCACGATCTGTTAAATACCAGGACTTCCCAGTATTTAACTGTGCCACCACGCTGCAAATATGCAGCACAGCAAATGGATTCATAAATGCTGCATGGCTTTGAGGCACTGCAAACCATGTTTCCACTCATAGGGATGTGGCCTATGTTTCTTACAGCATTCTTTTGTAAACTTAGGATGTTCCTGAATTGTTATCTATGGTGTAGATAACTAGACAAGGCTGTGACAGCAGAAACTGAAGGTTTAGAACAGGTATGTGAAATAGCACATGGAGGTGGGTCATCATCCCATCATCTTTTCCTGGAACTTCAACAGCCAACCGTACCCCAGCTCTTGCTTGTCCTGTTGTGGCACTACAGAAAGAGCACCTGACAGCTCTTGCATTCCACCCAGTTAAGTGCATGCCTCCTCTGCTCCTTGCTCTTTCTCTCCCCACCCTAACCACTTGTCTCACTGCTGAAGTTACTTGCTTCAAGAGTCCTTGGTGATGAAAATCCATTCCTCTTCTCTACCTTCTGCTTTCCCATACCTCACTGGTTTCTCTCACACATCTATAACAAGTGTGCCATCCAATTCTCCTCTTGTGGCAGTTACTAGTGATAGAAATTGTTGCCAAGGGTACGGTGTTGGGGGAGGGGGCATGACAGTGGGGAAATATCCCTTGGCACAAAGCATAGAGATCTGGGCTGGCAGCAGGCAGCTTGGACACTACAGAGAAACAGGGGAAGGGGAATGCATGATGGAGTAGGTCAGAGAATGGATATGCTGGCCCAGAGCACAAATGTTACTAATTACTACTTGGACCAGTGCCTGTACTCTGTCAGTCAAGGCATCACTATGTGAAGGGGCTCAGTTCCCACAGTGAGCACATTAGGCAGGGATCCAGGTCTGTTTGCATTAATAGCAGCAGGGTCTAGCAGGGATTCTTGGCAGCTGAGAAAGCTCTGAGGGAGCCAGCTGTTTACCCTGCCTGCCTCTACCACTTTACACATGGCCCCCTGGCACCTGTAAGTCAGGGGATATGTCCAAGTAACTCATCTGAGTTTGACACCCTAGATTTAGAGGTTTGTGTAGGAAGGAAACAAAATGGGCACCACTGTTGCAAAGAATAGGTTTTGCTATGTGCAGATATGAAAGAAATTATCTATATGGAAGTTTGGCATAGGATAAGAGGGAACTCCAGTTGTCCTATTCCAATTGGATAGTTCAGAAAAACAACAGAGAAATTGCTTCAGGGCTTATTTATCTGTTCTGTTTGCCCAGTCTTTTATGGATGGTAAGCTGATGAGTTTAAATGATCAACTCAGGAGTGTTTAAAAGCTGTTCCCAAAAATGAGACACAAGTGGATACAATAGTAGCTGAAAGGCTGGAATCTAAGATGTCATCTAAAAATATCTGAGCTGTTTCTTGTGCAGAAGGGAGCAAGTAAAATGGAATACTTTCTTGGTCAGGAGGCAAACTGCAATTAATATTATAGAGCAGCTCTGAGAGTGGGGCAGGTCTACAATAAATCTAAGGTCATGACAGACCAAGATTGCACTAGGGTAGGTAGGCATTGGAAGACTCATAGTGATTTAGAGTGAGGATAATTTATCCTGGGCCATCAATCAGGATAATGCATGTATCTTAATATAAATACATAGTCTTGGAAACCAAAAGTCTCACAACATTGAATTCAGTCTTAGATTGACCAAAATACCTGGTACCTGGCAAGTGACAATAGAGCCTTAGTACTTACTTGCGGCAGGATGTCTAGATTATAAAAGCATCTTTAATGATATAGAAAACTATCCCGAAGTTGGAAATCTGGGTGTGGGCTCACTTAAAGTCTTGCAAATGCCAGCATCATTTAGGGCAGAAATGCCCTGCCCTAAATACAATGAAAACTGGCTAATTATTCACCCGTCACTGTGGTCTTATTAGATGGTGCACAAGATTTCCACTAAGGTCATATTGATTTGCATTCAAAACACTTCATTCAATTATCTGTTGAAGCATAATTATTTATTTCCATGTATACTAAATCACAATGAGATGTGTTCCTGATAATTAGTTGACTCAAAAGGTGGTCATTATATAGGGGTGGATCAAAGAGGGTGCAGTGTTGTAGTTGCACCCCCTTTTGATTTCTGTTCTACTTAAACTTTACAACTCTCTGGTGGTATCTTTTGTTGTCATAACCCTCAGCTAAACCCCTTCCTCATTTACATAATCTTTATTATTGTTCCATTGCTGCTTATTTTTGTCATGATGACCAAGGCAGCTCTTCCTTCTTCTGTTAAACACTCACCCTGACTATTTAGCAATGGTAGATTGACAAGATGGGCACATAGCTAGGAATTGTTTCCAGAACCTACCGGAGAATCAAAGTACAGAGGTGACACAATGAACTCCAGTGGAGCAACTGTTAGAGACTCCCCATGATTAAGTTGCCTGGAATGCCAGAAAGTCACTGAGTCAATGCCTTGAAGCCTATGCCAATTATAGATAAGCCATTTGATAGAACAGAGTCGGATATTGGTGGCCCTTTCCCAAAAAGTAATTCCAGACCCCATTACAGCCTGGTCATTTTAGACTATGCTACTCAATTCCTGGAGGCTATCCCCATGAGATCCGTGACGGCAACTGAGGTAGTGGATGAATTAATAAAGTGGGTATCATGGATGGGGATCCCCTGAGAGATCCTAACTGACAAAAAGATTAATTTTATGTCTGGGGTGCTGAGGCAGGTATGTGAGATTGAAGATTAAACAGCTTTGTACATCGGTGTACCACCCTCATACAGATAGGTTAGTGGACTGTTCTAATCATACCTTGAAGGGAGTGATCTGGGCATGTAGTCAAAGAGATCCTAAGAGGTGGGACCTGGTGATACTCCTTTTATTGTTTGCAGTACAGGAGGTACTCCAAGCCTCTCTGGGTTGCTCTTCACTTGAGCTAATACTTGGGCACTGAGGGCTTCTAATAGCCTGGAAACACTGGCAGGCGCCAGATCCAGATGGACAGTGCTCCCTAGGCAGGTGGTAGAATTAAGAGAAAAGTTAGAGCCGGTATGAGAAATTGCAACACAGAACCTAAGAGAAACCCAGGATCAACAAAAAGAATATTATGACAAAAGGACTGGAGAGCAAGAGTACAAAGTTGGGAACCAGTTCTTAGTGATATGCCCAGATAGTCATAGCAGGCTCTTATCCTGGTGACATTGCCCATTTAAAGTCACAACATGGACAGGCCCCATTAATTATGAGGTAGAGCAACCCAGCCATTGGGAGACATTTCAGGTTTATCATGTGAACCTTTAAAAAAAATGGAGGGGGATTAAAGGGTTACTTATAGACCCAGCCCCAGATGAGGGAGAGCTAGGACCCTATGGGTTAAACCTGAAACAGAGTAGGAGAGACAAACCTCCTGTTATTAGAGAGCAGCTAGATAACTTTCAGAAAGACTTCCTCCAAATGTTGGTAGGGGAATTTCTGGACATCTTTATAGAACAGGCTGGGAAAGCTAGAGGAGTAGTATATTACATTGTGACACCCAAGGGGTGTGTAATTAGGGAACATTAGCGTATTCTGCCAATACATTTTTATGAACCTGTTTGTGCTGAGCTAGATCAGATGAAAAGAAGGGGCCTTACTGAAGAGTCATGCAGCCCCTGAAGAAGCCCCATGGTAGTAGTCCCAAAACCTGATGGGGCTACAGGTTTCCCTCGCTTTATACGGGTTCTATATGTGTGAATTCACTGTTATGTGCTGACCCTTTTTATACCAAAAATTCATTATATGCAAGGTAAATTCACTCTTATACTATTGGTGTAGTGGAAGCCTGCAGTCAGCTGCCTTGTGAGGTGCATCGTGGGAGCAATACACACCAAAATATAGTCTCCTGTGTGAATCTGTGCTCCTTGCTTGTTGTTTGTGACACGTGTTTCTGTAGTTGCTATCCCCATTATGATAGTATCCTGTGCTTGTGTGTACTGTCTGCTGTTGGTGAGTACCAAAATTGTCTTGTGAAAGTGGTAGAAATTAGGAATGTGCAAAATTTTGCCAGGTGTTTTGTTGCAAAGCTGTTTCAACGCATTTTGAGCTTGAAGCAGCAAAATCAGAATGAAACAAAAGGTTTCAAAACAACTTTGAAATGAAACAAGGGCACTCAAAATATTTTTAAAGTTTCAAAATGTTTCGAGTTTCAAAGCTGAGCTTGCTTGGCATGCAGCTAAACAGGAACTAAGGAGAGGGAGGGGGAAGATGGGGGGAGGACTGCTCTGATATTGACATCTAGCTCCCTGTTCAATTCCCCAGCTCTGTGATTGCTTCCCCCAGCTCTCTGATCATTTCCCCAGCTCTTCCCAGGTGGCGTGGGCCACCAGTCTGCTCACGGGGTTTCAGCAGGCTGCTGCTGAAACTGCAGCGGCAGCCTGCTGAAACCCAGCATGCAGATCTGGGGGCCCCCCCCCCCCCCAGGGAAACCTGGGGAAATGATCACAGAGCTGGGGGAAGCAATCAGAGAACTGGGGAATTGAGCCAGGAGCTGGGGGAATGTTCAGGTCCCAGCTGGAATCCACAGCTCCCTGATCTTTCCCCCAACTCTCTGATTGCTTCCTCCAGCTCCTGGGGGGTGCAGGCCTCCAGATGATTCAGGATGACAGCAGGTTGCCACTGCCAGCTGGTGATGGTGGCAGCTCTGGGCTATTTCCCCAGCTGGCAGCAGCTGCTTACTGAAACCCTGTGCACAGTTCTGGGGGCTTGCACCCCTCAGGAGGGCTGTGCCAGACCTCTTCCAGTTGTAGGCATTTTCATGATTCCCCATTATAGCCTATGGGCGAAATGTTGAAATAGTGTTGAAACAGCATCAAAACAGTATCGAAACAGCAAAACAATTTCAACTAAAGGAAAAAGAGACCAGAGCTTCAAAACAGCAAAACAAAGCACTTTCCCTTTGACATGGCAAAACCAAAGTCAAAATGAAACAGTGCTGTTTTTTTCACAGCCCTAGTAGAAATGGGTCTGGGGGTCAGTACAAGTTGAGGTTTTGGAACTTATCCCTATTTGTTACATTGTAAAGAGGGTTCCCTTTATGCGAATTCAAGTTATGTGCCATTTTCCAGGAACACATGTACAGCATAAAGTGAAGGAAACTTGTATTTGGTTATGCACTGACTTCAGAAAAGTCAATTCAGTATCGACTTTCAATGCTTTTCCTATTCCCCACATTGAAGGAATGTTGGAGAAGATCAGACAGGCCTGATTTATATCCATGTTAGACTTAACAAAAGGCTATCAGCAGATCCCCATGGCTCAGGGAGACAAAGAGAAGACAGCCTTTGGGACCCTAGGGGACTTATATCAGTTTACTCAAATGCCTTTCTGCTTACATGGTGCAGCCACCTCTCTTCATTAGCTAATGAACCTGTTGTTAGTGCTGCATCATGCTTATGCAGCAGCTTATTTTGATGATCTAATGATCTTCTCAGAGCAATAGTAACAACACCTCCAGCATTTATGGGTGGCTCTCATAGGGCTCGGCGACACAGGGTTAATGGTTAACCCAAACAAATGATCATTGGGAAGGGAGGAAATGAAATATCTAGGGTATTTGGGGCAAGGGTGAATTAACCTTTAGCTGATAAGATAGAGGCCCTCAGCATTTATAAACCACCTCCAGAGGTCTCCTGTGGCCTTGGCTGGTTTTGAAAAGGTTAAGAAAGCTTTATATTAGAGCCCAGTGCTGTATACATCAGATTTTATCAAGACCTTTATCTTACAAATGCACACCTCAGGGGTAGCATTGGGTGCAGTAATGATGCAGTGGGTGGTGGGAAAAGTGTGACCCATTGCACACATGAGCCAGAAACTAGGTACTCCACTATAGAGCAGGTATGTTTAGCTATCAAGTGGGGCATTGGACTTTTCGAGTATTATCTTCTTGGGACAGACTTTGTCTTGGTTACAAACCACACACCCTTAAAGTGTCTCTAGACCACAAAAATTATAACACTATATAATGCCTTTCTTTTTTTCAGTAGAACAGTGACCAAGAAAGCAGAATATAATGGCCAGGTTCTTGTCAAGAAGTTATGACACAGCTATGCACCAGGTGAAGGGAACCAATGAACATGGGAAAACACAAGCACCAAGGGGAGAAAAAGGGAGGAGACATGAGGCAACCTTAACAACCAGGCTTGCTGCTTTTCATGTCAGAGACCCACACCAAGACTTCATTCCTCTCACAGGGAAACTTACCATAAATCGGCAGAGAACCAGTTCCTTTCCAGAGACAAGTGAGAAGACTTGGAAACCAACTAAACCTGCTCCCTGTTTAGAAGGCTTCATGGCTGTGCCCAGCAGCCATGTCAGGGGGCTGTGGGTGAACCCAGTGATGAATCCCTGGCAGTGGGGAGTCAGATGGAGGAGAGAGCTGAAGATGGTTGGACCTCACTGGAGCAGGTTAGCTCAAAAGTGAGAGGGCAAAGGCTCACTCTTCCCTGGAGAGGGGACTGAGAGCACCTTCAGAAGTGGTGCGTACCTGTGCAGAGACAGAGCGAGAGACAGCAAGAGAGAGAGGGCTGTCAGTAGGTAAATTGGGACCACTGTGGTATGTGGATTGGTGACTGAAGCCCGATGGAGAAGTATATTGGGCTGAAGAAATCTTGGAGTTGGGATTCCAAGTAACTGGTGGAGGACAGCCAACAGAAGAGACCTTGATTGTTAGAACTGGTTTGAGGACAATTGACTATGGATCATTCTGTCTGTGAGACCTAATTTGAAAGTCGCTATAAAGGACTTTCCTAGGGCCATTGGGGAAAGAGAGACAGGTGCCAACTGGAGAGATTGTACCTCAGTCATTTATCAGGAATAGTGACAGAAGGAGAAGATGTGAAACCCAGATGGGCAAGAAGCCAGGAGGCCAGGACTTGCCTCAGGCCAATCACTCAGGGCAGGGGCAACAGGGAAGGTATTAGACTCACCATACAGGGTGGAGAGGACAGGGTATAGGGGAGACAGAGCCCTGTGAAGAGAATCTATCTGTGAGAGGAAACCACAATCCTTATTATTTTAGTACCACCAATCAGCTTCCCTTTTCTTTTTCCATTGAGGCATGGTGGGTGAATATAAGGAAGTGGACTGCAATCCTGACCCTGAAGCATGGGACAGAAGTGCTCATCTACAGGCAAGGAAGGAGATGCAATCAAGCTTGTCTCTAATCTCTTGTCAGTAGCATAACTAGAATGGATTAGTGACAGAAATAGTAACTCTGGTGGTAGGGCCTCAGAGTTCTGACCCTTTCTCTCAATGGGGTAGAAATATCCCATAACTATTTAGCCATTTTACCCAGTGTGGCAGGACGGCCCCTAGGGGTGCCATGACCTCCCCGGTGCCCTTGCCTACCATGCCAAGTCTGGGTCTTTCACATCCTCTGTCTCACCTGCCACGTCTTTGCTCTTATTAGTTCAGTGAAGGAGGCTGCCTTCCTACCCTTCTTGGCACGGGGCCGGTCTTACTACGCCGGGATTTCCTCTGAGTCCCGGTGCTGGTCTTCTCCTGGGGCCAACTCAATACACAGGCCCCCCCCGCCCCGGGGCGGCTCTCTCTCTGATTGTGTCCCTTCTTGCCCAGCCCGGGCTTCCCAATGGCTTACTCCCCTCTCGGTGTTTCGTATCTCTCAGGCAGCGCCCCTCTCGGGCCTGCCTCCCTTATACTCATTGCCCGCTCTGGGGCCCTTACTCGCGCTCCTTATGCTCGTCACCTGCACTCGGGCCTTCTATGCCCCCACTGGGGCCCTCGCTCGCGCCTCGTGCGCTCCCCGCCCGCACTCGGGCCTCCTATGCCCGACTCAGGCCTACGCCCCACTGGGGCTCTTCCCAATTGGGGCTTCCAATTGGGGCCTGTCCCGGTAATGCCCACGCTGGGCTGGGGTCAGGACCCCCCACTGCTTAGACCCACCTTCCTGGGCCCACACTCTACTGGGCTTCCGCTTCCACTTGGCTCTTCCCGAAGTCACCCCAATGGGCTGGGGTCGGGACAACCCCACAACGTGGCACCCTCCGTGGTGCCAGGAACTCCCCCACCTTACTGGGGAGCTCCTGCTGAGGCCTCCTCCACCCCTACAGCCTCGCCCAGTCCTCCAGTGTAATAATCACAACTCCATAAACTATGTTGGCTCTCTCCAATACCTTTCTCAGGGGTTCTCTCCCTTCCCTTGCATCATTGCAGTGGTCAAACTGCCAGCGTAAGCTTTGCTGCTCAGCTCTCCGCCACAGAGCTCGAGCTCGAGCTCCTGCTCCTGCAGTGGCCAGAGGGGAACTGTTTCTGGCCTCAGCCTTCCCTTCCTTATGAAGGCCAAGCCTCGTCCCCTGGCGATCAGCTGATCTAATCAGCTCCCAACAGCTAACACCTGCTGTCTTCCTAACTGGCAGCTAAGCCATTCCCTATCTTCAGTAGCAGGCACCCTAGTGCCCTGTTACACCCAATGAATGCACCTTTTAGCAAGGTCCAGCAATGCCATTTGAGGGCTATAGCTAGAACTCATTTGAAGGAACTAATTTGAAGGGAAATGACTCTTCTATTAATCCAACTTCCCTTTAGCTCACTCTCTTCCTTCTGGGCTCACATAGCTTTCTTGCTGGATTGTCCACATTTAGCCAATTTGACAAGGATAGCTGCTGAGTGTTGTGGGTAATACTTAGGCTGTAGTCTGATGGTTAGACCACTTTGCTGGGAAGTAGGAGCTGTAGGCCTAAAATCCCTCTAACCGAGGAGGACCTGGACCCTGTGTCTCCTGTTCCCAGGGTGAGTGCCATAACCACTGTATTAAAATGTGGGAATGCTTCCCTCCTGTTCCCCATTTAGTTCTGACAAGCAGATACATACCCAGGTGATACCAATTTGCCTTACATGGAAATAAATTTCAGACTGGGCATAACCACCAAAAATTGCAACTAGGCAGCTATGTAAGTTCCACTTAAATACATAAAGGTGTCTTCACTCCTTGTGCACCACACAATTCACTTTCTTATTCATGTCCTGTCTTGATACTAAGCAGGGGAACCTCTAGTTAGATGTGGAGAGGAAGAGATATCAAACACCCTTTGCAGACATTCTAGTCATCCAAGCCCTGGCTTCATTTGATCTGGAGCCAGTTCCAGGGGCTCAAGCTGAGCCAGTGGGTCTCTGAAGCCAGCTAACAATCAGCTGATATGTCAGACACATTTGCTGGTACAAATGGAACCTAGGCTCACAATCCTAGGTACCTCCTATACTAGTGAGGAGGATGAAATTGGGTTTTGATCCTTGATCCAAAAATCATGCAACCTGCCATGCACATGTAGTGGGGTAGGAAGCATTATTGTTGTGATCATGGGTCTGATCTGAGAACATCTTTAACTGAAAGTCTTGTCAGTATCCAAAAGGCCTGACTTAATTCCAACTTGGTTTTGTATCCATTATGGATATAACTTGATGACTCCTCCATGAAGCCAGGAATAGCTTGACATGGTTCTCAAATTCCTCTGACAACTTTTTCAGTGAAAAAGAGATCCTGGCACACACATGTGGTGTGCACTAGGTAGTAGCCCTTTTCTTATGCAGGGTTGTTGCTAAATTTCTCACTTTCTATTGTACTTGCCTTTAATCCTCAGTCTCACAAAACTGCAAGAGCTTCTCAGCAACCTCCTCTGGTCTTTAGTCAGTGAGACCAATTTTGTCAGTAGAGAAGGAAGCTCCTTGGGGCAGAGGAGGGAGGATCCTCTGCATACATGGTGTATATTTTTAATTCCTTGTTTTCCCACTTCTCAGACCACAGTTCTCCCTTAGGGCATTGTACATGCCACAGTGTTTGATCCTTGTTAATTTTCCATCCTCGTTAATTTTCCATGCCTTAAAAATTTTAACCTGGGTTATTGTGGTGCGTCTTGTTTCTGTTTGCATGCCATGTGCTTTCAAGTGAGTTAAGTCCCGTGTGTCATTCCCTGCAGATTCCAGCAGGGGGTTGCAAATACCAATCTACCCCCACTAATGTCTTTCCTAACAAATTACAGCAGGAGGCACAGGTAAACCGGCCTCCACAGTCCCCACCCCCTGCCGTCCGCTGGGAATTTCCTACAAATCCCCCCCTAAACCCTCCCCACCCCACCTGGGTGCAGTCACCCCCAAATCCTGCCACTTGCACCCACCTAGGCTTCAGCTGGTCTCCAGGTGGTGACCCCGTCATAATCCTGAAAACAAGCCATGTGAATCATCCTCTCCTGTCCCTTCCCCTTCCCCCCATGTTATGAAATTATGAGAATTTATATATATGATTTTTTTTTTTTTTTACTATATAACTGATATGATTTCTGAAATGTATGGGTTTGTGAGTAGCAGGTGGATGTTGCCATTCTGGGAGGCTGGTGATTGTGCTGATTGTGTGGTGGTGGGTGGTGGCAAGCTCTTACTTTTCTGCCTTTTTAGGGCTCACTCCCCATCCTGCCTCCTTAAGCGGGTTCTGATTTGATTCAGAGAGATTAAAGTGCCTCTTGATTCAATTTGGATTCAGAGGTTTGGCCACTGAATTGGGCTGAATCTTCAGTGATTGAAGCTTTGCACAATCCTAATACTTAACCCTTCCACTCACAGGACACTAGGTTCAAGTGTAATGAGTGCTCCCCCCACCTCCCCAAACCACTGCCAGCCTCAAAGCAGCACCCTCCTATGTACCCCAGTCCACATCCCCCCTACCCTGCTCATTCTCCCCTCCGCCTCCTTATCCACTACCTGCCCTCACACACCTCTGCAGATAGACATAGATGTTTATATTGTAAATTTTAAATTGTAAAATAATTTATTGTAATCAAAATAAAGAACTAATACTGCCAATTGTCAGCAATATGTACTGCCAGGCAATCCCACACAAGGGCTGCCCAACCAGCTTGTCCTTGAGGATATCTTCTTGGTCCCTGCACTGCTGCCTGGCCATGTCTCTGTCTGACCACTCCCTGTTGCACTTCTTCAGCCCATGAGTTGCTGAAAACCTCTCCATGAGTCTCACAGATGTTATGGAGCATGCAGGATGCCACTACAAAGGCTGTGATATTTTCTGGCTCCAGCTCAAGCCAGCAGTTAAGCACCCTGCATCATCTTTTCAGTCAACCAAAGGCACATTCAACGGCCATCCTGCAACTGCTCAGATGGTAGTTGAAAACCATCTTTTGTGGGTCCATAATGTTTCCTTTATAAGGCTTCATGAGCCAGGGCTTTAGGGGGTAGGCAGCGTCTGGGGAACATCAACACTTCTGATCACTGTCTTGTGGGCTCTAGGTGCATAATGTCCTTTCTCCATGAGGCCAGGGAGAGGAGAGTTCTGGAACATGTGCATCATGTGTGCTGCCAGCCCACCCAGTAAAAATGTTCATGAACCAGCCCCAGTGGTCCACCACAGCTTGCAAGATCTTGGAGGCAAATCCTTTGCTGTTAGTGAAAGACCTCCCCCTCCACAAAGGGGATTGCATTAGGATGTGAGTGCTATCTAAAGCTCCCACGGAGTAGGGAACCCCATGGTATTGAAGCCATCTATGACTTCCTGTGCATTCCCCAGGCAAATAAATTCATTTGCAGAGATGTCCTGCAAAAGTTGGCATACCCACACTGAACTGGTTTGCAATGTCATGGAGGCAGGATAGGGTGGCCAGTTTCATGATGGGCATTGCCACCCTCTTGTCCAGTGGGATGACCCCATGCATGTTAGTGTCCTGGCTCTCAATGTGTGGGGCCAGCATTGACACAATATGATAAAACATCTCCCTGCTCATTCAGAACATCTCCAACCACTGCTGATAGTTCCAAGTGCTCAGCACAATTCGTTCCCACCAGTCTGAGCTGCAGGACCAGACCCTGCGGCTATAGATGCTGCTTCTGAGGTTATTCAACAGAGCCCAGTCAGCTTCCACTTCTTTGCATGCCTCTGGTTTTCCCACTCCTCAGAATCTTTTCAGGCACCTGTCTTCATATAACACTGTATATGCTATAATCATTATGCGGCCATGCATATGTCTTACATTATTTTCAAGGCCAGCAGGAGTTTACACAGCAGCAGTGTCATGTCCTCCTCCTGCTCATCCATGTCCTCCAGATTGTCTATGCTGGAGGAGTATTCACTGCATTGTTCTCCATTCCCCACTTCCCATTCCTCATGCATTTCATCTGAATCTCCATTTGGCCCCTCTCCATCATCAGCCACTTCTCAGATCTTGCCAAGTGGGGGGTGGGGGAAGGGGGGTGACCTGGAGCTCTATCTGTATTCAATAGATGACCACTGCTTTTTCAACAAATAACCCTGGGTCACTGGTCATTTGTGCAGCCTTTGTTTGGTCCCAAGATAAGAAGCATCAGATGTTCTGATGCATCAAGTCTTTGTTCAAGACAACTGTACAGTAATGTAATCAAGCTTGCAAACATAAGATTTTGCCATAGTCCTCTTCTGTTAATGTAGGACCAGCCAGCTGAATGCTTTTGTGAGGTCAATGAAAAAAGACTGTGCTTCTGCAATAAAATTATTTTATTCGGTAAGAAAAAAATGATCTTCATTCTGGGACTAACTAGGGGAAGACAGACAAAAACATAAGCAGACAGGGCAGGTGTGATCAATTTTTGCAAATATTCCGGAGCATTGAGCAACCATCCCAATGGACAAAGTCCATCACCATGTCTTTGTTGGTAAATGGGGTAGGTGCTTCATCACCTTTGGGGTGTTGTGAGACTTCACAATCTCTGGAATTTTCCAAAATCCTTATGCAAGGACAGCATGTGTATAGAGCTGACCCCACCAGCAACCTTTGGTGAATCACTTGCTGTTGACCACAAACTATTTTGCCATGTCTCATAAAGCCAAGGCCAGCAGTATAGAGGTGACAGAGCAGGAGGCTGATGCCTCCAATGCCCGTGGACCCAACACGGGCAGGAGAACTGCAGGACTTAATTGACATTTGGTCAGAACAAAAGATAATAGCCAAGCTGGAAACTCAGAGGAATAAGCCTGTTCATGTTGCCAATGCAAAAGCCATGCAGGCGCGAGGGCACAATCATGACTGGACCCAGGTCCAGTACAAGATCAAGGCCCTGAGATCTGTGTTTTACCATGCCAAAGATGCAAAGTCCCATTCTGGGGAGGGTGCACAATTGCTCCTTTCTATGACCAGCTGTCCATCATTCTTTCCAAGGATGCAGGTGACACTCCTGGTATGCAGTCTTTTGCTACCGGGGTTGTGGAGTAGGATAGCACACCAACAGATGCAGCTCCTCCTAAGGGTGAAACCATGAGCATGTTGCAGCACTATGGAGACTGCTTTGTGTTTCAGGGTGATGGAGACTACCAACAAGAAGAGCAGTGCACCTTGGAATTGATCCCAGTGTCCCTCCTGATTCCATGGACTAGCACAGATGATGAGGTAGAGGATGATGAACAGGAAGAAATCTATGCGGCTGATGCAATTTCTCTTTCCAACAATACTCAATCATCATTCTCTGTTCCCAGGACCCTAGGAGATGTGTAACTGATGACTTGTAAGTATCTTGTAATGTGCCTCTTGCCACTGGTAGGCCCTGCTTGCAAATGTGCAGGCTGGATTTGGGAGGCCAAGGGAAGGGGAGAAATTAATGTGTTGCTGGAGGTGGGTTGCCATGCTCTTTCAGTGGTGGTGGATGAAGGGTATATGCCATTCTCTTTTGGGGTTGGATAGTTCAGTATGTAACAGACAATGAACTAATTTTTTTGGTTTACTTTTTTTCAGCTTGAACAGACAGTGGCAGCCATTGATGTGGTTTTGAACTGGGCACTTGTAAGTTTTTTGCAGGGTCTGGTTCCATGCCTGCAGGCATTTTCTCCACTCCAGGTTGTGGGGTGGGGGTGTGGAGTTTCCTCCTCTTGGGGGAAGGAAATGTCATGAAACCAGGAAGAATTTTTTAATTTGTTTACCAGCTACCACACCTGATGGCAGCCAGGAACATGCCCCTGAACCTCAGCCCCCAGTTCACACTACAGCAGAGTGTTCAAGGGACAACGTGCACTGCAGGGAGTGATGCTCCCAAGAAAGCTTGATGGAGGCTTTGGTGAATTCATCATAAGCCACAGTGTCAGGTGCAGAAGCCTGGTGGGGATGAATTCAGGGACTCGGTGCGTTCTGATCATGCCTTCTGCATGGAAGTGCTAGACCAGATGCAGAGGTTGGTAGATGTGGCCACTGAGTGGTATGTTGATTACCAGAGGTCACAGAACTTGATAAATGATGTCCTGCAGTGCTTGCTGAAGCAACGCCTCTTTAAAAAACAGGTACCACCCCAGAAATGGAAAAGTCACTCTGCTCAGCTTGCCTCTGTCTGGGAGGTAGCCAGGAGCATTACAGCTGAGACTGTTCTCCCAAATGTAGTGTAGTCAGGGCAGGGGATTGCCAAGAGGGCCAGGCAGCCACCTCTGTGGTTCAGGGAGCCAGGGCTGGTTCAAGGAGATGGTAAGGTGAAGGCAAAGAAGCCCAAGTAACCAGCTACTTACAATATTGGGTTCCTTACAATAAAACTTCATATTATCCTGGCTTTCTGCATCTGGCTCCATATCTTTGAAGGGATAGCAAAATCCCCCCTCGCACTGCTGGGTGGGGAAGGGGGATTTTGTTCATTCTTGAGTTTCATTTCATTTGTTTTTTCATTTTTCTCCCTGCTGCTTTTCCTGACCACTTGCTGTGTGGGTGCTGGGGTCGCGGGAGAAAGAGGTGGCCAATCTCTTGTGCAAAGGTACACAGGGGGGCTGCCTGGGTTGCCCCTGACAAGTCTGGTTGGCATGCACACCATGAGTTTTCCAAGGCAGCAACCACTCTGCAAAGTCATTTTCATATGACCTCCCTCAATTTGGAAAAAGAAAGGGAAGCCACTTTCAAGTTCCCATCAAGTGTACCCGTGTCATCCCTTACAAGCCTGGCTTTCATACATTTTGCAAAACCCAGAAACTTTGCAAAGCCACTTTGATTTGACCGCCCTCATTTTGGAGAAGGGAAGCATCCTAATGTTCGTATCAAGTGTACCCATGTCACCCCTCACAAGCCTGGCTTGCACACATTTTGCAAAACCCATGAATTTTGCAAAGGCACTTTTCCTACCTTCTTTTCATGCTCTTTTCCAGCCTAGCACCAGAATGTCTGGGTTTTTTTACACCAAAATGAGGCCAGAGAGTGGTTCCTACCCCACTCAAGGCCTATAAATTGGGGGAGCAGTGGACAAGGTGTGCATTCACTGTATTGATGAGAGTGGTTTAAGGCCAATGAGAAATGGTAGCACACCAGAGCCAGAAGGACTCAGCTCAGTGGGGAGACTTGCTCCCTGGGGGGCACAGCAGTGCAAATCCAGCATTCAAGAAGAGTGCAGGTTGCTGACGTGGGATGCAGTGAAGCTTTGAGTGCTGGATGACTGCACCTTTACAACAGGTGACTTGAAAGAGGACATTGCAATGTGTTCTACAGCACCTTTACACATTAGTAAAGGACACTTGAAATTTGTCTGTACCCTGAGGGTGGGGGCAAGGCCATCCGTAGGGGGCGCAAATTGGGGTAACTGCCCCGAGCCCCATGCTTTCAGGGGCCTCATGGAGCTGGGTGGAGCAGCCACAGTGAAGTGCATGAGAGGCACCATATGTTGGTTTTCAATAAAAATTCCTATGCTCTCTTTTCTTCTCTTCCTCTGATTTTTAGCTCCTGTTCCGCTGAGGGGTGAGGCCAATGCTCAGGATCTCAATATTGTGCTGTTAGACAGGAGGACATGGTGTACAATTGCACATGCACACATAAAAATCTGAAGCCCGGCGGTCGCAGAGTGGTGCATTGGCCGGGAACCCTTTACGGGGCACCGGCTTGGTGTGCCACCAGCTGAGATGGGCCCCACAGACCTACTAGCCCAAAACTTGCAGGCACTGACGCAGATTGTGGGGTTGCAGCAGTGGTTGCTAGCACAACACAGCACGTCGGCTCTGGGAATACCCAAGATGATTGCGGACAATGACCCAGAGGTGTATATAGAGGCTTTTGAATGCCATGCCGTTGTTATGGGTCTCGACAAAAGGTACTGGGCCAGCCAGCTAGGAGCATTGGTAGTAGGCAAGGGCCAGGCAGCTTATCAGGCCCTGACCCGAGAAGAAGCTCAGGACTATAGGGCAGTGAAGGCAGCTATCCTGTACCACCTTAAGATCAGTCCGGAACACTACCGGCGGTTCTTTCAGGCTAAGAAAGGGGCGGAGGAGAGGCAGCTGCGGGTGTTACTTCAGCGGCTCCGGGACCTCTTCGGTAAATGGGTCAACCTGACTATGTGTACAATGGCAACTCTTGTGGACAAGATTGTGTTAGAGCATTTTGTAAATGATCTGGAGGAAAGAACCCAGTGCTGGGTCCGGCAGCATGCCCCTGAGACCTACGAGGAAGCATTGACATTGGCTGAGGCCTTTGTGGCTGCAGAGTGGCACTACCCATGGAAGAAGCGAGGGTCCCCATCTCCGGCTCCAGCGAGCCGAGAGGTGGAGCAATGTAAGCCCGGGTACCAGCCACAGGGTGGGGACATGGTATGTTGTCACTGTGGGAGGATAGGACATTTTGCCCGGGAGTGTCCAGGGCGTACTGCAGAGAGGGGACGGACCCTGAGTATCTCAAGAGGAATAGCAGAATTTCCCAAATAAATGGTTCCAGGAGAGCCAATGGACTGTAGTTTTGGGGCCGGGGTGAGAACCCAGTATGGGAGCACCCTGTAGTGTGTGCTTGGGTAGAAGATCTACCGGTGTGGGTGGTGTTAGATTCTGGGTGCACACAATCATTGATTAGAGCTGATCTCGTCTGGTGTCCCCACAGGCCAGATAGACCCAGTAAGAGTGTTGTGTCTTCACGGAGAGACTCAGGCCCTCCGTCGCATAAGGGCCTGTCTCAGAGTTATGGAACACCAGGTGGTGGTGGGCCTTGCACCCCGACTGGTGTGTGATATGCTGCTGGGACGAGACTGGGCCCCCCTGTATTGGGTGATGGAAAGGGTACAGGACGTCAAAGTGGTGTGCAAGACTTTGAAACATAGGGAAGGGTGGCTCAGTGACACCAAGGAAGGAGAGGAAACAATCGGGGAGGATGAGGATACCGTGGTTGACTGGAGAGACATCGCCAGCAGGCAACAGTTCCGGCAGGCTCAAGGGGATGACCCTGAATTACAGGAGTGGTGGACCCAAGCCATGACCGCAGCCCAGCTGCCAGCACTGGCCTCCGACTCGGGGAGTCCCTTCAAGGTAAGACATCACCTCTTGTATCAGGTGACCCCGAGGAGGGAGGAGAAGGACAGCAGGGTCCAACTGGTGGTGCCCAAATGTTTTCAAAAGGCAGTGTGGCAATTAGATCATGCCACTCCCATGAGAGGCCACATGGGGAGGGAACGCACAATAGATAAAATATCCTGGTTCTTCTGGCCAAAATTGGGGGAAGATATAGCCTGGCAATGTGCTGAGTGTCTGGTGTGTCAAAAGGCTAGGGAAGATCGCCCCCTCCAGAGCTCCGATGAGACCAATGCCAATTATCAATCTACCCTTCTCCTGTATTGCCATGGATGTCATTGGGCCCCCGCGCAGTAGTAATGGACACCAGTACATTCTGGTGTTCGTGAACTACACAACTAGGTACCCCGATGCGGTGCTTCTTAGGTCAGTAACAGCACCCCGGATCGCCGAAGAATTGGTAAAATGGATAGCCCGTATGGGGATTCCCCACGAGATCGTGACGGACCAGGGGCGGAACTTTATGTCAGGGGTCCTGTGAGGGGTACGTCAGACCCTGTGAATTAAACAGCTGAGGACATCTGTCTACCACCCCCAAACCAATGGGCTGGTGGAACGATTAAACGGGACTCTGAAAAGGGTATTGCGACAATGCCTACAAGGTGACCCCTGACATTGGGACCTAATGCTCCTGCTGGTCTTGTTTGTACTCCAGGATGTCCCATCAGAGTCCCTGGGGTATTCTCCCTTTGAGCTAGTGCTGGGTCATCAGCCACGGGCTTTCCTACAGATCCTCTGGGAGAAGTGGGAACAGGGCCCTGTGGCTATCTCCAACCCCTCAAAATATCAGCAAGCCTTTCAACGTCAAGTCCAGAGTGCCTGAGAGTTAGCAGCTGGCAACTTGAGACAAACTCAACAAAAACAGAAGGAGAGGTATGACTTACATACGAAGGAACAGGAATTTCAACTGGGGCAGAAGGTGTTAGCCCTATTGCCCACCTCACCAAGCAAGCTGTTAACGCAATGGCAAGGATCCTTCGAAATCAATCGACAAGTCAGCCTGGTTAACTATGAAATATATCACCCGGGTCACTTAAAGACAAAACAAATTTATCACGTCAGCCTGTTGCGAGAGTGGTGACAACCTGAGGGATGGGCAGCATTTAGAGAGGAAGCGGCCAAGGACCCCGAGCCACAGGACTCTGGGTGAAACCA
The DNA here is from genome assembly GCF_052110815.1 of Crocodylus siamensis. Taxonomy (NCBI): domain Eukaryota; kingdom Metazoa; phylum Chordata; order Crocodylia; family Crocodylidae; genus Crocodylus; species Crocodylus siamensis. Next base: position 50,499,464 of record NC_143402.1, read on the forward strand.
AGGAGAGAAGGAGCAATTATGGGCTGTCTAAGTGAGAGGCGAACTAACAGTGCCCCAGAGGAAGGAAGTGGGGGCCCTCCTCGAGGAATTTAAGGGAGTCTTTTTGGAAGATCCCGGGTGGGTAAGGGACACCTACCATGCTATTCAGACACCCCCAGGTGTGATTGTGAGAGCCTGGTGGTGACCCATACCTCATCATTTGACAGAGGAGGTGCATAGGGAAGTGGAGAAAGTGCAAGCCTCTGGCGTCATCACAACGTCACGAAGCCCTTGGTGGAGTTTCCTGGTGCCCATACGAAAACCAGACGGGACCTTAAGGCTCTGCATAGACTATCAAAAATTGAATGAAGTGGCCACATTTGATGCCTTCCCCATGCCACGGCTGATGGAACTAGTGGAGTGGATCAGGACTGCCCGATACATAACTACTCTAGATCTACCCAAGGGATATTGGCAAATCCCCGTACCGCCCTGTGACCGCCCCAAGATGGCCTTTGGAACCCCATGGAGCCTATATGAATTCGTTAAAATGCCGTTCGGCTTGCACGGGGAGGCGGCCACTTTCCAACGATTAATGGAACGTATTCTGGCACCCCACGTGGAATACGCAGCTGCTTACATCAACGATATTTTTGTATTCACCCAGTCATGGGATCAACATCTACACGCCCTTAGGGCAGTCCTGACATAACTACAGGAGGCCAGCCTGACTGCAACACCCTGAAAGTGTGCGATCGCACACAAGCACACAAAGTACCTAGGATTCCTAGGGGGCCAGGGAACCATCCGACCACTGGAAGACAAGGTCCAGGTCATCCACTCCTTTCAGGCCCTGCAAACAATAAAACAGCTGTGGTCCTTCTTGGGTCTAGTGAATTACTATCTCAGATTTGTTCCTCTGTTCTCAGAGCTAGCAGCACCTCTCTCTGAGGCCCTGAAGAGTCCACATCGGAAGGGGGTCCAGTGGAACGGGGCAATGTTACACAGTTTTCAGGCCTTGAAAAAGGCTCTGTGTGAAGACATGCTTATACACACCCCTGACTTTGAGAAACCCCTCTCGTTGCAGACGGATGCCTCAGCAGTGGCGATCGGGGCTGTATTGACACAATGAGATGCTGATGTGGACAGATCCGTGGCATATGCGTGTCGGAAGTTGCTACCAGCCAAGACCAGGTATGCAATGGTCGAGCGGGAGTGCTTGGCAATTCGATGGGTGGTGGAGCACTTCTGCTATTACTTACTTGGGAGGGAATTCACACTGGTCATGGACCATGCACCTCTGAAATGGCTCAGTATGGCTAAAACGGATAATGCACACATAATGCGGTGGGCATTGGCGCTACAACCCTTTAAGTTCCGTGTTTGTATACTGCCCCGGGAAGGACAATGTAACCACAGACCTTTTTTCTAGATGCAATGAAAACATGACCCAAGATGTGGAGTGGTGAGGCAGTCGAACCCCACAGCACGGGGCAGGTAACAGCGACACGCGACTCATGAAACCGCCATGAGGCAACTGGCGGGGGGGTTATGTCCCGGGAAGCAAAGTAATGTGGGGTGATCACCTGCAGCTCAGGATGGCACCCACGTGGAGTGGAGAGAGGAACCCGTGCAGCTCGTTAGCCACCTCTATGTACAGCTGCAGCTGGCCAGTGACGTCAGTGTCAGATGCCGGCAGGCAAAAATAAAAATGGCAGCCATTGCTGCAGAGGGGGTGGTTGGCCAGGAGACAAGGCTGCAGCTGATGCCAGTAGCAGAGGGGGCTCCATGGATGGACCCCGAAGAGACCAACTAGCCAGAGGTAAAGTTGACTGGGGAGATGAGCACCCCATCGAAGACCCCTGCCAAGCACCCGAGGAGCAACCGGCTGGCTGAAGGAAAGAGGATCGGAGGCAGCTCCTAGAGCGCAGCAGGACCCAGGTGGAAGTGCCGGGACGGTGGGGCGCAGAAGAAAACATGCCAAGGGACGAAGACCTGGGGACGGCACTGAAGGGGGTTATAATCAGGGCAAGGTCGCTGCTGGGGCCAGGGATGTCAAGCTAAGGATCGGAGCGAGGCCAGGGAGTGACAAACAGAGCATAGAGACCTCCCTCCCCTTTAAGGGTCCAGGGACGGGGAATAGGTGGCGGGTTGGTGGAGGTGCACTGGGGTTTTTTTGTTGTTGTTTTGGACTACCTCTAGTTAGGGGCTGAGTTTGTTAGAGGCACCCTTGTGCTCAGGTATTAGGGAAGCCTCAGGAGGGGCAATAGTGGGGGAAGGTTCCCCGCGGGACGGGAGCAAGGAGTGAAGCGTTGCAGGAGCGGGTAGAGCCTCCCACCATAGGCTTCAGGACACAGAGCAGTGGGCGTGATCTGCAGGGAAGGCCGCAAGATAACAACGAGGAGGCCCACTGAAGGTGGCGTGAGGCCAGGATGGTGGGGTGGCGGAGCCCCATGAGCAACCATCGGGCCTAACCTGGGCCACCAGGGGACCCGCTAACTAACCCCGCCCATTGAGGAACACCAAGACATGGCAAGCGAGAAAGGGGTTGGCAACACAGGAGGGAAGAACTACCCTGACAACAGACCAGCCCGGAAGTGGCGGGACATCTGCCAAGAGACCAGAGCCGCCAGAGAGCGGCTAGCTGGAGCCCAGTGGTCGCACAAGGAAAATAGGTTTTTTGATCAATTTTGATCAGCCTTAGTTTAACACACCAAAAAGACTATTAAAGTGGTGGGAAATCTCACTCAGGCAAAAACAAACACAGTTGCGGTAGGGTAAATGGGAAAGATCATGGCATGTACAAATGCCCTTAGACACCTCTGAGGAACAGTAGGTGCTGCTAGAGGGTTTCCATTTGGTGTCCCCTTCATGTTTCCTGATTTTAACAGGATCACTCTTCCCTGTTGTTCATCTGTTGATCCCTGAAGTTATTTGGACTCTTGACCTCTGACCCTTTTCCCCAAAACTTAATGACATGGGCAGGTCGAAGTTGCGGGCAGGTCTCTACCCATGTATATCATAAAGAGATTTCCAGTAGGTAGCCCTGTAACCCTAATAAAATAAACATGCTTTCCTCCTCAGTGTGGCCGGTCACTGTTGGTGCCTACCACTTAAAGAGCCTTGAGACAAGCAGCCAGCAGTTGCCTGATTGTGGCAGCCATTTTAGATTCAGGGCTGCTTATATAAGCAGGGCATTTTGCTGCTGGCAGGTGAGGCAGCAGCATTGCCTGGCTGGGAGTCTTCTTGGAACACCCTGGTGGTAAGAGAGGAGCTATAGAGGATGGCTAGGAGGCTCCTGGCCCTGGTCATGACCTAAAACTGCAACCTCCTGGGAGTGGGTGGCCTGGTGAGGCTCTCGATGGCATGGGAACCCTCCAAGAAATGCCAGGCCAGTTACCAGCCCAGTGAAAGGTGGGTCGGCGCACCTTAACCCTAGGTCCCACAACTGGGGGGGTCACCCACTAGTAGGGTCCCGAGGGCAGACCCCAGGAATGAGAGTGGGGCTAAAGGCTCAGAGGCCTGACTGAGAGTACCCGTGACTGGTCAGGGTTTGGGCCAGGACCAGAATGGTAAAAAGAACCAGGGGCCCATGGTGAGGGATGCCCAGAGCTTGGAGGGCTTGGGGTTCCTGACTGGCCTTGGAGGTGGGGCCAGGGCCTCTGTGGCCAGAGGTCCCGGGGAGGGACCAAACCTGAGTGGAGAAATAGTTTCAGGGAGCAAGGCAGCCCTGAAAGAGGGTGGGGTAGACTGCCTGAATGGAGGGTTCTTGGAGGGGTCCTGATAGGAGGATTCTGGGGCCCAGTGTGAGGCTGGTGAGAGTAACAGCTGGATGCAATCTGTGAGGCATGGGCTGCAGTGTAGGGGAGGCAGGGAGCTGCAGATACTGCCTCTGGCATCAGGGCAAGACAGTGGGCAGCCTCCCACCTAATTAAGATCCTTGATTAATTAATAACAAGGTGTGGCAGATGAGAAGGCAAGCAGTTGGCTCAGAACAGGTGGGCGGGGCCATTGGTAGATAGGCCCCTGTTACACTCAGAGACAAATATATAAAATCTCCTCCAAAGGAAAAGTCATAGAATTTCTCTTTCAAAATGGACATCACTTCTTATTATGAATAGCACTGATGAGTCATGCTGCCCTTAGTTAAAATGTTCACTATTTTGCTGTAGCTAGCTCAGTAATCATAGAATTAGAAGACACCTCAAATATCACCTACCCCAGCACCTTTCAAGAATGTAAGATTCATGCCTAAGCCATCCCAGATAGATGACTATCCAATTCTTACAGTTAGGAAAAAAATCAGTTTTTTCCTATAGATTTTCCTTACTACAACTTATGGTCTTTGCTCTGAGAGGGGAGAACTAAACATGAAAACCTTTTAGATATAATGTTCTTGCTTTCCAGTCTGAAAAACTGAGGAAGGAAGGGGATGTGGGATATTATCAGGGATCCTGGTTTTCTCTGTTAAAAAATCCAAAACTCTCTCATAACCTCCCCCCCCATCTACATTTTTCTGTGCTTAAAATGAAATGCCACTATATATATAGGTATCAGTTAAACAGAAATTTTATTGATAGGTTTACAATTTTAAAGCAATTTAGAAGCTAACCAGTGCCTCAATCATTATAATAAAATACATTCTAAATATGTATATATTTTCACTTTTAATTTTAGGATTTTTCTCATAGAAAATCAGAGCTCCCTCTGCCCCCTTCATTTAGCAGGACACAGGTCCAGCTGTGGCTGTCCCCACCTCACTGCTTTGTGGTGATGAGCAGCCTTGATATGCCAGTACCCCCTTACTCCCAAGCCACCCCAGCTCTGCCAGCATGACCTGTACATCCCTGCTGTGCCAACACCAGCCCTGCTGACATGACCTGCAAGCAGAGCCACCCTTAGGGTGGCCAATGAGGGTGACTGACCAGGTCATCAAGATGTGTATGTAGTGGGGTGTAACAGCATCCCAGGGCAGGGCCCCACCTTGGCTAGGGCAGGGCCAGAGGAGGAGACAGTGAGCTGGGAATGACTCTCATTCCCAACCCACAGCTCTCTGCCCCACACCCCAGCCCTGCTGGAGGGGGAGCCTCAGCTGCCCTCTTCCCCCAGGCCCCAGCCCCCAACCCCCCAAGTGTGTGGGGAAGGGGGAAAGGAGGGAAGGGGGGCAGGGAGTGGCTGTGTGGGGCAGGGAAAGTGTTTGTAGGGAAGAGGGTAGGTGTGTGGGGGGGAACAGTATTGGGCAGGGGGTGGGTATGTGGGGCAGGTTGACTGTGTGGGGCAGGAGGTATGTGGTGCAGCCAGTGTGTAGGGGGGATGTGTGTGGGGGAAAGGGGAAGAGGGAGGGTGTGGGGAAGCAGGCTGCAGGGCATGGGGTGGGTGTGTGGAGCAGGAGTGGTGTGTATGAGGAAAGGGGTAGGTGTGTGGGGGAAGAGGGGATTTTTTGTGGTGGGGGGAGCTTTCCAGAGCTTGGCCCCTGATGGCCCAGAGTGACTCCATGCCACTGGTGCTGTGTACCAAGCTCTGGCATGTCTCAACCACCCCTGTGACATTGTGGGGGGGTGCTCTGATGGCACAGGGCCAGTCCGGGCCATCAGCAACCACGCCCCGGTGAGCCCAAAAAGGCGCTGCATCATTGGGACCACCCCCAATGGCACAGAGGTGGTCTGGGCATGCCCACTGGTGATGCATCAGGAGGAGGTGTGGGGGGGGGGCATGTGGGAAACAAAAAACCTGGATCCCTGGTTATTAGACTGTAGAAAAAATAAAAATGTCTCCCAAAATGAAATTGAAGTGGACTGCTTTGTTTTCAATAAAAAACCCAAAAATTCTGAAAGAATTGAATGCTTTCACAAAGGTTTTAGGTTCAAATTCTTTTTTTTTGGGGGGGTGGGGGATTTTAAAAATATTGCAAGAACACTGTTAGTCAAGTCATCACTTTATGTAGGGATGTATGTGTGCTGGGATATGTATGGGCCTCCCCTGTTTTGTAATAATTTTAATTCCTCCCCAAATGTGAATACATCTAGGAAAGGAGACAATATTCATCGTGACTAATACACTGCCTGAAGTTATTCAACATTCCTAGGTCTAGATCCTTAACTAGCGTAAAACAACTGACACCAATGAAGCAGTGCCAGTTTATACCAGCTGAGAATCTTAAGTTTTAAACTCTTGGAGCACAGTCTCTTCTGAATATTTTCAGTATGGATTTATTCCAAATGTGAAACTTAACCTCCACAGAGGTCCTCAAGTCCCACCACCAGCACTATTGTGTCATTAAAAAAATACTGCCATCTGGGAGGAGAGGAGAAAATAATTGACTTGCTTTCAAACTTGGACCTCTAAGCAGACTGTACCAATCAGGTGTGTAGTCCAAGCAGGTGGCAGTAAAGTGTGTGCTTGTGGGTAGGGGTGGGGTGGTGCATGCAGTCAACCTGTGTCGGATACTGTAAGCCATGAGGTTGTTATACATTTCCATGAGCTGATCTCAGTAACAGGACATTTTCCCCTGTTCGTTACAGAAACTGAGTCCTGAAAAACAAGAACAAATAGATAGGGAAAAGGAAAACACTGTCGGCCCACAGCATATGGGAAAATAACTCCAGTGCACCCAAGGAAATAGAAGGCATCTATATCAACATGGGATATCCATATCAGCGTGGGATGCCTATGATTCCTTTTCTATCAGCATGGCTGGTTCTTATCTATCTATAAACAGCTTACATGCAGCTGTTCCTTCTGTTCAGTTAAACTATAATCTCTGCGGTCACTCAGTACCTCCCACCTCCACAGTAACCCCAGATTCCTTCTTGGAGTCTCATGTAATGACCTCCTTCTCCAGGGATCCTTCCTTGAATAACCTGCTTTGAGGCTTTCATTCCTCTGCTTCTGCACTTTTACTGGGGCCTTATCACCTATTCCCTTGCACAAGGACTCCCATGTATTCATTCATTGTTCCCTTCATTCTATTCTGCATAAAGTGAGACACTCGGTTGTAACCGCATGTGGTCTGAAGGTCAGTCCCAATAATGTTAGTTTGCCTTTTTATGATAGAAACTGGCTCCTAAGAAACAAGGACCAACAGACAGGAGAGTGGAAATCATTATCAGCCAGCAGTTCCCAGAAACCCATCCCAACAGAGAGCAGAGTCTACCTGGTTTGTCACATAAGCATGGGTGCCCCTGTCTAGCTATACCATCTTGGGTGCAGCCTTTCCTTCCCTTTTTTAGTAGGACCTATACTTATAGCCATTCAGGACAGCTCCACCTACCACAAGGTGCGTCTACATACTCAATAAAGTGCTTTTCCAAATGTGCATTAAATTTAGTACCTCCAGTGTAAGGTACTACACAAATGTGCATTAGGCTGCCTTAATGCACAGTAATGAACGTGCATGGTTTTTAAGTGATGCTTAATGCTGAGTAGCTTATTTACTGTGCATTAGCCTAATAACATTGTTTTTACATGATGCTTTAATGCACAGTAAAATAGGCTACTGTGCATTAAAGTTCATATGTAGACATGCCCAAAGTGACCCTAGTATTTCCTTCTTGGACTCTCACATTTCTCACTCACCATCTTCTGGGCATCTGCCTTTAGTGTCCTATATTGGGACTTCCACTTCTCAGCTCTTGCCCTACTACTAGCACCCCACCTCCAACCATCCCCTTATACACTGACCCCAACTACGCACCGTACTCCTGCTCCTACGGCTTGCATTTTGGTGATGACTCAGTTGCTCCCCATATCTTCTATCTTGTATCCCCTTCTTAAGTCTCCAGGTCCTCTAGCTCCTGTACGTCTATATCCTCTCTGGTCTTCTACTGCTGTTAATTTTGCTCCCATTCTCATACTACCTATTGTTACTGGGACACTACTGCTAATTCCCTTCCCTGTCTCTGAGATGACCATTTCTTCTCAATTTTATGCTCATGGAACACACTCCCTGCAGAGCACAGCGACCTGTTCCTTCACTTCTCTGCTCCCAGCTATCTCCAGTTATGAGGAGCTGGATTCTTTCCAGGCTCCACCTCTGCTTAATTTCTGGCTCCTATAGAGCACAATCAGCCCCTTTCACTGCCCCTCCCCTAGGCACCTCCCCACATGTTTCCTTGTCAAAATATTCCTGGGAGATTGATTTACAGATCTGATCTATCTAATTATATCCATTCTTGTCTAATATGAATGGGAATTCTGCTAGGAGTCAGGATTGCCAAAAATGTTTTGACCCACGAAAGAGGAGGAGGCTGCTGCATATGCAAATCAGACCCTATAAAAATCCCCTGGGACTAGGGTGTCTTGTCCTTCCAAAGAGAGCTTTAAGGTAAGAGTGTGTGGTGCCTGGGTTTGAAGGGTGGGGGGGGATCCCACTCTACATTCCACACATGCCACTGCATTCCCACTGACTCAGCTACTCATTTCTATGAGAGATTGCCTGCATCAGCAAGGATTGCAAATCTGCTTTTCGAGACATCTATATTTTTAATAGTGAATTATAGTTTCATGGCAGTAAGTAGGAAATTGCCATTTCTATTTTACAGTATTGACCGGCTTTTAGCTTGCCTACAATCCACTGGTGTCACAAGAGGTAAGAGCCTGATTTTCTAATTCCTAAAAAGTATGAATAGATTCTCTAGGTGGCATTTCTATATGGCTAGTGGGTAATCTCTACATCTGCTAATAATTATTCCCAGTATACAAATAAATTACATATTCTACATGGATTATGCTATGGCAGGAAAGGACTCCAGCAAATCTGAACTAGAAACCAGTGGTCACTGATGGCCTGCCAGTCAGTGTCCCTACTAAGACTCCTCTCTTGCACACACTCTTTACAACATATTGGTACTCAGCAAATTCTTACACTTGCAACTCTTAGGTTATGAACCAGAATGTCACAACTGAGAAAAACCCACTAGCTGACAAGCTAATTGTTTGCCTACAGAATTTAACCTTACTACAAAAATAAGAAATCACTGCTGATAGCTGTTCTGCAATAAAAAGAGATACATAGTTGTCTATTTTTGCACAGAGTAACTCTGAGTAGACTTAGAATGCTGTTTGCATAGGCAATGCATAGGGGGGGCACATGCTCCCCCTGATATTTGCTGGCTGGAGAGTGGAGTGGGGACACCAAGAGAAGCACTGTTGGCACTTCCCCACCCCGGTCAGCAATCAGCTGCTGGGGTATCTTCCCCCCACCCCAGTCGGCGATTGGCCACCGGTGCCCCCCCTACCTCCCCCAGACTCAGGAGGCACCAGTTGCTCATGGCTGTGTGTAAAATTCAGGCAGCAGCTGTCCCTTTCACACTTAACTCCCTTATAAATTTTTAAGTGAAAGATCAAGCCATTGCACAAATGTACATTTAAATAAGGACATTATAAAGGAATAACAATAAAGGTTTGCTCACACATTTTTGGATAAATGGAGGAGAAGAGACAAATGGAATAGCTATCAAATTAAAACCTTTAACTGAATAATTTCCGCACACAGGCATTTGAAGAATTGCTGAGGAACACAAAAACCATGTTGGGATAGTTATAAGGGGGAAAAAATAGTTAGTTAGCCATAGTTAAAAAGAATAAATGGTATGACATGGGTAATTACAGGGTGATGAGCCTGACATTGATTTAAGATAAAATCAAACACAGGCTGATACATATTCCTGTATTAACAGGAGTGTCATCTGCAAATCAAGTGCACTTGTGCTCTATTCAGCATTAGTGAGGCCTCACATGGAGTACTGTATCCATTTTTGGGCCCCATACTTCAAGAAGGATGCAGACAGTTTGGAAAGAATCCAGCACAGGGCAACAGAAATCATCAGGGGCCTGAGAAACAAGACTTATGAGGAAAGGATGATAAAAGGGTATTTAGCCTGAAGAAGAAAAGACCGAGGGTGGATTTGCTAATGGTCTGGAGGTTAGAAGGAACTTTTGGACTGTGAGAGTGGCCAGGTGTTGGATCAGGGTATCTAGAAAAATTGTGGAATCTTTATTTTTGGAAACTTTCAAAAGCAGGTTAGACAGTCACTTGGCTGGGATGGTTTAGTGAGGGATGATCCTGCTTTAAGTGGAGATGACCTTTTGAGGTCCCTTTCAACACTACTTTCCTATGAGGCTATGATACTATTATACAATCAGGAAACAATTAAAAGCATGGTTATATGGAAAATAGATCTTGTCAAACAAACTTTGGTTAGTTAGTAAGGGTAACTTAATACAATATAAGGGGCTATGGTAAGGCATTGGATTTAGGATTGTACTAACATTCTGGTAAAAATAGCACAACACAAAATCAATGTTGGCTATGTTATATGGATTGAAAGCTAGATATCTAATAGATGCCCCTGATGTATATAATTATATAAAATAAAAGAGTCATCATTGCTTGGAAGTTTACCTAGAACAGTCATGATCCAATGGCCCACTGCTATTCTATCTTTTATCAAATATCTGTAATAATAATAGGCTTATTCTGTCTGGCTAGGACACTCTAGTTGTTTTGGCAGCCAATCACAATGCTTACTGAAACAACCAATCAGAGTGCTCCAGACAGAATAAGCCTATTTTTATTATAGATCCTCAGACATTTCAAACTGATATACAGGCAAGTCAGAGCTAGAATGAAACACTGCGGACACCCCCTACCCCCACCCCCACCACAGAGCAGGCACACTCCACTGAAGGGAGGGAGGGTCCCCATCCTTTGTTTTCCCTGGAGCCTGCCCACCTCTCAGGGGGCGAGCTGCTTGTGGGCCCTGAGCTGCAGGGTGCCCTAGTGCTTCCCTCTGCAGTGGCTGCACCGCCCAGGTGACCAGTCTGGTTTTAACACCCAAATCCAAATAATTAATGAATATGTTAAAAAGCACCTGTCTGAGTACTGAACCCTGAGGGATGTCATGGGTCACCAACTACCATGTTGACTCAGTTCGATCTATTATTACTCTCTGGGTTCTGCCTTGGGGCTAGTTTCCCAGCAACTGGACCATTAGGTTATCAAGGCTGCAGTTCCCCAATTTTACCATGAGCACATCATGAAAGACCAAGTCAAACACTTTTTTGAAATCCAAGTATATGACAACAACCCCATGTCCCTTATCCATCTCCATGCAATTTTAGAGAGATCAGTAATAGAATATTTCCAGATAGCTATGTTTTTTTAAAGTTGCTGAGAAATTAGAAAAGGTTCAGAAAAGTGCTACAAAAATTAAGGTAAAAATCCAGTGGAGTAAAGAAGTTCAGTCTAGCTATTTCATCCAAGAAAAAGTTAAAAGGTGAGTTCCTCATGGGTTAAAAATACAGAGAAGAAAGAGATTTCTGAGATCAGGTTGCTTTTTAAGTTAGGAGAAAAAAGTATAAAAAAATCCAATAGATACATAAAACTACATGAATTCAAGCTAGAAACAAAGCACAAATTTGTAACAGTAAGTATAATTAATTGTTGGGAAAGTTTACCTAAGACTGAGATGGTTTCTCCATTGCTGGAAGTATTTAAATTAAACTTAAATTGAAAAAAGCTGCTGCAGTTTACAGAGAAGTTTGAAGACTTGATGCAGATATTTTTGGATGTGAGATTCTCTGACAGAAATCAAAATAAGAAAAAGGAAATACAAGTTTTATTTAATAAAGAGATCAAAGTAGAAGATCAAAATAGTCACTTCTGTCCTTGAAGTACAGAATCTATGAAAATCTATTCATTAAAATATGAATCTATGGAAAGCCTAAAATACATGACAACCTGGAGGCATATTATCTAGTGCAAAAGAAGTCTTGATCAAAATGCTAGCAATTTACAGTCTCTGTCCTCTGATTCTCCTCATATGCACTTTTCCTGTGACCTCTCCACTCTTTCATTATTACAATAACATATAGTAAAAAATGTACTGAGTAGTTAGAATATTAAAGGACATTCATCATTCCCAGCATGGTGTTCAATTCTTATGGCCCTTCCTGTAGACATTTGTTTTCACTGTTCCTATCAACAAATGTAATGGCATGATTGCGAACTCTCCTGAAAGACAAATCAACAACATGAAAATGTTTCTTCCATTCCCATTATGAATCATCAGTGTAATATGTTTACTTCCCACCAGAACCCATTGCTGAGCTGCCCCACAATACACTGGAGCCATGTCTTCCGACGCCGAGATGGCCGTCTTTGGGCCGGCTGCTCTTTATCTCCGAAAGTCAGAAAAGGAGCGAATTGAGGCCCAGAACAAGCCTTTTGATGCCAAGTCAGCTGTCTTTGTGGTGCATGCTAAGGAATCCTATGTGAAAGGCACTGTCCAGAGCAGGGAAGGAGGGAAGGTCACAGTCAAGACGGAAAAGGGAGAAGTGAGTAAACACAAAGAGCAAAGAGTATCATTGTGTTCCTCCTCTGTGCTCTTAACTGAGAGAAACGGGTTTTTTTAATTTCCTTTGCAGACTCTCACTGTCAAGGATGATCAAGCCTTCCCTATGAACCCTCCCAAGTATGATAAAATTGAGGACATGGCTATGATGACCCATCTCCATGAACCGGCTGTCCTGTATAACCTCAAAGAGCGTTATGCAGCCTGGATGATCTATGTATGTACAGGTTGAAATCTTCCAAAAGTGCAAGTACATTAAGCCATGTGGAAATCAGTCTAATTATTTACCTTTCTCCCAGACCTATTCAGGTCTCTTCTGTGTCACTGTCAATCCCTACAAGTGGCTGCCAGTGTACAACCCAGAAGTGGTAACTGCATACAGGGGGAAAAAGCGTCAAGAGGCCCCTCCCCACATTTTTTCCATTTCTGACAATGCCTATCAGTTCATGTTAACTGGTGAGTGGCTCATTGTATCAGTATGTTTAAAGAGAATGCTAGTTTAGTAAGGGGAGTCAAGTGTTCATGTCAGAAATGAGGACACAAAAAAGATTGAAAATAAATTATAAATCTGTTGGAATACCTTGGAAGCCAGACTGATCTTATTTGATACTCAACTTATCTGAATCAAAGTAGTCTCAAATGTCTTACTACTTAGGCTAGCATACAAGCTAATGCTTTTCAGATACATTTCAAAATGAGTGCATTGTGATAAATTACTATGAGTTTAAGGTAAAGTCATTCTATACAACCCTTTGCTGTGCAGAGATCAAGCAGATTCACAGAGGATTTTGTAACAGGAAAATGGGTATAATAGACATAAGTTGAACTGAAGGTCATATGTCCTATGATGGCTCTATTGATCAGTATAAGATTATATATACAAGCATACACACACACACACACACACACACACACACACACACACTTGTGTGTGTATTTTTAGGTATAATTGTATATATAATTACAGTTGGGATCTTCAAAATGGACTAAGAGAATGAAGTGCCCAGTTCCTAGGGACTTGCAGTTGAAGCTGGTTGCCATGTAGTCTCGGGCCTTTTAAATCCCAGGCTAACACACATTTCACAGTTTTCAGTAAGTTCAGTGGTACTCAGGAACAATATTAAAAGTCACCTTTATTTTTTCTCTTTCACAGATCGGGAAAATCAGTCAGTCTTGATCACGTAGGTCTACTCCCCTGCTCTGGTTAATTTTTGTTTTGCCACCTGCAGCGGGATGAGCTGGCTGACTATGTGTCTTTTGCTTCTCTGTTTTGTTTGGCAGTGGAGAATCTGGTGCAGGGAAAACTGTGAACACAAAGCGTGTCATCCAGTACTTTGCAACAATTGCAGTTTCTGGGGAAAAAAAGAAGGAAGAGCAGCCTGGCAAAATACAGGTGATTTATTGGAGATGAAATTAAATGCTCCATTCTGTAACTGCACATGATTTGACAAAGGAATTTGACAGTAACAATTTCGTTGCAGGGGACCCTTGAAGATCAAATCATCAGTGCCAACCCTCTGCTGGAGGCCTTTGGCAATGCCAAGACTGTGAGAAATGACAACTCCTCACGCTTTGTAAGTGTTATCAGAATTGTCTGCAACCCACCGATGGAATATGATAAAATACATCATGGCTGAGATTTAAAATTTGTTTAAGACCTAAAGCAGCTCTGAAAACTGTACTCCTGGAGTTTGTCTCATAGGATTTCAAAATAAATGACTTATTTTTTTTCCCTTTAAAGGGTAAATTCATCAGAATCCACTTTGGCACCACAGGGAAGCTGGCTTCTGCTGACATTGAAACATGTAGGTCACCTTCCTGGACATATCCAATATTCCTTATCTAGTCTCATTCTATTTTCTTGTGGCTAATTGCATTTTATGGGTCTTGCCAGATCTGCTGGAGAAGTCTAGAGTTACATTCCAGCTCAAGGCAGAAAGAAGCTACCACATATTTTATCAGATCATGTCCAACAAGAAGCCAGAGCTCATTGGTAAGAGGCATCACTAACATTCTGGATAGCAGCTGATCATGAATGAATTTTGTTACACAGTTTCTAAAACTAAACTCATTTCTTAAAACTAAACCTTGTTTTCAGAGATGCTTCTGATTACCACCAACCCATATGACTTTCCTTTTGTGAGTCAAGGGGAGATCACTGTCGCCAGCATTGATGATCAGGAAGAACTGATGGCTACAGATGTAAGTAACATTCAGAAGTTAGCACATAGGCCATTATCCATATCTGACAAGGAATAAGAATCACTAGTGACTTCATCACTTTTAAAAATTTTACCCAAGATCTTTACTTTCCTGATTCTGTTGCTAGAGTGCCATTGATATCCTGGGGTTCAATGCTGATGAAAAAACAGCTATTTACAAGCTCACAGGGGCAGTCATGCATCATGGAAACTTGAAATTCAAGCAGAAGCAGCGTGAGGAGCAGGCAGAACCGGATGGCACAGAAGGTATCTGCAGAATCTGCAACTGACCTCTTAAGAGTACAAACAAAAATTGTATTTTATCAGTATTATTATTTTGCTCTTATTTTTGTTTGCATTTTGCTCACTTCTGCTGAGCTGGATCTTGGCAGAGCTTGAGGGATAGAGGGAGGTGGCTCCAAAGAATAATTTATGTTATACCATGAAATATTTTCTCTTCTTGACCACTCTTCTAACCCAGAAATTCTAGGTTGGAAGGGGCTCTTATCCCAACCCCCTTCTGCTCCAACGTATTCCCAACTCATCCTTCATAATAGGAAGCAACTACACCACCTCATCTTTAAAGGCATACCCAGATGACCATGCACAGATGATTCCCCAGGGAGAAATAGCAGCAGCACAGCTGTGCCACTGCTACTTGTCCCTTGGGAACAACCATGCACATGCACTCTGACGCACAGCAAGTTGCCCTGGGTAGGCTCGGGGAGGCTGGGGCCAGCACCTGGGCTAGCCCCAGAAGTGTTACCTGGGGTCCTGGGTGGGGGCCTGCCATGGCTCCAGCAGTGGCAATCTGGCAGCAGGAAGCCTGACCAGCAGCTAAAGTGTGGCTCCAGATGGCCAGGCTCTGGTTTTAGGAGGTTCATGCTGCTGTACATGTGCCCTGCTTTTTTCTAGTACTGTTCTTTTTTACACTGGGATCTCCTGGTGTCAAAAACCCCCTCTGCACTGCCAATTAGCAGCACAGAGAATGCCTCCGTGTGTAGCATGTGCAGCACTACATATTTCCTCACTTGTCTGAATGCACCATAAGTGCTTAACTTTGATATCTGGCTTTTATGACATTACTGACCCAGTATTTGTCATGTTTTTCTAAACCTAGTGCTTTTTGCTGGGAAAGGTTTAGCACATTCCTTTGTATAGTAGACGTGCCTGAAAAAGTGTCCCCCCCGCCCCCACTACTAGGAATATGCAGAAATTTTATTTTCTAGTGTATTTAAAGAATGAAATATTGTTTTTTCCCCCTAAATAATCAGCAGCAAGGAATATGGCTTTAGTTGGGCTGACAAGAAATAGAGAGAAATAAAACTGTTTGAAAATAGCAAGGATGGCATATACAGTTCTTTATCTTCCTATAGACAGTAGATAGAACAACATGCAAAAAGATGCACTCTATCCATTTCCATGTGAAATTATGTGAATTTCTTTCCTATAAGCTGCTGAAATAATATAGAGTAACATTCTAGTTCCTTTTATGCACCTAGATGGCAATTTTCTAGCCATGTAAATGGCTTTTTTGGCACTTACACACAGGTTACATTTCTGTTACCCCTGCACTGTGGACACATAAGCATGGGTGCATACAAGACTATGCACTGGGCAGGTACATACACAGCTACCTAGATGCACCCATTTTAGACAATAAGTCATGAAAATGTAGCTGGCTAGAAGCCCAGTACTAACAGCAGCACTCTGGCATGTTTTAGTTCATGTAGCTGAATGGTTAAGGGTACTTAGCTAGGAAGCAAGAGACCCATATTTTAAAGTCTGTTTACCCACCAGCAGTTGGGACCTGCATCTGCCTTCTCAGTCTAGAGTGTTACCCAGCACACCATCGGGCAGGTATCATCCAGTCCTTTCCAGTGTTCCTTTTGAAGCTGGCCCCCTGGGGCAGCCAAGTAAGGCAGATATGTGCAGCCAGAAAGAAAGAAACAAATGAAAGTATAGTAGCTGGTAAGGTACAGATGAAAGTAAAGTGTGGTGGTTGCTGCACTGTGGGGTGACCCACAGCTAGATCTGGTTCATGGGCCAAAACACCATTGATTTACATGTTTATGGAGGAATGAAAGCATAGCAAAAAACCACTGTAATTTTAACCCTATTTCTTCCAATGTCAAAGTTAAGGCAGTTTATCTAGTTATCATGCAGAGATCATAGTTAAATGATAAAAGCTGCTGTGGCCCCCAAACAAAAGTTCCCATTGACCTTTTAAAGCAGCAAAAATGTACCTTTATTTCTACTGTAGGTGTTTTGCACTGGGGTGAATGAGGACATAAGGTGCAGAAAAAGGTCTTTCTTTAGAATTAAACATAACTAACTGTATTAAATTGCTGCATCCATATTAATATCATTTTATGGATGCAAATTTACAAACAAAAATCAGGAATTGGCGTCATGGTTGTAACAGCAAATGACTCCTACCACATATGCAGTATTTATTTATTTATTTATTATTTACTAATGTCTTAGTTTTCCAGCCCTCCAGGTTTAGGTAATTTAAGAATGAGCTTTTTGATTGTTTATGATATTACCAGTAATATTGCAGTAATGCATTATTAAATTCAAAAGCAACAATTTAAGATGACTTCGTGGTTTGAATAGGGGGAGTTGGATTAGATGACCTCTAGAGGTCCCCTCTAGCCCTACTTCTCTATGATTCTGTGATAGGCTTCGCTGTGGCTGGGCATCTATGTGCATGCCTGAGCTTAAGTCTGGAACAAGGGTTCCCATGTTTAGGGGTATACTTAATTTGCAGCTTCAGGGTTTTTGTGGAAACCATGAAAAGCAGCATTGTCCATGTTCAGCAGGAAATATTACATTAGCCATGATTACCCAGAAAATCAACCTAACCTCCTTCCTCTGCCTATTAGTCATATAATACGTTGCTTTAGAATGTCCCAGTGTTTACCACAATACAAAATCAACATGACAGTCACTGCAGCCACAGCTCACATGATTGACGGGTACTGTCTGCTAGTGATGTAAACTAAATGAAGGCACAGTTAATGAAGTGAAAATGTTTCAGCACCATCTTTTAAGAAGTTAAATGCAATGCCAATGCCCCTCTGCCAATCAGCAGTGAGGGGCAGGGCTGCTGGGAAATACCTGTGAAATACCTGTGAAATACCTTTTGCAGCTCTTCATGCTGCAACCAAGCTGCAAAAATTGTTTTGTCTTGTTGTGAGTTGAGTTACACTCCTACCCATTTTGTAGCCCCAGTAACAGAGTGGTCAGGGCCACACCACAGATTAAGCATTATCTAGTCCCTATTGTTAGTGCTCCTTTTAAAGCCATTTAGCATTTACATGCCTTTTAAAGTTAATGTACATTCCTACCTTTTTCTTTACTATCACTATGAAGATTTTATGGAACTCTAAAGCTCCATCATTAGTGCAGTTTTTATTGTATATAGTGTCTAGGGAAACACAAACAGATCATACTACCCTTTTCAAGTTGTTTTATTTAAAGAGACGTCTCTCTATAAACTAATAAAGCATTCCTCTTCATGTGTGCCCAGTTGCTGACAAGGCTGCCTACTTGATGGGTCTGAACTCAGCTGACCTGCTTAAAGCCCTTTGTTACCCCCGAGTCAAGGTTGGAAATGAGTTTGTGACCAAAGGTCAAACAGTGCAACAGGTAACAAACAACTGGGGATTTAGAAATCATGGTTTGCATAAGCATCCTATGTTTCTTCCTCTGCTTTGTATGATAAATCCAGTCCTTTTCTCATTGGTTTAGGTGTACAATTCAGTTGGTGCTCTGGCCAAGGCAGTCTTTGAAAAGATGTTCTTGTGGATGGTTGTTCGCATCAATCAGCAGCTGGATACCAAGCAACCTAGACAGTACTTCATTGGTGTGCTGGACATTGCTGGCTTTGAAATCTTTGATGTAAGGAACAGGGATTTGCTAGCACTTTCTTGGGAGGGGCATTCAAGAGTTCTAAGTACTTGGAGCATTTTTTAACAATATTTATTTTTATTAACCTTTTGGTAAAAAATATAGTTTTATGTGCATCTACCCTGGAAATAGCATGATTCCAAGAAGACTTTGGTTTTGGATAGACATTAGGACTGGAAGGGACCTCATGAGATAATTGGGTCCAGCCCCCTCCCGAAGAGCAGGTAGTCAGTTGGGGTTAGATGACCCAAGCAAGATAAGCATCCAGGCATTTCTTGAAGGTATCCAAAATTGGTGCTTGCATCACTTCTGTGGGGAGTCTATTCCAGTCTCTGGAGATGGTAAAGTAGTTTTTCCTTATGTCCAGTCTAAAACTGTCTTCCAGCAGTTTGTGACCATTAGACCTTGTCTTTGCTTGGGGTGCTCTGGTAAACAGAGTTCTCCCAGTTCCTGATGCACCTCCCTTATATACTTATAGGCTGCCACCAAGTTCACCCCTGAGCCTTTTCTTCTCCAGGTTGAAAAGTCCTGTGCCTCAGCCTCTCCTCATAAGGCTTGCTTTCTTGACCTCTAATCATGCACGTGGCTCTCCAACAAGCTCTATGACTCGCTCAAGCTTCTCCATGTCTTTTCTAAAGTGTGGAGCCCAGAACTGGATGCAGTACTCCAGCTGCAGCCTCACAAAGGCCAAGTAAAGTGAGAGGATGACTTCTTGGGTCTTGCTTAAGAGGCATCAGTAGATGCAAGCCAGAGTTTTCTTTGCTTTGCCGGATGCAAAGCAAATTTCCATGGCATATGAAGAAACAACAACATTAAACGTGCTCTCACATTTCTAAGAGTGCCTAAAAGTACCTAATGGCAATTGTGGAATTTTGACACCTAAAGGGTACATCATTAATGTGCAGAAAAAAGTGGGGCAGAGGGTCTGGAAATGTTGGGTTGGCCCAAACACTGAGAGTTTAGACTGATTTGGGCAGGCCAAGACCCATGGCTTCTTATAGACCTAAAAAACCCCAAACAAACCACACTGTACCAGAAGAAGCAGCACATTAGTTGGACCTGGCTCCTCAGCATCTGTATAGATTGGGCACTTCAGCAGGGCTTTTGGGTGCTTGTATCTAACAGCTACATAAAAAGAAGCCCCACTAAAGTATTCAATCTATAAAGATGCCGGGTGAAGTGGATCCAGCTAACATATTGCCTCTTCTGGGCATATGCTGGGCTCAGAATGGAATCACATCAAGTTTAAAGTAAAGCACCATTTTTTGTTTTTTCTTTAATATCTGTAAGCAGCCAGTAAAAAACAAAGCACAGAAAAATGCCGTGACAAGCCTAGGTTCCAGTGCTTAGCAGTATGTTGCCAAGCCTATGCCTGAAATGCAGAACTGTTTGAGAACAGAACTCCCAAGCTCTTGGCCCTTGCAGACAGAAACACTGAGTATCTCACTGAGGCTGAGGGCATTTACACAGACACAGTGAGAAGAAAATAGAGCTATTCCTGTTTATTATGGGAAAAACTAAACTAGCAGTTCACAGAACAAAGATTTACAGTAGTTAAATTTTCTTTTTGCATTCATGTAGTTCAACAGCTTGGAGCAGCTGTGCATCAACTTCACCAATGAGAAACTGCAACAGTTTTTCAACCACCACATGTTTGTGCTGGAGCAGGAGGAGTACAAGAAGGAAGGGATTGAATGGGAATTCATTGACTTTGGGATGGACTTGGCTGCCTGCATTGAGCTCATTGAGAAGGTGTTTATGCATCATATGATCAAGAGTTTGTTGGTTTCTAAAGAACTTTTCCATGTTCAAAATAGTTAAAATTATACTTAAGTTCATGCTTGAAGGCCTGGAATATGTTTTATAAATACCAAATAATTAAGTAAATATATTGATCATAGTTTATAAACCTGTCTGCATTCAGAAATAAGTAAAGTAGAAGACAGAATTGTAATTCTAACACATCACAAATTTAGGGACACAAGGAAAGGATAGTATAAGCTTTAGGGCTGGTTCCATATTGGATACATTATCTATTTTTGGAATTCCAAAAGAAACTTTCTGCCTTACTTCCAAAAATAGGATTTTGAAAGGTTTTGGAATACTTTTTGTTTCAGTCAGTTTATAATAAAATTTGTCTAGCACATCTGAAGTGAATTTTAATGACCTGTATCTTTATTATATCCAAAAGTCCAAATAGGGTAGCTTACTTTCCCTCTAGTTGACTACACTTCCTCTGCAGCAATATCCTTTCTAAATAACAATAAAAGGATAGGGACAAGTTGTTAATCTCTCTCTCCCTTTCTTTCTGTACTGCTGTTCCTTTTAGCCCATGGGTATTTTCTCCATCCTGGAAGAGGAGTGCATGTTCCCCAAGGCAACTGACACTTCCTTCAAGAACAAGCTCTACGATCAGCATCTGGGCAAGTCCAACAACTTCCAGAAACCGAAGCCTGCCAAAGGAAAGGCTGAGGCCCACTTCTCCCTGGTGCACTACGCAGGCACAGTGGACTACAACATCACTGGCTGGCTTGAGAAAAACAAGGACCCCCTGAATGAAACTGTTATTGGGTTATACCAGAAATCTTCACTGAAAACACTGGCTCTGCTCTTTGCTGCATATGGTGGAGCAGAAGGTAGCAATATCTGTAAAACTAGTTTTTTATTAATTCATAGTAGATCCTTCCTGTAAAATTAAGAAAAAAGTATAGTTTTAAATGAAAAATGGATGTTTTTATAAATGTATAAACTTTAAGGCCAGATGGGGTTTTGTTGCTATTAACACAAACCATAGGACTTAACCAAACAATTCCTTCACTAGGCAAGATTATTCTCCTTCTTACTACATAATGAATCATGACTGCACTCTTTAAATTGTAGTTGGATTAGAGTGTATCTTTACATTTTAACTTGAAGTAGTTCTGAGTTTTGATAAGGTGTTTCATTTTATTTCCCATCTGAATTCTCCTAACTGTCACTTCCAGATATTAAATTGTATTCTCCTTGTCTTTGTTTCCTTTTAAAAGACAAATATGTCAGTGTTCTGCAAATGTTAATAGTTTCTTTATTTTGCCTTGTTTAGAGGGTGGTGGTGGCAAGAAGGGCGGCAAGAAGAAGGGTTCTTCTTTCCAGACTGTCTCTGCTCTTTTCAGGGTACAGTACAGTGTTCACTATAAATCTTTTTTTCCATGACAATAAAGTGACAAAACTCACTTTAATACTAAAAATGTGTTTTCTAGTCAAAGGCCAGTGATGTCCTTGAGGTAACAAAGGCTATAATAAATTTCCCACTAAGTTACTGGGCATATTGACTAACTAGGCATACCCCTATAGACCAAAGCTGTCTTCTCTCTGGGACTGATATCAGAAATTATACAAACAAAACTAGTGTATATGTTGGAGCTGAAAATGCCCCTCCCCTCCACCCCCTTTCAGAAACAATTATTTCAGGCCCCTTACACTTCCCTCTATCATCCAATCAAAGGTCCTAACTCTCCTTTGCCTTCCACCATTGGTGCCACTTTGCACAAGTATAAAGAAGTGTAAAACTGGATATGCATTGCTCCAAATCAGAAACCTGCACAGATTTATATGACTGGTACCTACAGTGCACATATTTATCTGGGACCTACATTGCACATATTTTGCTTATGTGCGAATGACTATTCAAAGTACTGTTCAAAGTGCTGGGTAAAAACAAGCCCAAATCCTCCACCCAAGTTCATGTTTTACCTACTTACCCTGTTTATTAAAAAGAGTAGACCATTTTAAAGATGTCTTCTCTTCCAGCAACTACATTTCATTTTCTGTCACCCATGGCAGCCATTTCATATTGGATCAGTAGAGTTATTTTTAGAGCAACATTAATCTACTGCTCAAAAGATATGGCAGTTAATTTGTCTGAATTTCAGATGTTGGTCAACTACTAATTATGATATAATTATAATGACTGTACTGCATCTAACAGTGTGTTGGCATATTTAAAAGTGGTTAACATGAACTTTTTCTTATGGTCTCACAGGAGAACTTAAACAAGCTGATGTCCAATCTGAGAAGCACTCATCCTCATTTTGTACGATGCCTCATTCCCAATGAAACAAAAACACCTGGTAAGAAGCTCCAGTACAAGGAGATGTTAGTGTGATATAGCTCCTCTGTGCTATACAATAAGATACTGATTCCTGCTGTGTTTCGTTAAGGTGCCATGGAACATGAGCTGGTGCTGCACCAGCTGCGGTGTAACGGCGTGCTGGAAGGGATCAGAATTTGCAGGAAAGGCTTCCCCAGCAGAATCATTTATGCAGACTTTAAGCAAAGGTCAGACTCCTCTACCTCACTCCATTTTAGCCCTGTTGAATATTTTGCACAAGTACCTACTCAGTTTATAAAAGAAAATGAAAGAAATTTAGGACTGAACTGCCACAGTCCAAAACATACCAACAGTGGCATTTTTGTTACTGTATAGAAATAAACATGGGGCAGAGTAAGAATTGGACAGACCATGCCAGAAGACTCCAGGGCCTTGACATTTTCAGGAAGCTGGAGCACAGAATGAGGAGTTTGTGGGATATTCAAGGCAGGCAGGCACAGGGTCAGTGCTTCCAATAATTTTATGGCTCAGTAGATCATGGTTCCTTATAGGGTGGGCATGCTTAGACATGGTGATTACTAACGCTTATGTATTGAAATATTCAGCACTGTGCTGGTGCAGTATACCCTGCCTTTAATTTGGGTGAATGACTTTCCCTCCTCCTGCCACTCCCTAGCTGATATCATTCTTACACACTGGGTGCAACAACACCTGTACTTTACTGTGTATTACTCATTTAATGCATAGTAAAGTATCACCACCTACATGCGCACAGCAATTACTGCATAGTAGATTCATCTGAAGCACCATTTGCTAGTATCAACAGATACATGTACTGAAAAACCACGCTTTACTTGGCCAAAGTGCAAGTGTAGATGCATGTTCCTGGTCAGCCCAAGCAGCAGGGGGCCATAACTTCTTCCTGGATAACCCTGATCTCCACGTGGCTGCCTGGGAGCTGCTCTCAGAGCCAGGGACAGCTCTCCTCCACCTCCTAGAGTTTAGAGCTAACCCTTCATGCCCTCTTCCAGCCTGGGGCTGCCCTTTGAGCTCCCTGCTTGCGTGCAGCTGCCCCCAGTGTCCCTTGCCAGCCTGGAGCTGGCATCTGGGGGAGCCTGGCTTCCGCAGGGAGCAGAGCAGGACAGGAGCATCCCTGGGTTCAATTTTCTCCTCACCTAGGTGTACATATAGACCTGGGGGTGCAATAAATTCAAGCATATTAATTGGAGGTGTTGATGTGCCCACAGAGTTCTTTACTCAGGAATAAGATTTTTATTATAAGGATTTTTATTACAAGATTTTTATTATAAGGAAGATAAGCTTTCATACTGGTGAAGGGTGTGAGACTGACATCAACACACACAATATAGTTGAGCTGACAGTATAAGCTCCCCACCTTGGCCTGAAAACATGCTTCTTCCAGACATGTAATGTCTTCTTGGAGCAAGGAAGGAAGTTCATTCTCCACAGATCCATTTTGGGCTTTTTTCTTCTTCAGGGATTGTTAACAATGGCACCATCTGTGTTTATGCAACATGACATCCTCATATTCTGTTCCCAACCCTCAGATACAAGATTTTGAATGCAAGTGCTATCCCGGAGGGGCAGTTCATTGACAGCAAGAAAGCTTCTGAAAAGTTGCTTGGATCCATTGATGTTGACCACACCCAGTATAAATTTGGACACACCAAGGTACAAAGATTGTTTTGTTGTAATATGGTTTATTCATGTTTACAACAGACTGAAAGTGACTTTCTGTAACATTCTGCTTCTCCAGGTGTTCTTCAAAGCTGGACTGCTGGGTCTTCTGGAGGAGATGAGAGATGAAAAGCTAGCACAACTTATTACTCGCACACAAGCTGTATGTCGTGGCTACTTGATGAGAATAGAGTTCAAGAAAATGATGGAAAGGAGGTAGTGATTTCTTGTATTTGTCCTGTACTCACCAAACAGAGGTGATATGAATAATACTATAAGCTGGACTTCCTGGCACTCCATCTCATTAAGATTTCCTTAATCTCTTTTACTCATATTTGGGAATTTGTTAAGGTATGTTGAGGTAACTATTATGCCAAGGAGCATGAACAACTGGTGCCTCCTGGGACTGGGGGGGTACAATTTGTGTGTGGTAGTGTTGGTGGTGGGGTGATGAGCAGCGACCATCTGCAGAAGCCAGTGGTGGCAGGGAGGGGAGGGTTGCAAGTGGCGAGCAGCGAGTAGCAATCAACAATTGCCCACAGAAGCCAGCAGCAGCAAGCAGTGATCGGCAACTACACACAAAAGCCGGCACCAGTGGCAAGCGGCAACTGCCTGCAGAAGCTGGCGGCAACAGTGGAGGGGGGTGGTGGCGAGCGGCGTCCACCCGCAGAAGCTGGAGGTGGTAGCAGCAGTAGCGGCCAATCTCATGGCGGGGCACATGCCCCCCAGTATCGCCCTACACATCACCTATATCAAAGAGCTAGGGAAAAGTGCTACATCAGGGCTGGCAAACAAATTTACATCTCATTTTGCATATTTTTTCCCTAAATTCTGTGTTTGGCTTCTTAGTAGGTGACTTCACCTTAGATCACTAGGCTGTCAGTCTGTTCTAGGGACGTTGTACATTCTGTAATGATATGTGGACTTAAGTCTTTAGAAAGTTCACATTAGTTCCACATGTACAACACAAAGGCTGAAAGTAGATTTGGACTCCTCCTAGATTTTCTTAGACTTAAGACAGCCCAGATTATATGACCCTTTGGATAGTGCTTACTTTTGTGAGTCTTCCCACTTGAACTAAGTGGGTGCATCCAGATAAGAGCGCACATCCAGTTTGTGGCACTGTACACCCATCTGCAGCACCACAAACCATACATGCTGCATATGCATTTGCAGCATGTTGAGCCAGGGCGGAGCAGCCCTGGGCTGGCAAATGAAGATACTGTTCTCAAGGGAAATAAACTCCAACATGAGGTGCACCAGAGTTTATTCAGGTATGCTAATTGCATGTGTAGATGTGCCCAGTGAGACTGGCTGGGTGAGTAAATGCTACTCACAAGTCATTAGTAAAGACTATAGAACTGGGCATTTTAATTCACTTCTGATGTTTGCCCATAAGATTTGATACATATTTTAATTGCATTTCAGGGAATCCATATTCTGTATTCAATACAATGTTCGTGCATTCATGAATGTCAAGCACTGGCCCTGGATGAAGCTGTACTTCAAGATCAAACCCTTGCTGAAGAGTGCTGAATCTGAGAAGGAGATGGCCAACATGAAGGAAGAGTTTGAGAAAACAAAGGAAGAGCTTGCTAAATCTGAGGCGAAAAGGAAGGAACTAGAGGAGAAAATGGTGTCCTTGACGCAAGAGAAAAATGACCTACAGCTCCAAGTGCAGTCTGTGAGTATTAGCAGGGTATTTGACCCCTTCTATAGAGTAAATGTAAACTGAAAGATCAAAATGTATATTCCAGTTAAGAAATGGGCAAACTGGAGATATTATTTGTCTGAGACAAAATAGTCTGAGATCAAATGAGTTGAATGGATAAAGTCTGTCCTCCTTAGAATTAGTATTGTACCTATATTTATTGTGTAAGATAGTGCAAGGTTAAGACCCAGTAAGCAAGCTCTGTACAAATTAAATCCAGAACTGGAAGCAGTATATTACTTGCACACATTGCCACACCAGTTATGGAGGTAGCTCATGCAGAGTTGGCTCCATATGCCTCAGTATAATGTTGCCTTGCTACGTAGATACATACTTTGGACTATCTGAAAAAAATGAGTCAGTTGTGACTGAAGAGGTACTATGCTGGTCTATTTTCAAACTCTTATTGTCAATCACAAGGCTTACATGATCTCTTTTCCTTATTGGACATGGCTCTATAGTAGAGACCAGAGGCATGGGTATCTGGTACCTATGCTTTAATATGGCTCTGTTACAAAACTGTGAAAATACTGGCTCTTAGGGGGGAAAAAAAAAAAGAGCAGAGCATGAACTATGGGATCTTCTAAAAATGGTTAAGGAAAGTAATTCAGTGAAGGTTCAGCAGACAGTTTTGCAGTGGCTACAACTGTGGTGGGAAAGCAGGGGGCACTCCTGTGCTGAGCCACCCACCTCACTGTGCCCAACCACATACCAGGCTCTGAGTGCCTTCCCAGGATGCCTTACATCCAGCCGACCCCCTTCCCAGGGCACACCTGTGAGCCTGGGGTCACGACCACCACCACCACCCAGGAATCTTGGTCTGTCTGTGGTCCTGTACCACTTGGGATATACAGGCCTGGTAGACCCTGAGGGTGCTGTACCCACTGTAAGAACTTGGGGTGCTTTCCCTGGCCTGGAGCACAAATAGTAGCTGCCCTTAGTCAGCCGAACCAAGGGGACACAAAGGCACGTCTCTTATCCCCCTCCCAATGACTCTACCACACTAGGTACAGTGGAGAACTTTATTGGTTACAGAGAGGAGCCTTGGGGGAAAATTCAGGATAGGGAGGAATCGCAGAATAACCTGAAAACAAACAGTGTGGCTAGGCAGCCATTGATTAAGCATCTGCTTTAGTGCCAGCTATATATCTAGATAGGTTTCAAGTAGTTTGCTCACAAGTATCAGCCAGAGGCTGTTTGAGCTTTCCTCTGGAGGCAGCCAGTTCAATGTGTCCAGTTTCAAGGGAGAGAGAGGGAGAGATCCCCCTGTCGCTGTCTGGTCAGTTACTCCCACGCTGTCCAAAACGGCTCTCTCCCCATCCTGGGCAGTCTGGGCTTATATAGCCCTTTTGACTTCACCATCCCGAACCAGTCCTGATCAAATGTTGTTGGATGCTAACAAATCAATTTGAAATGCATCACTGGTTACCTGGAAGAGTGACAGGAGCTCCTGCCCCCATGTCATGAGGTCACTGTTAACACAATCGGGAGGTGGAGTTCCCACCCCTGGTTACCTGTAGCTTCTCACGACCACAGGAGCAGGTTCCACGTCCCTCAGGAATGTTTCCAGCCCAGGTCACAACTCAGTGTTAAATGAAACGGATGGCGGGAGGGCTGCTTGCCCACCGCAGTGGCCAAGGCAACCAAATTGACAGATGGGTGATAAAACAGTGGTAAGGGAAAACCTGATAGCAGAGTTTGGGAAGATACTGAGATGGCATTTTGCCATAATAACTACCCCATTTTTTTAGTTGGGAACTTCAGTTCTACCATTGAATATTCAGTTTCAGCTTTGGGTGGATGCCAAAGGATCAGTCTGCATGCATCTCCAGTGACCTCACTGCCATTCTGTGTGGCTGCAGAGTCCACTGATGAGACTGACTGAAGTCATTCAACTCCCTGTCAGTAGATCTATCTTTAGTTTGTTCATCAAATTAGCCCCATACTTGAATCACATTAGTACTGGAAAGGTTCCCCCAAACCAGGAGCTACTGAGGGATGTTCATTTGTGGCCTGGTATTTGAAGATACTTAACAAAAAAAATCTGTTTTGTATTGAAGATGGGAAAATTTCAGACTAAATGATGCCTTGCAGTCAAAATTAAAAATACCTGATACTATGAGCTTAGAAGGAGTATTTCATTGCAATCCTAATTACAAAAGAACTATTTCATATTATAAAAGATGAAGCAAAAATCATTATGAGAAAAACAGCAATAAAATAGAATTTTAGAAAACGACCTATTAATATTTCCACCACAGGAGGCCGATGGCCTGGCTGACGCTGAGGAGAGATGTGACCAGCTGATCAAAACCAAAATCCAGCTTGAAGCTAAAATTAAAGAGCTGACTGAAAGAGCAGAAGACGAAGAAGAAATTAATGCTGAGCTGACAGCCAAGAAGAGGAAACTGGAGGATGAATGTTCAGAGCTGAAGAAAGACATTGATGACCTTGAGTTAACCTTGGCCAAGGTGGAAAAGGAAAAACATGCCACAGAAAACAAGGTATAAGCCACAGTCTGAAAACAAACAAACAAACAAAAAACCATTCCACATGAGTATGCTGCCATTTTACACACACAGAGCACATCTACACAAGACACTACTGCACAATAGAAATAAGCTACTGCAGTGTAGCTCATGGCTACAGTGTAATACCTTTGGGCACTAACTGTTAGTAATGAGTTACTGTGCAGTAGCTTGTGCAAGCTCTGAAAAAAACCATGCAGGGATGGTACTGAGCAGTAACGCCGGTTACTGTGCACTCATATAGCACTTGCTTATGCAAGTACTAAATGACTCTACAGTACCACCTGTTGGGTCCACTGCTCGTGTAGACATAGCCACAGATATGGGTTTTTTGTTGTTTTTGCCTGTTGTAATGACTTCTGTTGCCTTCTGAAAGGTGAAAAACCTCACTGAGGAGATGGCAGTCCTGGATGAGAGCATTGCCAAGCTGACAAAAGAAAAGAAAGCCCTCCAAGAGGCCCATCAGCAGACTCTGGATGACCTGCAGGCAGAAGAGGACAAAGTGAACACATTGACCAAAGCTAAAACAAAACTGGAGCAGCAAGTGGATGACGTAAGCACAGCAAACTATGGGGCAAAGAAGCAGGCAAGAAGTTGGGTGCCGGGTGGCAGGGCTCTGACAGCCTTTTTCTCTTTAGCTTGAAGGGTCCCTGGAGCAGGAGAAGAAACTTCGCATGGACCTGGAAAGAGCAAAGAGGAAACTTGAAGGAGACTTGAAGCTGGCCCAGGAATCCACAATGGATTTAGAAAATGATAAGCAGCAGCTTGATGAAAAGCTGAAAAAGTAAGTCTGGTATCTGGGAAGTATCCTTCTGTTGGGGCAGGGACACATGCATTTTGTTTGGGGCCTAACATGTTGTGCTTTGTGAAAAGGAAAGACTTTGAAATCAGTCAGCTCCAAAGCAAAATTGAGGATGAGCAAGCCCTGGGCATCCAGCTGCAGAAGAAGATCAAGGAGCTACAGGCAAGTCATAGTTAGCTTTGCTTCGGGCTGTGAGGAGGAGTTCAGGTAAGAGGAGGCGTTGTTTTCAGTGTCTCCTATGGCTCTCCAGGCCCGGATAGAGGAACTGGAGGAGGAAATCGAATCAGAACGAGCCTCTCGGGCAAAAGCAGAGAAGCAGCGGGCTGATCTCTCCAGGGAACTTGAGGAGATCAGCGAGCGCCTGGAAGAAGCTGGTGGGGCAACAGCAGCTCAGATTGAGATGAACAAGAAGCGTGAGGCAGAATTCCAGAAGATGCGCCGAGACCTTGAAGAGGCTACTCTGCAGCATGAAGCGATGGCCTCTGCCCTCCGGAAGAAGCATGCTGACAGCACAGCTGAGCTCGGGGAGCAAATCGACAACCTGCAACGGGTCAAGCAGAAGCTGGAGAAGGAGAAGAGTGAGCTGAAGATGGAGATTGATGACCTGGCTAGCAACATGGAGACTGTTTCCAAAGCCAAGGTATGGGACCATCTCTTGATAACATTGGCTTGAACTTACGTGCCATTTCAGCTTCTAAAAATTATTTTGATTAACATTTAATCATGTTTAATTATACAAAGCAGGATATATGCTGATTGACTGTATTAAAATATTTTTAGTAGACTGATTTAGTTTAACCTGAATAAAGCATACACTGTTTAATGACCTGCATTAATATCTAAACCCTGAAGACATCTGATGAAGGACTTTATGGTTTTGAATACATTTATTACCAAATGAACAGTCATTACTCTTCAAGTGTAGTGAAGATGACCCCTATACTGGATGGTGACTTAAATGTTAATTTTTGTATTAACATTAAACCGCATTAATATTCATTTGGTAACATATTGGCACAAGTGCACAAAACAAGTAGCTATTGCAGAATATCAGTAGCCTATGCTCCTGCAACCTTCAACCTACCTGGTCCTGCATACCTCTTATTTTCTTGACTTTGGAAACTAATGAGCTTGCCATGGGTGGTGGTGACAATTTCCTCTATCATGTGAGGTTATATCAAGTGTAATGAAAATACATTCTAAGCCAGAGGCCTCTGAGTTTTAGTATTAGTAGTATACATTAGAAGGAAATATTTTTAAACTTATTGTTACTGAATATTAAACTAAATAAATCACAAGTCATTAAGAGTGAACTTGAAGACTTCTGAAAGATGGATTATTCCAAAATTTTCTTTCCATCTTCCAGCTGCTTGTTACACCCTGTTCTTTTTTCCCTTCTTCAGACCTTGTGACTTCTTAAATCACAGATAAGAACCTACTGTAGACATGGAATAGTAATTAAAGATGCTGCATCTCAGTTCAGTTTATTTTTTCTTCAAGTTCATCAATTTAGTTATCATATCATTTTAATTATTTGTAATAATACTTTATCATATATACCAGTAAAAACACTGGCATATACCTTCAATAAATGATGCAATCTTAATTATATAAGATGGCATAACTGTTACCACTTGTCACAATATAATCCATGGAAACACTAGCTTCACAGAACATCTGAGATCTCAGAATGCAGTTCTTAGAGGATTCTAGAGACAAGGCATCAAATCACATTTCACCTTTAGACATCTAAGTGATAACTGCTGCCCCAGGTTTCCTTTTACCAGAGTCCTCCAAGGATTGACATGGCCCCTCGACCGATTTGGTATCAAGTGAACTTTATTGGTAACACCTAAGCTTATTACAAGCTTATTACAAGATCCTTGCAATATGATCTGGCAAGCGGTTCCTTTGATGTTACAACAGCGACCTTTGGTGGTACTGGCCTCAGATCCTCTGCTGGGTATGTGGGATGTTAGTTAATGGATTCCTTATAGATTCATGGATTCATAGAAATAGGGTTGTAAGGGACCTTGTAGATCATCAGGATAGGAGAGAAAACCGGGCTCAAATGACCCCAGCCAGGTAGACGTCAACCCTCCTCTTAAAGACCCCCAGGGTAGGAGCCATCACCACTTCTCTTGGAAGTTGGTTCCATATCCTAGCCGCCCTGACTGTGAAGTAGTAGTGCTTTCGGATGTCTAGTCTAAACCTACTATCTAACAACTTGTGGCCGTTATTCCTTGTTATCCCAGGGGGCGCTAGGGGGAACAAGGTCTCTCCAAAACCCTTCTGGTCCCCCTAGTGAGTTTATAGACAGCCACCAGGTCCCCCCACAGCCTTCTTTTGTGAAGGCTGAACAGGTTAAAGTCCCGTAGCGTCTCTTTGTAGGGCCTGCCCTGCTGTCCCCGGATCATGCGGGTGGCCCTCCTCTGGACCCTCTCAATGCTGTCCACATCCCTCCTGAATTGCAGCGCCCAGAACTGGACACAGTACTCCAGTATCGCACAGAGGGGGAGGATCACCTCCTTGGCCTGGCCTGGGATACACCTGTGAATGCACAACAAGGTCCCTTTAGCCCTGCCAACTGTGACCTCGCATTGTTGGCCCATGTTCATCCTGGAGTCAATAATGACTCCAAGATCCCTTTCTGCCACCGTGCTCTCAAAGGGAGTTTCCCAGCTTATAAATGTGCTGCTGGTTCCTACTGCCCAAGTGCGGCATCCTGCTCTTGTCAGTATTGAAACCCATCCTATTTTCTTTAGCCCACCCCTGTAATCCGTCTAGGTCCTGATGTAATCTGTCCTTCCCTACTAGGAATTGTTACTCAAAGCAAGAATTCCAAGGCTGGTCCTGTATCCCAAGGGTGGCAACACAAATACAGACTGTCTCTTTGTTTATTCACTACTTTTGTAACTTTCTCATCTCAAACTGTCCAATCCTCAAGTTTCTTACCTCATCTTTTTCAATGAGATACTCCAATACTATTCCATTTTGGTTTTCTTTCCTTTTAGAGAAACTACTGTACCTGGTTAGCCCACCATACCAGTCACAGCACTCATTTTTTCCAGTGCCTAAGAGGGACTTTGTACAATTTAATTGCTTAGATCTGGGAAGGTCTAAAATTATGCTAAGAGTCTGAGTATAACTCAGTTTGCCCATTACAGTAATTAGCCACCTAAAAGTAGTCTAAATGGCACTTAGGGCAATATATAAGGATTTTAGACGTTCTTTTCAAAAGTATGACTGAACTTCTAATCAAGCCCAGAAAGGATCTCCTTTGTCCACTTAAGCTCTGCTGCAGTCTTAAGTCCTCAGAACTTTATACAGAGAAGAACCATGACTGGCAACTGTTTGATACAGAACAGTTCATTCTCTTATTTTAGCCCCAAAGCCAAAAGGTTTCAGCATTAGCACAGGAAGTAGAAAACTTCTTCATCCTGAGTGCATTTGACTGCATATCTCCAACTTTCTAATAAAGTGTACTACTTAATGAGCAATGGGCAAAGCAAGGGCAAGAGCATCCATTATCAATCTGGTTGAATCTAGCCCACTGGGCATTCAAGAAGGGAGGTATGTGGAATGGGAAGATAAAACCGCCAAGGAGCCTGTTTTTAAGTCTCAATGAGAACAGCAAAACTTTGTAAAAGTGTGTGTCCTGGGTTATTGCCCTTAGTCACAGTCCTAACATTACCTATACTTTTATCCAAGTATTATTTAATGCAAAATGCAGAAAAAGTATAACAGAGTTCCTCTGATCAAAATACAGATGTTCATCCACTTTCTTTTGATCCATGTTGTATACAGGGAAATCTTGAGAAGATGTGCCGCACTCTGGAAGACCAACTTAGTGAGATTAAGACAAAGGAGGAGGAGCACCAGCGCACAATTAATGACCTCAGTGCTCAAAGAGCTCGTTTACAGACGGAATCAGGTAAGACACTTCTCTGAAGTAGAAATATGAGTACATGCAGAAGAAACTGTTCAAGGAGCAGGAAATGGCCCTTCTATGAAAAACAGCCTACTCACCACGCTGCTTAAAACCTATTATTAGCCCTACAATGCTGTAGCATTATAATCCTCTAGAGGTTCCTTTACTGCTTAGCAGAAGCATAGCAGGGCAGGTCCACAAGTCTGGGGAGAAACAGCACAGGAGTGTGACGCTAGGGGTAAAAGAACGTAGAGATGCCAGCTAAAGTATCAGCTAGCTTTAGAATTGCCCATTCACCTCCCTCCTTCCCTTCCCTCCCCCCCGCCCCAATTATGCTACTGCTTTTTAAATAAACTTAGGAAAAAAACATTATGTTTTATTCTAAAGCATGTAAATTTTCAGGTAATGAATATTTATTTACCGTTCAACACAACTGCATGGTATCCCTACTGTCACTTGTCATTTTCAGGTGAGTTTTCTCGCCAGGTGGAAGAGAAAGATGGTTTGATTTCGCAGCTGTCAAGGGGCAAGCAAGCATTTACCCAACAGACTGAGGAACTGAAGAGGCAACTAGAGGAGGAGATAAAGGTGAGGACTTTATCAGGATCTGATACCCCTCCTGCTGGGATAGCATTCCACAGCCTGGCAGATCTCCCTCCCAGGACATTTCCCAAAATATTTAGTTACTATTAAGCCTGTCATTTCTCCAGGCCAAGAATGCGCTGGCCCATGCCTTGCAGTCTGCTCGCCATGACTGTGACTTGTTGCGGGAACAATTTGAAGAGGAGCAGGAAGCCAAGGGTGAACTGCAACGTGCCCTGTCCAAAGCCAACAGTGAAGTCGCCCAGTGGAGAACCAAATATGAAACTGATGCTATTCAGCGGACAGAGGAGCTGGAAGAAGCTAAGTATGTGCTAAGAGAAGGTTCAGGATGCCCTTTTGGGAGACTTTCAGTGATGTGGGTTAGAAAGTGGCAAACTTGTACCATAAGGTTCAAAAGGCTAAGCAAAGCCATGTCCAGCACACACATTGAGGGTAGAAGAGTCCATGGAGTGCAATGTGTATGCACTGGGGTCTTAGACCCCAAGGGCTAGGGACAGACATTACACATAAACCAGTTTAAATGATCAGAAACTGGTTTAAACCTGTAACATAATAGATGTTCAGTGCACATAAACCAGTTTGAAAATGACTAAAACCAGTTTGAGATAAACCTGGTTGAATGTAGTAACAGACTTAACTGATTTGGGTCAAACAGGTTTATGCAATATCTGTCCCAGATTCCTTGCTAGTTTAAGTTAAACCAGAAATCCCCAGCATCCTGGCATGCTCTCTGGGCTGTGTGCAACTCTCTGCTCCACAGCAGAGCTGTCCCCTCCCCTCCTCTCCCTGGCTGAAGTTCTGGAAGAGACTAGCAGGCTGCTCCCCCACCCCCCACGCCCTGCTAAGCAGGAATTCTCCCTCCCCTCTGCCTTGCTGATAATAATCTGTGTATTAGATAGCAGACCACATGCTGGCTCCCTTTGGTCGATGCTGTGACAAAGGCAGAATCAACAGATAGCTGGTAATGTCTCCCTGTTTTCTTAATGGGGTAATAAACACTGAGTTAGGGGTGATAAGCACTGTTATCAATTCCCTACTGGGATAATCAGAGTTTCATGCCAGGGGCTGGCCATACCACCCCCCCCCCACCCTCCTCTCAGTACTG
Source organism: Crocodylus siamensis (assembly GCF_052110815.1). Lineage (NCBI taxonomy): Eukaryota > Metazoa > Chordata > Crocodylia > Crocodylidae > Crocodylus > Crocodylus siamensis. The sequence goes on from NC_143402.1 coordinate 50,534,380, forward strand.
TAGAAAGGAAGGGAGGGCTTCTCTAGCATACCCCAGCTTCCAGTCTGAGCCACTGCAGCCTTGTGCCTGCATTTCTGGAATGAAAAGCGAATGTCTATCCACCTCCAGACTGGCTCAAGCTTTGTAGGTTAAACTAAGCTGCAAAGATTGAATCAATTCAAGCTCAGGCTTTTTGAAAGTCTGTCCCTAGCCAACGTGGCTAAGTTGCTCTGGTGAATCCTAGAGCATCTTCATACAATTCAATTCCCATGTGACTTTCCTAACATGGCTGTGTTTACTGTCTTCCAGGAAGAAGCTTGCTCAGCGTCTGCAGGATGCTGAGGAGCACGTAGAAGCTGTGAACTCCAAATGTGCTTCCCTTGAAAAGACAAAGCAGAGGCTCCAGAATGAAGTGGAGGACCTAATGATTGATGTAGAAAGATCAAATGCTGCCTGTGCAGCGCTAGATAAGAAACAAAAGAATTTTGATAAGGTACTTCAGGCTACAGCTTCTAGGTGATGGATGCTACATCCTCTAGAGAGCTCCAGTTTTACTGAACAGGGTCTTCTTGTTCTCCAGATTCTGGCAGAATGGAAGCAGAAATATGAGGAAACACAGGCTGAACTGGAAGCCTCTCTGAAGGAATCTCGCTCTCTCAGCACTGAGCTTTTTAAAGTGAAGAATGCTTATGAGGAGTCTTTGGATCATCTTGAAACACTGAAGCGTGAGAACAAGAACTTGCAACGTAAGTTCCTTGATCCCTTTGCCTAATAAGTGCTTTAAGGGGAGCTTGTCTGCTTACTGGATCCAATCTGTCTGTATCTGTAACACTGCTAACAGTCAATCCCCTTGGAAAGTGCCTTCCTCCACTTACTCTTTGTCTGACTGAGTAATTTCTCTATAACCTAATAGAGGAGATTTCTGACCTGACGGAGCAAATTGCAGAGGGAGGGAAGGCCATCCATGAGCTAGAGAAAGTGAAGAAGCAGATTGAGCAAGAGAAATCTGAAATCCAGGCTGCTCTGGAAGAAGCAGAGGTATCTACCATGTTTCATTGTCTTAGAAAGTATCCAGATGCTTTGGAACTGTAAGCTATTACGTAGCCTTGGGGAATAATTCAAAGGAACATAAGGGAAATTGTGTTTTGCTGACAGTGCAAGGAGAGAATATGAGATATAACATTTCTCTCTTTATGGGTGTGATGGAGGCTTGGTCTTCAAGTAACCGTGAGTGAAATATTTCTGAATCAGAATATTCAGTAGATAAATATTTTTCTTCTATTAACACTTCATTTGTTCTTGGTAAGGCCTCACTAGAACATGAAGAGGGGAAAATCCTTCGCATCCAACTTGAGCTAAACCAAGTGAAGTCTGAAATTGACCGGAGGATTGCTGAAAAAGATGAAGAAATTGATCAGCTCAAGAGAAACCACCTCAGAGTTGTTGAGTCCATGCAGAGTACCCTGGATGCTGAGGTCCGGAGCAGAAATGATGCTCTGAGGCTGAAAAAGAAGATGGAGGGGGATCTGAATGAAATAGAGATCCAGCTGAGCCATTCCAATCGCCAGGCTGCAGAAGCACAAAAGAGTCTGAGAAACGCACAAGGAGCACTCAAGGTTTGCTAAACCAAAGATATGTATATTTATATGGATAAGCTAATAATTTGACAGCTGCAGGGGTACTGTAATGCTAAATCATTTCTTTCACTCATTTTGTAGGATACGCAGCTGCACTTGGATGATGCTCTTAGAACCCAAGAAGATCTAAAAGAGCAAGCTGCTGTTGTTGAGCGCAGAGCTAACCTGATGCAGGCTGAAATTGAGGAGCTACGGGCAGCCCTGGAACAGACAGAGAGGGGAAGAAAAGTGGCTGAACAAGAGCTTCTGGATGCAAGTGAACGTGTGCAGCTCCTGCACACCCAGGTCAGACTCTGGTTTGAAAACATGCCAGAAAAAAATTATGCAAGGGACTGCTATATATATAGATCATTCTCCAAAGAGGACTAATTGGGGTTTTAAGAAAAGAATTATCGCCTTTGCTGAAATGGCTTTTGTCCTTACATTGACTAGAATGAATCAACGATGGATAGAAAACAAAGAACTAAACACTCATCCTTGGAGTTCCTAATGATGCTGTGCTGAAACTTGTATATAGGCAATTAACGTGCATAGCAGTAATATTGCAATCATAAGATAGGGAAGAATCTCAATGGAACCCTTGTAGCCTTTTTCAGCTCCCAAAAATTGGGGTATATATTTTAAACAGGAAAGTTGTTTTCTTCTGTAGAAAAGGAGCACTTCTGGAGTTCATGCTACAAAACTGCCAGGATTTCTAACATTTATGCCTGGAAACTGAAAGACCAGACCCTTGTGTTAACCATCTGATAACCATAGCTACTGACTGAGCACTGTAGCTTGGGCCTGAAGCAGCAAGTGAGCTGGTGGTAGCATAGGCAATGAATGGAGTGGGCACAGGGTGGGGCATCTGCCCTTCCAGATTTCTGCATTGATGGCGAGGTACAAGGCTGCAGCCACAGTTCAAATTACACTCTGACTCTTGAAGGGGTCTTCAGCAGTGGCAGCCAGAAGCCAGAAGGAGCAGCCGCTGCTACCACCACTGCTGCCTGAGCTGCTTAGTCTCTTATGGGGGGATCAGCCCTCCCCCTCCCCGAGCTCCCCTGTAATTTGAATCCTGGCTGCAGCCCAGCCAGAGCCAGTGCCTGGCAGCTGCAGGAGCGGTGGTGGTGACAGCATGGAGTTGTGCCTGTCCCCCCACCCCCCATTGGCCAACACCCATTATTTATGGCCAATAGTATCTTGCTGAGGCTTGTGATGTGGAAACAAAACTTAATTTATAGGAATTTATATAAATTACTACTTACAGTAAAGAGCTAACAAGCAGTCTTGCTACTGCCCTTTGCACAGATCTGGGACATAGCCTTTTGTGACAGAGTAAGTCCTCCTGGAAACATAGAAAGTCCAAAAAGTGTGCCATTGCAGGAGACAGTTGGCCACACCAGGACATTCCTGATGCAACACTTTCTATATACTCTATGTTCCTAGGAGGACTTACTCTATATCACAATCATCCACAGGGGTCCATTGGGCATCAGAGCCAGGAGGCAACAAAGGCATCAGTCACAGGGCTCAAGTGCCTATACACTAATGCTAGGAGCATGGGGAACAAGCAGGATGAACTATCACTCCTGCTTGCAGAAAATACTTAAGACTTAGTGGGGTTAACAGAAACCTGGTGGGACTCTACCCATGACTGAGCGGTACACATTGAGGGCTATAAGCTGTACAGAAAGGGTAGAGTAGGGAGGAGAGGGGGAGGGGTTGTGCTGTATGTCAAGGAGTGTTATACATTGACCCTTGTCAAAATGGAATTGGAGGAGGAGAAAGTAGAAGGATTTGGGGTTAGGATACATGGAGGTCAAAGGGAAAGGGATTTGATGGTAGACCCCCACAGCAAAGGGAAGAACTAGATTTGGAACTCCTGAGGCAGCTCTCGGAGACCATAAAGACTAGGGAAGTGGTAGTCATGGGGGACCTAAACTATCCTGACATCTGCTGGGAGATGCAGACAGTAAATTCCCACCGTTCATGCAGGTTCCTATCCTGTGTGCAGGATCCCACTAGGGTGAATGCCTTACTGGACCTGGTACTGGCAACGGAGGATGACATGGTAGGGGACCTACAGATCAGTGGTCACCTGGGGGATAGTGACCACCAAATAATAGAATTCACCATAAGGTAAGTGGGAAAGGTAACTAGTAGGGTGGAAGTGCTAGACTTTAGGAAGGCTGACTTCAGACAGCTCAGGCGTTTAGTCAATGACACACTGCAGGGTAAGAGGTTTGGTGAAATGGGAGCCCAGCAAGGGTGACTGTGCCTTAAAGAAGTGATCCTTCGGGTACAGAGGGAGACGATCCCGACGCAGGGAAAAGGGGGGAAAGGGGCCAAGAGGCTTCCTTGGCTAACCAGAGAAATCCAGAGCAGCCCAAGGGCAAAAAGGGGGGTATATAAGTAGTAGAAACAGGGAGAAATTACTAAAGAGGAGTATGCCTCCTCAGCTTGCAGTTGTAGGGAGGCAGTTAGAAAGGCCAAAGCTACCGTGGAGCTGAGGATGGCATCCCAAGTTAAGGATAACAAAAAATGTTTTTTTCAGATATATAGGAAGTAAAAGGAAGGCCCAGGGTGGTAAGGACCACTACTGAATGGGCAAAAGCAATTGGTGATAGACAGGGGGGACAAGGCTGAACTCTTCAATGAGTTCTTTGCCTCAGTGTTCCTAACCAAGGGACAAGACAAGTCTCACAATGGGATCATAGAGAGACAACAGCAGGGCACCAGACCACCAAGTGTTGACCCTGAGATAGTGCAGAGTCACTTGGAAGGACTGGATGCATTTAAGTCGGCAGGCCTGGATGAGCTCCATCCGAGGGTACTGAAGGCACTGGCTGATGTCATTGCACAGCCACTGGCAAGAATATTTGAGCACTCGTGGCACATGGGCCAGGTCCCAGAGGACTGGAAAAGGGCCAATGTTGTCCCTGTTTTCAAGGAGGGGAGGAAGGAAGATCCAAGCAACTACAGGCCAGTCAGTCTCACCTCTATCCTTGGTAAAGTCTTTGAAAAGTTTATTAAGGCTCATATATGTGAGAGCCCAACAGGAAAAATTATGCTGAAGGGAAACCAGCATGGGTTCATAGCAGGTAGATCATGCCTGACTAATCTAGTCTTTTTTTATGACCAGGTTACAAAACACCTGGACGCAAGAGTAGGGGTAGATATTGTTTACTTAGACTTCAGGAAGGCCTTCAGTACAGTAACCCACCCCATACTGGTGAACAAATTAAAAGGCTGTTACTTGGATGATTACACAATTCAGTGGATGGCAAATTGGCTAGAGGGTCATACCCAGAGAGTGGTGGTGCACGGATCAGTATTGACCTGGAAGGACATGGGTGGTGGGGTCCCAAAGGGCTCAGTCCTTGGACCGATACTCCTCAACGCCTTCATCAGTGACTTGGACAAGGGAGTGAAGTGCACTCTGTCCAAGTTTGCAATGATACAAAACTGTGGGGAGAAGTGGACACACCAGAGGGCAGGGAACAACTACAGGCAGACCTGGACAGTTTGAACAAATGGGCAGAAAACAATAGAATGCAATTTAACAAGGAGAAATGCAAAGTGCTGCACCTAGGGAGGAAAAATGTCCAGCACACCTACGGCCTAGGAAATGACCTGCTTGGCAGCATAGAAGTGGAAAGGGATCTTGGAGTCCTACTGGACTCCAGGATGAACATGAGTCGTCAGTGTGACAAAAAAGTCATCAGAAAAGCTAACTTTATCATACATCAGCAGATGCATGACAAACAGAACCAAGGAGGTGATACTTCCCCTCTATCGGGCACTGACCAGACCGCAGTTGGAATACTGCATCTAGTTTTGGGCGCTGCACTTTAAGAGGGATGTGGATAACCTGTAGAGGGTCCAGAGGAGGGCCACTCGTACGGTTAAGGGCTTGCAAGCCAAGCCCTATGAGAAGAGACTAGAGCACCTGGACCTCTTCAGCCTCTTCAAGACAAGGTTGAGAGGTGACCTTGTGGCTGCCAATAAATTCATCATGGGGGCACAGAAGGGAATTGGTGAGGCTCTACTCACCAAGGTGCCCCTGGGGGTTACAAGAAATAATGGCCATAAGCTAGCAGAGAACAGATTTAGACTGAACATTAGGAAGACCTCCTTCACAGGTAGAGTGGCCAGAATCTGGAATGGGCTCCCAAGGGAGGTGATCCTACCCTGGGGGTCTTTAAGAAAAGGTTAGATAGGCATCTGGCTGGGGTCATCTGAACCCAGCACACTTTCCTGCCTATGCAGGGGGTCGGACTCGATGATCTATTGAGGTCCCTTCTGACCCTAACATCTATGAATCTATGACTCCAGAAAAATCTTTTTTTTTTCTATGTTCTGCCTTCCAAAAACAAGGTGCATGTTTTATTTGGAAGTGTGTTATATACCAGAAAATATAATATGCTAACTTGAGGTGCACCAATCAATCATTCTGCTATCGGGTCAGCACCAACATAAAAAAAAAATGTTTATATCGGAAATTGGCCTGATGTGGCCAATAATTTGGCCAGTAAATGCCCATGCATGTACACAGCCGCAGTGCAACATGTAGGCAGAGAGGAGCACAGCGCAGCAGCATGGAGAGCTGTGTGCAGCTGGTAAGCCTGCTGTGGTAAAAGGGGAGGGAGGAGGGAAGGAGCATGGGGCTGCAGATCAATACCCCCCATGGTAAGGGAGGGAGTGGAGCTAGGGCTAAGGTACAGCTGGGGTGCAGCAGTGTTAGGACAGACCTGTGACTCCTCCAGGGGGCACAGGTGGGGTGGGGAGGCAGGCTCCCGCCACTGTGTACCACTCATCCAGGCGGGCATGGCGGGGGGGCGAGCATGTGACCTGGATCTGTGCAGGGCAGGCCAAGCAGGCTACAGCTGTAGGCTGGGGCTGGGAGCTGTGCTGTGCTGTGCTGCAATCGGGGTAGGCACTAGTGGCCTGGGAGGGGGTTACAGGGGGCTATGGCAAAATTTGGGGTGGCTGCAGGCCCCTGCCATAACCCTCCTCCCAGTACCACCATCGCTCACCCCAAGCACAGCTCTACAGCCAGGCTGCCCTGCCCAGTGAAGATCCAGGGGCACCCCTCTCCCCCATGCTTTCCTGAATGAGCAGCAGGAGCTGCGACTCCCACAGCTCCATCCTGTGTCTTTCCCTGACCTGGCTGGTCAGTGCCTACCCCAGCCCACTCCTTCCCTCACCATGAGGGACACTGACCTGCTCCCCCCTCTTCCCCCGCTTTCACCACAACAGACTTACCAGCTGCAGTCAGCTGTATTGGAAATCAGATCGGTATTGCCCAACACACCTCCTTAAAAATTGGCTATCAGTATTGGCCCCCAAAATCGCAGAGTGCACCCCTAATCCTAACCAGTCTGAAGGGAAAGTTTGTGTAGTTTCCTGCCTCTGACCTTCCTCTAACATACTTACTACCACTAGACAGTATTAAATGTTCCCTGGCAAACTGGACTTTTCTCAGATCCAGAAAGCATTACTAAAGAGGAATGACTTGCTTTTCAAGACCAGATGACACCAAATGGCATGTGTTCCCTAAACATTTGCATTAAGTTATTAATCATGTGATGACTTTGAATATGTTTGTCCAGATGTGCCCTTTTATTATGACATATAATAAATACTAGGCAATGCTATATCTTGGTGTATATTTAAAAAAATGGGTGTAAGGTGCATTCTGGGCTTGCTTGCCCAGTGCTGCTAACTGCTTACCTGCTTAAGATAGTAAAATAGCATTTTTCTTTAAATTAATAGATATCCCCTTTCTTTCCCTTTCCTTATTAAGAGCACATACAGCATTGGTACAAAACATTTTCAGTCTATGGAAATGTACGTAGAATTTTTTTTCTAAAAATATTTGCTGCTTTTCACTGATAAGCTGTCAACATCCTGCAGTGACAATTTATTTAGCAGAGAATGCTATTACAAAAAGTTAATGGAAATCTCTAAATTAAAGACTAATATCACTTAATTCTCTAGATTTGATACACTTGGTCTGACAATAAAAGACATTTTATTTTTGTTAAACAGAACACCAGCTTGATCAACACCAAGAAGAAGCTGGAAACAGACATTTCACAAATACAGAGTGAAGTGGAGGAGACAATCCAGGAAGCACGCAATGCAGAAGAGAAGGCCAAGAAAGCAATCACCGATGTGAGTTAGAGATATCTGTCCCTGAAGATCGTGACTGTGTTTCTACCTGCAATGCATGATTCTCTGGATTGGTTTTGTTTCCTTGCTCACTAGGCAGCCATGATGGCTGAGGAGCTGAAGAAGGAGCAGGACACAAGTGCCCACCTGGAGAGGATGAAGAAGAACCTCGAGCAGACAGTGAAGGACCTGCAGCACCGTCTGGATGAGGCTGAGCAGCTGGCTCTGAAGGGTGGCAAGAAGCAACTCCAGAAACTGGAGGCCAGAGTGTGTACTCTGAAAATGTGTATACATATAAAAAGCATGTCCAGTATTCAGTCATAGGTGAAGTACTAATGAGGCATTTTCTAATTGCAGGTACGTGAGCTGGAAGCAGAGGTTGAGAATGAGCAGAAACGTGGTGCTGATGCTATTAAGGGTGTGCGCAAATATGAGAGGAGAGTAAAGGAACTGACCTACCAGGTAAGGAAGGAGTCTTTGCTCATGCATTTGTCTCACAGCAAGTCAGATTGCACATGAACCTGCAAGGGAAGGATTTTTTCTTGTCATTCTCAAACAGTAAAGCAGTCAGCAGTAATTCCATGGGAAAACAAGAGTGTACCAGGAAGGGGCTTGAAAGACACTGTTAGAAATGTTGAGTTGATTACATCCAGGTTTTATACTATATTTTATTATGGACGTTCCTTTCACTGTTCAGTGGGAAAGAAGCAAGCAGGTAATGGACAATTGAACTAACTCTGTCCCAAAACATATTCTTTCTAGTCTGAGGAGGACCGGAAGAATGTGCTCAGGCTCCAGGATCTAGTTGACAAACTTCAGATGAAAGTGAAGTCTTACAAGAGACAAGCTGAGGAGGCTGTAAGTGTCACTTTGTGTTTGGACAAACTCACCTTCTTCTAGAGCAGAAGTTCTGCTCTGCTGAGATGGTGTATGTCTCTTCACCTGCCTGTTTATCTAGTTAAGCCTTCTGAAGTTTGGTGTCACCTGTTTTGTACAAAATCTCAAGCAAGCATAAAATGAGGTTTTACTGGATATCATAACATCCATTGTGGACAAATGGGAAGGTTCAGACCACAAATGCTGGAGGACAGCTGTGTGCCTGTCCTCAAAATCTCTAGTGCCAGCCCCAGGATAATTGGACTTGGGAGGGTGCAGTAAACAAACTGCACTCAAGAACGAATAATTTAGGGTAATATCAGGCAATATCACAGCTTCAGAAGGGAACTGTGCTCCCCTGGAGGCAATAGCTTATTTATACTCCTTTTATACTCATTCCATTGTGTGTATGCAGCCCAGCATAACACTCCAACCCCTGCCACAAACCTCTTCATTGAGCCATGCTGGTAAATTCTTTTTTAATATTAGTCTCAGGGAGCATTTATGTTCCATTGGTTTTTCCGGGAAGTAAATACAACTCTTGGAATGATCCTTACCAGGCTGCACAGCTTAAGTTCTACTAAACTCATTAACCAAGCTCGTAATTACCTTGACTGCTAAAGGCTCCATTCCATACCTTATTCCACCCACATCCAGGTGTAGCATCTGGATCCAGATGTTTTAACTTAGTAAATATACCTTAATTAAAGTACCTTGAAGGTGTCCATCATTTAGAAGATGTGACCAAAACATCTGAAGAAATGTGCTTATAAAGTACTTTAAAAGAAAGAAACTGATTGGAAATTTCTATTTTGCATAGGGGATTGTGCAAGTTTTGAAATACCTCTTTTCATCGGTTTAACAGATGGCAAGCTCTCTGGTAGAAAAACTGGAAAAGTATGATTCACACTAGTGTTAGCAAAGACGGCTGACCTGATTTTGGTCATACTTTTAACAATATTTCCCTTTAAGATGAAAAAAGTCTTTTACAAATTTTTGGAGTCTGACTTTTTTACAGCAATGGCAAAAGGAATTAGAACTGAATAAATCTGAGCTGTAGTGCATACTTGTATAGTAAATACAGATAGTAAGAACTGTTAATTCCAATTTCATTAATTTAAAACTCTTTATTTAAATCTTAGCTTTGTACTGGCATATAAACCATTTATTCAGTAATTGCAGTAATTATTCAAATATTCATTGTTTATCAGAATGATTTTGATTTCCTTGGGGGAAAAGTTCAGATTTATAGGCTACTCCTTTATGTTGGTGGGTATATTTCACAGTGCTAGACAGAAGTTCCCTATCTGTGACAGGTTTATAGGGCTTCTGATATAAAAATCATTGATCTGCCCATTTAATTCAGTTCTGTCTTTCTCCTGTCTTTGGTAAGATACTTCTCACTGGAAGGTATAACCTTATTCTTTTAGTACAAACCAGAAGTGCGCTCATTCTAATTGTACAATAACCAGAAGTGAACTCATTCTAATTGTATGCATGCTAATTTATTATAGCCTAATCTAAAACCCCTTGACACCATGGGGATTTTTATAGCACTCACCTGAAATGATCACCTTAAAAGACTCACAGGCCACATTTACACAAGACACTGAATATGCAGTAGGCCAATACTACTGTGCAGTAGCATCATGTAGCAAAAACCATAGCACAACACTACTGCGCAGTAGCATCACTAAAAAGGCATTCATCACGATGCTGCTGCCCAGTAACTGGAGTTACTGTGCATTCATTTAGTACTTGTTTAGAAACTAATGACAACAAGAAGGTCTATGCTTAGTTTTCTGATTAAAAAAAGGTAAGTAGGTATCAGAGAATCAAGACCTTCCCCTTCCCTTCAACCATCACAGCCCCTCAAGTCTGAGTTGGACATGTCAGAGCTTTGCTTTTCACAACTCTCTCTGTCCATCCACAGGAGGAGCTATCCAATGTCAACCTCTCCAAGTTCCGCAAGATCCAGCATGAGCTGGAAGAGGCTGAAGAGAGGGCTGACATTGCAGAGTCCCAGGTCAACAAACTCCGAGTGAAGACCCGGGAGGTTCAGAGCAAGAAGATTGAAGGGGAGGAATGAGGATGTAGCACAGCTTCAGTAACAGACTGAAGAGATGTGCAAAATGTGAAACTCTGTCACTTTGTTGTGTAATTATTGTTTGTGTTATCCTCAGTGTCTAGAAAATAAAGGGTGTAGAGCTCTTTGCATATAATGAGTGTGGTAGGTTTATTATTATTATTATTATTATTATTATTCACTTACTCTGGAATCTCAAGGTTTGCATATATCCATAATGAAATATACACTTTGGCAAACCTTTATCCCTATATTTTCAAAGCATTTGGGCTGAAGTTGAAGTCATCTAATTTGATCCCTAATTTAATTTTCTTCCCTGTTCTATAAGTTGTCAGCTATATAGCTTGTATTTTAGGAAAATATCAAATTTGTATTCAAAGACTTCCAAGCAGGAAAGGGATTCACATCCCTTGACAAATTGTTTCAAAGATTACTTATTTCCCTTCCACCCCTTCCTAAAAAGTTGTATCTTTATTTCCAGGTTGAATTTTCTATGTTCAACTTCCATTGGTTAGATATTGCTAAGTATGACACCTGGTCTTGTGTCTAGACTTGAAGACTGTGATCAAAATCAGTCAGGAATAAAACATAATGTTTATATTCCTAAGTAATAGTTAAAAAATAGTTTCCTTTGGTGTACACATACTTGACATGCAAAAGTCTTAGTCAGGTAGAGCTTCTCCAAGGAGTTCTGGATAGTAGCTAAGGGATCCTTTTAAAATGTTAACCGTTATGCAACAGAGTTATAGGTTGTACCTATATTGGTCTAAGGACATTGGCAGACAAGGTTCTTTGGATAAATCTGATATCTTTTATTAGACCAACTAGTTGTAGCCAAAAGATATCAGATTTACCCAAAGAACTTTGTCTGCCAACTATTATGCAAAAGTGTTTTCAATGAAATAGGAACCTGGACTGCTTCACCCAAGTGGTTAGTAATTTGGACAGATGCACAGCTAGAAAATCATATCAATCCATCTGTACTGTCCCAGTGTAGCCAGTCTCACCTTGAAATGGTTCATAAATGTTATAATAAAATCAGTTAATGCTACAGGGAAAGGTTAAAAAAAAATAAGGCAAGCTAGGCAAGCAGCCCTGTCTTCCAATGTCCTGTATCTTCTCTTGCTGACACCTAAGAACGTTGTTTGTAAAATAACTGTAAAATTCTATCAAATCTGCATTGTAAATTTTACAACTCTTTTATGAGTGACACAAAATACAGGGCATGGACAATCAAGGACCTTCAATTCCATGAGTTCAAATTTCTATCGTCTAGGGTGCAAACAAAAATGCAGATCCCAGCTGTAAATTGGAACGATTTTTGTAATGTGTTCTGAGTTACGTTACCCCAGACCAAGCAGAAGTTCAGTGTTGGTTCCAGGGGGAGGGGAATCTAGCTGCAGGTTGAGAGCCGGCAGCCAGGTTCTCATAGCAATGGCCAGTACTCTTTGCCAGTGCTTCTGTTTTAAGAAAGGGAGGGAGGAAAGGCAATGGAGGGAGCTTGTTCTTGGGGTTCCCCAGCTGGTGCTGAAGGGTAGACTGGGTGAATTGGAGATCTCCCACCTTGGGGGGTGGAGTGGGCACTACAATACACCTGCCCCACCCTCCATGAGGGGCTGAAAACCTCCCAAACTGAACTCCCTCCACTTATTTTCCTCCTCCCATTATGAAAACAATGACAGGCTGGGACCTCCCCAGACACAAATTACAATAGAGGCTACATTTTGAAATGTCTTTATCTGATACTTCATGAGATGAGGGGTCAGACTTTGACCTGATGGGCCATTTTTTACTCAGTCTGCAGCCATACACTTACGTTTCATCACAGCTATAAACTGCTTTCTGTGGCCAGATTGCCAGAAAAATTATTGCTTCTGTCTGTACCCCTAGTGTGCACCACACCCAGTCTGCATGTGCACAATTAACTTCTTAGTGTAAACATAAAATGAGGAAACAAAAACATTTGAAAACTGAGTGGAGCCCAGTATTCTTTGCTGATACTGGATCACTACATGAATGTTTGAGGAGCTGCTCACATATCTGGTATATATCTGTTCAGTCAGATGATATTAAAATAAAAGCAGGTCTAGAAAAACTAGGCTAGAAAAAGGAGCAGTCCCTATCTCTTCACAAAGTTCCTAGGGGAAATTCTTGAGCTAAGGGTGCACCTTGCTGGCACTTGGTGGTGTTCCTACATTTTCTCCTTAGTCAATGTAGTTCTCTGTGTATGAGAAGCAATAGGAACAAAGGCTCACTGAGTGCAATGTCAGTGGCTACATCTACACATTCACTTAACTGAAGGGTAGGCTAATTAGCTGCAGAGTAAAGCATTGTCTGCAGGTGCTTGTACACATTATGAAAATTGGTGATTTTTGCAGTTTAATTGAATCACACTGTACATGTCTGGGATTTTTTTACAATTTAAATTAGTTTATGTTGCAAACTAAATCACATCTGCATGTAGTTTAGTTTGAAACATTTGTAACACTGCAGCCTTGCAGCCCTCCTTCCTCTCCCCCGCCTCCCCTGCCTCTCCTGCAGCAGGAGAGGTGGGGTGAAGGCAGAAACAGAGAAGGGCCCAATCCTTTTTTTCCTCCCCCATATCTCCTGTGACGAGGTGCTGGTGGGCTGAGTGGCCCAGGAGATGTGGGGAGCAGCAGGGAGCTGCAGGGAGCAGCAGCCTTCAGCAGCCTTCCTTCAATGGTAGCAGCACTCCTGGAGTCACCCAGGTGGGCTGCTAGACAGTGGCTGCTGCCCCAGCTTGGGCCAGGGGAACAGTTGGATTGCCCTAGGTGCTGCCTCTGAACTGGAGAAGTGCCCTCCTACTAGCAGCCCACCCAGGTGGGCCCAGGAGGTGCCACCACCATGGAGGGAAGGACTGGGACCCCCTGCAGCTCAGGGACCGCTGGCAGCTCAGCCCCTGGCTATGAGAGGTGGGAAAGTCTGCTTGGGGGGGTGGGATCAGGCAGCAGCAGCACCTCCTGGGGCCACCCACACAGGCAGCTAGCTCTGCAGGTGCTGCCCCAGCTCACAGGCAGCACCCGCTGGATCCAGGTCTTCCTTAAGCCCACCCAGGGAGCAGCACCCAGTGGGGCAGCACCACTGCAACTGTTGCCCTGTGGGGTCAGGCCAACTCTCAGGATCTCAATATTGCACTGTTAGACAAGAGGGTATTGCACATATACAAATACACAAATCAATTAGGTGCATACACATACACACTACCACCTGAGGCACATACACATCCAAACCAGCTTAGGCACATGCATACCTATCACCAATTCAAGCACATACACCATACACCCCAAAAGTTAGACACAGATCACTAATTCATATATCATGCACACAATGACACATTTATATACACACACTCACCAGTTCACACATACAACCCACCTACACGTACACACAGGTAAGTTCCTAACTTGGATGGTACACTGTATGTGTGTGCTTGGGGTACCTGGGATACTTGGGGGAAGGTTCAGTTGAGAGAGAAAGAGAGTTAAAGTGTAGGGAGTGAAAGTTGCCAGAACTAGGATTAAACCCAGTGGACTACAGAGAAGCTGGCTGAGGACCTGAGGTGTGAGTTTACTTACAGTAGATATTGGGGTGGGGGGGAAGGAAGCTGATAAGTGGTGGCAAGGAGGAGACAGCCAGGAAAGAAACTGAGGCAGAAACCTGGTTGCTCAGGGGAAAAGGAAAAGGCAGTGGGGATAAGACAGTGGCAAAGAAACAGGGGGGTTGGAGGCAGAAAGGAGCTCAGGACAGGTGTTGGAGGTGGCAGTGAGCCAGAAGCAGGAGAGGGAGAAATGAGACAGAAGTTAGAGAGGTGAAGAGCAGAGATTGGAGCAGGGCCAAACCATAGAAAAGCAAAACCCAACTTAGGGGTCCAAATAACAATGTTATTAAACAGACAACACACTACACAGCCCCATGAAGTTATTGGTTCACATGCACACACATGCACACGCACGTGCACACACACACACACACAAGCACTCACAATGGCAGCAGGAAAAAGAGACTCAGTAGAAGGGTTGGAGTTCAGGTAGAGAAGAGAAGCAGAGTCCAAGTCCTTGGTTGAAGAGGGGATGGGGGATAATAGCTACTAGCCCGGCTGGAAATGGGTCTTTGTCCAGTAGGTGTTGTCCAGAGGGAAATCGCCGACAGTGCCTCTGGGTGGATAGGTGGTGTGGCATGGTGCTGGTCCAGATGGAGAGGGCATCCCACTGGGTCTGTATTTACTTCCCATTTTTATATGGGCAGACCTTGTGTGACCCTAGTGACAGGAGGCATGCCCAGGCAAGGGTCAGCCCCTGACATACCGAGCATGTGTGCTCCATGCAGGGATGTGCAGTTTCGGGTGTCTGTAATGGTGGGGTACAATGGTAGAGTTGCTGGTTCTGCAGGGTCTTTTGTCTTTCAACTGCTGAGTTCTTGTCTCTGTTCCTGGGTGAGGTCCGTGGTTCCTGGATGAATCAATGCGAAGTGATGGCCTGGTTGTTACAGGCCATTCAGTAGAGGCCTGCTACTATTGTATTTCAATCATTCCCAATCACTCTCATTCATCTGGGAACCAATTTACATGGGAGAGGTACATGAATCATACTGTTGCAACACAGGGGATGCCTGGGCAGAGGACACAAGATGGAGACTTGATATACAAAATGGAAACTTGACATGACTTTGGTTCACTTACAAACACAGGCCTAAACCATGCAATATCCATATGGAACAATAAAAATAAATACGGAAATGATAATAATACAATATACAACAGTAAACATCTATACAAACCTAATAATTATGCAGTATAAAAGAGTGTAAAATTACAAGTAATTAAAACAATTATAGTCCCTGCAATACTACATCCCAATGGCTACAACAGTGGTAATTTTTCTGCAATTATTTTGAAACTAACAAAACTCACTGTGGCAGACCCTACAGGCCAGCGAGGAGTGGAAGAGAAGTGAATCACCTGGTTTTTTTGTTTTACATTTGTATTTTTGTTACATTTTGTATTTATTTTGTGTGTGTGTGTGTGAATTTAGTTATTTTTGCAATTCGTTAAAGTTTTTTGTTCTACTATAATGGATGTGTCATTTTTTCTTTGGGGGGGTTGGGTTTGTTTCTGGAGACCACTCCCACCTCATTGGTAGGGATGCTGTGTGTGGTGGGGGTGGCATTACATTACTCAAAACACTTGCAAAGACTTGCAGGGTGAAGAGTTGCCAGCACTTGAGCACTTGAGAGTTGCTAACACTTGTTAAGTGTTAGCTAGGATGCGGTCCAGTCAACCGCATTCAGGCCTTAAGCCTTTAGCTAGTCTTTATTAAGTCTTTAAAATGCATATTGCATATGGTGGACGGTTGGGGTTAACACCTGCAAAACAGCTTCTTTGCAGGACAGGCAGGCTGTACTGTTTTAGGAGGTGCCATACAAAAAGGTTTTTTTTTTCCCCCAATACTTTCTTTGTAATACACACCACTTGCTTTACAAAAAATCATGCATGCAGAACCTTTCAGAGAGTTTGCAGACCTCCCCCTTCCTCTCCCCCCCACCCGCCTGCTTCATTTCAAGTGTACAGGCAGATGTTTGCAGGTAGAATTGGGTTCACAGTGGGAGTCAGGTTTGCAGAAAAGGAGCAGGAGCTGAGCAAAGGCTGGAGAGGGGGTATCTAGTCATGTCTGGGCAGTGTTCCTCATTGGTGCTTTGTCCATGCAATAACTGCTTATGCTGCAGAGAGCATTCTGTAAGCATTGAAATAGCTGGCCTGCTTGTCCAAGGGCTTGACATATTCTCTTTTTTCCTCCTCACCTGGCCTGGATGCATAGCCACATGGATGTGGCTGATTATCCAGACATTTTGCATCAGATGGCTATCCCCACACATATTATTTAGAGGTGCCTGGAGGGGAGGCCAACCAATTTGAAATATGGGCCCTGTTTGTGTCCAGCTAGGGGAGCAACTGGACTCACTCCCCTCACTCACCTGGCCACCTGCAAACCCCCAGTCTCCCGGTCCATGAAATCAAGAAGGAGCAAGTACAAATCATAATTTTTTCTCCCGCATCATTATTTTTTTCACAGTAAATTGAATTACAATCAATTCCATTGAGAAATCACAATACAATTTACACTAAAGCCACACATAGCACAAAACACCAGTTCACAATTATGCTCCCATGTCCCTTCTGTAGATATAGATGGATGGAGAACTTTATGGTGGAAGGGTGAGAGAGTGGGATGGAGGCAGGCAGGCATCCATCCAGCCTGGTTACTGGCCCTTCCTGCTGGTTACTGATGACCCTGAAACTTTTATAGAGTCCATTACTGGTGGACGGCTATCAGGTGGAGGGAGGTCAAATGACTGGCCAATGCTAGTCTAGTCTGCATGCAGCCAAACAGCATTTTATTACAAGAAAAAAATCAACCAACCAACCCACCCATCCACCCACAAAGCTTAGTTATGGAGGGGCCTCCTCAGGTAGGGTTGAGGAGAGGGGCGGGGTGCTACTCTATGGTGCATTGTATCTTTGGAATCTTTGGTGGCCACAAAATTTAGGGAGGGGTGGAGGGAGCCCCCAAGTGCGTGGGTGGGGGAGAGGGGTGGAGGAAGGGAGGGAGGCATCCTGCGCTCCCTTCCTGGTCACTGAATATGTCCCACCCAGAAGGATTGGGTGGGGGGGCAGCCAAAGGACTCCCCTCTGGTGGGGGCTTCCATTGCCCTGTACCTGTGGAATCTTTGCTGTTCACAAAGCTTAGGGATGGAGGGAGGGGTGGATGGAGCCCCCTAGGTGGGTGGGTGGGTGGGGGAGCTGGGTGGAGAGAGGGAGGCATCCTGCAACACCCTTCCCAGTTACTTAATATGTCCCACCCAAGAGGACTGGGCAGGGGAGGGGGCCCAGCCAAAGGAGACCCCCTCAGGTGGGGGCCCCCCAAACATGGTTGGGGCACCCTCAGGTCAAGATCAGTGGCCTAACTAAAATCTAAAGTCTAATATAATCCTTGTAGACTACTATAGCAAAAATTATTTTTAAAAGCACACATGCTACAGTAGTCAATGAGGACTTTATGTGGTGATTTCCTGCAATGCAGAAGTACATTTTCTGAGACATGTCCAGTAACCATGAAGGAGCTGCTGGGAGAGAATATACCAGAACACAATGGAGGGGAGGTCTTTGCCAGCAATCATGAAGAATTTTTTATATTATGAGACAGAGAGGTGTTCCATGCACTAAACTGTGAACAAGCTTGGTATTGATGCAGGACATGGCCAGTAACAAGGAGGATGAAGAGAAGACTATTATGTGGACCTGCAGAACTTGTGAAAAGTTCAGGCCATAGCACTTCAGCTTCCACCACTTCAGCAACCAAAGGCCTCTGACATTCAGAAGAGAAACTCAAGCCTCATCACCGTCCTTAGTGGAAGGTCCCCAATGCAACTCAAGTCCTCTGCCAATGTAGTGTCCATAGCTCATGAGAACAGCTTGCTTTGTGGTCAGATGTCTGCTTGGTTGCTGAGGTGTAAGGCAGAAGGAGAGTGGGCCGAGGAACGTGCTACCTGGACTGCCGAGGTCTTGGCCAGCCAGCAACCAAAAAGAAGGCTTTGTGGCCAGCACCAACTAAAAAAAAGTGCCAAGGGTGCAACAGAGATCTTGGTCAGCAACTAAGAAGAAGGTTTGCAAGGGAGACGAGTAAGGACCCAAGAAGTTAAAGGCTACAGGGCAAGTGCTGCTGCTTATGCCAAAGCTTGTGAACAAGCCTCAGCTTCTGCCAATGTTCCCAAGGAGAAGGGCAGGAAGCAGGCAGGGTTTTCGCCACACAGGAAGAAGCTTTTCCCCAGCAAGGATTCCAAAGTTACAGGTGTGCAACCAGGTAGCACAGCACTGTGTCCAAACAATGTAATCTTGGTCTTGATTTTTAGCGAAAACCCTTTTCACCCTAAAAATCAGGAAGCTGTTCCCCAGCAAGGATTCCAAAGTTACAAGTGTGCAATGGGGAGGTGTTATAATAAAGCACAGGGCAAGTGGGGCAAAGAGGTCTTGGCCAGGAACCTAGAAGAAGGTGGCCTTCTGACCAGCACCAATTGCAAAGCCTGGTACTGATGCAGGACGTGGCCAAGAGGGGGATATATGTAATATTTTGATTACATCCAAGAAGAAGGTGTTCACAAAAATAACCTTAAAAAGGTATGTTCAGATTTTACAGGAAGAAGTTATAGAGCATTGACTTCCTAGGGAATATGCCAGGGCACAGCCCAAGAATACGGCTTTGTAGCCAGCACCAGTTGCAAAGCCTGGGACTGATGCAGGATATGGCTAATAATTAGGAGGAGGGAGAGAAGACTATTATGTAGGCCTGCAGAACTTGTGCAAAGGCACAGGGGCAAGTGGGGTGAAGAGCCTACTACCTGGAACACGGAAGTCATGTTTGTTTCCTTGCTGAGGTGCCAAGGGTGAATCTCAGGAGAGGTCTTTGGCCAGCAATCAACAAGATGGTATTTAACAAAAGCTATTAAAAAAACCTTAAAATGGAAGGGTTTTTTCAGATTTTCCAAGAGCGAGATATATGTAGTATTTTGATTTCAACCAAGAAGAAGGCATTACAGGTCTTACAGGAGGAAGAGATAGAGTAATGATACTGACTTTCTGATGAAATCAAGCAGTCAGTGTTTTCACCACCCAGCAAGAAGCTTTCTCCCAGCAAAGATCCCAAAGTTACAAGTGTGCAACACTGAGGTTTAATAAGGCACAGAGGCAAGTGGGGCAAAGCACCCACTACCCAGAATGTGGAGAACTAGGCCAGCAACCAAGAAGGTTTGCAAGGAAGAGGAGTATGGCACAGCGCAAGTGCTGTTGCCCATGCCAAAACTTGTGAAGAAGCCTCAGCTCCTGCTGATGAAGGACATGTCCAGTAACCAGGTGGAGGGTGAGAAGGGGCCTGAAGAAACTACAACCCAACCAGCAAGCTTTTCCCCAGCAAGGATTCCAAAGTTCCAAGTCTGCAATGGAGAGGTGTTGCCCAACTGGGCTGCTTTCCCAGCCCCGCACTAGAACACATGGGGCAGGAGGCAGCTCAGCTGAGCTGCTTTCCCAACCCCCGTGCTAAATTACTCTGGAGATGAGAGGCAGCTCAGCTGAGCCACTCCCCTGACCCCCGTGTTAGATCATGCTGGGGATAGGAGGAAGCCCAGCTGGGCTGCTTTCCCAACCCCCATGCTAGATTGCTCCGGGGATGAGAGGCAGCTCAGCTGGGCTGCTTCCCTGACCTCATGCTAAATTGTGCCAGGGGAGGACAGCAGCTCAGCTGAGCTGCTACCCTAACCCCCACACTAGATCACACCAGGGCAGGAGGCAAATAAACTGGGCTGCTTTCCCAATCCCACACTAGATCACGCTGAGGGCAGGTGGCAGCTCAGCTGAGTTACTGGTTGATACAAGTAACAGACTCCAAAACAGAGGCTTTCTTTATGTTGTCTGCAGGAGCGACCAATGGGTTGGTAGAATGAAACACTGCCTCAGTACAAAAGGGGATAGTAAGCAAAGCACAGCTGTTACGACGTGGCACCAGTCACTTTGCATATGCAAATACAAGGAGTCAGCAGCAGCAGCAGTGTTACTTCACTTTAGGTGAGGCCTTGATACATGTGCAAATGACTTATCTAAATGTGGATTCAACTGCATTGGATTTAAAAACACCTGATGTTGAGAGGGGTGATATGTAATTATTCAGGCATGTATGTTATGTACCTCTTAGCACCACTGGATGGTGCTTCCATGCCATGATGTATTTTACAGAGTAGATTCATGTAGTTTGAATTCTCATTCTCCCCTTGTACTTGGCCTCGGTGAGGCTGCAGCTGGAGTACTGCGTCCAGTTTTGAGCTCCACAATTCAAAAAGGATGTGGAGAAACTAGAGAGAGTCCAGAGAAGAGACACACGCATGATGAGAGGTCAGGAAAACAGACCTTACGACGACAGGCTGAGAGCCATGGGGCTCTTTAGCCTGGAAAAGCGCAGGCTCAGGGGTGATCTGATGGCCACCTATAAGTTTATCGGGGTGACCACCAGTTTCTGGGGGAACATTTGTTCACCAGAGTGCCCCAAGGGATGACGAGGTCGAACGGTTACAAACTACTGCAAGACCATTTCAGGCTGGACATAAGGAAGAATTTCTTTACTGTCTGAGCCCCCAAGGTCTGGAACAGCCTGTCATCGGAGGTGGTTCAAGCACCTACATTGAACGCCTTCAAGAATAAATTGGATGCTTATCTTGCTGGGGTCCTATGATCCCAGCTGACTTCTTGCCCTTCAGGCAGGGGGCTGGACTTGATGATCTTCTGAGGTCCCTTCCAGCCCTAATGTCTATGAAATCTATGAAATCCTGCTTTGGGTGGTGCTGTTCTAGACAGAAAATATATCTATTTAATTTTAATTTAGTTTAATTACTTAGCTTAAATTTAAATATGCCAAAATTTTAGCTATTTAACCTTAAATAAATAAATGAATATAAAAGCTTAAATATTTAAGATTTAAATAACTTTAATAGATGTGCTTTAATTTAACTATAATTAATAATATATATGTATCTATGTATATCTATATATATATAAAGTAAATTAAAGCTTTCCTCTCTGTAAAGAATAAAAGTATTTGCTTGCTATTCTGAGCCTGGTTTCTTCTTGGTGGGGGTGGGGAGGGGCAGTTGAAAGGCTTAGCTTTGTGGTGGAGGGACCTACCAGCAGCTGGGTAGAACACAGGTATGGAATCCTCTGGGTTGTGATGTAGAGATATGGGGTTGCAATGAAGCATTTTTTCTGGGCAGCAAAGCAAGGTGGCTATATGATAACATAGTGCAATCAAAGACCATGGGGAAGTACTCTGATTCAAGGAAGCATTTGTTCCAGAACCCTCATTATTTAGAGGATCTATATTTGCAGACCTTGCAATGATTTCAGACAGAGAATGGGCCCTTTCAGTACATGTCACAAGGCACCAGGTCTCGGAGAAAAGACAGCGGTGGTCTGTCTGACTGCTAGCTTACAGAGTCTTTTGTTGCTGACATGATTAAGGCCGGGGTGGGGGAGGGCATGGCCCTCTAATTAACTCTTTCTGACATGAGAGCAGCCAAAGCCCCAACAATTGATTTTGGTTAAGGGACTACTTGACTTCAGAATGGTAGCAGTTACCAAGCTAATTGCTCACTAATCGCTCCTAGGTGCTAACCTACCAGTTTGTATCCATTTGATTGCTATCACAGCTCTTGCTTGGTTATTGCTTCTCCTTCCCAGATGCCACCAATGATCCTCAGAGCCCCAGGGACAGCCTTCATGG
The DNA here is from genome assembly GCF_052110815.1 of Crocodylus siamensis. Classification (NCBI taxonomy): domain Eukaryota; kingdom Metazoa; phylum Chordata; order Crocodylia; family Crocodylidae; genus Crocodylus; species Crocodylus siamensis. Next base: position 50,556,447 of record NC_143402.1, read on the forward strand.
CTGAACCCCTCCCCCCCCCACAGCACACATAAACCTTCCCTTCCCCGCCCCACCCCCCCGCCCCACACATCGTCAACAGCTGACAGCCACAAGACATTGGCCAATGCATACATTGATTGAAAACACAGAAAATTACAATAATAAGATGTTATTTTCTTTATAAATAGCACAGTCAAAAATACACATTATCACACCCTTTCATCAATGTCCCTTTTGTCTACTCTTGTAATTGCTTCCTCCCCTATTACCATGTTCCCAATCCCCACCCTCCCCTGCATGGAAATCTTACCACCTGCTGAGCTTTTTCCTCTGGCTTCTGATCCAGTCCTTGCAGCTGTTGTTGTGGGGGGTGGAGGGAGGTTGTAATTTGTGTTCTTGAGAGAAATGGGGGATGGTAAAGCTACACCACAGTGGGTTTGTGAAACAGGATCACAGTGAGTGGTCGGAGAATGTCCAGTGTGGGGGGCGGCAGCAGCATCACCACCATAATGATAGGATTGTGGAAAAGTGTGGGAATCAGCAGGAAAAGAATAGGGGCAGGGGTTGGGTGTTGGAAAATGGGGGTATTCAGGTATTTTTGCCTCCTTGTTGCTTCTGACATCTTTGCCACGGCAATTCAAAAGCAGGATTCTGTGAACCTGCTCATGGACCTTAAATTGGATCAGGTTTATGCACAGAGAGGGGTCATGCTCAGACAGAGTGCCCCCCCGCCTCAAACTGCTTGGTCTGGTGCCAAAAATTGAAACATTTTCAGAGCATGTCTGGTCCTCCAACTTTGCCCATGGACTCCAGGGGGAGATGGGGGTGGGGGAGGGCTTGGGTACAGCTGTTGTCCAGTTCAGTGCTGCTGCCCCTTGTGTTATTTCATCCTTGTGATGCTCCCAGACCCAGGTGTCCCTCTCACTGTTTCCTGATATCTCCCACACAGCACTCTCTTTTTCCAGGAATCTTCCTCAGCGATGAGAAATGAGGTACACTCAGTGACACATTCACCAACAACCCCTGATTTTTGTCAGCAGTGTACCCCAAAGTGTAATGTTGCCCACTGGTGAAGCATGCCTTTATGTTTCCCATGGACACTGCTTGACTTAGGAATCCTCACTTTCTCTTCATCTCTCCTGAGCAGCACCTTGTGTTTGTATCTTCCTCCCCTTTATCCCTAAAGCATAATGGTCTCTCCTTCTCCAGTTAGAGGAGGGACACCCCTCATTCGCACCCACAGACCCTGTCAATGAGATAGTCTCAATGGTGCCCTTGTTGCACAGATGCTTAAGCAGCTCCTATCTAAACTTTCTCTCTTGATGCTGGCTACACTCAGCACTCAGACAGAACTTATCAGCCATATCAATGAATTGTTTTGTACTGGTCATTATCTTTTTAAAATTGGCATCCTCCTTCTGTTCAAGCTATCCAAAGATCTGGCTCACTTTGTCACTCAAGTGATCAGCAGACATTGCTGAAGCTTGGAACACCACCACCAAAGCCTCCATCATGGCTTCCCTTGACCATCTCTGGCAGTGGCAGTATTCACAAATTTGCTCAGCTCCGATGCATGCTGGTGTTTCAGTTTTAGGCATCTGTGCTATAAATGCAGCGGCAAGGGTAGCTAGTAACAAGGGTAAAAAAAAAAATCACCTATAAGTGGCAGCACAGAAGGAACCCCTCCTCCCCCCCCCCCCCCCCCCCGCCCAGCCATTGTATATGAAACTAAGTGCCAGGAGCAGACATTGTTCCTGCTTACAGTAACCCCCTTCCTCACTCCCACACTAACATGCAAGGAAACTGTACTCACCCAGAACTTTCTAATGTCCCTTTCCTATAACTTGCAAATCACAGTTTGTGGATCTTCATGTGCCTCTTGCACAGAAAGACCAATCTGTCTTGTGAGCTGAAAAAATGCTGACTCAGGGTAACAGTGGAGTCCAAGGTGTCCTCCTCCTCTCCCCCTCTCTCATATTGAGGAACGACTGTAGGGATACTGCAGTCATGTTCAAGATAACTTCTTGATCTTGGTTCTACATCTCCTGTGGCTGCTTCAAACACTCACCCCCAACCTGCGAGTGATTAAGTGAAGTTTGAGCAGTGGCTACCACACTGCCAACTCTGATGTCAGGGCAGCATGTAGCCTGGCCCTGGGGAGGTGATGCTGTGGCTGTCTCCAACACACCCGAAGTGCTGAATGACTGTAGGCAAACATCTTCAGTGTCCTTTGTTAGAATGGTTGCTAGATTATCATAGAGTGGGATTACTTTGTGTGCTGCCCTAGAACGAGAATTATTGTCCTTGGCCTGGTGGAAAGCACATTTTAGGGACTTGATCTTACTGCAGCACACTTCTAAATTGTGACTGTACCCACGTTCCTTCATTTGCCCAGCAATGGATGCATAGACTGGCTTATTTAATTGATTTTCCAGATGCATTATCACCTTCCTTTCTGCCCAAATATTGCTCACTGCCTCAATTTCAGCATGGGCCCAATTGGAGCCATGGCTTTGAGGTGTATCTGGCTGCTCCTCCAAGCCAGATGAAAATGACTTCTTCTGGATCTCCATTGAGTACGTATTTAGTGGTTGAGGAGTGATGCTCAGAGAAACTGGTTGCAATTCCTGATGCTTTATGACAGGGGCAGGCAATTATTTCGGGCAGAGGGCCACTTATGGAGTTTTTGCAAGCTGTCAATGGTTGCATGGGTAGCCCCACCCCTTGATAGGTGCCCAGATAGCTATCTAGGGGTGGGCCATCGGTACCGGTAGTTTGTCACAAATTATTGGCCTGATTGTCCAAGTTAAAAATAATAATTAATTAAATTAAAAAAATTAGACATAAATAAATTTTAAAAATTAAATAAAATAGACATATACAAGTCAGCGAGACTGAATTTTCTTCATCTGAGAGTGCTGAAGGAGCTAGCCAAAGTCATTCTGCAACCCCTGGCAAAACTCTTCCACAACTCATGGCACTCTGGAGAAGTCCCTGAGGACTGGAAGAGGGCCAATGTTGTGTCCATTCACAAGAAGGGCAGGAGGGAGGATCTGGGTCACTATAGGCCAATCAGCCTAATTTCTACTCTAGGGAAAATCCTAGAAAAGTTCATCAAAGAGTCTATCTGTAATAAGCTTGCAGAAGGTAAGATTCTGAATGAAAGCCAGCATGGCTTCATCACAGGCAGGTCTTGCCTTACCAACCTCATCTCCTTCTATGACCAGGCAATTCGCCACCTGGACATGAGAGAGCAGACTGACATTGTATACTTCGACTTCCAAAAGGCCTTTGATCCAGTATCCCACGATGACCTCATGAGAAAATTGGAGGATTGTGGGCTTAACTCCAAGAAAGTCAGGTGGGTGAGAAACTGGCTGCAGGATAGGGCCCAGAGAGTCATAGTGAACAGATCTGTGTCATGCTGGCGAGAAGTGGGCAGCGGTGATCCACAGGGGTCAGTGCTTGGTCCAGTACCTTTCAACATCTTTATTAATGATTTGAATGTGGAGGTGAAAAGCACACTGGCCAAGTTCACAGATGACACCTAGTTATGGGGAAGTGTGGTCACACTTGAAGTTAGGCTACAGATACAGGCAGACCTAGACATGCTAGCAAGTTGGGTGGATCAGAATCTGATGAAGTTCAATGTTGAGAAAAAGTAAAGTGCTCCACCTTGGGACAAGCAACCCCCAACACACCTACAGGGTTGGCGGCACCAAACTGATTAGCACCACGAATGAAAGAGACCTGGGGATAATAATAGACCACAGTATGAATATGAACCGGCAGTGTGATGCTGTAGCCAGTAGGGCAAATAATACTCTGGTATGCATCAATCAGTGCATCACCAGTAAAACCAAGGAGGTGATTCTTCTACTCTACTCAGCACTGGTGAGACTGCAGCTGGAGTCCTGCATCCACTTCTGGGCACCACACTTTAACAAGGAAATGTACAAGCTTGTGTGGAAGAAAAACAAAGACCAGAAGTACTGACACTGCTTAATTCAAATGTTCTGAGATAAGGAATGTCAGTACTTCTGGTCTTTGTCTGTTTTTCTAGTCAAGTAAGCCAATTACTTCTACACTTGAGAGTCCAAAAAAGAGCCATCCATATGATCAGACTCTTACATGGCAAGCCATATGAGGAAAGGCTGAGGGATCTGAGACTCTTCATCCTGAAGAAAAGAAGGCTGAGAGGGGACCTGGTAGCAGCTTACCACTACGCTAGGGGAGTACATCAAGGGCCTGGTGAGCAACTGTTCACCAGGGCACCCGAGGGGAAAACTAGGAGTAATGACCACAAATTCCTGGAAGACCAATTCAGGCTCAACATTAAGAAAAACTTCCTCACAGTCAGGGTGTCCACACTGTGGAATAAGCTCTCCACCCCCAGAGGTGGTGCAATCACCTACCCTGGAAATCTTCAGGAGGAGAGTAGACAGTTACCTTGCTGGGATGACTTGACCCCTTGTTATTTTTCTGCTTGGTGCAGGAGGCTGGAAATGATGATCTTCCAAGGTCCCTTCTGGCCTTGCAATCTATGAATCTATGAAAGTGCGTAGGTGATAATGGCTGGTTCCCGGTAACACATGAAACTGTAGTATAGTTTTATTGAAAGGCATCGCTGCTTGGTCATAAACTACCCCATTCCCCTGCCACCCTTGTAGGAGCTGTTTTTGGAATTACTTTAAATACAAATGGTACCTATTGTTAAGCTGGATGATGGGGATGTGTGGACTCCTGGGCCCAGAAAAATACCAAATCACCCCTGGACCCAGAAAAATACCAAATCAGTGTTCTCAACCAAAGGTTGTTTGCTTAGTGGCCCCAACGGGGTTATGCTGTGGGCATCGGACACCCCACATTTTCAAGGGGCTTTATGATAACATGATCTGTGGATGACAGGAATTGAAATGTAAAGAATGCAAGTGTTATAATGCTAATGAGCCTACACAAGATCCTTATGTAACCAGGACCCCCCACTTAGTACACCCAACTGTGTCTCTGTTCCCTGAATCACAAGAACATGGCTTGTGGACTCCTAATGGACTGAGCAAAGAGGACCTGAAGATGTTGCAGTCCCTTGAAATGTCCAAGCAGAAAACTAAGCTACTTGATAAGCAATTGCTCATGTTGGTGAACAAAATGCACGGTATGTTTACTCTATTAATGGGACACCATCACGTTAGCATCTTCAAGGTGCACCATGTTGCAGGAACTTTATGTGATGCTGGAGTCACTCAAACAAGAGGAAGCTTTGGATCTGGAGACCATGAGGGCTTTGTTGCTAAACCTAAAGAACAATGATTGCCAGGTACAGGCAGATGCAAGGAGGTCTGACTGGTGGGAATGCAGGTACAGGCAGACGCAAGGAGCTCTGACTGGTGGAAATGCATCATTATGTCAACACAGGTAGATTAGCAGTGGCTGGAGACATTCAGAATGAGCAGGGAGACATTCTTCCACATAGTCGATTTGCTGTCACTGCACAAAGAGCAACAGGAAACTATCATGCAACAGGCCATAGCCCTAGAAAAGTGGGTGGCCATGGCCATCATGAAACTTGCCACCTCAACCAGCCTCTGCTTCACTGGAAAATAGTTCAGCATGGCTCCCTGCATAGCATGACTGGCAATACACACATGAGCTGCTGCAGGATGTCATGGCAAACAATTTAATCTGCATCAGTAACCCTAGGGAAGTTTTTGAAGAATTCAAGGCAATAGGTGCATTAGACTGCACACACATTCTAGTCCTGTCACCATCTCAGAAGAGCAGGTCATTTGTCAACAGAAATAGATTTCATTCAGTGGTCCTCCATGCTGTAGTCAAGAACGGTGGACAATTTACTAATGTTTACACTGGCTGTACATGCAGTGTTCAGAATGCACATGTCTTTTGAAGCTTGCTGCTACCTGCCATGAAGGAGAAAGGACACTGTGCGACTGGACTGGATGATGTTATGATCCATGGTGTTTCTGTCCCCGCCTCTAATCATAGCAGATGCACCTTACCACATCCTGTCCTGGCTTATGAAGCTATATGGCAGACAAGTGACTGACTGGCAGAAGTAGATGTTCAACCAGCATCTGAGCAAATGCCGCATGCATGTTGAATGTGTATTTCAAGCTCAAAACGGTGAAATCAAAATGAAACAAAAGCCTTCAAAAGTGCTTTGAAATGAAACAAGGGCACTCACAATGTTTTGAAAGTTTTGAAACATTTTGAGTTTTGAAGCTGGGCTAACTTGTCACAGCCCTGCAGCCCTTTTTGGGGTGCAGACCCCTGGATCTGTGTGTGGGATGACAGCATGCTGTGGCTGCTGGCTGGGCCAGCAGCAGCAGCAGTTTTCCGGGTGCTCAACACAGTCTGCACCCAGCACCAGTCGCAGCTGGCAGCAGCAACCTTCTGTCATCTGGAACATAGATCAGGAGCCCATCCACAAACCCAGGAGGGCTGCAGGGCTGTGCCAGACTCCTTCTGGGGTGCAGGACCCCGATTTGCATGCTGAATGACAGAAGGCTGCTGCTGCCAATAAGCTTTAGGACTTTTGGATTGAACAGTTTGAGGTGCAGTTTCCCAGAAACCTCTGCACCTATCTCCTTGACATTTGGCAGGCTTCATACCCTCAGAAGGGGCTACCATTCCTGCAATTTTCATCCAAATCAGGCAAGAAATAAAGAAGTTTTAGGCATTTTCATGTTTCCCCATTATAGGCTATGGACAAAACATTGAAACGCGACGAAACAGCAAAACAGTTTCAACTAAATGAAATGGGACAGTGCTTCGAAATGAAATGAAACAATGAAACAAAACACTGTCCCTTCAAAATGGCAAAATGGACATCAAATCAAAATGATGGTGTTTGGCATAGCCCTACAGGCTGAAGGTAGAGCCAGAAAAAATCACCACTTGGCAGCCTGCATGCTTCACAGTAGGCCTGTGTGAATAGGGAAGTATTTGATTCAGATTCAGCCAATTCAGAGGACAGCAATCTGATTCGCAGTTTTGGATCACTATCCTGAATTGATTCAGCTGAATCGGCTTTGGAAGATTCGGCGCCGATTCAGAGATTCAGCCATAGACTGTAATGGGGAACAACTGAAATACCTATAACTTTGTCATTTTTTAGCTGATTTGGAAAAAATTGCAGGGATGGTAGCCCCTTCTGAGGGCATGAAGTTTGCCAAGTTTCAAATAGATAGATGGGTTTCTGGGAAACTGCACCTCAAAACCTTGAAAGCAAAACTTGTGTTGTGTGTGTGTTAAGACAGATCTGGATGAAAACATCAGGGATGGTGGCCCCTTCTGAGGGCATGAGGCCTGCCAGGTTTCAAGGAGATAGGTGTAGGGGTTTCTGGGAAACTGCACCTCAAGATGCTGACAAGTAAAACTAGTGACATGGGTGACAGTGTGTGTGTTATAAAGCGCCCTCACTGGCACTGGAGCCTCTACATGACATGGTAGTGTGGCCCAGTGAAGTCTCCTCCTCCTCTACAGCCTCATCTCAGTCCACCACTTTAAATAGCAACAGGTAATAAGCAGTGCACTGCAGCACAGTAACACTAACATCTCAGGCAGCCAAACTGTCATAGAGCCTTTCTTTCCTTTCCTGCAGGAGCTTCTTCTCCAGCAGCTGCCAGAGAACTCTCCCTGCAAGCCCCATCCCTGGGGCTTAGGTGTGCCTAGGGTCCTGCCTCTTTCCAGTCAGCTGACTGGAGACAGGTGCTAGGGGTGTTAGTCTAAGGACATGGCACTAGCAGACAAGGTCGTTTGGGTCAATCTAGTATCTTTCAGTAGACCAACTGAATAGTTAGATAAGTATATCTTAGCAAGATTTCAGGTTGAAAAACCTTTTGTCAGGCTGAGGAAGCACCTGCAGTTGGTGTGTGCGCGCGCTGTTCCTGGATAGAAGGAATAGTAAAGAAGCCAGAGGCTGCCATGCAATATAGGCAAGAAAGCCAGTCAGCGAAAATGGAAATGGAGGTGTCAGGGGGTGAGGGACAGGCTGGGGGGGAGGGGGGGCGAAGGGGGATGTAGCAGTGCAGATAAAAGTGAAGAGGTACTTGGGGAGTCAGATGTCCAGCAGGTTGTAGTGTGTCCGTGAGTTTCTGTACCTAGGAGGCTGATGAAGTGATGTTCATAGGCCTGACTGTGAAAACTGGTTTGTAAATTCAAACAAGCACTGAACCTTGCTAACCTAACCTAACCTCATCACCAGAAGTCACCTTCCTACAACTCAAAATACAAAACCTGCCAACAGTCTCCAGTACCCCCACAAATGTGCACCAGTATCTATCAAGGACAAGAATACCCAAATACCGGTGGGGGCACATTTCTCATAAAAACTCCACTCTGTCTCCAGTCTCTCAGGCCTGATCTGAAAAGGGAAATTAAAAAAGGAGGGAAGTAGGTTCTGATAGAGGGAGGACCCCATCAGTGAGAGGTTCACCTTCAGGAACACCAGCTGATCCACCAAACCAGAATTCAAGCAATTGCAGTGGGGTGTCACAACATCCCCCTCACTGACAGCTCTGTCCCCCTCCAACACTTCCTTCCTCTTGGGCAAGAGAATCTTTGTTTCCAACATCCTCAGAGAGTGATTTAAACTGTTCCATGGGAAAAATAAAAAGAGTCAGGCAGGGTTCTGTTTGATTTGTTCTCCTCAGGATTATATAGCCACAGAATGAGGGACAGGAAGTGGTGGTGGGGATGTCCTCCTAGCCATGGTTCCTGGTGGTGCCATGAATGACCAGGTAAAGCCTGAACTAGGTGATGGAATGAGGGTCCCTTCTGTCCTACTTGTGAAGTCAAGTATGGAACAATCTTTCATCCAGAAGCCTCAGCTCAGGCCCTTCCCTACCTCCCTGCTTTCCTTTCTCCTCAAAACATCTCCATAGTTTCTCTGTGCTACCCCATCCCTTTTGCTGTATGAGTGTCTTCCCTGCCTACTTTTGCTGCACTTCCTAGCACCTTCTGAAAACTCCTTGTAGCTCTGCCTCTGCCCTTGCTGCTCACACACCCATGAAAATATCATGGAATGGGGATCAAGAGTCTAGATATCTGCCACACCACCTTGCTTTTAACATTCAGGAGCTAAAAAAGATGGATAGCATGTGGGAACTTTCTTTCCAATGACAAAAATTCTAAAAGCTGGGACCACCTCATGTCCCATATAGCTTCCTGTTTCAGCTGTGCATGAGGCTAGTTTCAAGGGGAGTGTTGGAGAGAGCTCTAAGCAAAGCCTAGCTTATGACTGATGATTAAACCGCTGTGCTGAGAAACAGAAGATGCAGATTCAAACCCCTTTCTAAGTAAGGGGATGCCTAAAAGCCTGGTTTGCTCCTTCGTGGGCAAATGGGCTAAAAGACATTGGGCTGAAAGATGGAATTTCTCTCCTCCTCACCCTCTTGTCTTGTTTTCTCTCCATTTCAAGTTTTGAGACTTTTGTGGGCTAATGCATGTGCCATGATGATTTTGTTCCCCTTGGACAGCTGCCCAGCCAGAGTTCAGCTTCCTGAGCATTCTCACTAGGCTCATGCAAGTCAGGTTGAATCCTTTCCTATGCCCAAGTACCAAATGCTGCAGGTTCCTGGCTACACACCGGCTACTAAGGCACAGGAAGTGGAATAAGGGTCTGGCCTTTAAGTGTCCTTGAAAAAAGCCAGTGTCTGTTAATGAGGTGTAACCCTGGGTGCGATGCTACCTACGCCCTCACCTGAATAGTGGGATCCTGGAATACCCGGTAGCCAGTGAAACTTCTCAGGTTCCTGGGGAGCTGCTGCAGGGTCCCCAAGGGAGAGCCTCCCCTAACAATCAAACAATGTTGCAAACCATTATAAAACTATTCACAGAATTTAATTATTTACAAGATAGTATCTAATGAGTACAAGAAAATCAATAATGTTACACAAACACAACAAGGTGATGGTAGCTTAAGGGTTAATTTTCTCTGATACACCTCACACCAGGGGAATTCATACAAATCACCCATGATAAATAAGGAACTAATAAATAAATACATTGATACACCAACTAATAAGCTATCCAGAACTTATTTACACATACAGCCTATAACTTGCATGCTCCAGGGTAACTGTGAGGACCCTGTGTGCACTGCCTCCAGCTTGGTCTCTCAGACAGCAGGGCTGCATTTTTGCCCCTGCACAGGAGCCGCGGGTGGTCCCTGCTGCTGGCATCCCTCTCCAAGCTCCTGGGGTCTCAGTGCAGCAGGCAGTGTCTCCTCCCCTGTGGTCCCTGAAAGTGAGTTTATTCCTGCCCAGACCCTCATCCCTGGCACAGCAGAGAGCAGTGTCTGGGCTGCAGGCTGGAACAGTTCCCCTGCCCAGCATAGCCTCACAGCACCCAGCAAATGCAGCCTCTCCCTGGGCCCTGCCTGTCCTGGGGCTTCTGGTGGCTGGAGCAGTCCCTGCCCCTCTAGCCCAGGGCTCCCTCCAGCACCTGAGCCTGCTCCTCCCCAGTGCCTTCTCACTCACACAGTGAGTCTCCAGCAGTTTCCCTCTAACCCAGCATCCCCCTCCCTTGCTGCACTCATCCAGCCACACAGGGCTTGCAGCAGGGTCTCCTCACAGGCAGCTCCTCTCTTGTGCCTGCCCTGCCAGGGCTCCAAGGGGGGCTCTCTGAGGCACAGCAGGTGAGGTCATCTCCCTGACCTCCAGCTGGTCTCTCTTCCCCTCTGTTCTCCCCCTGTGCGAAAACTGCTCCCCCTTTTAAACAAGCCTCCTCAGCCAAACCCCAGCCCAGACTTTTCCTGGGCTCTTCCTAATTTAGACCCCTGCTGGGGTTATACCACTCTTCCCACTTCAAAGAGGGCTACCCCCAGAGCAGCTTCACTTGCCGTCAGGGCAGGCCGTGCCCCTACTGGGACAAACTCTGTCTCTTCACACTGTCCCTCTGCAGGACAGCCCTCCCTGTCCCTTCAGGTAAGTACAATTTTAATGCTGCTACAGAGGTGTTTGTCTGCTGTGGTTAGGCACTATGAAAAACTTGCTCCCTTGGCTGCTGACTGCAGTGATTGGAATTGCAAGACCAGGCACATCAACTAATGCTCTTCTTGTAAGCAGTGGCAGAAATTTCTCAGGCTCACTCCCTGTCTAAACTGAATCACAATCAGATGCTAAGTAACCAAAGGTTTGATCTGTTGTGGCATGCATGTTGGGCCTCAACAAAAATTTCCTTGGGTGCAGGCACCCATAAAATTGCCTTCTTTGTTAGCTGGAAACATTTACAGTGTCAAAATAAAAAGCTGCTAACCACTGAAAATGTTGGGGCCATGGCCAGGTTTACCAGCCTCACACCTACTTGGGAGTTTGGATTTTTGGCCGAAGTCCTGCCCTTGGCCCTTCAGAAGTCCTGTGGAGGGAGAGAGAATGGAGATCCTCTATCTGCAGCTGAGAAGCAGAACAGGCTGGGTTCTCCAGCTCAGGAAGCCCTTATGGACTGTGCCCTTATTAGGCTGAAAGCACCCCTTGGAAAATACCAACTCTTAGTCTTCATTTGTGTTTTGAGTACAGAAAAACATGGTAAATTGGTTCTTCTGTTGCAACAACTAGAACAGGCCAGGGTGGTTTTAAATAGGGGATTCCACTGGAAATCTCTAGGTTTTTCTTGTGAATCATGTTTGCACACCTATGAGTAGGAACATTACATGGCACCATGCAACACCCCTGAAAGGATCTCAAGACTCTCCAGGGTGTTGTGGCACCCAGGTTGAGAATCCTGTCCTATTGGATTCTGGATGCACAGCAGGGGTAGCTGAGAGACATGCCCTTATTTTAAATGCTTCTCTGTTGAACGTGTCTCCTGTCACCTGTGGTTGTGTGGGTTTATCTGGGGATCAGAAGGAAGCAGCTATACTGGTGGCAGAGTAAATTAACCTTGCATGGAATCTCAGAGTCATTAGCAAAGATCCTGGTCCTACCTGTGGCAACACATAGGGGGTGCACAGGGGTACATGTGCACCCCCTGAAAGCGCTAGTGCACCCCCTGACAGACTGCACTCCCTGCTTAGGCAATGGGCAGGAAGGCAGGCCAGAGTGCTGGTGCTCCCCCTGCAAGCACCAGCCAGGGAGTGGGGGCTCCAGGTGAAGCACCGCTGACACTTCTGGAAGCACCACAAATACTTCCGGGACTGCTGCAGCCACTTGTGGGAGTGCTGCAGCCATTTCCTGGTCAGCAAGATTGGCGGCAGGAGGACCTCCTGCCCCCCTGGTTGGCGATATCATCTGTGGGGGACCTCCCTCAGTCACTGGCTGGTTGTTGGGGGGGAACGTGCCCCCCGACTCAGATGGTACCAGTCGCCCATGGGTCCTACTGTGTTCTAAAGGTGACAAGTTCTGGTCATAGGCAAGGGGAGAGTTAGAACCTTGTGTGCCTTCATACTGAGCCTCATATAATGTAAGGGGCAGTCCAGCCCAGAGGCCCCATTTGCTCCAACTCTACCATAGCTTATTTTCTTGCTGTACTTCCAGAAAAGTTACTTTAATTGTTCATTGCCCATGAATGAAGCTGACATGCTCTCCAAATACAAAGGACTTGACTTTTAAAACATCTTCAGTGGCCTCCTTTTCCTGTTGCACCTTGTTGTCAGCTTCTAACTCCTGCTCTGCTTCCAGCTTTTTCTCCACCTTCTCTTCCCTCGCCTCATTCTCAATGTAGTGGACTATCAGCCTTGCAATGAGGTCCTTCTTGGGTTGAAAAGCTTACAGAAGGTTCAATACAGACTTCTGCACCTTCTGAAATGAGGTTCTACTGAAGGTCTGAAACAAAAAAAAAAGCTCAGAGTCTTTTGTAAAAAGCTTTTCCTAATGAGAGTGAAATAAGCCAGGATTCTTTTAGACTTGCATTTGGGTCCATCCTCTGAACTTTGGCTGAGCACTCAGAAAAATCAGGACTGTGCAATGATGAAGTTTGTTAAAGGAAAACTAGAGTGTTTTTTTTCAAAACAGATAATCCCAAATGAGTGTACCCAGGGTATTTTGGGCTTATTTGATAAAAGAACCAGATAGACATACTGGAAACCTGGCAATGGCTCAGGCTGAACAGGACCCTTTATATGTCCTTGGGAGCTCAGAGAGTATATCTAACATGTTCTGACACCTGCTACAGACTAATTTAAGCTTAGATTGAATGTTACTGGCCACCAAGAACAACACAGAAGAGACTGGTGATTGGGTCAACCATCTCTGGCCATTAGGACACAGAGGAGGCTGATGGAAGCCAAAAGTCTTTCATAGCTGATACCCTGTATCTGAGTTCCCACAGCAGTGTGTATGCATCTGCAGTGGGTAGTACTTTCTACATGGCTTAGAGCAGCATTTCTCAACCAGTGGGTTGCAACCCAAAAGTGGGTTGCAAGAATATATGAAAGGGTCATGAAAAAAACTTTTAAAATGGATCAGTAAACTTAAAAAATGGATTCTCCTTTAAAGAGAAAAATGTTGGAAAATGTGGGTTTTCCCTTGCAGGCTGGCAGAGTTCCAGCCTGCAAGAGGCTGCTTGGGTTCCCCATGACCCACACACACACACCTGCCCTATACACTGTGGGGCTAGGGCAGGGGGAGGGGGCAGCAAGTCAGGAGTGAGGGGCACTGGGTCAGAACTGGCCATCAATGTTTACAAATGGATGCCTGGTACAAGAAAGGTCGAGAACCACTGGCTTAGAGCACATGATGCTGAGGACATGGACATGTCAAGAGCAGGATCTGCACAGGTTCAAACACAAATCTTCCTTTGGAAAAGTGAGGCCCAGGCAGTAGATCTAGAAGGTGAACAACTTGAGTGAAGTTCGTGACAACCAGATGCCCAGAATGGACAAGGAAGACCCCTGTTCTGATGGGTGGAGTTATCAAAAACAGAAGAGAGGAAGCAGATGCTCACAGTGTGGAGGATTGGCCTTACTGAAGTCAGTGGGATTTTGCAGTTGGCCCCAGGGAACCATGACTGCACCCACAATATCTGCCACTAGTCAACAAAAGACTTTAAGGGCCAAGGGAATTACAGTGCCAGTTCCTGCCACCCTTTCATTGTATACTACCTCACTCACAACCAGCTCCATTTGAATCAATGGGACAACCTGAGAAACTCAGCATCCCTCAGCCTGGGGAAGGATCTCAGGATCTGGCAGTAACCACTAACCACTAGGACTGTCAACTACTAAAGCCAAATACTTCTTCTAGGCCCCAGTTCATGCTTAATTTCTTTATTCTAGGACCAAACTTTCCAAATGACTGAAGACTGTGAGCACTTCCAAAGATTCAGGTGGGATTCCAGTACTTAAATCTTTTCCTGGATCAGGGCTGTAGAAAGGTCGCAAATGAAGATTTTTTTTTTAAATCAATCCATTCATGAAAGTGTTTGTGTCACAAACTTGTCCGTTCCTGTTCTCTCTGAATAGAAATGATGCCGTTGTGATGTGACCCAACTACTCGATCTCATGTGTTGCTAAATGAGATTGGGCATGATTTGTCACAGTTTCTAGATCTGAGCTGCTGGGACACAATGCCCAGTTCAGTTTCCACATCTGATATCTTTTTTGGGAAGCATGACCCAGTAGTAGGATCTTGGAGCCACTGTCCAAGCCATCCAATACTCAGAAATTGCTTATACACTACTAACCACCTGGCTGTGGCTTCTCTGGTTTCATACTCCCGTTTCCAGGGACAATGAAGCAGTAGGATAAGGCTTAGCAAAAGAATTTCGTACACACATTCTGTTATCTACTCCGAAAGAGGGTGAAAGTTGCAGATCTATGCAGAACAAGCTCCTGAAACCATCCCAATCTCTCTGGTACCACCCATTTGTCAGTCTCTAGATTTGACCCATCTTTTAGTGAAGGCAAAGTCCCTCATACCGCTACATCTGGTCTTTCCTTTCTAGTAATGAAATAACTCCTTTGACTAAGACAGCAGCTACCTTTGAATCAGTCTCTGCCATCAGTAGGAGAAGTAGAGACATGTGGTTGTCCAGTACATATGCTTAACCTCAGGGATTTCAGCCACCTTCTTTTTCTTAGACACCTTTCTTGGAAAGAGAGTGGATTCAAGGCTAGTTGCCTTTCTGACCACTAGCCCAAGATCCCAACGGGTGAGGGTCTGCCACACTGATGGCCCACTGCAGGCCCACTGTAGGAGGTGGTGCACAATCTTTACAAAGCATGAAGCATTCAGAGTATATGGGCTTTCAATAAAATGTCTTAAGCAAAGCTTCAGTTAGAAGCACAATGGCATTCACAAAATAGGACTGTCCCAGCCTTATTTTTCCCACTTACCTCTGGTCTTATGGCTAGTCATCCTGAACCATCCAAAGACTGTCTTGTTCTCTCCTTGCCTCAGGTCTTGAACTTTCATCTTCAAGATGCTTCCTAGCCAGTGATGCTCCTCTTACATCTTTTAGGCTGAGCCCAGTCTGAACCAGAAATCCTTTTTGCAGTTCCTTAAGAGGTTCTGTTTTTATGGAAATAACTCCTAAACTATCAGAAACCAAGTTCGGCGTGATGGGTACAGGTCTGATTCTAATATGAGGGATTATTTCCACAGACAGCTCCTTTGTTTTTGTAGCGTTCTCGTTTGCACTTGCACCTGGGATTGGTTCCACAGAACCCCCTGCCTTACTTCTGTGCTAACAGACATTTGGAAAAGAAGCTTGTCAGCAATTTTGTCTGGGTTCATCACAGTTTTAATTATTATTCTAACTCCTTGTTATTAAGGAAAATGTGTTGCAACCTGTTATATCATCATAAAGGTCTTTCTCAGATCCAGATTTTTGTAAAATATTCCTGGATACAGAATGAACAACTCAAGCATGTTTTTACACTGTTACAGGCTGAGGACTGACTGGCTAAACAGCAGCTCTGTAGAAAGTGACCTGGTGAACTATAAGATGTTACAGTGAACAGTGAACTATAGATGAATTACAGTGAACTATAAGATGAACATAAGCCAACAGTGTGCCCTTGTGGTAAAGAAGGCTAATAGCATACCAGGCTACATTAGCAGAAACATTGCCAGAAGATCTAGGGAAGTGATTATTGCCCTCTATTCAGCACTGGTGGGGCTGTATCTGAAGTAGTGTGTCTATTTTTGGGCCCCCACTACAAAAAGATGTGGACAAATTGGAGACAGTCCAGCAGAGGGCAATGGAAATGGTTTGAATGCTACGTGACATGACTTCTGGGGAGAGGATAAGGAAACTGGGCTTATTTAGTTTAGAGAAAAGGAGACTGAGGCAGAATTTAATAGTAGCCTTCAACTACCTGAAGGGGAGTCTGAAAGAGGATGAAGCTAGACTGTTCTCAGTAGTGACAGATGACAGAACAAGAAGCAATGGTCTCAAGTTGTAGCAAGGGAAGTTTAGGTTAGATCTTTTGAAAAACAGATTCTCACATGGAGGGTAGTAAAGCACTGGAACAGGCTACCCAGAGAGGTTGTGGGATCTCTATCTTTGGAGATCTTTAAGATCCAGGTAAACGAAGCCTTGACAGGGATAATACAGTTGGGGATGGTCCTTGTGACAGGGTACTTGGGGTGCCTGCTACTTTAAGAGGTCAGGCAGCCTGCAAAGCCACTGGCAGGTGCAGGTTAGTGCTAACTGGGAGTTAGCTGACCAAGGGAGCTGGCAGGTGAGACTAGGACTAGTAGAGTCATCTGACTGAGGAAGAGGGCTGGGCTTAAAACAGGTATAAACCCAGGCCTTGAGATAAACCTGACAGTAAAATCTGGATCCTGATGAGAGAACACCTCAGCAGGACTGCAACTCTGGAGCACCACCACAGAGAGGACACCTAAAGCAGTCTGGAAGTTTGGGGAAGAATTAAAGGGAGGAGGAGATTCCTAGGCACCCAGGGTGGGGTCCAGAGCCCAGACTAGGGGCCTGAAAGTGTGGACCCAGCAAGGGTCTGGACCCGATGATCTTCCGAGGTCCCTGGCTTTACAATCTATGGGTCCAGGAGCCTCAGAGGAGGGGCTAAGTGAAAGAGAACATCAGTGAGGATATGATCTGCAAGGCATGGGGCATGGTGTAGGGAAGGAACAGAGCCATTCAATTAGCCCACAAGGCAGGAGCCACAGGGTACCTGGTGGTCATCTGAAAGTAATTTTAGAAGCTCTGGGGCAGCCTCCCTCATAATAATAATAAAAACAGCAAGGTGTGATGGGTGACAGAAGGAGTGATTGCCCAGAAAGTGCAGGCTGCAGGGACTCCAGGGGCTTCATGGACACCCCTGGAAGGACACCCTATCACAGTCCCCACAGTCCTGCTTTGAGCAGGTGGTTGGACTAGATAACCTTCTGAAGTCACTTCCAACTCTATTTTTCTATGAATCTATGATTCTATAACCTCCTGAGGTGCCTTGCAACTCTAATTTTCTATGATTTTATGAAAACAGACAGCACACGGAGACTGATAATAAAACAGCAGGACACAAGCAGTATATTACAGTAGAGGAGATAGAAACTTGAGGCCTTTCCATATGGGGTAGATATATGGGGCTTTCATAGAATCATAGAAGTTGGGTCGGAAGGGGCCTTGTAGAACTTCAAGTCCGACCCCCCGCCTGGTCAGGAGAAAAACTGGGCTCAAATGACTCCAGCCAGGTAGGCATCAATCTTTTTCTTAAAGACCCCCAGAGTAGAAGCCAGCACCACTTCCCTTGGAAGTTGGTTCCAGATCCTAGCCACCCTGTCAGTGAAGTAGTTCTTATGGACGTCTAATCTAAACCTACTCTCCAACAACCTGTGGCCATTATTCCTTGTTATGCCGGGGGGCACTAGGGGAAACAAGGTCTCTCCCAAACCCTTCTGGTCCCCCCTAGTGAATTTATAGACAGTCACCAGGTCCCCCCTCAGCCTTCTCTTGTGAAGGCTGAACAGGTTCAGGTCCCACAGTCTCTCATTGTAGGGTCTGCCCTGTTGTCCCTGGATCATGCGGGCGGCCCTCCTCTGGACCCTCTCAGTGTTGTCCACATCCCTCCTGAAGTGGGTCACACAGAACTGGACACAGTACTCCAGCTGTGGCCTGACCAGTGCCGCACAGAGGGGGAGGATCACCTCCTTGGCCCTACTTGAGATGCACCTGTGGATGCACGACAAGGTCCGGTTAACCCTGCCAACTGTGACTCGCATTGTCGGCCCATGTTCATCTTGGAGTCAATAATGACTCCAAGATCCCTTTCTGCCTCTGTGCTCTCAAGAAGGGAGTTTCCTATCTTATAAGTGTGCTGCTGGTTACTACTGCCCAAGTGCAGCACCCTGCACTTGTCAGTATTGAAATGCAGCTTGTTTTTGTTAGCCCACCCCTGCAACCTATCCAGGTCTTACTGCAGTCTTTCCCTCCCTACTAGCGTGCTCACCTCACCCCAAATGTTGATATCATCAACAAATTTAAACAGGTTGCATTTCACCCTATCATCCAAATCGCTGATAAAGAAATTGAACAGCGCGGGCCCAAGGACCGAGCCCTGGGGGACTCCGCTGCCCACTTCTCCCCAGGTCAAACATGACCCGTCCACCACCACCCTCAGAGTATGACCCTTCAGCCAATCTGCAATCCATCTGACTGTGTAGGCATCAATGCCACAGTCGCCTAGTTTTTTTAATGAGGATGGGGTGAGAGACGGTGTCAAAGGCCTTGCTGAAGTCCAGAAAGACTACATCCATGGCAACACCTGCATCCAATGCTTTTGTGACCTGATCATAAAAGGCAATCAGGTTGGTCTGACATGACCTGCCCCTAATGAAACCATGCTGGTTGCCCTTGAGCGTCATCCCTGAAGCCGGACCATCACAGATGCGCTCCTCGATGATCTTCTCAAAGAGTCTCCCTATGATTGAGGTAAGACTTACAGGCCTATAGTTGCCCGGGTCCTCCCTTCTCCCTTTTTGAAAGATGGGGACCACGTTGGCTATCTTCCAATCATCTGGCACCTGACCCAAGCACTACAAGCTCTCGTAAAGCCATGCCAAGGGCCCTGCAATAACCCCTGCTAGCTCCCTCAACATGCTGGGGTGGAAAGCATCTGGAACTCCTGATTTGAACATGTCCAGCCTCTCCAGAAGCCCTCTAACCCAGTCCTCCCCAACCTGAGGGCTGGAGGTGTTCCCCTCAAGTCCATCTTGCATCACGGTGGGAAAGTCCTGATCCCTGCACAAGAAAACGGAGGTGTAGAATTGGTTAAAGAGGTCTGTTTTCTCCTCTGGCACAACCACCAGATTGCCCAGGGGCCCCATGTTTCCCGGTGCTTTCTTCATCTTCCCTATATATCTGAAAAAGGACTTTTTATTATCTTTGATCTTGGATGCTATTCCTAGCTCTATGTCTGCCTTAGCTTTCCTGACAGCTCCGCTACAGGCCCTAGCAGAGGAGGTATACTCCTCTTTGGTGATAGCACCCCCCTTCCA
The DNA here is from genome assembly GCF_052110815.1 of Crocodylus siamensis. NCBI lineage: Eukaryota > Metazoa > Chordata > Crocodylia > Crocodylidae > Crocodylus > Crocodylus siamensis. The sequence goes on from NC_143402.1 coordinate 50,575,844, forward strand.
CTGGGTGTACACCGCCCTTTTGGCCATCAGGCATTCCCGGACACCCTTGGTGAGCCAGGGGGGCTTTCAGGCACTCTTGCCCCCCTCGCTTCTTGTTGGGATGGTCACCCCTTGGGCCCTGAGTATCGTCTCCTTAAGGAATGACCACTCATCTTGGGCACTGAGCTCCCCTGCTCTCGAGAACCGCAGCGCCTCTCCCACTAATCTCCTCAACTCGTTGAAGTTGGCCCTCTAGAAGTCTAGGGCTACTGCCTTGCTGCAAGCCCTTGACACCCTGTGCTGGATGGTGAATTCCAGCAAGCGATGATCGCTATCACCCAGGTGGTCAAGAACCTGGAGGCCCCTTACTAAGTTGTCACCTGTGGCCAAGACCAGGTCCAACAGGGCATTTCCTCTGGTGGGACTGTGCACCTCCTGAATTAAGTGGAGGTCCCATATCTTGGCCAGGAACCTCCTGGAACAGTCCGACCTGGTGGACTGTTCCTCCCAGCAGATGTCCGGGTAATTTAAATCACCCATGACAACTACATCCCTTGACTTAAGTGCCTCTGCAAGCTGGCCTGAAAATTCCCAGTCCAGCTCCTCCCCTTGGCTGGGGGGGCTGTAGTAGACCCCCACCGTTAAATCCCTCTCCCCATGGCCCCCTTGCATCTTGACCCAGAGCACTTCAGCTTTCCCCTCCTCTGACCCCATTCTGGTGGCAGAGGATGTGTATTGTTTCTTGACATAGTGCACCACACCCCCACCTTTCCTCCCTTCTCTGTCCTGCCTGTAAAGCCTATAGCCTCTAATGCTAACTGCCCAGTCATGGGATGAATCCCACCATGTTTTGGTAAGCCCTATTATATCTGGGTTTGAACTAGCTATTCTGAGGGTGAGTTCCTCCTGTTTGTTCCCCATACTACGAGCACTGGTATATAGGCATTTAAGGCCTTGCATAGCTGTGTGTGCCACCCCCCGATTTGGGAGACTGTCAGGACCCCTGTTTCTTAACTGGGCACTCTTTGCATTTGTCACCTGTCTTGCTCAGGTGGTGTCTCCTCGTCTTCCTGCGCCCCCCTCATTTAGTACTTGTCAGCATCTCGTTCAGTAAACGTCTCATGTAGACATGGCCAAGGTGTGGGTGACTGGCTTGACAAAGAACACACCTGAATGACTAAAGCACCTAGGAGGCTTCATGATGGACTGGCAGTGAAGGCCATGTCCCTATCATGAGCTGTGTGCTAGCAGCCTCTGACCCCAAACAACCAGACACACACGCATCCAAATCAATGTTGGGTTTTTTCCTCTCCTTTTTTTGTTTGTTGATTTGTTTGTTTATTACAAGGAAAGATTTAACAACCTGAAGGTTCCTACACATTGGAGCATAAGTTGTCATAGGCATGATTTGGAGGGTGACACCAGAAAGCTCAATGTGCTTAGAGAATTTCACAATAGCTCTGAGCACACATTGTACCACTTGGTGGCAAGCAGCAGCATTGAGCACATGGTTATTCTAATAAAGATTCAAGTTCTGGCACTCCAAATGGAGTCCCTTTCTCACTGCGCACAGCTTTGTGCACAAAACAGGTGTTGCCTGCTGCTGCCAGTGTTTCTGCATGCAATATGCATGTTTCCTCGGAAATCTCAGCGTTAAACACAGAATCACCAGGGACTCAATTACAGTAGAGAATCTCAACTAACCCCAAATAGACTGGGTCAATCTAACATCAAGCTGAGATGCAGAGACCAAATTTCTTGATATTACAAAAGACTGCTTCTTGGAGCAGTTAGTACTGGACCCCACAAGGGGAAAGGCCATTTTTGACCTACTTATAAGTAATGCACAGGATTTAGTGCATAAGGTAACTGTTACTGGGTGTTTTTACATGTGCTCCAGGAGTTGGATAGGGGGCACTTTAACTAAAGTGGCTCTGAGAACCTCTGTAATTAAAGTGCCTGGAACTTCTTGTGTATCAGCATCCTCACTCTTCAAAATGGCTTTGGGGGTGCTGTATCTAAAGTTTGTCAAGCAAGCTTTAAATAAAGTGCCCCTGCCACCATTTTGAAGCATGGGGACACTGATACATGACATGCAGAAGCTGGCTGGAGTGTGGTAATTACCATGCTCCAGCAGACTTGATTAATCAAGTCTGTTCTGATGCGCTGTAATTACAATGCATTGGAGCTTCCTCTGGCATCATGTATAGGCACCCACTAAGGCACTCAACAATGCACCACAATGACCAAAATGCAATCGGGTTTGACATCTATGTAGGGGATGATCTTCCAAGGTCCCCAGCCTTACAATCTATGGGTCCAGGAGCCTCAGAGGAGGGGCTAAGTGAAAGGGGCCCCTAAGGAGATGAAGAACTTGCAAGCAGCATGAGAACTGCTTAAGAACACCATTTTGGAGGAACAGGGGAGACAAGAAAATCTACCATAGTAACCTTTAACTGAGAGGCAATGATTTGACAGGGAAGGGAGTTCATGGTGAGTGGTTGCTCCTTAAGGAAGTGATCCTAGAAGCATAAAGGAAGTCCATCCCAACCTGTAGGAAAAGTGGTAAAAGGGCTCAGCAACCCCCTTGGCTCAACAGGTAACATTGACCTCCTATGTTTAAAAAAAGAGGTTTATAAAGGATGAAAGACAGGAAACACCACTAAGGAGGAGTATTCTCATTGCTCCTCACCTGTCGGGAGTGAGCTACAAAAGCCAAGGCTGCAACCTTGCGAGAGTCCAGAGGAGAGCCACGCGCGTGATCAGAGGTCAGGAAAACAGATCTTACGATGACAGGCTGAGAGCCACGGGACTCTTTAGCCTGGAAAAGCGCAGGCTCAGGGGTGATCTGATGGCCACCTATAAGTTTATCAGGGGTGACCACCAGGATCTGGGGGAACGTCTGTTCACCAGAGCGCCCCAAGGGATGACGAGGTCGAACGGTCACAAACTCCTGCAAGACCGTTTCAGGCTGGACATAAGGAAGAATTTCTTTACTGTCCGAGCCCCCAAGGTCTGGAACAGTCTGCCAGCGGAGGTGGTTCAAGCACCTACATTGAGCACCTTCAAGAGCAAATTGGATGCTTATCTTGCTGGGATCCTATGACCCCAGCTGACTTCTTGCCCTTTGGGCAGGGGGCTGGACTCGATGATCTCCGGAGGTCCCTTCCAGCCCTAATGTCTATGAAATCTATGAAACCAAACTCAGACTAGCTACATGAATCAAGGGCAATAAAAATTCCTTCTTCAGACATGTGGGGAGTCAAAAGAAAAATAAAGGCAACATCAGACCCCTGCTAAACCAGTTGGGGCAGCCCAGACTTGCTGCACCCCAGCTCAATATGCTGAAGAGAGGCTGACTGGAGCAAAAAGATGCTACAGTGCAGAGCTAGCCATTAGGCAGCCCCCACAATGTAGCACCCTCATGCCCCAGTGAGCCCCATCACCATCTATGTGCGTGTTTCAGCAGAGTAAATAACTCCACCATCAGATAGTACTTGTGTAGGGCAGGTAACTACTATGGCCTAATAGCTCTGCATGTCTAGATGGTGATACTTTACTCCGAAGCTAATTAGGCAACTCCGCAGTAAGCATCTTGTGTAAATGTCCCCACTGTGTTGTTATTCACAGGAACTCAATCAATGCCTGGAACAGAAATCTTTTGTAGGATACTTTGGAATAGAGAAATATTGTCTAAATTTGGGAGCAACATTGGGAATAACATTGTAGCAAAAATCCCAGTTTTTCTTTTCTTTTAAAATGCATTCCTTCCCCTTCTGCAACCATTTCTGACTTTCTTTCCCTCTCTATTCCCTAGAGATGACTTAAAGTAAGCTAAGAAATAGGATACATTTTAACATTTTATTTTAGGTAGTAAGTTTTATTTTTCTCTCTCCTCTTTGCAAATAAGTCCCCTGCTATATTGATATAGATACCCACTGTTTTATAAGTTATAATTATTATGTTTGTACTGCTTTTATATTGTGTGATTCCTGTTTTAGGCCTATATATGTAAGTTAGCATAAGTCATGTCAAGTTTTCATCTTGTAATGTCAAGCCTCCATCTTATCCCCATGCCTGGTTGTGTAATCTGTGACTCACACTACCCCTCCTATGTAACTTGGTTCTTGAATGAATGGGGATGAATGAGGGTGCTTAAGAGACAATGGGAGTAGGTCTAAAAATAGCTCCCTCTGAATGATCGAACCATCAACACCAATACCTGGACCAACGACCCAGCCCTTGGAACCACCCTCAGCATTCAAGAACCAAAAGATGAGGCAACCCACCATTGTGCCAAGGATGCACATGCGCAGTAAGAACATCTTTAACCCTCTGGAACAGGATTGACATTGCCTGGACAGGCCCTCCCCATAGGAGATCAGAAGTAGTCTGCCCCATAAAAAACGGTAGTGAAGACTGACTCCTTGGGAATGCCATTTCCATCTGGACCAGACCAGCTCCACGTCACACCACCTGTCCACCCCAGAGGCCCTGCCAGTGACCCCCCTCTGGACAACACCGAGCTGAAGGAGACCCTGACTGGCCAACGAGGACCCACTTTCAGCCTGGGATAGGTAGATATCACCTGTATGTTTCCTCCTCCAATGTGGACTCTATGTCTCTCCTCCCAGACTTCAGTCCCTGCACCAAGTGTCTTTAATCCCTGCTGCCAGTGTATGTGTGTGCGCGAGTGCGCACGTGCAAAGGAACCAATAAAATATCATGTCACCATCTCCCCTGTTCAATAAAACCACTATCATTAGTAACCCCGAGTTGGGTTGTGTTTTACCGAGCCCATCCCTTCCCTATCTTAAATTCTGGTCTAGATCTCTCTCTCGGCTCTAGTCCCCCTCTCCCTCCACCCCACCCATTTTCCTAATCTCTCAATTCTGTCTCCCCTTTTCTGCCACCTCTCAGCTCCTCTTTGTCCCTTTTCTGCCACCTCTCAGCCCTGTTGCTTTCTGCAATCTCTCAGCCCTGCCACCTTTTGCCTCTTCTCAGCCCTGTCACCTTCTGCAAGCTCTCAGCCCTACTCCTAGTTTTCCTCTCCCCACATACCTCTCAGCTCCCCTGTAGTCTCCTTGCTCCAGCTTCGGGCTTCTCCCTGGCATCGCTCCTGTGCCCTGCCAGCTTTGTGCTTTCAATTAACACCAATTAACCTTAAATTACCCCAACTTCTCTCCAGTCTGTTGATTCTAATCCCAGCACTGGCAACTTTAATCTCAGTCTCCAACAGCAGTAACCTAAAGTAACCCCAAGCCTCAGCTCCTCAACCCAGCTCCCTCTAAGTCTACCGGGTCTAATCCTGGTCCCGGCAACTTTCACTCTCTCTCTTTCTTACTTTAACCTTCCCCCAGGTATCCCAAGTACACCAAACACATAGATACAGGCCACAAATTAGGAACTCACCTGCGTGTATGTGTAGGTGAGTGGTATGTATGTGAACTGATATACATGTATGTCACTGTGTGCATGATATAGGAATTAGTGATCTGTGTATGTACATTGGGTATGCAGGTATTGGTAACTGATTCTGGTCTAATTCATTTTGCTCTCTATAGTGTATATAGGTGCTTGAGTTGGTGATAGGCATGCATTTGCCTAGCCTGGTAATTTTGGATGTGTATGTGCCTGGATTGATAGTGTGTCTGTGCATGCCTGGTGGGGGTGCATGCACCTAGAGTGTGTGTATGTGCCTAGTGTGTGTATGCACCTAATTGATTTTTGAGTGTGTGCACGTGCAATTGTACACTGTGCGTTCCTGTTTAACAGCACAATATTGAGATTCTGAGAGTTGACCTGACCTCACAGGGCAACAACATGAGTACTCCAGGTTTGTAAAAATAACTGGCTCCTTATTAAGAGAACTATTTACAGAAAATCTGTAGCTGTTGTAGCTGTATGAACACAGACTGAATTTTTTGTTGTTGCTTCTATTGTCTTCTCATACCTTTTCTATCCTTTCACTTGTGTTTTTTCCCAGCAGCATAATGAGCGGTAAGCAACCATAGCCCTAAACACCCATTCAGACAGGGGCACAAGAACTGTAGCAGTTACTGCTGCCAACCCAACCTGCCTCTGCTGCAGCCAGTCCAGTCCCTGCCACTACTGCTGCTCAGGGTGCAGACACCTCTGCACTTTTCTCCAAATTCCATTCAGGTTAATTTCACAAGACGGAAGGGCGATAATTTAACACTCAGCAGATGCCAGTGTTGGCTTACTCATATGTTGCCCTTCCATTTAGCAGCTTACATTACTGCTGCACTCCTCTGGGAATATAGAAAGGGAAATGCTATGAAGTTGGATTCCTGATGCATAAGGTATGTACAGCACTGCCAACATTTCATTGCTTGCTGTGTGTGTAAGATAATACTTTGACTACTGGACAGGAAAGCCCAGTTGTGAAGAGCCTCACTGAACCGTGGGTTTTAGCACCTTCAGTGTCTCCTGTTGATCATTGCAGACTGAAAATTCTGAGTAAAGCATGTCACATATATTTACTACTGATTAGGGGGGGAAAAAACAGTCCAGTCCCTTGATTGAAGAGAACTTCTTATTTCTGGGCAGAGCAGAAATACCAAAACTTGGGCTACTTGCAGTATTGCAATAAAACCAAAATATGGTTTTTTTACAAAACTCCACATACATCTGTATTGTCAGGCACATAGGAGACTAGCCAAGCATAGTGGTGATGGAGTTGTCTAGAGACCAAGGCCTCATTTTCCTGTTAGGATAAAGCTTACAATTTCACCCTTCTGCTGCTTTGACTGTGCTGGTTCCTGTACACAGTGCATCAATGGGCACATCTGCACATGCATTAATATACCTTTCCTAATGTGCATTACATTTAGTACCTCCAATGTGAGGTACTAAATTAATGCACATTAAGATGCACTACTACGCAGAAGTGTATTTGCATACTTTTTTAGTGATGCTTAATGCTCAGTACATTTTTATTGTGCATTAGTGTAATGTCATTTTTTTACATGCTTTAATACACACTAAAATAGCCACTGTGCATTAAAGTGCATGCGTAGACACGACCACTAACATCCAGGGTTTCAACCTACCAGCTTGTAGATCCTAGATAACTCAAATGACTTGACATTTGGAGTGAGACAACATGAGTTGGAAGAACAAAATGGAATGGAAGGGAAAGCTGCTCAGTACTGCAGCACACTGGCTGCTTTGTCAGTAGGGCTGCGCATAACTTAAGTCACTAATTTGATTTGGCGGCGATTTGGCATAATTTGGTGGCCCAATCTTCGAATCCAGATTGAATCAGAAGAACCCTTAGATCCCAGGAGAGGTGCACCTAGGCCAAGGGTTAGTGAGGAACTAGTTCAGGAACTTCTGGAAGGACTGGATGTATTCAAATCAGCTGGCCTGGACAATCTCCATCCTAGAGTACTGAGGGAATTGGCTGAGGTCATTGCAGGACCCCTGGCATGGCTTTATGAGCACTCATGGTGCTCTGGTGTGGTGCCAGAGACTGGAAGAGGGCCAATGTGGTTCCCACCTTCAAAAAGGGGAGGAAGGAGGACCCAGGACACTATAGGCCAGTTAGTCGTACCTTGATCCTGGGCAAGCTTTTTGAGAAAATTATTCTGGCACATGTCCATGAGGGGCCAGCAGGGGAGATTATGTTTAGGGGCAACCAACACAGGTTCATTAATGGCAGGTTCTGTCAGACCAACCTGGTGGCCTTCTATGATCAGATCACCAAATCCTTAGATGCAGGGGTAACAATGGACATAGTCTTCCTGGACTTTCAGAAGGCCTTCAACACCGTCTCTCACCCTGTTCTCATTAAGAAACTGGGGGACTGTAGTGTCTACACCCACACAGTCAAATGGGTCACCAACTGGCTGGAGGGCCGCACTTAGAGAGTGGTGGTGGATGAGTCATTTTCAACTTGGAGGGATGTGGGCAGTGGAGTTCTGCAGGGCTCGGTCCTCGGGCCTGCACTGTTCAACATCTTCATCAGTGACTTGGGCAAGGGGGTAAATAGCACCCTGCTCAAATTTGCTGATGACACTAAGATATGGGAGGATATGGGTATGCTAGAAGAGAGGAATAGGCTGCAATCAAGCCTAGACAGGTTACAGGGGTGGGCGGATGAGAATAGGATGGGATTTGACACTGACAAGTGCAAAGTGATGCACCTGGGGAGCAACAACTGGCACCATACTTACAGGTTGGGGAACTCCCTTTTCATCAGTGCAGAGGCAGAAAAGGATGGGGTCGTCATTGATTCCAAGATGAACATGGGCCGGCGGTGTGGGTATGCAGTCAGGAGGGCCAACCATACCTTGTCATGCATTCACAGATACATCTCAAGCAGGTCCAAGAAGGTGATACTCCCCCTCTATGTGGCACTGGTTAGGCTGCAGCTGGAGAACTGCGTCCAGTTCTGGGCGCCGCACTTCAGGAGGGATGTGGACAACATGGAGAGGGTCCAGAGGAGGGCCACTCGCATGATCAGGGGGCAGCAGGGCAGGCCCTAGGAGGAGAGGCTATGGGACCTGAACCTGTTCAGCCTTCACAAGAGAAGGCTGAGGGGGGGATCTAGTTGCCTTTTACAAACTAGTCAGAGGGGACCAGCAGGTCCTGGGGAAGTCCCTGTTCCCCCATGCACTACCAGGAGTGACCAGGAATAACAGTCACAAACTGGCAGAGGGTAGATTTAGGCTACATATCAGGAGGCGCTACTTCACGGTCAGGGCGGCCAGGATCTGGAACCAACTTCCAAGCGAAGTGGTGCTGGCTCCTACCCTGGGGGTCTTTAAAAGGAGGCTAGAGAAACACCTTGCTGGGGTTGTTTGACCCCAGTACTCTTTCCTGCCATGGCAGGGGGTCGGACTCAATGATCTGCTCAGGTCCCTTCCAACCCTAGAAGGTATGAAACTATGAAACCTTTAATCTCTCTGAATCAAACTGGAACTCTCCAAAATGATTCAGAAAGATTTGACGATTTGGACATAGACACAGCTTTAAATTTTTTTCTACATACCTCAAGGTACCAGGTGCCTCATGGATACTGAGATGGTGGGGCAGATGGAGCATCCGACAGGAGCGCAGGTGGGTCCCCAGCACGCTCGTCAGCAGAGCAAGAAGTGAACCAGAAGCACTTCTGGTCCACCAGGGAGCACCCTGCAGGGCTCTCTCACACCCCCTTGGCATGGTAACTGGTGCCTCCTGTGTCTCGGGGGGCACCTGAGGCTCCCATGCAGCCAATCGCCAAGCCAGGAGGTGCAGTGGGGCCCCCACACACACTCTCCATTGGACCCAGAAGCAGACCAGAAGTACTTCCGGTCCATTTCCAAGTTCACTGCCAAGCATGCGGGGAGACGGGGGGGGGGGGGGGGCGAACCCCTGTGTGATGCTTCATTCTCCCCACCATCGCAGCTTTCACTAGCCATACCTGGTACCTCGAGGTATGTAGAAAAAACATTTAAAGCTGCATCTATGGCCAAATTGCTGATTTTTTGACTCAACATCAATCTCCATCAGATTTGGATTCAGACAAATCGAATCAGGACAGTGATCCAAATCAACAAATCAAATCACTGTCCCCAGTTCAGGCTGAATCTGAATCAAATACAGCCCATTTTATACATCCCTACTTGTCAGGGAAATGTTCTCCACAGTGTGTATGTCCACATGTGTCCCCAGCTAAGCAGCTGTTACTGTGCAGTTATTTAGTACTTGCTTTAGCAAGTACTAAATGGTTGCACAGTAACCACCATTACCATGCAGTCTCAGTGGTGCACAGGTTGTTTCTGACCCTACTGCACAGTAGCAATGAGCTACTGCATAGTAGCTTGTTGTGATTGCACAGTAGTATTGTGTCATGGTTCTTGACTGCCAACACTACATTGCCATAGCTCATCACTATGACCATATAACATCTCATGCAGATGCACCTAGTGCACAACCCTATACGGGAGGTGACTAGAGCTATAGGGAATGGTCTCCATTCTCAGTCTCCACCCATTTTCCTGCAACTATCAGTATGTGAAAGTAAAATCTGCCCTTAATAAAAGTGGCTACCACCAACCTGCTGTATTTGGTGAAACTCAAGCTATGCTCACAAAAATATGGCTGCTCTTTTACCATCAAAGGAAGCTAGGCCTAGTATGTTAGGGACTGTGGGAAGCAGTGTAGACCCAATAAAAGGAGTCAGAGGGCTGGGCACTAGAGGGAGATTTGAGGGCTATGGGGATAGGATGGGGCTGAAGATGGTTGAGGGAATGTGAATTCAGAAGCATGAGTGATTTGGAAAAGAGGACAAGGGGAGGTAGCAGGGTACTGGGGATAGGGAACAAGGAGAAGCAGGAGGGCACAGGGAAGGTAGCGATGTACAGAGAATAGTGTTGGAATGGATAGGGGAGGGGAGCGGGTGGCAACTCCCTGCCTGGAGGCAAGAGAGAGAAGGATGCATCCCTCCTGAGCATCTGGATGAAAGACAAAGACAAATTGCTGTGATATATGCAAGGCTGATTTTTGACCAGAAAAGGTCATACATGCTTAGGGAAAAACTTTCTTCTCCCCAAAGTTTCAAATCCCAAAGAAAATAAACTGCCCTACATGTATTATTTAGTGTATCTCATGATGCCCAACAACATATGGATTTCTGGGAGATAAGAAGAGCTCTGTAGCCTAAAGCAGGTAAATACTGGAGGTGACCATACTCAGCAGCATAGAAGGAAGTACACCTCCACAACTACCTTAGTTATGAATGAAAATTAAACAAGCCAGCATAAATTGTGGAGGGGATGGAGAAAGAGGAGTTCTGGCTGCCCAGTAAAAGGGTGTGATGTGTGGAGTTATTCTTGTGGGCCCCAGGCTGCAAAGCAGAATGGAGGATATTTCATAGAATCACAGCATCGTAGAAAAATAGAGTTGGAAAGTACCTCAGAAAGTCATCTAGTCCAACCTCCTGCTCAGAGCAGGACCATCCCAGCTAAGGCTTTGTCTAGTCAGGTCTTAAAAACCTCCAAGGACAGAAAGTCCACATCCTCTGTGGGTAACCTGTTCCAGTGGTATATTATCCTCCCCATGAGAAAGTTTTTCCTAAGAACTAAAGTAAATTTCCCTTGCTGTAACTTAAGACAATTACTCCTTGTTCTGGTATCTGCCATCACTGAGAACAGTCTAGCTCCATCCTCTTTGAAACCACTCTTCAGGTAGTTGAAGGCTACTATTAAATCCCCTCTCCATCTCCAGAAGAAATAAGCCTAGTTACCTCAGCCTCTCCTCAGAAGTAATTTTTGTTGCTCTCCACTGGACTCCATCCCATTTGTCCACATCCTTTCTGTAGTGGTGGGCCCAAAACTGAATACAGTACTCCAGATATGGCCTCACCAGTGCTGAATAGTGGGGAATAATCACTTCCCTCGATTTGCTGGCAGTGCTCTTACTAATGTTAGCCTTCTTTGCAACAAGGGTACACTGTTGGCTCATATTCATCTTATTGTCCATGTTAGCGTGTCCATGCAGGGTACTGCTGGATCCCCAGGTTCTTGCCTGCCACAACTTCGATCTTCTTAAGAAAATAGGGAGGAAAGAGATGGTGTGCTAATTAGTACCCGCAGAAGGACCACGCTTGGTCTGTTTCATAATCTAAGTGCTTTTTCTTTATTCTCTTTTTTACAGGAAAGCAGTATGGAGGCAGCAGCTTGTCCCCGTCTTCCTGGGATCACCCCCGTATTTTGAAGAGGATCCCTGGCTCCACAACTGGGATGGTAAGTGAGGGGTGCGTTCTGGTCACTTGGGCTGTGTGAGATGGACCGTGCCCATAAAAACCCCTCCGCGGCCACTTGCCCTGCAAAGGGAGTCTCAGGACTTCTCAGTTATTATTAGAATCCTTGTCCGCTCCCCATATTCACAAAAGATGAGCAGAATAAAAGAAAAAACTTTCTTTGTTTGGTTCCAGCTGGCTTCCTGCCACTAATTGCCTCCTTAGTGGCTTGTTAAGGATGCCGCCCAGCCTCCATTGCCACGCAGAGCACGTTAATGCATAAGGTGTCAATTCTGCATTTAGTTAATGAAATAGGCCTTTGGTCAAATTGTCCTTAAGGCTGGAAAATTCCAGGTTTATATCAGCTGAGTAACACCATTTTCATAAGTGACATAGAACCTCTGCTGTCACATGGCAGCCTGCAGAAGGCCTCCACCAGCAATCCCCATAATGCTTCATGCAAAATGGCCTGAAGAGTGGTTTGCACTCTATTGGCCCAGAATGAATCTAGTAATAAGCTAAGCCTCAAATTAAAATCCTTCTCCCATTTGGAAAATGCCGAGTGCTTGCCAGCATATGTGCAACTGGATCAATGTGGCTGTCACTTGGGATAGGTGTACAGGCAGATCATGTACTCTTAAGTGAAGCAATCCCACTGGGATCTAAAGGAATAAAACCTGTTATAGAAAGACTGGGGAAATTAGATAAAAAAAATAAGGTGGTGATTTATTTTTGCATTCTTAAGAGGCGAATTCTGACAGATGGACCTTAGGAGATTAGAGGAAAGTTTTAAAAAGAGGTTCCTTATTGGGAAGGATTAGACTATAGGTTCAAGACTGAAGATGGAATTATTATTAAAGATTTAACACAAGGGATTGCAAATTCTCTATGTGGTGTAGAAGATGGACTATCCTGTCCCGGTAATATTAAACAATGTCTAACCGAACACGCAGACTTAAGCAGATGGCTTAAGTGCAGCAACTAGGCTCTGTCACCAAAATAGTGGACAGCAATATACAATAAAATCTTTGTTATCTTGCAGGGGATTGCCAGTTATGTAGAATGTCTTGGGGCAGACTCCTAGGGGCCATCGTGATCTCCCCTAGCGCCCCCTACCATGCTAAGTTTGCGTTAAAGCACCCTCGTTCTTGCCTGCCACATCTTGATCTTATAAATGTTAAAGGGAGGCTGCTTTTCATCCCCTTGGTCATGGTCCTCCCTGCTACCCTGAGTCTTGTTCTGATAATGGGGTTCCAAGCACCCCAGCCTTATGGGCTATGCATGGCTCCAACCACCCATTTACCATGCTCCAAGCCCCGCTGATGTGCCAGACGTAGTTTGGTCTGTTTTGCTCTCTGCACCCCACAGGCACTCTGGCTTCCTGCACCCTTGTCTCGCAGTCGCACCCTCTGGCACTCGTCAATTGCTGCCTCCTTTGCCCCAGGGCTTCTCTCGCTCAGGTGGCCATAGCCATGCCTGGCCCCAACTCTCCTCCTCAGGGTCTCAAACCCCCACAGATGGGCTCAGGTGGCCATAGCCATGCCTGGCCCCTTTGCTCTAGGGCTCGGGTCTGCACACCCCAAAATGCTGCACCCACTCTGGCACATTTCTCACTGCCCCCCCTGTCTCGGCCTGGGGTTCCTACACCACCATGGGTTCCCTATGAGGCCTCCTCCAACCCCTAATAGCCTCACCCAAACCACTAGTGGTAAACACAGAAAGCTCAAGCCCCTAGGCTGCAACATAAATTCAAACTGCTCAGCTATCACATTAGCCCCGCCACATCACGGGTGCTCTATCCTTCCCCCAGTCTCAGAGCTGTACCTGCAGTCTAGCCTCTCCTCTTTGTTCAGCCCAGCAGAGCTCCTTCCCCTATGGCTGCTGGCAGGGAAGTGCCTGCCTGGCCCCAGCCTGGGTTTAAATGGGAGCCAGGGCCTGCCCCTTCCAGTCAGCTGACTCCCACTGGTTACCCTGGCAACCCACAGCTGGGCCCTCTGCTCCACAAGTAGCAGGCACCTCAGTGCCCTGCTACATAGAAATTGTGATTATCTGAAATAACCCAGTAGGAGTTTTCAGATAATGTGGAGCAGAAAGATGGGGGAAGGGAGGTGGCAGTGGCTGCATGAGGAGCAGCAGCAGTGCAGGGTGATGGGTGGTGGCTGCAGTAGCTTTCCCTTGCTTCCCCACTGTGTCTGGCTGACCAGCTGGCCAGAAATTCCAATTAGTAGAATTTCCGGTTATTTAAATGCTGGATAACAAAGATTTTATCGTAAGTGCAATGTTGTGGGGGTGTAGAAACAAACAGTCTTCAATGGGATACAAATACAAATACCTATGATGAATTACAATGAAAAATAGGTGAGAATCAGAGCAAGAAAGTAACAGAAGCTTCAAGTCAGGCAAAGTGGTTACAACAAAAAATGAAGGACCAAGGATATTAGGAAAAAGGATTTTAAAAAGGAACATCTCAGGAAGAACTTTTCAAAAGATTAAAAGAGTACCAAGGGGGTTGTGACAATTGGCCATAATGGAAAATATGCTTCAAGTCAGCAAAACACAAGCATATTCACTCAGGAAAAGCCTGGAAAAACACAAAAGTCAAGGACTGGGGAACACAGATGGGGCTAAGTATCAGAAAAGGAAAAGATAGCAAAGTTACAACAGTCCCAACCCACTGCTCCCTACCTAACAGAGGCATAAAGTGGCCATTCCTCTGATAAACCAGGGGAATTAAAATGTAATACAGACCCCTAAGGGCATCACATAGCAGGGGCCCCTAACTCCTGTTATGGTGCAGAGTACAGGCCTGCAAGCTAAAGGTAGCTGGGAGGAGCCTTCTGATTACTAAAGCCTACCAATGAGCCTTCTGATTACTATACCCTACCAATGACTGTAAGGGGTGGAGATCAAGGGGGATATAAACCGAGCTCCATGACAGAGAGAGTTGTTCTGACCCTGGCAGGAGAATTAAGTGAGCCTCTCTGAAGGATGGAGGAAGAAGTAAGTTATGAGTAACCCCAGAGGGGCTGAGACTGGCCTTAGCCAGCAATAGAGGGGGAAAAGCTTGAAGAAAAGCACTTATGCAGGATAGTATTAGTTTCAGGGAGGTTGTGAGTATGGTATTCATTGATGGTTTTCTTTCTTTAGCTGTGAGGCAGGGGTGCCTTGTAGGGGAGTAGGGAGGCAACTATGGGTGTCTGGTGAGGGCAGGGTGTTTTCAACTATTTGGGGCAGGCTGAGGCCCTAGAGAAAAACTGAGCCTGTTCAGAGGTGAGATGACTGGAAAGGGGGCTGGACATAAGTACAGGCAGAGATCCTAGAAGGAGATGGAGCTGGCTTGGAGGCGAGATGCCTGAAAAAGTCCAAGTGCAGAGGAACCAAACCCCAGCAGGCTAGATTGATGGGCAACCAGGCCACCGAGAGAAAAAGTAGGTCAGACAGGAGCCTGTGCTGACAGAGAAGGCCATCTGAGGTATCACTCCAGCAGTTTGAAGGCTGCTTCTCAAATCAGTAGGGACCTCCCTACATCACAGTGAGACAAAGAAATTTTTGTGGGCTGCCCACAGCACATGGAGCCAATGTTGCAGTCTTTTTACAGCAAGTCACCCCTTGCCAGTACATTGGCTGAGTGGTCTCAGGAACCCCACCTCTCACTGCTAATTAGTCAAGAGGCCAATCACGCATCTTCAGACTGCAGCACTACTGCAGCATTGCCGCATCGAAACCCTTTCTCTTTCTTGACTGACACCTTCACTGAGTCTACATCACTAGCTCAGCCTCTCAGTAGCTCTCTCTCAAACCATATGCTCTGTGGCAACAGGGATTGCCATGTTTTCTTTGCATTCCAGTATGCTTTTTTTTTTTCAGGCCATTCTGCGGAAAATTGCAGGAAGCACCGTTTTTCACAGGGATCACAGAAACTGCCGTTTTTCACAGTTTCTGCAAAAATTGTGAAACTGATTTAAGCAGGTCCCTACAAATAAGAAAATAAGACCAAGAAATGAAAGGCAAAGTAGGAAGTTCTTTTAATAAGCCAGAGAGCCCAGGCAGGCCTTGATTGCCCATCAGTGAGTGCCAGTGTCACAAGAGAAGCACAGGGCCTTATCATCACCCCAACATATCAATCAATATTGGAGAAAGGCAGGTACCCATGCTTGTGGACACTGGGGCATCCACTAGTGTTCTATCTGTATCACTCAAATGTAAAGGTGCCCTACCTACCAAAGAAATCTAGGAATTGGCAGGATATAGTGGTACTGAAAAGTTCCCTTCATGGGGACAATTCTCATTGAAATAAATAAAAAAGAAATGGATGTCAAATTTAGTAAACAATTATTAAGAGAACAAATTGGCATTTAGGGATAGATGCCCTCACAAAATTAGGAGCAATAGTTGATATTCCTAGTAATCTGGCTTGAAAATGAAGAAAAACAGGTTTAATTGGATTACTGAGATTTTAATACAGTGTGGGCAATAAAAGACAACACTCGTGTCAAGAAAGGCAAATGGCAGAAATTAATTGACCAATATCCTGACCTCTGGGTTAAACATAAATAGGATTGAGGAAGAGTGAATGTATAAATTCCCACTGTAGGGATTGCTTCTCCTTTCTAATAACAGTACAAGTTGTCACTGGAGGCAGAAGCAAGGATCAGAGAGATCACAGAGAATCTGGAGAAAACCGGATATTACTGAGAAACCAGAAAAATATATTCCCCTATTCAGGCAGTAAAGAAAGCAGATGGGAAATCCTAGTGATTTGTGGTGGTCTTCAGAGTTCTTAATAAACATATACCATTATTAGCACACATTTTAGACTCATAAAAAGTTATTTGGAAAGGATTATCAGTGAGGGAAAAAAAATTTCTGCTTTTGCTGATGGAAATGGTTATTGGTCACTTCCAGTTCAGGAGCAGGACCAATGGAAATTAGCATTTACTTCCCAAGGAATTCAACATACTTGAAGTTCCAGGAGGCTAGAATTATAATTCAACCTGGTTACACAGAATAATGACTGATATCTTAAAGGATTTGTTAGATACTGGGACTATATGTAGATTTGTTTATGTAGATTACATCTTTGCAACAACTGAAACAAAAGATTATCACTTTACAATTGTACAATTGTTTAAAACACTGGAAAAAAACAGGTTTGCATTTAAGATGTAAAAAGTCACAAAATCCTTAGTCTGAAGTAGGGTACTTGGGAATTACTTTGGGAAAGGAAAGAAGAACCCTTCAGTCAGATCAAATTCAATCCATTTTAGAAACCCCTGGCCCAACTGACTGTTCCAGTCCAGTCCAATTTCTGGGACTCACAGGGGTTTCCAGGTTATTCATTCCTGAGTATGCACAGAGTGCACAACCCCTCAATCGGCTCCTTTAAAAGGATACTGAGTACAAGCTGGGGGAGGAAGAAAAAAGGCTTTTGTTGCTCTAAAGCAACATTTCTTAACCCATGGGTCACAACCCAAAAAGTGTGTTGCAAGACTAGCTGAAAGGGTTGCAAACAAACTTTAAAAATGGATGAACAAACTTTAGAAATGAATTCTTCTTTAAAGGAGAAAAGCTTGGGAAATCATGGGTTTCCCCTTGCAGGCTGGCACACAAGCACTTGGCAGCCAGGCAGCATATAGAGCAGCTCCTCCTGCAACTCCCCCCAGGTAAGTCTATGGAGTGGGGCATAGACAATGCATCAGGGAGGTTGGGGGGGGGGGGCACAGGCAATGTGCTGGGGAGGTTTGGGTGGGCATGTGCTCCCCTAGATTTATGCATCTATAGCAGGCATGGGGCTGCAGCCTGGCCAGACTGACATGGGCAGGAGCTGTCTCTGTGGCCCAGCAGGCAGGACCCAGTATAGAAGGGCAGAAGGGGGCAGTGAGACTCATTGCTGTTGTCTCTGGGCCCCCCGTGCCAGCTGTGCCACCAGCAGCATGAGAAATAATAGACCAGGGTGGGAGGGTTGCGCTGCCCTCACCTCCCCCCACTGCCAGCTGCCAGCCACTCATATGCTGAGCTACAGCTCTACCCTACCACCATGGCCCCAGCACCACTGCCATGCTCCTCAGGCCACGGCTGTACCCTGGGGGAAGTGGGATGGTGGACAGCATGGGCAGCCTGAGAGGAGTGGCAGTGGTGGCTGGGCCATAGCAGCAGGGTAGAGCCATGGCCTGGTACCCAAGGAGCTGGAGGCAGGAGGAGGTGAGAGCAGTGCAGCTCCCTGTCCCCCCATCCATTACTCTTCATGCTGCTGGCAGCGCAGCTGGCGCAGGAAGCCCAGAAGTGTTAGCAACAGCAACAAGACTCATTGCCAGAGTTGGGGAGTGAAGGGCACCAGCAGAGCCAGGGGATGGTTTGTACATAAACTATTTACTGGGCGAGGACTGGCCATTGATGTTTACAAATGGCCCCTGGTACAAAACCAGTTAAGAACCACTGCTCTCAAGCAAGCCATTGCAAATACCACAATGCTTATCAATCCAAATCCACAAAAGCCATTCATTTTAGAAGTACACACTTCTAATCAGGCTATGTCTTCTCTCTTAATACAATACCTTAATGGTAAAGAAAGGCTAGTAATTTTCATTTCTAAGACTTTGTTTGAAGGAGAAAAACAATTTTCAAAATATGAAAAAGGAGTACTGGCTCATTATTGTGCTTAGTCTCATTTTGAAAGGATTCTTTGATTTAATAACATCATTTTGAGACCACACTACACACCTATAAACTTTTTAATGACAGGAAAAAGTAAAGGAGGAAAAGTATCTAAGCACAGAATAACCCAGTGAGCAAAGAAACCCAACTTGAGGTGCAAAAGGATTCATCCAAACATGCAGCAGGATTCAGTTTAGAACAAGAGATACACAAATCCCCATTTACAAGGGTACCTCCCTTCCCCTGAAACAGTATGTTCAAGAAGGACGACAATGGGAAGTTTGGGATTCTGAAGAAAATGAGCAAGTTTATTTTATAAATAGTTCATTTTTCTGTCAGAAAGGGAAACCAAATACTGGTTTTGCTCTAATTAATCTGATATCTAGATAAGTTATTGAGAAAAGGTATTTAGCAAACTTTGCTCAATTTGCTAAAATGGTTTGAGTCATTCAGAAAGAGGTAGTTAATCATGTTAGTCTTGAAGTCAATCAGAAGACAAGGTAGATATGAACCTTTATAGACTAAATAAGATATATAGAGAGAACGCAGGCTTTCATGAGCCCAAGTTCACATCATCAGATTCTGTGAAGTGAATCTAGGATTATGAAGGCTTGTGCATGCTCGCTTGCTCACTCTCTCTCTGTCTCTCTATGCTATTTAGCTAATCTATAAAGCTGCATATCTACCCTGCCTTCTGGAGACATTCAGGCATTAGAAATAATACTTCTAGATTAAGACCTGTATTTGTTTTCTGATTCACAGTGGGTGGTGTCTGCTTTAAGCCACTCTAATTAACCCCTCCCCCTAAGATTGGAGGGGAGAATGGAGAAGGAGGAATTTTCTTAGGGCTCATGGTAAACCTATAAGTAGGGACCTACTAAGTTCATGGTTTTGCAGTTTTCACAGAACCTGCGAATTTGGTAGGTCCCCTGTGAAAAATCCTAGTCCCTACAAAAAAGCACAGGGACCATGAAAAAGTGAGAAAATGGCGGTGAGCTAGAGTGGGGAGTTGGGGGGATGGGGAGGGAATGGCAGCTGCAATCAGAAAAGGGCAGGAAGCCCTGGCATCCTGGAGCACAGAGGAAGGGAAATCGGCTGGGGGCACTGGAAGCCCCACCCCTCCATGGAAATTGATAGATGGCCATCTCTCAATCTCCAGGGAAGGGCAGTGGAGCCCCCCACCATGCCTCTGATTTGCTGAGGGGCCCTAGAAGTCCCTCCCCTCTGGAGAGCAATGGAAGGGCCCCCATGCCTCTGATTGACCAGGGGGTTCCCAGAAGTCCTGACCCTTCCTGGAGATTGACAGTGGCTATCTGTTAATCTCCAGGTTAAGGTGGGACTTCCAAGGCCACTCCACCAGTCAAGTTGTGCGGGGGTCACTAAGCTCTGCCACAAGAATGGCACCTGACACAACTGCTGGAACAATGAAATACAGAAACAGCCTGAGAATTCGGTACGTCTCTACCTATAAGTCACCATATAAGTCACTAATAGATAACACTTTACAACATGTAAAACAAAGAACAGGCAAAACTTCCATCACAAAAGAAAAGGAACACAAAAAGATTGGACAATCAGCCTACTGGAATAATAAAGCTGAATTAAAAATCATGCTTTAATAGAAAAAGAGTAGAAGATAATTACTGCTTCATCTGAGGCTGTTAAACAAAAATCCAAACCTACTATTAAACCTACTAAAAGGGGATGTATTTAAAATATCTTCAAAGTAATGATACTGAATGAAAAGGAATATCCAAACCTAAATATTGTGACAATTCTCAAGGAAATTGATATAATTTTTGCCAAACCAGGAAAACACTGGATATAGGTAGCTCCTAGGGCTGTGCAGAGCAGGTAATATTCGATTCGACAGCCATGTCAAATATTAAACCGGGTCCCGCTTTGATTTGCCATCCGCTTTGAGTCGAAGCTCGTCTGCTTTGAGTCAAGGTCGAAGCTCAGTCAAATATTCGAGTTGCTTCGACTTCCCCATAGGCTATAAGGGGGAAGGTTGAAGAAGGCTATAACTTTGGCATTTCTTATCTGATCTTGATGAAACTTGTACAAACGGTAGCTCATGAGGAGTCCACAAAGCGTGCCAAGTTTCAACAGGATAGGTTCAGGGGGTGCAGAGAGCCTGCACCCCAAATTCTTGAGAGAAAACCTCCTGTGACTTGTGTGTGGAAAGCCACAGGGAGCTCAAAACTGCAGGCTTGCCAGCCCCTGAGGAGCCCACAAAGCCTGCCAACTTTCACAGTGATAGGTGAAGGGGTTTGGGGGAAACTGCACCTTAGGGTGCTGACAGACAAAACTCGTGCTCCAGATGGAGCGAGGAGGGCGGCGTTCGCTCCGCCTGCACCTGGCGCTTGGGGACCCCCGGCAGCGGGAGGTTCACCTTGAGGAGCACCAGCTGCTCCCCCAAACCAGGATCCAAGCAGGTGCGGTGGGGTGTCACAACATCCGCAGCCATGCCGAACACCCTCTCGCTTGCACACTGGTCAGTGGACAGGACAGGTATTCCCAGGCAACTGTGGCCAGATCCTGCCACATCGGGCTCCGGGTTGCCCAGTAGGCCGAGGGGTCACAGGTCAGGGGCTCCACAAGCTTGGCAAGATAGGCAGACACCATGGTGTGAGGGCTGTCTGCCTGATCCTGGCATCTGGTGGGTCTGGACCCCCTAACATTTGCCATGGCCTTAGTCCATATTGGCAGCGCCTGTGGTGGAGGGGAAGACTGGCTCATGGATGGCAGGCTGGGTTTGGGCAGTGGATCCCCCTGTTCTACTTCCCCCCGCCTCCACCGCTCCACCTCTGTCACTTTCTTAATAAATATCTCCCTCAAGTGACTCAGTGTCTCGCTGTCACAGATGGTGGCAAGCATATGCAGTGGCCTCGAGGAAGGGCTTGAGGACCAGCAAGATCTGAGAGATGGCATCCCACTCAGCTTTGGTCAGGGGGCCGCTGATCCCAATCTCCCCAAGCAAGACGAATTCATGGATGGCCTGTTGCTCCACCGGCCTCTCGAGCATCAGGTATGTGGAGTCCCACCAAGTCTCCACATCCTGGATGATTCTGTGCTGCAGGACATTTAGCTCTGCTTGTTTGTCCCACAGCATCTTGCCCCCCTTGATGCTCTGGTGGAAGTAGCCTGCCACCTTCCTGCATCTAGAAACAAGCCTGCTGGTGTTGCTGGTGCCATCACCAGCAGCCCTGTCCCCCTCCAAGGCATCCCTTGCAATCAGATGTAAACTGTGTGCCACACACCAAATACCAGTAAAGTTGGCATCACAGACTGCCTTGACCATATCGGCCCCATTGTTGGTGACCATTAAGCCACAGGTGAGATCAGCCTGCTCAATGCCCAGCCACCCCTGCACCATGCGGTTCATGGCCCCCCTTAGCTCTGCTGCTGTGTGGGACTCATCCATTACCTTGGCGTGAAGGAGAGCCCACTGACAGCCTGACTGGTCACACCAGTGCCCTGTGAGGGAGAGGTACACATGATCTCCACCCCGGCTGCTCCAGATGTCCGAGGTGAAATGTACGGTCACCTGTAGGCCCACCTTGTGCAGCTTCTCCCTCAAGTACTCCCTGCATGCTTCGTATAGGGAGGGCACCACCGTCCTGCTGAAGGTGGTGCATGCAGGCACCTGGTAGGATAGAGCCAGCAGTTGCCTGAACCCTAGCCACTCAGCAAAGGTGAAGGGCTGGCCATGCAGAGCAGGCATCTCCCCCATGGTCTGGGTGACTGCTCGCATTTGCAACTGGTCCCTTTTGCCCCCAGTGTTCCAGGGTGCCCCGCCTCTGCTGTGGAGGGACGGGGCTGTGGAGTGAGCGGGGCTGTTCCTGTGGCAAAGGGGTGGTACCTGCAGAGATGACTCAGCATCCTCGAGGTGGTCATGCACTTTGTTCCCTTGCCGTAGCTGATTTTGGCTCGTCAGTGCACGCAGTTAGCAAACGGGGGATTGTTTGCCTGCTCATAATGATCCCAGACCATGCTAGTACTAGGCCTTTCCCTCTGGCGTGCGGGTGCATCTGTGGATGCTGCTGAACTCTCCCCCTCTTCAGCAGTCAGAGGCACAGCAAGAGAAAGAGCGGACTCAGCTGAGCCGCTTGCCTTCACCTGTACAGAGGCACCTTCTGAAGTGCCTTCTGGGAAAGACCTTGTGGCTTGAAAGGAAAAAACCTGAGGGGTGTCGAGCACAAACTTGACTGATTCCCCCTCCTTCCCCAGAACTTCCCTTGCCAGGGCACTGAGATCCAGATCCAGCGCCAGCTCTTCTTCTGGCGCGGGAAGGCTCAGCATAGGCAGTGACACAGGGGTGGAGTGCGCTGCTGTGCTGGTGGCAGTTATGGTGGGAGAGGTTGTGGCTGCTGTGTCTGGACATGAGTCCCCTCTCTTTACTGCTTGTAGCAGCCTCATCCCTTGTAGCGGGAGGAAAGAGGCTGTGTCTGAGTTTGGTGGGGGGAGAAACTGCAGCTCTCCCACTTGCAACCCCCCTTGCTCCCCTTCATGCAGGCTGGCCAGTGTGGCCACCTGCCTTTCCACCCCGCTTCATAATGTATTCCTTCATATGTAAACTGGAACCTCTAAGTGTGCTGTGTGCCACGGGTTAGACTTCTGGATGTTGTGTAAATGTGTTTGTGTGTGGATAATATATTGAGAAGCATTGGTGTGGTGAAAAGAATGAATGACGTATGAAAAACATATATATAAATTACATTCCTATATATAGAATAGATGCTAGGCTACTACTAACCCTATCCAATATAAGCGTAAACTAATGTGAAAAGTAGTTATAAAATAAAAGTACCACATTCTCAGAAATCCCTGTTGCTAGTGTTGCAAGTGGGGAATCTGTTGAAGATCAAGGCTTTCAGCCATCGTGGTCTGACGCAGAGGTACTGGAGAACACCAGGAGCTCAGAAACTGACCCCAAGGCAGAAAACAGGGAGCTGAAAAATGGCTGCCTTTTCTGCATTTTCTCTGGCCCTCCCCTGGAGCAATGGGATTGGAAGAGACCTCAGAGAATGCTGGCAGGTCACTGGCCAGCCACACATGTCAGTCATGAAAGCACTCCTTCCCCCCTCCCCCCACAGGGAATCCAGTACAAGCAAGTCGAATATTCGACCCGTGCTGTTAATATTCGACTCAACAGCTATTCAACCAGCTGCTATTTGACTCGACTTTCACTTTTCAAGGTTGAATATTTGTCGAATTGAATATTAAGTCGAAACTTTGCACAGCCCTAGTAGCTCCCACTACAGTTAGAGATTAAATCCTCTATTTAATACATGACACTGGAGGATGTTTAGGTGCTCAAATCACATATGACAGATTAATCAACTTAGCTTCGTAACCTCTTTGTAAGGCTCATCTTCAGAGATATATACAAGGAATCTTAGGGTGTGCTGCAGTCAGAGACACTGCACTTTAACTGGTAAATGTAATCAGAATTTTATCTAGGAAAGAGAAGAGTCTATTTTAATCTTTTTCAGGTGACACACATTTCCCTTGTGGCTTACCAGAAGGGAACCTATGAGATTACTCTTCAGCGTGACATACAGTGATCCAGTACAGACTCTAGGTTCCTTTCAGACAGCATATGTGAACAAAACATACCTGTACTTGAAAACACAATAACAGAAATGGGCAGATCTTCATTCTTAGCAGCCTTAAAATATAAATCTTGGAATGAATCCCATATCAAGAAGTTGCTACAGAACTATGGATGTACTGAACTCAATGGGCATCTTTACCCGTTCTCGGGGGTGGGAAGATGGTGGGGGGAGGCAGGAGTTGTTATTTAGAGGAGCCCTCAGGATCCACTGTAATTAAAAGGCCTATGGTATCTTGTGTATTCAGCACCCCAAGCTTCAAAAACAATGGTGGGGGTGCTTTAACTAAAGCTCATTTGACAAGCTTTAGCTAAAATGTCCCCACTGCCATTTTGAAATTTGGGGATGCTGAATACGTATTACACCAAGGCCGCTGAAGCATTCTAATTAGAACACTCCAGCAGACTCAATTAATCAAGCCTGCTCCCATGCATTCCAACTAGAATGCCTCAGAGCAGGTGTCAGACATGTGTATAGGTGCCCAACATGTTCTGTGTTGCCAAACCAGACTTTGGCATAGAATACTAAAACCAAAAGATTAAAAAAAAACCCTAAAATACTCTTGAAGAAGATGCCAAAGTTAACTGGTGGGAAAGCCCGTTGGCATATACACTGACTGCTACAATAGTAGTCAACTTTATGCTACATTTCATCGTTACAATTTTTGTTCTTGAAATTATAGTTTTATTGATTGCACTGTGCTCATGTAGGAAAACACCACTACCAAATGATTCATGTGAATAGAACCTTTTTTGGCGGATTATACTGATAAGATTGCTTTAAAGAAGAATGCATAGTCTTCTTTCATATGGCTTTAGGAGCAAGAGCTATCATCAGTTTTAATTCCAAATTCCCCAACCAGACAAATGCCCTGCTGGAAAGGGTGTGCAACTCCAGGATGTCACCCTCAAACTTGTGTCTCAGGCAGAATATTATTATGTGCTCCATGGTTTGGTCAGGATTTCCACAGTCGCAACCAGGCAAAGTTTTTAGGTGCCACTTGTACATCAGGTGGCCATACTGGCCATGTCTAGTGTGTATCCTATTAAGGGCTGTCCACATGCTGTGGACGGTTGGAACCCAGTTGTTACACTATTGAGTCAGAAAATGCATTCTATATACATAAGTACCAAAGAAAGCAGGTAGTCAGTGACAGGGATGATTCTTTGAAAGATAAGGACATCTAGACAGATGCTGCCATGTATGGCCTCTTAAGACAAATAATACATTAAACTCCTTTCCTGCCTGTAACCAAGCCAGGCCTTATCACTGGAAAAGATCAAGAGAGGGGAGTGTAAGGAACACACTAACGACCTTGGCCTAAGTGCCTCCATTATGTAAGATTGGACTTGTGTGTTGTCCATCTAAATGGATAACTAAAATGTAACCTGCACTGGCATTCTAAAAGTGGGTGATGTGTCAGATTTTGGATCCTCAGGATACCAGTACCCCTGGGAATCCTTCTCAGCAAATCTGCTGACTGAGACATCCCATGAAGAGATGTGTTCCTCACCCCCACCACCCAGGAGTTTACTCCAAACCCAATGATTTCATAGATTTCATAGACATTAGGGCTGGAAGGGACCTCGGGAAATCATCGAGTCCAGCCCCCTGCCCAAAGGGCAGGAAGTCAGCTGGGGTCACAGGATCCCAGCAAGATAAGCATCCAATTTACTCTTGAAGCTGTTCAATGTAGGTGCTTGAACCACCTCCGCTGGCAGACTGTTCCAGACCTTGGGGGCTCGGACAGTAAAGAAATTCTTCCTTATGTCCAGCCTGAAACGGTCTTGCAGGAGTTTGAGACCGTTCGACCTCGTCATCCCTTGGGGCGCTCTGGTGAACAAACGTTCCCCCAGATCCTGGTGGTCACCCCTGATAAACTTATAGGTGGCCATCAGATCACCCCTGAGCCTGCGCTTTTCCAGGCTAAAGAGTCCCGTGGCTCTCAGCCTGTCATCGTAAGATCTGTTTTCCTGACCTCTGATCACGCGCGTGGCTCTCCTCTGGACTCTCTCAAGCTTCTCCACATCCTTTTTGAATTGTGGAGCCCAAAACTGGACACAGTACTCCAGCTGCAGCCTCACCAAGGCCGAGTACAAGGGGAGAATGACGTCCCAGGATTTGCTCGAGAAGCATCTATGAATGCATGCCAGCATTTTGGTCGCTTTACTAGCCGCAGCATCGCATTGGAGGCTCATGTTCATCTTGTGGTCAATGATGACCCCCAAGTCTTTTTCTTCTGTAGTACTAACCAACGTAGCACTGCCGAGCCTATAAGGGTCCTGCAGGTTTTTCCTCCCAAGGTGGAGAACCTTGCATTTTTCGGTGTTAAACACCATGAGGTTCTCGTCTGCCCATTTGCTGAGCTTGTCCAGGTCAGCCTGGCTCACCCGCCTATCTTCTGGCGTGGATGCTTTGCCCCAAAGTTTGGTGTCATCGGCGAACTTGGTCAGTCCACTCCTAACTCCAATGTCCACATCATTAATGAAGATGTTGAACAGTATGGGTCCCAGGACAGAGCCTTGAGGGACCCCACTGGTCACAGGGCACCATGATGAGTGACTGCCATCAATCACAACCCTCTGGGTCCGACCACGAAGCCAATTTCCCAGCCAGCGGATCGTGGTGGAGCCAAGGCCACAACTGGCCAGTTTAGCCAAGAGGTGATCATGGGATACCAGATCAAAAGCTTTTTTGAAGTCAAGATATATGACATCAATCTCTTCTCCCTTGTCCAGGTGATAGGTCACCTGGTCATAGAAGGAAATGAGATTGGTCAAACAAGACCTACCCGCAACAAACCCGTGCTGGCTGTCCCTCAGGATGTTAGCCTGGGCCAGTCCCTCAAGGATGGCCTCCTTAATAAACTTTTCTAAGATCTTCCCCAGGATAGAAGCCAGGCTAATGGGCCTGTAGTTAGCCAG
Organism: Crocodylus siamensis; assembly: GCF_052110815.1. Lineage (NCBI taxonomy): Eukaryota > Metazoa > Chordata > Crocodylia > Crocodylidae > Crocodylus > Crocodylus siamensis. Next base: position 50,602,765 of record NC_143402.1, read on the forward strand.
ATCCACTCTCCTCCCTTTCTTGAAGATCGGCACCACATTGGCCTTCTTCCAGTCTTCGGGCACTACACCAGAGCACCAGGAGTTTTCAAAGATCCGTGCCAGGGGCCAGGCTATGACGCTCGCCAGCTCCTTGAGTACCCTGGGGTGCAGATTGTCAGGGCCAGCTGACTTGAAGGTATCCAGCTTCTCAAGGTGTTCCTTCATGAGGTCAGCATTGATGGAGGGTAGGGGATCCCCCTCACCCAGATCTCCCTGTCCCATAGCAGGCATGGGCATTCCATGTGACTGATGAAAGACTGACGCAAAGTACCTATTTAATAGGTTGGCTTTTTCCTGGGCGTCAGTTGTCAGTTGCCCCATCTGGTTTAGCAGGGGTCCAGCATTGCCCTTGCTTTTCCTCCGGCTCCCCACATATCTGAAAAAGGACTTTTTGTTGTCCTTGATGCCCGAAGCTAGTTGGAGTTCAGTTGCAGCCTTGGCTTTCCTGGTTTGGTCCCTGAACACATCAGTTTCTTTATTATATGCAGTAAAGAAATGGATAAGCAAAAAAAAGAAAAAAAATTAGATATAGATATAGATAGTTAATAATAAAACCAACAGTTTGAATATAATTTACAACAACTGCAACATTAGGTGAATAATTCCAACATAGTGGGTGATCTCACTTGCATCAAACAACCTCAATAATTACATTCACCTGGCTACAACCCTTTAAAACAGTTCTCCCTAACCCAGGTTGATTCCCCTCTGGTCACAATCCCCTTCCCATAACAATAAATGGCAACACAGCTTTAGCTATGATCCACCACTAAAATGGTGGAGGAGAGGCTTCTGCTACTGCAGGGAAAGTGGACTCCTTGGTCTTTCCTGGTAACTCAGCAAAATAAGTCTCTGATCAGCCACTGTAGGCAATAGGCTTCTTTTCTTTAGTTTCCTTCTAAATATATATATTTGTGTTACACACAGACACGCACACAATCCCTAGTGTTTGCAGGAGGTGTAAGTGTCCCCTCATGCACCCATGCAGTTTTGGGATTCTCACAGCCTGCTCCCTCTCTGCGCTGTCCGTCTCTCCCAGCATCTCCACATGCAGACAGTGGATTACCTCTTCAGGTCTTTGTTCCTGCACTACAAGCCTTTCCAGCTCAAACAGAGGACTTCCCTCCACAGGTCTCTGACCAGACAGCTTACCAACTCCTCTCTACCCTTTCCCTAGGTATCTGCGTCCCTGATTGCACAGCTCCAACCCAGATGGGGAATCAGCTTCTCCTAGGATGACTCAGGCTTTCCTTCCTCCTGATGACTGCTCCCCAGCAAGCTTCAGCTCTGTTCCCTCTGCATGGGGGAGGGGAGAAGGGGCTGAATCTCCGCCCTTCTCTTCAGGCTACTTTTGCTCTTTTCTGGCTTCTCTGTTCTTCTTTTCCCACCCTCAGCTTTTTATGGCTCAATAGCAGCCAATCAGAGCCTTTGGTTTTGCAATGGGGGCTATGGTCACAGTTCAAATGTTCCAATAAAAAGCATACACTGTGCATAGCATACCCTCCTGTCTGGAAAAGCTATTGTACCATCTGCAAACTTTTTGCCACCCGTCTTGCAAAATTCTTAGGTACAGCTCACCCACTCAGCTTGCAGACAACCAAGACTTTTCAGCTGTTACATAAATGATAGAAATTCTGGGTTAAACTGCAAAAGTGTCAGTAAAGCAGGAAGCTCCAAAAACCTGTTTCTGAGTGACAGTAAAATGAATCTTGGCAGACATTATAATTAGCAAAGGAAAGAAAGCAATTAACATCTCCAGCTGAACCCAGTTGGATTAAATGGAGCACAAGGCCTGAAAGGTTTTATAAAAGAAAGCTTTAAAATAGAAAATCTAAACATACTATATCGTAATTTATACATTTTAGCAGGAATAACTGATGTAACCAACTATATTAGATTAAGTTTAATTTTAAACCATGTGTTTGTGTTTGGATTCTTAGAACCGCTGTAAAAACACCCAAAGCAGCCTTGCCAATGAAGACCAGAAATAAGGTAACTAAGAAGACAGATCGGTGGTACATAATTTTCCATGATGGTGGGGGAAGGAGATAAGGAATCCTCCCTTGTAGAAGTACAACTTTCACAGGAATGCAAGTCCCAACTAGTTAGCAGATTCCAAATCTATTTTCCCCCATTCCCTGTTAAGGTATGTACAACCTTTAGAGACTTAGGCTTGAAAGTTAAGATGCAATAGTGCAGCAGTCTCTTACTTGTCTCCTATATCCTTTCAACCCTACAGTTGGCTCTTCTTGGCCTTGGTGTCAGGATAGTCAAAGTCAGAAGACACCACTTCCATCTCCACTTGCCATTCTGAAGCAGCGCTTCCTGCTTTGTTCTCGCACACCTTGTGTAGAACAGAGTAGGCAGAAATAGGTATGAGGACAATGGTCTAACTAAGATTGGGCCCTAGCATGCCTTCAGATACCTACAGTGCACTTTACTGTCAACCTGAACCTGCTTAGGCAGTGGTTAAAACTTCTCCTTGCTTCTGCCAAATTGCCACTGTATGGCTTCAAGAGCCAAAGAGGCAGAGGGCAGGATAAGTCCTCCAGAATGGCTATAGCCATTTATCCCTAATGTGAATATGGAGATCAGGAACAAAGGTCCCCGCTTCCAATTTTTGAAAAAAGGCCCTTATATATAGATATGAAAGTACTGCAAACCTTGTCCATGAAGTGGCTTGCATAACCAAGAAGAACTGGCTTGCTGCTAAACAACTTGAAGGGTGCCTCAACCTCAACCAAATGGCAGCCTGCTTTTAGGTAAAATGCTTTTCCCTCAGAGCAGAGAAAAGAGAAGAGAGGAAGGAAAAGGAGAGAAATCTCAGCCTATGGCCTACTCTTCCATGTGAAAAGACTCAACTTCTGCTGATGGATCTGTGGCTAAGGATTGGACTGAAGTCACCTCAGTAACCATCAATGATCTGCAGTAGGGATCATCTTTAAATTAAGGGATTTCTGACAACCTTTCCCAGCTAATATTTGGCATCTAGGGATGGAGGGGGCAAGGAGAGCAGAACAGGTATACAAGTTCTATTGGTTCCCTTAACACAGTTCAGGAACTTCATGATTCAAGCCCCATTATTATTTCTTCTATATTCCCAGTCATAACTCTCCACAGGAGGATGCTCTTGTGGCCCCAATTCTGTATTCTATAACTTTAAATTGATTTCTCACAGTTGGGTAATAATTCAGTGTTGCCATTTTTTTCAGTGTCGTTACCACCTAGTTGTCAGCTGAAGGAGCTGCTTTCTTCCCTATGTCAGAATGGTGGAGAGCTGGAGCAAGCTCTGCCTACAACTCAAAAACAAATAAAATCAAACAGATGCAGGAAGGCTTTGTAAGTTCCTCAAAATGTTCCTCTCCTTCACTTCTCCTTCCAGTTGCATGAAATCTTCATAGGTATGCAGAATGGTGTCTGATGATGAGGTAGCATTGGTGTCCATGTACATCTCTGCCCAAAGAATCCCTCCTGATGATCTTCAAATCTTGCTTATTCTTGTTGCAATATCCTTGGTCTTCACTCCTGGAAGGCAGCAAAATGTCTTGCTATCTCTGGCCTTTAAAATTGTAAAAGAACACCAAAGGGGATGATGAGCACCAGAGACATAACTACTGGGTCAGCTGTTGGAGCTGGATACTAGGGTTGTGCGAAGCATCAGTCCCCGATCTGATTCAGCAGAGATTCAGCCCAATTCAGTGGCCAAATCTCTGAATCTGAATCAAATCAGAGGACCCTTTAATCTCTCCAAATCAAATTGGAACCCTACAAATCAATTCAGAGAGATTTGGAGATTCAGACAGAAACCGCTTTGAAATGTTTTTTCTACATACCTCTAGGTACCAGGCAGCTCGAGAATGCTGCAGTGCTGGGGTTCATGGAGCATCCCACAGGAGTGCAGGGGGCTCCCCAGTGTGCTTGGCAGGAGACCCAGAAGTGGACCAAAAGCACTTCTGGGTCTGCTAGGGAGCACACTGGAAGGAAGGCCTCACCACACCACCCCAATCCCCAGGCTCAGTGACTGGTGCCTCCTGGGTCTGGAGAGAGCACATGGGGTCCCCCTGGGACTGATCGCTGAGCCAGGGGAGATGCAGGTGGGTCTTCCACGCACACCCCGGCAGACCCAGAAGTTTCATAGTTGGTAGGGTCAGAAGGGACCTGAGTGGATCATCAAGTCCAACCCCCCTGGCATGGGCAGGAAAGAATGCTGGGGTCAAACTACCCCAGCTAGGTGATTGTCTACCCTCTTTTTAAAGACCCCCAGGGTAGGAGCGAGCATCACTTCCTTTGGAAATAGGTTCCAGATCCTAGCTGCCCTGACTGGGAAGTAGTGCCTCTTGATATCTAGCCTGAATCTACTCTCAGTCAACTTATTGCCATTGTTCCAGTGGACCAGAACTACTTCCAGTTCACTTTTGGGTTCCAAAAGTACTTTCAGTCCACTTCTGGGTCCACCATGGAGCATTGCTTCCCACCTCGTGCCCCCCAGCTTGGCAACTGGTGCCTCCTGGGTCTGGGGGGGGGGCACCCAGGGTCCCCCTGTGACCTATCACTGAGCTGGGGGGATGCAGGGGGTCTCCCAGCATGCTCCCCAGCAGACCCAGAAGTGGACCAGAAGTAGTTCTGTCCGCTTCCAGGTTCGCTGCTGAGCACATGGAAGGCCCCCCTACACTCCTGTGGGATGCTCCATGCACCCCAGCATTGCCTCACTCACAGGCTGTGCCCGGTACCTCGAGGTATGTGGGGGGGAGGGGGAGGAAAACAAAACAAAAAAAAACACAACACACTTTTAAAAGGTGCGTCTGTCCAAATCACTGATTCTCTGAATTAGCATTGAACCTTCAGATTCAGATTTGGCCAAGTTGAATCAGGGACAGTGATGCGAATTAACAAATCGAATCACTGTGCCCAATTCAGGCCAAATCCAAATCTGAATTGAATAGGGCCCACTTCACACACCCCTACTGGATACATTGAAACAGGTTCCAGAGAAACAAAAAGATCAAAACTTGGATATCATTCTTCATGTAGTGGAGGCCACAGAAGCACTCATGGCACAACAGTCAGATTCCAATGGATCTGTGAATCCTGCTAAATACCTTGTCACAAGGACACAATGAAGGAAAGGACTCAGTCCCCAAGCTGGCACAGCCAAGAAAGTTAGCTGGAGGCAGCCCAATGGCTTTTGACTGATATTTGCTCTTTCCAGCTGACTAAGTGTGTCTACACCTTAGAAGCAGCATGTTCCGGCTCACTGCTACATCTGCAGGTTCTAAGAATTAGTGAGTGGTGCCATGGGAATGTTATTGTTTAATTCATAAGGGTTTACGAGCTTGAAGCCTCATCCTTAGAACTATATGAACACAGTTTAATTTTAAGACTTTCGCCTTGTGATTCGTTGTCAGTGAGAGAATAGTAGCTTTATACACAGTTGGTTGCAGAACAGAGACATCATTGAGGGAGTCACAGAGACATCCATGTCAAGGAGATACCAGTACAGATCAGCAATTCTATCCACAAACTGCCAGCCAGTCCTACTTAGTGTGTTCAACTTGTGTAGCCAAGCAGAATCCCTTGGGGGAAGATACCCCTAATAGAAGATATCCCCAATAGGATTCAAGTGAGAAACAATTCACTTTAAAAAAAGATTAGCAATCAGTGAAATAGGAGCCCCCAAGCTAGCACACCCAAGGAAGTTAACTGGAGGGAGCCCAAAGACTTTGGACTGGTGCTTGCTCTTTCCAGCTGGCTAGAGCTCTATTTTCTGCTAGGATCAAAATAGGAAACTAGACATCCCTGAGTTCCAGCAAGCTACAGTAGCTAAGCCATATACCAAATTCCCACAGTCAGAGCTGAAGTTAAAGCTGAAGGCAGAAAACAATGTTTAGAAGAAGGTTGGCTCATTTATCCAGGCCCTAAACTGACCAATACCAATAGGTACAAGTCCATGCTCTGTTACTCCCTTTCATGGCTTGTCTTCACTGCTGTCATGGTACAATTCTGGCTAACAGCTTAAGAGCAACACAAAGTTAAGTAGTCTCTCCTGCATATTTCTGGGTCTGGAGTTTGTCAGTGGAGTTAGAAAGGTGGAATGCTCTTAGAAACGGTCAGTCCAGTTGACACGGCTACCTAGTAGGGTTATGCAAAGCTTCACCAGATGTTTTGTTTCAACTCTGTTTTGACTCATTTTGATCTTGAAACAGCAAAATTGAAATGAAACAAAGGACTTTGAAGCAGCTTCAAAATGAAATGAGGCCAGTCAAAATGTTGTGAAGCTTTTTAAATGTTTCAACTTTCAAAGCAGCCTGGTGGTGAGGCAGGGGAGACCTAGGGCTGTGCTCTGAGTGGCTCCACAGCCCCATGTGGCTTAGCCTGACAGGAAGCACAGCACTGACTCTTCTTGCCTCCCACTCCCAGGCTGCACTCCACAGGGCTGGCAGAGTTGATTGGAGCGCAGCACCAGCTCTGCTCGCTTCCCACCACCAGGCTGTGCTCCGATAGCCCCATGGAGCTCAGCCCAGTGGTGGGAGCTGGGCAGAGCCAGCACTGCACTCCACCTCCTGCCACTGGGCTGAGTTCCATGGGGAATGCAAGCCACAAGGAGCTGAGCCTGGTGGAGGGAGGCAAAGCACAGCCCCAGCGCTGCTCTCTCATTCCCCCCCACCAGGCTCAGTTCCATGAAGCTGCAAGCCGCTGGGAGCTGATTTTCCCCAGGTCCTACACAAGAGCTGATCAGAGGAGGGTGCAGGACCTGAGGCAAATCAGCTGGATTGGGGTGGCAGCAGGTCCCCACGAGCTGATTTTCTCCAGGCCCACCTGCCACTGGCCCCAGGCAGCAGCACTAGCCTCCTATCATCCAGGAGGCAGATTGGGGCCTGCACCCCCAGGGGAAGACCAGCACAGCCCCTGCAGCCCTCCCGGGGGGTGATGGTGAGCCCTGGATCTGCTTGCTGGATGAGAGGAGGCTGGTGCTGCTGGCTGGACACAGCCCATGCTGGGAAGATCGGTGCTGCTGCTGGCTCTAGCTAACAGCACAAGCCTCCTGTTATCTGGCAGGCAGATCGGGGGCTCTCCCCCACCCCCAAGAGGGTTGCAGGGGCTGTGCCAGACTGCTCCCAGGGGCATGGGCCCCCTGATCTGCCTGCCAGATGACAGAAGACTGGTGCTGCCAGCTGGGGCCAGTGGCAGCACCGATCTTCCCAGCACTGGCTGTGGACTAGCCTATGGGCGAAACATCGAAACAGCATTGAAAGAGTGGAAGAGTTTTGAGAAAATAAAATGGAACAATGCTTTCAAAATTAAGTGAAACTCAAAATGAAACACTGTTCCATTGAAAAACGCTGAAATGGGTCAAAGCAGAACAATGTCGTTTCACACAATCCTACTACCTAGGTATAGATAAGACACCGCAGCAAATGATGTTGGTCAACTGTGACAGGAGTACTTCTACTAGAGCCTTTCTGTCAGTGGCTATGCCCTCCTGTTATGGGCCAACTGCCTGCCTACTCGCTTGCCATGCCTTGGTCTAATTGATTAATTAATAGATGTAATTAGCAGGAGGCTGCCCATTGTTTTTGCCCTGGTGCCTGGGGCGTCTTGCTCCTTGCAGCCCTCTCTGGGGCTGGGGTCAATGCACCCCAGATTGCCGCACCCTCTCTGGCGCCAGAGTCCCCACGCCACCGTGGAGCCCCTATGAGGCCTCCTCCAACCCCTAACAGCCTCACCCAGTCCTCCGGTCTTACAAAACTACAAATAAAAACTCAAACCCCGGGCTATAATGAAAAGTCTCATTCAATCCCTACCAGGAAATTTTCCACACCTAACAGCAGGCAGGAGCTGCTCAGTCCGTCAGCCTTCTCTACTCCTCTTGCCCTGGCAGAGCTCCTTCTCCCATGGCTGCCAGCACAGCACTGCCCTCCTGGCTCCAGTCCTGGGATTTATATGTGCCAGGTCCTGCCCCTTCCTGACAGCTGACTCCCCAGCGGTTGCCCTAGCAACGAGCACCTGTGAACCTGGCTGCCCTAGTAACTAGCAACTGGTCTCCCCACTCCCTGCTAGGGCTCTCTCCTGGGCTGTTCTTGCTCCAAGGAGCAGGGCACCTGTGTGCTCTGTGACAGCAACGTATCCCAAAGTGCGGAGGCATGCAAAGTTCCTATAGGGGATGTATGCAAGTCATAGTCACTGACTGCTGCAAATTTCCCTATTGTCAGGGAATTGACAGCAAGTTGTTAGCAGTCAGCAGTTGGCTGGCAGAGGAAAGCAGCCTAGGCCTTAGGGCTGTAGCAGTGATTCTAATACGGACAACTCCTTTCATAGATTTCATAGACATTAGGGCTGGAAGGGACCTTGTGAGATCATTGAGTCCAGCCCCCTCCCCAGAGGGCAGGAAGTCAGCTGGGGTCAGATGACCCCAGCAAGATAAGCATCCAGGCAACTTGAATGTGTCCACAGTAGGTGCTTGCACCACTTCTAGGAGGGGTGTAGCAGGACGACCTAGGGGTGCCGTGAACTCCCCTAGCGCCCCTACCTACCATGCCAAATTGGGTCTCAAATGCACCCTCTATCTCGCCCGCCACGTCTCGCTGGTAAATATCATTAAAGTGAGGCTGCCTTCCTGACCTCCTTGGCACGGTGCCTTGCTGTACCAGGGCTCTGTCCAATTGTCCGCCTGCGCCCTCACAGGCAACCCCTTGCCGCACTGGGCCCTGCCCTTATACCGTTGCCCTCCCTGGGCCTGTCCCATGCTCCCGCCCCTGCCCACACTGGGCTTGCCTTTGCTCTCAATTCCCCGCCTACGCTGGAGCCTTGTTTGCAATTCCCCTGCCCGCGCTGGGGCCTTGCCTCACGCTCTCGCCCCCAACCAGGGCCTGTGCCTCATGCTTGCCTGCACTGGGGCCTTGCTCGCAATTCCCCGCAATTGGGGCTCAGGCAGCCTCTGCCTTACCTGGCCTGCAGACCCCTTTCCTGCATCTTACGCCCACTGAGCTTCTCACAATTGGGCTCAGGCAGCCTCAGCCTTACCTAGCCCCCAGACCCGCCTTCTCAGGTCTTACGCCCACTGGGCTTCTTGCCTACGCCCACACTGGGCTTCTCCCGATAACTGCCCACACTGGGGCCAGGGTCAGGACACCCCAAAACACAGCACTAGGAAGCTCCCCACTGTTGGGGAGCTCCTATGAGGCCTCCTCCAACCCCTATAGCCTCACCCAGTCCTCCAGTGTAACAACAAAACAGAAAACTCCCACTCCTGGGTTACAACAAACTCCACGCCCAACTGGCTATCCATCATTCCTCTCCCTACTAGGGTTACCCCCACCCCATACCATCTTGCAGAAAGAATGCTGCTCAGGCCATCAGATTTCCCTGCTCTACTTGTTCCTGCAGAGGTCCACTTTCCTTGGCTGCCAGAGGGGAACTGACTCTGGCCTCAGCCTCGCTGTTTATATAGGCTAGGCCCTGTCCCCTTCTGGTCAGCTGACCAGACTGGTTGTCTTGGCAACCCACACTTGTCAGTGAGCCCATATTACTACTTGTCAGTAGCAGGCACCTTAGTGCCCTGCTACAAGGAGTCTATTCTAAACTCTGCAGACTCAGATGGTAAAGAAGCTTTTCCTTATGTCCAGTCTAAAATGGTCTTCCAGCATTGGACCTTGCCTTCCCTAGGGGAGCCCTGATGAACAGACGTTCTCTCAGATCCTGATGTACACCCCTGATATATTTATAGGCTACCAGCAAGTCCCCCCTGAGCCTTCAGTTTTCCAGGAAGAGTCCCATGCCTTTCAGCCTTTCCTTATAATGCCTGCTTTCTTGGCCTCTGATCATGCACATGGCTGTCCTCTGGACTCTCTGAAGCTTCTTCACACCCTTTTTAAAGTGTGGAGCACAGAATTGGATGCAGTACTCCAGCTGCATCTTCACCAAGGCTGAGAAAAGCGGGAGAATGACATCTTGGATCTTGTTAGAGATGCATCAGTAGATGCAAGCCGGGTTTTATTTGCTTTACCAGCTGTGGCATCACATTGGTGGCTCATGTTCATCTTCTGGTCAGTCATAACCCCCAAGTTTCTTTCTGTCATGGTGCTAGTGATTGAAGCACTGCTGAGCCTATAGCTATGGTGTGGGTTCTTTCTCCCAAGGTGGAGCACATTGCATTTCTCTGTATTGAAGGTCATCAGGATTTCATCCGGCCACCTTGCAAGCCTGTCCAAGTTGGCCTGAATCCTCAGCCTATCCTCCAATGTAACCACACTTCTACACAGTTTGGTGTCATCTGTGAACTTAACCACTCAACTTCTGACATGCAAATCCAGATCATTAATGAGTATATTAAAGAGTACTGGTCTGAGTACTGAACCCTGAGGGACACCACCCATCACCATGCACCATTGTGACTTGGTTCCATTGACTATCACTCTCTATACTTGTAGTCCAGTCATAGTTGGAGTCCCACCAGGTCTCCATTGTCCTTATGAGATCATATTTGTTATTGCTTAGCAGGAGGGACAGTTCATCCTGTTTGTTACCCATGTTCCTGGTATTACTGTATAGACAGCTAAGCCTGCCACTGGAAACCATAGGCTTCTCTGTGCACTTAGGAGATTCCCATTCATGGGCTGTGGTAGGAGTAAATTTGATTGAATTTCCTGACCTGCTAATTATGTGCTTGTCTTTTCCTGAGCTTGTTATAATGGTTGTCTGCCTGTCCCACTGTAAGCTTAGTTTAAAGCTCTGTCAAGCAGGCCAGGCAAACTGGTCAAAAAAAGCTTCTTTTTTGTTAAAGTGAGTTGGAAGCCGTCCTGCACCTGCATCTCTCCCTGAGGTGCAGGCTATGGTTGAAGAAGCCATAGACTTCACGATGGCACCAGTACCTCAGTCTTCTGTTTACCTCTTCAATATATCTCTTTCTCCTGTGCCCAAGACCTGTAACTTGGACAATCAAGGAGAAAACCACCTGTGCCCCAACCCACTGAGCCCAATCCCCAGAGCCCTATAGTCACTCATGACCTGGCCAGGATTGCTCTGGGCTGTGTTATTTGTGTCTACATGGATTAGGAGCATGGGGTAGTGGTTGGAAGGCTAGATAAGTTTTGGGATCTCAGCAGCATCCTGGATACAGGCCCCTGGGAGGCAGCAGACCTCACAGGCTAAAGCAGAGGTGGGCAAAATACGGCCCACGGGCCCACAAAGCCATTCTATCTGGCCCACAGGGCCCCTAAAAAATGTAGAAAATTTATATTTCTCTGCTTTTTGTTCCTGTCAAAAATGACAGGAACCAAGGGCAGTAAGACCCAGGGGAAGTCCAGCAGGTTCCAACAACAGTGGGGCCTCCCAGCCCTGCCCCCCCAGCTGGAAGCCACAGCCAGGGCTTGTGGCCTGGGAGTACGTGGCTGCCCCATGCCGGAACTGCAGGTAAGTGGGGGTGGAGAAAGGGGGGTGGGGGGACCCTGGGCAGGGAAGGAGCACAGAGGGGGAAGCGATCCCTTCCCCACCCCGTGGCTGGTGCCCAATGCTGCAGCTGCTCACAGCCCACATGGGGCTTTGGACGGCCCTGTGTGGGCTGTGAGCAGTTGCAGCACGAAGCACTGGCCATGGGATGGGGGAGGGGCCAATTTTCCCCCTGCACTCAGCTTTTCCCTGGGCTCCTTCCCTGCATGGAGAAAAGCAGCCCCTCGCCCACCCCATGACTGATGCTCCCTGCTGCAGGCACTCACAGCCCACGCGGGCCTGTCCAGAGCAGGCACAGGCAGCCCCAGGCCAGCTGCAAGCAGCTGCAGTGTGGGGCACTGGGCATGGGGCAGGCGAGAGGCTGCTGCCCCCCACTGCACTCAGGCTGGCAGCAGGGCCACGTTATAAGCTGGTGCTGAGCATGGGGAAGAGTGGCTCCTCACTCGCTGTGTGCCCAGTGCCTGCTCCAGACAGCCCTGCATGGGCTGCAAGTGCCTGCAGCAGAGAGCACCAGCCATGGGGCAGGCAAGGGGCCGCTTTTCCCTGCACTCAGCACCAGCTTCTTCCCTGCTGGCAAGCAGGGGGTTGGGGCTGTGTGCTGCCCCACGCCTGTACTGTAGGGCTGGGGGACACTGGGTGTGAGTGGGTGGGGAGCCAGTGGGAGCACGGGGCCTGCACCAGTGGGGCCCAGAGCAGGGTCACAGGAGCACGGGGTCCCAGCTTGTAGGGGATCTATGGAGCCAAGCCAGCTCCCCTGTCTCCCTGCTGGTGCAGACCAGCCCAGCTCCACGGACCCCTGCCAGCCTGTGCCCCACTTTGGGCCCCACCAGTGCTGGCCCTGGGACATTGGTCCCAAGATGGTGACCAGGGGGCGGGGCACCTGTCAAGGGGTGGGGCACCTGTCAACCTGTCAAGGGGCAGGATTACCCATGTGGCCCTCGACAGCCTGCCAAACCTGGGTAAGCAGCCCTCAGCCCAAAATAATTGCCTGCTCCTGAGCTAAGGGGTTGGGGTAGCAAATCATACTCTCTGTTCCTCTCAGGAGAGAATCTCCCACAATAATCACTCTGCATCTCTTCTTAGGTGTGGTTGCTGGTTGCCTTCGCTCCTCTTGTCTGCCCTCATCCTGATAGCCTTTGTTGCTCTGACATCTTCATTCTTCAGGCAAAGAGCTTGGCAGTAGGTATCATTCTCATCTTCGCCATCCCTGATGGTGCACAGCCTCTGCACCGCAGCCTGGATCTCCCCTATCTGGCACTTTAGGGACTGTAATGTGGAGCACACCCCACAAAGGGAGGTGCCTTTGCTCCTAAACCCAGATGCCCACATTCATGTTAGGCAGCCCCCATAGCCGAGAGCCAGAGGTTCCAACTGGAAGGAGGCCAGAGCCATGGGCTCTGTCAGAGTGGAGGCCTCAGTGGTACCAGAGGTGGGGGGCTCCACCTGCTGGTGGGGAGATCTTCTGGGTGCAGTGTGTCACCACCATCACACAGGTAATAGTCTGAGCTACTACTGTGCTGACCTTTCTTTTCAGGCTCACTGCCTAGAGCCTCATCCCCCTCCTGCACAAACTCCCATGCTAACTCATACACTGGGGCCCAGAGCGTGCCTATTTTTGTGGCTCCAGTCACGCAGGTCCCTCGGGGGCTGGGCTAAGTGGGAGCAGGCAGGGGGGTGTGACCTTCCTCAGGTCCACTCGGCTGCCTCCTATGCCTAGTTAACACCTACCTGCTGCAGCCCCCACTTACCTCCCAGCTCCATGGTGGGGGTCAGGTTGGGCTGCCAGGGTCTGCCAGGTCCCTGCTGGGGTCCCTGGCTCATGGGGGTGCAATGGGTTTTATGCATGAATCTCACTCTGGAGATGGGCCCAACTTTATCTCGTTCCATGTTAGCTCCCCATATGTGAATAAGAACACTAGTGTTATTCTGCTTCTGAGCCCTGTCCTGATCATCTTGCTTCTCTCTCTACCTATCAGCTTCACAAGGAAAACAGACTAAGGGCAGAATCCTATTTCAATTCAGACACCCAAATGACACTTATCCATCTATATAACTGTCATTTTTGGTACTTGTGCACAGTTAGCAAACTTGTTTCACTTTTAGGGTGGACATGAAAGTGTCCACAAAGCTACTGAGTATGGTCTGTAGCCGTGCTCGGTCTGGGCTGGTATGTAGCTATGTATATACATATCTGGGCAAGTGTTAAGTTCCAGAATTGTAGCCAGGCTAAAACCTATAAGTAGCAGGTACAGGTTGCCAGAGAAGATATTTCCCACATTTTGAAGCCCAATAACTTCATTGTTCTGGTACTCAGCCAGGAAATGGAATGCTCAAGTTACAGGCTGCCTACATTCCAGGGAAGGTTTGAATCTACATCTCTCCTGTTCTGGACCACAAGGCTCAAATCAACATGACACAGGTTAGGCCTTATCCAGTTACTTGTCCAGGTCTTCTCTTGCAGCTGAGTCATTGCACCTTGCATTTGACATTCATTGAATAAAATGGATTAAGAGCAGTAGGGAAGTTTCTGACCTATTAGTAGCAAAAGTCCAGACTAGAACACCCTTAGGGGGGCACCCTTGTTCTCATGCTTTTTCTCCTGGCTCCATATACTCCATTTTTATCTTCCCAGGGTGGGGCAGCTTCAAGGGGAGGGCTATAGAGGGTACTGATTAATGCTGAAGTTGTAGTCAGGTTGTTAAAGCATTATGCATTAGAGCACCGGGGACAACTCCCACAAGTGCTCCCTGCTTGCAGATATGCATGTGGGGAAATCCCTCTGCAGGGGATTACCCTGCTCCCCAATACAGGGGGTTTCATCTGTAAGTGGGGGGTTTCCCCACTTGCAGATGTGCTTCAAGCTGGGCAGGGCAACCACCACTGTCTGCAGATGTCTGTGGAGTGTAATCAGGTATGCCACAATGTAAGGTGGTACAACTGATCATACTCCAAGGACAACATCTGTTTCCAGCCACAGGTTCCTGAAGCTCTCTGGATGCTCGCCATGGCTAAGTGACAGCCTGTGTGTTAAGAGTAGGCTAAAGGAATCTGTGCCCTTGGTTGGACGGATAAACAGATGCTACGTAGACTGTGCTGAGCTACGTAAAAGTGATGTTTCCCCATGTTCCTAAAAGCATGTGATTAACTACTCCAGGCATGGTATATCCCAGAGCTTCCCAAAAGTGTGCCATTTGGATCTGGATTTCCAGGACACAAGAGAGTCCAAGGAATTCAAAATTCCTATCAAACAAGCACAGAGTAAACTATGTCTTGTACTATTAAAGATCTACAAGGCACACAGCAAATGGTGTACCCAGGTCTCTGATATTCCAGTAGCACCTCTCTGCCTGAACCACTATAAGACAAGGAAAAGTTGCCTGCCAGTTCCCCTCTCTGCTAAGGAAATAAATGCCTTGCCATATATACACACTCCAGATACAGTTCTATATAAGATAGGAATAAGGCAATATGTCTTTAAATACTACTTTGGCCCCTTTCCTGAAGAGATTGCAAATAACTCAAATCATATGCAGAGAGGTCTAATTGTCTGTCAAATAAAATGGTACCGAATCTGCTGCTTACCATCCTCTTAAAAATTGGTCAGTAGACTGATTTATTCAGATGTTCAAGTAAATGGTCCATAGGATCATAGGAAAATAGGGCTGGAAGGGACCTCATGAGGTAATGTAATCCAGCCCCTTGCTCAAGACAGGATCATTTCTGATTAAATCATTCCATTCAAGTGTCTGTCCAATCTAATCTTGAAAATTATGAAGGCTGGAGATTCCACAGCCTCTCTTGGTCACTGGTTCTAATGCTTAACCACCCTCATAGTGAGGGAGCTCTTCCTAACACACAACCTAAATTTCTTCTGCTGCAGTCTGAGGCCATTGCTCCTACTCCTTGTTCCTGCAGCCACAAAATAATCTGTCTCCATCCATTCTGTAATCACTCTTCAGATATTTGAAGACTGTTATCAGATCTCCCCTCAATCTTAATTTCACCAGACTAAATAATCCCAGTTCTTCCAGCCTTTTCTTGTAAATCATTAGGGACCTACCGAGTTCACAACAGAAGTGAGCTGTGCAGCAGCTCCTTTAATCTTGCAGGTTCTTCTGCATGCCCCCCATGCCATTTGGCAGAGGGGCCCCACCACTCACTCCTGATCAGCAGGGAGGTAAAAACTGTGGTTTTAAATATGGCACTGCTTTTGACTCCCAGCCAGCCAGCAACAAGCAACAGGGCCACTGGGGCCCCTCAGCCAATCAGCAACAGGGGGAAGGGAGTGCATGGAAGAACCTGTAAGATTAAAGGCACTGAGGTTCATCCAACTTCTGCCATGAGTTTGGTAGCTCCCTATAAAACACATTTTCTGGGATTCAAGTAACTTTTTCACTCTGCTGGACTCTTTTCAATCTGTCCACATCTTTCTTGAAGTGTGAAGCCCAAAACTGGATGTGATATTTCAGATGGGGCCTCAGCAGTACAGGTTTCCCTCGCTTTATGCTGGTTCTGTATGTGTGAATTTACTCTTATGCAATGATCCTTTTTAAGCCAAAAATTTGTTATGTGCAAGGTAAATTCACTCTTATGCTATCAGTGTGGTGGAAGCCTGCAGTCAACTGCTTTGTGCAGTGCATTGTGGGAGTGCCGTGCACCAAAATACAGTCTTCTGTGTGGATCTGTGCTCCTCACTCGTTGTCTGCGACATGTTTTTGTAGTTGCATCCACACTAGGATAGTGCCCTGTGCTTGTGTAGGGTCTGTTGTTGGTGAGTACCAAAATTGTCTTGAAAAAGTGGTAGAAATGGGTCTGGGGGTCAGTACAGTTAAGGTCTTGGAACATATCCCTATTTGTTACATTGTAAAGTGGGTTCCCTTTATGGGAATTCAAGTTATGTATCGTTTTCCAGGAACAGAAGTATAGCATAAAGCAAGGGAAATCTGTAGTGAGTAATGCTGAAGAGTCACTTCTCTTGATTTACAGGAGACATGCCTATTAATACAACCCAGCATTCTGTTGACTTTTTTTGCAATAAGGCAACACTGTTGGCTCTTTTCAAGTTATGGTTGACTGTAACCCCCAAGTCCTTCTCTGCAGTACCACAGCCTAGCTAATCATTCCCCAGTTTATAGTTATGCATAGGATTCATCTTCAGTATCTTCTACCTGAACAAACACAGGATCAGGCACCATCATGTACAGGGCCAGAAGATGAAAATGAATCCACTTCTCAAGAAAGTCTTCAGAAAAGCTCAGTTTGAGAGGAAAGCTCTATATAAGTTAGAACATGGTTAGGAAGACTGATCAGAACTCCTCAGATGCCTTACCTTTAGACATTCTCTTATAGTTATATATGTGTATTTAATGCATCTGCTTCAATTAGTCTATAAAGGTACATCTCTATCCTGTCTTCTGCTTGACTTCAGACTAACATATATATATATATATATATATATATATGTATATATATATATATATATAGGTTGGTTTAGCAATGTAAATAGATTCAACAGTTACAGTTTATTGTTTTTATAAAGAGTTGTAATCTAATCTTATTCTTTGTAATGAAAGGGAGAAGTGAAGTGATCATAGAGTCCTATCCTTCTGCTCTGGAGAGGACTTGAAGGCTGCACTAAGGTGATAGTAATAAAGGATAGACAGCCCCTGCAGGAAGGGCAGATTACACACCACACTATGGCTGTGCATGTCTCCCCAGCCAATTCCTTCATAGGTATACTGCTATGACAAGATGAAACTGCCCCAGGTACCTTGTGTGGAGCCAGGCTGTGGTTTGACCCTGCATGGTCCTTCTAAAAATAGAGGCACACAGGGAAGGTGGAACTGTCTTGCCTCTATTTCCAGGAGGAGCATGTAGGATCAGATCAGAAAGAACTGTAGCAGGACTGGGTGCTCCTGCCTGCTTCAGGCAATTAGATAAACCTGGCTGTGACAGCACCTGATTAGGAATCACTGATGTAAACTTAGGCACCAGGACACTGCTGAATTCAAAAAAGTTATGGAGGGGAATCCTGGATCTACAAAAGTTGAGAACCACTGTGATGCTGAGACTCAGATGCCTACTATGTCATTTATGCATCATAATTTAAAGTTTTATTTAGACTTATTCACCAGAGAGAATTTCCTAAGAAACAGAGTGATCAAAGGGCCACAAGCAGTCATTCAACTGTGCTTATTCCCTGCCAAAGAAAGTCTCAGTTAGGAAGAACAGAGATAGCTTGTGAAGATGTGAGTCATAATTTCATGGCTTTGTTCTCTGTTTAGTTGTGTAGGATCCTCATCCAAGACATCACAGAGATGGGACATGAATCATCTTTGGAGCACAGTCCTGCAACATGCTTCAAACCAATAATACACGCTAAACATACCACTCCAGCAACATAGCCCTTGTGTTTCTGCAAGTGCTCCGGCACAACAGAACAGGGAGGGGTTGCTGATATAGCCATGTCAGAAAGAGCCAGTGTTGTTTTGGATGATATGTGATATGCTGAGATATTATCCAGAGAGATGACAGAAGACAGCTCAAACTATCTTGTATGTTACGTCATAGAATCATAGAAAAATAGGTCCAGAAGGGACCTCAGTAGGTCCTCTAGTCCAACCTCCTGCTCAAGATATGATCACCCTATCCAAACTATCCTATACAAGCATTTGTCTAGCCTATTCTTAAAACCACACAAACATTGCACAACTATCAGGTGCATTGCCCCAAACCAGCTTAACCTGCCACAGGTAAAGCAGGAAGAGAAGGCCACTCTGAATGTCCTGCTGCTGCAAAAGCAGGAAATGGTTCTTCAGATACACTCAAGGGATATAAGGAAGGCTCTAAAAATGACAAGAGTTTCTGTAGTAATTTGTTTGCAACTTTAAGGGCCCCATCTTATTCCACATATAGGCATAAGTGTAATTTACTCATTCAAATGGAGCTACATAGGAAGCATTTTTGGCACTTATGCAGATTTTAGATCCTATTTCCAGCTGTATTGCTACACTTTCCTTTCTAAACATGCTTAGAGGGCTCTACTGAGGCCACATTCTACCTCACTGACATATAACTGTATAACTTCAGAAGATGAAAAGAACCCTCCTGCATATTACCTGAATAACCTAATGATTAGGGAACTTGCTGAAGGAGTTGGAGATCCAGGTTCTCAACCTTCTGCTCTTCACTGAGGAGATACTTGAATTTGCTCCTCCCACTTCCTATCAAGGTGCCCCACCCACCTGACCAGAGGGTACGCATTATGTGTAGCACTTTCTCATCTTCCTTTTAAGCTTGCCCACTGGGCATCTAAGAGGGGAAGAAATGTTAGGCTAAGTGAGGTAGAAACTGGGTTAGAAGATTAGCAGCCCATGGTTTCTGCTCCTTACCTCACATTTGGGGGACTTAGATGTGATTACACACCTACCTGGAAGAAATATATGCAGCTACTATGGAGCCCTCTGAGTAAGGTCAGAAGGACAAGTACAGTGCAAACAGGATTAAAGATCTGTGGAAGTGCAAAGAAAGCCTCATATGTAAATATGTTTGGTTTTGTAAGTAGAATTTAAGATACAGCTTCAGAAAATCCTGGGTGTGATGGATGCCAAAATGCTTACCTCTTCATCAGTAGGCCCCATATATATAGCATGGATATGATGCGGGTCAGTGTGTCAGGGCACTGTGTGCGCCTGCCACTTTAAGGTCCTGGAGCTGGCAGCTGCCAGGTGCCTAATGAGGGCAGCCATTTTAGATTCAGGGCTGCCCATATAAACAGTGCAGTTTGGTTGCCTAGAGGCTAGGCAACAACACTGCCTGGTCAGAGGTCTGCTGAGTTTCAGTTGGCGGTAAGGGAGGAGCTGTAGGGGATGGTAGGGAGCTTATGGTCCTGGGTATGACCTAAAAATGCACCCTGCTGGGAGTGGGTGGCCTGTTGGGCCTCCCAGTGGCGCAGGAGCCTCCAGGAAATGCCAGTCCACTGATCACCCTGATTAAAAGCGGGTCAGGGTGCCTTTGGGTGGGTCATGTTCCATTGGAGGTAGTTGTGGAGGTGCAGTTCCATTGTGGGTAGTTAATAGGGTGCAAGCCCTGAGGAAGAGGCCAGAGATGGCCAAGGCTGCCTGAACCCTGTGGCAGTTTGAGACCCTGAGAAGGAAAGTTGGAGGCTAGGTAGGGTGGAGGCCACCTGAGCCTACCTGAGGAGGGAAGCCCCGAGACCATGAGTAGAGGGGGCAGTGAAGAGGACCCCCTCTGAGCAAGAGGCAGAGATCTGGGGGCTGTGCTGAGGTTCACCAGTGAGAGGGGGGCAGCATTCATTATGAGAAGCCCTGGTGTGAGGGGGCTGCAATGAGAAGCCTTGGTGTGAAGGGGGCCTGGATGCAGAGACCAGTGAGGAGAGAATAGGGGCTCAGCTCTTGCTCTCGCTCTCGCTCTGTCTGGCTGAGTCCTGACCCCAGTAAGTCCTGCATTGTGGGGAGGCAGAGTGTGGGTTGAAATTAACATCCGTAGTAGCACCATGACCTGCTGCCCGGGGGGGAGTGAAAGTCATACATTTCATACACATCAGAGCTGGAAGGGACCTCAGAAGATCATTGAGTCCAGCCCCCCACCCAAAGGGCAGGAAGTCAGCTGGGGTCATAGGATCACAGCAAGGTAAACATTCAATTTGCTCTTGAAGGTGTTCAATGTAGGTGCTTGAACCACCTCCGATAGCAGGCTGTTCCAGACCTTGGGGGCTCGGACAGTAAAGAAATTCTTCCTTATGTCCAGCCTGAAACGGTCTTGCAGGAGTTTGTGACCGTTCGAACTAGTCATCCCTTGGGGCGCTCTGGTGAACAAACGTTCCCCCAGATCCTGGTGGTCACCCCTGATAAACTTATAGGTGGCCATCAGATCACCCCTGAGCCTATGCTTTTCCAGGCTAAAGAGTCCCATGTCTCTCACCCTGTTGTCATAAGGTCCGTTTTCCTGACCTCTGATCATGTGCGTGGCTCTTCTCTGGACTCTCTCAAGCTTCTCCACATCCTTTTTGAATTGTGGAGCCCAAAACTGGACACAGTACTCCAGCTGCGGCCTCACCAAGGCCGAGTACAAGGGGAGAATGACATCCTGGGATTTGCTTGAGAAGCATCTATGGATGCAAGCCAGCATTTTGGTCGCTTTAGTAACCACAGCATCGCATTGCAGGCTCATGTTCATCTTGTGGTCAATGATGACCCCCAAGTCTCTTTCTTCTGTAGTGCTAGCCAGCGTAGCACTGCCAAGCCTATAAGGATGCTGCAGGTTTTCTTCCCAAGGTGGAGAACCTCGCATTTTTTGGTGTTAAACACCATCAGGTTCTCATCCACCCACTTGCTGAACCTGTCCAGGTCAGCCTGGATCACCCGCCTGTCTTCTGGTGTGGAAGCTTTGCCCCAAAGTTTGGTGTCATCAGCAAACTTGGCCAGTCCACTTCTTACTCCAATGTCCACATCATTAATGAAGATGTTGAACAATATGGGTCCAAAGACAGAGCCTTGGGGGACTGCACTGGTCACAGGACACCATGATGAGTGACTGCCATCAATTACTACCCTCTGGGTCCGACCACAGAGCCAGTTTCCCAGCCAGCAGATTATGGTGGACCCAAGGCCACAATTGGCCAGTTTCACCAAGAGGTGATCATGGGATACCAGATCGAAGGCTTTTTTGAAGTCAAGATATATGGCATCAATCTCTTCTCCCTTTTCCAGGTGATGGGTCACCCAGTCGTAGAAGGAAATGAGATTGGTCAAGCAAGACCTACCCGCAACAACCCTGTGCTGGCTATCCCTTAGGATGTTGGCATTGGCCAGCCCATTAGGATGGCCTCTTTAATAAACTTTTCTAATCTTCCCCGGGATAGAAGTCAGGCTGATGAGCCTATAGTTAGCCAGATCCACTTTCCTCCCTTTCTTGACGATAGGCACCACATTGGCCTTCTTCCAGTCTTCAGGCACTACACCAGAGTGCCAGGAGTTTTCAAAGATCCATGCCAGGGGCTGGGCTATGATGCTCATGAGCTCCTTGAGTACCCTGGGGTGTAGATTGTCAGGGCCGGCTGACTTGAAGGTATCCAGCTTCTCAAGATGTTCCTTCATGAGGTCAGCATTAATGGAGGGCAGGATATCTCCCTCACCCGGACCTCCCTGTCCTGTAGTGGGCATGGGCGTCCAATGGGACTGATGAAAGACTGATGCAAAGTACCCATTTAATAGGTTGGCTTTTTCCTGGGCATCAGTTGTCAGTTGCCCCATCTGGTTCAGCAGGGGTCCAATGTTGCCCTTGCTTTTCCTCCAGCTCCCCACATAACTGAAAAAGGACTTTTTATTGTCCTTGATGCTCAAAACTAGTTGGAGTTCAGTTGCAGCCTTGGCTTTCCTGGTTTGCTCCCTGCAGGACTGGACCAGTGCAGAATAATCCTCCTTGGAGGTGAATCCTGTCCTCCATCCTTTGTAGACTTTTCTTTTTAGCCTTAGGAGGTCTGCTAGATCCCTGGAGAGCCAGGGGGGCTGCTGTGCCCTCTTGCTGCCTTTCCTCCAAGATGGAGTAGACTTAGCTTGTGCATTGAGGATTGTGCCCTTGAGGAGCAACCACTCTTCTTGAACTCCCCTCTCCCTGGGGTCATGGTCCCTTAGGGCCTGACTGACAAGCCTCCTGAGCTTGTCAAAGTCGGCTTTTGTGAAGTCAAGGACTTCTGTGTTGCTGACTGACTTGCCAGCTTTACGGTGGATGGTGAAGGTGATCAGCTCATGGTCGCTGTCACCCAGCTTCCCACTGATCACTAGGTCACCAATTAGGTCATCCCCAGTAGCCAGTACCAGGTCGAGCAGCGCTTTGCCTCTTGTTGGCCCACAGACTTCTTGAGAAAGGTAGAGGCCATCCACGCATGATAAGAAACTTTGCGACCGCTCGGATTTTGTTGAGTGATCCTCCCACGAGATGTCCAGGTACTTGAAGTCACCCATGACAACCAAGGTCCTGGAGCATGCAGCCTCAGCCAGTTCCCGGGTGAACTCCTGGTGAAGGTCAGGACTTTGTGGGGGAGGTCTGTAGTAGTCTCCCACCGTTGTGTCCCCTGTGCCGTGTTCCCCACGGATTTTAACCCAGAGGGACTCCAGTTGTCCACCCTGGTCACCAATATCAGCTTGCAGGGACATGTAGCTTTCCTTCACATAGAGAGCTACAGCCCTGCCCCTTTTATCTACATGATCCCTCCTGTACAGGGTATAGCCATCTATACATGTAGTTCAGTTATGGGTGGAGTCCCATAGGTCTCCGTTATCCCTATGACATCATAATTATTTGCACTGAGCAGGAGGATGAGCTCCTCCTGCTTATTCTCCAAGCTCCTGGCATTTGTGTACAGGCAGGCAAATGTCCCCTTGGGGGCTCTTGCCCTGCCCACAGATTGTACCAGGGCTGGGACAAGAATGGGCTCCCTGAAGTGCCTTGGCCTGCTGGCTTTGCAAGGGTTGCTTAGCGGGCCAGCAGTGGCAGTAGTGTCCCCATCCCCTGTGAGACCCTGAGGCACTAGTTGTGGTGTGAGGTACCCCAGCTCCCCACGTCTGTGAAAGAGGACCCAGAAAGGGGGACCCTGGGAAAAGAGTATGGGTCATACAGTGAGGCCTGCCAGAGCTTCCCCTGACAGGCCCAGGCAGGGGCCAGGACCAGGACCAGGAGGGCCCACTGAGAAGGATGCCCAAGAGCCAGGGGCCTGGGGTCCCGACTGGTCTGGGGGTGGGCCTGGGCTAGAGGAGCCGAAGGTCCCAGTGAGGGGACCACACCCGGAAGGGGAAAAGGTGCCAGGGAGATGTGGCCCGGTATGACGGCAGCAGAGCCTGCCTGAAGGGAGCAGCCCAGGTGGTGTCCTGCAGTAGGATTCTGGGGCCCACCATGTGCGACTGGGATGTATGACAACATCCTGATGTCGTATGAGCCCAGAGCGTGGATCCCTGGAGGGAGTGAAGGGCTAAAGACTCTGACCGATTGAGAGAGTACCCTCGACTGGCCCATGCTGGGGCCAGGACCAGACCGATCAAAAGGGCCAGGGGCCCACTGCAAGGGATGCTTGAGAGCCAAGGGCCCAGGGTTCCAACTGGCCTGAGGTGGGCCAGGGCTGGTAGCCCAAGGTCCTGGGAGGGGACCATACCCAAGAGGAGAAAATGGTTTCAGGGAGCGATATAGCCTATATGAAGACAGATGAGGCTGCCTGATAAAAGGATTCTAGGTTGAGTTCAGCCAGGAGGATTTGGGGCCCAGTGTGGTCCCAGTGATGATGAGAACACCTAGATGCCATCTGCGAGGCTTGGGCTGCGGTGTAAGGAAGGCCGCAAATAGCGCCCCTTGGTGGCGGGGCAGAGAATGGAAAAGTGTTTGAAAAAATTATTAAGGATCATATCTATGGGAGTCCAGCAGGAAAAATAATGCAGCAGGGGAACCAACATGGATTTGTAGCAGGTAGATTATGCCTAACTAATCTTGCTTCTTTTTATGACCATGTCACAAAACGCTTAGACACAGGAGTAGAGGTAAATGTCATTTACTTGAATTGTAGGAAGGCCTTTGATACAGTATCTCATCCCATTCTCATAAATAAATCAAGAGGCTGTGACTTAGATGATTACACAGTCGGATGGGTGGCAAATTGGCTTGGGGTTCCACCCAGAGAGTGGTAGTGGATGGGTGCGTATTGACCCAGAAGAATGTGGGCAGTGGGGTCCCGCAGGGCTCTTGGACCTGTACTCTTCAATGTCTTCATAAGTGACTTGGATGTGGGTGTGAAGTGTACTCTGTCCAAGTTTGTGGATGATACTAAATTGTGGGGTGAAGTAACACACTGGAGGGGAGGGAATGATTGCAGGTGGACCTGGGCAGTTTGGAGAAGTGGACAGTACACAATAGGATGCAGTTCAACAAGGACAGAGTGGTACACCTAGGGTGTAAAAATATCCAGCACACTTACTGGCTGGGGAATGACCCTCTCAGCAGCACAGAAGTGGAAAGGGATCTCGGACTCATAGTGGACTCCAAGATGAGCATGAGCCGCCAGGGTGACAAAATCATCAGCAAAGCTAACCGCACTTTATCATGTATTAGCAGATGCATGAAGAAGAGATCCAAGGAAGTGATACTTCCCCTCTATGCGGCATTGGTAAGACCACAGTTGGAGTACTGCATCCAGTTTTGGCCTTTGTGCTTTAAGAAGGATGTTGATACATTTGAGAGGGTCCAGAGGGCCACTCATATGGTTAAGGGTTTGCAGGCCAAGCCCTATGAGGAGAGACTGAGGGACCTGGATCTCTTCAGCCTCTGCAAGAGAAGGCTGAGAGGTGATCTTGTGGCCACCTGGGGGGGCAGCAAGGAATCGGAGATGCTCTGTTCACCAGGGCGCCTCTTGGGGTAGCAAGGAACAATGGTCACAAACTGACAGAGAGCAGATTTAGGCTGGACATCAAAAAGAACTTCATGGTAAGGGTGGCCAAAATTTGGAATGGGCTTCCAAGGGAGGTGGCTCTCTCCCATACCTTGGGGGACTGGACAGGCATCTGGCTGGGGTCATCTAACCTCAGCACTCTTTCCTGCCTAGGCAGGGGGTCAGACTTGATGATCTGTTGAGGTCTCTTCTGACCCTAGAAACTATGAACTTTACGCTGGTAGTGAGTGCCATGGCAAGTATTCCCTGCATCCTTAGAGGCAACAGGCTGGAGTTCATGAAGACCTTGGTGTCATTGACATTGTACAGCTGTTGAGTAATCAGATATATGAGCTCTCCCCAGAGAACGACAAGCACAATATGTACATTCTGGAGTCACACGTGCACACACATGCAGAATAGAGTGATACACACATGCTGGCTTGATTGATGGATGCATTTGAGTAACACACATCCTGGGGTTACATACACACACACACTTACACAATGTTGAATGAGTGATACACATAAGCACACAAATACTGGAGGGTTTGCCATGTGTCCACACACATGCCCAGTTTTGACTGGTCCACACAGAAATAACACACATAAGCCAGTGTGAACGACAAATGCATGCATACATATACATGCCCTAGAGTGAGGCAAACACACTAGAATTAATGACATACAAACAAAAACACACAAGTGTGTAAGTGACACACACACAAAGACAGAAGAGGTCAGATTCTATCCCACCTATTAGGCATCTAAGTGGACTTAGGTTCCTAAGTATAATTCTCTTCTACCGTTTTTGAGTCCTCAAAATCCATTAGTGCAGCTACTTTTGCAGCATACTGTCAGCTGACCCATAAGGCCCCGTGAAGAAAGAGCAGAGAGGAGGAGGTCCTGCCCACCTTTTGCATTAACAGCTTTATCGGAACTTCCCCAGGGTGGGAAAAGATCGCGCTTGGGTATTTAAGTCCACTTAAATGCCTCATAGATGGAACAGTGTCTCGCAGGTGTGCACGTCTCTCACTCCAGGCTGTACAGGACTGCAGAGTGCACCTGTGTGACTCATCCTAGGCCGGGTGGGCACGACACCAGGCGCTGTGTTTGTCGCTCATTCTGGCTCAAACTGTACACGGGAGAAAGGGACACAGCCACCCAAGAGAGTGACATGAACATGGATGTCCATTTGAGTGCCAGACGCGCAGGCAGGCTGGAGTGAAGGACAGGCCCGTTCGGACGCGGGCACAGCCCTACACGCGGAGTGACACGCACGCCCTGGAGCGAACCACCCACGCAGCTGGAGCGCGACACACGCGGGGCGGGAGCGCAGCGCGCGGTGCAGGCACACGCACACGCCGCACTGGGAGGACGCGCCCCCCCCCCCCCGCAGTCCGGGGAGCGTCGCACCCGCGCCCTGGGGCGAGCGACACGGGCGCTCGGTGCCCGCTGCCCCTCGCCGGGCAGCAGGGCCGCGGCGCCACGGGCCCCGGGGGGACACGTCTCCTTTGAAACGGGCTCGAGCGAGGGAGGCGGCCCCGGGCCCCCGGGCCCGCGCGCCCCTGGATCGGGTCACACACAACGCCCACACGCGCACCCCCGCGCACGCGCACGCACGCCGTGGCCGGGGCACCCGCGGCGGGGGGGTTGTTGCGCGGCCGCGGTCGGGGACCCCCCCGCGCAGGCCCCGTCGCCGCTCGCGCGCCCGCGAGGGGCGGGGAGGGGCGCGGCCCGGCGGGGGCGCTCGGAGCCGGGCGCGGGTGGCGGCGGCGCCCGGGGGCGCGGCGCTCGCGCTGTGGCGGCGCGCGTGGCGCTGGGCGGGCACCAGCCGGGAGCGCCCCGCGCCGCAGCATGTCGGGCTCGCGCTGCCAGACGCTGTACCCCTTCTCCGGGGAGCGGCACCGCCAGGGCTTGCGCTTCGCGGCGGGGGAGCTGATCACGGTGCTGCAGGTGCCCGACGGCGGCTGGTGGGAAGGGCAGAAGGAGGACGGGCTGCGCGGCTGGTTCCCCGCCAGCTACGTGCAGCTGCTGGAGGTAGGAGGGCGCTCGGGGTGCGCGGGGCGCCCGGGCCGTGGCCCGCGGGAGTGAAGGCGCACACCGCTGGGGCCACTGCGGAGCCTGCGCCCCCGAGGCCGGTCACGGGGCGAGCGGGCGGGCCCCTGCGGGCGCCAGGCGGCGCTGCCCCTCCGGCCGCAGCCGCGCGGCCCGGGACGGCGGGGCGGAGGCCTCACCTGAGCAGGTCCCGGCGCACCGCTGCGGCACCGGGGCTGGGCTCCCGCAGGCGGACGCCGTCCCGGGCTGCCTCTGTGCTCTAGGCTGATGTCTGCATGTCGCCAGGCCTGGAGGTTGGTACAAGTGCACGGCAGTGAAAAGGGGAAAAGTTTTGCAGAATGGCAGCAGAAATGCCTCAGCCTGCGCATCCACGGGGTGCAGAGAAGGGCAAGGACCAGGCTGTTGTTCCAGCTGCAGGCTTCTCTGGACATTTGGGTCCAAAATCCGATTTTCACCTCTAAGGTGCTAAAGTACTGGCACTACCTAGGCACCTAAATGCCATTTTGTTACCCCCTGCTAAAGTCCCTGAAAAACTTTTGTAACATTCTTTCACCTCAAAGGCAGCACCACTAAGTCACAAAGAATGGCAAGGAGGCGCAGAATCCATCTGCCTTTTTCATTAAATCACCCATTTTTGTGTTAATATTTGTAAGGGGTGTGAGCAGGGTGGAATAAGATTACACTTAGGTGCCTAAGTACCTCTTAGGCACTTTAGAGGTGAAATCGTATTTGGATCTTAGGTTTTACACAGGTGATACCAGTAGGAGAGCCCATGATTGAGGTCATGGCTCTCATCACTCACATACACAGTTCAAATATCAGGGGGCAAATCCCCTTTTTTTTTTCAAAGTGGTCATTGTGGTTTCCTTTTATTGAGCCTGTGATGGCACAAGGTGGTTCAGGTAGATCATTCCAGGCTGTAACAGTTCCCTGCCAGCTGGAACTGCTGTGGTACTCTGGTGCTGTGCAATGTAACCTCAGGGAGCTTCACAGCTCTAACCCGGGCAGAGCCCTGATTCCCAATACATTCCTAC
Organism: Crocodylus siamensis; assembly: GCF_052110815.1. NCBI lineage: Eukaryota > Metazoa > Chordata > Crocodylia > Crocodylidae > Crocodylus > Crocodylus siamensis. The sequence continues at coordinate 50,630,773 of NC_143402.1, forward strand.
TGCTGGACTGAAGGGAGAATCTTGCTGGCTGTCAGGAGCATAAGGCCCATGACAGCAAGGAAAACAGTTCTGAGTCTATCACAGAGAGATGCCTAGTGCACTTATGCACCTGCTCTCCTAAATACATCAGGCTTACTCTTAGCATGCAGGGCTTATAGACATTCAGGTTTGACTTGTGACTTTTCTGTCCAAAATTCTACTGTGCCTCAGTGAACACTACACCATCCTGTTATCGTGGCCTTGGGGATTGAAACAATATCCATCCATTCTCAAAGCAAAAGCTACCTGCTTCCTGTGGATGAACTGAAGGAGTATCTCAGTTGTTAACAGGGCACTGCTGAACAGGCCTAGGCCTGGCTTGTTTCTGGTTTCAAAGGGCAGATGGATGGATTGTCTCTGTAAGGGTGCACTGGGCCTCACCGTGACCTTAAGCTTGTAGACCATGCCCTTCGGGAACATAGAACATCAACAAGCAGCAGAGCTGGTCCTCCAGCCTACATGAAACTCTGACCCAGATGCTGAACGGGTATGCTTTTAAGAACAGAGGCTGTCTCTATCATACAGCAGGATTTGACTCATAGGTTTAGCATTGTCCATTTGTTTCTTCAGTCCAAATGCAGAAAAGGCTGCGTGGAGTTTGTGTATGTACCTCCTAACCAGAAAGAAAGTAGAAATGCCAGTCTCTCTGCACAATGTTGTGAGAGCAGATGCATTCCCATGCTCTTGATCAACTTCAGAACCCTGCCTTGAGACCTTTGCCAGTTCAATGTGTAAGATATCTGACAAGGCTTCTCCAGCTATAAGACCACTTGAACACATTTTTATATATTTTTAATTAATTACTGAGTTGTCCAGGGGTCCTAATAATCTTGGGAGCCAAAATGAAATGTGCAGAGAGACGAGCTTTACTTCCAGTAAAAGGCAATATTTCCCACAATCTTTATGCTTTTCTTTACAATCCCTCCATCTTGGACATGCTTCTCACCTTGCTGAAGTCACTTGGTATGTCTGCACTGCAGTCAAAGGTGTGACTGTAGTTTGAACAGCCAGCTCGGGTGCTAATATCAGCCTAGGTGAGTTTGCACATAGCACAGCACAGGCTAAGCACCCCTATATTTACCCAGAATCCCACAGTGATATCATAGCCCCCTGAAAATATAATCCTGGGAGGCCATTATGATCATTAAGCAAATGAAGAGTTAACCAATGTTACAAAACCATACTCTCATCTACACAATAAGACAACATTTCTGGGATTGAACAGCAGATTTTTGGCTGTTGCAAGGATGAAAAGAGTGTTTCCTGCTGTGGGGTAGTGAGGCATATTTTCAGTGCAAGACACATATGGCACGGGAGAGCCTTATTAATGGCTTGGGTGTGGACAGGTAGAAACAAATGTCTGTGCTAGAGACTGAAGTAAACATACTCATTACTGAGGGTGTTTTTGATGCCCAGAGAGCTCTTATGTTAGTGAAAACTTGTTATTTCAGCTTATGCAGCACCGAAGATAGGGAAAGGACACAAAATTATAATTGATCAGGAGGTGATCACATAAGCAAAAGACTTGAAAGCAACAATAATCCCAAAGTACACCAGAAATACTACAGCTATCTCTCCCCACCCCCTCTTTCTCTCTCTCTCCCTATCACACACAAATGCATGTGCTAAGCTCAGACACTTAAAAAATGAAGCTTATTCCTAATATTAGGGCTGCAGCAGTATTGCAAAGCCATGGATATGTTCAGGAGTAACGAAAGGAATGGGACTACCCTGGTGAAGTCCATAAGCAGTCAGGTTTTTCATTGGCTCTCAGAGCTCATTCAGTACCTGCTGTCCTATAGCATCTCTCAAATGCAACCACTGGTCAGCTTAGGGACCACTGGGGCAGCTGCTTGGGGACCACTGGGACAGCTGGATTCTGGCTCTCAGATGCTGTGTTGTCTCTGTCTCTTCGCAGTACCTCAAGAGCAAAGACAGACTGGGTCCCATTTTTCCAAATACTGTACAAGCATGGAATTACTGAACATGGAAACATGCAATCCCCTTCTTATTGTAGCACATAGAGGAGATCTGTGTGACCACCGCTGCATTATACAGGTGGCTTTGTGTTCAGGCTGGAAGCAGGGCTGCTCCCTCCTGCTTTGGGTCAGAGTCCATTTCACTGGGAATAGAACATAGGCACAGGACAGGTGGAACTGCCCTTAGCACATAGGTCTAGTGTAGCATGGTCCCAGTGATCTCTTAAGAGCTCCCTTGGCCTCTGTTTGTGATGGCATACTAGAGCTATATAGAACCTGAAATAGCTGAGGTAGAAATGGAAGAGCTGAGCTTGATAGCTACATGTGCTCCTGTTCAGTCCCCTCAGTGAGGGCCAAGGGGAATGTAAAGGGCAGCACAGAGAGGTGATCAGGACGCCTCATAAATGTGCAAAGGGTTGCACTGGCTCTGGCTGCAACCTAGACTTTGGAAGGTAAAAAGGAATGTTAAACCTCTTGGGTGGAACTTTTTGTGAGGCATCCCTCCCTCCCCACAGTCTGTAACCTGGGACCTGCTACTTGTTGGGTTGAAATACTCCCTAAAAGCTGTGGCCCTCTGAGTAGAAGAGTAAGTTGCCGAAAGGCAACGCAGCACCTCCTGTTTGTGTGTTTCATGTGGTGGCAACATTTGCACAATAGCTAGGTTTCAAGAGGGACGTTTAAAAGTCTATTACAGGATCTGCTTTTTTGGATTTGTGGTTAGTCAGAAATCACTTATATAAGCAGCAGCAGTGGTAACATATGTAAATTCTGCCTCACTGAAAATTGTCAGCTTTTTTATAGCAACTGTCACCTCCCAGAGCTTCAAATATGCGTGTGAAACTCAACGTGTGTTTCCAACAGCGATAGAAGCCGCTCAGGAAACAGGTTCAACTAGCAACCATTTCAAGACTGGGCACTGTCCTTTTATTTTACTTTCCCTTCTATATGCTGAAGTATAAGTAACATAAGGTATTTGGCAGTTACAGAAAGGACACATACCTCTTCCTATGTCATAAGGCTCTTGCCAAAGTCCCACATGAACTTCTTACAAATAAATTGGAGAAATGTGGGCTAGACAAAACTACTACAGGGTGGATAGCCAACTAGCTTAATAGCCATTAATAAAGGATAATTGTAAATGAATCAATGTTGGAATGCCAAGAAGTGTGGACTGGAGTCCCACAAGGCTCTCTTTTTGAGTCTAGTGCTGTTCAACATGTTTTGGATTAGAGAGATTCCTGAGAAGATTTGCAGATTACATGAAACTGGTAAGGACTGCTGTCACACTGGTGAATAGGAGTAGAATTCAGAAGGATCTTGATGGACTGGAAAACTGGGCTAGTGAAAGCAGGGTGAAGTTCAATGCTAACAAATGTAAAGTGCTAGACTTAGAAAAGAATCATGAAAAGCACAAATACAGAACGGTTGATAACTGGCTGGATGGCAGATAAAGATCTTGGGGTCTTGTTGGATAAAAGATTCAGCATGCATCTGTAATGTGATGCTGCTGCAAGAAAGGGAAATTTATTTTTGGATTACATCAGAAGGAGTTTTAGATTCAAGACATAGGAGGAATTAGTGCAGTTCTGCTTGGTCCTGAGTAGGCCTCATTTAGAGTATCTGGGCGTACAAGTCTGGGCTTTGTATTTTGCGGGACATAGACATCCAGTCTGCGAGGCCTGCTGGACTAGGATTAGACAAACACTTCTATAGGATGGTGTACATAATGATTTCCCTGCCTTGAGCTCAGGGCTGGACTAGATGACCTTCCGAAGTCCCTTCCAACCCTACTTTTCCATGATTATGTAATACATATGGGAGGAATCTCACAGAGGACATTTGCCTGGCATGGGAAATACAGCAGTTGTATGACTCCTACACTACAATACAGCTGGCACTGACCCATGCACTGAACCTGTCCAGGGCATGGAGTTGTCCTATATACACCTCTGCTCCTTAGGAGCTCCTTTCAATTTGTAGCCCCAGCTTGCATGTTGCACTGAGCTGCATGGGTCATCCTGAGCAGGTGCAGGGTCAGGGCACAGCTTATACATCAACGAAAGGAATCTAAGTAAAAAATGCACATGGCATATAACATGGTCAGCAAAGACTAAGATCTAGAATAAGAGTGGAGGGAATACATGTTGCTTTGGGACTCTAGCACTTTGGGCAGCAGGAGCACCCTTTCCACCTAGGTCTCAGGGAGTGGTGTATCTCAGAAGCTCCATAATGGTGGCATAGAAATTGATGTGGCTAAGCAGCAGCTCTTCATAAAATGACTTGGGAGTTACAGTGGGCAATAAGCTGAACAGGAGTCAACAGCATGCCCTTGTTGCAAAAAATGCTAACAACATACTGGGCTGAGTTAGTAAGAGCATTGCCAGCAGATCGAGAGAGGTGATTATTTCCCTCTGTTAAGCACTGATGAGGCCACATCTAGAGTACTGTGTCCAGTTTTGGGCGTCCCATTACAGAAAGGATGTAGACAAATTGGAGATAGTTCAGTGGAGAGCAGCAAAAATGGTTAATGGGCTGAGGCACATGGCTTCTGATGAAAGGGTGAGGGAACTGGTCTTATTTAGTCTAGAGAAAAGAAGACTCAGAGATTTAATAGCAGTCTTCCTGAAGGGTGGTTCCAAAAAGGAAGAAGCTAGACTGCTTCTCAGTGGTTGCAGATAGCAGAAGAAGGAGCAATAGTGTCAAGTTGCAGCAAGGAAAGTTTAGGTTAGATATAAGGAAATACCTTCTCATGAGGAGGGTAGTCGAGTGCTGGAACAAGTTACCCAGTGAAGTTGCAGACTCTATGTCCTTCGGGCATTTTAAGACCCAGCTAAACAGAGCCTTGGCTGAGATGATCTAATGGGGCTGATCCTACTTGGAGCAGGGGATTGGACTAGATGACCTCCTGAGGTTCCTTCCAATTCTAATCTTCCTGATTATATTATTCTGTTTCTCAGCTAAACCTTCCAATTGCCCAGTTGTTCATAAGTCAAAGCCTAGTCCTCCAACTCCTACTGGAAGCCATCAGACATTAAATGCAGAGCTGTCAGTGCTGATGTATATTTTAGCCATGAGAGACCTAGTGGGGCTTTTGTACTTACCACCCAAATGTACTTAAATCTAGCTCCACTGAGCACAGGTCTATAGGAGTCTAGAACCTAGGTCCCCGGCATCCTGGGTGAGTAACCCACAACACTAATCTATTGAGGAAGATCATCATGGCCAGTCAAAAATCTTCTTTTCCTTTTTTGTGTCCTTGTGACATGGTATTTCACAGAATTTGCAGATTTGTTAAATCTGACATGGCCGCCCTATAAGTGCTTTTGCTGTGGCCTCAAACTTGCAGCCTCTATATTGTCAACTGTGTGCCTTAGTACCTGCACTACCCCAGCCCCTGCAAAGAGCTGTTTGTTGGAAATAATTTCAGGTCAGATGATCATGAACTGATTGAGTTTACAGAAAACTGTGGAAGGGAGGAGAACAGGACTATTACAAAGGTCTTGTACTTAAGAAGAACTAATTTTGAGAAACTAAGGCAATTTAGTTAAGGAGAGTAACTGGATTTGAGAACTAATTGACTCAGATGTGGAAGCAGCATGGAACTATTTCAAAGAAAAAGTGTAAATACTGTCAGTGCTTTGCATCCAAAGGAAAAGGAAAAAATGGTATTGAAGAGCTGCAAATGTTCATGTTGAAGAGCAACCTTAAACAGGCCATTAAGAATGTCTGGAGGATATTCCAATCAGAGGATCTGCAAGCAATGAAAAATAGGACTGGTCAATAAAAAGAAATACTTTTCTGGTATGAATCCCATTGGAAGTGCAGATAGTATTGTTAAGACACTAGTTAAAATGATGTTTAGAATCACTATTTAGAATTGCTGCAAAGTGACTATAGATAAATTTAGTTTGGAAATTAGAAGATTTCTAACTATCAAAGGAGTGAAGTCTTGCAGTGTTTTTCTAAACAAAGTGGTGGGTGCAACAGACCTTTATCTCTTTAAGATCGCACTACATAGGTTATAGAAGGGAGGGTCTGATAGGACAAGAAATTTTGGCACACCAGTTGGAGTGTGATATGTAGGCATGTATTTGTGGTCTTGTGGTTGGGATATATGGTTACCTCTGTAGTGTAGATGGTAACCTCATGCATTTGTTGCTTTTGATGGTTGTCAGTTAGGGCCAAGAAGGAACTTTTTTCCTCCTTCTGCCTAGAGGGCCTTGCTCTTCTTCTCAGTGTCATCTCAGTAACCAAATTTGGGGGTTAGGAAGGATTTTTTCCCTAAGTCAAATTGGTGTGAATGGTGGCAGGTTTTGCCTTTCTTAGCATTGGACATGGTCCCTTTCCATAAGCTCTTTTGAGCATATATTAGCCAATAACTTGCACATTGTAGTAGCAGAGCATTGACATGCTCTCCTCTCCTTTGCTTTCACTTATAGCATGAGACATAGTGTTCTTGATCTTGCGGATATTATTGTTTGTAGTTATATATGAGAATATGAACTGGACATTTTGGAGATTCCTTTGGTTAACAATTGCCTGAGAATGCAGCAGAGTAGTTGATGGCCTAGAGCAGTAGTTCCCAAACTTTTTTATACCGGGGCACATGGAGCTAGCTGCCTCCCTCCCGGGGCTGCCCTGCCACCCAGCACGTGACTGCTGGCAGCAGAAGTCACTTGCTTGGGCAGATGGAAGGGGGTCCAAGCGAGGGGTTCATGCCACAACAAGGCAGCCAACATTTCACAGCCCGATACTGGGCCACGGCCCAGTGGTTGGAAATGTCTGGCTTAGAGGGAACTTCCAGGCCTGTGTTCCTAAACTGTATACACTTTGGCTTGCTGCATAAGAATTGTAAGATTATACAGATAAATATTTACAGTTTCCTACTACAATAATTCAGAATGATCACTATGTAAGAATTAAACAGTTAGTTTGGAATAAAATTATCAAAAGATTACTGCTTTGCACTCTTACATGCATTTATCAGCAAAGTAATTTTTCAAAAATTGAACATAATTGATTGTGTTATATGCCAGGGCACTGTTGATGCCTGCCACTTTAAGACTGGAGCCAATCAGCCCGCAGGTGCTTGATTGTGGTGGCTATTTTAGATCTCTGGCCACCCATATAAACAGGACAGTTTGCTGCTGGCAGGCTAGGCAGTAACATCACCTGGCTGTAAGGCTGTATGTAACATCATGGAGGTAAGGGCAGGAGCTGTAGGGGATGGCTTGGAGGCTCCTAGTCCTAGGCATGACCTAAAATTGAACCCTGCTTGGAGTGGGTGGCCTGGTGAGGCTCAGTGGTGTGGGAGCTCCCAGAAAATGCCAAGCCAGTTATCACCCCAATAAAAGGTGGGTAGGGGTGCCTTAACCATAGCCCTCACCTTCCAGTGGATCATGTACTATTGCAGGTAGTTGGGGCCAGGCATGGCTGTGGCCACCTGACTCCTGAGGAGTGAGTCTGGGCCAGTCATGGCTACAGCCACCTGATCCCACTGGAGAGGGAAGCCCTCTGGCCCCAGTGAGGGGGGAGCCCCCTGTGAAGAGAATAGACCTAGGTATGTCTCCAGATGCCTAAGGCTATAGTTTGGGCCAGAGGCTGAGTAAGGGGCCTCAGTCTGAGACAGGGGAGAGTCCTGACCCCAGTAAGTCCTCAACAGCTGGGAGGCGAGTGTGGGTTGAAAACAAGACCTATAGTTGAGCACAGTGACCTGCTGCTCCAGGGAGGGAGTGAGAGTCTGTGTGAGACCCCAGAACACCAGTCTTAATAAATGCCCTGGTGAGGTGTGGCCCTTGAAAGGGGGCATAGAGGAGGACCCCAGTGTGGGAGAAGAGCCAGAGAGCTGCAAGCCCATATGTCTGAGCGTATGGAGTTGCCCCAAGAAGGGGTCAGGGCAAGTTTAGATCCGGTCGGGTAATTGGCTGGCCACTACCTTGGTGAGGGTCATGGGAGAGGCCCGAAAGATGGTAAGTCTGACACTCAAGGTATGAACTAGGTAAAGCCCATGGCCCTAAGGGGCCAACTCCAAGATGGAGCAAGGCAGTACAAGTCGTTGATGCATGAAAGAGAACTTGCGAGAGGGAGTGGAGTGTGAGAGGAGGGCAGTATGAATGTGTGCGTGACTGAAGCCTAACAACAAGGCTTAAGCTTGGTCCAGCTGTAGGCCAGGAAAACTACCTCATCTGGATGCCATCTGTGAGGCTTGGGCTGTGGTGTAGGGGAGGAACAGAGCTGCAGATAGCACCCCCTGGCATTGGGGCAAGAATGGGCAGCCTCCCACTTTAATTAATATCTTAATTAACAGCAAGGCATGGGAGGGGAGTCAGGTGGATGGCGTGCCCAAAGGCAAGTGGGGAAACTAGCACTGTGGCTAGTCAGGGAACCCCACTTTGCCTCAGTGCTAATCTAATCTAGAGGTAGTAAACCCTAGTGCTCACTGGGGTTACTCATCTTTGCCCCTTCACTGGGGCCACAGGGCTTCCCTCCCTGGTAGACTTGGGTGGCTGTAACTGTGCCTGGCCCCAACTACTTTTCCTCAGGGTCCTCCACCCCACAGGACTCAGGTGGCCACAGCCATGCCTGGCCCCCACTCTTCCTCCTCAGGGTCTTGCACCCCACAAAGCTCAAGTGGCCGCAGGCATGCCTGGCCCCAACTATCTCCAATGGTATGTGATCCACCCAAAGGTGAGGGCTAGGGTAAAGACACCCCTACCCACCTTTCACTGGAGTGATAACAAGCCTGGCATTTCCTGGGGGCTCCCACACCACTGAGAGCCCCACCAGGCCACCCATTCCCAGCAGGGTGCAGGTTTGGCTCATGCCCAAGACCAGGAGCCTCCAAGCCATCCCCTGTAGCTCCTGCCCTTACCTCCACATGGTTGTAAGGCTGCATGTAACATCCTGATGTTACTGCCTGGCCTGCCAGCAGCAAACTACCCTATTTATATAGACAGCCAGAAATCTAAAATGGCCACTGCAATCAAGCACCTGCTGGCTGCTTGGCCCTGCCACACACCTTCCCCCTTAAAATAGTTCCTGGGGTGAGCTTTCCCCTGCTGCTCCTCCAAAGAAGGCTCCCCTCGGAGCCTATGAGAGCCCTCAAGTGGCAAGCACCCCCAAAGATGCTCTGCCACACATCTCCCCCTTTAGAATGACCTTCAGAGGGGTTTTGCATGGCTGCCTGCTCTGCTGGCTTTGTCCCAGCCTACTGCAACCCCTCCCAAAGGTGCTCCACCACATCTTGTCAAACCAAGATCAGCAGAAGAACATCCAATGCTTGTCAAGCATCAAATAGCTTGACATATGCATACGTGCTGTAAAGTAGTAGTATATATTAACTATATATGTGTATATATATTGTGTCAAGTAGCACATACTAATATTTCAATAGTCAATGACACATTACCTACATATAAGTATACTAAAGAGTAAATAACAGGTTTAAATCCAAAGTTTAGCCAACACCGATAACTAATGAATTGGATCGCACTCCTATTCTAATGTATTCTATTCCAGTACTCAGACCACCCTCATCACCATGATGCCTGAGCGCTGCTTGGTTGTTCATTCCTGTAAACATCCACAACCCTGCCACAGTGTACTTCCTGATTCCCCCACCCCCGAAAACTCTTCTCTGCCACAATGCCTCTAAAACCCTTGGTCAAGTTAGCTTTCTGATGTGCTGTGATTGTTGTTTACCATGGTTTCTCCTTCAGAAATATTTCATCCAGGCTCCCACCATGCTATTCTTAGGGTTGGTCAGAGTTTCAGGCCTCTGGCATTAGGAAAGGAAGTCCAAGGAGTGGGAAAGTACAAGAAGTGGGGGAAAAAAAGTGGTCAGTTTATGAACAGTTTAGGAATGGCAATGTAACATTCTATATGGTAGCACCATAGTATCCACAGTCCACTCTGATTGCCAGCATTCAGCTCCTTGGCTAATATAGGGAGAGTCCTCTGATGAAACAGAAACCATTGTGTGCATCATCCAGAACCAGGTAATTGTGATGAACAATGACAACATCTTTCCGGGTTCTTGCTAGTTCAGAGTACTAAGAATGGCATAACATAGTTGTGATGGTAGAGTATTCATTTTAAACAAAAATCTGGTCAACATTATCCCCCTTTAATACAAAACAGACAACCACCAGTGCTGGAACATGACAGAATGTATTGGGATGTGATGTGCCTTGAGAGAGTAAATATTACCAAGCATCCTGTCCACAAAGTGGAATTACACCAAAGTAGACAGTGAAGACTTTAAGATCTTTGGAAATGGGATGAGCTATCTCACTCCTTCAAGGATTGCACTTCTGTAGATAGCAAAGAATACCTAAACGGCTGTCTTGTGAGCCAGCAGTTCACAATTATTCATGTTCTATCTATGTAATGGCATGTGCCATGAACCTCAGGAACAGCAACAGCAACAATAATGATTCAAACTTCTTGGGCCAAAGGTTGATGGAACCACTGGATCCAGCCTATGGAGCTGGAGCTTTGGCAGCTTTCAGGAGTGGGGACTTCAACACCATTTGGCAGAAGGGGCTTCACTCATGTCATGCCACAGTGCATCACGGCCAAGCAGTGGAAAGAAACAGCGGTAATGGCTGGGTCCTAGTGCCAACCTGTCTTGGACATGAAATGGGCCACCACTGGAAAAGTTTGCTGATTTTTGGCTTGGGTAGAGGCAACTGAAAAAATTATGAGACATAAACAGCTCAATGTCATTTCTGCCTTTCTCCCCAGAACTTGGAAAAATTTAACCTATTCTATGGTCTCTCCTTCCTGAGGTGATAGAAAGGGTGGGGTTTCATAGGCAGCCATTGTTTTCCTCTGTGGTTTTATAATTTATAGGGTTAAAAATATGTAGAAATAAATTCAGAGAGCTGGAAACGTGAAGCTGTGTCTTCCCAATCCTAACTTCCTTGCTAATATCTTCCAGCAACCGCCTGAACAACTGAGCATGATGAAGGCAGGACAGAGCTCTTTAGAATACAACATGAAGTAGAGTAATTACCAGAAACATTCCCTGGGATCTCTCTAAGAGATGAGAGAAAAGTTGGCCTGTTCAGCCCCGAAGGCCTGCAGTCATAACACTACCAGTTCTTAGACAAATTTATTTTGAGTGCTGATGACTTACTAGCCTGGCATTTGATCTATATCCATTGTTAGGAGATCATAAGCTGTTTTGCTTGCATTTTCTTTGTACCATACTTGGTTGGTTCCAGACTGACCAAGGTGAAAGAAATTCAAACTAGCTGGACAGTGCATGAGTAGTCCCACTTTAACCCTCTCAGTCATCTTAATGAAAAGCAGTAGTATAACCAGGGGTGGGTAAAGTGGGCATGAGTTCTGGGCACTGATTAAAGGTGTCTAAGTGTAGGCCACTAGCTGATACCCTGAGGAAAAAGGAATGCGACATGATGATATAGGTGCTGATTATTGGGGCACATGGAGCATGGGACCTGAGCAACAAGTGTCCTGTGAGCCTGGAGAGTATACCACTATTACTCAAAAATTATGAGGCACCTTATGGTACATAGATACCATCCTATGGTCAAAGGGCATCTACCTTGAACGCATCATGGGACATCACCAATCCGAGGACAGCCACTGGGGACCACCTGCTGGAAGCAAGAGCAAGAGGACAGACTGAACACCCCTCCCCCCCCATACACACACACACTTGACATGCACCAGTGACACACAAAGACTGTTAATCCCCTTGAATATCCCCCACCCCAGCAATTGTATACTGTATGCTGCAATTATTGTCTAAGAATGTCTTACAACTTGATAACTCTGTATTCATATGGTTACCATGCATGGGGTCTTGTTTCTCTTCTCTTTATAGTATTTTGCTGAAACTTCTTACCCACTTCATTTAGCCTCAGCTAGTGTCGCCTGCGTGACCAACTGCATGTTTTAGTTTGCATCACCATACACCAATTATGTACCTATGTAGCCACTATGTGGCTACATAGGTACATAGTAGGTTCTTATGTTGTCTAGCAACTATACAAACTATATTTTTAAACATTTTCTAATAAAGTTTTAAATCTAAAATGCTTCCATCTCTACCCACTCTGACTCCAGACCACAGCCAGTATTGCCAACTAAAACTTGAATAAAGGCAATGGTATGGGTCTGAGAATGACAATTGAACTTTAGTCTGGGGGTTGTAAAAGGAAAAGATGGATTATAATTTAAAAAGAGCACATTCTGCTGCAAGAGAAGTGTGACATCAGGAACTGACTTCTCCAGTTTACCTAGAGGAGTATACAGAAAAATGATGGGTTGCCTGAGGAAATCTTTTCAAGTTGTTAGCTTTAACACCTCTAGTTAACAAGAAATCATTTTCTCATTTGGGAGGCGCATTTGAGTACATACTGGGCAGTCTGTATACCCTTCCTGGGGCTCTAATGCTTTTTTTCTTTCTTAACCCTTCCCTCCCTATTGCTTCTGCATGGTTCCTTCCATTGTTCCACAAGTTAAGTCAGGTTTCAGTGGGGTTTACAAAGCATCTGTAAAGAAAACAAGCAAATCAAAATTCACCCTTGGCATTATGCAAATGAGATTTGCAGAATGTTGATCAAACCAAAGTATTTTCCTAAGAATTTTCCATGGCACAATAATGGAGCCTGCCCATGGTGCACACAGAAGGAAAGAGCATTCTCTGCCTAAAGCAGCTCAGTATCCAAGGGCTCGGACTCACTGAGGAGATTAAATAGCCAGGAATGAGGCAAGGTCAGCAGCTCCCAGGCAGCATTTTCAGAATGCTTAGCTGCTCCTGATACTATATGCTTTAGTGCAGTTATGCTACTTTGCTCACCAACTGGATGGCCTACGCAGTTTATGTCAGATTCAGATTGGTGTTTCAGATCACCAGTTTGGTATGAGTGAAGCATCAACAGAGCTAGGTTCACGTCCATACCATAAGCCTGAGTTACTTTGTTACAACATTCCAACGTTATTTGATGAGAACATCCAAAAATCAGCTATTTAATATTCCCATATACAAAGATAGAGAGAGATGATGCTCACCTTTACTTCCATAAATCTCATACTGTTTTATAAAAAAAGTGCTGTGTTGGTGACAACGTTACCTTTGTGTTCTCAAAACCTGACATTTCTCTGTCATTTTGGTAGCTCTGCTGCAGCTACTGCTCATGATACACAAGCATATACAAATTCTAAACAGGCAACAGTAGCTCTCTCCAATGGGGGACAGTCATTTTAAATCAATTACCTTTAAAAATGAGTGAAATGAAATGGAATGTTACAGCTTTACAGCTTCTTTTTCAGTATTAAAAATGTTTTTTCTCTTCCGTGTTGCAGTGTGAAAGACACAGACAACAGGAAAACAGAAACAGTAAACATGATTTCCTTTAACCATAGTTACAGGGATCTGTAGAGCTCCAAGCAGTGCTAGCAGATAAAACATTCTGAGAGAGAAAGATTATTATACAAAATGTCTTGTTACTAGAAGTGTTCCTTCTGTCTGCAGATACTCATTGCACAAAATGGCAGAGAAGTGAGAAGATAGCTGGGTGTGGTAACAGGGACCCCCTACATTGTCAGAAATATCACACAGTGATTTATCAACAAACTTCTGTATAATCTCAGTGGCAAAAGTGGCCAGTGACAACTGGTATCTTGCAATGGCCATTTTGGATTGCACTGGAGATTTTACAGTGTGTACATCTGAGTTGCTGAAAAGAAGTATTAGCACACAGCAAACACTCAGACGTTGACCGGGCATGTTATAATCCTCCCCCCCACAAAAGTGTGCAAGGGTTAAAGTGGCACAAGCATTTCTATTCTAAAGGGTCATTTGCTGATATCAATTTTTTTTCTAATTTTAACCTTTCAGGCCAAAGTTTTATATATTATGCACAATCTGGCAACCATAGAGTTTTTTAAAGTTTAAGAAAAACAATTCAGATGTTCTTATGTTCAGAGATAAACGTTCTCTGTTAGGGGTAACATAATTTTGTGCTTTAAGTTTTTTACTTGCTCTATGTTACCAGTAGTACTTGATGGAGATGTGACATTTCTAGTCATAGTTTCCAGGTCATACACATGTCTGCTACTGCCTTGATAAAAATTGGTTTGGTCTGTCTAATTTATATGGGTCCATAAACACTGGCTGCTCTTACATGCCAAACATTAATAAATGCCCCCTTGGCTTTCCGTGCACATGTGTGTGCCAAAGATGCACAGATTAATGAACATGTGGTTAAGGATTTCCATTTGATATATGGATAGCAAAAATTTGATATATGATATATGGATCTTTGGGAGCACCACTGTATGTTGTATGAGGTGACTTGCAAAGTAAAGTACCTGAAATTCAGGAAATGAAAAAGATCAACCCTGCAACCTGCATGTTTCCCTCAGTTCAGGAACAGAATACATAATTGGATATTTTCCCCCAGATCTCTCTCATTCACTGTAAGTGTTGCATGGCAAATAGGGTCAGGGTCCAAAAAACTACTGTCTAGTGCAGTGATGGGAAGTGAAGATGTGGGTTCACAGGCCTGTATTTGATGCAGTAGTCACATGGAGTATTGTGATTAACATGAAGATAAAAATACATATATAAAAGCTGCCTCAGACCTAGAGCCACCCTAGTTCTTTACACTGAATTGAGGCAGTATGGAAAATCTAGTATGTAATTAAAGACTGAATTATGATGCATAACATTACACAGGAAAACTGAATTCTTTCATTTTGTCACTCTTAGCTAGTTTTTACGTGATGCTATTAGACTTGGGGGCTTAGCAGTCCCTGGCACATGTGAGGAAGGGGCTGGGGGTGCACTGCTACAACAAGAATCAGGCCCCTGGCAGCTTCTCCACCATTTGCCATGAGCAGTCCTGACTCTGTGGCGAGTGGCAGGTGCCTGCACAGAGTCTGAGCCAGCTGTGGAAGGCAGCCAGGAGGCTGCACACTGCTGCACCAGTCACTGCCAGTGGCAGGTACACTTGCACCTTGAGGCAGACAGAAGGGGAGCTGTGAGGGGCCCAATTCTTGTTGTGGCAGTGCAGCCTTGGCCTCTTTCCTGCTATCTACCCAGAGGTGTGCATGCACCTGCTGCAAGCAACAAGCCATGCCGGGACTCCAGAGACCTTGGTGCAGTGGGTTGCAGCCTCCTGGCCACCTACCACAGCCAGAGCAGGCTCTGGGCAGGCTCCTGCCATCTACCACAGAGCCCAGGCTGCTCACAGCAGGTGGCAGGGGGGCTGCAAGCCACTGCACCAAGGTCTGTGGAGCTCCAGCCTGGTTCATTGACAGTGGTAGGTGCACATATGCCTCTGGGCAGACAGTGGGGAAGGGACCAGGGCTGTGCTGCCACAGCAAGTATCCAGCCCCTCATTACTCCCTCACAACACAACCTTGGCAACTTACAAAGGGGGCTTGGGCGGGGTTGGCATTCTGCCCCAAAATGCTGCCGACCTCCATTATAGACTGTGTTTAAGTGATGGTCCAGGAAATATGCGAGAGGCAAGAGTTTGTCTTTTATTGGACAAACTTCATGGTTAGAATAGATTTTAGACAAGCTTCTAGTATCACAGTACCCTTCCTCGTGTCTGGGAGGCACAGCAGGCACAACAGAGCTACGTAACTGATGAAACAAAGCCTTGTGTAAAACTCACATAGATAAACAGAAACAGGATGCAAGAGAAAGTATCAGGTAGCCAACAGGCAAGACAAGTGTAGTAAAAACTTGATGTCTGGAGAGCAGATTCTTCAGGGGGGTCATTATTACCCATTTATATCACCCGGGAAATAAGCTCTTCAGAAAGTTTGCCCCTAAAAGCAGAGGACAGAGAAAGAGGGCACATCAACACGATCATTAATGTGCCAAAGTTTAGTACCTGTCATTACAGGTACTTAACTTAATGTGCTATAATCAGCACTACTGCACATTAGCACCAGCGCATCCTTTTTAGTGATGCTAATACTCAGTAGACTAATTCTATTACACATTAGTATGTTTTTTGCCATCCATGCTAATGCGCAGTAGAATTAGTCTACTGCACATTTAGCATCTTGTGTAGATGTGCCCAGATTAAAGCAGAATTGATGGAATTTTGTTTTCTATATTTGTTTTATTTATACTTGTGAGATAAATGATCAGTCAGTATGAATTAGGCACTTTATTAATATATTTACCATTGCTTTGATCTTACCCATGGTTGTTTGTCTGGGCTGAATTTTTTATAGTATCCCATAGTATGGATATGGGCCCTAATTGCTAATGTATGCATTCATGCAGGGTTTGTTTTTTATTAGAGAATGGTGCTTTAGGCTGGATTGACTGCGCCAAACTGATTCTGTAAATGGGATTGCAAATGTAAGCTATTCTTTTGTTAGGGTACGCTCTCATATTTGTGGCTGAAATCATACATTACAGCAGCGTACCACAATAACAATTTTTGTGGCAATTTTGCAGTTGTTTTCAGTGTGACTAAATCAGACCTGTAACATAGTGTGGTGAGAGAGATCTTTCATGGGTTACAGGTCTATTTGTATACGTTCTTTTTGCAGCAAGGAGTGGGACCTGGGCAGATAGACTGCTGAGCATCAAGTCATTATGAATTGCTAATGTGTACCTCCAAGCACAGATAAAAGTTATGTCTGTCACACAATTGGCCCCCTGAAAGTGCTCTACAGCTGTGACCTGACACATGTATATGTCTGCAGAGCACTTTAAAGTGGCAGATTGCATGACAAAAAAAACCCTCATCAAATGAGGGATCAGATGAAGGTGCTGCACGTTGGAACACCTTAGGGAACTTGGTTCCGTAGCATTAATTTGCAGTGCAACTGGAGCTGAGCTGATGCAGCCCAACTGCCCTCCCCCCCCCTTGCAGGCAGAGAAGGGAAAGTGAGCTGCTGGTTGGGGTTTATGTGGCCTGAGTTGGAGGGGAAGAGGGTGGACTGGAGCCCTCCCAGCTTGTGCTGTCCCCCTCCTCCCCCCATAACCCCACCTCTTCCAGCTCAGGCTGGGCAGACCTCAACTTACCACCAGGGTCCCCTTACCTTCCTACAGACAGCCCCAGAGCTCGGGGGGGGGGGGAGGGGGGAGAGGTGGCAGCTCCTCCACCACAGACAGGCTCCCCAGGCTTCTGCAGGCAGGCTTGATCTTCTCTCCCCCCCCCGCCCCCAAGGCAAACATCTGTTGGGTTGGAGGGTGGGTGCTCTAATTCATGGCACTCTACATAAAGCACTATGAACTGGAGCAGGGGCCTACATGTCTGTCAGCACCTTTCATGGCACTTGTGACTGATTCTCCATCTCTCTTTGCCTTGTATAGCTATTTACACCCCTGAAAAATGGTCACAAAATGCTCCCATTCTGATGTGATAGTCTATGCCACATTCCCTTCTGTGCTGGTGTTATTGAATCTGCTAGCTGCAGGTTAACAGTGAATCAGGGCCACTCTTTGTCCAGCTGCTTGCAAAGCATGATACTACAACAATGACTTTTTGTCTTGAAAAAATAAATATGATTTAATTGAGCAGGCATGTTTATATTGGGCTGCTGTTCTGCTGAGTGTAAGACATTACGTGTGAACGGGGACTGTGCAAGGATTCTCTGTGAGAGAGAGGCCTGGGACCTTGGCTACTTGGCTGATGCTGGTATACAGTGTGTCTGAAGTATATAGTATTGTTATTTTGACTCTGATTGTCCAGTAAATACGTGAAAGCAGGACTTCTGAAGCAAGTTTATTGGGCCAGTTTTATAGTTTTGAGGATTGGTACATAAACCTATGGGCACAAAAATGTTCTTCCTTGGGTGTGCTAAAGAAACAGATACAGCTTAAGCTAAATACCTATTAGTAAAATTTATTTTGTTTAACCTCAATCTGTTTATGAATTTGATCACTTAAAATGGAGTGTATACAGTTGACCTGTAGAACAAAAAGAAATTATGCAAAGTCATTACAGAGTGAAAAAAGAACCATGGCTGTAGCTGAACCTAAATATTATTAATAAAACCATGTGAAAGGGAAGAAATATGTTATCACCTGTGGAGCAAAAATAAGTCAGAAAAGAGAACAGGTGCATTATTATGGGCCATAAAACAGTTATTTTCTGTTAAGCCCCTGTCTTTAATTTCCAGTAAGTGCATTAATTTTTGTTCATAAGAACAGAAGAACTGCCATTTACTGGGTCAGACCATTGGTCAATCTTGCCCAGTATTCTGTGTCACACAGGGGCAGACTATGACAGCTGAAAGGGAGAATGAACTAGGTATGACCAGTGTTCTTTCCCCACCATTCCTCTTTCACTTGTTCCTAGATCTTCTGATGATATTGTGCAAGACAGGGAATATGTGGTTAGAGATGGCGGTGTTGCTAAGTGAAAAATATACTCCCCCTTGTAATGGCATGTTTCTGTCCTTTATCTGTGGGAGCTCATTCTGAATCATAGTGGTTGTATAGTTTAACCCAGATCTTTTTTCTTGAAGTACTTGGTGTATAGCCTGGCATCTATTATGCTTTGTGATAAGCATGTATAGGATCAATAGATCCTGATAGTTTGTTTTCGGGTGTGTTGATTGCAATGTCTTTTGAGATGTGTAGGCAGAGTTTAGACTTGTTGTTTAAGCAAGATATTAGTCCATTTGGCAGAGTGACAGGCTAGGTCATGCAACAGGCTTCTGTTGGCAAAGCTCTGTTGGGCAGGGATGTGAAGATGTGCAGTCCTGCCAACCACAGTCCTTTTGGCTTAGCATAGGTTGTTTTTGTCAAGAAGTCTGGAATGAAGTAGCAAAGGCATGAACTGGAGTGCTTTGCTGGTATCATCAGTGATGGCAGTCCTTCAACATGAAGATGACAGTCTTCCTTCCAGTAAATAAAGAAGTTATCAGTGAGTCCAGAGATGACTGCAAGGCTGATCTGAGATCCGCATGTTTGACTGAAGACATGGCAACCAGTGCTGGTAGGAAGGAGTGGATTCTGGTGATGTATGTCACAGTTCTTTCCCTTTGTCATTCTCATTTATCCACTTCTATAGTGAGATGAGTTTGCTCAAAATGATCAATAACTTGTACATCACAGTGCCACTGGAGATGATTCAGTGCTTGAGTCTTTCAGGTATTGAAGTTAATATCACATTTCTTCAGATTGTCCAACAAGATGTCCTTGATTTTTTTCTCTTTTCAACCTCTAGAGCTGTGACCGTCAGTGACTATAGGACCTTTTTGGGAGCTGGTCATCAGGCATCCTTATGACATGTCCTGTCCAACAGAGCTGGTGCTGTATAAACATGTCTTTGAGGCTGGTGGTGTTTGCTTGAGCCAGAACACTGGCATAGCAATACAGGCAAAGCACTCCTAGGAAAGACACAATTTGTGCCAGCAAACAGTCCTTTTGCTAATATTATTTAATTCAGTTCTGTGAATGAAATAAAGTATTTTGATTAAAGTGCTGCTATGTAGAATACATCTGTCCAATAGAAAACTTTTACTTCTGTAACTGCTGGTAACAAATTTTGGGAATAAACTAGGCCTACCTTACACATTTTTCAGAAGCATCAGCACTCTGATGAATTAGTAAAAAAATACAAATGCACATCTGTGACTGAGCACTTTGGTTGACGCCTCCATCATTGTTTGCAAGCAGAGCTTCCCCTGAGTCCTGAACGATAATTTACTGCCAGTACAGAACACCAAAGAGTTGTTTCAGATTGTCTTGTCACCATTTTGAACTCTGGCTAAAAACCCTCGAAAAACACAGTATGTATTTTGTAGAAAAGAATAACTGGTGTAAGAACAGGGTAGAGTGCTTTTTAAAGAGATTGTAAGCCCTGTATGGTCTTTCCTTTTTCTACAGCTGGAAAGATGATTTCCAATGTCAGTGGTTTTCAACCTGTGGTCCGTAGGCCCTAGGGGTCTGCAGACTATGTCTAAGGGGTCTGCAAAAGATGACCATGATCAATCAAATATGCACTTACAATTCAAAGGGTTCTGCACCTCCATTCAAAATTTTTAAGGGTCCATAAATAAAAAAGGTTGAAAAACACTGTCCTGAGGGGCTCATCCTTGGACCACAATCATTTGCATTGTGAGACTCTTTTCCATAATAGAAGTGCACATGCTTTTACTGTGGGTTGTACAGTGCTCTATGTTTGATCCCCCATTTATTTCTGGTAAAGATTGCAAAATGCTCTTACAATCCTTAACAGGTATAGAAGCTGTATTTTTGCTACAACACTTTCAAGTGCAGGTTTTATGGTTGAATAAGCCTTAGTTAAGGTTGGGTGTTTGTGTCGGTTTTTCTTTGCTTTTTTGTTTCTTCATCAAATACTAAACAATTCTCTGCTATATCATTTAAACTCTAGCTAGCTAGCAATGCTCTACTAACTCCTTTAATCCAGCCCTAATGTTATGTCCATTACTTTTCATACAACAGACATAATATATGAAAGAACCATAGAGGCACTGCTGATTTCCAGATAACCCTGCTTACTAGGAACAAACTTTTATTTTGCTTTGCACATCCAAACAACAGTTTTTCAGATGTGCAAGTCAGATTCTTGTCACTTACACATAGTTTGCAGTTTTATAAACTATGTGGTGTGGCCAGCTACTGAATATTCACAGTAGGTGATATAGGCAGGCATGTGGTTTCATATGTGCATAAACTGGGCATGTGTCTTTTACAAAATTCTGCTATAAAAACACCTTCGTTTGCTCAAAAGCTACCAGAGTGCAGCTAGTTTCGCCCTTTATGCTGCACACATGTAGGGCAGAATTCTATTTCACATCATGTGCCCAAGTGGCAGTCTTCCAGATATGTGAGAGGCATTTTTGGCACTTACATACAATTTGCAAAGCTACTTCATGTGCATTCTGGACACCAGTAGTGTAACTAAGGGGTGAGGAAGGGGAATTGGAGCAGTCAAGTACTCACTTTCAATAGCAAGATTTCATAATTTCATAGATCTTTAGGGTCAGAAGGGACTTTAGTAGATCATTGAGTCTGACCCCCTGCCCTGGGCAGAAGAGAGCGCTGGAGTCAGATGACCCCAGCTAGGTACTTGTCCAGTCTCCTCTTAATGACCCCCAAGGTAGGGGAGAGAACCAGCATCTTTGGAAGCCCACTCCAGAATTTGGCAACCCTCACCGTAAAGAATGTTTTCCTAATGTCTAATCTAAATCTGCTCTCTGTCAGTTCATGGCTGTTGTTCCTAGTAACCCCAACGGGTGCCCTGGTAAACAGTGTCCCCCATTCTTTGCTGCCTCCCCCACCCCCCAATACATTTGTAGACGGCCACAAGAACTCCTCTGAGCCTCCTTTTGTTGAGACTGAAGAAATTCGAGTTCCTCAATCTTTCCTTGTAGGATCTTACCTGCAGGCCCTTAACCATACAGGTAGTCCTCCTCTGGACCCTCTCAAGGTTATCCACATCCCTCTTGAAGTGCAGTGCCCAGAATTGGATGCAGTACTCCAGCTGTGGTCTTACCAATGCTGCATAGAGGGGAAGTATCACCTCCTTAGACCTGTTCATGATGCACATTCTAATGCTTGAAAGAGTGCGGTTGGCTTTGCTTATCACTTCGTTACATTGATGACTCATGTTCATTTTGGAGTCAACGATGACTCCGAGATCTCTTTCTGTTGCTGTGCTGCTTAGAAAGTCACCTCCCAGTCTGTAGGTGTGCTGGTGGTTCTTTCTCCCTAGATGCAGCACTTTGCACTTATCTTTGTTAAACTGCATCCTATTCTGATCTGCCCATTTTCCCAATCTGTCCAAATCTGTCTGAATCTGCTCTCTGCCCTCCAGTGTGTTTCCTTTGCCCCATAATTTGGTGTCATCTGCAAATTTGGACAGAGTGCTTTCCATTCTTTCCACTGATGAAGATATTGTACAGCATTGGTCCAAGGACTGAACCTTGGGGAACTCCACTGCCCACATTTTTCCAGGTCAAAAACAAGCCATCCACCACCACCCTCTGGGTGCGTACCATAAGCCAATTCTCCACTCACCTGACCATGTAGTAATCTACGTCACAACCACTTAATTTATTTGTAAGAATGGGATGCAACACTGTATCAAAGTCTTTTTTAAAATACCTCAACTCCTGCATCTAAGCAATTTGTGACCTGGTTGTAAAAAGAAACAAGGTTAGTTAGGCAGGATCTAACTGCTATGAAGTCATGATGGTTGCCCTTCAACATTATTTTTCCTACTGGACTCCCACAAATGTGATGCTTAATAATTTTTTCAAAGGTTTTCCCAAGGATAGGGGTGTGGCTAACCGGTCTATAGTTACCCGGATCATCCTTCCTCCCCTTCTTGAAAATAGAGGCCACATTGGCCCTTTTCCAGTCCTCTGGGACCTGTTCTGAGTGCTATGAGTGCTCAAACAGTGCCAGTGTTTCTGCTATAACACTGGCCAATTCCTTCTGTACCCTTTGATGCAGAACATCAGGGTCTGCTGACTTACACATGTCCAGCCCCTCCAAATGCCTCTTCACTAGGTCAGTGCTAACTGTTGGTAGATTGGAATCCTTCTTGTGCCTGTCTTTGGTCCCTTTGGGAGATATGTCTTTATCCATATTCAGGAATACAGATGCAAAGAACTCATTTAGGAGCTCAGCGTTATCCCTCCTATCTGTTACCAGTTACCCTAGTCTGTCTTGTAGGGGTCCTATGTTACCTGTCCTATTTAAAGGACAGTCCATGATTATCTTGTTATCTGATCATATTTTCTTACATATTAGATGCCCCCAGAAAGGGGCAAAAAGCTTGTTTTTGAAAAACAGAATGTAGAATAAAAAAATTTCTAGAATCATGGCCAGAGCTGTTTTTTATGGAAAGCCTGTACTGTAAAAAGGCCACCGATGTCTCTCTCAGCCAGACTTAACCCTTTCTCAGCCATTCTAAATTTGCAGCAGGTTTAGCTGAACAGCACCTACTGCTTGCTGGCTGAGAGAAGCTGGCAGTCACTTTGTAGCACAGTCTCTCTATGCTTCTGTTCCTGAAAAAAAAATTACCTCCCCCTGTTTGACACATGGACTCCCATTTGGAGAGCTGATTTTTGGGAAAAGGTTGTGTGTGGTATGTGAGTAAATACAGTAAGTTTTTTTAGTGTTTACAGTCAGACATAAAGCTTGTTGAAAACTCAGATTTCCATTTTGTGGAAAATTGCAGGAAGTTCTGGAAGCAATTTGGTTCTGTTTAAGAACAAAATATAGAATTTTCAAAATTTCCCCTGGAAAGGAAAATCCAAAAAAAAATCTGAAATAATCTGTTTTGTTTTGAATTTTTAAAAATGAACTTGAATTTGGGACTAAATTCTAAGGCTCCTTATAAAACTGTGGCTCTTAGGGCTTTGCTACCTCCCTAGTCCAATACTGATGGCAGAAGTTTGAGTGCATAAACACTTAAAGATCCTCGGTTGTGACGAAATCCTCCTTTCTGTTGACAGAGTTACTCCACTTCTGCCAAGTGCAGTAATGTTTCTGTTAACGTTGGCAGCCACATGAAGGTGTGTGAAGACAATCCTATACCTTCAGTCTGCTCCAATAGGTCAGGACAGTTCAATATGTGAGTGTGGTGATGCACCACAGACTGCTGACCACCTCCTTAAATGTGGAACGCGCCCATGCACTGAGGATGAGGACCTGGCAAACATCAATGATAAAGTAGTGTGGCTCTGACAGATTTGCTTGCTTGAGTTGCTCATGAGTGCTATACATTTCCCCTGGCCTGTGAATAGTGGGACTAGTGTTCTATGGGGCCACTCTTAGTGGAGAAATGAAGCTAAAAGCATAAAATGTCACTTAATTGGCTCTGTAGCTGTCTTGGTATCCAGGTCTGTGTCAGGTGCAAGTCAAAGTACACATTAGTTTTATACAAAGTATATAGGTTTACTCCATACAGCATTGGGGTCTACCTTTTGCTTGATCTTGACAAACATTCTGCTTTTTCCTAGACAGCCATACTAAAACAGATCTGTAATTCAGTAGGGGTCATTGTTAGTTCATTTCAGGGCCCTATGCACTTACACTGTTTGCACTGCCCTAAAGTCACCCTTGCAGCCATGGGCGTACAGAGAATATGATCATTCTATAAATCAGATCAGTGGGAGGAGGTTACCAGGGCCTGGTCCCCTCCTATGGAGTTCCAGATGGATACATTTTTATCTTTGTGGGTAACAGTGTCTGTCCAAGTACTGACATCAAAAGACAGTTGAAGCAATGTAACCAACCACTGGGCTACACAATCAGCTCATTATCACAAAGAACAAATGAGAAGTGGTCCCAGCTGTCACACTTGGAATGCACTTCTCTGCCAGCATTCTCCTGAAAGAGCATATACGGGTGCTACATGACTTCCCTGGCTGACTGCTTGGCAGTGTCTCGGCTTTCAGTGGGAATCCTGTTTACAAGTAGCAAGGACAGTGCCAGGGTAAATTGGGCACTTGTCCAGGAGGAGTTACAGTTTGGCCAGGGATAATCGGGAACTTGCTGGCTCTGTACATCCATGGAGAGCTGGATTTCTTATTTGTGTTTCACTTGTTATGGTCTAGTCTCAGTTTGCTGACTTTCACACAGCCCTATGATGTGGCATACTGGCATAAAGATCTACCTCTGTTGCTGATGCATTGGCTCCAAAAATTGCCCTGTAGCCTACAGCAGTGGTCTCCAAAGTGGGGTGTGCACACCCCAGGGGGTGTGCAAGACGATTCATTGGGGTGCGCGAAGAAAATATTAGAACTTGTATTTTTATTTATTTTTTATCTAAAAAAATAAGAAAGAAATTAAGCTTTACTAATATTTAATATACAGATTGACAGTGGCGTCCTCACTCAGTCCGTATGTCAGACGGTCATGTGTCATGTACGGTACGTGAGGTATCCTGAGGGAAGAAGCATTCGTCCGCTTTCAACGTATTGTGACGTATTGCAGTTTACGTGTGCCTGGTTAAGTGGGTTTACGAATTATATTATCTAGTTTTAACTAAACTAACCCTCACAAAATGGACAAGTGGCTTAAAAAGATTCCTGCAAAGAAACCATGGATTGAAGATAATAGTAATAATGCGAGCACAAGCGAACAGCAAGAAAATGACAGAGCTGACACTTCTCCTACTCCTAGTACGAGCTCTTCATCAGCCACATTACAAGGTAAAAACAATGACGATCTAATCAGATCTGACAAGAAGTTGGCCAAAAAAATTCAAAATTATCAAGAAGACTATTTGAAATATGGATTTACATCTATTATTGTTAACGATGAACCTCGCCCTAAGTGTATATTGTGCCTTGAGATATTAGCTAATGATAGTATGAAGTCATCACGATTAGCAAGACATTTAAAAACTAAGCATCCAGAAGATGAAGACAAACCTTTACAATTTTTTCAGCAATGTTTAAAGTCATGCGGTACTCAATCCAGTACTTTACAAAATTTCACTAAACTTAATGATAAATTGTTAGAAGCCTCTTTTGAGGTTTCTTACGTAATAGGGAAAGACAAAAATCCACATACCATTGGGCGAACACTTGTTCTTCCTGCCACAGTAAAAACGGCTGAAATAATATACAGAAAACACTATGGCGACAAACTAAAATGCATTCCTTTGTCAGCAAATACTGTTGGAAGACGCATAGAAAACATTGCTGAAGATTTGAAGAAACAAGTATTAGAACAAATTACTCAGTGTAGGAGGTTTGCTATACAGTTGGATGAAAGTACAGATGTTTCTAACATGTCTCAGCTTATAGTATTTGCTACATGAAGAACTACTTTTTTGTGAGCCACTAAAGGAAAGATGTACCGGAGAAGATATATTCTCAACAGTAAATGACTTCTTTAATAAAAACAATGTTTTATGGAAAAACTGTGTAAGTGTAACCGCTGATGGAGCGGCTGCTTTGACTGGAATAAAAAAAGGATTCTGGGATAAGGTTACACACATGAAATTCATTCACTGCATCATTCATAGGCAAGCTATTACAGCAAAGAAGTTGGAGCACAAAGTGCTACAGGATGTTATCAATGTGTTTAGTTTTATAAAAACAAAGCCTTTAAATAGTAGAGTCTTTACAATACTTTGTAATGAGATGGGGAGTGACCATGAAAATCTTTTGTACCACACAGAGGTTCGCTGGTTATCTTGTGGCAAAGTGCTTAAAAGAGTTGTCGAACTTAAAGATGAGTTATGCATTTTTCTTTTACAAAAAGACAAGCATTCCAAATTTACTGACCTTTTCTGTGATGACACATGGCTGTCAGTAGTATGCTACCTAGCAGATATTTTTGAAAAAATAAACACACTTAATCTGTCCCTTCAAGGTAAAGGTGATGTTTTAACAATGAGTGAGAAAGTAACTGCTTTTCAAAAGAAACTCATGCTATGGAAAGAGCATTTTGAAAATGGATGTTTGGAAATGTTTCCATCGTTGTATGATTTTGTTGACGAAAACGATGTAAGTGTGTCACCTTTAAAAACTCTCATATCTGCACACTTAAAAAACTTGGAAACATAATTTTCTAACCTGTTTAATAATCTTCCAAATGAAGTGTTTCAGTGGGTTTTGAACCCATTTGTTAAAAATATAAAAATGCAACACGTTCCAATTAGTTTGCAAGAACAACTGATTGACATCAGGGAAGATGGAAATTTGCTCGCTGAATTTCAGCAAAAACCTTTGCATAATTGGTGGATGGGATTGAAAAATGAGTATCATGATTTAAGCACAGCCAACGATGTACTTCTTCCATTTGGATATACGTATCTTTGTGAGGTATCTTTTTCAGCTATGACAGTCATTAAAACCAAGTATCGAAATAAACTGAACTTAGAACCAGACCGTCGAATTGCTGTATCACAAAGTGTTAAACCAAGATTTTCAAAAATAATGAAGCATATTCAATCACGTTGCTCTCACTAAAACATATTATTACTAATAATATGTTTTAGTGAGAGCAAAAAGGTTTTTTGTACCATTAATAAATTAAATAACATTTAAAAAATTTAAAATATTGTTTATGTCATCTTTATCTCATCCTTTTTTAATTTCTATTTTTGTCTATGTTTTATAATGTACATAATATATTAGTACAGTAGAACATGTATATAATTTATAAATAAATAAATATACATATATTGGGGGTGCATGCTCAAAAAATTTTTACTGATAGGGGTGCATGATCAAAAAAGTTTAGAGGCCACTGGCCTAGAGCGGCACTGTCCAGCCAGTGACCTGAAGACTGTTTTGCCCTCAAGGCTTTAAACTGGAGCCCTCAAAGATGACTCTTGCTCAGAAACTTACTATGATGGTGAATTTGAAATGTCTCCCTGGGACACCTGACATCCAAATAGCTCCAGTGCTGTAGAAAGAGAAGGAAAGTGGACTTTCTTACCCCGACCCTGCTCTTTGGCTCCCCTGTTGGCCATTGCTACACCTCAAGGGTGTAAGGAGGTGAGGGAGACCTCTGACTGATGCACTCCTGCTTCATTGTCAGGCTGGGAGCTCCAGGCAACAGGGCAAGAGTTCAACTTGCTCTGCCTGAGCACAGAAGAATACCTAGCAAAGGGTAGCTGCTCCTCCCCTAACTCAAGGCAGGTGGAGGAGAGGGGAAAGAAGACACTGAGACCACACGTGAAATTCATTCACTGAATCATTCATAGGCAAGCTATTGCAGCAAAGAAGTTGGAGCCAAAAGTGCACAAAGTGCTACAGGATGTTATCAATGTGGTTAATTTTTGCTTGTTTGATGGAGTGCTGCATCGGGAGGTGCAGGACCCAGAAGGATGGAAATATTGGCAGGTGGTCCTCCCTCGGAAGTATAAGGCCCTTGTGTTACGGGCCTTACATGATGACTTAGGGCACATGGGGGTGGAGCACACCCTGGCACTAGCCCATCAGCGGTTCTTTTGGCCCAAAACGGCTGAAGACGTAAGGACTAAATGCTCAAACTGTGATCGGTGTGTACAAAGGAAGACCCTGCCCGCTCAAACTGCCTATCTACACACCATCCAGAGCTCAAAACCCATGGAACTTGTGTGCATGGATTTCCTAGCCATAGAAGGGGAGGGGCACTGAAAGGGGAATGTGCTGGTTGTGACAGACCACTTCACCCGATATGCCCAGGCCTTCCCTACACGAGATCAAACAACAAGAACAGTTGCTAAAGTACTGTGGGAAAAGTACTTCTCCGTGTTTGGGCTGCCCGCAAGAACCCACTACGATCAGAGGCAAGATTTTGAGAGCTGGTTGTTGCGTGAAGTACTGACAGTGGCTGGCATACAGGAATCAAGGACTACACCCTACCACCCCCAATGGGATCCCCAACCCGAACACTTCAATATGCTGGGTACCCTCCAGCAGCATACCTGGTGCATGCCTACAACTCCACTAGGAATGATGCAACAGGGGTCAGTCCGTATTTGCTCATGTTCAGGAGGGAGCTCCGGTTATCCATAGATTTGTGCTTTGGGGTAGAACACATCTACCAACAACATTTGACTCATGGTTAATATGCACAACAGCTTTGGGACTGTCTCCGTCGTACGTACCGACTGGCAGCTGAAACTGCTGGAAGAAACCAGCAATGCCATAAGTGGCTTTATGATGCTCGCATGCATGAACAAGGGTTACAAGAAGGAGATAGGGTGCTGCTGCAAAACCTGGGGCTAACCGGGAGACACAAAATCACTGATCGGTGGCGGGCTGAACCCTATACAGTGGTGCGACAACTGGGAGACCTCCCAGTATATGAAATCTCCCCTGAGTCTGGACCGGGTCGAAGTCGCATGGTCCACCGGAACCTCCTGCTGCCTATTGGCGAATTGGTGGGGCCCCCTCCGCCCGAGACAGAGCCGCGAGAAGAGAGGCCTAGGTCTCCCCATAGGAGGAGGCCTCGCACCACCCAGCTGGCAGTTGTACCTGCAGCTCCCCTGGAGGACTCTGACTGGTGGTATCCTGCTGACTTTCACCCAAGCTTAGGACCTGCCACTCCTCAGGGCGAAGGGGAGACGGGGACTGCTGCTCGTGGGGCCCCGCCTGGTGAAAGGGAAGGAGAAAACTTCCCCACGCCTTTACCTGCCAGTGGGGCAGACTCCTCCAGTGAGAGGGAGCCTGAGCCACCGGGGCCCTCATGCAGTCCTGCCCCAGACCGCACCCCACAACCAAGGCGGGAACTTCGGCCAGTCTGTTGCTTCACCTATGATGCCCCGGGGGTGCCGGGGGAGGTCCCCATCACTGCCTCTTGGGTCCAGTAGTCCCTCAAGCTGAGGCTTGCGCTTCACTGGGGACGGTGAAGGGTTCTGCGGGGGAGGATGTGACGGGCTGGCTGGCAGTGACCTAGCCCAGGGGTTTTGAAAGGGCAAAAGATGATTGGAGGACTTGGGATTCCCTTTCTGCACCAATCAGGCCCCAGAGACTCACCCCGCCTGTGTCCCGATTGGCCCCTTGGGTCACCTGGAGGAGGATAAAAGGGGCAGCGTGGGCTGTCTCAGGGGAGAGACCAGTGAGGGACAACAAGGAAGAGGCTTCACAGAGCTGGTAAGAGCTGAGCCAGTAGGGTGGGAGCAGTGCCCTGGAAGAGGCTGAAAGAGCAGGACCTTCAGGCAGCAGTGGGACCCTCAGCAGCGCGGCGTGCAACCGGCAGGAGAGGCTCGCCACTGGGCTCCAGGATCCCCAAGAAGAGGCTGCAGCCAGCAGGGGAGGCTTCCCAGCTCCAGGAAGGATTTGAGCAGTGACCTGAGGGGTTCCCAGCTCTACTTCCAGCTCCTCCAATCAGAGGCCAGGCAGCTTGACATGAGGCTGGGACTCCGGGAGGGTCAAGACCCCTAGCAGGTTAGAGTAGTGCTACCAGTGGTGGCTGTGGGGCAGTGTTCCTATTTGCCATCTGGGAGGTCTGGGTTCAAGTCCCAGCTGAGGTGACTTGGGGTGAGTGGGATAACAAGAAGCAAATCCTTTTGCAGTGGAAAGGGGCCATTGTGTTTTCCCCCCTTTCTCCCCCTCCACGTACCAAGGTCCTATGTTTCCTTGTCATTTGACATTTTGTATTGTGGGCCTTTTTATATTTCACCAACCCACATTGTTTGTTCTGTTGTTTGTGTTTTATATTTTGTTAACCCTGTTTTCTCAATGATTGTAAGTGTCTAACCTTTGTTGAATCCTGCCCCCTTGGGGCATTGTAGTGTCCACTATACCCTCTGATTTATGCCTCTTATGTTCCCAGTATTAAAAGGTATATGGTTAAGTCCCCATTGGTGGTCTGGCTCTGCTCTATAGGGGAGGAGAGTCCCTACACCTCCCACAGTGCTTGTGCACCTGCTTTGATCCCTTCAATTGGAGAGGGAGTAACTCTTGGAGTAAGTACCACCTGGGTTACAGTTAGATTGGCAAAGAGTCTGGGGGAGTAGGGAGGGGGAAGGATCTCCATGGAGACCAGCCTAGGATCCATACAGCCAAGATGTGCTCAGCCAAGTGGATTGGGTAAGACTGCAGGCAGGCAGCAGCATCTAGGAATGGGACGGCCGGGGCTGGGGCTGGGGCTTGATAGTAGCTGCCAACTAGACATCAAGCCATTGATTACTACCATTGGAGCTTTACAATCCAGCCAGGTTTCCATCCATCTTACAGTCCATTCATCCAATCTGTACTTCCTTAGCTTGCTTATGAGAAAATTATGGGAGACCGTATCAAAAGCCTTGCTAAAGTCAAGATATATCACATCCGCTGCTCTCCCTGTATCCACAGACCCAGTCATATCATCATAAAAGGCAATCAGATTGGTCAGGCATGACTTGCCCTTGGTGAATCCGTGCTGACTGTTCCTAATCACCTTCATCTCCTCCAAGTGCTTAGAAATTGATACCTTGAGGACCTGCTCCATGATTTTTTCCAGTGACTGAGGTGAAGCTGACCAGTCTGTAGTTCCTGTAGTTCCCTGGATCCTCCTTCTTTCCTTTTTTATGGATGAGTACTATATTTTCCCTTTCCCAGTTGTCCACATTATCTCCTAATTGCCATGAGTTTTCAAAGATGATGGCCAGCAGCTCCGCAATCACACGGACCAATTCCCTCAGCACCCTTGGGTGCATCCCATCCAGCCCCATGGACCAACATGGGTAAAAGGATCTCACAGTACCTTCGTTTAGAATCACTGCAGTATTTGATGCTAACTGAGGGTCTTCATAACAGTGGTATTAGCTAGGTTTGTGGAGGTACAGTGCTACTAGGAAATCATTATCTCATATTTTCGCCCACTTGTGTTAGTATTCTACAAAGGGAATGTTTGGGCCTGCTGCTTCCTTGCAATCCCAGTAGGTTATATTTCTGCAGAATTCATGTGGACAGGTTTGATCTAATAATAAAATAATCTTGACAAAGCTCTCTCACTAACATTAAAGAATGTGACACTGCCTACTCACAGTTGGCACATATTAGAGAGGTCACATACTGCCCCCCCCACCAGTTTTCTTCTTAAATGTAGGCTTTCCTGGAACTTATATGGCGGCCTGTCATAATAATGTAGCTTTAGCTTGATAAGTAAGGAGAAAAGGGGCTAAGAACTTTCATTTCTTAACACAAGAGAATTGTGCAGGAATGTTTATGGGGATCATCTGTCCCATCTGTGCCTAGGTCTTTCCCATCAGCAATGCAGGGTTGGCAACCTGTGGCCTAGCTTCCAGAGCCATGACTTTGGTGGCATTGCTTGGCAGGGAGTCTCCCCATACTGCACCACAGAAGGCTCTCTGGGGCTCCAGTGGAGGAGAACTATCCTTGTGCCACGCCACAGTCAGCTGCCAGGGCTCCAGTGGATGTGGCTTTTGCCACACTGCATGACAACTGAGTGGTTGAGTGAGGTGGTGGTGGAAGTGGGCAGGCTGCGGACTCGAGCTAGATCATGCCATCCCCCCATCAAAAAACATTACTGAGCCCTGATGTAATGGAATAGGTCTTGTCACAGGACCTGGAAAGCCCACTTTTTTCTTATCTTTCCTCCATTTAGAGATCATGGCCACTTCATCAAGCTGTTTGTCTCCAGCCTCCATTGGGCCTACACCTCAAACTACTGGATGACTCTAGGAAGGTTTAAAGGAATATAGGGGAGCAGCAGGTTCTTTTCAGAAGGGACTGCCCCTGTGGGGAACTGAAAAGCCTGCTTGCCAGTTTTCCACTGAGTAAGAAGGAAAAGCAGGCCTGCCCAGGTAGTTGCCAGTGCATGCAGCTAGCTGAGAAAAGTAGCTCACTTTGGCAACATTTTTGAGTCCTGTGCTGTGAATGTTCTGTCTCTGTGATATGGCTGAGAATCAGAGACAAAAAAGGTGGCAGGTATAGACAGAAAGCTCCTTTCTTCTAGAAGATCAGCCAGGAGTGAAGGAAGTGCAGCTCAGGTCTTTGTCCATATTGGGAACCATCTGCAGATGGAAAGTCAAAGCATTGCACAGATCTGAATGTGAGGATTTGAGGACTTGGCACAGCAAAGTGCTGAATGTGCTGCTCCTGGTCTGCTGCTCTCTTCTCTGTTCTGGTATGTCAGGTTTTCTTCTGCTGGTTTTGGATAGTTGAAATAAACAAACCACAAATCCTGAGTCAGTCCAAATGTTCCAGCAGCATCACCATGTCCCTCCCCTAGTCCTGGTTGAATCTACTAAGCCATTCTATCTTTTGTTTGCTATCTGAATGGGAGAGCTGTCATCCCATTGTCTTCAGCAGCCAATCAAGTCTTCACAACAGCAGCCTTCCTGCAGAGAACATTTGAACTACTGTTGGTAAACGAACCTTTCTTTAATTTAGGAGAGGTTTTTGGTTCACACAGATTTATTCTCTTTTGTTCTTCAGAGATAACTATGAGCATAACCCTTTGACAATACGTAATCGGCTCTTGAGGTAAAACACTATGTTTGAATACTCCCTTATCTTATTACTGTACCACACATTACTTTGCATTATTTATTTCCCAGTTCAGTGATCAAGGAGAAGTTTAGAAATGACAACAAAATTGTAGTGGGAAGTGACCCCCTTCCTAGAGGATGGGTACCTGCACTCAACATGGTTTACACTAAGGACTGGCTGCCTTAGCAGAAGCTGGTACAGGTGATCACCAAGAACTTTCCATAAAGAACTGTCTATGCACAGAGAATTTGTCACAGCATTTGTCCAGTATGCACTAGCCAAACTGTGAGGCAAGCCCTTCAGAACAGAAAAAAAGCATAACTAACTAGTCTTAGGCTTCTGTTAACTAATGTACAAAGCATCTGCTGCCAGTCTTCAGCTGCAGAATCACTGGGATATCTCCCTTGAGCCATCACTTAAAACCCAGTCCAAATGTATAAAATGGCCTGTGATATCAGGTGCTTTATTTTTGAGGTCTCAAACTATAGCCACATCATGTGTCTCGGGTATTCATTACTTTCTGAAAATCCAGTATTTTTTAAGTTGCTTGCTGTTGGGGATCAGAAAATAAACACTCCACTCAAAATCTTGGCTACAGCTATTCTTTTTTGTCCTGGTGTAAGTGATAGAGCCTTTGAGGTTCTTGTTGATAACTTTGCACATTTCCTACTTAATACAGAAACCCCACTCCCTCATATGTGACCAGCATGAGACATGTGTTTGTCCCCACATGGGAGGAAAAGGTGTTGACAGTGGCAACATGCCCTGGATATAATAGACACTTGTTATCACAGGATATGTTACTGCTTTAACCCCTTGGGGCACAGCATACTCGGGTTTTGTTTATTACTGGCAACTAAATTCACTGCTGCTTCACTTGATGTTGTGTAAGAGACCATGTACTTTGTGCAGCAGTACCCAGAAAATGATATCTTTAGCGTTTCTTACTTTAGATGGGAGGATAAAGGCCTTAGTATTGAGGACTCATGAAATTCCCAGCCTAAACAATGAAATGGTATGATGCGATTGTGGGAGGACCAACAAGCTGCCATTGTTTCCCACAAGGCTTGCCTTGATTACACAGTGCTAGTGGGTAGAACTGGTTTAGATAATCATTTCTGTGAATTCTTAGTGCTATTATGTTTTGCTTTATGTTGTAAGCTTCTTCCATTGATTTATGTCTTCATTTTGGTTGATGATTTTCACATTTTAGTTTGGAGATCAGAATCACTGCTACTGAACCTATTGGAATGTAGACCTTCATGTTTCTTTGCTGCTCACTCTCATTTTCCCTATCTGTTTGGGATCTGCTATTTTCCAGCTCCAGCAGGAACCAAATAATCAGACTTTACATGGCATTAATGTAAAGGAGCTAAATATAGCTCCCTAGAAAGAAGCAGGCCAGATCTGAGACATCTCATTGTCGCTACATCTGAACTCAGATCTTTCAGTGTCATGACTAAATATTTTTTCTTTTAATAAAGTTCTTGAAATAAAATGTCATGTTCATTTCTTTGCTCACAGCATGCAGAGATAACTGCTTTCAATTCTAAATACTTCTCCCTTTCTTAAGAAGCCAAGTCCTTGAGGAGTGAAAAGTATAAGTTACAATGCAAGCTGCAAGGCTATATCCTTTATAAATAACATTTGTTAGAGAACAATAATACTAACTGTGTTGCTATAGTGTTGTGGGGTGTGGTTAATTAGATGCAGATTCAGTGTGTTGTAGTGTCCATGGCAACTATCACACTAAAAAAAATACAGCAATTCAATATAGTTTTTTTCCCCAAATAATGTAGTTCTTGTTTTCCATCACACTGTGAAATGTTGCAGCTGTGGTAATGCAGAGCACCCACTTCGTCCAATCATACAGAATCTTTTGAAAATGGAGACAATTGGAATCTGTCTTGAACTCCCCCACACTAGTCACTTACACAGACCTGCCTTTGCTGTTGGAGGCTATTGCTATATTTAAAATCCCTCAAGTACAGGTAGAAATAGACTCCTGGAGTGTGTGTATGTGTTCATGTGCATACATGCATATGTGTGATCCCTTGTCAGCATGTTCATGTGTGTGTAAGAGCAAGAGGGAGCTAGATGAGGTAGAAAAAAGAGAGAAAGAGAATTCAGGAAGATCATACAGAGTGTAACCAATTGTTGAGTAATAGTCATTTCTCCTTGTTTCTTTTCAAGGACAGTTTGGACTAAATCAAAGGACATGACCCCATCTTCAGTATAAGGTTGTGAGTAAGAACACAAGCTCACTAACCTTCAGGAAGCATCCTTTGTTATTTAGATTTAGGAATCTATGTGAGTACCCAATGCTGGATTTCAGCTCCTTTGGTAGGTCTCAAAACAGTGTACATGACCTGTACTATCCCCACGTGTGCTGTGTTTTGATTAAGGAATAGCTCCCACATCTTTAGGTCAGTTCTATGTGAAGGATCTGGGCTAAAACTGACAAGGTCCCATTGATACTGAGTGCCTTAGTTTGCGGCTACTCAACTGGATACTGCCATAGTTCCATTTTCAGAGGTGCTGAGTACTAGCGCTGTGCGAAGCTGCAGTCCCTGACTCAAGTTGGTGGAGATTCAGCCCCATTTGGTGGCCAAATCTCTGTATCTGAATCAAATGAAAGAGCCCTTTAATCTCTCCAAATTGAATCGGAACCCCCCAAATCGATTCAGAGAGATTCAGAAAGATTCGGAGATTGGGACATAGACACAGCTTTAACTGTTTTTTCTGCATACCTCTAGGTAGCAGGGGCTCCTGAGTGCTGTGATGCTGGGGTGCATGGAACATCCCACAGGAACATGGGGGGCTCCCCAGTGTGCTCGGTAGCAGACCCAGAAGTGAACCAGAAGCATTTCTGGTCCACTTCTGGTTCCACTGGGGTGTGTGCAGGGCCTTCCCCCCCCTCCCCACATCCCCCAGCTCGGCATCTGGTGCCTCCTGGGGGGGCACCTGAGGTCCCACTGCAGCCAATCACCAAGCTGAAGGGGTGCTGGGGGTGGGGAGGGGGAAGGCAGGGAGCCACACACTCCCAGGAGACCCAGAAGTTGACCAGAAATAGTTCTGTTCCACTTCTGGGTTCACTGCTGAGCATGTGGAGGGCTCCCCTGCACTCCTGTGGGATACTCCATGCGCCCCAGCATTGTAGCAATCACAAGCCGCACATACTACTTCAAGGAATATATAAAAAAACATTTAAAGCTGTGTCTATGTCCGAATCACTAATTCTCCGAATCATCATCGAATCTTCAGATTCGGATTCAGCTGAATTGAATCAGGGACAGTGATCCGAATCAACAAATCGAATCACTATCCCTGATTTGAGGCAAATCCCAATCAAATAGGGCCTGCTTTGCACACCCCTATTGAGTACCACCTGGGCACATAATAGTTGTTTGTAGATGTTAAAAAAAAAATCCAAACCCCCATACTGTACTAGGAGAAGCAAAGTTAGTTTGACCCAGCTCTGCAGCATGTGTATATATCAGGCACTTCAGCGGGGCTTTTTCAGGGCTTTTATCTAATAGCTAATTCAATCAGCTATTAGATAAACATGCCAAAAAAGCCCCACCAAAGCACTTGATCTATACAGAAGTTGGGCAAGCCAGGGCCAACTAATGCAGTGCCTCTTCTGGGCATGTGTTGGGCCTGGTGTGGGGGTGCATGGGGTTTAAAGTAAAGCACTGTTTGGGGGTGGGGGGTGTTAACTTCTGCAAGCAGCCATAGATAAAGAAGTTAGTTGCCACTTTTGAGATATGCTCTTTGTTGCTTTGCCAAACTATTTTTTCTATTTTAGCTATGAGAAGAAGCTATGGAAATCATTCTGAATTCCTGGTTTAAATATGATGTCTTTGTTTTGAATCTTTTTTTTTTCCCTCTCAACTTGAAGCAATAGGTATTAGATGTTAAGGGAAAAGTGAGCTTGTCTCTAAATGTGTGAATTTGTTAATGCTGTGGCATAACTCCAGTCATGTTACAACATATTATATTTACTCACATATGATAGACACAGCCCTCTGAAAATTAGCTACTGGAAATTGGGGTGCATGTCTTAAATGAGGATATGCAGGGATTAGACAGCCCAATCATGTAGGAGTCAAGCTGCCTAGCTCCTCTTTTTGAGCTGGATAGGCAGCAAGTAGTGCCTGCCAAGTCATCTGAGGACCCAAACAGCTCATGAAAAGGGGCTGGGCAGTTCAACTTCAGTAGGATCAGGCCCTCAGCTGACCTAGCAGGTGCCATTGGCTGATCACCTATCTGGACAAGGAGGGGCTGGATGGTTCACTCAGCCAGCAGCACCTGCCAAGTCAACTGAGGGCTGAGCCTGAGGGAGCTGAACTGCCCAGTCCTGCTTCTCCAGATGGGTTGGCAGCCAGCAGTGCCTGCCACATCCTGCAGCTAGGGGGTTACAGAGCAGCCACAGGTTTTTGTTCATCCCTTACTGCACTACCTGTGTTTTCCCTGAGAAAATCCTTACTGGTATTTTAAAGGAAAGATCTTTTTCTTTTCATTCCTTGCTTCCAAAAACAAGGTGCCTTTCTTTTGGGGGGGTATGCAGTGTGTGAAAATGTACAGTATTGTATTAATTTCTCTGTAAAGAGACTCTTGTAATAGGACAGTAAGGCTGGAAGTTTATGACTCAAAAGTCAGAAAACTACTCTAAACTTTTTAGTTTAATCTTTTTGTCAACACCCATGTGCTTGTTTTCATTTTTTAGTCAGCAGGCTAGCCTTCTCTGGGTGTGGTTCTGGGGCTGAGGTAAGTCTCTCAAGAAATGCAGAAGCAGCCCAATGTCAGCCTTTGAAAATTGTAGCTATAACTTGAAGAGGGAGGGAGTCAGTTCATGAACTCTTGAACAAGCCAATCTGCTCATAGAGACAGTATGTTAAGAGCCTGATTTTCAGAGTGTATTTATGTGCCTATGATATACTTAACTGCTGCAGCAACTTGTTCAAAACGGCTAAGTACATCTACAAAGAGCCAAATGAAGGGAATAAATGGTTGGGGTCCTCACTGGCTGACACAGAACTGCTTTTACTGGAGTAGTGTTGTGATCTTCATGTGTCTTAAGAGCTATTTTCACCACTGATGGTGAATACAGTGGTAGTAGCTACCCCAGAAGTAGCTCTACTGCTTAACCTCTTAATGGTTCTGAATCTTTGCATTGTAATCAGCCAGAAAGCTGCCAGTGATCCAGAGGAGCATATGGCCCTGTGATATAAATCTGACCTCAGCCTATAATTCAAATTAACAGTAGAATAGAGTGCAACTAGTTCCTTACAAGGAAAGCTGGGCTTGGAAAGGAAATTGTCAGTTACCTATTTCAGCTTCTGGTAGAAACTGCCAGATGTTGCAACCATGTATCTATGGGGTTTGGTAGCTTGATATAATTTTTACAGTTCTGACATCATAGCTTTGTAAAATCCCCTGAATAATGCAGCAAAGAGCTGGCTCTGGAGCCACATCTGCAACAGCTTCAGTTTTTACCAAAACTCTGTGAAAAAGGACCTTGTATCTCTGTGATATGTGTTATGCATTCACCTATAATAGGAGTTTTCTGAGTGTCCTTGCTAAATGGGCTAAGGAAGTTCTCTGAGTTTGCTTCACAGTCTGTCCAGTTAAGAGTGGGATTGTGTAAGTGCTCAGCACATGAGTGTGGAATTGTCTGCACACAAGTGAAAAATTTCTGATCTTAGAAGTGATTAGCTAATGAAAATTAGCATGGCCCATCTGTCCTGGATTTCTGTACAGCAGATGTTACAGGTTCTGTTAGTGGGAGCTGAATGACTCATGCTGGCTCATGCTACTCAGGATTAAGGAAGGGTCAAACCCAGGTCTCTGAGGCCCAAATATTTTATTCAGTAATACTGGTGCTCTATGCTGCTGCTTTCATAGTCCATTACCCTTCATCACAAATAACTAAAACCCAGAAGATGAAAAGATTAACCCCATGTTATAGACAGCACAATCAAATAAATCCTTTATTCTCTTCCTGGCTTCACATGCCCTTTTTTTGGCTGCCCAGTGGCCATCAACAAGACGACGACTTTAAGGTGCTTAGAGTCATACATAGGCCATGGCCTGATTGTTAGAACACTGTTTGAGACCCCTTTGTTGGGAGGAATCTAGATCCCTAGGTGAGTGACCTAACCACCACTAAGCTAGAAGGTAGGAGAACTTTTCAAACCCTTAATAGCTGTGTATTTTCTGTGACCAAAGTTTTTAGACTTACCTGTTGTTATACATACTCCTGGATGATTCTGTCCTGGGCTAGGGACAGACATTCAAAAAGCCTGAGCCTGAACTGGTTCGATTTTTGCAAGGTAATGTAATAACCTGGCTAGGCTAATCTGGTTTGCACCATAAATACGTCCCCTCTGGACTGAAGAAATGCTGGCACATGCCTGCAGTGGCTCAGGCTAGAAGCCGTGGGGTGGGGGGAGCACTAAAGCAGCCCTCCCCTTCCATCCTCCATGCTGAACTGGGGGGGGCATGGCCAGGCCCCAGCAGGATGCTCTGATTAGGAAGGGATGCCCCTGTACCTCCTGAACAACCCAGCAGGGAGTTGATAACACAGTCTTTATCACCCCTAACTCAGTGTTTATCAGCCCATTAAACAAAAATCCTGTCTGCATTTGTTCAAGTTCTTCTTAAACAGCTTTTCCAATAAGGAACGGAGAGACATTACCAGCTACCTGTTGATTATCTCCAAAAAGTCCTAAGTCAACACAGCCCTGTCTGCCTTTGTCCCATCTCCCACAGCACAGACCATAGCCAACATGTGGTATGCTGGCTAATGCTGAGAGGTGTCTGTGTAAGACAGAGGGGAGGAGGGAATCCCTGCTTGAGCAGGGAGTGGTGAGCGGGAGGGGGGAATCAGAGGAAGCCAGGCAGACCCTGCTGTACATGTAGTATCTGCCAGAGCTGCAGCCAGGGAGCAGAGGGCCAGCCCAGCTCGCTGAAGCAAAGAGTCCCACCCAGCCCAGAGAGCATGCCAGGATGCTGGGTGACATTGATTTAACTTAAACCAGGAAGGGGTCTGGAACAGACATTGCATAAACCAGTTTGAGCCAAATCAGTTAAGTCTGATACTACATTCAACCAGGTTTATCTCAAACTGGTTTCAGCCATTTTCAAACTGGTTGATGTGCATTGAACATCTGTTCTGTTACAGGTTTAAACCTGTTTCTGATCATTTAAATTGTTTTATATGTAATGTCTCTCCTTAGCCCTTAAGTCTGTGGCCATTGGGCATCCTTCTGAGCATACTCAGAATCAAAGCACATGGCAAGTATGTCTTTGCAGGTGAAAATAGAATCCAAACGGTGTATAATTACCCAAAATAACATAGCATGGCTAAACATGTACCACTGGGTGCATCTACATGCATCTAATTAGTCCAACAGTAGTGTCACCACGTACAAGTGTCCTGGTATTAGGGCACAATAAATTAATTAATTCTGCCATAAGGTAGTACTGTCAGGGACAGTACTATCTTATGGCAGAGTCATTAACTGTTCAGAAATGCACACATGTGTGATCAATGACCCTGAAACATGAAGTGAAAATATAATTTTAGGTTTAGGAGCAGTCTTTATGTTCCTCAGGCTGCCCTCTGTAAAACTGAGGTAATTGCAGTTAGTGCCAAATGTATTTGGGACTCCATTAGGGATGGTGAGGCACTTAGATGCTCTGGGTGCAGAGAAAATCATTTGGCTAATGCTTGTTTGCTTCCTTCTGAGTAATAAGTAAGGGTGCACTGCTATAGATTTTTTGGGCCAATACCAATGGCTAATTTTTAAGAAGCCATAATGGCCAATATCTATCTGATTCCAGTATGCAGTTGGGCAGCTTGGAAACTAACACTGGGCTTGTAAGTCTGGTGTGGGAGAAGGGGTGGGAGAAGGGAAGGAGTGTGTGGCGGGAGGGGAAGATCAATGTCCCTGCAATAAGGGAGGGAATGAGGCAAGGTTTCAATCACAGCAGGGCAGGGCACGGGACAGAGCCATGGGCACGGGACAGAGCTCATCTGGGTGATGTGAGGGGGAGAAGCTTCTTCCCTGCCCAGGAGGGCATGGGGGGCATGTGCCCCAGGATCTTCACAGAGTGGGGTGGGATGCTGCTGTGGGCTGGGGCCAGGGCTGCACCAGGATGTTCCTGGTGGGGGGCTGGACTGGGCTGCACTGCATTTGGGGTAGGCAGTGGTGGCACTGGGAGTAGGCTTACGGGGGGGGGGGGGCTGTAGCCACCCCGGAATTCACCATAGCCCCCACAACCCTCCCTCCCAGTGCTGCCACCATGCACCCCAAGTACAGTGTAGCCCAGCCCCCACCAGGAAGAACCCAGCACAGCTTCTGCCCTGGCTCACAGTGACAACCCACCCTGCCCTGCAGCGCCCACATACAGTTCTGGGGGCACATGCTCCCCATGCCCTCCTGAGGTGTGTGCAGTGGCAGGAGCCCTCCCTCCCCCCAGGCCTGCATTCCTAGATGAGCCATTTGCATCTCTGTCCTGCACCTGCTCCACCCTGGCTGAGCAGCACCTGCCCCAACCCCACTCCCTCCCTCACCCTGGGAGCGTCAGTCTACCCCACACCATGACCCTTCCCCCCCACCCCTTCCCTCACACCAGACTTACCAGCCAGCTGCTGGGATGCATTCCTGGCCCTGTGCATATTGCAGCTGTGCACATGCACAGGGCATTTATCGGCCACATTATTAGCTGCATCAAGCAAAAAAAGCCTATTTCTGATACTTTCAATTTCTCCTATATTGGAGCCAATCCAATTTGGGACCAATGCATCGGTGCACCTCTAGTAATAAGGGTACTAATAATAAGGGTAGTACATAGCTTTACTAACATCAGCCAGAAGCAGCAGCTAAGTATGAACTTCCGCCTCAGTGCCTGTACCCCAAGTGAAGAGTCCAATGATGATCACCCATTTTGTTCA
The DNA here is from genome assembly GCF_052110815.1 of Crocodylus siamensis. Classification (NCBI taxonomy): domain Eukaryota; kingdom Metazoa; phylum Chordata; order Crocodylia; family Crocodylidae; genus Crocodylus; species Crocodylus siamensis. The sequence continues at coordinate 50,672,632 of NC_143402.1, forward strand.
TACTCCAGTGGAAGGCTAAGTGACTGCTGCAGACAGGGCAGCATCATGAGCAGGATGGAATGTCCAAGAAACAAGGGAACCTCTAACTGTATGTGGTGGGAGGGGTTAAAAAACTAGAATTGGAAATATTCAGTAACATTAACATAGGAACGGTCAACAGTGGCCCAGAAGCAAACTGCGGTGGGTCATGGGGTCAGAGGAGGGGTGCCCAGCCATAGGGAGAGAAGGGAAAGATGGGGATGAAGTGAAGGGCAATTCTAGAGAAAACTGTTAGCAAAACATCACAGTAGAAAAAGGACAGTGAGAGATGCCTGTATTTGTGTCTGAGTCACGAAAAGACAATGTCACTTTACCAGACTTTCAGTTGAATGCCAACCTGTGAGTGTGTAAGCGATGAGAGGCATACATAAATTGCTAGGCTCCATTGTTCTCATTGGTATCCTAGGGGAGTTATAACCCAGCTGTGCCTGGGATGTCCCCCATTGTTTACAGGTGGTAAGTTTGGCTTATTCATGGAAGCAGTGTTTGGCTGTTGAGGCTCTGTCTCATGGCTATATGAGATGTCATAGTTATATGAGCCATCAGAGTTATTGGGCCCTGGTTTGGACCCTAAGGGAAGGTGCAGAAAGTTGGACAGTATATCAGGGGGTATCTGGAGATACATTTCCTCTGTATTTTGGTTTCTGAGGATAAATGTGGCAAGATGATCCCTGCTCAAGTTCACAGTCTGGTCCCAAACAACCCTGCCCTAATACAGTGTGCTCTTGACCGCTGCACCTTCATGAAGCTCAGTACCTGACAATTCACAAATTGAAGTAGCACCCTGGCATTGGCAGCTATGTCTGTATGTCCTGCAAGCTCTCATGGGCACACAGTGGGGTTTGTTATCAGATTACTGAAGAAATCCAATAACTTGGGGCCAGATTATTCTAAACTTTGTTTGGCCAGGGAAATAAATGGAGGGGCAAGGAAGGCTTGCAAGTCTTCTTGTTACCAGTGCTGTCTGGGAATGACAGGAGTACTCTATCTTAGGCGTGGGCAGTGGATTATTTCAGCTGGTGGGCCACTTAATGAGTTTTGGTGAGCTGTCAATGACTGCATACATAAAATCTTTCAGAAGATATCATTTTAACAAATTATAGATAAAACCAAATATTCTAAAATTCAAACATCTACTATAAAACATTTAAATTTTATTTCAAGAAATAATTTTGTCCTGATTTATGTTTTTTTGAATAGTATATATAAAGACAATTACATAATAGCTCAAAATAAAGTCTTACCCTTATATATTGGGGTGGGAGTTGTGTGTATGAATCATAGAATCAGTGAGTCGGAAGGGACCTAGACTGTTCATCTAATCCAACCCCCTGCCATGGGCAGGAAGGAACACTGGGGTGGCAGGGGTCATAAGATCCCAGCCAGGTGCCTATCCAGTCTCTTATAGATTCATAGATTCATAGATGCTAGGGTCGGAAGGGACCTCAATAGATCATCGAGTCCGACCCCCTGCATAAGCAGGAAAGAGTGCTGGGCCTACATTACCCCAGCTAGATACACATCTAGCCTTCGCTTGAAGACCCCCAGGGTAGGGGAGAGCACCATCTCCCTTGGGAGCCCGGTCCAGACCTTGGCCACTCGAACTGTGAAGAAGTTCCTCCTAATATCCAATCTAAATCTGCTCTCTTCTAGCTTGTGGCCATTATTTCTTGTAACCCCCGGGGGGGCCTTGGTGAATAAATACTCACCAATTCCCTTCTGTGCCCCCCTGATGAACTTATAGGCAGCCACCAGGTCGCCTCTCAACCTTCTCTTGCGGAGGCTGAAAAGGTCCAGTTTCTCTAGTCTCTCCTCGTAGGGCTTGGCCTGCAGGCCCTTAACCATACGAGTGGCCCTTCTCTGGACCCTCTCCAGATTATCCGCATCCTTGGTTAAGTGTGGCGCCCAGAATTGCACGCAGTACTCCAGCTGCGGTCTGACCAGCGCCCGATAGAGGGGAAGTATCACCTCCTTGGACCTATTTGTCATGCATCTGCTGATGCATGATAAAGTGCCATTTGCTTTTCTGATGGTTTCGTCACACTGCCGACTCATGTTCATCTTGGAGTCCACTAGGACTCCAAGATCCCTTTCCACTTCCGTGCCACGCAGCAGGTCATTTCCTAGGCTGTAGGTGTGCTGGACATTTTTCCTCCCTAGATGCAGCACTTTGCATTTCTCCTTGTTGAACTGCATTCTGTCTTCTTGAAGATCTCCAGGGAAGGTGAGAGCACCACCGCTCTGGGAAGCCTAGTCCAGGCTCTGGCCACCCTTACCATGAAGTAGTTCTTCCTAATATCTAACCCAAACCTATCCTCCCTCAGCTTGTGGCCATTGTTCCTGGTGACTCCAAGGGGGGCCCTGGTGAACAGACTTTCCCCGAGTCCCTGCTTCTGGCCCCTGATAAAGTTGTAGGCAGCCACAAGATCCCCCCTCAGTCTCCTCTTGCGGAGACTGAAGAGATTCAGGTCCCTCACCCTCTCCTCATAGGGCTGGCCACAGAGGCCCTCAGCCAGACAAGTGGCCCTTCTCTGGACCCTCTCCAGGTTCTCCATGTCCTTCTTGAAGTGCGATGCCCAGAACTGGACACAGTACTCCAGCTGTGGCCTGACCAGCGCCACATAGAGGGGGAGCGAGACCTCTCTGAACCTGTTAGTGATGCCCCTGTTGATGCATGACAGGGTGCGGTTGGCTCTGCCTATTGCTTCATCGCATTGGCAACTCATATTCATCCTGGAGTCAATCCTGACTCCAAGATCCCCTCTGCCTCTGTGCTGGTGAGATGATCAGCCCCTAACCTATAACCATAATGCTGGTTCCCTCTCCCCAGGTGCAGCAGTCTGCACTTGTCCTTGTTGAACCGCATCCTGTTCAGATCCGCCCACTTCTCCAACCTATCCAGGTCTACCTGGATGCGGTCCTTGCCTGCTGGTGTATTCACTTTACCCCACAGCTTGGTGTCATCAGCAAACTTGAACAGGGTGCTCTCCACACCCTCGTCCAGGTCGCTAATTAAGATGGTGAACAGCACCGGCCCAAGGACCGAGCCCTGGGGGACTCCGCTGCCCACACCCACCCAGGGCGACATCGACCCATCCACCACCACCCTCTGGGTGCACCCCTGGAAACAGTTTGCCACCCATGTGACCATGCATTCATCAATGCTGCAGTCCATCAGCTTGCCCACCAGGATTGGGTGGGACACTGTGTCGAAGGCCTTCTGGAAGTCCAAGAAGATGACATCAACTTCCTCCTTCCCATCTAAGCTCTTTGTTACCTGGTCATAGAAAGAGACCAGGTTAGTCAGGCAGGATCGGCCTTGCATGAACCCATGCTTGTTACCCCTCAACATCACTTCCCCGCAGGGCTTTCACAAATGTGGCCCTTGATAATTTTTTCAAAGACCTTCCCCAGGATACAAGTGAGGCTGACTGGCCTGTAGTTGCCAGGTTCTTCCTTCCTCCCCTTCTTGAAAATAGGGACCACATTGGCCCTTTTCCAGTCCTCAGGGACTTGGCCCGAGCACCAGGAGTCCTCGAACAGCCGTGCCAATGGCTCCACAATGACACCAGCCAATTCCCTCAGCACCTGTGGATGAAGGTCATCCGGGCCCGCTGACTTGGACACATCTAAGCCCTCCAGGTAATCCTTAACTAGGTCTGAACTAACAGTCGGGGGACTTGCATCCTTCCCAGGCCTCTCTACGCTATCACTCAAGAGCACCCCATTGTCAGTGGACAGGAACACGGAGGTAAAGAACTTGTTGAAGAGTTCTGTCTTCTCTCATGTGTCTGTCACCAACTGCCCTGCCCTGCCCTGCCCCTTAGGGGTCCAATGTTACCCTGAGACTTCTTGCTACCTATATACTTGACAAAGGACTTTTTGTTATCCTTAATCCCAGAAGCTAATCTAAGCTCCAGTGCTGCTTTAGCCTTCCTTACCAAATCCCTACAAGCTCAGGTCAGGGAGGTATACTCCTCCTTTGTCCTTGCCCCCTGCTTCCACCACCAGTATGCTTTTTTCTTTGCCCTCAGGCCAGCCTGGATATCCATGCTCAGCCATGAAGGTTTCTTGGACCCTTTTCCCGCCTTCCTGCGTAGAGGAATTGCATCCTGCTGTGCCCCAAGGATAGCCTCCTTGAGGAAGGACCACCTTTCCTGGACCTCCATACTAGCTACCCCCTGGGCTCCAAGTGCCTCCCTGACTACTGTCCTGAGCACATCAAAGTTGGCTTTCCTAAAGTCAAGCATTTGTGCTGTGCTAGTTACCCTCCCTACTTTTCTCTGAATAGGAAACTGGATCATTTCATGATCACTGTTCCCTAGCCTCCCTTGTACTAGCATCTCCCCCACCAGGTCATCCCCAGAGGCTAATACCAGATCCAGTATGGCATTTTCCCTAGTGGGGATGAGTACCTCCTGCACGAGGTGTATGGGGGTGTGGCATGGGTATGCATGTGTGTGTAGGGGGCTGTCCATGATCTAGGTCCCATGGAGGGAGGGAAAGGTGGGGGGAGGGTCAGGGGATGCACGCAAGGGAGTTCACGCGGACAGCACAGTGTAGGTGCAGTCTTCTCCCATATCTGGCCTGTGGCTGCTCCTGCTGCATTCTGCAGGGGGCCATGCTTCTGCCCGCACCTGCCCTACACTACCAATGACACTACCCCAGCCCTGGCCCTGGCCAATGCAGCTGCCGAGCTAGTGCTCGACTCTCCCCACCTCCAACAGCAGCTCCTCCTCCTCCTTTTCCTACCCCATGTTGTGCCAGTCTGGCTATGTACCTGTCTGGTCTCGAACATCCGGATGCTCAGGGTGGTCCGCCAGTCCATCCCTGTGGTCCTGCCGAGTAGGTGTCTCTTTCCCAGATAGTCTCTCCCCCAATCTTGCCTGCCACAACTTCGTATCTTATCCCAGTGGTGGAGGGTCCGACCATTGGGTCTGTCTCGCGTATGGGACTGCTGGACCACGATCTTCTGCAAGGCTCCACCTCCCCTCTACCTCACCCTCACACCCTGCCTCGATGAGTTCCTGATGACCTTCGGCCAAGTCTCCAACAGTTGAGGCTCCATGCCCCTTGCAGAAATGGGTTATAGGGCAGCCGGGTCAAACCCAAACTCCATCCACTGCGTCTCATGGGCGTCTAGCCTTTCCTGTGACTGTAAATCCCCTTTGGGTTTAAACAACACTCAGGCTCCATATACCTTGCCCAGCAACCCCTCCAAAAGTGGGAAATGGGAAAAAAAAAAAGGAAAAATACCAACAACAGAGAAATACAAAGATACTAAGGAAGGCCCTCTGCCCCCTTTACCACGTGCTCCCACAGCCTGCCCTAGAACAACAGGCCCAGGCCCCTAAGGCCACTAGCAAGCCCTAAACTGGGTCCAGGTTAGACTGCAGGCTATGGCGTCCTCCTCTCCACTCTTTGCCCAGCCTGTGGGTTCGCTGGACCCTCGGTGGTCCTTCTCGGCATGTCTTCCCCACATCTCCTGTCAGGGCGGCTCTATACTGTTGGGGCCCGTCTTCCACTGCCCTTCATGCTGCTTGTGCCCTTTGTCCCCTACCTGGGGCACCTCCTTGAGCCCTTCCGAGCCCTCTATGGTCCCACTGAGCCCTCTATAGTCCCACCTGATCTGGCGTTTTGGCTTCTGCTGACTCTTCCAGCTCTTTGGTGGTAACCCCAGACTTCAAGCTCCTCCAGCTCTTTCCGGTCCCCTGATTCTGGTTCCCAGTCTGGATGAGGTGCCTCTGATCCCTCACTCCCTGTGTTGCCACTGGCAGTGTCTTCCCCATGGTGGGCTTCACTGTGTCCTCCCGTGCTGCAAGAGGCAGTTTCCCATGCTTTTCCCCCTTGCCGGGGCTCCGGGTGAGACTTCCTGGCCATTGCTCCTGCAGGCCTCTCTCTAACTTTCATGCCAGCAGCTCTTTTTATTCCCCCTGACCAGTTCCTGCCATCCACCCTGTACAGCTGGCCACAGCTGTATAAAGGTGTGGCTAATGAGCCGCTGAGGTCCCACTGCCATTTCCGGCTTCTCCGTGGCTCCTGCTACAGGTAAGAAGTTTTCTGTTTCTTTCTTTCTCCTTTTACCTTCCCTGGCCAGTTCCTGCTCCCAGGGTTCTCTCCTGGCTTCTCAGGGTCTACCCCTCTGTTTCTCCCTGTGACAGGCTGCCTTCCAGCCATCCGGCCACCTACAGGTGGCTGCTTGTCAGTCCAGGTGGCCAAGCAGGTGAAAGAGGGTAGGGAGTAGGGCTGTGTGAAACAGAAGCATTCTGTTTCTGCCATCGTTTTGACATTTTGACAGAACAGTGTTTCGTTTTGACTTTTGTTTTGAGTCAAAATGCCTATTCCATTTTCATTCCGTCAAAACTTTTTGCAGTTTCAACCCTGTTTCAACATTTCATCCATAGGATATACTGGGAAAGGTCAAAATAGGTTATAACTTTGTAATTTCTGGCCAGATTTGGATGAATCGTGCAGGAATGGTAGCTCCATCTGAGGGCATGATGTGTGCCAAACTTCAAGAAGATAGGTGCAGGGAGTTTGGAGAAACTGCACTCCAAAATCTTGGGAGCAAAACTCATGTCATGTATATGTGTTAAGGCACAGTGGGGTCAAAACTAAAGTTGTACTAGCCCCTGTGAAGGCCACAAAGCCTGCTAAGCTTCAAGGAGATAGGTGCAGGGGGTTTGGGAAAATTGCACCCCAAAATCTTGAAAGCAAAACTCATGCCATGTATATGTGTTAAGCCACAGCAGGATCATAACTGCGGGGGGTAGTAGCCCCTGGTGAGGCCATGAAGCCTGCAAAGTTTCAAGGTGATAGGTATAGGAGTTTGGGGGGAACTGCGCCTCAAGCTGCAGACAAGCAAAACTCGTGAGATGGGTAACGCTGTGTGTGTTAAGGTGCAGCAGGCTGGAAACTGCAGGGGTAGTAGCCCCTGCTGAGGCCCCACAGCCTGCCAAGTTTCAAGGAGTTAAGTACAGGAGTTTGGGGGAAACCGCACCTCAAGCTGTGGACAAGCAAAACTCATGAGGACTTGTGCAACTGTGTCTGTCTTGGGGCACGGGGGTGCTGGGGTACGGGACTACTGCAGGCCTGGCTGCTAAGCCCCTGTGTTACCAGTTACCAATTAATCATGATTCACTCAGGAACCAGCTCAATACACAGTACCTCCCTACTATATAGTTAGCGAGCATGGATTAACACCTACAAAAAAACAGAGTAAGGAGAGGAAATAATCAAGACAGACAATCAACTGCCCCAAGACAGACACAATCAGTTGCACAAGCACCCACGTCACAAGTTTTGCCTGTCAGCAGCTGGGGATGCTGGGCCCCAGAACGCCCCTGCACCTATCTCCTTGACAGCTGGAAGGCTTAGTGGCCTCGGCAGGGGCTAGCAGGCCTGCAGCTTTCACCCCACTGCGCCTTAACTTTTTTGGCATTGTCTGGCAGCAATGCAGAGCCCCATGGGCTTGGCTCTGACTCATTCTCGACTGATGCCAGGAGGCAGGAACACGGGGAAAGGGTTAGAGCTTTCACCCCAGGGTGCAAAAAGAAGAAGCAATGGGTGCTGGTCTCCAGGGCACAAACAGTTGGATTAGACTGGTGGTTCCAGCAGTTTGAATTATGGAAGATGTAAGGCACACCCCTAACATACACATGACACAAGTTTGGCTCTCAAGACTTTGGCGTGCAGTTTCTTTGAACCCCCTGCACCTATCTTCTTGAAACATAGCATGCTTTATGCCCTCAGTAGGGACTACCAGGCTACCATTTCTGCAATTTTTATCCAATTCTGGACAGAAATGACAAAGTTATAGCCTGCTTCAATCTTCCCCATTATAGCCTATGGATGAAACACCCAAACAGCGTCAAAATGGTGAAACTTTTCAACTTGCCTCAATTTGTTTCGAGGCTGTTTTGACCATATCTGTTTTGCTTCAATTTTGCTGTTTCAACCTTGAAACAGGTCAGAACAGCATCAAAACAAAACTGGTGGGGAAATTTCACAGAGCCCTAGCTTTCCTACCAGCTTTGGTGCTACAGTGGCTTCCAGAAATTGGAAAAGTCATCTGTAGTTCAGGTCTTCTTGCTTTTCTAGACCTTACTGAGTGCTTGATTGTTGGATGGACTGAGTTGCTGTGAGAGAAGCACCCTAACTCCAGTAAGCCAGTCAATTGTCAATTCAAGTAGGAGGTTGTGTTCTTTGAGTCCAGTGGGTCTGTTCTGCTATCTTATCACCATATATCTTCATCTAAGCAACCAACCAGGCAGTCTGTTTGGAGGACAGATCTTTTCCAGGAGCCACAATGGATCTCTGTGTTTTAGGTGATTCTTAAGTAGCCACATTTTCTTTCCAGACTGAATTTCATCTTGCCTTTCCTTATCCATATCTTTTACATCTCCAGTTTGTCTGTGGTATAGTTCCATCCTGGCTGGTGACTTGTTACCTCACCCTTTAGGATCACCTGTGAATCATTCCTCCATCTTCCAGTGAACGCTGTGATGGCTTCCTGGCACAATTCCCCAGCTCTTCCTATAGCATTCCCTTTATGTTCTATCTTCCATTGAATTTGCAGCCTGTGTTTATGCTCCATTGCCTCTAAAACAGCTTGACTTCATATTTTGTTAAGGAATTAGAAATTTTTAAGCTCCAGAGATGTTGTAATTGTTCTTTTTAGAGCATGTTTGTCATTTGATTGAAAAAGAAAATAGCTAGGAAAGTATGTCTACTACGTTTCCTCTTTTCTAAACTCATGCTCTGTGTTTTTCATGTTTTCCTTTATTTGCTTTTGTTTTCAGACATCTCTTTCAACAGTTATTTTCTTGTGTTTCTAGGACATGTCTACAAGGAAAGTTCAGCTGAGCTATATGATATGAAGTAAAAATGAATTAAATAGTTTGTCTTATTTCATTTCCGCATGAGAATATCCAGACAGGGGTTATTGTACTTCAGATAATCCACATTAATTTTGCACCTTCAATTTTACAAAAGCAAAGCTTTGAACATAGGGAAAGTTAGAGTATAAGCATGTGCTCCATTCATCACTAGACTCTTTTGATGTATAGAAGTTATCTCAGTTTCTCACACATCTTTTTTCAGCATCCTCCTGCAGGCCTTAGGTCATGGAAGAATTTTGACTGCCTTTAAAGTACTTTAAAAAGTGAGGGTATAGACATATGCAGCTGATGAAACACTTCATGTAGGGCCAGTCCACCTCAGAAATGACCCTGGAAGAAACAGGAACAACTTTGAAGCCCTTCATTGTGAAGAACATAAAGTAATGTAATAGTATGTTTGCATCATCCATGAGCTTCCTCTATCTATCAGTGTCTCTCAACCTTCCCTCCCTCCCCATCCTCCCAAACAGGCTTGGTCATTGGAATTTTATGGATTTGAGAATCATCCCACTGGCCCCTTTAAATTGTGATAGCTGTTTGAGACCAAGGCAACCTATCTGCTAAGTGGCACAGGCCATTAAAAGGCTACTGCTTCATCAATCTGCTCTTTGACCATCAGCTTTTGTGGTATGATGCAGTTAAGTTCCCTCTTCTTGGATTGTTAGTGTTTGTAGTGCTACTTGTACAATATTCATGAATATCCAACATTTGGAATGTATTGATGTCCATAGTATTCTGAGAACTTGTTTGAAGTGAAGTGTTCTACTTTAGATCTTTTTACCACTTTAACTCCTTCTTAACCAAGAACTAGAAAATAAAATGTGTAAAGCTTTGTTCGCTTGAAAAACCATGTTTGCAAGAACCAGTTTTGGTCAGGTAATTATTTTTAGAGAAACATAAAATCTTGGATGTGAACAAATTGATAATTATACTGAATTAAAAGATAGGAGCACTTCACTTCATGCCAGTTATCGTATTGTACTATTTCCTGGGTGTACTGTGACTCACAGGGGGCATGTCTACATGTGAATTTATACACACTTAAACTTAATGTACCTTAGCCTAAGGCGCATTAAGATGATTTAGGTGCACATCTACATGTGTGTGCCTTAAAACACCTTAATGCAGCTCAGCCTGCCCTGGGCAGCACCCTGGACAGCCCCCCACAAGCACAGCTGCACCCTGGCCTCCAGGCAGCACGTGAGTGCCATGCTGGGAAACTGGCTGGGGGCAGCATGAACAATGAGAACATTCCTGGCCAGAAAGCACAGAGAAAGGTGCACCCAAGGGCCGCAGGGTCTATCAGTGGCACATGTGGAACTGGGGCTGCTGGCCCACAGCCAGAGCCGACTCGGCTCCAAGTGTGCAGAGGACATGCCTGTGTCCCCAGGCCATATCTAGTGACTTGAGGCAGCTGTACCCAGTGCTGGGCCTGGCTGCAGGGTGCTGAGCCCCCAACCAGCACCCTGAAGTCCATGGGAGCATAGCCGGGTGGTACAGCCCAACACCAGCTGAGGTGGTGGGAGCCTCCAGTCTCCCCAGACATGACCGGCTCAGCCCCGGCTCCAGCCCCAGCTCCAGCTCTAACCCTTTCCCCATGTTCCTGCCTCCTGGCATCAGTTGAGAATAAGCCAGAGCCAAGCCCATGGGGCTCTGCACTGCTGCCAGACAATGCCAAAAAGAAGAAGCAATGGGTGCTGGTCTCCAGGGCACAGACAGTTGGATTAGACTGGTGGTTCCAGCAGCAGCAGTGCCTATTGGTGTGCTGACTGACTTGGGACTTAAATGTAGATTTCTTTAAAAAAATACTAAGATCATATTAATATTTTGTGAAGTACATGGTGCTGGAGCAGCAAGTTCTCCTCTCCTGGCTGCCACCTGGCCCCTACATTGTTACCTACTCTGGCCTCTCAGGGTTTTCCTGCCATGCTTTAATGATATGATTTCACAGGGGGACTAACCCTACAATGCAGAAGTGGGTTTTGGGGTGGTAGGTTCCTGTCTGGGCTGAGGCCTCCCAAACCTTGGCTTGCTTTAGCTGTTTTTTTTTGCCTAGGACCCCCAGGTTCCTAGAACTGTACCAGGACCCTCAGGCTTCTGGGCCCTTGCTTGCCCCTCACAGGCTCTGGGCCCCTTGGTCACAGGGTCTCGCCATCATAGTCTCCAGTCTTGCACACACCCTCCCCCCAGTCTTTGCTGCCCATTACTGAGACTTCTGAAAAGCAACAGTCCTCCTTCTGAAGCATTTGGGTTTCTATCCTTACACAGTTGACTGAGCTAAAGGCCCTGGAAGTGCTCTATATTGGGTGCCCCTGCAGCACCCTTGTGGCCTCCAATCCTTCTCTTATAGCCCTATCTGGTCCTCCAGTATAAATCCAGTATAAAAGGAGCAGTTCTTAAATTTTGGAACCTACGTAGTAGAGCATAAGTACAAGTGAAACATATGTAATAGAAGACTTTGGATTATGGAAGATGTAAGGCACACCCCTAACATAGTCCTTAATGTATGGTATGTGTATGTTTAGTAGGGCTGTGCGAAATTTTGGCAGCTGTTTCATTTTTTAGGTGTTTTGGCCCAAAACACTGAATCTGAAACAAAACAGAAGGCTCCAAAATACCTCCAAAATGAAATGAAACCATTCAAAATGTTTTGGATGTTTTGGAATATTTCAGAGGCATCCCCCGGGAATAGTCTAGTACAGCCCCATAGCCCTCCTTTTAAAGTGCCGGGAGGCTGGGGCTGGGCAGGGGATGGGGCTGAACAGGACAGCCATGGGGGCTTCTTGCAGCTCCTCCACCCTGGGAGAGGCAGGCACAGCCAGAGGAGCTGAGGGAGGAACTCCCATGGTTGCCCTGCCCGGTCCCAACCTCCCAGGAATTTAAAACAAACAAACAAAAAAACGCACTCACCGGCTGCAGCAGCAGCTACTGGGGCCTCTGAGGGCTTGTGGCAGAGCCCCCCCATGCAGTGTGGGGCAGTGGGGGGCAGTGGGGATTGCGGCATGGCTCAGCAGGGTGCTGCGTGCAGTCTGGGAGCTGGAGCCACTGGGGCTGAGTGGTACTAGGCTCTGGCGGACAGATGGAGCACCTCAGCTCCCAGACAGTGTGTGGTGCCACACTGCACCCACGTGATGCGATATCTGCTGTGCAGGTGCCAGGTAAGGGAGTGGGGGGAAAGCCCCACTGCCCCCCACTGTCTCACGCTGTGCTGAGGGTCTCTGTCATGAGCCCTCAGAGGCCCCAATCACTGCTCTGCAGCCAGTGAGTGTGAGACTTTTTTTAAGTGCCAGGAGGCTGGGGCTGGACGGGGGATGAGTCCGGGCAGGACAGCCATGGGGGCTTCTCTCATGGCTCCCCCTGCAGGGGCAGAGGCAGGAACAGGCGAAGGAGCCACAGGAGAACTTGCAGCCGCCTGGCTGTGCCTGCCTGTCCGCGGCAGATCTGAATCTCCAAAATAGCGTTGAAACTCCGAAACAGATTCGGCCAAATCAAAATGGAACAGTGATCCGAAACACTGGAAAAAATCGCTATCCTCCAAAATGGCTGAATCCAAAACTGAAGCAAAACACAGCCATTTTGCACAGCCCTAATGTTTAGGTATCCACTATAACTTTTATATTCAACTTGGCTATATTTTGCTTACCTCAGCAGTGCTGAGGTGATATCAGTTTCCTGTACATTGGCAGGACAGTGTGCTCTCATGTTGCCTGTCATTGGACACATGGCTCCCCCGATGAAGCCAAAATCATAGTTTTACTTTGCCTCACATTATAGCCCTGTCTTAGTTCCTGTATCTCCCCTAGGCAGAGAAGCTAATAGCTGGCAAACTGAATCAAGTATAGAGATTCTCTGGCCCCTGTTAATCCATACCTCCCTTCCTGCCATGCCATTGTTTTGCTTCTAGGGCTCAGAGCCATTTCTTGGCAGTTTCTATCACTGGCTCCCTGTCAGAGGCTCACTTCATCCCAGAAACAGCAATATCGCTGCAGCTGTCCTGACCTGGGCCTTGTGACTGCCTGCACATGAGACATGACTCCTACAGTGTGAGGCTTGCTCAACAACAGGCCTATTCTCCTGGTTGCACAGGACAACAAAGGCCCTCAGAGAGTACTGGACTACGCTCTCTGCCTTGTACCAGATGATGATGTCAGAAACGGAGCTTGGAAAACCCTTTTTTGGGTCGAGTGGGTGACTTGCTAAGGGGCATCATAGGCCAAATTGCACTGCAAGTCCTGGCACCACCTAAATTGTTCATATCTATTGCAACTGTGGTTCCTAACCTCTGTCCCCACCAGTCAATCATAGCCATCAGTGCATGGGAACTTAGTCCTCCCCAGCTCCCAGCTGTTCACTTTCCTGTTGATGCTCACTGAGTCTGATTCCCCCACATGTATCCTCACACTTAAGCTCAATCATATTTTTTTCTTACAAATATGCTGACACACATTATCTTACACATGCACACAACGATACTCTGATTCATATTAACAAGTCATATGCTTTTACACACATGCTGTTAGAAGAGTATACTTTTACTCGTGTTTTTTAGCACTGTCTTTCTGTCTCTCTCTCTCTTGCACTCACACACACAGAAACACAGCCTTTTCAGTTATATGCTAGAAAGTAAAGCTCAGGAAGCTGGGCATGGAGGTCATGGCTCTGCCCCCTTTTTCCGTTGGCAGCTGAGGATGGGGTTGAAGGACAGGTGATGTTCAAGCCATGCTCTTTCTCCTATTTTGATTGGTCTGTGCCATGGAGCCTGGCTTGAGCCAAGGAGCATGGGACAGTCCAGTGAGGATGGTCATTAAAGCAATGAGCTCCCCTACAGTCAGCTGTGGATCTTCTGCAGTGATTGCCTAGCTCCCATTCCTCACTTTTCCCTTAGGGATTAATGAGTTTTCCCAAAACAAAATGGTACCAGAGCAGAGAAGCTTTTACTTCAGTTTTACTTCTGAAGAAAGTAAATTATGTCAATTATGCTATTGTACAAACCACGTGCCAAAGGAATGGGAAGAAAGTTTGTTTTCTAGTTTCTTTGCTGATAAGGAAAGGTTTCTCTGGGGAGAAAGACAGTTACAGACATTTCAAAAGCACTGGACTTGGGTAAACCATTGTCTGAGAACAGCCTTGCTCTGAGGGCCACAAGTTTGAGTGTTAGCTAAACAGGACTATGTTTGGAAGGGAGAGGGTTAAGTGCCAGTCTCTTTCCCCACACTGAACTTGATCCTGCATTCTTGGATTGCTTATCAGTGCTGCTCTGCCCCAATTCAGGGTGGAATAATGCACTGACATCTAAGGCTTGTACCAGAAGCTACATGGGGTTATAGATGCACTGGACACTGCTCAGCCTGCTTTCAGTGCCTGGACCTTGCCTGCTGTTGCAAGGTGATTAGTGTCCTGGCTCTATGCAGTACATTGGATACATTCATGAGGATGAAGCTGTAGTGTTGGGCTTTTTCTTTTAGTGAGTGGGCTCAAAGAAGCCTGAACTGCACCCCACAACATGCTGGGGACATTTGACACATTGGAGTGTGACCCATACTGCTCCTCCTTCCTCAGCTTTATTTCTACAGATAAAGCCAGATTAACCCATTAGTGCACCCTAGGCAAACAAACTTGTGGGCCCCTGCCTTTTTCACTCAATAGTTACAATATGTAAAGTACAATTGGGCCCCTTCTTCACTTAGTGCCCTAGGCATGTACCTAGTTTGCCTATGTGTTAGTCCGGCCCTACGGTTTTCAACCTTTCTTCATTTGCAGACCTCTGGTGCAGAACCCTTTGGAAATTTTAAATGGAGGTGTGAACCCCTTTCAATTGTAAGTGTGTGTATTCAGTTACTTTTGATTGATCAGTCACCTTTTGCAGACTCCTTAGATGTAGTCTGCAGACCCCCAGGGTCTAGCTAGCTCTTCTCAAATAATCCCTAACTAGCATAGCACCAGCCCCAGCAGCCTACAAAATGAACACCATAGCCCAAATCCTATTTCACTACTGGCTTTTTCATGAAAAATGACAAAACAGAATTGTGGCTAGGCCAGGGGCCAGGACCAGTCAACTCTGGCTTGCTCTCCTAGCTCCCATATCTCCCTCTCCTGCCTGCATAGTGGGCCAAGAGGAGGGGTAGAAGGTGTGCTCAGAATGGCTCAGCATATGGGCTTGTGGTTAGGGCATTTTGCTAAGAAGTGGAAAATATGGTTTCAAATCTCCTTTAGATAAGGATGGGGGGCCTACAACCTGAGTCTTCCTCTCCCTGGGTAAGTGCCAATCAGTAAGCTTCTGCACTTAAAGATGGGTGGTCTCTTCTTCCTCTTCCTTGTGTTTTTTCTCTGGGTACAGTTTGGGAGACCTTAAATGATATGTATGTGTTTTTCTGGGCAGAATATGATTGCAACAGAACTATAATGGATTCTGTCTGAGCATGCTCAAAAGGACACATCTAGACATGCAGATAGAAATAGGAATTAAAATTTCTGTAAGCAACCTTTATCTGTCTCATGTACAAATGGCTGTGCAGTACCTTTTAGACACCTAAAAGTGAAATGTGATTTGGACCTATGCTTTCCTGTGTTATCCGTTTATCAGAGAACTAACTTGAACTCCACTGAACTAGCTTGACAGGAAAGCACAACTATTTTACCTGTGTCAACCCTTTTCTAGTGTTTGGATATAGGGATGATGCAGCCTTAGCCCTCCCCAGACCCTTGCTGAATAGTGTGCTTGTAACCCATCAGTGTGAGGCTCAGCTCACTAGTTTGAACAATTAAACCATACAAATGTTCCCTTGGATTTTGTCCTCTGTCCCTACAGCTGGTCACACTTTCTCTTGTATGGCTAAGCTTATTTTCCTTCCTCTGGCACCAGCCATGTCAGTGGTATTACAGAGGAAATATAAGTGTCATCTGAAAATGTTCTAAGGAAGCCTGAGATCAGGTTTATGCATAAAGCATGTTACTGTTTCTTGGCAAAGGAGAAGAGCAAATAGCTATAAATAGACCCTGGTGTTGTTTGCACGTTTTACTAAACCATGATTCTTAGATCTTTCTGCTGATATATTTATTTGTGGCATTTGTTGGAATGCTTTTCTGTTATTACCCTTTAGTATCTGCATCGTGTCAAGCAGCACCTATAAGCCACTGCCTTCTACTAAAGAAAAGTCAAATATAGTCTGCTGAGCATCCAGGATAACTCACTAGCTAACTGAACAGCACTTAGAAGAGAGCAACAAATTTGCTAATGAAGCTTATATAGGCAGATAAGAACAAAGCCCATTTTGGTAATAGAAGAGAGTTAATATTCTTTAAGTCCAGCAGCAGCTAGTCAGACCATTCAGCATGATCTTCTTTATAGCACAGGCCAGAGAACCTCACTAAGCCCATATCTTTTAGAAAGCGATGTCCAGTCTCAACTGACAGCTTCCAAATGATGGCAAATCCCTTATACCCTTGATAATATGTAGCAATAGTTCATTCTCCTTGCTGTTAACAGTTTTCATTTTATTTCCAATTTGAACTTTGAAGTTCAAGTTGCCAGCTCTCAGTTCAAGTATCCATGGAAAATGAAGTATTTGGAACACAGCCTAGTACTCAGGACACTTTGAAATGGTGACCCTTGGTGTACATCTCAGCACAGGGGTTGGGGATCTGAGAGGGAAGCGGAGGAGGATTTCTGTGTGACTGTGAGTCTGGTTGGGGCTGAGGAGTGGAACAGGATGGTGATGCAGTCTAGAGTACTTTGAGCAGTAGGGTTCTCAGGAAGCTGTGGGAGAGCATGCTGAAGGGGGTGGTTTGCTACAAGAGATCTCCACATCTGTGTCCACTAGCTAGTGAAATATATAGTAATATAGGAGCAAGTGGATAGAGGGTTACCTAAAGAAGAAAGAAGTGGCACAAGGAGAAACTGAAGGTAATTAGTAGGAGAAAGTGATTAATGCAAGTTTGGGTTGCAGCAGCAGGCACTGGAATCCCCATAGCTGGACACTGAAGGCTGGAACAAAAGACCAGGTCATCCCTTGGTCTGTGAACTTGGTCTTTCCAGGCAAAGGGAACTTGGAGGTATCCTAAAGTCTAGTGTGTGATCCTGAGCTGCTGCTTCCCTAAGGACAGAAGAGGGATGGTGAGATAGAAGAAGATGGCAAATAAAAGGACCATAAAGCTCTGTTAGTCCTTTCTGCTTATGTGCAAACAAGCAGTTGCAGGTCTTTCTTTGTCACTAGTGTCCATAACAGGCTGTTCCTTTGGGATTGTGCTGAAGAAATAGGCTCCAGTGACAGATAGGCATACTGTTACCAGCCAAATAATCATGATCTGTCATATTCGTTCTAACTAGGGGTTGTGTTGGTTGCTATAACAACCTATTGGAGAGTTCACACTACCCGCTTCCCTTTCTAAATATAAACCTGGTTTCACACAGCATATCTGATGCCATGGGAACAAAATATTGGTTAAGCAAAACAGAATAAAAACAGAAAGTATGAGCTGATCAAAATACTGGAAAGAAGCAGAGCTGGGATCCCACACTGGGCTTGGTGGGTACCCAGGGATTCAACAAAGTTGTACCCCTTTCCCTCCTTGCCTGGGGCTTGTGGACTTTCAGGGTGCTAACCTTGGCTGATACACCTGGTGGTTAATCTCTTACTACTCCATCTGTTACTGGTTGCCTAAAATGATTCACATTTTTGTTGCTCAAAGGTGAGTTTCCCTGGGCTGTGTGTCTCCTGGACTGTGCTTTTCTTTTCTTATGCTTTTGGCCACAGTAAATGTAACCATTTATGCTCCATTACTGGCAGGTGTTCTTTCTCTTGGCCTGCTACAGGGCTGCTTCTGCCCTCCTCTGCCTCCCTGCAGCAGCCAGGGGGAGTTACAGGCTCCCCTGGGGTGCTAGCCCAGGAGCTGACAGGGGGTACACAGGCTGATCCAGATGCACACAGAGCCAGGAGAGCTCTGCCAGCTTCAGCAGCAGCTGTCTCCTGGCCACATGCACATTGGGAGGGGTCCAAATATACAAGGGACCAGGAAACAGCTGCTGCTGCAGCTGGCAGAGCTGTCTTAGCCTTGGGCACATTGGGACACATACCTGCCAGCAAGCGCACTGCCCAGTAGGGCTTCCCCGTCCAGTAGGGGGCTCACTAGGAGCTGTGCCACTTATGGGACAGCTGTGGGTTTGAATCAGAGCCCAGCTGGCAGCTCACTAGAAGCTGCCCCACAAGCAGGACAGCTCTGGCCAGCCCTGTGCTGCACAGGGAATACCCAGTCCCTGTGGCCCCCTACTGGTGTGGCTGACTGGGAGCAAATTTGATCCTCATCAGCATTTGCATTAGTGGTACTGCACAGTAGCTAATGCACAGTTAATCTACTACCTGTATTTACAGGTAGTAGAAAACTATGCATTAGTCTAATTTACTGTGCAATAGCTGTCATACACAATTATATGGTGATGCCTTACTGTGCGGTAGATTAGTTTACTGAGCAGTACAGTGTCTCATGTAAACACACCTGTAGTAGACAATAAGATAAATATGAGCCAACAGTGTGCCCTTGTTGTGAAGAAGTCTAATGGCATACTGAGCTGCATTAGTAGGAGCACTGCTAGCAGAGCAAGGGAAGTGATTATTCCCCTCTGTTCGAGGCCCTCCACTACAGAAAGGATGTGGACAACTTGAAGAACGTCTGGCAGAGGGCAACAAAAATGACTTCTGAGGAGAGGCTGAAGGAATTGGGCTTATTTAGTCTGGAGAAGAGAAGACTGATAGGGGGTTGAATAGCAGCTTTCAAGTACCTGAAGGGTGGTTCCAAAGAGGATGGAGCTAGACTGTTCTCAGTGGTGGCACGTAGGGCAGCTAGGTTTGGGAACTCTGGTGTTTCATGTTCCTACACTGTTTGTTTTATTAGTTTCCATTTTACAGTTGTCACTTTTCCTGTCTATCTGAATAATAATATCCAATAGTCTTGCTAGCTTTAACGTAGTGCTCCTTTCTTAGAGTCACTCATCATTAAAAAAATACTTCTGGGACACAGACTAAGATGTTCCCATTAGGAAACACTTCACATTCTTCAATGGGAGGAAAGAAAACTCTTTCCTCCACGCTCCAAATCTGTTGCCTGCAAAAGAAGCAGTGATTTTATTTTCCCTTATGGACCCAGTAGTTTCCCTAAAATCTGTACAGAATTTAGAAACCCAAGACATAAATAGGGCCTACCTTCTGAAGCCATAGTGAGCAGAGGGAGTCAGACTGTCCCATGTACTGATGCATGCCCCAGAATGAACAACTTGGTATCACCAGGTTTTTAGTACTATGTCAATACTCCATGGCCAGATCCAGATATGCAGGCATGTGCAGCTTGTGGTGCTACAAATCAGCTTGCGGCACCATGCACCCTGCATGTTAAAATGTGGCTCAGGAGAAAAGTTTGCTACCAGGAAATCCAGCAATCACTCTGTCCTGCACCATGGACTGGGACTGGGGCATATGTGAGCTGCCTCATCCCTGGCCATGCTGCCTCATCCCACCATGGCTCAGGATGGAACTGGGGTTGCGGCTGGGGTTGGGACCCCTGATGGCACAGAAGTGGTTTGGGCACACCAGAGGTTGGTGCACGACCCTGATGGTGCGGAGCCAGTCCAGACCATGAGGGGCCAAGCTCCAGCAAGTCCAGACAATCCCTGCATCACTGGGGCAGGGGACAGGTCCAGAAAGTTTCACATACCATACCCCTCAGCCCCACACAGCAGGGGGCTGGGGCCTGAGGGCAGCTGGGGGCCCCACTGACAGGGCTGAGGGGAGGGCAGGGAGCTATGGGTCAGGAATGAGGGGCACCCGTGACTCACTGTCTTCCCCTCCGCCCCTGCCCAAGCTGAGGCAGGGTCCTGCCCTAGGGTGCTATGACACCCCCTCCACCTCAGTGCCCTGGACAGTCGCCCTCACTGTTCACCCCTAAGGCCGACTGGCTCTAGGTCATGGCCCCAAGAGACTTGGGGGTCATCACTGACCACAAGATGAACATGAGCCTGCAATGCAATGCTGCGGCCAGTAAAGCGACCAAAACGCTGGCTTGCATCCATAGATGCTTCTCAAGCAAATCCCGGGACATCATTCTCCCCTTGTACTCGGCCTTGGTGAGGCCGCAGCTGGAGTACTGCATCCAGCTTTGGGCTCCACAATTCAAAAAGGATGTGGAGAAGCTCAAGAGAGTCCAGAGGAGAGCCACGCACATGATCAGAGGTCAGGAAAACAGACCTTACTATGACAGGCTGAGAGCCATGGGGCTCTTTAGGCTGGAAAAGCGCAGTCTCAGGGGTGACCTGATGGCCATCTATAAGTTTATCAGGGGTGACCACCAGTATTGGGGGAACATTTGTTCACCAGAGCGCCCCAAGGGATGACGAGGTCGAACAGTCATAAACTACTACAAGACTATTTCAGGCTGGACATAAGGAAGAATTTCTTTACTGTCCAAGCCCCCAAGGTCTGGAATAGCCTGCCATCAGAGGTGGTTCAAGCACCTACACTGAACACCTTCAAGAGCAAATTGGATGCTTATCTTACTGGGATCCTATCCTAATGTCTATAAAATCTATTAAATCATTCCAGCAGGGCTCTGGTGGCAGGGCATAGAGGTGTGGGTCACACTGGCAGGGCTGACGGGGCTATGGCTTGGGAATGAGGGGCACTGACATAGCAGGGCTGTTCAGAACCACAAAGCAGAGGGGGGACAGGCACCTGTGTCCTGGTGAGCAAACATGGCAGAGACAGCTCTTATTTTTCCATGATAAAAAAACAAAATCAAACGCCAAAATACAGGTATTTAGAATTTATTTTATTATACTGATTGAGGCACGGTTAGGCTTCCAAGTTGCTTTAAAATTGTAAATATATCAATAAAACATTGTGTTCAGCAGATATAGATAGATAGATAGAGATAGTGGTGTTTCATTTTAATGATAGAAAAATGTGGATTTAGGGGTTTTTAATCAGAGAATTGGAGATTTTTATCAGAGATTGTGCAATATTTAAACAGAAAAACACAGAATCCCTGTTTATCACACAGTCCAACAATCACCTGCAAGATTTTGAAAAGTAGTAATATTTAAATCTGAAATTGGCCTTATCATTTTTCAAGGATTTATGGCCTGACCGTGCATTCACTGAAGTCAGGGGTGGTTTTCCCCTGATTTCAACTAAGGCAGGATTGGCTCTTTGTACTGTACAGTTTAGTCTATGGGATACATCTCTAGCCTGCCTCTGCTTTGTCTCATAGCAATGAATTAAAGTAATAGGTTGAGCTGGGGAAAATCCCATTGCACCTAGATAATCATAGAAATTTAGGTTTGAAAGGGACCTCAGGATGTCATGTAGTCCACCTCCCTGCTCAAAGCAGAACCATTTCCAACTAGATTATCCCAGCCAAAACTTTGTCTAGCTGGGTCTTGAAAACCACCACAGATAGAGATTCCACCACCTCTCTGGGTAACCTGTTCCAGTGCTTTACTACCCTCCTAGTGAGAAAATTCTTCCTAATATCTAACCTAAACTTCTCTTGCTGCAACTTGAAACTATTGCTCATTGTTCTGTTATCTGCCACCACTGAGAACAATCTAGCCCCATCCTCTTTAGGTAACTGAAGGCTGCTGTTAAGTCCTCTCTCAGTCTCCTCTTCTCTAGACTAAATAAGACCAGTTCCTTCAGTCTTTCTTCATAAGTCGTGTCCCCCAGCTCCCTCACCATTGCCCTCCTCCGGACTCTCTCCAATCTGCCCACATCTTTTCCATACCGGGGGAACCCAAAACTGAACACAGTACTCCAGATGTGGCCTTACCAGTGCTGAATAGAGGGGAATAATAACTTCCCTTGACCTACTGGCAACACTCCTACCAATGCAGCCCAGTATGCCATTAGCCTTCTTGGCAACAAGGGCACACTGCTGGCTCTTATTCAGCTTATTGTCCACTGTAACCCCCCAGGTCCTTTTATGAAGAGCTGCTACCCAGCCAGTCAGCCCCCAGCCTGTAGCGGTGCATGGGATTGTTACATCGTAAGTGCAGGACTTTGCACTTGTCTTGTTGAACCTCATGAGATTCCTTTCAGCCCAGTCCTCCAATTTATCTAGGTCACTCTGAAACCTAGCCCTACTCTCCAGTGTACTCCCTCCAGCTTGTTGTCATCTGCAAGAGGGTGCACTCTGTACCATCTTCCAGGTCATTGATAAAGACAATGAACAAAACTGACCCCAGGAGCGACCCCTGGGGCACTCCACTTGATCCTGGCTACCAGCTATACATTGAGCCATTGATTACTACTGTCTGAGCCTGATGTTCCAGCCAGTTTTCTATCCATCTTACAGTTCATTCATCCAGCCCATACGTCCTTAGCTTGCCTGGGAGAATGTTGTGGGAGACTGTATCAAAAGCCTTGCTAAAATCAAGGTATAGCACATCCACATTCACCAGTCTTCCTGCATCCAGAGAGACAGTAACCTCATTATAGAAGGCATTCAGGTTGGTAAGGCATGATTTGCCCCTGGTGAATCCATGCTGACTTCCTAATCACCTTCTTCTCCTCCAAGTGCTTAGAAATGGAGTCCTTGAGGATCTGCTCCGTGATTTTTCTACTGACTGAGGTGAAGTTGACTGGTCTGTAGTTCCCTGGATTCTCCTTCTTTCCTTTCTTAAATTTGGGCACTATGTTTGCCCTTTTCCAATCATCCAGGACCTCTCCTGATCACCATGTGTTTTCAAATATGATGGCTAATGGCTCTGCAATCTCATCAGTCAACAACCTCAGCACTCTCAGTGCATCCCATCTGGCCCCATGGACTTTTACACGTGCAGATTTTCTAAGTAGTCCCTAAGCGGTTGATCACCTCCTCCCCAAATTGTGCTGCCCAATGCAGTAGTCTGGGAACTGACCTTGCCTGTGAAGACTAAGGCAAATAAAGCATTGAGCACTTCAGCCTTTTCTGCATCTTCTGTCACAAGGTTACCTCGCCCATTCAGTAAGGGACCCACACTTTCCCTGATCCTCCTCTTGCTACTGGCATACTTGTAGAAACCCTTCTTGTTACCCTTCACATCCCTGGCTATCTGCAACTCCAGTTGTGCTTTGGCCATCCTTACTTCATCCCTGCATGCCCAAGCAATGCTCCTATATTCTTCTCTAATTATTTGTCCAAGTTTCCACTTCTTATAACCTTCCTTTTTGTCATTTAGTTCACTGAAGATGTCTCTGCTAAGCCAAGCTAGTCTTCTGCCATATTTGCTAGTGTTCCTGCACATCAGGGTGGTTTGTTCCTGCAGTCTCAGTAAGGCTTCTTTGAAGTAGTCAACTCGCCTGGACTCCTCTCCCCCTCTGTCTGGCATCCCAGGGGATCCTGCCCATGAGTTCCCTGAGCAAGTCAAAGTCTGCTTTTCTAAAGTTGAGTCCTTACTCTAGTTCTCTCCATCCTTCCTTTCCTCAGATCCTGAACGCAACCATCTTGTGGTCACTGCTACCCAAGTTGCTATCCACTGCTACACGCTCACCAATTTGTCCCTATTTGTGAGCTGCAAGTCAAGAACAGAATGTTCCCTAGTTGGCTGCTCAAGCACTTGCACCAGGAAATTGTCCCCAACACTTTCCAAAAACTTCCTGGATTGCCTGTGCACTGCTGTGTTGCCCTCCCTGCAGATGTCAGGGTGATTGAAGTCCCCCATGAGAACCAGAGTTTGTGATAGGGAAAATTCCACTAGCTGTTTGTAGAAAGCCTCATCCACCACTCACTCATGGTCTATAGCAGACCCCCACCATGAGATCACTCTTTTGATTTCCCCTGTGACCTTAACACAGAGACTCTCAACAGGCCTATCTCCAGCTTCATACTGGAGCTCTAAGCAATCATATGGCTCTTTTAGATAACGTGTAATCATTAAAAGCATTTACAGATACTCATAAATTCTACTGTCTGGGGGAAGGGGAAGAGATGACACCAAATTCAGGGATGAGTGAAACCAACTAAAACATATCAGGTGAAGCTGCTGATCTCTATGCACCTGTAAAAAAAGTAAAATAAGAGTCAGTTATGTGCGTGAGTATAAATTAGGAAGCAAAATCTTGCCTGGAATATTTTAATAGCACTTACTTCCTTACTCCATCCAAAGGTTGTTGTGGAGAATAACAAAAACAAAAAACAAAAAGGAAACTGTATTTCTCTTTTTGGGTATCTACAATCCATAATATCTAGTCTCTCCATCTTGCATTCTCCAAAGTGATTTCAGATGCATCTGAAGCAGTAAATGGCTGCTTATTTCATAGTTACTCTATAAGGCGCAGATGTACCCTGGCTTCTGCCTGTCTTCAGACACATGTGACTAAACACCTCTCTGAAACGAATGTTGTAATGTTCTGATGCAAACAGTAGCTTGTTCAAGCCAAGTTAGTGTTTTCCTGAAATTTAGGTTAGATCTGAACATTGGACCAAAATTTCTGTGGTTTTGCCTAGTGCATTCAAAAATCACTTTCACTTAGAGTAGGGATAAAATCTTAAATATGAAATTTCAATGTAGGGGAGTGTTTGAGTTAGAGTCTTGGATCTGAACCTGGGATATGCTTTTGGTTCCAACACTAGAATCATTCTGTTTATGTGATCTCTCCTTATCTCTATCTTATACCTCCTTTATAATCTCATTCCCTTTAAAATCTCATGCCTCTTCATACTGTATCTACCACCAAAATTCATCCCAACTTTCTACCTTGCTCAGGTGTATTAACTATATATCTAGTGTATTTATTTTGAAAATATCAAAATGAATTCAAAATTCATTAATGCAAAACAACCACTTGGTAGTGTGGTGCCTTGTGCCTTCTCACTTGTGACATCTATATTTACATTGTAATCTCTAAACAGGGACTTTGTACAGTGCCAGTAAAGGATGGGGAAAGAAAAAGCAAAAGTGAAAAAATAAAACTTAAAAAAAACCTGGGAAGTATTATTTGGGATTGAAATTCATAACATGCCACTAATAGAATCTACTACACTAAAGTCCTCCATCTTATAAGGGTGTGAAGCAAGGGTGGCTGAGTTGGACCCTAAATATTTGCCATCATATTTTTTTTTTGGAGGGAAGGTTCCTGCCACATGCTGCATTCCCATTCAATTCAGATTGACTCCCCGTCTTTCTCACTGATCAACTACCTAGTAGATGATCAACTAGCTAGTTGAGCATGTTGGGGATTGTGGTTGGGGTGGAGCACTGCATCTGCAAGCTGAGGCAAGCAGACAGACCCCCACCCCCCGTGGTACCCTCAGGACCATGTGGGGCGCAGCTAGCTATCTCCTCAATTGGGGGCTGAGGATCCTTGAATTGAAGACCGAGGATGGGCATGTGCCATCTGCTGAAAGCCCCTGAACATTTTGTGACCTAACCAATGGACACTGGGACCCCACAGGCAATGCCACAGGCTGTGAATTAACCCACCCTGTCTGTCACCACCAGCCAAACCCAAGCACACAACTGGCAGTTTGGGGAAATAAAGGGAAATAAATAAAAGATCTCTTTGCCATCCAGGGAGAGGAGCACATTCAGCACCAGCTCCTGATAGGGCATTGAATCAGAGATATCTTCAAATACCTTGCCCAGCAGATGTACACACAGGGGCACAACAGACAATGGTTGCACATTGATGAAGAGGCAACATTTCCATGTGCTTGATGCTAGAAAGCAGTCTGTGGGCTGGAGGAAGAGTATGCCATTCTATAAGGGCCTGTGCTGCCTCCTCACTATGAACAGGGCAATCAACAGCCCCCACACCCATGGGACGAGGGGTATTCTGGAGGAGTTGTCCACAGGTTGCCTGTTGGAGGAGGAGGAGGTGCAGGGAGGCCCCGGGACACCATTCCCCACACAGGGGCTGCAGCTGTTCTGTGATAGTAAGGTTTGCCCCAGCTCCACATGACTGTGATGGGGACCTGGGACCTAAGCCCCAGAGGAAATTCAGAGCCTCCAGGGAGAGAAGGGAGGGAGAAAGGAATGGGCAGCAGGAATGCTGAAACTGCCAAAGGCCACTGCCTGCAGTCATAGCTCTCTCTCAAGCCATTATGACCAAGAAGCCCACAATAGAGTTGTGGCTGGAGGGGTGGGAATGCAGAGGCATAGGAGGAGGGTGAATCTCTCACTTTTTCCCACACCTCTTTCCCCTGCAAAAAAGAAGGTGCATGGTAACATAGGAACGCTTCAGGACAGACTAGGGCTATTGCTGACAGATAAGAGGGACAAAGCTGAGCTCTGCAATGAGTTTTTTGCTTCTGTATTCCTGAACACGGATCAAAACAAGTCTCCCAATTGGACTATAGGCAGGCACAGGAGGGTCACCAACCCACCAACAGTTAGCACCGACCTAGTGAAGGGACACTTGGGGGGGGCTGGATGTGTTTAAATCAGCAGGCCGAGATGATCTTCAAGGGTGCTGAAGGAATTGGCAAATGTTATAGCAGAACCACTGCCACAACTGATTGAGAACTTGTCATGCTCAGGACAGGTCCCAGAGGACTGGAAAAGGGCCAATGTGGCCTCTATTTTCAAGAATGGGAGGAAGAAAGATCTGGGTAACTATAGACTGGTTAGTCTCACCTCTATCCTTGGCAAAACCTTTGAAAAAATTATTAAGGATTACATTTGTGGGAGTTCAGCAGAAAAAACAATGTTTAAGGGCAACCAGCATGGGTTCATAGCAGGTAGATCCTGCCTGACTAATCTTGTTTCTTTTTATGCCCAGGTCACAAAATGCTTAGATACAGGAGTTAAGGTCGATGTCATTTACTTGGATTATAAAAAGGCCTTTGACATGGTGTCTCACCCCATTCTCATAAATAAACTAAGTGGCTGTGATGTACATGATTACACGGTGAGGTGGTGGTGAATTGGCTTAAGGGATGCACCCAGAGAGTGCATCGACCTGGAAAGATGTGGGCTGTGGGATCCCCAAGGGTTCAGTCCTTGGACCAGTGCTGTTCAATGTCTTCATCAGTGTCCTGGATGAGGGCGTGGAGGACATTCTGTCCAAATTCACAGATGATACCAAATTATGGGGCAAAGTAAACACACTAGGTGGCAAGGAATGGATTCAAGCGGATTTGGATAGGTTGGAAAAGTGGGCAGAACAGAATAGGATGCAGTTGAACAAAAATAAGTGCAAGGTACTGCACCTAAGGAGAGGGAATCTCCAGTACACTGAGAGATGACTTCATTAGCAGCACAGCAGCAGAAAGGGATCTTGGAGTTATAGTCAACCCTGAGATGAACATGAGTCGTCAATGTGACAAAGTGATCAGTGAAGCTAACTGCACTCTATCATGCATTAGTAAGTGCATCACAAACAGGTCTAGGGACGTGATACTTCTCCTCTATGCAGCATTGGTAAGGCCACAGCTGAAGTACTGTGTTCACTTTTGAGCACCGCACTTCAAGAGGGATGTGGAAAACCTTGAGAGGGTCCAGAGGAGGGCTACTTAGATGGTTGGGGGCTTGCAGGTAAGGTCCTATGAAGAGAGATTGAGGGACCTGGATCTCTTCAGCCTCCATAAGAGAAAGCTGGGAGGGGATCTAGTGGCCATCTACAAATTTGTCAGGTGGGGACAGCAAGGAATAGAAGATGCTCTGTTTACCAGGGCACCCCTTGAAGTTACTAGAAACAGTGGCCACAAATTGACAGAGAGCAGATTTAGATTAGACATCAGGAAGAACTTCTTTTCGATAAGAGTTACCAGAATCTGGAAGGGCTTCCAAGGGAGGTGTTCCTCTCTCCTACCTTGGCGGTCTTTAAGAGGAGACTGGACAAGCACCTGCCTAGGGTCACCTGAACCCAGCGCTCTTTCCTGCCCAGGGCAGGGGGTCGGACTCGATGATCTACTGAAGTTCCTACCGACCCTAAACATCTATGAAATCTATGAAATCTCTACCCTCACCTGCTGAAATCTGGAACCCAGCCAAGGTGCCAGTTTTCCCCATCTCCCCCTGCTCTTGGGCGCTTGAGAGAGCATTTCCCATTCAATGGGATCATAAATCTGCGTAATTGACCCATCCTTTCTATTTCTCGCAGGGCCATGATGTGCCTTATGGCAGACTGGAGTCTAAGCACAGATACCTCAAACATTTGTGTGTAAACAGCTCCCCCTCCCTCCAAAGCACTCACAGAAAGGCATTGATAGTGTTTATTGTGCTCAGGAGACAAATGGTAAACAGCAGTTTTGGCAGAGAGCACCCTCAGGTCAGGGAAAGGACATTGCACACAGCTATGTCTGATAAGTGTTGCAATCATGGTGCAGCAAGAATGAGAAAAAAAGTCCCCTTTTCAACACTCCCCCCACCCCCGGCCTCTCTCCTGCCCTCCCAGTCCAGGAAAGGGACACATGTGATGGAAGGAGTCCCACATGAGAACTGTTATCTCAGCCGTTCAGCTCTCACTGCCAGGGTGACTCCAAGGTTGCACACCTGGACAGGCTGGCAAGTGGCCCAACAGCATTTTTCCCCCTCCCCTCTGATCTGATCCTTGGGTGAAGTCCAATGGGCATCAGCTGATTCCAACTCTTATGGTGCAGGCACTCACTTTGTCAGCCCCTCAGGGCAACCCCAATCCCCCTCCTGCAATAGCCATCTCAAACCTCCCCCTTTCCATTCCCCGCAATCCAATTCCTGAAAGCTAAGCAATCCCTCCTCCTTGGCTGCAGGCTCCACATGTATGCAGAAAAGGCCAGCTCACAGTAGCTGTTCTGGTGGGTCCAGAATGGGTGGCTGAAAATCTGCAGAATGCATGAAAGTGCGCATATGGGGTGCCAGCAAAATAAGGAGATTTTACAATTTCCAGTCACAGACTCTGAGCTATGGTCACAATCCATGGACTTCTGGGGCTAGGGACTGCAAGACCAGGCCAAGGAATGAACCAGGATGTGTATAGGGGAAATGGACAAGCCAGGGGTTGCTTATACTTGGGCTGGTGAGTCACATGATTGGGGCTCCAGGTGCTACTTGCTGTTTGGAGGAGACACCCTGTAGCACAGTGAAACTGAGAGGCTCACAGTGCCAGGATAGAGAGTTTATGCACAAGGTCATAGATTGCCTGGGGTCCAGCTATGACACCCCTAGCTGGCACCGGTGGCTCCCACAGAAAGCCTGTAGCATCTCGAGCAGAAGTGGTGAGACAGGCTGTCACCCAGCCACCATATCATGGCAAGTCCTGCTCCAGACACTCTACTCTGCAGAGGCGGAGGGGGCAGGAACAGAAGTCCCAAGAGAGGGACCCCAGAGAATGGCAGCTAAGGGGGGACGCTCCCCACTGCACCCTGACTGGGAGATGCTTGGGGGCAAAGGGGAGCTAGGACAGGAAATATGTGTGGGAGTCATTGGCTCGTAGTCTGAGGAGGCAGGAAAGTGTTTGCCAGGGCCTGTTCCAGGGAGTAGCAGTGGGTGCGTGAAGCAGCTCAACTGCTTGAGATGCAGTGTCTGGGCCATCAAGGACATCATCCCATTTCGAGGCCCAACTAGCTGCCCCTGAGCACTTGGGGTCACCCCGTACGCTGGTTCCAGGCCAGTCCCAAAGGGACTCAGGAGCACTCAGAAGGTAGGGGAGAGCATGGCTCACCAACTCACTGGGCCAGAAAGCTTCTAACAGCAGAGTCTGGTGGCCCAGCTTGTCTACCCACCTGCCGGGAGGCATGGGGTGAGCTCTTCTGCTCCCCATGGTCTCTCCCCTGGCCCAGGAACATGAACATGGGCTGCCAATGTGGGGACATGGTCAGGAAGGCTAACTGCACCTTGTCATGCATCCACAGATGCATTACAAACAGGTCCAAGGAGGTGATCCTCCCCCTCTATGCGACACTGGTCAGACCACAGTTGAAGTACTGTGTCCAGTTCTGGGCGCCCCACTTCCAGAAGGATGTGGGCAGCATCGAGAGGGTCCAGAGGAGGGCCACTTGCATGATCAGGGGGCAGCAGGGCAGGCCCTACAAGCAGAGGCTATGGGACCTGAACCTGTTCAGTCTCAACAAGAGAAGGCTGAGAGGGGATCTGGTGGCCACCTACAAATGTGTTATCTGGCAGGGCTTGCCATCAGTCCAGTCTCCTCTTAAAGACCGCCAAGGTAGGAGAGAGGAACACCTCCCTTGGAAGCCCTTCCAGATTCTGGTAACTCTTATCGAAAAGAAGTTCTTCCTGATGTCTAATCTAAATCTGCTCTCTGTCAATTTGTGGCCACTGTTTCTAGTAACTTCAAGGGGTGCCCTGGTAAACAGAGCATCTTCTATTCCTTGCTGTCCCCACCTGACAAATTTGTAGATGGCCACTAGATCCCCTCGGAAAAGGAGGTGAGATAATCACCTAGCCGGGGTCCTTTGACCCCATCATTCTTTCCTGCCCATGGCAGGGGGTCAGACTTGATGATCTCCTCAGGTCCCTTCCGACCCTACCAACTATGAAACTATGAAACTATGATAGGCAGCCCCCCTGACTTGGGTTAGCTGCCTGACATGACCCTCAGGCATCAGTGAGAGCCATGCATTTGTGGTCCTTGAAGGAGAGACATGGGCCTGAGTACTGAGGAGCCAGGGGTACCATGTGGGTGAGGTAGAAGTCTTCAATGTCCACTGTGGCAATGCCTCTTGACCTACACCTCCAGGCCCCCCACCCCAACTCGTACCTCAACCCAGCAGCCACCTCCTGGCCTGTAGCTCTTTCAGACAGACATTGGGATTATGAAGGTCTCTAGCTCCTACACAGAGAAATCCCTGGTCTTGACTTCAGACCCCTGAAAGTAGGGTGCCAGGTCAAAAGCCCCCTACCTTGTGCCTCCCCTCCAAGGTTTTGTGGGGGTTTTTTTAGTCCTGGGGTCAATGCCATTCCGTCTGACCTCAAACCCCCTTCCAGGTTCTGCTGCCCTTTTCTCAACCCCTCCTCCCCCCACCCACCCCCGCCACTCCTTCCAAAGGTTTTCTGTTTTATATTAATTGGGAGTAGGAACCAAGCTGATGTGGGCAATGTTCAAGAGGTTTTCTTTATTTACTACAGTAGTAAATACTTGACAACTGCAGTATTTTAAATTGAGGCTTGTCTCTTCCTCACACCACATTCCCCCGCACCCTGGTGTATGCCCCTGGGGGAGGGAGAGGGGAAGGGGGACAGTGCCTGGCCAGCCTGGGTTGTAGACAGAACTGCCAGAAAGTAGCGCTAGAGGAGCTAGAGGCTAGAAATCCATGGCCTGGTACCAGGAAAGGGGCACTCAAAGTCCTCTGGTCCTGATCATCTGGGGAAATCTCCCAGTCTATGCAGGTGAGTTGCTAGTCAGCCAGGATTGCACAGATCTAAAGAGCTTGATACTATGAGGTGACAGGACCACCAACATTGGTGGGGGGGGGATGGGACTAGGGATGTAAATATCATTTTTAAAACTTCTTTTAATTATATCAGTTAAATGGTTAACTGATAACACACACATATTCCTGGTTGTGGAGTGCAGAGCCCCAGGCTGGTACCTTCCCTGTCCTTCTCCATGGAGGTGGGTCCACATCCACCTGCCTGGAGCAGCACAGGAGCACAGACCTGCTGGGAACCGATGGTCTGGGCCTTTGATGAGGGAGAGGAGGTGATGGCAAGCCCTGCCAGATAACACAGCCCATATGAAACTACAGGCAGCAGCAGCAGGTGAGGAGCTCTCCCAGCCCACTATAGTTGCCGGAGCACTGAGAGAGAGGGAACAAGCAAGATGGGTTCGGGTTGGGTTTAACTTTAAGTAACCTGTTATCTCCCTCCATCTGGCTTCTTGGCACCTGTGAATGAGCAGCTAATTGCTTAACTGATGAGTCATTAGGCTGCTTACCGTTTTCCTCTTTAACCTGATGGGCTATGGGTAGGAACCCACTCAAATCATGATTGTACCGATTTAATGGAAATCACAAAATCGGGTGATCTCCACAAAATCCACGGGGAGGAAAAAAACTTAAAAAGGTGACTCCCCAGTAGGAGCCACCAATCCTCCTAACTCCCTCTGCCAGGCAACACGGCTGCCACCCTGCCCATGCCCACTGATTGGCTAAGAAGTCTGCCTGTCACATGACCCTGTCCATCTCTACCAATCTATGGAAGGGCATATCACAGACAGCTAGTACCCACTACTCCTCCTTTGCCCCCTCCCTTCCTCCTCCCCTCCTCCTCACTTTTCCCTTCCTCCCTCTCATCTGCCTGCCCTGCTGCCTTCCTGTTCCTGAGACACGATGCCACTTCCCTTCTCCGCCAGACTGCACCCCATGCTAATCATTAAGCAGTAATGCATTACTGGAATAAATATACTCATCATTTAAACATTTAACCGTCCACATTCCCCTAGGGGGAATATAGACATCCAGGATTTGCACACGCAGAAACCAGGCATCTGGGCACACACATACACAGACACACAAATTTACACACTCATACATGCACACACATGCATGCAAATGCAGAACCCAGACATTAGGATGGCAGGTGGTTGGGGGCATGGTGGCCTGTGTCCAACAACCTGTCAGTGATTGGCTCAGTGTATGTCTCTGCTCAGGAGTCTTTGGCATCCTGGGGAGTCCATGGGGCTAGTTGGGAGGTATGCGAGAGCCTTCCCTACCTGCTGGGCTTGGCCTGTGCAGGCAGGCTCCACATCCCACCCCAAGGAAGGGCTAACATCTGTTGCACTTGGTTTCAACCCAACCTTGGATACTTGGAGTAAAGCTTGAAAGTTAGAGTGCTTCTGCCTCTGGCTTCTTGAATGCCTGTACTTAGCCTTAGTGCTTTTTACCTTCCAACCTCATCATCTGACCATGCTGCTCTGGATCACAGGCACCTATTTCTCCAGGCCCATTTTTTCTGAGCTCTTCCCAGTGGGTTTTTCCCAGAGATGAGCTGCTCAGAACACTGTGCAGTATTGCAGGTGCACTGGCTACAGAGCTCTGTGTAGACGATGAAGCTTTCCCTCTTTATGGAATGCCTTTGTGTATGCACCTCAAAGACTCTTTATGTTGGTGCCATCCCACAGTGCAAAATCAAGTCTACTTTGGTCCCACTTTTGCCCATACACCCAAGTTTCTTCTCTCCAAGGCAGGTTGATGGATTGGCTCAGGACTAGGCCCAGGACTGGTGGAGTCTCTAGCAGTGCTTGTCCATGTGATGGGGGTTTAGTTCTCCCAAAATTGAAACAGTGGGTTTTTAACAGGTGGGTTTTTGTGTCATTTAAAAATGCACTGTTTCAACTTAGAGAATTCCATGATGTCATGTAACATCACAATGCATCACGGCCCCCTGTCAGCTCACCCACATCCCCTGCTCCCCCCGCCAACCCTCCAGACATCACCAGAAAAAAAAATAAAGCAGTGGGGGCCCGATCCTTTATTTCTTCCCCCCCAGAGCCTACCTGCCTCTTCCACAGTGTGGGGAGTAGGGGGCAGCTGCCAATGGGCTGAGTGGTCCCTGAGCTGTAGGGGACCCCCATCCTTCCTTCCACAGTGACAGCGCCCCCTAGGCAGCACCTGCCCACTAGCACCTAGCCTGGGCACTCCCAAGGGGTGCAGCCACTGTGGAGGGAAGCACCAAGCCCCGGAAAGCGCAGAGGCTGTGCAACCTGCTGGCAGTTCATCCAGGTAGGCTTAAGTGAAGAAAAACAAAGCAAAAAGCAGCAAGGAGCCTGATCTTTTTTTTTTCTCCTGGACCCTGCCTGTCTGTCTGAGCTGTGCAGGGCCCAGTGCTTCCCTCCACAGTGGTGGCATCCCCAGGGAGCACCCACCTGCTAACAGCCCACCCGGGTGGGCCAAGGGGGCACTGCAGTGCTTTTTTCCCTCAGTCAAGCCTGCCTGCATGAGGTGCCACTGGGTCTCACAGTCCCTGAACTGTGCAGGGCCTGGTGCTACCCTCCACAGTGGCAGCACTCCCCAGGACCACCTGGGCTGGGTGCTAGCAGGGAGGTGCCACTTGGAGGGCACCACCACTGTGCAGGGAAGGTCCAGGGTCCCCTGCAGCCCAGGGGCTGCTTGGCCTGTCAGCAGCTCACTCCCCCAGCCACGGGAAAGGCAGGTAGGCTCCGGTGCCCCATGCACTGTCCCCATCAGCTTCCTGCCACCTGAGACCTTCCAGGAATGGGCTGGCTTTCCTCTTGGGCAGAGCAGCAGGGCAGCAGGAGAGAGGCTGAGTGTGCTGGTGGCAGGAGAAGGCAGCAGGGACAGTGCACAGAGTGCTGGAAGCCCACCAAGCCCATGCTTCCCTGAGCACATCTGGGCTTCCAGAGCCCCATGCACCATTGCACTTTGTTACGTAGCAGACTAAAATAGCTTGGATGGGTTTTACCTTGCTATTTAACAAAATCATTTAAAATGAAATACACTGATGAACGTGTACATTGTCTCGAAATTAAAGTGGAATACGCCACCGAACGTGTAAACAGCAATGCCATTAAAGTGGTGCAAAGGAGCAATTAAGCCACTTTAAAAGCCAATTTTGTCCTCTGTACAAACACCCCAAGTGATATTTCCTGCCTGTCATTCTTAGACTTTAATACTGATTCTCTTCCTCTCTCCCTCCTCAGCGTTCAATCCTCTTCAGTTAGTCTCAGCTGTAGATTATATTGGTGCTGTCTTCCATATCAGTAGTGAAGATGGAGCATCAGTTGGTATTTGGCATTGAGGGCTAAGCCCCCATAAGATCTTTTCCATAGGGGGATACATTCCTTCATTTTCCTCCAAGGCAGTGAGGCTTCTTAAATTCTGCGCTTTAGGTTTGAGGATTGCATTGTTTTATCTCAGTTTGTATACATTTGAAGAACTTCCAGACTCAGCTTGGTCAGCATGTGATATGAGCTGACACATCTCTGGTTAGCTGACTCTCCTAAATACACAGATGTTTCCTCCCTAGGATCTCTAATTTCATTGGGGGTTTTCCTGCTGTTTGAAAATAGGAAATGATTTTTCTTTGTTGAGCAAGATTGAATTCATCTTGCAGGGTCATCAGGTTTAGAATGGATCAGCAGTTACATGAAGCCTTCTTATGGGCACCATTAACCCATCATTCTTCCTCTGCTGTGTAAGTTGCTTCACTTTTTCAAAAATGAAGGAGCTCCAATAGTTAGTTTATGAACCCTCAAAAATATACCAAGTAGTTTCCTCTCACAATGCCAAGGAGAGTAAAAGAGGAACCTTGAGAAAGAGTGTGGGTTTGGATAAAAGTCAGAAGAACCAAAGAGGAAGAGGAAGCCCTGCATTTCACTTCCTGAGCCAACTTTCCAGCATATATGTATGCTCTGCTCCACTCAAAACAAAGGCAGAATTATGTGAAGCCAGGATGTCAGATTGTAGCTCTCAATCTCCTCTGCAGGAGGACAGACACTCTTATTGTGGTGGAGTAGGTTATGCCATTGGATGGAGACTTGTCAGTCCCTGCTGAGAAAGCCTTTGATTTCCTGCTCTAGTATAATAACCATAATGCAGTGCTGCTTGCTGGGAGTGGCTGTAGGAGGTCTGAAAGTTAGCTTCCATGACCCCAGGGGAAGATTCCTCATCCCTGATGGACCTCTCCTTGCTCTCCCTCTCATGGTGCATTGCTCAAGAGCCCTGACGTTCCTAACTCATCATGGGATCCTTCCTGCATTTGCAGCCTATTTCTCTGCCCAGGCTGCAACATAGCCATACACTGGCTCAAGTGATCATCTTGCATGAGGATGGGGGTCCTTCCTACAACTCCCTGCAGATAGCCAAGGAAAGTGCTATATAGAGAAGTCTCGTTGAGGATGTGTAGAGGCTATTATTTTTCCTCCTGTCTGATCCATTGCCTTTAATCCATGAAAACTCATACTGGACTGAAGCTGAAGGTCTCTGTTTTGGGATTTTCAAAAATCCATTTTCACAAAATATAATTTGTCCCTTTTGAAATGCTGCAAGTGCAGAAGAAGGAGGTGCTTCCTGAGATCACATGTTTATCTCTGTTTCTACATTTTTTAAATCTCTGATTTCTCTCAGTAGTATGTTGCTAGTCTGGGCATTTCCCTAAAGAACCCTAGGCTCATTTGCATAAGTAAAAGCAAGGGGTGTGGTATCACCTTTCCTCCCAGCTCTGAGGAACTGTCAGAGCTGAGAGGCTCTAAAGCCAGAAGGGACCAGCAACCACTGGTTTTTACCTCTCGCATAGTACAAATCAGGGAGCTCTGACTAGTGGTTCTAACATCTGGCCTGTATCATCTGCTTGGGCTTGCACCAGTCCTTTGAAAGAGGCATTTGATCTCAATGTAAAGACTCTTGGTGATGGACAGTCCCTTGGTAAGTCCCACCCATTACTTCTCCTCACTATTAACAATGTGTGCCTCATTTCCAGCCTGAATGTGTCTGATTTCAGCTTCCAGGCATTGCCCCGTGCTCTACTTTTCTCTGCTGGAGTAACAAACTTTTTGTTATCAGGAATCATTTTCCTGTGTAGATGCTTCTAGAGTGTGACTTATAATTTTCTTCAATTATCCTATGAATAATTCTTCTGCCTAATAGAAACAGGAGGTCAAAATAACTGGACCTTGAAAAATCATGCAAGGGGAGGAAGAAAATCCCTACTTCAGTCAGTCTCTCTTCTCACCATGTAACTCAGGCAGTTTAGGACTCTTCCTGAGAGAGCTGTTTATGTAAGGATTTATCATAGTTTTGTAGTTTCTAGGGTCGGAAGGGACCTGAGTAGATCATCTAGTCCGACCCCCTGCCATGGCAGGAAAGAGTCCTGGGGTCAAATGACCCCAGCAAGGTGTACATCTAGCAAAAGTTGTATTGACAGTGAAACCAAGGAACCGTGTAGTGTTCTCTTGAGCGCCATCTAAGGACATATTTTCTATTAACTATTTAGGCCTGTAAATTGGCCTGCAGTGTGACCTTGGGCACCTCACTTCTCATGTCAGGGCCATTTCCTGCCTTTCTGTCTGTCTAGACTGTAAGATCTGTGGAGTTGTGCTTTCTCTTTCTGTATGCTAATATAGCCTTCATTCAGCATCCACAGGCATATGAATGATGTTACAATTTATTTACGTTTGTTCAAATATATGAAGGGAATGTATAAAGTGTGTATGAAGAGCAGAAACAGGCAACATTGAAATTTGGAAACCATTGCATATTTATGCAAGAGGCAAAGTAATATCTTTTTGTGGGTAATATCTTTTATTGGACAAATTTTATGGTGGGGATAGATTTAAACAAGCTTTCAAATGTAGGGCATTTATCTTCAGGTTCAAGATGAAACAAGCTGAAGATGCCTTCAGTTGGTTTATTATATGTGTGTAATTTCATCTGTTGTTGTGGAAGTTACCCCTAATTCATGTAGGTGAAGAAGAGGGGAATCTGGCTTCCAGGTTTTGCCTGTTCTGAGTAGAAGAGCCTGCTCTTTAGATTTTTTTTGCATGTTTTGTATGTATGTTTGTTTGGTTCTCTTTGTAGAAGGATCAGAACTGAACATGGAGGAAGAAAATATTTTCATTTCAATGTGAGATTAACAAGCAATCAAAAAAGTTATGGCCAGCGTCAAATGTATTGCCACACAGCTATACACATGCGCCAAGGCTGTCCCAATGCACTGTAATTACAGCACACTGGAGTAGACTCGATTAATTGAGTCTGCTGGGGCATTTACTGTGCTCCAGCAAACTCCAGCACCTTGTGTATTAGTGTCCCTGCACTGAAAAGTGGTGGCAGAGGTACTTTAACTAAAACTCCCACCACCATTTTTCTGCATGGGAATGCTGATAAACAAGGCACTGTGCACACTTTAATTCAAATGGCTCCTCGAGTCTATGTTAAGAAAGAGTTAAAGCTGAGGAGCTATATCAGCAATTTAGGGTGAGGAGGGAGGAAAAGCAAAGTGGATGGAGTGAAGAACAGGTGAAGAGACTGAGAGAGCAGGGTAGGGGGTGGGTTCATCTTGAAATAGTAATCTCAAAAACACAAGTGTTATAAACCCAGGAAATTCAGAATTAAAAATTGTTTAAAATTGTGGTTATTTACATGGTTTTGTAGAGTTGGAATCGAATATAGGACCACACATAATGCCTAGGGATTGGCTGAAATTATGGTCTATTGTATGGATATCAGTGTAGACGCAGAGTTCAGACAGTCCTTTCCTAAAGACCTTGCACACTAAATAGAACAGAAAGGGGAGGGGGAGGGGGAAGGGAGACAAGCTACAAACAGCAATCAAACAAGGTTGTTTAAAATTGGATTTAATAAACACTGGGTGCATATACATGTGCACCCAACTGTGCAGTTATTTAGTACTTGCTTTAGTAAGTACTAAATGACTGCGCAGTAACCACCTTTGCTACACAGTCCTGGCAGTGCGTGGGTCGTTTCTGACCCTACTGTACAGTAGCAACGATCTACTGCTGGTTGCTACTGTGCAGTAGCGTTGGTGTCATGGTTTGTGCCTGTCGCCACTACTTTGCCATAGCAACGAGTTACATCGCCCTAGCTCGTTGCTAAAACAACATAGCTTCTCATGTAGATGTGCCTACTCAGAATAATCAGTGGGAGGGGGAACAGTCTAATAAACATATTGATCAAGGGGAGATAGTGGTTTTGTCACAATTAATATTTTGGTTGGAGGCTGGGAGAGCAGAAGAAAAAAGGGAAGGAAAGAGGCAAAACAGGAGAGAGGAGGGAGGAAAAGTCAAGAGGATGTGGTGTAGAACAGGTGAAGAGACTAGGGGTGTTTTTACATGTACTCCAAGGATGGGGGGAGGGGCGTGGTACTTTAATTAGAGCAGCTCCAAGAATCGCTTTCATAGATTCATAGATTGTAGAGTCAGAAGGGGCCATAATGGATCATCGTGTCTGACCCCCTGCCCCTGGCAGGAAAGAGGACCGAGGTCAGATGACTCCAGCCAGGTGACTATCAAGCCTCCTCTTGAAGACCTCCAAGTTAGGTGATAGTACCACCTCTCTTGCAAGCCCATTCCAGACTCTGGCCACCCTTATTGTAAAAAAAAGTCTTCCTAATGTCTAACCTAAATCTACTCTCCACTAGTTTGCACCCATTATTCCTAGTTACTCCCTGGGGTGCTCTGGTAAACAGCACATCCCTAATTCCCTGTTGTCCTCCCTTGATAAACTTATAGGCAGCTACAAGGTCTCCCCTCAGACATCTCTTGTGAAGGTTGAAGAGATCCAGATCTCTCAACCTCCCCTTGTAGGGTCTTTCACAGAGGCCACTAATCATGCGAGTGGCCCTCCTCTGGACCCTCTCCAGATTCTCCATGTCTCTCTTGAAGTGCAGTGCCCAAAACTGGACACAGTACTCCAACTGCAGCCTGACCAATGCCGCATAGAGGGGGAGCATTACCTCCCTCAATCTGTCGGTCATGCATCTGCTAATACACGACAAGATGCGACTGGCTTTGTTGATGGCCTCGTTACACTGCCAGCTCATGTTCATCTTGGAGTCAACTATGACTCCAAGATCTCTCTCAGCCTCTGAGCTTCTGAGGAGGTCATCCTCCAACCTATAGGTGTGCTGGGGATTCCTCCTTCCTAAGTGGAGTACCTTGCATTTATCTTTGTTGAATTGCATCCTATTTCGTTCCGCTCATTGATCCAACCTGTCCAGGTCGGCCTGTATCTGCTCCCTGCTCTCCAATGTGTTAACTTTCCCCCATAACTTGGTATCATCTGCAAACTTGGAGAAGGTCATCCCCACACCCACGTCCAAATCACTGATGAAGACATTAAATAACACTGGTCTAAGGACCAAACCCTGCGGGACCCCACTGCCCACCTCCTTCCAGGCTGAGAACGACCCGTTCACCACCACTCTCTGGGTGCGGTTCCTAAGCCAGTTGGCCACCCACCTGACTGTGTAGGCATCCACTCCACAGTCTGCTAGCTCTCTTTTGAGAATAGGATGTGAAACTGTGTCAAAAGTCTTCCTAAAATCCAGGTAGATGACATCAGCCTCAGCTCCTGTGTCAAGGCAGTGTGAGACCTGGTCATAAAAGGTTTGTCAGGCAGGATCTACCTGTGACAAACCTGTGCTGATTTCCTTTCAATATCATTTCCCCTGCTGGGCCTTCACAAATGCGCTCTTTGATGATTTTTCCAGTATTTTCCCAGGGATAGAGGTAAGACTGACTGGCCTAAAGTTACCCAGCTCATCCCTTCTCCCTTTCTTAAAAACGGGCACCACATTGGCCCTTTTCCAGTTCTTAGGGACCTGGCCGGAGCACCATGAGCACTCAAACTGCTGTGCCAGTGGCTCAGCTGTAACACTGACCAATTCTTTCAGCACCTGTGGATGGGGGTCATCTGGGCCGACTGACTTGTACCCATCCAGCCCCTCCAAGTGCTCCTTAACTAAGTCAGCAGTAAACTTTGGCAGGCTGGTGCCTTTTGCTTTAATTATAGTGCCCACAGCATCTCATGTATCAGCATCCCCACACATTGAGATAGCAGCCTGGGCTCGTTTGACAAGCTTTAGTTAAAGCAGCCCTGTCACCATTTTGAAGCGTGGGACACTGATACAGAGATGCAGACATTGGCTGGAGGTGGAGCACACTAACTAGCATGCTCCAGGAGACTCAATTAATTGCAGCACATAATTACAGCAGTCTTGCCCCACTTCTACAGGCCCCCTAGGAGAGCAGGGTAGGGGATGGGTTCATTTAGAGCTGCATAAAATTCTGGGGTTGAATATTTTTCAACAAAAAGTGTGCATTAGACAGCACCCAAACACCTTGTAAATTTATCTCAGTTTTGTAGAGTTCTTTATATGAATGTCTTTAAAAATCAAAATATTTCATTTTTTTCAGTTCAGAACAGCTTTTTGTCTAGTGTTATTTCTTTCAACTTAAAAATATTATTTTTAAAAATAATACTTGCTTCTCAGTGAAATATATCCCTTAAGGTGAAAGCAAACAGTTCAGTTGCTTTTTGCTTCATGAAAACATCTAAAAAGTTTGTCTTGTTTTCACCCGTTTGGTTCAGTTTCTTTAGTTGCTAGAATGGGTCTTCCCTGGATTTTCTCTCTTCTAACCTTGGTTGCACAGGGGAAGAGACAGCCCTAGTGCTCCCATTCTTTAATGTCTCCTTCGGAACAAGAGGTGGTGGTGTTAAAATAGCTGCTCATTTTGTGAGTATTCTTCAACTTATGCATTGAATGAAACAGGGTCCTATAGGAAACTACCATATTTAGTTGAATTTAGGACAACCATGAATTTAAGATGCCCCCCACCTAATTAGATTCTATACATGGAAAATGTGTAATTATTTTAATTTTCCATGTATTTAATCTAATTATTGGAGGACTGTCTTAAATTTGTCCCCCCTACTACTGCAGACTGTGGGAGGATAGGCAATGAAGGTGCAGTAATGGTGCAGGTGATAGAGGGACAGAAGGGGGAGGGCAGTAAGAGGGCAGGCAGTGGTGGGGGCACTGGGGGAGGTAGTGAGAGGGCAAGCAGTGGAGGGAGCAGTGAGGAACAGGCAGCAGGGGAGACATGAGCAGGGAAGGTAGGATGAAAGTGTTGGGAAAGGCAGGCAGTTTGTCTCCTGCCACTTGTCCTACCTTGCTTACCCTCCTTTTGCCCACACTCCACAGCCTCAGGCCTCCTCCTTCTTCCCTGATCGCACTCCTCCCCCCAACCCCACTTCTGTGCTGCTTCTGTCCCCTGCAGTCTCAGGTCCCTGTTCTTCTTCCCCCATCTCTCCCCATTAAAGTCTCTACTTCCTGCCTGCCCATCTGTCTGCCTATAGAAATCCTAGTATAAAGAAATCACATTGGAAAAAAGTGGCACATGGTGCACTCCTGGAGCATACCCTGAAGCAACTGGAGGCTGGGTCCTCCAAAGAGACACTCTAACATGGGGCCAGAATGTCTCTATGCCTGCCAGGTGCCCCTGCTGGCTCAGCATGCTTGAGAAAAAAGAAGTGGGGCAAGGATGCAGCGATGACTTGGAGATGCCTGGGACCCAGGCTCTGTTCCCAGTAAGGAAGGACATGGGGTGGGGGGGACTGTGTGGAGGTGGGGGGAATGTGTGGGAGGGGTGGGTCCCATGCCCCCCCATGTCGCATAACCCTTCCTCCCCCCTGAGCAGCAGCAGCCAGCAGCAGGCCACTGGAGCACTCGTGGCCTGCTACTGGCAGAGACCCCCAGTAGCACACAATGCCACCTGAGATCCAGGGGCTCCATGTGGTGCACAGAACCAGCCTACTGGCACACACCTTTGGCAGGGCCAGGCCAGCTCCTGCCATGACCCAGGCCAGGCATGCTCCTGCCTCCATGTGCTCTGCATACCATCAAACTGGGCCAGCTCCATGGAGGCAGGAATTGGCCCAGGCCAATGGCATGTGGTTCCTGCATGCATTTCTGGGAGTTGCAGGTAGTGGCAGGAGCTGGCCTGGTCCTAGCCAAAGGCACAGGCCAGTGGGCTGGGCTGGTTCTGTGTGCTGCATGGAGCCCCCAGGTCTCAGGTGGTGCCACGCACTGCCAGGGGTCCACCCAGGGACCCATGCCTCCCACACAGTTGCCCCCCACCCCCACACAGTCCCTCAATACTCACAAACCCCCCACAATCCACCCACAACCCCCCTAGACTCCCACACAAGCCCCACACCTCCCACAAACCTCACCCACCCCTAAACCCACTCACATCCCTTCACAAATCTCATACCTTGGGTGCCCAGCCATCAGTCATTATGGGATCTGCTGGTGGGAGCCACAGCTGCAGGGGAAACTGCTACACTGCAGCCCTGTCTCATGCCCACACCAGTGCTGGGACATGTGGCCCCAGCCTGGGAGGGCTTCTGG
The DNA here is from genome assembly GCF_052110815.1 of Crocodylus siamensis. Lineage (NCBI taxonomy): Eukaryota > Metazoa > Chordata > Crocodylia > Crocodylidae > Crocodylus > Crocodylus siamensis. The sequence goes on from NC_143402.1 coordinate 50,715,364, forward strand.
TCCCAGGAACCACTTTGGGAGTGTGATGGAATGCTGTGGCAGCAGAGTGGGGGGTGTGAGACAGAGAGAAAGATGGAGGTTGGGGATGGGGATGGGAGAGCGCTCTGGGTAGGAGAGGCTGCCAGAGCTGGGCTTAGAGCCCCACCACTGCCCTAGAGCAGCCTGTGCTGGCCTGTAAGAGAAGGGGCTTGCTCAGCCCAGTCCCTGAGCCCCAGGCAAGAGCTTTCCAGGAACAACATGGGGATTACTAGGGCATGGGCACAGGTGTAGGGAGCAGAACAGCAAAGGCTGGCACTGCTCAGAGCCACAAAGCAGTGGTGGGACAGCTGCAGCTGGACTCATGTCCTGGTACTGGGATGGAGCTGCTGCTGGGAGAGAGCTAGTAGGGGCAGGCAGGGGCTGTAGGTCAGGAGTGAGAGGCATTGGTGGGGCTGTGGGTTGGGAGTAAGGGGCAAGGGCATGGGCAGGGGCAAGGCATTGGCATCAGTGCTGTTCAGTGCCCCACATCCTGGTGAGCAAAGGGGGCAGAGGCAGCTCTGATTTTTCTGTGATAAAAAAAAGCAAATGCCAAAGTGTATAGATATTTAGACTTCATTTCACTATGATGATAGAGGCATTGGTAGGCTTCTAAATTGCTTTAAAATTGTAAATATATCAATAAAACAGTGCCCAACTGATCTCTCTCTATATAGCGGTGCTTCATTTTAATTGCAAAAGAATGCAAATTTTTGGTATTTTAATGAGAGAATATGAGGTTTTTATGAGATAATTTGCTATTTTTAAACAGGGAACCCCAGGATTCCTGCTGGTGAGGCAATTGGTGGGACCCAGGCAGAGGAGCATGCCCAGGGGCAGCACCAGGGACCCAACTGGAGGGTAGATGAGGTGACTGACTTCCTGGCCATTTGAGGCCAGGAGGACATACTTCAACAGTTCAAAGCAGGTCACCACAATGAGCACCTCTTCCAGGCAATAGCTGCCCAGATGGCAGAGTGGGGGCACCAGAAGACATGACAGCTGTGCTGTACAAAAGCCAACTATGTAGCCATGGCCCACTGGCAGCTAATCCAGAGGTGCAGGAGGCTCTGCTTCAGTGGCCATACCACAGCCCAGGTGGCTATGCAGTCCCCATCGGGGTCTGGCAGGCATGCAGCCATGGGACTGCAGGTCCAAGGGGGCGGATGCTGTTGCAGGTGGCAGTAGATCACAGCCAGGCAGCAGCCCCTATTGCCAAACTACTGCAGTGGGTAGAGGGTGCAGGGGCACCTCTAGTTTAGGGCTGCTTCAGCAGTCTAGTTGGCACAAAGGGACAGTGTCCCCAGATACCAACTGGGTGGGACTCAGAAGCTACTGAAGGCAGGTAGCCCTGAGCTGCTCATCAGGGCAGGTTTTTATACTGCTGGGGAAAGCACAGGTGCTGGCCCCAGCCTCTAGCTGAGCCTGGCTGAAGATTCGGGAGGAGCTGGGCCAAATTTGTGCCGCTGCTACTTGAGCTGCTGCAAGTACACGTGCCTGCATGTATGGACACAGCCTCTGTGGCTATGTAGGCTGTCTTCTAGTTGTGCTTGGTCTATACACTGATAATACTTGGAAATGATCCTTATTGGGCATGTCTACATGAGATGTATTAATGCACATTAGCCTAATTTAATGCACATTATGGGCACGCATCTACAAGTGTTTGCCCTTAATACTGATTTAAAATGGTGAAATTAGGCTAATTGCACCTACATTTGCAAATACAGGTGTCAAATTTAGGTGAGATTAAATAAGTGCATTAATGCATGTGTAGATGTGACCCGGCACTAACTTTAGTACTGGGTGTGCCCAACCACTAGGGGCACATGGCAGGGCTACAGGGACTTGGCACTATGCACTTACTTTAGTGACAACTCCCTGCACGTGTAGACACCTGCCAAAAATCACTTAGTGCACATTAGCTTAATGCACATTCAATTTAGTCGTGCTGAAATACACGTGTAAACATGCCCACTAAGGACTAAGCCTTGAAGTCTAATGCTGCAGCTTCTGTCTTAGTGAAATATATTGTTGTATTTATGTTGAAGCCTCCTTTTCACTCCCACAACTGCTTTTTGGCAGCATCCACATCTTGAATTAGGGATGTATTGGCGACATTGTGCACGTCTAGGACAGCTGCTGCTGCTTGGTGCAGCTGCAGCATATTGCACTTCCTTATTTCACTGCTGCCTGTTCCTTATGTTAAATGCTGCTGCCTTGCTTGCCTTACCCACACTTCATTTTACAAGCCCTGTGGTCTGTTGCATAAATTACAAAATAAAACAGAAATGCTAGTCCTGGGTTTTGGGAAGTTACAAGACTAAAACAGCTTCTATCTAAGTAGACAGACAGTACTAGTCAGCAGAGGTGTAACTGGTAGTATTAGTGCCCTGGGCACAAACTCCAGTGACCCTCCTTGCCATATGGAAGATAACACAGACACAGGGGTAGAGGTGCTGCTGAATCTTGTCACCACTGGAGCATCACAAAGCTGAATTCAGCGATTCATCCCCCTGCAGCAGTGCTGCCCCAATCCCCCACCCCTCTTCAAATGCAGCCCGGATCTCCTTTCCTTATATGAGTGCAGCCCTGAATCCCAGAGCTGGTGCCCCCTTTTTCTTGGTACCTGGGACTCATGCCCCCGTTACCCATCTCTAGTTACCTGCTAACTAGGCAACTACCTCCACATGTTAGTTGGACAGAGAGAGCGAAAAACACACATACAGGCCAATTTTATCAGAGGCTTGCAGAAGATGGAGCAGCTCTCTGCCTTCAACTGTTTATTACAGTCTTTCTCTCTGTCCAACTCTGCCATGCCACATTCTGTCTGATGGCAGCAGCAGTCACTGAGTCACTTCCACAACTGCTCACTCTTTCACAAACAGGATAGTTAAGCAAGCTACTTTCTCATGTTCCCAAGGAAAGCGTAACAATTTTCTGATGATGTCGCAGGAAAGTGACATTTCAGGAATGTGGTAGAGCCCTATACAAAATGGAAATTGCTTCTGAATGAAGAATAGGAATCATCAATTACCATTTTGGGACTATTTCATTGTTAATCAGCCTCTGTGAACCTGGTTCCTCCGTGTTAGGAATAGCCCACAGGCTGCTGTACACAGGGAACATTGAGCTGATACTGCTACAGAAACTGGCAGTCAGGGCTTATTTCCTATTGTTTGTAGTGAATACAAACTGTTCTTTGAGGCCCCAGTACAGTTCCTGTTGGCTGAAATATTATGGCTAACAGATAGGCCATGGGGAACAGGCAAACTTGTGTTTCTGCGCATCTAAGAATTGAATATCCCATGGCCTAGCCAAGGATTGGAGCTTTCTGAATGTGTTTATCCTGCACCCCTTGTTGCAGTCTCTGGGGGTATATTACAGGAATCCAGATGAACTGCTACTAACAGTGCTAGTCAGAGTGTTCTCCAGCTTCAGGTTCAAATAGAAGAGACAAACAAATTGTGATGGGAGGAGTTGGCCTGGATAGCTCTGGAATCAACCAGAGCAGGGTCACTGTAGTATTAGAAGGAAGTGTGACACATATTCACACAGATTCACAAAAGTTTAGGGCTGAAAGAGATCCTGTGAGATCATTGGTTCCAGCCATCCTGCTTTGGGCAGGAAAGACTGTAGGGGTCAAATAACCCCAGCAAGGTGTACATCCAGTCCCCTTTTGAAGATCTCCAAGGTAGGTGCCTGCACCACCTCTGCTGGGAGTCTGTTCCAGAGTCTGGTCACACAAACCATTAAATTTTGCCTTATATCTGGTCGAAACCTTATTCTAGGAGTTTATGACTGTTGCTCCTGGTTTTCCCCTGGGGCACTTTGGTGAATAGTTGTTCACCTAGCCCTTGACGCTCTCCCCTGATATATTTGTAAGCTGCCACCAAGTCCCCCCAAAGTCTTCTCTTTTCTAGGCTGAACAGTCCCCTATCTGTCAGCCTTTCCTCATATGGCTTGCTTTTCAGGCCTCCAATCATACGGGTGGCTCTTCTCTGGACTCTCTCAAGTTTTGTCACATCTTTCTTGAAGTGTGGCACCCAGAACTGGATGCAGTACTCCAGCTGCAGCCTCACCAGTGCTGAGTAGAGGCTGTTATACTGGTGACACCATGCACTGTTTTAGCTGGGGAGAGGGCAGGGATGCCACGGAAGGAAAGGGGAATGGCAGGGATGCTGTTGTAGCATTGGGAGCATGGGAGGGATGCTGTTTTAGTGTCAGGACCATGGGAGGAAGACAGGACTCTCTGAAATGTCCCTCACAAATACAGGGGCTCCCTTTCTGGTATAGGGCCTGGAGTCGCTACTGTTACATAAAGGAGAGACTGACCCTTCCCTGGCCATTGTGGCTGTAGCAGTGTAGCTGTTCTAGGAGGGCATGTTTATCTTTAAAAGTTCATTTTTTCCAGTGGTACATTCCAGCTGGCCAAGCACTGCACAATGGGCTTTCTGAGTGAACATTATATGGAAAAAGTTTCTCAGCAGGACAGGATGGGATACAAAAGGTCAAGGCAAGTAAGTAAGACCCAAAGGGAGTGTGCACAAAGTGAGCCTTGTTTGCAGGCCTGTGTATGGAAAGTGTCTGGTAAATAGCACAGACTTGGCCATTGTGCTCCAGCATCTACTTGCATAGTGTAAAGTTTCCAGAGGCTTCCCATCTGGAAAGCCCAGCTTGCATCTCTTTGACTGTCAACCAAGAACACATTCAGTAAAGGGAGGAGCTCAGAGTATTTGATGCAGCTAAAAGCATCACACAGAAGACCCTATTTTTGCACAAGGATTTGGCCATGGGCTCCAAGCCTCTCTGTACATACAACAAAGGAGCACTGAGTTGTCCTCATTTGAAGATGTAATCCTTCCACCTGAGCTCATCTGCAGAGCACTGTGCAAGGCTGCCCCTGATTCAGATTCATTCAGGATTGACTCCCCCTGCCTGGGGAGCCTCCTAACTCCCAAATGGTAAGTGAAGGTTTGTTGGCTTTAGCGAAGAAGATATAGTAACTTCTCTAATGGATTGATTGGCATCTCAATCCATGAGAATTTCTCATGGTCCATTTGGTAGATTAACAATATTTAAATATAACCTTCCTTCATGGAGCTAGCCCTGATTGTTTGGGAAGCAGACGTAGGTATCCCATGAGAGGGGACTTCTAGAGTTCAGACAGCTTTTGAGATTCAGTAAGGTGAAGCAATCTGTGTTTCAGCTGAACAAGGAAGCATTGCTTGGCTGGACTCACACTCCATATAAGATTTGAATTTAACTACAGAAATCGATGATTTCTCTACTGAAATATTGCTAGCTGGGCTCTGGGGCTGTTCTCTCGCATTACCTTTGAATCCTGAATCTGGCAGAAGAGACACCAGCAAATAGAATAACCGTAGAACAGAATAACTATAGAAGCAGGGATCTGTATCATCTGTGGTGATAGTGAGCAATATAGTGTCCTTCTGTTTGTTAGATTGTAAAAAGAAGCAGGCAAATCTCAGCATTTGAAAACAAAAAGCTTCATAGAAAATAGAAATAGAAAATATCCTCTGAGCTAGCTTATTGGTAGGATGCAGTTCTATTGTAACTAGGAATACAGATATTAACCCTCCCCAAAATACAGTGCTTTACTTAAAATTCGGCACTCTCCCATGCTGAGCCCAGCACATGTCCAAAAGAGGCTTCATGTTAGTTGGACCCAACTCACCCAATGTCTGTATAGATTGGGTGCTTTAGTGGGGCTCTTTGGCACTTTTATCTAATAGTTGATTGAATCAACTATTAGATAAAAGCACCAAAAAGTCTGTCTGAAGTGCCCGACCTATGCAGATGCTATGGAGCTAGCCAGAACTAATGATTTGCTTTTTCTGGTAAAGCACTGTTTGTTTTAAAGGTCTGCAGGTAGTAGTATCATCCCAAGAAGAAATGGGGTAGTTCCTAGAGAGGCACTGTGAGTGAGTTAAATGAATCATGTTTGAGGGGATCCTAGCATGAAGGTCAGCTGTGTTCATGTGTTGTTTATGCACTCAATTCCTAGCTGACTGTTACAACAAATATTTGACCTTGGGAGGTTGAGTTCTCTGTGACTTACATGCCGTGCAGTAGGAAGAGTACAGAGACTTTGAGATTGAAAACTATCATGTTTTGGACCCCCACCCCCTGACATTCTTAATAGCCCATACAGCAAATGGCCTGTCATATTCAAATCCCATCACAAAGCTCCAAGCTCAGGAACTCTGTGACATCTATCATGCTCAGATCTGTGATGTGTAAAGACAAGGTTCAGTAGGATATAGCTGTGTTATTTGATAACGATGTGCCCAAACTTCTGCAGGTTTTTAATCTGCCTAGATTTAATAATTGGGTCCTCACACATGTACTGCTTCCCAAAGCTGCTCAAATCCTGCATGCACTGATATCAGGAGAAATGGTCTGACAGTGTCTAGGAGGAAGATCCTGAAAAGCCCCTTGCAGAGGTAATAGGAGAGAACCTCACAGCCCCAGAGTCCAGTTACCAATCTTTCAGTAGAAAAATCATTGATTGTCTGAAAAGTTATGTGTCCTTTATTTTGTTTAAAAGATCATCCTCAACTGTGCAAAGAAGTGGTTATAAGCCCTATCAGGTGGGGGATGGGGCCCTCAATAGGACTATTCTCCAGCAGCAACCTTTCCTTACTGGATAACTTCATAGGTCTGATAGTTCGTGTTGGTTTCCCCCGAGTGCCATGGCACTCTCCAGGCCAGAGGAAAGAGGTTTTGGGAATGGGTTCATGTCTTGTCTCTGGCCCCTTGTAACTGTGAAAAAACTAATTTTGTGCTGACTTCGTCCTGGTGAAGTCAGTAGGCAATGTCCCCGAGCATCCCACGGGGCCTCCATCTGCTCAGCAGACCTACAGGATTGTTTCTTATCCAAATCAAAGATGCAGTCTGGTGAAAGAGACGGTAGGAGCACTTACTTGTACCAGCCCCGAGGGTTTGAAAGTTAGGATGGAAGCCCCAGGATATTCGTTTTAAATTTAGGCTTTTAAAATTGTGTTCTAATAGTCATCTCTGTCATGTGAGCCAGGAGAGCCACAGAGGTCACATTTGTGGTTGCTAGCTTTTCTTGGCAACTACAAGGGGTAGAAACGGACTTTTTCTTTTAAATTGAAACTGAGACTCTAATGTAATCATCTGACTTCTGGAGATGAGTAAAATACCAAATATCAACATGGACAGGCAGTCCCATGGGATGCCTTTAGGCCAGGGTGCTGTGACACCTTAAGGTACCTTCAGATCCTTTTAAAAGTTCTATGAGGTACCAACTCAATGTTAGCACATTAGGTGTTCATACATTATTCACAAGAAAAATATTTCAAATAGGAATCCAGAGCATTAAAATATCCTGACCTGCTGTGGGCTTTCTGAGTTCTGTGTAACTGCAAAATTACTCTGCTGTTTTTTGTTAATCAGAAAATGAATGAAAACTAAGAGCTGGCATTTTCTGAGGGGTAACTTGAGTCTAAAATGGTTAAGAACTACTGCCTCGGGCATTGGTAATATATGGCACAGCTAGTGCCATCCCTGTGAGCCTAATACTAGCTACAGTTTGAATCACTCCACCCAGAGTTACTCTACCTAGTCTTGAGCCTGCCAGAGCCAGCTTTAGAGTAGTACTAGAGGGTATCCTTTACAGCAGCTTCTCTGCTTCATTCAGCACATGTGGAGCAAGGCCTCAGCAGCACTGTGGGAATGGTATTGACTTCCCCTCTTAAACTACTTCTGGTTGAAAGGGAAAGGGATAATTGTGCTACTTTGTATTTCCAGACAGCAAAACTGTCAGTCTGCAGTAAAAATGGTGATCCACAGTTACCATAAAACTTACTGGGAGGCATCAAAGTCCTTGCTGGTTTGTATCTGGCCACCAGTATTGACTGTGAAATGGGGCTGAATGGAATCAGTCCCTGTGAGGATCCATAAGAGCTCCTTGTAGTAGGTAGTTGCCACCCTGCAGGTACCAGAAACCAAACTGGCATCTCGGGTCTCTTATACTACACCTTCTGGATCTTGGTCTGTGCACAGTACTGCTGCCTTGTGCTCCTGATATGCCAGTTTGGCAGTGATGCACTCAAAGATGGCCTAGTTGCAGTGGTTTATCTTGTCTGCTCACTGCACTTCCTTATTGTTCCAAATGGAGAGTATGTCCAGCATCTCTTCCCAATTCCAGTGATTGATGTTCCTGAAAGATGTGTTGGGAAAAGGTGGTTTGAACATTGTGACTACTGGCTGGCCTCATGTAAGGCACAGAGTCCAAACAGATCCCTGAATCTGTGCCTTCAACAGATCCATGTACCTATGCCTTCAGCTTGGCACAGAATGTCCACCATCCCTTTGTGCTGATCAGTAAGTAGGTAAGCAAGGCTTCATATAAGCCCTGTGACCTTGAGGCAGGAGAATTTGGCAGGAGTCAGAGAGTGACCGCTTGGAGCTGTGGTGGAGGAAATCGCTGCATTGTGGAGTCCCTGGAGGACAAACCAGCATCATACCGTGCTCAGCTAGTGCCTGATTTCTACTCATTTGGGCATGCCTTGACCATTTTTAGAATGTTTTTGTGGATACGTACATCTCTACACTTGCCTTTTGTAACATTTTAAAGGCATTTGAAACACTTCAAATCTTACGTCTATAAACAGTCTCTGTCACCACAATCCCAGGAGAGAAATGCACTCCCCGTTTGTGAGTGACTGTTCACAGTGCAGGTTTGGTGCTACCAACTGTAACTTAGTAATGCTCCGAGGCAGTGCTTATCTTCTGTTTGTTTATTCTGGCTTGGGGCCAGAAAAGTTTTCACTGCAGTGGGATTTTGTAGGCTATTCTGCTTTGAGAGCTTATTTGCATCTTCCTGGCTCCAGGATGCCAGGTCCCCATCCTGGATGGGAACAATGAATACCTTATACACACTTGCAGTAGGGCAGGGACACTGGCTCTTAGTACATAGGAGGAATGGAAGCTTTGATAGACTTGGGGACTCAACTGAAGGTAGTTTTCTGACTGACAGATGGTTGCTCACAGCATTATGTGGGGTACCCAGATACTCCAGTGATAAGGAAGAAGGTAGGGCTGGATGGCACCTTAGGGCATGTCCAGATAAGCGGTAATGTGTGTTTTCTCAGGGGCAAGTAGCAGTGGCACACCTACTTGTCCCCAAGGAATGCCCATGCCAAGCGTGCTCTGGTGCACAGTCTGTTACCCCAGGTTGAGTAGGGGAGGCTTGGGCCAGCAATTGTGCTGGCTCAGCAGTCTACTTGTGGTAGCCAGAAGAAGCCTCTACTGCTGCCCACACCACATGCCTGGGGAAGGTGGGACCAGCTGCATGCGCCATGGCCCTGTGCCAAGGCTGGGCAGGGCCAAGGGACCCACTGTGGGCCAGATAAAATCCATTGGCGGGCCAGATGCAGCCTCTGGATTGTATTTGGCCTATCCCTGATCTAAAGCCCCACTGCTCTTGTGCCAGTAAGTGGCAGTGTGCCGTACATGTTGGTTATTCCTGAGGATCGGTGTTATGATTCTGAGTCTTAGGGTATTCTCAGTAGGATAACTAATGTGGGGTGACTTAGGCTGTAGTCCCAGGAGCCAGCTTGGGGAAGGGTGGGGGAAAAAAAAAAAAAAGAGAGCCACTGCCAAGTATGCCTCTGGTAATGCCTTGCCTGTACCACAGTGGTTCCATAGACAGCCTACTGCTTCCCGAACCCTGCAGTAGGTGTTTCTTCAGGCAGTTCTTCAGGTACTGGAGCCCTAGTGAAGTGTAAATGTGTGAGTGTAGCAACTTTTTAAAAACCCACAGCTTCAATTTAGGGCCTCCATTTCATCTACACACACCCATAGTTACTGCTGGTTGGAAATCAGTAAACCATATATCATTTTCCAGGCAGGAATCTGTTCCTGGCAACCACAGGAACAACCTTCACCTTATCTTAAAACTAGCTTAACAGGAACTTTTTTTTATACCAACAGAAGCCCAGGAAAGTCACTACTCAGTCAGGAGAAGATTCTTTGAACTGTCCTCTCCCTCCAGGCTGGCAGAGCTACATGTCTCCCCAGGGCCGCAAGTATTATGTGAACACCTTCACCAATGGTAAGGCCCATTTCACTAAAATGTGTACTCACAACACCCCTGGCTCTGATGTGATGTAGGCTCTGTTTTTCTAATTTTGATGAAATAATTGGACCCAGAGGGTCAAAGGCTGGGATGAATCCACAGAGGATATAATGGCACAGCTGCACCCTCCTTTTGGACTGGACCCCACCTTGAAACCTCTGGGGACTATTTTAAAGCAGATGAGAACCCCAGTCCTTTCCCTTTTTGCTCAGAGTCACAACCTTCCCCTCTGCAACAGGAAGGAGAGGTTCTGAAGCTTTTTCTGTGGACAGTAGGCAAAAGCAGCAATGGTGAACATGGGAATGGGGAAAGGAGAAGGGAGAGGACATGACCCTGAGCACTAAGGGGGTAGCCGGGATTCTTACCTGCTTTGGGGACTTAAAAAAGTTCCTGGAGGCTCCCACAGTATGGTCTTCCACACTGGTGAGTAGGGGGGAAAATCTGGAGGAGGGGTGCAACCACCCCTGCACTATGGGCTGCTGCTCCCTGTAATAGGGCACCCTAGCCCTGTTACTGTTAAACAATGAAAGCATGTTAGAAATTCTATGTTTGTATTTGTTCATATGAAGACACAGAGCTGGCCAACCTCTGCTGTAGCCTAGGTTGGTAGGGCTGCCAAGACGGCACAGCAGAAATACCTCAAAACACTGTGGCTGCTGGCCAGACTATTGCTGTGGCCAATGAGGCTCCAGGAGTCTACAAGGTACACAGAGCTTGCGGGGGGAGGGTACTCAAGGCTCAAGGAGCAATTTGGGGTTTTTAAGGAGCCAGAGTATGGCTTATAGGGCGTCTATTATGTTATAGCTTGGGGAATCATATTTATGTTATTGTTTGCCCGGTGGACTGGGCTGAGGATATTTGGGGAGGAGGCAGCCTCAGTGGGGCACACTACTGTGCAAAGCCCCAGCACTGAGGGGGACGCAGTGACGAGGTGATCGGGCCCCATCGCTGGGGCGGGGGGCTCAATGATAGGTGGCAGTCGGGCCCCAGGGCCAAGGGGGATACAGCAACAGAGTGAGCTGACCCAATGCCCTAGGGCATAGGTCAACATTTATACCATCTGTGAGGTGTAGGCAACCGTGTAGGGGAGGTTCAGAGCAGTGGATAGCGACCCCTAGTGTTGGGATATTAAATGGGCAGCCTCCCACCTGAGTAACTTCATAATTATTGTTCCATCAAGGCATGGCAGGAGAGATAGGTGGGTGGCTAGCCCAGAGACAGAAGGTCAGGCCTCTGTTAGACAGGCATGGGGATGGACCCCCGTCACACTCTCACACCCCATTTTGCCAAATCCTGGATGTGCCCCTGGACAAAGATGTTAACATAATTCATTATACAACATGAATCAGTTAAACAAGTTTCAAGAACCTCAACCTGCTTAACATGTCAAGCAATTAACATTAAAATATTTTTATCCTCATAAAATATAGAAAATGTGAAGTGTTAGTCTGACCTCAGCACAGATTGTACTTGTGATATAGTCAAGTCTTGTGGAGATAGCAATGTCTGGCTTTGTCTGGTTAGGGGATCTCTTGAGATCAGGATGATGGAGGCCCAATATTGGATCCTGAAGTCCCAGGATAGTAACCTTCTTTTCTATCCACCCAACAGTTGCATGTCCATATTAAGTGATTGACTGCAAAAATGAGTAATAGGCAGCATAGCCCATCCTATTATTATTTTGTCTACCAATTAAACAGTTTTTGACGCATCAGTGTTAGTCTCCGATGTCACAGTCTGTGGGTGGTACCAATAGGCCTTTCTGAAAATAATTCAGTTCTTCCGTTTTTATTTTTTCTTTCTTTCAGGGTTTAGTTGCAAAGCCAGGGTATTCACTGGGATGAAAATGCTCTAAACTGGTACAGAGAATTCTGTCAGGTGACTGGCTGGTATATGTGCACTCTCATGCACAGTGGTACTCAGAAATGGGAGCAGTGAGGGATTCTACCGCAAATCAGATTGGCTAGGAACTTTAGGGCTGCATCACTTTCCTCTGTAGCATAGATTAGTGTTGACATGCTGGAATCATTTAGGCATATAACACTGAATGTGTTGGTGCTGGTATCTCATGTTCTCTACCCATAGCACACATACTTAAGCTTTTTGAGGAATAAAATATTTAATCTTCATGACAGGTGCCAGGTCTCAGAGCCAGGCTAAGGGCCAGGTCTCAACATTGGCCCGTCCACCTGTTCATATGGGGCAGTCCACCCTGTCTCTCCTGCCACAACTTAGTGATTTAATAAACTGACATTAAATGTGGGAGGCTGCCCATTTTAATGCTCCAATGTACATGGCTCTGTACTGTCCTACACTATGTCCCATGCCTCACAGATGGCATCTAGATTATTATCACACCTCCTGCTTAAGGCCAGGCCAAACTCCATCCTATGCCAAGTCTGTTGCAGCCTGCCCTGCACTGGGCCACATACATACCACCCCTCTCTCACTGGGGCCTCTTTCATACCGCCCATCACTGGGCCACTCTCTACCTACCTTGCTGCTCTGAGCAGCCCCTGTTGGGCCATCAGGCTTGCCTACTCTCACACTGGCCAGACCCCAGGCAGCCCTTCAGGTAGCTCAAGCTTCCCTACTGTATGTGGCTCTGGCCTTGCCTCACACAGGGCTGACTCTGCCCCTAGCCACTCGCTGGACAATTTCACACATTTGAATACTTGTGGGAATTGGGCCATGTGCTGCCCTTCAGGCCACCTCTACAGCCCTACTCAGCACACCCCCTGGCACAGCCCTTCAGATCACCCTTAAAACCCTACTGTACACTCACTTACGCATAGTCCTTCAGGCCGCAGTGGCACACCTTACTCTATGCAGGCCACCACAATCTTCTTCCCCCACACTGGGGCCACTCTATCGACCCCCCCCCCCCCTTCACTGGCACCTCCAGGGTCTTACACCCCATGGGGCTCAGATGTCCATAGACATGTCTGGCCTCCTTGCCTGTCCCTAGGTATGGGTGACCAAGCAGGATGTGAAGGCTGGGGTTATAACGTGCCTCTACCCTTCACTGGGGAGGCAACTGGCTTGGCATTTCTTGGGGAACTGTCCCATCACAGGCAGTCTCACTAGCCCATCCTTCCCCAGTAGGGTTCAGTTTCAAGTTATACCCAGGACCAGGAGCCTCCTGCCACCCCCTTAGTTCCTGCCCGTACCTCCAAAAATGTTGCAAGCAGCAGCTCAGCCAGATATTGCTCTTTTGGCTGTCATCAGCAGACTGCTAACTCAGTCCTGAGAGCCTAGATCTAAAATGGAGGCTGCTTATCCCTGTCCTCCTATCCCAGGGCTCTCCTGCAGTCATATGACTGCCTCATTAGGGCTAGCCCACACCTGCAGGCTGCCCTGCTGCCTGCTCTCAAACCTTAATAATGCAATGAAAATGGTGAACTAGCCTCAAATATGTTACTCATTAGATGTGGAACATCTTTGTGACTTGTTTGTATCATGCTTTAATTTAAATGTGTGGCATGTTATACACAGAGTGGTAGGGCTTGGCTGTGTCTTCCATGATCCCAGAGTGCACTGCTCTCTGTCCCTTCCCCCTGAGGGTGAAATGGGGCTCTGCTTCCATCCCTAGATGGTGTGTTGGGACCCTGACCAATCCCAAAGCAGTAACTGAGGCTATAAAACACAGCCTACAGCTATCCTCAGGGCATTCCCCAGGATGAATTGAGCCATGAGGGAAGATTTCCAACCCCTTTCACAGCTCTGGGTCACCCCAATTCTGTGCAGGGGATGGTTAAGTGAAGGCAGTAAGGCTTAAACTGTCTTGAGGAAAACACTGTAGGCAGCTGTGGGTTGTGTTCTGCTCCTGCATTTCAGAGCTGCACTGACAAGCCAGTTTGCTCAGAGCTCACAGCACGTGCACAGCATATCTGAAGGGGTGTGAGACTGCACTGCCCTCACCACCCCTGGATTTGCCCCTGGCAGCAGTTCTCCAGCTCCCCAAGCTGAGAAGCCCTGGCCAGCATAAGCTTGCACACTACTTCTTTCACTTCCAGGTAGTATGGCCTTTGAATTTCAAGCTGCGCACATTGCACAATGTTTCCATCATGCAATAGAGTTGTTCAGTACCTGTTGTGTGATGAAAATAATGTCTTCCAGGGGCTTTGGTCAGTGGCTTCAGAGAGAATTTCTCCAAATATGGCATTCAGGCTGTTCTGCTTCCCCCTTGTGGCTGTGCCTGGGCTCTTAACTATTGCTCTGGGGACTGCATAGACATTTTTTTTAAAATGGCATCTTTTCTCTTTAGTGTAGGATATTTGTGCTAAACAGTCCTCCCTCAAAAGCCTTGTCCTGTGATTCTCCCATCCACTGACAGCAGGCCTAGGATATGGGGAAGAGGTAATCTGCATCTGTTTGTTCCTTCAAGTTACAGAGACATGCACAGATAGAAAATAAAGACAAATGTGCACAGAGCTCTATCTTTTCAAGGAGTGGTCCTGACACTCCTGCTAGCTCTACTTCTCTGCAGACAGGTAGAAAAGGGTGAATGCCTTTTTTTTTTTTTTTTTTTTTTTACACAGATAGTTATGTAACCCTCCCAGCAGGCACAGGTCAACAGCAAGAAGGAGCAGGTTCACACTTTGGGGTACCCAATAAGTTATACCAGTGGCTTGAGCCCCCACCCAGAAATCTGGGAACACTAAATTTGACTGGAGTATCCCATACAGACAAATCCACATTGTGCCTGGCTCAATGGCATGCAAGTTTCTGGGTGGGTGTGGGCAGGGATCATGGGGGTGGGTTGTTGGGGAGTTGCCCCTCCCACTTCATCCCCCATGGTGTACAGCCCCTGTCAGCAGAGGCAACAACAGCAGCAAGCAGCAGGCCCTTGGGGTGCTCATGGCCCACGGCAGACAGAGCCCTCCAGCAACATGCAGCTCGGGCTGAGTTTCGGGGGCTGAACGTGCCAGCATGGAGCTGGCCCAGCCTGCTGGCATGCACCTTGGGACCAGACCCAGGCTGCTTCTATACTGATACATGGGGCTCCTGGCACTGCAAGTGGGAGCCGTGCACCATTGGGCTGGGCCAGCTCTGTGCCTCCATGTGGAGCTTCCAGTACTCCAGGGTGGAGCCACACATGGAGGCACAGAGCCAGCCTGGCCCAGCCTGGAAGTGTGTACTCCTGGCTGCAGTGCCAGGACACCCACAGGGTGACACAGACCCTGCCCAGTCTACTGGCATGTGGATCGGGACTCACAGGGAGTCATATGCCATTGGGCTGGGTAGGCTCTGTGCCACTGTATGCAGCTTCCTGTTGAAGTGCTGGAAGCCCCATGGGGAAGCACAGAGCTGGCTTGCTGATGCACAGTTCTTGCCTGCAGTGCTGGGAGCTCCACATGGTGGTAAGGAACCAGCCTGGTCTGGTTTGAATGTGTGTTGCAGCCGGCCGGGCCAGCTCTGTGCCACCATGTGCAGCCCCCGGGACTCAACCGGAGTCATGCTGCACTGGATGGCTCTGCCTGCCATGGGCCATGAATGCCCCAAGGGCTGCTGCTGCTGCCAGGAGTCGAGATTGTGCACCATGGTGGGGAGAGGGCGTATGTGGCTGGAGGCCCTATCCCCCCCACGAACCCCATACACACTCCTACTCCCCCATAAAGCCCACATCCACCCACACACACTTCCATACCCCCACAGACCCTACCCCTTACAAAACCCACATCCACCCCACACCTTCACAAACTATCCCACAAACCCCACAATCATCATACCCCCATAAATCCCACACACCCCACCACAAGCCCCACACCCATACACACTCCCACTCACAATATACAAAAGTAAGACTTTATTTTGAACTATTACACAATGGCCTCTATATACACTATACAAACCCATGTAATTCAGGACAAAAATATTTTTTGAAATAGAATTAAAATATATTATAGTAGAGGTTTGATTTTTAATACATGATTTGCATTTTTCCAGTTCCAAAATGGCAAATCCCCCTCCCAAAAGGAGTACTTCTGGAGGCAAAGGAGGAGACTTCCAGTGGCAGGGGTTAGGGGGTGGGACTTCCAGTTCCAAAATGGAGATCAGAGCAGGGCTTCTGTCAAGGGGCAGGAGTACCCTTGCAGCCCTCAACAGCTCACCAGAAGTCATTAAGTGGTACTCCAGCTGCAATAATTGCTCACCCCTGATTTAAAGAAACAAAACAGGGGGAATCCAGGCCTACTCTAAGGGCCGGGGCTGCAGGCAGTCTTGGTGACACAGCTCCACTGGGAGCAGAAGGTTACAAACCTCAACCTCGGTCCAAAGCTGACAGAGCCCAACCCTTGCCAATCTAGCAGAATTAGAAATTAGCTACCAATCCTAACTCCTAGCCAGCCAATGCAAGGAATCAATACCCTCCTCCACAGTATTAACCCCTTAAAACCTCAGAAAAAGGGGAAAGAAAAGAAGGAGAGAGGAGTTCCCAGACTTTGGGACAATTCTATCTCTCTGTCTCTCTCTCTCTCTCCTGTACCTGAGTTTCCCCTTACTCTAGTTGCAGAGTCCTTCTCCCCTTGGAGGGGACTTCTCTCTTCAGCATCTCATAGCAGCTTCTCTCCCCACAAACCAGCCTCACTGACCTTATATCCCTTAGCATGACATCACCTTACCTTGTCCAGTCAGGGAGTGCCACGCTTCATCCTCTCTCTTAACCAGTCTGCCTGGAGAAGCTCCTGCTTCCGCTGGCCAGTCAGGCCAGAGGATTCTACATATCTTACCCAGATACAAGGCCCCAGCTTTCCATGTGCAGGGCACATGGCCAGAACATCAGGTGCCATCTTACCCACATGGCCAAACTGCATGTTTGCTCCTTAAAGCAACCAGCCTGAGGAGAAAAGGCAGGGGGAGAGAAGGGAGGTAAATACATAAAAAACCCCACAATACACACCAACCAAAGGCACATACTCTGCCATACACAGCACCCACAGTGTGTGGGTGTTACAGTTAAAAGGGTAGAAGGATGGCTTCCCAAAGCTGTGCAGTAAGTAAGCATCAGATGGGGTAGTGGAACACAAGACTGATCAGCCCACAACCCCCTAAACACATCTCCAGTCACCTTTTTGCCCCTCTGCTCTCCCATCTGAAAGTAACACGTTAACCTCACAAATTATCTAACGCAGAACACACAGTGCCCTCAAAGCACTGAGAAAAGGGGCAGAAGGCAAAGTTAATTTTATTTAAAAGTAGTTTTTTAGAGGGGCTCTACTACCTAATTCCTGAGATGGGAGTTTATATCAGAGATCTAGTTCATGGTCCCTGCTCTATCAGAGGTTCCCCTGTATCCAAGGAAAGTCCCTTGCTTTCATTTTGCCTTGTTGGTTTCTTCATTTGTTCATTAGGAGGCATGATATTTACACCCAAACATGGGGAAGTTATAGGAGAATTCATGAAACAATAGCTGTAAAGTGCAGAGAATTTATAAGGTTGTTCATTGGCATGGGTGGGACTGGAGCAAGGTTTTCTTCAGACCTTAACTATAAGGTGTTCCAACTGGGCAGGGGAAAATAATCCTTATTTGTTCTTCGTAACTCCCAGAAATACTTGGAGTTGAATGCCAGTGCCAGCAGATTATTATGTGCACTGTGCAGTGTGAAGTGTCATTAATCACAACAATGTGCCTGCTGCTTCCAGCCAACACAGCTAGTGTTGGTGAAAGATGATACAGAATTGTAGCAACTGACTACCTTGTGAATGGAAGGAAAGCTTGAGGAACCCAGAATCCAGTCGAATCAAACCCAGTTTTCTCAGGACACACAGAGGCACTTTTCTTTAACCACAGGTACTTTCTTTAAGCACAATTCAGCCTCCTGCCCTAATCTGGTAAATACTACAGTTGTTCTGAAAAGGTAACAAAAAGTATTTCCCCCAGGGGGGAATGTGCATTTTCATGTTCCCTTTCTGCTTTGGGGGAGTATAGTCTTTTAACTCAAACTCAAATTTAGAAAGATTCACTTGGAACAGAGATGAACTCCCGAAAAATCTGAACAGCTGCAGTGAAACACTCTGGAATAAAAGGATTCTTCTTCCCTCTGCAGGAAGTAGGACCTCCCTAGACATCCAAACAGTGGGTTTAAGAGCTTGCTTGTCCAGAGAGTGCTTCATCAGGGGGGCATGAGCAGTGCTGTCTACTTCCATGGAGGCTCCTGACTCCTGGATAGAGCTCAGAGCTCCCAGTTCTACTTGTGGCATCTTCACTTTTCTCCATGCACTTTTTATAGGAAGAAACTGCAAGAAAAATATTTAGCTCTGTCTGCTATAAACTAACAAACTAGATCAGGAATTCACCCCAGCTGTTTCCTTTGCTGCTCAGCTTTTTCATTTCCAGCTCAGCCTTCCCAGTGCTGAGGTGAATTATTGCTGCTTTTTGTTTGACAGTTATGTCACTCTACCTTACAGATATAAGAGCAAACCTCAGGCAGGTTCTTTAATACATTTGTGGCAGCACACCTTTGGGTGCTTGCCACATTAAGGGCTGAGGCAGGTAGCCAGCAGGTGCCTGATTAGGGTGGCCATTTTAGGACCCAGTTTATATAGGGGGAGGCAGCTGTTTGCTGCCAATGGTCATGAGAAACATCAGCTGGCTGAGCTACAGCTCAGGAGCATCCTGGAGGTAAAGGTAGGAGCTATGGAGATGGCATGGAGGCTCCTGGTCCTGGGCATGACCTAAAGCTACACCCTGCCAGGGCAGGGAGGCCTGGTGAGACTGCCTATGGTGGGGCAGTCTCAACTAAATGCTGGAACTGCTAACCTCCCTGGTGAAAGGCGGGTAGGGATGCCTTTAACCCAGCCTCCACCATCTGGTGGCTAATTGTGACAGCTGTGGGAGTAGTGGGGCCAGGTGTGCCTGTTAGTAGACACCTGAGCCCAGCAGGGACAAAGTGTCTTGGAGGCCCCGGAACATGTTGTTGTTGGGAAAAGTATGGTGAGGGACTGCTCAGAGTAGGGTGCAATAAGAGGCATCTGAAGGACTGAGCATGTGGGGGTGCAGAGTAGGGCTGCTCAAGTGGCTTGAAGGGCAATATATGGGCCAACCCAAAGTATGTGTTGGTGAAATTAGTTGTCCAGTGAGGGGCTTGGGGCAGATGCAGCTAATCTAAGCCTATGCCATGTAGAGTAGGGGAGCTTGCAGAAACCCAAGTTGCTGTGTGGTGGTACCAGTGAGAGAGAAGCTAAGCTCAAAAGCCCATGAGGGGTTGGTTGCTTAAGAGGACCTGGGCAGTGGAATGTGGCCCAGGACGGGCAGTATGCAAGAGGCCCCTGGTAAGGGGTGGAGGTGCAGAGTGAGTGTGAAGGAGCCCAATTATGGACTGAATTTGCCCTGGCCTCAGGCTAGGAGGAGTAATCCCCCTGGATTCGGGGCAAGGAATGGACAGTCTCTCACTTGATATATCAAGTTAACAACCAAGTTATGGCAGGCAAGATGAGACAGACTGCTCTAGACAGGTGGGCTGGCCGCTTTGGGATCTGGCCACAAAGTTACCCCTTGTCACAATATGCCATGTAAGCTGACTCTGCAGTTGCTCTTCTTCTGGAAGAGCTTCTTTGTGTGCTCCTGGCAGAGCTGAAGACTGTTCTTTGGAAAAGGAAGGCTCTGGGCAGGATTCTGCACTTCCAGGATCTGGGGACGGGGGGCACCACTTCATTGGTAAATAAATTTAATTTATATTTGTCTCTTTGCAGCCATAAATTTATTTCCTGGGTCTCCATCCAAATACAAAACAACTTCTACATCTTCTCTAAGTCCATTGAAGTTAATAGTGTTTGATTTATGGCTAATTTCTTTGGTACCACACACAAGCTATGTGTAATCAGATTCTGCTCCTATCTTTTAACCCCTCTGACAGGATTCATAGATTTTAAGTCCAGTTTGGACCTTCCTGGCCTGGTAGTCTGACATTAAGTAGTCTGCTAGTAAGTCCCTTTTCTTGGCCAGGATGCCTGATCTTTTAGATAGGACTTTAAACTAAGATAGCAGGGGAATGGGAAAACACTAACTGGAGCCTACCTGGGGACCAATATACAGGAAAGTTCCACTGACAATGAAACCAAGCAAGCCACTCAAGCTGAGAAAACAGCTCCCCTTCAATGCAACAAGTGGCCAGTGACCTCAGTAAAAGGACTTAGGTGCCTGTATACCAATGCCAGAAGCCTGGGGAACAAGCAGGAGGAACTAGTTCTCCTGACTTCCACTAGGCACTATGATCTAGTAAGGATCACGGAGACCTGGTGGGACTCCTCTCACGACTGGAGCATAGCCATAAAGGGCTACGTTCTTCACAGAAGGGATTGGGTAGGGAAGAGAGGCGGGGGCATTGCCCTCTATGTGAAGGAGCTTCCCTACAGGCCAATGTTGGCCCCAAAGAAGATCCGCTTGAAACGCTCTGGGTTAAGCTCTGGGGAGGCATGGCAAGAGAGACCTGACTGTAGGTGTATACTATAGGCTCCCCAACCAAGGGGAGGAATTTGATCTAGCATTCACCTGTGAACTAACAGAGGCCACGCATGCATGGAACATGGTTGTCATAGGTGACTTCAGCTACCCAGACATCCCTTGGGAGGAATGCTTGGCCAGCTCAGATCAATCATGATCCTTCTTGACCAGCACCAAAGAGCTTTTTTTGACTCAGGAGGTGTACAGGACTGAACTAAAGGCAAAGCACCTCTTGACCTGGTCCTGGCCAAAGGGGATGACCCAGTGACCAACTTAAACATAAAGGGTAGCCTAGGCAATAGTGACCATAAAATTATTATGTTCATGGTTCATCGCAAGGCTGACAAAACAATAAGCTCAGGTCACTAGTAGAGAATGCCCTGAGAGAACAGGACCACAGGTAAAGGGAGCACGAGAAGAATAGTCATTCCTTAAGGACGCAATTGTTAAGGCTCAGAGAAAATCCATTCCCTTACAGAGAAAAAGTAGCAGAAGGGTCAAAAAAATCTCTTAGCTAAGCAGGGCAGTTGCAGCCCTCCTTCAGAAAAAGAAAGAGGCGTACAAAAAATGGAAGCTTGGAACAGCCTGTAAGAAAGACTACTTGACAATGCCCTGCACTGTCTGGTAGAAACCAGATTAGGCAAGCTAAGGCAGAAACCAAACTAAAACTAGCTACAAAAATCGGGGACAACAAGAAGTCCTTCTTTAACTACATAGGGAGTAAAAAGAAAACTAATGGGAGTGTGGGACTGCTGCTCAATGCATCAAGATACCTGGTCATTACCACTCCAGAAAAAAATGAAACTCCTAAATGTCTATTTTGCCTCACTGTTTCACAAGGCCAAGGGGAACAACATGCCAGGTAGGGAGCAGAACGAGCAGGGCAGGATTGATACCATTCCCACCACTGCCATAGAGCTGGTGTACAATCAATTAAAGTTATCAGACATATATACATCATCAGGACCAGATGAACTCCATCCAAGAGTGCTACAAGAGTTGGCCAAAGTAATTGCAAAGCCCCTGGCAAAGGTCTTTCAAAAATCATGGGCCTCTGGAGAACCCGGGAAACTACTGGCCTACAGGAAACTACAGCTTAACTTCTATTCCAAGGAAAATCCTAGAAACAAACACCAGGCCAGCCTGGATTGCCCTCTAATGTCTGCATTATTAATGAAGATTTTGAACAATATGGGTCCACGGAAAGAGCCTTGGGGGACCCCACTGGTCACAGGACACCACGATGAGTGACTTCCATCTATTACTACCCTCTGGGTCTGACCACGGAGCCAATTTCCCAGCCAGCGGATCGTGGTGGACCCAAGGCCACATTTGGCCAGTTTCGCCAAGAGGTGATCATGGGATACCAAACTGAAGGCTTTTTTGAAGCCAAGCTGGCTGTCATTCAGTAACTATGTAACTGGTATCATATATCATAGACTTGATCTAGGCAGATCTCTTAAAAACAGAAATACTGAGCTCCCGGAGTAAAGCGTTTCAGTGATGGATTTCCCTCACTGTTACATGTTAGCACCTTTTCTCCTGTTTGAATTTGACTAGTTTCAGCTCCCAGCCATTGGGTTTTATTTTGGCTTTGTCTACTAGGTTTTTTCTGTTGTTTTCTATTGGATTTCTTCTGTCAAAAATCTCTTCCATGTTTAAATGTTGGTAGACTATGATGAGGCCACCTCTTGGATAAGCCCAATAGGTTGAACTGGCCTTAGTTTCTTGCTGAAACCAGGTTTTGCAGATCTTGAATGTTCCTTTTAGCTCCTGTATTATCAACAATATGGGGGTGGGATTGTGTGGACAGGACCAAAGGTATGAGGGAATGTGGCTATCAGCTGGGTCCCAAGCAAGATAGCCAGTATGAGGAGAAATGAAAGCCTTAACATTTGGGATTACAGAGTGCACAGTAATTGCCCAGGAGTTAGGGCAGTGCAAAACAGCATTGTTCTGCTTCAATTTCCCTTTCAATGGAACAGTGTTTTGTTTAGAGTTTTGTTTAGTTTTGAAAGCACTGTTCCATTTCATCTCATCGAAACTTTCGGTGTTTTGACGTTTCAGCCATAGCCAGCACCAGGAAGATTGGTGCTGCCGCTGGCCCCAGGTGGTAGCACCAGCCTCCTGTCATCTGGCAGGCAGATCAGGGGCTCACCCACACCGCTGGGAGGGCTTTGGAGGCTGTGCCAGGCTGCTCCCCGCAGTGCAGGCCCCCGATTTGCCTCCCAGATCACAGGAGGCTGGTGCTGCCACCTGGGAGCCCACACCCAGTGCCAGGAAAATCAGTGCTTCCACTAGCCCCAGCCAGCAGCACCAACTTCCTGTCATCCAGAAAGCAGATCAGGTGCTCACCTACACCCCCGGAAGGGCTTTGGGGGCTGTGCTGGACTGCTTCTCGGGGTGTGGGCCCTGATTTGCCTCCTGGATCACAGGAGGCTGGTGCTGCCACCTGGGGCCAGTGGCAGGTGGGCCTGGGACAAATGAGCTCGTGTGGGGGCCCGATCCCAGAGCAGGGGCAGCTGATTTGCCTGCACCCTCCTCATCTTGGCTCTGATGCCGGGCCTGGAGCAAAGCAGGTCATGCAGGGACCTGCTGGCACCCCAATCCCAGGGTGGCAGCAGGTCCCCGCACAAGCTATTTGCTCCGAGCCCCTCATCAGAGCCGATCCGAGGAGGCAGGGAGAGCCAGGCCTGTGCTCCCTGCGGGATGAGCCCCATGGGGCTGTAGAGGCACTCAGAGTGTAGCCCTGGCTCTCCCCTGCTTCCCACCACTGGGCTACTTTGAAATTCAAAACGTTTTGAAACTTTTGAAATGTTTCACTTCATTTCAAGGCTGTTTGGAAGCCGTTCGTTTTGTTTCGATTTCGCTGTTTTGAGCTCGAAATGAGTCAAAATGAAATGGCCAGCAAAGCTTTGCACAGGCCTACTAGGAATGCTTCATGTTTGCTATGGTCCATGCTGTGGGAGAGGGGAGGAAAGGATCCCTGCTTAAGCAGCAAGTGGTTAGAGGGGAGGGGGAAGGGGGGCATGGGCATGGGCATGGGCATGGGCATGGGGAAGTTGGCAGATCCTGCTGTGTCTTCAAGTCTGTGCAGGATGAGCTCTGCCCATGGAACAGAGGGGAGGGGCCAGCTCTACTGTGAAGCAGAGAGCCCCGCCCATCCCAGAGAGCATACTGGGATGTTGGGGGACGTTGATTTAACTTAAACCAGGAAGGGGTCTGGGACAGACATTGCATAAACCAGTTTGAGCCAAATCAGTTAAGTCTGATACTACATTCGACCAGGTTTATCTCAAACCAGTTTCAGCCATTTTCAGACTAGTTCACATGCACTGAACATCTGTTCTGTTACAGGTTTAAACCAGCTTCTGATCACTTAAACTGGCTTTTGTGTAATGTCTGTCCCTAGCCTTTTAGGACAGTGCTGAAGTCAGAGCCAAGATAAAGCTTTTGGCCTGTGACTAACCCCACAGGTAACTTCGTTAAAGTCGAGCCTGATAGCTAGGCCAAATCTATAATGATAGACTTCTGCTAACATAGGTCTATCAGGGAGGAGTGAAAAGTGATGTGACCCCTGACCAGCACAGCTGTGCCAGCAGAAGCCACACAGTTTAGGTGCAGTCATGCCAGGAACGGTACCTTTTTTTTCTTTCCTGAGAGCTTGGTTTACATGTGGGGGTGGCTTTACAGTACTCATACAGAGCACAGCTGGGACAAAGGCTCCTCTCTGTGGAACAGGGATTTATGGTTTTTTGTTTGTTTTCACTATTCCATAACATCTTAAATTCTCCAATCCCCCAAGGGCCTCATCTGCCTACCTTTTATGTTGTGGCAGCCCTCGTATCCATACACAGGGAACTCTTCTTTTTGCCTGCAGGCCATGGAGCACACACCACCTAAAACCTGAGCTACAAGGTACACCACTCCCAAGCTGTCTGTGCCACAGGGCAAAAAGTCCCATACCCTCCAAGCCACAAGGCTCATTTTCCCAGACTGCCACAACATGGCTGCCCTCACTACTGAGGTCCAGAATAGGTACAGGAGGGAAAAGTACAACCCCGTTCTCAAACTGCTGAGACAGCTTCCCCCCACCGCAGACTGGGAGCAGAGCAGAATTGGTTGCAGGTCCTAGCCACGGAACTGACCTAGCAGCAAATCCATCTGACCTAGACTTCATGTCAAATTTCAACAAAGGCATCTCATATAGCAAATATGAGGTAACAGCAAATACTTAATAGGAAGGTAAAAAAGCAAGGAAGGGGAAGAAGGAAAAGGGAGCTCTTAGAAACAAACTCTGGCTGACATCCAGGAGGACAGAGATCTATATTTTTTTCAGCCTTTCCCTGTGATATCTAAATTGTGCTGGCTGCTTTAATACCTTGTTGCTTTAGCAATATTAAAATAGGCAGAAGGGAGGATTCCAGAACTGGTGGACTAAAGGTTTATTTCACTCTAGAAAATCATACATCCCCTTTTGCAAATCAGCAAAGTTCTTTGATGAAGGTCTGTCTGTTGTTATCTGGAATAAGTAGCATATTTGCCTGTGTTGCAAATAAAACATGAACTTTGATTTATTCTCTTTGCAAAATCAGGAACACAATGTTATTTGGTATGGAAAATATGCAACATTACTTGCATATTTTGCCTTTTCATGAGTGGTTGGAAAAAACTGACAACAGCTTGCATCACTGTATTCAGTGCTATGCCTATTTTAATATAGTATGCACAGCTAGAATTTGAGGAACTTCAGAGAACATTAGCTAGTTGATAACAGCTGAAAGTAATCTGTTCTTTCATTCAAGCAGGTCATGGTCAAATTTTGCACAACTTTACCACTCTTTGATTTTTATTAACTTTAGAATGAGAAGGGCATAATGTAGTGCAGAATTTTGGATCCACAGCATAGCATATTGCATACCACTATCACCAGCAAAAGCAAGGTTTTGTTTTTAAAACAAAAAAAATCACTTGGGTGGTGAAATCAAGTATTTTAAAATTAGAGGATGTCAAATTTAAAGTATTTGATATTGGCCTCTTGTAAATAAAAATGTATTGCTGTCTTTAATTACATGATCACAGATTATTTTTCCTTCTGTGGGTTTTTTAACACAATGTGAATCAACAAGCTTCAATTCCATGTCACAGGGCATATCTACATGAGATGCTTACTGCACATTACCCTAATAATACTGCACAGTAGCATGTCATTGCAAAACCTGTACAAATAGTCTACAGTACAGTGTTATTAGGCTAATGAGCAGTAAGCATCACTAAATAACTGTGCACCAGTGCTACTGCTCAGTAACTCTAGGTACTGCACATTTAGTTAGTACTTTATTAAGGAATTACTAATCTAAATGTGTGGTATCTAAGGCACATTAATAAACATGTAAACACCCCCACAGAGTCTTTCTATTTGAGCTAGGTGAGCATGCATCTAATACTCTTGTGCACTGGGCACTGCAAGGGCACATGATGCACTTGCTAGTTAATTATATACTAATTATGTTAACATGGAGTGTTGAGGACAAGGAACCCTGCTTTTTAGATGCTGCTTATAAACAACACAGCCATGGACATAAATCAGATGCATTTATTTCAAAAGGCAAAGTGGGGGAGCTCATGAAACTTGATTTCAACATTCTTGGGAAATATCTTCTGGTAGAGCCGAAAATAGATGCTGTTTGTGAATGGGGTGAAGGCTGCTTGTCTGCTACTGAAATGAATATGTGAGCTTCACCAGTCATAACAAGCTAGGAAAAGAAGCCTCAAGCAATAGAAGTAAGGCCAAAACTCCTGGCTTCTTGACTGCAGCCTGTTTTGTGCTTTTGTTTAACTGTGTCAGCTAGTATGAATACATTACCTATAGTTCAAATGGGTGAGAAGGGTAGGGAAGCTTGGGACTATGTGGGAAGAGGGAAGGAGTATTTGGGTGCTTGTGTATGAGTGTTTGTGTGTAAGAACACATAGAAGCTGACTGAATGAAGCTAATATACAGACAGATCCATGGCTTTGGCAGTTATGACATGTATATCTTTCTGGTTATGGGGTTACTGTGTTCCAAAGGATGTCTAGGTTGCTGTGTAGGACCTGCCTTTTAAGGCATGGGACTGTTTAGGACAAAGATAGATGGGGCTCTGAACCCAAAAGATTTCAAAGCCATCCTGCATTTGCTGGCAGTGTTCTCACCCTCTTACAAGCACAAATTCAAATACCACTGGTAAATGTCATACAGGAGTTCTTTACCATCAGCATATGCCAGTGTGCCACTGAACCAGATCACCTCTCAACCAAAGGGATTTCCCTAAAGAAGAGCAGAAGTTCCAATGAAAAAGATACCCTAACACACAGATCTTCTGCCCCTACACAAGGAATTTCATCATGAAGTCAGGAAGCGCAAATCCTGTTCCCTTGGACTACCCTTCCAAACCACTTTCATGGGCTTTGCTTTTACTTGTCATGGGCCTGCATCGCTTTGGACCAGTGGGTCCTGAATGTGACTTCAAATGGGTATTCCATCTGATTTGAAGTACCACCTTCTCACAATTCCCTTTCCACATCCCTTTCTTTGCTGTAGGAAATCTGCTGGTGGTATTGACCATAGAACAAGAGCCCTATCATGGTTACATTTTATTTCCCAAAAAGAAGGGAGGTTGTATACAATTGCGCAGCTAAGGAAGCTCCGTGTGTTCAAGTTCAAGCTGGTTATCCTGGTAAATGGAACTTTCGCATTTTATCAAGGGTACTGGCTTGCATCTCGACTTGAATGATGCCTACCTCTGTTTTATTGTTGGTGAAGACCACTACCAGTAAAGGGTCCTACCCTTTGGTGTTTTCATGGCTTTGAGTTTTTTCTACCAAAAGGCTTTTTAAGTGGCATTGCACTTTGGAGGGACAGAGGATTCTAATTTATCCCTGCTGCAGCCACTGATTCCTAAGACATACTTTTGTCAATCGGGTATCTTCAGGAAAAATCGTCAGAAAATGATGAGCCTTTTGTAGTCCCTGGCGCTGCTTGCCAACTGCCAACAGCTTTCTATGTGGAATCTACTCCCTATGAAAAGACTCATTGGACACATTGGTTACGATGACTGAATTGGTGCTTCCTTTCCTGGTATTGTGGTAGGAACTGAGCAATGCCAGGAAGGGAATAACACTTGCATCCTTCCCTTCCTGATATGGCTGTAGTGATGGATACCTTCCAGAGTGTTTGGAGAGCACAGGAAGATAACTGGGACCTGTCTACTATACCAGAAATAACAGATTATCTGTTGGACTTCAAGCATGCTGATCTTGCTGTCAGCTGAAATAAGGTTCAGCTGGCAGATATCTTAACTTTGTCAGCAAGTAGTCTCTCACCTGACAGCCCTCAGTTTCCTTAAGGGCCTGTCCAGAGTCTTTTTCTAAGTGATAGATTTCAGTTCTACAACAAAATATAAATTTGGTTCTCACATCACTAAAAGTACCTGTCATTCACCTCTGTACATGTAGCCACTGCTTTGGAATCACTTGAAAGTGCAAATGTGTAGGTGGGCAATTAATTGAAGGAAAAAGCAAAGTTGCTTAAGAGCAACTAGAATTCTTGGGGATTTATTGTCTACATGCATATTCACATCCCACTCTCCTTCCACATTCTTCAGAGTCATGACTAAAATGGGACTCTGGTTGACAGAAAACTGAGGTGTGTTGCTCTGAGGTACTCGGGACTTGGGGAGGGTTCCCAAGCAGCCTCCTGCCTGCTGTCACTCTTGGTGTTCAGGCTGTTTGGGTTGGGGTGCTCTTGGAAGCAGTTGCTTCCAACCAGCCTCCCAGAGCCTGGGTGTGATGGAGAAAGAAAGAACAACTCAAATTCATGCTTATTGGTGAAAGGTCAGATAGGTTTATTGTCTTTTAGGATAGTAGCTCATGGGTCTGCATAGCAGTCAGCCCAGCTTAGCAAAATTGCCCAGCCAACGGTAACCAATGCATTATGTGCACAGATGCCCCCTAAGTCATTACAAAAGGGTGAGGCTTGCAACTCCTGTATTTATAGCCTAGATATCCCCACTCCAAGCCAGTTATCTCTTTTGTTGTTGAGATGTCTCTCTTTACTTGTCACTTCACCCAGTCCAGACAACTAAAGCCCCCTGCTTCCAAGTTCAGGCATCTAGAACTAACTCTCTGCTGAGTTTGGGCTTTTCTAGCTCATTCCCTTACTGAATTTGAGTATATTCAGCCTGCTAAATACAGCTTACCTCTTGTTATCTCTACTTTAGTGACTTCTAACTTTTTACTCCTCCACTTGTTCAGCTAGGCTACGGACAGACATTCAAAAAGACAAAGCCTGAATTGACTCAAGCCAGAAGCCTGGGTACTAGAACAGCCCTCCCTTCCACAGGGAAGCTAAACTGAGGCGGGGGGATGGCCAGGCCCTGGCAGGCCCCAGCGGCTCCCTGACAGCCTGAAGCAATCCAGGCACACGGGGCTGCCCGACCCCAGAAGGGAATCCTTCCCCCTCCTCCCTTTCTTCCACTGCCACAGGGCTGGGAGGGGGGCCCTGTTTTGGTCTGGGGGGGGCTCTTCTTCCTTCTCTCCCACTTGTGGTGGAGAAGGGAGGGGGACCCTGTGAGGATGCCTGGCCCCAGAGGGGGCTTTCCCCTGCTTCTCCGCCCCCCCCCAGGCAGGGGGAGGGTCTCTTCCATATTGGGGGGAACTCTTCCCCCTCCTTCTCCCCCCAGAGGGGCAGTAACAGCACAGAGCTAAGCTGGTGTGTGTCACGTGAGGGAGGGTGGGGGGGTGTAGGGACCCCCACACACTCTCCCCACCCCCACCCCCCTTGACATGCAGCCCCCACAGCCTAGCAGCAGCAGCAGGCAGAAAGGTTAGGGTGCTCATGCTGGGTCCAGGCACAGCTCTAGCCAGCACTGCTGTGGGCCGGGAGAGGGGGGGAGCTTGCCTAACCCCCACAGCTCTGCTCCCTGAGCCCTAGCCTGCAGCAGGGGAAGACCCACAGTGGAGCCAGCTGCTTCCCCCACTCCCTGCTGTGCAGGTCCTATTCTGCTGGGAGTGGAAGGAGCCCCACCCCCTGCTTCCCTGCAGAGTCCAGGGTAGAGTTACCCCTCTGAATACAGAGCTGCAGGCACGGCACAGAGCTGTGATAGAAGCAGCCAGTGCTGCACCGGGGGTGAGGTGCACAGCCCTGTGCAGCCTGCCCAGTCACTTCTATCCCCACAGCTCCATGCCACGCCTGCAGCTCCACACTCACAGAAGGGAAACCCCATGCTGGGCTCTGCGGGGAAGAAGGGGGCAGGCCTCCCTCCACTCCTGGCAGGATGTGGGACCTGTACAGTGGGGAGTGGGGGAAGCAGCTGGCTCCAGTGCAGGGCTTCCCAGGCAGCAGGGGCTGCACATCATAGGAGTAGTGTTTGGGGGTCCCTACATCTACTATCACACCCTACACACCCACACCTTGCCCAGCTGAGCTCCATGCTCCTGCTGTCCTTCTGTGGGGAGAACAAGGAAGAGAGGGAAGAATTTCCCCCCCAGCATGGAACAGAGCTCCCCCCACCCTAGCCCTGCAGCGGCAGGGGGGGAAGGGGAGGAGGAGGAGTCCCCATCCAGTGCTTCACAGAGTCCTTCTCCCCACCCTGGGAGGAGGAGGAGGGTGAAGAGTCTCCCCCACCCCCAGCATGGAACAGAGACCCCCTCCCAATCCTGTGGGACAACCTACCCAGCATGGCCCCATTAAGGTGAAGGGGGCAGGGAGAAGGATTAGTTCTTCATTGCTTCCCTTCCCTGCAGCCGGGGTCTGCCAGCTCCAGGGGCCACTGCTGCAGCCCCTTCCTCTCTGCTTCCAGACAGACAGGCTGACCACAGATGACAGGGAAGAGGGAAAGGAAGGAAGAATTAACCTCCTCCCTACCCACTTTGCCTGAACAGGGCCATGTCAGCCAGTGTGTCTGCTAGGACTGGTCTCTGCTCTGGCTAGAGAGCAGAGGGGCAGGGGCAGCCCTGAGGCTGGAGCAGAGAGCCCTGTCCAGTCCAGACAGCATGCCAGGATGTCTGGGGTGTCTAGTTTATCTTAAACCAGCAAGGGTTCTGGGACAGACATTGCACAAAGCAGTTTGAGCCAAATCAGTGAAGTCTGATACTACATTCAACCAGGTTTATCTCAAACCAGTTTTAAAATGGCCAAAACTGGTTTATGTGCACCGAATGTCTGTTCTGTTACAGGTTTAAGCCAGTTTCTGATCACTTAAACTGGTTTATGTGTTATGTCTGTCCCTAGCCCTATTGTTTCTTACTTTCAATTAGTGTTTTCACTTGCTGCATATTTTTTATCAGGCCATCTAGCTGTCAGTGAAGTCTGTTACTCCCAAGGCCTTTTGCAGTGTCTTAACTTAAAGACATCTGAGCATAACTACAGCCTGGCATAATGAAAACTCCTACAAGGAGCGCAAAGTATGCACTTCTCTTTCTCTCCTTGGTGTGGGGTCCCAAGGGGAGGCAGGACCAGGGTAAGTTGCACAGGCGTAGCTAAGCCAAAAAATCTCCAGTCAAAACACAGGACACGAGCCACATCCACAAGTGAGTAGGTGTACATAGATAATACGTCTCAAAGAACTCTAGTTATTGGTAAATACCTTCATTTTCTGTAATGACTATGAACTAAACCATCTGCGAAGGAGCATTGATACTGATCTTTACAGAGCAACCAGGGGACTAGCAAGTAACCCCTTAATAGCATTGTAATTATACAGAGAAATGAATACTAACTCATCTAGTCTAGCCTAGTTTATATAGGTTCTTATCCTGCACTCATCACTGTAGTTATCTCAGCAATGGCTAATATCTGTCATGTGCTTATTTGATCTTCCTCTTATTGAGGGACTATGCTGGTAAGTATTTTGTTTGGGGTTTGGGCCTTTTTTTAATAATATATGCACATATTGCTCTATGTCTATGTCAGAGAAGACAGGCCAAAGAAATGTTCCTTGCATTTTGGGGAGAAGATGAGTGATCCTTTGTTCCTAGGAGAATTCACTTCACAAACCTAGGCCAGAACCAAGAAAACTACAACACTGAGCTTTACTCCTATTGTGGAAAGTCCCATTCTGCCAGAAGAACAAAGCTATTGACCAGTGTCTTCACCATGGGAATCTCTTACGGAAAGAACCAGGATAGGAAAGAATCTAACACTGAGATTGGGGAATTAGTGAAAATAAAAGGCTCTGTGCCACAAGCTTACCAAAGAGCAAAGGCCAGTTCAGAGGCTTATAGCATATCAGAAAAGTCCATTGTGCAATCTGCAGGATTGCAACATTGTGTAGGAAGATCATTCAACATTGAAAACTGCCTTTTTATTTGTACTATGAGAAAAACAGATTTAAGACTAAAAACCAGGATAATTCATGATTTGTGGTGCAACATAACATGCATATGTTCTACCTTCTCCCTATGAATATGCATAACGGGTTCCCTACTCAGGCAGCAGGGGAGTTTGTGTACAGTACCTCCTGCCTTGGCTTCTCATCCCTATCTATAGAACTCAGTTTAAGATGCCTTTCCCTTGGTTAAGTGGTTCAGCTCTTCCCCTGCCAGCCTCTGGATACTCCCAGGAAGGGAAGGAACTGGGAGCCCCAGAGTACAACAGGAGCCAGACAATAGCTCCCTGTTTTGTAAGGTGCTACTCCAATATGCAGTGTAGCAGGAGAGGGGATGCTGGCTGGCTGCAGTGCAGAAAACCATATAGGGTGCTTACACAAGTTACACATTTCATGAAGTCAGGCCCCTGGAAGTGCTCTACAGCTGTGACATAAAACACACACATGGCTACAGAGTGCTTTCAAAATGGCCAATCACTATTAACCCTGGTCAAATGAGGTATTAGATGAAGGCGCGCTAAAGCAAAAGGCCTTAGGGCTCTTATGTTCTCTCAAGGGTTAATTTTTCTCACTTTGGGGTTGGGCTGGGCTGATGCTCTCACTGAGTACCATCCCAGCCCCATCCCTGGGGCAGTCAGCAGGGGGAGGGCCCTCCAACTATCCCAGTTGGGGTATTGTGGGGAGCCAGGCCAGGCCCAAGAGGTGAGAGGGTCAGGCAAAGCAGCTGGAAGCTCCATGCTGCTCCCACCCCTCCCTTCCTCCTCCCTCCTCCACTGACAGGCCCAGACCTGGAAGAGGGAGGGAGAAAGGCGTGATTCAGCAGCCTCCTTGGTGGCTGGTTGAGCCCCCCCTGCCTGTTGGCCAGAGCTCATGCAGACAGGCTCCAGCTTCTCCCTCCCCTGACCCAACAGGTGGACATCTGTTGGTCGGGGAGACAGTGTGCTGCCCCCCCTCCCCCCAGGCTTCCTAACTCATGGCACTTTATGTAAAGTGCCATGAGTTGGAGCAGGGCCCTAAAAATGTGTAGATACCCATAATGTAACACAGTTAAGAGCTGTGAGGAGCTGAAGATGGATATGACCAAGAAGGAGCTATCTTTTAGAGGGAGGTTATAAAGGGAAGATTATACAAATTCAGCATTAAGGGAGAGCTACAGGGGTTATGGCAGTGCAAAAGTAGCTTCTCCATGCTAGTCTTTAGGCCTCTTGCCCCTAGTAGTTTAATTCCCTCATATCCCACTGTTCTTGAGGAAGTAGAAAAACTTGGGACAGAAGCTCTCTCTTGTAGCTTTTCCAGGCAAGGGTACTGCATAAAGTACCTTTTCTCCTCAGCCCAGGCCAATGTACTGAGCTGTGAACCCTGGAAGGCCCTTTCTGAGAGGTTTCCCAGGAGTTACTAGCTCCTTAATGCCATAGCCTAGCATTCTATTTTACTTTATTCTTTTCCTGTTCCCTCATTTGAAAATAAGAAAAATAGTGTGGTCCATGTTGTGTGCTGGACTCTGTGCCTGGCAGCTTCCATTAACAAGTGGTGTTTGCATTCTCTGGCCTGGCATACTGGGTGCTGCTTGCCCATCCCCAGTTGAGAGCTGCCATCTGCTGGTCTCTCTGACACCTGCTTGTGCCTGAGACTTTCCCTGATGTACGTTTGACTTGCTGCTATTGCCACTTGGTCTTAGGAAATATGAACTTGGCTGTTGTGTTCTTGCTGTTGTGGAAGGGTAACTGTGGGTTTGGAGGCAAATTATAGTATAGCTTCAAAACGCATCAGAACCTGCCCAATAGACAAATCATAATATTATCCTATAAGCTGTTTTCAACATAAAAAAGCCATCTGCTCTTCTGGTCATACTCCGTCTTGGCAGCATTTGCAATAGTGTGTCTATATTGTGCACACATCCCACTGGACTCTTCTACAGGGTTGTGCCTGTGTGCTCTCTGTGTGTTGCATAATTCAGTGCCTGTACAAGATAAAGTGTGGAGACAGGTGGATTGAAATAACATTTTGGGGACACACACTCATATGGAAAAAATCTTTAAAAATATCTTGTAATCAGTTGGAGGAATTGGTATGACATTATGTGAAATGAATATACCTATAAAGATAATGACCAAACAGCAAAGCCAGCACATTTTTACAAGCTTCTTCAGCATCACTTCTTAAAAGCTGAATCAACTGAACTCTTTACTTATGTCAAGCCTTGCAATCTGTTGGGCTGAATCATTCAAGTGTTGTGCCAAAACGTACCACAGAATTCACGACAGAAGAAGCCAGACCATGGCCTGTCAGTATACTCGGTAACTACAGGTATTGCAAATACCACACATGGGTGTGCCCACGTATCTGCATAGCTATACACATGCATGTCCCCTGTACAGCCAGATGTGCATGTTCAAGTACACAGATCCCATACACAAAACTGCACATACTTATATACATGTGGACAGTCCCTTGATTCCACCTTCCCTATACAGACTCCCTATATACACACTTTTAAAATATGGTGATATCAGTGACAGGGGAGGCTGCATACATGCTGGGATCAACTGAATACCAGAAGCAGGGAGGTGAGACAAAGGCAAATGTATTGACTAAGAGGCTGGAGGCCCTGAAATATTTATAAGAGTAAAGCAGCTAAGATTGAATCAGATGGCTTAGGGCAGCAAATCAGTCTATAAGGCCCCTCGACATCTTACAGGTATCACACAATTAACTGCTTTTAATTGTGTAATTACCTTGAGATCAGCTGCATATGCAAAGTACCGCTCATGCCAAAAAAGCTCCAACCAGATGTAAAGTTAGACCTCAAAAATGTGTACTAACTTTTTATATCTGGTTGCTATGGAGCTTTAATTTGCACATGAAGCAGGGTTTGCCCTGAGGCTGTGAGCCCCTTCAGCTGAGGGGGCTCCCAGCTGTAGGGGTACACCTTGCCCAGCCCAGGGTGGGAGTCCCACAACTGAGGGGACTCGGCCCTAGCAGCTTCAGAGTCTGAGTCTCTGAAGCACCCTTCAGGTGCCAGGACCCGGAGTCCCACAGCTGCGGACACTGGGTCCCCACAATGTGCCTTCTGATGCCAGGACCCAGCTGGGTCCCAGCAGCTGCAGGGCACAGCTGAAATCTCCCAGCCTTAGGGATACATGAAACCCCTGGGGCTGGGAGAATGTGGCAGCAGCAATGTCCCAGCCCTGGGGGGTTTCACACACATGTGGCATAGCAGGTGGTGCAATTATGTGGATTTCACGCTAGATTCCATTGTGCCTTTACCCTCATGTGTAGAGGGTGCCTAAGTATCTCCAGGGTATAAAAAGCAGAGAAGAACAGGGAGTAAAAGGGTTGAAGGTGGCACATGGAGGACTGGGAGAACAGTGAACATAAATATAGATAATTGGAGCCATGCCATAACATTTGCCACCTGAGAGAATGTGGAATAGCTTCCTAGATAAGCGGTGGAAGTTGATTTTTTTTTTCAAAACACTTTAAAATAAGAACAACAGTTTATGGACTTCTATTTACCGGTGTGAAGTTATTTCACTAGAAACCTAACCCTGGGCTCAGTTTGTATTGATATGGCTCTGCATACACAGACTTCTCTTACTAGTCCCAGGGAAGGAAAGAATTGCGTTTCAACGTTTTTCTGCCCCTATTTTAGTAGCCGTAAATTGTGAGGCTGAGGGTCTGATATTTTGGAAAATGGTTCCCTTCATTTGGTGAGGCTTTCCCCCGGTCAGGTTAGTTTTCCCTGGGATGGTGTTCCTTTATGTCAGAGATTCTCAACCAGGATGCCACAGCACCTGAGATGCTGTGCGATCCTTTTGATGTTGCCACCAAATATTACCACTGTTAGGTATTCAAACACCTATACACAATTCATAAAATAAACCCAGAGATTCCAAATGGGAATGCACGATATTAAAAATATTCTGAGTTCTTTGCAACAAAGGAATTGCACTTTTATTGTTGTTGTAGTAAAGAAAACAAGAAGATGGGGTAGTTTGAGTCTAATAAGGGGAGCCTTGAGTCTAAAAAGATTGAGAACTACTGTTTTATATAGCTATGAGAACATAACTTGCCAAGGGGGACCTTGCATGGCTCAGCACATCATGTGCCCAGGGGGCACACGGCCTGTGTTGCGTGTGACTGGGGGACTTGCCCCTGGCTGTTCAGAAGGTGAACAGTCCTGCTATAGGCAGTAGGTACAGGTATTTGAGACGTGACTGTACCATGTAATTTCCCCATGTCCTGGTGTGGTGTGAAGGGCAGCGGACGTAAGAGTCAGGTGTTGGTTACCTTCCCTTTGGGATACTTAGTACCTGGACTTGGTAGCCAGGAAATCTAATCCAGTCCTTCATTTCTTAGCTTTATCTCCACTCCTTGAGATGCTGAATAATGCTCTTCCTTCTCAGAGACCTGAATAGTCACACATTTGTAAACTTAAAGGTGTCCCATTAGCCAAAACTTATCCATGCTCAGTCCCTTCTCCTAAGGTTGAGTCCTTATCCTGCAGGTTCACTTCTTCCCCCAACTAGTCATTTTGATGTTAACTAGCTAGCTCATATTCACAGTCTGACAGCAATTTCAGATTTTAATGCCCTCATATCTGTGTTTATCAAGGGAGGTGCAGTGCTGAATGGTACCTCCAGCTTCTGATTAGAAAACAAATGTGGTTCAAGACTGTGTTGCCATCAGTTCTGTTTATGTCAAGTTCTGCATTACCTGCTTGCTCCAAAGTTCACTCCTGTCCATTTTGCTATTCAGGTGGCATTATATCTGCTCCTGTGTACATCTTGCATCCTGTACATTCTTCTCCACATACCTAGCAGCTTTGAAAGTCAACTAAAGCTCAGTTGTTTTGCTGGTATTTCAGGAAATTAATGTCCCCAGGCTAGTTTAGATTGCAAAAGCACTGTGTTGTGAGGATTCTAAGCTTTTCACATGCATAATCTGATGGGAGGAATGTGCATGAGCAACACTTATGTCTGGAACAAAAGGTAACATTTGGATTCAAACTTGAGCAAATCTGTAGATAGTAAGGATCATTTGGGGGCAAGAGATACGTTTCCAGTTTCTACCTCCTACCTGGACAATCATTCTGAAAAAAAGAAATAATTTAGCCTGGGGATACTGCGCAAAGAAGGTTGCGTTATATTCCTCCCTCAATAGGTGGATTTCCTATGACTGCAAAGAACTATGTGCTTCAGCCAGCCAGAGCATGTAATGCCTTTTGCCACCTTGAGTTGCACCATCCACCTTGGCTAGATCTTTCTTTTTCCAGAGCTACAGTGGAGTAAACAACCCCAATAATTTAATATTAAATACTCTGCTGATATGGTTTGTTTAGATGAGAACTTGTGATATTTGCAGTCATAAAAAATTCTTGAGGGAACTAAGAGTGGATGTGGAATAGAAAGCAGACCTGGAGGAGACATGAGGCCACTTGACCAGGATGGGAAATAGTCCCTATTATATAAATCTCTATTAGATGCTACCCACATTACTAAAGGCTTGCGTAGCTATGTGGTACAGGAACCATTTAAAGGCTACAAGAATCATGTTGCCTGGGGCATTTCTTGTGTGGAAACGAGATGTATGTGCAAATATTGTTAAAAAAGCTTATCTGAGCCAAATTTGGAATTTAATATGCATTTTTTCATTGTCGCCAAATTCATCTTTTTGTAGAGGAAGCTGTTATAATCCAGCATCTCTGAGTGTCAGTGACAGAATAGTATGTGAAAATGTACATATGACCAGGATATGGGAAAGATTTCTCTTCTCTTTTACTGTAGATGCTTGAGTGCTTTCTTAGTTGGGGTGCTATGGTACATTGGCCCTTCATTGTCTTTTTGTATGTGTGTGTGCACCATGTGTCCCACAGTCACTACACAGTTAAACCAAATGGCTGAACAGTGAATTTGTGAGCTGGCAGTAGTTTACAGTTGTGTGGGTGTTAAATTCATCTGGAAGATATTTGTCAGGGTTGAGTTCCTCTGTTGTTCTGATGCAATACAGCTGTGATGTCTCTTGTATTAGTCAAGGAATAAAGTGCGAACGACCTTATTTACCCCATATTGGAAAAGTTGCATATTTTTTACACAACTGAGGGTGAATACTGCTGCTGTTTTGCATTCCCGACCTGAAGTCTGGTTTAGACAGTGCCCCCTTGTTTACATGCCTGCCTGCCTCCAATGAGTGGGAAGTCATTTAATATCTTTATGCTTTAAGCCATTGTCATCATTGTCAGCAATCCCTCAGTTCAGGGATGATCTCTACCAGAGCTCACTGATGGGTCTTGAGATGTCTTAAGAGTCCAGTAGTTCAGCCACAGAGCTGTTTGCAGAAGTCGCAGGTCCTTCTGCAGGGGAGAGTAGGCTCTAACTGTATCTCTAAAAAACTGGGAAGCTGACTGTTAATTCACAGCAGGTTGTGTAATTAAGGATGACCTGCTTAGCTGTTTGCAGTGGCTTTTACTTCAAAGGGTATCACTTCTCTAATCAGCTGGAGCTCATCAGTGATCCCTCATAGCTGATCAATAAAGGAAATAATAAGAAAAAATAAAATCCTGTAAACAGCTGGAGCATCACAGCAGTCCTGCACAGCTGTTTGCTGCAGCTCTGTATACCCCTAGTTAGTTTGCAGACCCTCATTTTGCAGAGGGATTAGGAATTTAAACCCACAAAGTATCTGGGTTCTACTGTTTACACTGAAGTCCTGCTAAACTGCCTCAAGTACTAAAGTACAAAAATGAAATCCCCAAAGTCCCTTCTCAGCTTCTGCCTAATCCTAGAGGTGCCCGTTTATCTTCATGTTTGCACTAAATTTACCATGGCACATGAATACTTGTATATGCTTCTGGACATGTGTAGAAGCACCCCACCTTGACAGTATTGCAGATCTCAGTAGCCACAGGTCTAAACCCCACTCTGATCCACACAATAAAAGGAGTATTCTATTCCCTTTGGTCATCTAAGTGCCAAAAATGTCACATGCATAAGAAACAACTCTATATACTAGGAGTTTGTGTGTGTGTACACAAGAATGTGCAGTAGGTTACACTGGCTCACTAAACACACAATTATATACATGCACTCCTGTGGACACATGTTGGTGTCCAAAGATGGATCCAGATGGGGGAATGTAGTGGCACAGATGCAACGCCCCAACTTTCAGTCAACCATGCTGGAGGAGCAGCAGCTGGTAACATTTTTCAAGTCCTGGAAACAAATCAGAATCCCTCCTTCCCTTCTCCTCTGCGCTCAGTGGTGCTTCCTTTCTCTCACTTCTCTTTTCCTCTTTCCTTATGCACTGCTGCCTCTGGGTGCTTGTACATGGGACAAAATTCGCCTTTTAAAGCTGCTTAATTGCCCTTTTGCACTGCTTTAATGGCATTGGTGTTTACACGTTCGCCAACATTATTTAGGTTTAAATGACTTTGTTATGTAGCAAGGTAAAACCCATCCAAGGTATTTTAGTTTGCTACATAAGAATGCAGTGGTGCACAGGGAGCTGGAAGCCCAGATGTGCTCAGGCTTGGTGGGCTTTCAGTGCCCTGTGCACTGTCCCCACTGCTTTTTCCTGCCACCAGCACGCCCAGCTGCCCTTCTGCCGCCTTGCCACTCTGCCCCAGGAGCAAGCCAGCCTGTTCCCCAGAGGTCCCGGGCAGTGGGAAGGTGGTGGGGACTGTGCATGGGGTGCTGGCGCCCACCTGCCTCTCCTGCAGCTGGGCGGCGAGCTGCCAGCAGACCAAGCTGCACCTGAGCTGTGGGGTACCCCAGACCTTTCCTCCACAGTGGCAGCACCCCCCAGGTGGCACCTGCCTGTTAACACCAAGCCTAGGCAGTCCCATGGGGCACCACCACTGCGCAGGGAAGCACTGAGCTCCATGCAGCTCAGGGACTGCAACTCAGCAGCAGCTCATGCAGGCAGGCTCAACTGAGGGGATAAAAAATAAAAAAGCAGTGAGGAACCTGGTCTTTTTTTTTTCTTTTTTTCTCCTGGAGCCTGCCTGCCTGAGCTGCACAGGGCCCAGTGCTTCCCTCCGTTGCTGCAGCACCCCCCAGGACCACCTAGGTGGCTGCTAGCAGATGGATGTTGCCTGGCAGGTTGCTGCAGCCGTGGAGGGAAGCACTGGACCCTGCACAGCTCAGGCAAGCAGGCAGGCTCTGGGAGAAAAAAAAATCAGGCTCCTCACTGCTCTTCTCTTTTTTTTTTTCCTGTTGACCCTGCCTGCACGAGCTGCCACCAGGTCACACAGCTCCTGAGCTGCGCAGGGCTTAGTGCTTCCCTCTGTGGTGGCAGCACCCCTGACCTAGGACCACTTGGGCTGGGTGCTAGGGGGCAGGTGCCACCTAGGGTGTGCCGCCACCATGGAGGGAAAGATCAGGGTCCCCATGGACTGCTAAACCTGCCAGCAACTCGCCCCCCCACCCCTGCCACAGGAGAGGCAGGTAGGCTGGGGGGTGGGGGAGTTGGGCCCTCACACTTCTTTTTTCTGGTCAAGCCTGCAGAGGGGGTGTGACAGGCAGAAAGGCGGGTAAGCTGACGGTGGGCTGTGGCACACTGTAATGTCACGGAAGTCCCTAAATTGAATTAGTTGGTTTTTAAACTACATCATTAAACCCCATTTCAATTTAGGGAGAATTAAACCTCTGTCGCATGTACAAGCACCCTCTGTCTGTCTCCAGGTACCTTGGGGTGGGGGCAGGAGGGAGCTCTAGAGCCAGTCCTGCCTACTCCAGCTGGGTTCCACACGGAGAGGGACAACAGCAGCAGTGAGTGGGCTCCTTCTCCCTGCCTGGTCCCTTGGTGTTCCCTGCCACCCTGGGAGAAGTCATGGGGAAAGGGAACCCCCACCCCCCCGCCACTGCTGCTGTATCTTGCTAAGATTGGCTCCACGTGCAGCCTGGCTGAAGCAGGGCAGGGGCAGCTCTGGAGCTTCCCCCTACCCTGCCTCTTGTTCACCTGGGAGCAGCTGTTGGGGGTGGGGGGTGGAAGTGGAGGTGCAATCACCTCTGCAGCACAGGTTGCTACTCTGCACCTGCCTTTCCAAAATCTTGGATCTTCCCATGCTGTTGTTTAAGGCCCAGAAATGCTGGCAGTCTAAAACCATGACTGGTGTGCATGGGTGACCAGTGCCTTCTGAGTCTGGGGGGGCACCCACTGGCAGGGCCACAGCTGGCAGGCACGTGCCTCCCCTACACATTGCCTATGCTGGTGGGTGTCAGACTCTAGAAAAGCGGGCCTTCCCATGCTTTAAAAAAACTGAGTAGTTATGACACTTGCCTAAGAAGCTGAAGACCCAGAGAGGCATGAGCCTCTATATCTCTGACTTCCTTACACAATGCTCAGTCTGCCATGCCACAGGTCAGTTGTTAACCAGGGACTTCTCTGGCATCTTTCTGAAGCTAGTTCCCTTGGGCAGCCAAGAAAGGGAGTTATATGGAGCCGGTGGGGGGGAAACAATCCAGAAGCTGTGTGACTCAAGTGAGATTATTGTTGACCTGGAAGGGAGAGAGTCTGTGCTCTAGCATAGACCCTTGCTCTCAATGAGACAAACAATCAATCCCTGCATTTTCCTTCACCCTTTTTACCCACAATGTTTATTAAATGCAAGGTACAGGAGCTTACCTTCATAAGGAGTGCTGGAGAATGGTCTGGGTATTATCTGAGCACTGTGTAATATGCCCCACCTTGTTACCACCTCTGACCTCTCAGGGTCCCCCCCCAGTTATCTCATCTGCCACACCTTTATGTTATGATTTGACAGGAGAACTGCCCATAGAGCAGGGTCATACAAAAAAAGGCCTGTGAGCTGGATCCAGCCCGCCAGGATATTCTATCTCACCCATGAGGCCCCTCCAAAAGACAGCTATTACTAGCCCATGGCTGCCCCTCTGAAAGCTGGCGGGAGGCACAGGATTTCAGAGGTCATGCACCATCAGAGCACATGAGCACTAATCGCAGGAGTGCATGACTGGACAGCTGGTGAATGGGGATGGAAGCTCCTGCCTGCAGTGCCAGGAGCCATACATGGCAGCAGGGAGCCTTCCTGGGCCAATGCCGTGTGTACGTGTGAGTGGGTGTGGGGTTTGTGGGGGACTTGGGGTGGGTGTTAGTGGGGAGTTTTGAGTGAGGGTAGGCCTCACGCCCTCCCCATGACACACAGCCCCCACTGCCAGCAGCAACAGCAAGCAGTGGGCCCTCAGGGTGCTCATGGTCCATAGCAGGCAAAGCTCCCCACCAGCACGTGGCTCTGGCTGAGTCTGGGGCTGTATGTGGTGGCACGGAGCCAGCTCGGCCTGTGGATACACATCTTCAAACAGACTGGACTGGCTCCATGGTAGCATGTGGAGCTCCTGGCACTGCAGCTGCGAGCCCTGCGCCTACAAGCTGAGCTAGGCTGGTTCCATGCCCTCACATGTGGCTCCTCATTGGAGTGCTGAAAGTCCCACATGGAGGCATAGATCTGGCCCAGCCTGATGGCACACTGTAGTGCAGGGAGCCCCAAATGCTGGCATGGCCCAGCCCGACTAACATGGCCTGGATTGAAGGCACATGCCAGCAGGTTGGGCCAAGCTGGCTCTGTGCCGCCGTCTGCAACTCCTGGGACTCAGCCAGAGCTATGCACCACCAGGGAGTATTGTCAAGGGCCTGCTGCTGCTGCCAATGGCAGTGGAGCCTGTGTGCCATGGCAGGGCCCCACACCCCAATGCCTCTTCACAAACCTTCACACACACATCCCCTTCACACATCCCTGCCACAAACCCCACACCTACACACACCCCTACACACACACTATACAAGACTAAGACTTTATTTTGAATTATTATGTAATCACCTCTATCTGCACT
The DNA here is from genome assembly GCF_052110815.1 of Crocodylus siamensis. Lineage (NCBI taxonomy): Eukaryota > Metazoa > Chordata > Crocodylia > Crocodylidae > Crocodylus > Crocodylus siamensis. The sequence goes on from NC_143402.1 coordinate 50,758,165, forward strand.
ATGGAAACGCACATACATCAGGACAAAAATATTTTTTGAAATAAAATATATTATTGTGGATGTTTGACTTTCAGTCTATGATTTGTTTTTTTCCAAGATGACAAACCCCCCTCCCAAAAGGAGTAATTCCAGGGCATAATGGGAGGACTTCTGGTAGGAAAGGTCATGGGTTAGGGACAGGATTCCTGTCAGGGGGTGGGGCAACCCTTGCGGGCCCTCGACAGCTCCCCTGTAGGAGCAGGATAGAGCAAGGTACCAAAAGCCAAACTCTGGGTATCTAAAAGCAGCCTACTAAATGTATTTACATCAAGGCCTGGCAGGTGAGAGAAGAGGAGGCCTGGCTGGAGAAACTGGAGCCGGAGAACGTGCATAGAGTAGCCCCTAAGGGCACTGTGGCCATTGCTGGAAGCACAGCCTGTTACAAAGATCTTGTAGTATATTATTAATAAAGTCCTGAAATGTGACTTGGGCATTGGTGCATAACTAAATGGAAAGGGCACCCATCCTGAGTCTTGAAAGTGGTTTTCTATTCATCCCCAGCTCCAGTCTACACTAGGCTCCTTGGAGGTTGAGCAAGGTGCAGATGCTGGCCATTTTGAGCTGGTCAAGCACCTCCAAGATGAAGGGTAGAAGATACTGGTTATAAATGGTAACCTGGTTCAGGGCCTGATAGTCAACGCAAAGGTGGAAACTCCCACCCTTTTTTTTGATGAACAGGATATGGGGGCTCCAGACAGTGAGGTAGATCTACATTAAAATTGTAGCTTTTTGCCCGAGCAGGAAAGGGAGGGTGAATTAACTGAAGACAAGGCTCTGCCCCTGCTCTGTGTGGCTGTAACTCTGGGAAAATCTTTTTTCTTCATTCTCCCTTCCCAAAAACAAGGTTTTCTTATTTGGGGACATGGGGGAACGCAAGAAAATGTGGCTAGTATTACTTTCACATGAAAACCTTTTCCAAAGAACAGCCATTTTGAGCTCCCCTTGACTCGGGTCTGACCAAAGGTCTTCTTTTAACTGTGCACAAATAGGCAGGCAATGTTCTTGGTTATACAACTGGAAAGGTGTAAAAGAGGATAATAGGAAAGAAAATGATATTAGAAACAATGGAAAACATCCAACGATATGTAGTTCCTACATGCCAGCTACAAGACTGTCATGGACAAAAGTCTGGGAGATGTTTTAGGGCTTGTACCACCCCCATCAATGCTGCATACGTAATTCTCCACTATGTATGGTTTAACATGGGAGAAACTCTAAGGCTCCCATCTGTGCTGCTCCCCATCCCAAGGGCCTCTTCTAAGGGCAAAAGATGGGTTAGGAGCTGGTCAAACTTCTGTGATTAACTTCTATATGTAAAATGAGTTAATAGTATTTGAGAGGCACAGTGTGGCTGGAAAGGCTGCCATACTCCTAGGGACAGGGGTTTAGAATCTCCGTATCATGAAGGCCTTCTACGTGTCTCTAGCCTGCAACATGATAAAAGGTAACCAATCCATATTCTCCTTAAGGGGAAAAAAAGGAAATGAGTGAGAAAAGAAAAACATCTCATTTAGAAAACTGGACTAGCTTGTACCTCAGTGTCACGCATAGTATGTTGTTCAAATTCAGCTGGACCAGATGGAAGCAGTAGTATCACCCAGTTTCTTCCCCTTGTCTGCTCAAGAAAGGTAGTGGGGTAAGGGTAGATGCTGGGGTCCCAATAGAAAATAGGTGCCATGCTGATGACATGCCATGGCACCTGTCTCTTTCCTTTCTGCCTGTGCTTTGGTGCTGAAAGTCTTCAAGCTGAATGCAAAACAGCCACATGCTCTGGTTGCCAAAAAAAAAAAAAAAAGTGAGTAGCATTCTGGGTTCTATGAACAGAACTATTGTCCACAGGGCAAGGGAAGTGGTTCTTACTCTCTCTGGTTCAGTTAATCTGCACCTAAAATATTGTGTCTGATTTTTGCCACTGAACTTCAAGAAAGGAGGAGACAAATTGGAAGGGACACGAACCCAGACAAATTGGAAGGGACATGTAGTCCAGCAGAGAACAACACGAATCCTTAAAGATTAGGAAGCATGATTTACATGGAACAGTTGGAAGAAGTGGGATTGTTTAGTTTGGAGATGAGAAGACTAAGAGGGATATAAATAAATTTATAATATTTATAAATACATGGGGAGTAGGTATAAAGAGGATGGTCAGAGACTTTTATCTCTGGCCACAGGGGACAGGACAAGAAGTAATGGTGTCAAATTCTAACATGGGAAATTTCAGATGGGATATTAGGAAATTAGTTAAGCACTGGAACAGGTTATCTAGAAAGGCTGTGGAATCTCCTTCCTTGGAAGTTTTAACAGCAGGTTATACAAATACTTGGATGAGATGGTTTAGACATGGATGATCCTACCTTGAGCGGGGGGTGGACTAGACGATACCCTGAGGTCTAGTCTAGTCTTACTTTTCTATCATTCTGTGTAGCAGAGTGAACTTTTGTGCTCCAAATGATACTGATCTCCTCTTATAAAATACTCTCCTTTGGAAGAAAACAGTTCACTACCCCTGCAACTACAGTGCCATCTTCTGATTTGTTATCAATATGTAACTTTGCTCTTCCAGTTGCAGCCTATATAGCCAGTTTCTGGATGTTTAAACATGTTATTTCCAGACATATACCATGCTATCACTATTTCAGGAGTATTTTGGAACTCCTCGTAGTAATTCAGTAGTTGTGCAGGAAACTACTAATTGTTAGCTTGGCTCATTGGCTAGAATCTATATAACCATGTTGTGGCTGGTGTTTGTAGGCGGCAGGCATTTTTCTGCCATCTTGCCTTATATAGTGCTCATGGTATAGCAACATGTTTTAATTTTTCAGTCATTAGTTTATGAGAAGTCTGTATATCCTAATGGATTTTCATACATTCTGTATCATTTTGGACCTATTCGAGACAACAGAAAAACTCTTACCCTTGGTGAAGATGTTGGCTTTTAAATGGTGCTCAGATTTTCCATGCACTCATTTCAAAATGCACCTTCATTTAGTACCTTAAGATGAATAGAGGGATTAGCTGTAAAACAGGACTCACTTTTACTACCTCACAATCACACTTCATATGCAAGACCTGAAAGAGAAATCAGTGTTTTCTGAGGCAAATATGTTTAGACCTGAAGGGATGTGAGGAATTCTTTTTGGTTGCCATTATCTTCTTGTTTGTAATAACAGGTTCCAGTAGATGGCACTGTGATAGATGTATTCTCCTTCTGCGCAGGTGGCTATCTAATTAACATGAAGTTGCCTGAATACTTAATTTGTTCATGTGTCAATAGATGGGGACTGTTCAACTGAAGTTTTTCTCCAGGCAAGCACAGCAATTAAAGTTTTAAGACTATCTTCCCAGTCTTTTCAATAGCCCACTTTCTATCCAGGAAAACAGAATTCTATTTTTTGTTCTTTTCATTTTTCTATTCTAACTGTTTTCATTGATCCTATGAATCCTGTCATTTGGAGCATTTTTCTCTTGCGATACAACTTTTATTTCACAATCACTTTAGTTCAGTAGATCCAGAAACCATGTAATCCAGCCATGAGGTATTTTGGGCTAAATCCACAAAAGAGCAGTGAAATCCACTATCAGAAGTTAAACATCCAAGCTGAAAGTTAAGTGCCTCAGAATGAGAGTCAGGAAAGCCATCACACTGGCTGCATCTGCAGGAGACCCTGACTGCTCAGTAACCTGTGTTACTATGCAGTAGCGCCAACAAACAGCTTTTTTGTGACACTGACTGAACAGTAACCTGAGACTACTGCGTAGTAGTATTATGTCACGCTTTCTGCCACCGCACAGTAGTACTGGGCTATGGGCTACTGTGCAGTCAGCATCTCACGTAGACGTGGCTATCTAAGGGTATGAACAGACATTCATTTGAATTTCTCCAGATCCTACTCCACTATGAAACGCTTGTTGACACATATAGCAAAACAGCCATAATAGCATGTGGTAGTGGTGCTCCCCAATATGCCTTTCAGGCCCCAGTCTCCAGTGAATTTCAAGGACAGCGAATACACAAGGGAAGTCCCATTAGTTGTCTGCCTAAATGCCCCACTCCCTCCTGGGAGTGCACTGCCACTAAGTAGGTCCTGTTGCTGCTGTACTGCTCAAAGCAGAGTCATGGCCTACTTGGGATTGCTTATTGTGTTCTTCCATCTCCCTGTCACAGCTGTATGGCTTAAGGCAGAGAGCAATGGCCCACTTGGGCTTGCTCAGTGTGTTCTCTGTCTCATGTTCCAGTTGACATGCAGCACCATACACTTGCTAGCCACCATGACCAAAGCCTTAGAAAGGTGCCTTCTTGGGATATGGTGCATGGTCTGCACCATAAACACTTGTGTGCCCTGTAAGGCCATACAGGACACCACAGAGGCAAGCCTGCTTTTGTACTGCCTGCACACTGTGTCGGTGCTTCTGGGCCATGAAGATGAGCAGCAGCTGGTGGAAGTAGCAAGTCCTAGGGACCTGGGATGAGAAGCAGTGACAGCAGAATTTTCAGATAAGCCAGGGTTCATCAGTGGCAGGTCTTGTCAGACCAACCTGGTGGCCTTTTACGATCAGGTCACCAAATCATTAGACGCAGGGGTTGCTGTGGATGTAGTCTTTCTGGACTTCCGGAAGGCTTTCGACACTGTCTCTCACCCTGTCCTCATCAAAAAGCTGGGAGACTGTGGTGTCGATGCCCACACGGTCAAATGGGTCGCCAACTGGTTGGAGGGCCGCACCCAGAGGGTGGTAGTGGATGGGTTCTTCTCGACCTGGAAGGACGTGGGCAGTGGGGTTCCGCAGGGCTCGGTTCTCGGGCCCGCACTGTTCAACATCTTCATCAGTGACTTGGATGACGGGGTAGAAAGCACCCTGTTCAAGTTTGCTGATGACACTAAGATGTGGGGGGATGTGGGTGCACTAGAAGGGTGCAATAGGCTACAAGCTGACCTTGACAGGTTGCAACGGTGGGCGGATGAGAATAGGATGGGGTTTAACACTGATAAGTGCAAGGTGTTGCACATGGGGAGGAAGAACCGGCACCACACTTACAGGTTGGGGAACTCCCCTCTTGCCAGCACGGAGACGGAAAAGGATCTTGGAGTCGTCATTGACTCCACGATGAACATGGACCGGCAGTGTGGGGAGGCAGTCAAGAAGGCCAACCGTACCCTGTCATGCATCCACAGATGCATCTCGAGCAGGTCCAGGGAGGTGATCCTCCCCCTCTATGCGGCACTGGTCAGGCCGCAGCTGGAGTACTGCGTCCAGTTCTGGGCGCCACACTTCAAGAGGGACGTGGACGATATGGAAGGAGTCCAGAGGAGGGCCACTCGTATGATCAGGGGTCAGCAGGGCAGGCCTTATGAGGAGAGGCTACGGGACCTGAACCTGTTTAGCCTCCACAAGAGAAGGTTAAGGGGGGACCTTGTGGCCTGCTACAAACTGGTCAGGGGGGATCAGCAGGTATTGGGGGAGTCCCTGTTCCCCCGTGTGCTGCCAGGAGTGACCAGGAATAACGGTCACAAGCTGGCGGAGGGTAAGTTTAGATTAGATATTAGGAGGCACTACTTCACAGTCAGGGCGGCTAGGGCCTGGAACCAGCTTCCAGGGGAAGTGGTGCAGGCTCCTAGCCTGGGGATTTTTAAAAGGAAGTTAGATGAGCACCTTGCCGGGGTCATCTGACCCCGGTGCTCTTTCCTGCCAAGGCAGGGGGTCGGACTAGATGATCTACCTATGTCCCTTCCGACTCTAGCTACTATGAAACTATGAAACTAGGACACTAGGCTGGCGCCATTGCTTGGGCAACAAGACACTGGCATGAGTGGTCCCTCACCATGGAGTAGGGATGGCCATTGCCATCAGGAAGCTGGTAGCCCCCAAAACCTCTAGTCTGGTGTCAGCCAGTTTGGTATGGGGAAGTCCACAGTGACATTGGCTCCATGGAAGGTATGCAATGTTCGTCATCGGGTACTAGCACTGTTGTCTATCTGCTTCATCAGTCCACAGGATGTCAGTACTGTATTTACCCATTTGGGCTTTCCCAACTGCATCAAGGCCACTGATGGTACCACATCACCATCCTTTGCCTTATCTACTGTGGCTTGGAGTACCTCATCTACAAGGGATGATTCTATATAATGTTTTAGGGCAGGGGTAGGCAACATGTTTTGGCCGGAGTGCCGAAAAACACCACAATGCCTACCTCGGAAGGTGCCAGCATGGCAGAAAAACAAAATGAGGGCAAGGGGTACATGGCAAGATGCCCTGCTTGTGCCCCTTGCCCCCCAGCCCTGCCACCCCATGCCCCCCAGCCAAAGCCCCTGTCCCCCAGCCCTACTGCCCCTTGCCTTCCACCCAGAGCCCCTGCTCCACAACCCGGGCTCTGTGGCTACCGGCAGCTACCCTGGCTCTGGGTAGCTGCTGGAGCCCAAGCTGCTCCCAGCAGGGCTTGCAGCATCCCAGCAACCCTGCTGGGAGCAGCCCAGGATCCTGGCTGGCAGCAGCTGCCCAGAGTCGGGGCCCGCAGCAGCCAGGAGGCTCCAAACAGCTGCACCAGGCTGCACACCTTCAACATCAGCTCTGTGCTGGCAGCAACTGCACAGGCACCTCAGGGTGGGATGCGCTGCCCCGCTGTCCACCCTGAGGTGCACACACAGTTGCTGTCAGCATGGAGCTGATGTCGGAGATGTGCAGCCCGGTGGAGCTATTCGCACTCTGCCTGCTGTCTGCTTCCACTATCCAGAGCCTGGGCTGGCTCCAAACAGCTGCGCCAGGTTCATCACCTCCATGCGGGGAGCCAGGGAGAGACTGGAGCTGCACTGCCCTAGGCCCCTCCTCCACTGCCCACTGAGATGCACACCTGCACGCACCAGTGCGGAGCTGATGCCGGAGCACCCGGAGCCCAGCGCAACTGTTTGGAGCCTCCTGGCTGCAGCCGGCCCTGGCTCCGGGGAGCTGCAGCCAGCTGGGATCCCAGGCTGCTCCCAGCAGGCAGCTGGGATGCTGCAAGCCCTGCTGGGAGCAGCCCAGGCTCCATTGCTGGCAGCAGCTACCCGGAGCTGGGGCTGGCCATGGTGTGCCAAACAAAATGGCCTCATGTCCCACACTTGGCACGCATGCCAGGGGTTGTCGACCCCTGTTTTAAGATATTGTGAACCACCAGGTACAGTTTACTCGCATGACTATAGGCTGGTTGGGCAAGGTCCACAACAGTAGGGTTTGTCACAACTGCAGCATGCTGCCCATGATAACCCAGGGGGGGTTGCCCTCGGGGCTACCAGCTTTGAGGTGGAAGAAATGATTGCCACCGCCCTTCCATCCCCACCCAACAATAATTGGGACCCAATATACTTGCTGCTCCCTTGGATCCTGAAACCTTATGCCAAGCACCTGGATGCCTTCAAGGAACTAACTGTTCAACAGTGTTGTCTGACCAGCTGCTGTGTGAACATTGGGTGAATCTTTGGGAGCATCATGGTCTACTGTAGGATACTAGGGGTGCATTGGGATGCCACCAAGTGCTACTTTCCTCAGTGTCGGCGCCGAGAGCACCTTGTCACGGTGGGGCCGAGACGGGCGAACAGGTGGGATTAGCGGCGAGGAGTCAGAGCAGTCGGGACGTGTGCGGTTTCAAAAGATTGCTTTTATTTTTCTCTTTATTTATGCCATGAAGTGGAGATGTAGCGTAGGTCAAGTCAGGCTTGGTTACAAACGGTACGAGAAAACGATGAACGAAATATGAGGCCGAGTCGGTAACGATAACGATGAACGAGATAACTGGAACGAGTCGAACAAATAATCAGAAACGTAGAACGAGTTGACCGGAACGTGGTAAACGAGTAATCAGTTCGAGACAAATAACGAGTAATCGGAAACGTACGGATGGTCGATAACGAGTAGTCGATACGAAGACGAACATTCTCTAGGAAGGGGTATGCCGGGATACAACAGTGGCGGGGAAACCAATGGCTCTTACGAACCAGGATTCTAGGCCTGAGGCAGTCTCCGCTGTAGCAGTCTCTGCTGAGATCTGGTCTAGTCTCCTTCTGGTCTGGTCTCCTGTTCTGGTCTCTGCTGTGGGCAGAAACTCACTGGCTTTAAGTATGTTTCAGGTGGCCAATCACACGGCTTCCCCTATGGAAGTTTCTAGTTCAATTACATCATGTCTAGAACAAGACCGGGCATGCGCATAGTGCCAGTTTAGATTACCTCATTGCAAATTTCATAAGGGGTCAAATGTGGGGCATGTTTAAGCATGCGCACTGGTCTCTTGGAGTTTTTCTATTAACTTGCCTGTACATGTTCAGCTTAACTCAGTGTTATCCAGCACCTTTCTTAAATTTGGTTCTGACACTCAGATTATTGCCTTGGCCTATATCCTGAACATTTGTGAGGCTAAGGGGGAAGCTTTTCAGAAGGCCCGGGTGGAGGAAGTTCAGTGCCTTGGCAGGTTCCACAAACCACTGAAGTCAGAGCCTGTGGAACACAACACTCACCAGGGCCTGCTGCAAAAACAGGGGGAAGCCCCAAGCGTGAGAACTTGGGGACCAGAAAGTGCCCCTGTGGGGTGTGTGGCCTGAACCACCTGGAGTGAAGTCAGCCCCTGGGGAGGGGTTCTTTTCTACTGTTGGCTGTGACCTGGGATGGAAGTGGGGGAGGGGTCCTCATGTCATGGGGCAGGTGGGCCCGTCTGGTAGAAAGGGGTGGCAAAGAATGCTGTGGAGACAAGCCCCTTGGAAAGGAGGCAATTCAGTGGGGTTGCTGCTGGGGAGCCCAGATCCTGGAGAACACCCAAGGTAGCTTACTGCTGGTAACCTGTGTCCTCGTGAGGGTGTGATGGTGCTAAGGGTTGTGGAGGTAGCTCTTCCCCATGGTGCATTATAGAAAGCTGCTGGCCAAGATTACCCTGTCCTGGGTGAAGCCCTGGTCCAAGGGGAGGGGGAGAGAGAGAATGCAAAGAACCAGGTAGTTAACCATTAGTAGAGAACACAATCAGACACAGGCAGTCCAGCAATAACTCATCAGTACAGCACATGAAGTAGGTTATCTACCTACTCACCTACGGGGAGGCTCAGCAAGAATTCCTGTTTCATTGTCCATGGGTGCTTTGTCTGTTGGTTCTGATGATATGAAAATCGCGGTTCGTTTCTTTGGAGGCTCACGAATAATAATTCCTCAGGCACACATTGTTAGTAACACAAAGGATATATTTGCAAATAGGGTCAGAGTGAAGACAAAAGACCACTCTGCCCCCGAGGAAAACTCTTAGCTGGCTTTTATCCCTTCCCTCCTGGGCACGTGTGCAGAAGCAGGAACTCTTACAACTCATTTCTGGTTCATACAAACATACATGAAATGACGTCACGTCATCCGTCGCATGTGCATTATAATTAACTACTTAAGTATGCGGGGCGGATAGGCATATATGCATTAGCTAATTACGCATGCTTAGAAAGTTCTCCAGGTTACCAAAAGTTCAAACCGCTCTCTCCTTCAAGGACACAGCCAATTAAATCACAGTTTCTGTAATCTACAAGAGTAGAGGCAGAGGAGTTTGAAGGTATGTGTGATTTAGTGTAGGAAAAAGATAGTAAATTAGCGAGATGTCCTTGGTGGTGTTGCTGCTTATCAGGTACAAGATACAAACTGTGCAGTTCTAACAACACTCTATTCATTATACATTTTTAATAATATTTCTAACACTGACACATGGCAGAACCACTCGAAACTTCCCTTTTTTCCTCTCTTCTTACACATTTGCCTCAGCTAAACATGACTTACCTTTTTGTATTACCTAAACATAACATTCAGTTAACAAAGACGCACTATTATTTCAACAGGATTCTAGCTAACTGCATACAATACAATTTTTCTTATCAAAAGGCAAACCATCAAGTTACTGCACCTGTTACTTCTAACTACTATAAGTGCTTTCTAAAGAGCAATAATCAGCATTTGTCCTAATTTAATATAGGCAGGCTTGACTAAAAGTGCTGGATTTTATTCTGAAGTTGCAGGGGTTTGCTGTCACAGAAATTCTTATCAGACAGGGCCTGAAAGGGGCCTTAGGCCCCCAGCACCAGGGTGAGAGATCCAAGTGAGGCCTCAGAGGACAACTTAGGTTGGGGGGAAGGAAAAAATACAGAGCTCCCTAAAAGCTCTGCATCAGCAGAGCAGGGGTGGGCAAAATACAGCCCATGGGCTGGATTTGGTCCCCCAATTCATTGTATCCGGCCCATGACAGCCCCCGCAGTTCTCCATATGTGCTTAGCTCCCACTGATGGCACAGCCCCTGGCTCCAACCAGCACTCCTGCTGCTGCTGCTGTTACAGCTGCCTGGGTACTTCTGGGTGTTCCCTGCCTCCAGTGGCTCCTCCTCCTCCTGCCCCTGCTCTTCTGCTCTGGGCAGCAGGTAGTGGGCAGAAGCAGCAGTGGCTAGGGGGACATTTGAGGCACCACACACCCAAGCTGCAGCCAGGGAGCTCCTGCCCCAGCACTGGGGGGACTCTGCCTTTAGCACAAGCTCCAGCTTCTGACCACCTTCCCAGGGCGGGAGGGGGTGCAAGCAGAAGCATGGCACAGGCTGCCCTGGGTGGGAGCAAGCAGGACTCAGCCCCACTGTGCAGCACTGCAGGGGCAGCCATAGGCTGGAGAGGAAGGGGAAGAGGGAGAGGAAAGGAAAGAAATATAAACTGCACCTGCACCATACCACCCTGGCAAGCTCCGCTGTACGTGCCCCCTGCCCCACTGCTAGTTCCTGGGACCTCCACACTCCCCCCCCCATCCCCCCACATAATATGTAAGAGTAAGACTTAATTTTGAGCTTGATTAGGCAATCACCTCTCTCTACATTACTCAAAAAAACATAATCAGGACAAAAATATTTTTTTGAAATAAAATTGAAATATGTTACAGTAAATGTTTGATTTTTAGTATAAGACTTGCTTTTTATCTATAATTTTTTAAAATGATATCTTCTGAAAGGTTTTGTGTGTGGGCCTCAACAGCTCATCCAAACTCATAAGTGGTCTACCAGCCAAAATAATTGCCCACTTCTGATTTAGAGGGTATTGAATAGAGTCTGCTGTACATTTCTCTTCAGCTTGAGGCTGTCTAATAGTATCTCTGTTGTCTTCCTTGACTCATGCTCTGTCTCACTGGCAGCCTCGGCACTTGTCTTGGCCTGAGCACTGCCACGAGTCTGGCCTGGGATATGTCCCTGCCTAGCCAGGTCAGCACACTGGTCCTGGTAGAACTCCATCCTGTCTATTCATCCTCTTTTCCGAGGATGCCATTAGGTCATCCACTATCTCCTTGCTTTGCTTTCACATCCTCCTGTATTGGGCAGATCTCTATGTTGCTATCTCTGCTTGAGGCCTTGGGAGCTTGGTTCCTCCCAGTGTGGGAGCTGCATTGGAAGCAGGTATTGACCCTGAAATTACAATAGTGCAACAACCATCCTTTGTTAATTATTTTTTGTGACCTCCAGCCCATGCTCAAGACAGGATAATCTCTTTCTAAACCAACCCACAGCATTTAATAGTTTCCAATAATGGAAATTACACAGCTGCTGTGATAGTCTGTTCCAGTGTTTAACTGCTTTCATAGTTATAAAATACTTCCCAGTCTACTTTATTGCAGTTTAAATACATTACTTTCCAGTGGAAAGGAGAACACTTCATTGCCTTCCTCTTTAAAACAAACCTTTTTGCCTTTTAAGATTGTTGTCAAATCCAACCTTTTATTCTCCAGACTAAATAGTCCCAATTCATCCAGGTCTTCCTTCTTTACCCTGTTTGTGAACAGTGGAATCATCTTTGTACCTCTCCTGTGCAACTCTTCCGTTGAGTAGTTCAGCCAGAGAGCCTGTGGCTAGGGAGCTGAGGATGATGTTGGGGTGCACGGTGCTGTTTGCAGCCTGGAGTACCTGTGGCTCATGCTGGTGCAGCCCATGTGACATGCAGCCCTCACTGGTGTGGTATCTGGCTGCTTAGAAGTTAGACAGTCCTGTAGTAGGATTTTAGCTTCCTTTACAGATGTATTATATTTCCCCTTCCTGCTGCTACATCAGGGTTTGCTTTTTTTTTTTTGGTGGGGGGGGGAAGGGAAGGGGGTTACCTTCCTCAGAAGCATTGGGTATCAGCTGCAGCCAAGACTGTGGATTTTGGGTGGGTTGTGCCTGTGCTCCCAATTGCTAAAACTCAGAGGTTGCTGGCTGTAGAGGGTCTTGCCCTTCCACTCAGGGTAACACCAATCACAATATTTGGTATCAGGAAGAAATTTTACCCTATGGTCAAATTGTTACAGATTATGGAGGGGCTTTTACTGTAGCAAGCTCAGGGTCCAACCCTAGCATCTGATGCCCCCTGGTGGTCAGATTTGCCTGTGGCACTCTCCAGCATCCCTCACCTGTCTCTTACCTGCCACACCTTTGATGTTAACAATGATATACTGAGAAGGCTGTTTCTAGAGGCTGCAGTGGCTTTCCTTGGTGCCACATCCTTGCCAAAGTACTTCAGCCTTTTCCACCCCAAGCTCAGTCTGTTGGGCCTTCGTTGCTTTCTTTACCACCTGTGGTCCTACAGACCCTAAACATGCTTGCAGGGAACCTAGCTGCAAGGGTTAGCAATACTTGGTTTCTGGCTGTGTTCTGCTCTGCTCTCTCCTTTTCAGTAACAGATGTAGGAGTCTCCTGTTACAAGGGGGATGTAGCTCTCTTCCTTAGATTTCTTGAGTGCATTTTAACAATTCAAGAAGCAGCAGGACATGGGCCACTGTTGTACCTCCAGTGTACTTGTGGTAGGTTTGGGTGCTATGCCTTATGGTCATCAGGGTTGCCTGTGTAGTTTTAGTAATAGGTTAACCATAGAGTCACAGAGAAGTAGAGCTGGAAGGCACCTCCAGAGGTCATCTAGTCCAACCCTCTGCCTGAGGCAGGACTATCCAAACCATCCCATACACACCATAATCTAAACTCTACATAAGACTGCTGTCAACCCTGACACAACACAGACCCCTTCTTTACCCCATAACATGTCACAGGTAAAGGAGGGGAACCAAGGTAGCCAATGTCCTGCTTCTGTAAAATGTTGTCAACGTACGATTAAGAGGGCCTGGGTAGAGGGCCATGGCCCCTACTAATCCCTCACAGTCCAAACCAATCTGACCATGAGGTAAAATTTCTTCCTGACCCCAAATATGATCGTTGGTATGACCCTGAAGAGAGGAGTAAGACTCTCTAGCCAGGAACCTCTGTATCCAACATCCAATGCTAGGGTGACCAGTTCCTAATTGAGTGAGACAGTCCCAGAATGGGAACATCAAGTCCCAGTCCCAGGCTCCTTGACTCTGGGACAGCATTTAACCCAGACTCACAGTCTCCTTCAGGGATTCAGATTTGGAAAGCAGCGGGGTTCCTCTTGCAGGCTCCTTGGGGCTGCCGGCAGTGGGATGCAGGGGATGCCACATGCATGTCTGCACCTGCACACATGCATGTGGCCAGGAATACAACCAGGCAGCATGGAGAGTAGCTCTCTGCAGGTAAGTTTATGGTGGGGGGAAGGAGGCATAGAGGGAACTGGGGGGGGGGGCAGATTGAGGCCCCCATGGTAAGGGAGGGAGTGAAGCAGGGGTTGGGGGCGCTGCCCAACAAGGGCAGTGTATAGGGCCAGGGCCTGGGAATTGGAGTGGGAAGGTGCCACAGGTGGCTCATCTCAGAGGAGGGGTGGCTCCCCACTGCTGTGTGCACTCCTGGGAGGGCATATGCAGGGGAATCACATGCCCCTGAGACTTGTGCATAAGAAAGAGGTGGGTGCAGGCTGCTTTTGGGCTCCCTGCCAAGATGCCCTCCCCCCAAGGAGGGCCACGCTGCCCACCCAGGAGCAGCGGGGGAGGCATGGAGTTGTATCCCTCACTGCTACCAGGTGGGCAGGAGGTGCACAGCCAGGGGGTGGGGAGGCAGCAGGGCAGAGAGCCCTGACCCTGCAGCCTGCATCCGCCCTCACTCCACTCAGCTCTTCTGGCCATGCTGCTGGTGGGTGGGAAGGGATGGGGGAAAGAGACTGTGTCCCACCTTTCCATTTTGAAAAAGTTCTCACCCTACCCAATGCCCCTGGGAAGGTTTAAAAACACCCTGACATATTGAAGAAAAGGTGGGGAGGGGGCAACCAGCAAAACCCAGAAGCATGGGAAATATCCATGGTAGAACATAGGCATAGCTACACCTAGATTATCCATGACCAGTGGCTTTCTGACCTCCTCTTGAACACCTCCAGTGTTGGGGAATCCACAGCTTCCCTAGGCAGTCTATTCTACTGCCTCACTGTTCTTATAGTGAAGATGTTTTTCCAGATATCCAATCTAAACTTACCTTGCTGCAGCTTCAAACCTTTGGCCTTCATCCTTGTAGTAGGATGGCATCCCCAGGGGTGGCTGTAAGCCCCTGGAGGCCCCCCAAAATTCCCTTTTTGCCCTGCTTACTCTGAGAATAGTCTCCCCTTCGCTCATCCACCATACCTTGATGTTTTTTATGGTTATAAAAGGTAGGCTTCCTCAGGACTTCCCAGACCTGGTTTTGTTCTAATGTTCACTTGGTAACTGTGGTCCTTTGCCTTCTGGGCTAATTGCATGGCTCCATGCCCCCCTACACCATGCCATGCAGATGGCATCATGATGGACATTTTTTCTGTCACACATCTGTACTCATGCAGCCATCCTCTGAGCCCTCAGACCCTTGATCTCTCACACAGCCCTCTTCTGGTCCTTCAGAAAGCTCAATCTCTCACACAGCCCTACTCAAGTCTTCAAGTCCCTTGGTCCCTCACTCAGCTGCTCTCTGGGCTGCCAGACCCCTTGGCCCCTTGCTCAACTCCCTTCCAGGCTGCAGGTTGCCCATGCCTTTGCAGGCTGCCTGCCCTCTTAAAGTGGCAGGCACCACAAATGCCCTGCCACAATCCTCTCTGCAGCAAGACAGAACAGGTGCTTTTCCTCTTCTTTATGGAAGCCCTCCAAGTATTTAAAGCCTGCTTTCATATCCTCTTTAAGCACCTTTTCTGCAAGCTGAGTATGCTTAGGACCTTCAGCCTTTCTCTGCATGGCTTTCTTTCCAACGCCTGTATCATCTTTGTTGCCCACCTCTGGACCATCTCTAACTTTGCCACATCCTTTTAAAATGTGGAGCCCAAAATTGCACACAGTACTCCAGATGAGGCCTAACCAATGCCAACTAGAGAAGCACTATCACCTTCCGTGTCTTTCACCTAATGCTTCTATTTATGCATCCCAAAACTGCATTTGCCTTTTGCGTGGCTGCATCACACTGCAGAATCATATTGAGTCTGTGGTCTAACAGCTGCCACACTTCTACCATAAGGAGCTGTTTTTTCCCCCAACAATGGATTTGTATATTTGGATGCTTTAGATAGGGATGATCCTGACTCTGGTAAGAGATGGAAATTAGATGATGTCTGGAGGTCCCTTCCAGCCCCACTCTTCTATGATTTTATTGTTGACTTATTCATGCTGTGGGCTTCCAGTCCTTTTCTACAGTACCATAGCATAGCCAATTTCTTTCATTTTGGATTGTTGTATCCTAAGTGCATTCCTTGTACTTCTACCACTAATTTTGTGTGTACTGCTGCTCAGCTTGAGACCCCTGGAGACAGATTGTCAGAAGACACGTGCTAGGCACTTTCTGCAAATCAGTTTCTTTAGGAGGCAACAAATTGGACAACAAAAAACAGGGACTTGGTTTCACTAGACTAGTGATTCTTAAATAGGGTGCTATGGTACTCCCAGGTGCCTTAAGAGTGCTGCATGGTACAAACATGATTCACATGATTAATCTAGAGTTTTCAAATAGGAATCCATAGTGATAAAAATATTCTGATCTGTTGTTGGTTTTGAGTTATTTTCAACAGATGAGTTGTTCTACTGTTTTCCTGTAGTCAAAAAAGAGAGTGAAAACTAAGAGCTGAATTTTCCAAGGACTGCCTTGATTCTGTTGAGGGGTGCCTGAAGTCTAAAGATTGAGAAACAATTGCACAATTTGATCTTGTAAAAATCAGATCTTGACCATAAAACCCTATGAAAGCATGCTAAGTACTTTACTGAGTCAGTTGTAACTGCTCAAACTTGAGAATCACATTTTTGAGGAACCTAAAATTAATGCAAACTTTTGCAGTGCTTTTGTCAGCATTTCTGTGCCTCATTTTTTCTATCTGCAAAAACTTTCTACACTCCAGGCATGTTGCAAGGATAAATCCTTTATTGACTGATAAACTGATGAGCAGCACAGAGAAATCTGCAAGGAGCTTAATAACTCTGTACTCATTGTAGAATTTAAATGATATCTGTTAATTATGGCCTGGGGCTTCATATGGACTGAAGGGAAAAATAGAAAATATTAAATAACTGTTCATTCAGTGAGCATCCCCCTGATGTATCTAATGAATCACACTCCTGTGCATGGTTCTGTAATTAAGGACTATATTATAATTTATGTGCTCAAGGGTGTAAATATTGTGTAGGAAATGTGGGGGTTAGAATCATCCCTTTCTGTTTCCTATATTCTGGGCTTAGGCAAAAGCCTTTAAGGCACCTTTATGTTGCTCAAGCATCAGGCATTATTTTTATCTTTCTACTTCATCTGCTTTTCCCTGTTCAGTCAGTAAAACAAGGTCACACATCATCTCTTTTGCTTTAGGCATGTTTGCTTCAAGAGGAGATTGCTAGTCACCTTGGTAACGAGGGAAAAAGTCAGAATGATGCTCTCTCTTGGGTACAGGGATTTGTTTTGGTTTGACTTAGTCTGGGGTACAGTCTTCTGATGAACTCAGTGATCTCAGCTCCTCCCACTCAATACTGTTCTGTGTGGGTAAGAGGAACTTTGCATTTGTGCTTGTTGAATGTCATCTGGTTGATTGCAAAGCCCTGTGCTTGGGATGGAATAACCTCATGCAAAAATACAGACTCAGGTATGACACTCTAGACTACAGTACTGCAAAGAACAACCTGGGGTCCAGTGGACCATAACCTGATTATGAGCCAACAGCATGCTCTTGATGCAAAAAAGGCCAAAAGCATACTAGCTTGGGTTAATGGGAACGGCATTTGCAAATCAAGGGAAGTGATTCGTCTGCTCTATTCTGGAGCCTTACTTGGAGTACCATGTCCAGTTTTGGGCCCCACATTTCAAGGAAGTTGTGGACAGACTGGAAAGCATGCAGCAGAGAGTGCACTGGGACAGTGGCAATGGGCAGATGGGAATGCCAGTGCCCCCCCACCCCCCCCCGCAAGCACCAGCCAGGGAGTGGAGTGCCGTTACACTCCCAGAAGTGCCTGCAGCCACTCCCAGAAGCAGCTGCAGCAACTGGCCATCTCACAATTAGAAGAAGGGAGGGATGGAGGGAGGAGGAAGGAGAACTGATACCTGCTACAGTATGAAAGCACTGGGGGAGCTATGAGGGGCCCAATCCATCTTGTGGCAGCACAACCCAGCCCGTTCCCTGCTGTCCACCCTGAGGCACTTGTGCATCTATCATTGGCAATGAACTGGACCGGGGCTCCGTGGACCCTGGTGCAGCTGCTTGTAGCCTCTTGCCTACCTACCACAGCCAGCCCAGGCTTTAGGCAGGCCCCTGCTGCCCACTACAAAGCCCAAGCTGCTCACAGCAGATGGCAAGGAGGCTGCAAGCAGCTGCACTGGGGCCCACAGATCCCCAACCCAGCTTGTTGCCAACACCAGGTACATGGACTTTCCCACCATCTGCCCCAAGATGCTCATGCACCTGCCAACACCAAAAAGCCAGGCCAGGGCTCCATGAACCATGGTCTCACCACCTACTGCAAGCCACCTGGGCTCCGTGGCAGGCAGCAGGGGCCTGCCCAGAGCCTGGGCCACCTGTGGCAAGTTTATGTGCCAAGCAAAATGTCTTCATGAACCACACTCTGGCACATATACAAGGGTTGCCAAACCCTGCTCTACATAACCGGTGCTCAGTCTCCAGCCTGTGGAACAAATCTGGCCTGTGGAGCCATGGCATCCAGCCTGCAAGAATCCCCACTGGTTGGAAAATTGGCGGAAGTTCTGCATGGCCAGATTCAGCTCTGCCTGTGCCATTGCTGTGAAGCATGTTTCATATCTAAGCATCCTGATAAGCATTAGGGCTGGGTCCACCTGCAGTGCATCTGGATGGGGCCAAGGTACTCCATACCCACACACACTTTTCTGGATCAGGGCTGCTCTACCTATTTCCCTCCCCTCCCCCCCACCAATCCTCCAACTCCTGCTGCCCAGGCAGAGAGATCAGGGACAGGCTGTGTACCGCCCTTCCCCCAGGGTGAGGGATGGGGTCCTCACCATGCTGGCTCGATGCATTGGATTGAGCCCACCAGCTGACAGGTGTAATAGTTATTCTCTGTCTTCTTTATATTAGCTTTTCAAATCTCTGAAAACTGCAGTTATGTCCCTTTTAATCATCTTTTCTCCAAGCTAAAAATACCTCATGTTTTTTAAAATATGGAGCTCAGAATGGTGCACAGTATTCCAGATGAGGCCTAAGGGGCCCCAGATGAGGCATCCAGATAGGGCCTAATGTCTATTCTGTGTCATATTGAGTCTGTGATCACCAAAACCACCTCAATCCTTCTCAACAAAGGTGCTACCCAGGCATACTCATTTTTTATTTGTGCATTTGGTACCCCCTCCCTAGGTGTAGTACCACTACAGTGAACTTCATTCTGTCGTCTCTAGCCCAATTCTCTGATTTATCAAGATCCTTTGAATGCTACTCCTACCGTCCACAGTGTTAGAAGTCCTTCCTAGTTTTGTGGCATCCACAACTCAATATGGCAGCTTTCTGCCATTCGGACACTGATCCCTTCATAATCACACTTTGCTTGCCATTTTTGACCAAATTGTGTATCCATATTATAGTGATTTTATCCAACACACATCTCCACTTTACTTTTAAGAACATCAAATAAGACCATCAGAAGTCATATTAACTCTATTACTTGCATTCCTTTCAGCCACCCAACTTGTTACTTTGTAAAAGGGGATCAGGTTGGTTTGGCATAATTTTTTTTTTTAACAAATTCAGGCTGGCTATCAACCTTTCCTCTTTCAGATATGTAGAAATTGACTCCTTTATAATTTGTTCCAGTAACTTCCTAGGTATTGAAAGCAAGTCGACTGGTCTTTGACTCCCCAGCTCCTTCTTTCTCCCTTTTGTAAAAATGGACACTATGTTGGCCCTTGTCCAATCATCTGGAATGTTGCTCGTCTCCCATAACTTTGTAAATATTCTTGCTGATGGCTCTCCTTCAGCATACTGGCATTGATTTACCAGGCCCTGCTGACCTAATTTCATTCAATTCAATGAAAACTCTCAGATGCTCTCTTTAGTTATCAGGACCCTCACCTCAGCCTTTCCGTGTCTTTGTATATATTATTTTTGTTAGCCATCTGGTTGTAGCTTATGCTTTTTTGTGAAGACCAAGGCGAAGTGGCCATTGAAGTTCTGCATTCCATGTCGTCTGTTAAAGATCACTCTGGCTACTAAGCATTGGACCCCCTGCTTCCTTGGTCTTTCTTTCCTGACCGATGTGTTTATAGAACCCCTTCACTAGAAGAGGAGCATGGAGTGAAAGGAAGCTCCATGTATGGGAGAAGACACAGAGTGTCAAGACAATAGAGTGCCTGGAGGAAAGGAAGAACCTCAGAGTAGCAGGGTGCCCCTTGTTGGCTGGAAGTAAGTGTGGAGAAGGTTCAGGTCAGAGAGTTATCTTGTGTCAGCTGAGACTCTGGGGTTAAAGGGCAGTGGGTAATTTCCCAGTATTTGGGGTTTCAGGATTGCAGAAGCTGCCCATGGAGGTAGCACAGGGAAGTGTATCCCAAGCCTTGCTAGGCAAGGGGCAAGAGCATGAGATACATGCCAAGTGAGATCATGATCCATTGGTTGTCCTATGTTCTGGACATGTGGTTGTCTGCCTACCACACTCATATTGCTATTCTCTTTGAATAGAAACCACCTGGGAGCGGCCAAACAGCGTGCCTGGGACCCCCAAGACCCCTGTGACACAGAAGAGTCCTCTACCTGCAGGTACAGTTCACTCACTGTGTGGGTTCCTAGAAGTTTGCTATAGCAGTTATCTTAGCAGGAGCTAAAAGGCTGGGTCTTTTGCTTCATGCTCCATCATCCCTGATGCAATGGTAATGGCTCAGGAAAAACATCCTTTACTTATTCCTTTCTTAGCTTATGGAGCAACTATTTGGTGTGAACTCCTTTGCAGGCTCAAGCTGACTACCTAGAAAAGACTCTGGCTTGAGGAAAATGAATTGAGTTGAGTCAGCTATCAACTGATGATCCACAGGATGCAGGGAAAGAGGCAACCAGCCTTCTGCAATCCTCTCGACATCCCCTGAGAGTGATGGGGTGGGGGGGAAGGCCAGCAGCAAAGCAGTGAAAGGCAGGTTTATTGAACATGAACCTTGGCTGCATTAGGACAAGTGTGGAATTTTTAACGTGCATTAGTGAACTTGCATTTATATCCTGATGGTTTATATCCTATGATGATGGGATAGGATTAAAAGAATGGGATAGGATTAACAAGGGAGGAGATCATGTATATATTAGGAATTGGGGCCAAATTAAAACCCAAGTCTGACTCAGGAATCCACAGAACTCCTACTGAACTGCTTAAGTGCCAGAGGCTGGTGGCACCTGCCCCCAGACCCAAAATGGCATTTAGGCATGGCAACACTGAGGGCCAAATCCTACCTCATGCTTAAACAAGTCAGGCACTTATGAACGAGCAGCGAGGCTACTCCAATGCACTCTAATTACAGTGTGTCAGAGCAGAATCAATTAATGGTAATTACCACACTCTAGCAGCCTCCAGAATCTGAAGTATCAGTGTCCCATACTTCAAAATAGCAGTTGAGGTACTTTAATTAAAGCTGCCCCCACCAGGAGTTTGAAGTGTGGCAACGCTGATACATGATGAGATGTTCCGGGCACTTTAATTCGAGTGGCTCTTGGAGTTGCTCTAATTAAAGCACTCCCCCCAACCCTCACACTTTCTGGAGAACATGTATAAATGCCCTTCAGTGGCACTTACAGGCACATAACTGCAATGTTTAGCACTTGCATATAGTATTGGACTCTTGAAGTTGGCAGTAAGGAGGCATTCTGTCTCTCAAGGGCTTGGAACCCATCTGCAGGTGGTCACGAGCTAATAGTCTGCCTGGCTGGGAACAAGCTAGAACAGATGACCAGTTAATGAGAGTGAAGCCAAAGAGTGTCAGTAACTCCAAGAGAGGAGTGCTGGAGGTTAGAGAAGAATACAAAGTTCAAATTGCCTTTTCCTTCATGTCCAAAGGAAGACATCAGGTTTTTGGTTGTGATACCAGATTTGCCCATTGCTTTGGGGTGTGCTCATTTATTAGGGGTATGTTTCTGGGGTCTCTGTAATTCTATCAATGTGCTGCTTGTGTTACTTGTGTTTCTATATGGAGCTATATTTTTCCCTTCTGCAAGTCCTCACCATCAGTGGACCTATCTTGCAGGACTCAGTTTCAATGGGGCTGGGTTCCTCCAACCACCAAATCAGTCAAACACATATACGCACATACACACACAAATTAACAGGGCATACCTAAGCCAGGCTGAGTTATTCAGCATTGACAGGCTAATACCCTCATGAGCCTTGAACTCAGTTCATCCCTTGTTTCAGCAGGACAATAATAAATGCAGTTAGACACATGTACACACATGGTAACAGAGTACATCTGACCAGGCTGGGTCTGATCAGCACATTCATCTGACACCCTTTTTGCCTCAAAACTCAGCACCTCTCAATCTCTTGTCACAGTGGTCCTAGTAGTAATTCCCTTGATGAGCAGATCCCACCGTACTTTTGGGCATTACAGGGATCTTTGGCTTAGGTAAAAGAAGCATTGCTGCAGACCAAATGGGGAAGTCAAGGGGAAGGAAGAGTAAGTGAGGTTCAGAGAAACAGAATAGCAACCAGCTTGACCATAAAATGTATTTATTGCCAGGTATATGAATTTATGATGATACCAGTAGTAATAGCCATGCAAGAGATACAAATAAAACAGTTACAATATTACATAGTTTCAGTTAGGTATTTGGGGAAGTCTAGCTCAAGTCTGATCAACAAAAGTCTGGTTTAGAAAGTTGTGCCTAAGCTAAGAAAACAAAAGTAGGGTTTATAAAGCTGTGTCTGGAGCAAGAAAGCAAAAGTTAGATTCCTGGAGTCAGATAGAGAGAGAGAAAGAGTTGGGATCTCACCACTCAGCAAAGCTTGAACCATTTGATGTTCCCAGGTGTTTGCTGGAACTTGCAGACAGGCAGAGCCCTCAGCACAATCAGTGAAGGGATTCTAGGCAGGAAAGGAGTGGAACTGGGGCAGGTTTTAGATCCAAGCCCCAGGACAGAAACTTGAGCTTGGGTAGGGGTTTTTGTAGAGAACTAACAATGGCTCAAGGGAGAACACTAGGTTTGTTTATGGGTAAATGACGGCTCATATGCTGGATAATAGGAACTGCTCACTCCTGGCTATGGGTGGCATTACTCCGAGGGAACTCACCATACAGACAGGGATTCAGTGTTTTGGGTACCCATAAAGGAATCATTACTAGAATTGGTCTGATAACTGCTGAGCTGGGTGTGTGCAGACATGGGTTGATTAGCATTTGGAGCAGAGATCCCCCATCATGCAGTGCTCCCCTGCTTCTCTGGTCCCAGAGTTCAGTGCAGTCCTTGCCTTGGAATCTCTGTTCTCCATCCTGAGTGCTAATGAAGGTGCATGCCTGTCCCATCTCCCATGTAAATGAGTTGTCTCTGATGTAAATGAGACCAGGGGAGTTGCTTCACTCCTGTCACCCTTGTCTGGAGGGATTTAAGTGCATCTCCCGCTGCATCTTCATTGTCTTTTGTAAGTCCTTGTTCAGGTAGAGGTGGTGGTGGAGGAGGGGAGGGTGAGTCCTTTTTGAGTCAGACAGGCTGCGTACTGTGCTAGGTTTCCCCAAGAACACAGAGCTGACAGGTAATGGTTGGTGGATTTACTTTGTTTATTGTGGTTGTGAGGCCTCTTCTGAAAGGGAAAAAAGTGGTCTGAGAACCTGAAACCAGAGTGGACTTGCTTATCAAAGACAACAAAGTAAGCGGTCTTCCTGCCCAATGCCCTCTTCCTCCGCTATAACCCAAACCAAACCAGAGCAGAGAGGTGAGGCTCCTTTTCAAGGTGATAGGCCAGCTTGGTCCCTTTGACCCATTGCATTGGATCCAGGATGATCGGCATCACTAAATACTGCTGGTTCAGCACTGGTGTTGTACTACGCATTGTCGCTATGGGTTGCAAAACCACAACAGGCCTATTTGTTGCCTTAAAGAATCATGGGGAAATGTACACACAAAACCACAAGTGGTGATCTGACTATTGCCTCTGTTCTCACCTTTGCAATCAGTTACGTGTGTGGGTATCCCTTATACCATATACCAGACACTGGTATAAATAGGGTGGGGCAACTGCCCTGGGTACTGACTTTGAGGGGGGAGGAGCAGAGGAAGGGAGAGTGCAAAAAATGGCTGCCTCTGGCAATTGTGCATCATCAAAGTCTGAGAACAGAACTTTCACTTCACAATTGGAAGTTGCCATTTGCCCCTGTGCCCCAGGAACCTGGCCACATTATTACACTGCCAATAGCAGGGGTTGGTAACCTATGGCCTGCAGAGATGGGGCTTCAGCAGCAGGGTGGAGTGTTGCCTGTTGGTGTTCTCTCCATGTAGCCTGAGGTTGGTCATTTGGGCCTGCAGCAGGAAAAGGTTGCATATTTCTGTTGTATAAGACAAAGAACCTGTTTGTACACTCACAAATCATAGGCTGACATTTGAGTCCTCAGTCATCACGTATCAATATTCTCTGACTCACTTGTAGCTGCCAAAGGGCACCTGTTCTCTTTGTCATTGGCTAATTTATCTGCTGATTTCCAACACATTGCTGCAGGTCTGGTTTTAATATGTCCAACCATGGCCTATTCTTCTTTTCAGAGTTCCCAGATGTTCTTTGTCACTTTCATCAGTCATATAAATATCATCCAAATAATTCTGTGTTCTTGGAATACCTTGCAACACTTGTTCCATTGCTTGTTGCCATATAGCAGCAGCAGCAGCACTACAGTTTTCCCTCAATTTATGCATTCCCAGAAAACAGCGCATAAATAAAATTCACATAAAGCGAGCCCACTTTATAATGTAACAAATAGGAATAGGTTCCATGATATTAGGGCTGCTGCAGCAGGGCCTGGGGTGAGTGGGGCCCTGGTCCCACAGCCCTTTCCTCTCCTCCACAGACTTACAGACTTACCTGCTGCGGGGGGGGGGGGGGATGCCTATGCCAATCATATAAAAGCAAATTTACCTTGCATATGACAAATTATGGGTCTAAAAATGTTCATTGCATAAGAGCAAATATGCATATACAGAACCCGCATAAATTGAGAGAATCCTGTACTAAATACTAGCCTGTTGCACTGGTATGACTTCTTTTACACAGATCTGCAAGATAAACCTCTAAATCTTCCTCTACTTCAGGAGTGGGCAAAATACAGCCCACAGGACACATCCAGCCCACCAGGCCATTCTATCCAGCCTGTGGGGCCCATAAAAAAATTAGAAAATTAATATTTATCTGCCCTGACTGCCTGTCAAAGATGACAGGATCCAAGGGCAGTAGGACCCAGAGGAAGCCAGGGCAGTTTCCTGCATCCCCAGCAAGGCTGGCCTGGCCCCACCTCCCCCACCCCAGCTGGAAGCCAGTGCCTAGCAGAGGCTTCTGGCCTGGGATCATGGGGTTGTTCCCATCTCCCTGCACCAGTGCTGCAGCCGGGAACAATTCTCCTGACAGATAATGATTATGCGGGCACGGATGACATGGCTCGGAGTAATCCCAGATGGGTCATGCGTGACTAGAGGGCTGGGCTTAGGGGTCTGGGGGCTGAAGTAGTTTTTTCCTCAGTCATCCCAGTCATGGGTCATGGGCCCTGGAGAAAGAGGTGCATTGGTGAGGTGAACCAAAGACGAGGAGATGGTGCCATCACAAGGGGTTTGGCCTCTTTGACCACACTCTGCACTTCAGTAAGAGCAGTAGCCAACTGCTGGGAAGGGATGGCCTCCACCTCACTTGGAAAGGGAAGAAGCTCTTCTCGGCCAGAATGGCTGACCTACTCAAGAGAGCTTTAAGCTAAGATTGCTGGGGGATGAGTGGTCAATCAACAGTTCTAGCCCAGGTCATGCCAATCACAGTAGCAACAGCTTGGGTAGCCTGAGGAAACCCACTGTGACAACAGCCCAAGTAAAGGTCACATCTCATCACGTAAAGAAGCCTAGGACTTCCCATGGTAGACTCAACTACCTGTACACAAATGCCAGGAGCTTGAGTAACAAGCAAGAGAAGCTGTCCTTTCTCCTGATTGATAATGATTATGACCCTGTAGGGATAACAGAGACCTGGTGGGACTCCTCCTATGATTGGTCACTAGGTATAGAAGGCTATATCCTCTACAGGAGAGATTTTGTTGGGAAGAGGGATGAGGATGTATTTCTCTATGTCAAGGAGCAGTACACTTCCCTTCAAACTGAGTTAATTAACCGTGGAGGGCATCTTGAGACCCTCTGGGTTAAAATAGGGTGGGACATAGGGAAGGGGATATACTTGTAGGAGTCTATTACAGACCTCCTAACCAAGAAGAAGAGATGGATCTCGAATTCACTAAGGAACTGGCCAAGGCTGCATGTTCCTGATGTATGATCATCATGGGAGAATACAACCTCCCTGACATCTTGTGAGAAGAGCACACAGCCAGGTCTGACCAGTGACGTAACTTCCTCACCTGCATTAATGACCTGTACCTGATGCAAGAGGTCTATGGGCCAACTTGATCTGGTTCTGGCCAAAGGGGATGATCTGGTGAGTGATATGAGGAAGAGGGTAAGTTTGGACCCATGATCAGATTACTTTCTCTGTCCAACACAGGGTGGGCAAATCCCTGAACAAAACAGAAATCCTCAACTTTGGGAAGACTGACTTCCACAAACTTAGGAGACTGGTCAGTCAGGCACTAAGGGACCATGGCCCTATAGGAAGAGGAGTCCATGAGGAATGGGTGTTCCTAAAGAACTCAATCCTCAAAGCGCAAGGAAAGTCCACCCCATCCCATAGGAAATGCAGTCAGAAGGCAGAGAAACACCCTTGGCTCAACAGGAAACTTTTGGATCTCCTGAAACAAAAAAGAGAAGCCTACAGAGATGAAAGAGATGGAAAACTGGAATCATCACCAAGAAGAACTACTCATCACTAGCCCATACCTGTAGGGAGTGGTCCAGAAAAGCCAAGGCAGCAACTGAATGAACTCAGACTAGCCTCCAGAATCAGGATGACAAAAAGTCGTTCTTCAGATATGTAGGAAGTCTGAGGATGAACAAAAGCAACATTGGCCCCCTGCAAGATCAAATGGGGCAGCTGACACCTGACCCCTAAGAAAAGGCCAGTCTCCTAAATGATTCATTTGTGGCAGTTTTCCACCCACCAAAGGGGGTCACACTGTCAGACAAGATGCAAAGTATCCAGGGTTTGGGAGAGGGTCCCACAATTGACATAGATCAAGTGAAAGAACACTGAGAGGTTGACATCCATAAGTCCACAGGCCCAGATGGATTGCACCCAAGAATCTTAAAAGAGCTGGTGGACTTCATAGCACACCCTATGGCTAAGATATTTGAAAGCTCATGATGCTTGGGTGATGCACCGGAAGACTGGAAAAGAGCCAACGTGGTCCCAGTCCTCAAGAAAAGGAGGAAGGAAGATCCAGGGAATTATAGACCTATCAGTCTGATGTCCATCTCTGGAAAGATCTTGGAGAAGATCTCCACCGTCTCCCATCCTATCCTCATTAAAAAACTAGACAACTGTGGCATTGATGCCTACACAGTCAGATGGATTGCAGATTGGCTTAAGGGTCGTACTCAGAGGCTGGTGGTGGATGGGTCATATTCAACCTGGGGGGAAGTGGGCAGCGGGGTCCCCCAGGGCTCGGTCCTCGGGCCTGCGCTGTTCAATTTCTTCATCAGCGATTTGGACGATGGGGTGAAATGCAATCTGTTTAAATTTGCTGATGATACCAAAATTTGGGGTGAGGTGAGCACACTAGTAGGGAGGGAAAGATTGCAGCAAGACCTGGATAGGTTACACAAGTGGACTAACATAAACAGGATGTGTTTCAATACTGACAAGTGCAGGGTGCTGCACTTAGGCAGCAGAAACCAGCAGCACACTTATAGAATGGGAAACTCCCTTCTTGAGAGCACAGAGGCAGAAAGGGATCTTGGAGTTATTATTGACTCCAAGGTGAACGTGGGCCGACAATGCGAGGTCACGGTTGGCAGGGCTAAACGGACCTTGTCCTGCATCCACAGGTGCATCTCAAGTAGAGCCAGGGAGGTGATCCTCCCCCTCTGTGAAACACTGGTCAGGCCACAGCTGGAGTACTGCGTCCAGTTCTGTGCACCCCATTTCTGGAGGGATATGGACAACATTGAAAGGGTCCAGACGAGGGCCACCCACAGGATCCAGGGACCACAGGGCAGACCCTACATTGAAAGACTGCGGGACCTAAACCTGTTCAGCCTTCACAAGAGAAGGCTGAGGGGGGACCTGGAGACTGTCTATAAACTCACTAGGGGGGACCAGAAGGGTTTGGGGGAGACACTGTTTCCCCTAGCGCCCCCTGGCATGACAAGGAACAATGGACACAAATTATTGGAGAGGAGGTTTAGATTAGACATCCGCAAGAGCTACTTCACAGTTAGGGCGGCTAGGAGCTGGAACCAACTTCCTAGGGAAGTGGTGCTGGCTCCTACCCTGGGGATCTTTAAGAAGAGCCTTGATGCCTACCTGGCTGGACTCATTTGAGTCCAGTTTTTTCCCCCCGGCCAGGCTGGGGGTCAGACTTGAAGATCTACAAGGTTCCTTCCGACCCAACTTCTATGATTCTATGATCAAGGGACCCATCTGCAACAGGCTAATAGAAGGTAACCTACTGAATGCCAGCAAACATAGTTTTATTACTAGAAGGTCTTGCCTGACCAACTTCATCTCCTTCTATGACCAGGTGATGCATTGCCTGGACAAGGGAGAAAAGGTTGATGTTATTTATCTTGATTTCAAGGCAGCCTTGACCATCTCATGGTTCGATGGCTGGGGAACTGGCTCTGCAGTCGGATATAAA
Source organism: Crocodylus siamensis (assembly GCF_052110815.1). Classification (NCBI taxonomy): domain Eukaryota; kingdom Metazoa; phylum Chordata; order Crocodylia; family Crocodylidae; genus Crocodylus; species Crocodylus siamensis. The sequence goes on from NC_143402.1 coordinate 50,786,498, forward strand.
GGGTCCTTAGGCTATTGTAAGAGTGGGTTCCTTTGGGCTACTCAAGCAGTTCCTACTATGAAATCTAACCATGTGGTGCTGGACCAGCAGGCAGCGAGAGAGGAGGAAGAGTGGAAAGCAGGGAAATGGCAGTGGCAAGTGGTGGGGGAATGATAGCGAGTGGGTGCATGGGTGGGAGTGCGGGGCCTGCACCAGTGTCCCAGGGCTAGCAGTGGCAGGGCCCAGAGCAGGGCAGCAGGGGCTCTATGGAGCCAGGTTGGGCTGTGCCAGCAGGGAGAGTGGGGAGCCAGTCGGGCTCCATAGGGCCCCTGCTGGTCCAAATCCCTGCCGCCCTGCTCTGGGCCCTGCCAGAGCTGGCCCTGGGACACCAGTGGGGGCCTTGCACTGCCATCTCTATACCTGCTTCCTGCCACTCCCCTGCCACCTGCTGCAGCCATTTCCCTGCTTTCCTGCTTGCCACCATTTCTCCTCCCTCCCTTCCCACACCTCCCAAACCCCCACACACATACCCTCCCCACACCCCATGTGCGCACACACCCACAGCCCTCAACAAACCTATACCCATGCACCCATATCCTCCACAGCCCCCCACATTATACAAGAGTAAGGCTTAATTTTACGCTATTGTATAATCACCTTTATATACACTACACAAACACATGCAAGCCAGGACAAAAATATTTTTTGAAATCAAATGAATGAATGTTGTAGTGGACGTTTGATTTTTAGAATATAATATGGTATTTTTCTGGTTCCAAGATGGCAAATCCTCTTGCTGAAAGGAGTACTTCCAGGGAGCAAGGGGAAAGACTTCTGGTGGCAAAGGTCAGTGGTTAGGGGGCGGGACTTCCAATCCCAAGATGGCAAGCAGGGGATGGGGTACCTGTTGAGGGGTGGGGCTACCCATGTGGCCCTTTAAAGCTTGCCAAAACTCAGTAAGTGACCCTCTGCCCAAAATAATTGCCGGCCCCTGCTCTACTTCCATCTGTAGGTAAGCTTGTAACAAATCAATTTAGCTAAATCCCAGTCCTGATACTAATGTGGCAAAGGTCTTCAGTTTGATGTAGCAGATATTCAACAAGTATCAGCACATGGTTTAAAGTAACCTTAAAGTCTCTACACACTTACAGCACCACATTCTCTCCCCTCCCATTGGCATTAAATCTGAGTGCTCAACTTACTCTAGGCTACTTTTGAAAGCGTACCCTCTTTTCTGTATGGGCCAGTTCAGAGTCTACCTCTGCATGTATTCTGTAAGAAGCTGGCCAAGCTTTGGGAAACTTTACCGGTACCTGTTCTTCTTTTATTATTTTAGATTTGATGCATGTTAGAGTTTTTATGCCATCCATGAACACTTCAGAAGCCTGGTCTAATATACCTTTAACTGTTGTTTAACCTTTTTGTTTTTTCAGGGACCTATGAAAGTGACTTTAGTATCTTTATAGAAGCCCATCCCAGAGGGATCTTTAAACCATTCACAGCCCCACAGAACAGGTCCTTGTTTTTCAAAGACAGATCTAAAAGCCACAGCTTACTGTAATATTCCATCTGGAATGGAATCACCCCATTTGGAACAATCTTTTCTCTCCTGTTTATGTTTTTAGCAGTATTTATGTCTTCCTTAACTTTTAAAATACACACAGTTTTCATATTCTGAACATAAGACACTGCTTAACCTGTATCCACTTCCACTGGATGTTTTTTTCCTAGCAAATGCATGATTCGTCACCCTTAGGGCCCTGCAGATATTACACTTAAGATGTGATTAACTGATTAATCATGTCTTAAATAGTAACCAGGCCACAAGTTAATGCAATTAATAGCACAATAAAACACAGAGTAAGCCACAAATTACTACACATTTTTTTAACAAGTAACCTTGTGGCTGGTTCCCACCATGTCCTAAATTACACATGTGGCCAGGCAGCTGATTAGGGCTCCCAGCCTTGCTCTTAACTCCCATGCATTCATGAGGCTGAGAGTGCAGATCAGGTGAATGTCTCTTCCAGCCTCAGGAGGATATCAGAGTCAAGGGCTCCCATCTGTCTCTGAGGCTTGAGCTGCCATCAGCTGCTGCTCCCATCTGCAGGGGCATATTAGAACTCATTAATCTGCTCTCTGGAGCCTGGGAGTGGCAGCTGATCATCACTTCCAGCTCTTAACTCTGATTATGCTCCCAAGGCTCGAAGCAGGAATCAGCTGACTGGCTTCCTATTTGTCAGTGCAGCTGGAGCCTGGGATCATGATCCAGGGCTCCCTCTGTACTGAAAATATGGTATGATGAGGATCTGATCCCCAGCCCCACAATCACACTTCCTCCTGTGCATGTCTAAGGCATTATCATAAGCACTCTAATTATCCCGGTGTAGCCAATCATTTCCCTTGCCATAACAGTTTCAGCATATTCTGGTATTCACCGTTGCAGCAGACTTCTTCTGACCAACCTGTGCATGCCCTGCTCTTACCATCCCATCCCCATCTGCAATTGTATGCTTTCCATGTGTAGCAAGAACCAAGGTAACTCAAGCCACTGGCATGGGTAAGAGTGCTACCATACTGACCAGCACAGAATATGTTGCAAATATAAAACTATGAATTGGTTGCAATCAGCAGATTTAAGTATGGTAGTGTAAATTTTAAGATTCTTATAAGGACATTCAACTTGGATATTTGAATATCTTGCAAAACCTTCATATAGAGACTTAAACCTCCATTGGATCACGCTGACAACTCATGTTCATCTTGGAGTCCACTATGACACTGAGATCCCATTCTGCTTCTCTGCTGCTAAGAGGGTAATTTCTCAGCCAGTAGGTGTGCTGGATATTTTTGCACCCTAGGTGCAGTACTCTGCACTTGTCCTTGTTGTACCACGTCCAATTGTATACTGCCTACTTTTCTAAACTGTCCAGGTCTGCCTAAAATTGTTCCCTACCCTCTGGGGTGTGCACTTCACCCAATTTAGTGTCATCTGCAGACTTGGACAGAATACACTTCACACCCACATCCAAGTCACTGATGAATATATTGAAGAGTACAGGTCCAAGGACCGAACCCTGTAGGACCCCACTACCCACATCCGTTCAGGTCAATACTGACCTGCCTACTACCACTCTCTGGGTGAGACCCCCAAACCAATTTGCCACCCATCCGACTGTGTAATCATCTAAGTCACAGCCTTTTGATTTATTTATGAGAATGGGATGAGATACTGTATCAAAGGCCTTGTTAAAATCCAAGAAAACAACATTTGCCTCTACTCCTGCATCTAACCGTTTTGTGACACTGTCATAAAATGAAACCAGGTTGGTCAGGCATGATCTGGCTGCTATGAATCCATATTGACTGCCTTGCTGCATTATTTTTCCCACCGGACTCCCATGCATATGGTCCTTCATAATCTTTTCAAAGACCTTTCCAAGGATGGAGGTGAGACTGCCTGGCCTATAATTACTCAGATCCTCCTTCTTCCCTTTCTTGAAGATAGGGACCACACTGGCCCATTCCCAGTCCTCTGGGACCTGACTCAAGCACAGCGAGCACTCAGACAGCCATGCCAGTGGTGCTGCTATGACACCAGCCAATTCCTTCAGTACCCTCGGATGCAGCTCATCCGGGCCTGCTGACTTAAACACATCTATCCTGCAGTGCATCACTGACTAGACTCCTAAACACGCTCAAGTTAGCCTTCCTAAACTCAAGCACTTCCACCCTATTAGTTATCTTACCCACCCTACACCATATGGTAAATTTAATTGATTGGTGGTCACTATCCCCAAGGTGACCATGAACCTGCAGCTCCCCTACCAGGTCATCCCCTGTAGCCAACACCAAGTCCAGTAAGGCATCCCCCCTAGTGGAACCGTATACCTCCTGTGTTAGGTGAGGGTCCTGCACACAGGTTAAGAACCTACGTGAACAATTGGATTTGGCTGAGTGCTCCTCCCAGCAGATGTCAAGGTAGTTTAGGTCCCTCATGACAACCACATCCCCAAACTGTACGGCTTCTGAGAGCTGCCTCAAGAGTTCCAAGTCCAGCTCTTCCTCTTGGTGTGGTGGTCTGTAGCAGACCCCCACCACCGAGTCCCTTTCCCCTCTACCTCCATGTATCCTAACCCACAATGCCTCAACTTTCTCCTCCTCTGATCCTATTTGGATTAGAGTAGATGTATAATGCTCCTTTACATAGAGCGACACCACCCCCTTTCCTCCCTACTCTGTCCCTTCTGTACAACCTGTAGCCCTCAATGTATACCACCCAGTCATGGGTAGGGTCCCACCAAGTTTCTGTTAGCCCCACTAAATTGAAGTTATTGTCTGCAAGCAGAAGTGCAAGTTCTTCCTGCTTGTTCTGCATGCTCCTAGCATTAGTACAGAGGCACTTGAGCCCTCCGAATGCTGCCTTTGGTGCCCCCCTGTTCTGATGCCTGATAGGCCCCTTATTACTTACCTGGGGTGCGTACTGCTGCATGTCTCATAGATTGTAGGTCCTAGATTCTCTCCATCTCCTGCCTCCCCGTCCCCTATTGAGCTTAGTTTAAGGCCTGACGTAGGAGGTCACCCAACCTGTAAGAAAAGAGACTCTTACCTCTTGCAGAGAGATTTGATGGACAACAATAGAATACCATGCATGGGATTCCTGAGTTGTCTCAGGCTCTGAGAACATAGTGTAATTTGGCAGATGGGTTTTTTTGAAAGAATGTGTAGGCAAATGTAGGGACTCTCCTCTGCCATATTAGATGCTTGAGTTCTTTTTCCAGCTTTGCCAGAAGGGATGATAAATGAGAATGACATTAGTCTCAAAGAAAGACAAATATGAAATCTTGGAGTGGTGAGCATTGTGGATTGTCTTAAAATACTAGCAGCAGTGAGAGAGGTAAGATTTGAATTCATGTACATCAGGGCTATCCAGCTTCCTTGTGGCCAGAGCCACACCTCACACCAACCATATCCTGCAGGTGGGAGTGCTTAGGATTCACCCTGCCCCTTCAACCACATGAGCTCTACAGGCATATGCAGCCTCCTCCCCACTTGGCAACACTGCCCCCTGACCTACCCTCTGCACAGACAGCACCAGTGAGGCAAAACTGCGTCCTCGCCTCAGATTTCCCCTGCTGAGTCAGTGGCCGAGAGGTGGCTGCAGGGGCCTACAATGCACTCCAGTGAAGTTTGCTTGCTTCTTGGCCAGAAATTATTTTATGAATCTTTCACATTGCTGAACCTGGATTAGGGAAGAATCAGGATTTTGGCTGCTTCATGGCTCATGAAGGGGAAATGGTCCTTGACTTTAAGGACTGCCCCAAAGGACTAGTATATTAGTCTACTGCACAGTAAAACCTCTCATGTAGACACACCCACTTCTGGGTTACATGGAGGCTTAGATCAGTGATCCAAGAGAATGATGGGGAAACCCTCTGAAAAGGAGGATCCTGGATGTGTGGAGCCCTCCAAATCAAGTCTCTTAAATTCATTATTTACTACCAGAACTTCCTTTTTGCTTTACATATAGTATCAGCTTTTAAAAGGCATGGTTTGCCAACCATTCACATTCACAAATGAGTCAGGCCTCATAAAGATCCAAAGATTTCTCAAAATACTCAATGTTGGATTATTGTAGTGGAATGAGTTGAAATCTAAGAAAAAGGAACGTGTAGGGCTACAAACCTCAAAGCAGGTGTAGAGGGAGGGAATGATGCCTGAAGAAAGGCCAGAGAGAGGAAAGGAGGGTCAGGATAGCCACAAATAATCAACAACAAATGGTGAAGCAACTGGAAGGAAATGTTAGGAGGCAAGTATCACAAATAGATGAAGTAAGAGACCTGAGAGGTAAAGAAGCTGGGAATGGTCTTTTCAGATCTGCTTTGAGTTTTGGAGTTTTCCCTCTGAACCCTGTTAATGCAGCATCTCTCAGCTTATTTCAGTCTGCCCCTTTGCAGTGAGGAGAAAACTGGACCTATAGGCTGGGCTCCAACTTGGTCTAGTATTGGATTCTGTGTTGAAGTTTCTCTTTCAGTCACAAGCATATTTACTTTATTTCAAGGGTGAGCAAGTACAGCAAAGGGGCCATATTCAGCCTGCCAGGCCCCCTCCCCCCCAATCTGGCCAGCAGGTTGGTGCCCACTAATTAATTGTGTCTGGCTTGCAGTTGCCCCTGCTGTGCTCTGCATGGAGCAGAGTGCCACCTGCTTCTGCTGGGGCAGTGTAATATGCTCCCAACTTTTCTGTGCAAGGGCCCTGGCCCTGGCTAAGGTGCACAGCTTCCAGGTTAGGCTGCTGCTGCTGCAGCCACCCAGGGAATTGCTCAGCTCCTCTGTCCTTCAGCAACTTCTCCTCCTCTCCCTGCTGCAACCCTACCTGTTGCCTGGAATGAAGCAGCAGCAGAGCTGGGAGGAAAGCTGCAGCTGGGTGGGAGCACAGGACCAGTGCCAGGGCTGGCAGAGCCTGGGCCAGTGGCAGCGTGGGGCTCCCCTTGGCTCACGTGAAGCTCCCGGGACTTGGCCACAAACACATACCACTGTGGGGGAGCCCAGCACAATGGACCCGGGTAGCCTGGCCCCACTTCCTTCCGCTATGTGCAGATCCCAGACTTGGCCAGAAGTAGTAGGAAGTCCCATCTGATGGAGCCCAGCCAGCTCAGCCCCGCAACCTGCTGCTCTAGCTAAGTCCTGGGAGCTGCATGTGCAGTAGGGAGTGGGGCCAGGCTGCCAGGTCCATCATGTGGTGCTCCCCCTGGTAGCACAAGGCTCCAGCCAAGTCCTGGGAGTTGCGCATGAGCTTCAGGGAGCCTTGTGCCTGGCCCTGCTCCCTGCCGCCATGTGCAGTTCCCAGGATTCAGCCAGAGTAGTGCACCACTGGAGGGCTCTGCCTGCCGCAGGCCATGAGTGCCCTGAAGACCTGTTGCTGCCAGCAGCAGGGGCTGTGCCCCATGGGGGGCAGCATGTGAGGGGGCACAACCCCACATCCCCCCCTTCCCCTACACACCCTAACCATACTCCCCCTACACACACAACATACAAGAGTAAGACTTTATTTTAACCTATTACACAGTCATCTCTATATACACTGTGAAAATGCACATAAATCAGGACTTTTTTTCAAATAAAAATAAAATCTGTTATAATATATAAATGTTTGATTTGGTTTTTTTCTGGTTCAAAGATGACAAGCTCCCCTCCCAAAGAGAGTACTTCCAGGAGCAAGGAGAAGGACTTTTCATGGTCAGGGCTGAGGGGCAGGACTTCGAATCCCAAAATTGCAGCCAAGGGGTAGGGCTACCCTTGCTGCCCTTGCCAGCTTGCTAAAACTCATTAAATGGCCCTCCAGCCAAAATAATTGCCCACCCCTGCTTTAGTTACCTGTGAGAACTGGGCTTTTTTTTAAAGAGGCCTTTTTATTACACCTATATGTTCAGTAAAGTGACTAAGAACTGTTTAAAGTCTTTATGTGTCTGTTACCTAGAACAGCCCTGCTAATCCCCTGCATTTGTCTCACACAGTGAATGGATATCACACCCCCCTGACCCCAGCACATCAACTGGAGCCTGGTCATATGAGCCTCAGAAAAATCAGCAGAGACCCCCAGGTAGGTTTTATGGAACACTACAAGCAGAAATGCATAAGAATAGAGTAACATCCCTTAAATTTGAGCCATCTGGTATCACCTACTAGGTGAACAAGGGCTATTTGGAAACCCATTTGCAAACAAGGGCTATCTGGAAACCCATTGCGTCTATGGAGGGTCTTCCTCTTGCTTAGCTGTGAAAAAACAGCAACAGATAAAACAGTAGGCTTTTTAATCTCTGAACAAAAATAAAACAGTATGGCTGATGGGAATGTACATCTCATGTGGACTGTGGTTAAAAAAAAAAAAAATACAAAGTGGAAATGGAATGAAATGGCTTTCACTCCTCCCAATACAGCCCTCTTCTTCTAATACACACTGTATTTTGAATCACATAATTATGAAAGTGATGTTTAAAAATATTTTAATTAGTTTTGTTATTGCTATAACATTAAAACCTAAAACCTTTTAGTCTCAGCAAACGTGAACCCCAATCCCAGAAGGGTGCACGTACTTAATTTTAAATCTAGACTACTAATACAATTTCTTTTAAAATTTGAGTCCAACAGAAATCCCTGAAGGCCATTTTTTTTAAAATAAAGGCTGGAGAAAGCAAAGAAACACCCTTAACTCTAACCTTCCATTATCTACTTACTTACCTATTTTTTAACCATTAACCCATCTTTACTTGGAACCGCTTATATAATGATCTATCACCAATTCCTCATCAACAGCTTTCTGAAAATTCAGAATGTACAAAGTCATTGGTTTCTACATCTATACCAATATTTATTTTGTTATAAATAAAGTAATAAAATGTCTGAAACTTAACCCTTATAAGCCCTGAGAAGTTACATGTAATATAGCTTCCTTTCTATATGTAGTTTTAAGTTGTCCATAGATGCCTGCAGATAATCATATTGCAAAAATACTGAGGTAAATATATGTATTTATTGGAATTCTGCTTATCCTTACAACAATATTGTAAGGATTGTTTTGGTAAAAACACTCTATACCTTTTAAAAATGCAAACAACAGCCTATCTGGAAACAAATTGTTAAATGGTGGTACCAGTCAAATAATCAGGAAGTAATTAATGATGATTTCTACTGCTCATTCAGTCTAAACACTGCCTCCATACAAAGATAAGAATCGTCTGCAAAATCAGACCAAATTGGACCAAACTCAGGCCATGCAATACCCTTTTTCTGACAGTGATCTGGACCAGCTGCTTCAGAGGAAGGGGTGAAATCCTAGAAAAGGAGGCTGAGGAATAACTTGTCCTCTTGAGACATTTCTTCTAATTTTCATTGCATTAGCCTAAGCTTGTCTGAAGTAGTGAAGCAGGAAGTTTTAACTCTGAAACTTGTTTCCACCACTTAAGTCTTACTTGTATAATTTGGCATCCTTGCTGGTTTATTTGGTGCATTGATACTCGACCTTTTTAAACTCAAGGCATTCCTTAGAAAATGTCAGCTCTTAGTTGTCACTCATTCTTGAGTGCAGAAAAAACTAGAGAAATTCTTCTGTTTCAAAGAATTCAGGAAGGCCCCAACAGGTCAGAATGTTTTTAATGCTGTGAATTCCTATTTGAAGTCTCTGGGGTTATCCCATGGCTGATATTTGCACACCTACCAGTGCTAACATTGCATAGCACCCTTAAAGGGATCCCATGGCAACCTTGTTGAGAATCAATAATCTAGTGGAAATATGTTGTTAATATGTACTGAAATGATGTAGCTGTTATGGTTCAGGAAATATGTAAGAAGTGAAGGGTCTGTGTCTTGTTTTCTTTCTTTTTTGTTATTGGATCAAGTGTGCAGTTAGAAGAGCATAACAGGATCCTGACCGTAACTCCCTAGCTCAGTGCTCTGAGCCACAGCCCAGGCTGAATATGCCATCCCCTGAAGTGCACAGCTTTTGCAACTCTCTCCCTTCCTGTGCTGGGTATCTGGCTTGTGTCACTGTGCTGAGCCCTTGGACCATGGCTCAGAATGTGGAGTGCTTCAGTAGCACCTTTCCCCATCCTGGCACCTCTTCATGGCCACCTCCTTCCCTTTCAAGCTACCCCAAACCTTGTAGATGTCACAAACTGAAAAAAAAGAAACAAAAAATAACTTATCTGTCTACATGCAACTCTGTGCAGAACTCTTGCACTCATTATCTGGGCCAAACTGAGCCTCTAGTCTCAGGCTTAGGCTTATATGGTCCTTCCTGGGCGCTGCCTCCCTGACTCTGGAAAATGGGCCAGATGCTTCCAATTATGTACATCTGCAGCAAGGGCTCTCCCCATCACCTTATTTGCTGCTTGGAGCCCTGCAACTTCTTGTTGTCCAAGTTGCATTTCCTAACCTGCCTTCTGCAACACTATGCTTTGTCCCTCAACTAATGGGTTAGGGAGTTAGCAAGACTATTCAAGAGAATGATTATCACCTGTAATGCAGAGATTAGTGAGTATGAGGTAGATTACAGTGTGCCACATGGAGTCACTGTCCCTGTTAAATCCTTGACCCGTTAGGCAGGGGGAAAAAAAGAATTACACTTGTCAGCTCTCATCATTTTCACTTTTTAATTTTTTTAACATTCCCTTGTTTTATGATATTTGAAAGGGTGAACAAAAACTCTTGATCTACCCTTTTCAGATCTTTCTTTCATTATAAACCTTTCCTTCATCATCTCCCTAAGGCCCCAATATTTTCATTCTCTCCTCACAAGTTTTCCACACCCAGTAATCATGCCTTCCAGACTCTGTATTTCTTCTCTTTTGTTGAAATAGTGACTGAAATACCAAGCAGTAATCCAAACAAGTTGTTTAAAGTCCCTGTTGGCTCTCCCAGCCAACAGCCTCTGCTCCCTTACACCCTGCAAGAGTTCAAACCAGATCTGGGGCTGTTTGAGCCAGGGCCAACAATCATCTGATTATCACGGATCCAGGTTTTCTGTTTCCTATGGAAAAAAAACATGAATGTCCCCCTTTACCTACCTGAGGAAAATGCAGGTTTCTCATTTTAACAGAGAAACCCATGGATTTTGCAGTTTTGCAAAGAGCTCTCTGCAGGCTGGCAGAGTTCCAGCCTGCAAGGGGCTGGTGGCACCATGTGCGTATATATCGGGGTGGGCAGGTGTGACCCAGTGCTGAGGGAGCAGTGGGGCGGTGCAGGGGTCTCCTTGCCGTTGTGAGCTTTGCACTGCCCTAGCAACATGTCCCCTGTCTGTGTGACAGCAGTGAGGGGCACAACCCTGTGCTGCAACCCCCGCTGCTGCCACATGTGCAGGGAGCGCGTTGCCAGGGCAGCATGGAGCTCATAGTGGCAAGGAGCTTCCCTGTGCAGTCCTGCTGTGTCCTGCAGCACTGGGTTGCACCTGCCAGACTGGTGAGCTCCCAGGGGAGGGCAGCAGGGCAGGAGCCAGAGCCCACAGCAGGCAGTCCACCCCTGCACTTGCCCCACGCACAGATCTGCAGGCCACAGGTCCCCCACTGCCACCCTGGGAGTGCGCACAGTGGTGGGGAGACAGCCCCACCCCACCCGAGTCTACAGCAGGCAGACATCAGGAGGGCACATTTGGGCTTCGTTTTGCTGCATCAGCCCTTGCCTCCTGCCAGGGGCAGGGGGCTGTGGACCTGGGTCCCTGGCCCTGTAGCCCTACCAGCTGGGGGCCTCCTCCAGCACGGCTGGGGAGGTGGGTGTTTTGGGGGAGGGGGAGGAGGGGCATAAGTAGAGCCAGGGGGCCGTGGGGTGGTGGGGGGAGTGGAGTGAGAGGCACCAGCAGGACTATGGGGGTGTGACAGGCCTTTCATTTTAATTATGGATTTTGGAGGTTTTAATTGGCGAATTCATGCTTTTATCAGGGAAAACTAGGATCCCTGCTGATTATTCATCCAGACAGTCCTTGCTGAACTGGATCCAGGGCTGCCTGGGGTTTGGACTGACAATCAGTTGATTGTCAGTACCATGTGTGGGGCTGTGTGCATCCTGCTTTCAACATGTCAGTGCAGGCGGAGCCCAGAATCATGATCCTGGGCTCCCCCTGCTTTGCCAAATAGAAAGGATATAATGTGCATCTGGTCCCCAAACTGCAGAGGAGGTGTAGTTGCTGGGACTGGGGATCAGATCCCATTGCACTATTAAATAACATGTGCCAAGGGCTTTGGTTGAATGATTTGGCTTGTGGAGGTATTTAGTCTGGCCCATGGCAGGTCCCTCAGTTCTGTCTGGCCCAGGGACCATCTGGCCCATGGCAGATCTTGCTGCCACCGGCTAGGGTAGCTCTGAGCCAGGACTCCATTTCCCAGCAGCCCCAGATGTGGTGGCTCCTTCCAGCTGCTGCAGCCACTGGTCCTAGCCCCATGGAGACGAGCTGGGACCACGCAAGTAGGGGCCAAGACCCAGGCTGAGCACACAACTCCGGCCCTGGCCTGCTCCACATAGGGAGTCAAGAGTCCCTACAGCACTTGCTCTGGACCCCTCACCTGACCACAATGAGCAGCTGCAGCAGAAGCTGCTGAGCGCAGGGAAAAAGTGAGGCCTGGCAGCAGGTGCAGCTGTCTCCCCCTTGCTGCTGCTTGGCCCTTCTTGCTGGTGCTGCCTGGCCTGTGCTGGGGCTGCCCTGTAGCTCCTACCCACTGCTGCCACCAGAGCTGCCTCCAGAATGCCCTGGGCCCCCATGACCAGTGGGGTGGTGGCAGTGGGGGAGACATGCAGGACAGCCCTGATGCAGGCTCTGGGCAGCAGTGAGGTGGCCATGCCTACCACCAGGTCCTGCTTTTTAGCAGCACCCAGCAGCAGTTCCTGCCTGGCCAGTGATGCCGAAGTCAGGCAGCAGCTCCATCCAGCCCATCCTTGGGGTAGAAAAGCAGCCCAGAGGCAGTGCTGGTGATGATGGGGGCCCCAGCTGAAGCTGCTGCCTGCCCGCACCTACATGTCACATAGGGAGGTTTGGTGACCTTTTGCACTGGGAGAGGAGAGGGGTGCTGACCTGGCTTGTGACAACTATGTGGCCAGTGGGCCCAAATAATTGCTCACCCTGGTCTAACATGCTCAGAGCCAAATCCTGTTTCACTTTTAGGGGCTTCATTTGCACAGCTTTTAGATTCTGCTTATACCTGAGGTGGAACAGCATCAGCAGAAACTCTGATCTTTTTAGCTGAGTAGCCTAGTGGTTAGGGCAGTGACTGGGAGTGAAAGAGTTGGGTCCTGGCTCTCCTCCCTGTCCCCTTACTCAGAGGGAGTTTGAACCTCTCTCTCTTAGCCCTCAGCAAAGTGCTTTAATAAACTATGAGCACTTGGCAGAAGCCATATCAGATGTGTTTGAGAAAGAAGGCGGCACTGTCCCTTGCATTTAATTGTCATTGGGAAAAAAAGGGATGGAGAACAGTGCAGCGGGTAATTTGCCACCTTATTGGGTGCAAAGTCTCAGGCTAGAATGCAGGCCCCCTCCCTTCCAGACCAACAGCCATCCAAATGAACCACACATCCTCTACCTGGCATCCTCTGGACTCCCCCATATTTTGCTAGTCCTGGTTTTGGGCCACTTACATGTTCAGTCCTGAGATGCTAACATGTTGAGTGAACATCTGGACTTACTTGCATAAGTGTGATTCTATTTCACCCAGCTTGAGTCCCTGAAAAACTGCTAATACAAAAGATGGGCGAGTCCTCTTCCTTGATGGTTATTTGTGGCTCAGTCCTAAGGATCAATTGATGGTGTGTTACAAAAATAGATGGATCAGTAGATTTTCATCCACTTGAATTGGATGGAATAGAATCACTTAGAGGCCTAAATCCACTTAGACACCCAATAGGTGGAAGAGAATCTGGCACCTGTTCCCTACTATTTACTTAAACCTTGATCAAACAAAACCAACTCGGGTCTTCTCACAGGGTTCCCCTTCATGGCTATTCAGTACAATTGTTGAGTCCTCTTTTTTTCCATGATCCCACACACTGAGTCCTACCAAATTAAGGCCCTGCCTCCACTGAGACTTTAAATCCAGTCAATAACATTTTGAATAGTCTGTAGTAGGTCCAGTGCTGGGCCTGCTAGTATCTGCCCAGACTCTGCCTTCCTTGCCTCTCATGGCCCCACCGCTTAGTCTTTCCTGCCATGACTTGATGATATAGTGGGGCTGGGAGGCTGCCCCTAGATGGTGGGGAGTTTTGGGTGTTAGGCTGAGGCCCCTGGCAGGTCCAGTGTTTCAGGACCTTCGGCCCCCAGTCTCACTTTTCACAGGCTCTGGGATCCTCAGCCCCAGTCTTTGCTGTCCAACATCACAGTCCTTCCTCTTCAACAGTGGGTGAACCTGGGTTGCCTTTGGCATCCTTCTCAGTGACTTCCTTCAGACTTACAGCCACAACCCAGTCCTCTGCCATTTAAACTCAAACTAAAAGATATGAGCTTCAGCTTTCAAACAAAAGGTTCCCTACCCTGGGTTAACACCACACTGTGGCAAAACTATCTATATTTGGCTGCCTGGTGGTACAGGGGCTTCCTGCATCTTCCCTGCAGCCTGGAGTCCTTCTTTTTTGTCTGGTCAGGCTCTGCTTCTCTCTGGAGCTCTGCTTCTGCAAGTCCAGACTGCCTGTCTTGTGTCTGGTCCTAGGCTTATGTCTCACCTGACCCACTACTTCCACCCCCCTGCCACTCTTAGTTCATCCAGGAGGCTGGAGCCAGCCAACTGATCCTTGATCTCTCCTCCCCTTCAGTAATGGGGTAGGGGCCCCATTACATCCACATACATGCACCCACCTGGGAGGATGTCTCATGCCTTGTGTTTTGGTTAGAGATTTTTTTGTCTTATGAGTGTTCCTAGAATATGCATTAGCCCTGCATCTTCCCCAGGCCCTGGGATAAGAGGCAGTGCTACTTCCTTTTTCTCAGTTCCTTTCAACCACCTGGCTAGAGACAAAAGGCTCCTTCAGAGTTCCTGGCAGCCCTAAAACCTCAGAAACAATCCAAAATTCAAACTTTCTCTCTCTCCTGTTCCGTCCCCACCAATCCAATAGCTTTCTCTCAGAAAACACATTGAGTGAACTAGGAATAGTACTAAGATTAACTTTATTGTTTTTCCCTTTTTGAGGGTAGTCTACATGTTTCAGCTTGATGCTGGCTGGTGCCTGCTCCCTTTTTACCCCTATAAATTCAATGAGGCTATATGATGATACCAGCTTAGCTCATCGAAAGATGCATTCTCCCCACTTACTTGCATTAAACCTTTCTGGTTGTGGTATAGGCAGGGGTGGCACTTTCTTCCTTTCAGATGACTGGAATCCCAGAGTTCAAGTAGGTCTGGGAAAAGCCATGTCCCTCTCATGATGGCCTGGCTTCAGATGGCCATGCAAAGGGAGATTAGTTATCCCTTGTGAGCCTGAATGGCCTTTTTGGTACTAATTCACAGTTAGTAATTCTTTTGCCCCTATGATGTGGAATTGAAAGTATGCATAAACACATGCCTGAGCTTAAGTCTCGGAAAAGACAAGGAAGAGAATCCTCTCATATTTTAGTCCCAGGAGCCAAATGGCAAGGGCACCTGGGCAGGAGACTTGGATTCTAGGTACCCCACAGCTGCAAGGGTTTAAACCTGCCTCTCTCAGTTCCCAGCAGAGTGTTGCAGGACTGGATTGGCTGGCTGCATGTGCCACGCATAACATAGGGGGTAGACATGCTGCAGGCAGCACCCCATCAAACCAGCTGTTTGCAGGCTCTGGCATGGCCCAATCCAGACTGGCCCTGGAGCCAGTGCAAAGGGCTGGTCAGGCAGGGTGCCATATGCCTCAGTCTGACTTCCTGCGCTGTGTGTAGGTGCATCGTGTCAGCTCCAGCCCGTGTGCTGTGCACAGCACGTGGCGGTGAGGCCCAGGGTCAGTTCAGAGACTTAGGGCTGCATCATAGGGCTCTGCAGGCCAGACACAGGCTGCATGTTTGACACATTTGCTCTAGCTTGTTTTCTCCCTCTCTTCCATGTTTATCCCCTTCTTGGCTGCCAAGGTCAGCATTTTAAAAGGAGTGCTGGAGAAGGGGTTAGAGAAACCCCATTCTGTGATCTGGTGGTTAGCACTATAAGGCCTGCCCCGCATGCTAAATATGCACCCATCGGCACTGCAGGGCTAATAGAACTGAAAACTGCGTTGGTGCCAGATGGGCTACTCAGGCAGATGGAAAACTGCCATTTTGTTAAGATGTGTAAAGGCAACATCTTCATCATCCTAGCATAATTGTTCCTCACAAAGAATGAAATAACGATTCTTTCCCGTTCTCATCAGAACCGTCTTCAACTTCAGGTCTAGGTCCCATATCTTTGCTCCTGGTAGACAGCACACCCTTCTGTTTTCTGTGTTGTCTCTTGTGACTGGGCCTGCCTTCTCTCCTTAGGAATGATTCTCCAACAACAGATCTAATCTCTTCTGGATATTTTCAGTTTCTGACCTTTTTCCTGTTGTTGCTACTGCTGTATCCCAATTCTTTATTTTGTTTAATTTTGTCACAATTGCTTTTAGCCTGTTAAAACTTTTGCATCTATGGGAAGTTAATGGGCCTGACAAACTCAGTTACTCTGGATAGAAGGAAAGATCTGATGTTCTTACTCTTGAGAGGGACAACTGGTGGCAAAGATAGCCCTGTAGGCTGCCCTGGACATAACTGATGCTGCAGCCAGGTTTGTGGCATCAGCAGTGACTAGGCACCCATCATCATAGTTGCAGGAATTAGGCTTCCTCAAGAAGATCCAGGCTACAGTGGAAACCTCCTGTTTAAGGACATGGAGCTCATCTTCCATAGGACTGATGATTTCTCTCCCAAACTGAAAGATTCAAGGGTCACTCTCCAATCCTTGGGAGTATTCTTGCTCATAGGTGTGAAGGTACAAATACCAGCTTTTCATGGACCAAAAGAGAGGCCTGCTAATGCATGGAAGAGGGGAGATCCTCCATGTGGACTGCCAGCCTGTCTCTTCCATAGCTTGAATACTGGATGGCTCTTGCAGACAGAGTAAGAATGTTCTGTTCAAATCAGAGGTTCTTACCTATAGCAGAAAGGACTCCACAAGCTTAAGTACTTGGCATAATGGACCAGGTTTTTGGCAAAGAATATCAACCTGACCAGGTCTACTGTAGCATTATCTGTTGCATTTGAAGTATAACAGCCTTTCCATTACCCACGCTAAGATACAGCTGGCAGCACTCTCAGCTTTCTACCAGTCAAAAAGTAGCTCACATTCTCTCATTTAACAGCCCTCATATTACTCAAGGGCCTGTTTAAGGTCTTTCCTCAGGTAAACGTTCTGATCCGATTGTAAGGAGCTGCTTTCTAAACCTCTCTGTGAAAACAGCTTTCCTGGTAGCAATTGTATTGGCAAGATGTCAGTGAGACTTGACTACTCATGACAGATCCTTTCTACACTATCTTCTGCTCAGATAAAGTAACTCTTCATTTGGGGCAGCAGATTAACTTGCTGGTATTCTTCCTTACAGGAAGAATTC
Organism: Crocodylus siamensis; assembly: GCF_052110815.1. Taxonomy (NCBI): domain Eukaryota; kingdom Metazoa; phylum Chordata; order Crocodylia; family Crocodylidae; genus Crocodylus; species Crocodylus siamensis. The sequence goes on from NC_143402.1 coordinate 50,803,534, forward strand.
AGAGTAGATTTGCACTTCAGGCCTCCTCTATATCTTACAAGTATTGCACAATTAGCTGGTTAATTGCACTTTAATTGAAGCCAGCTACACATGCAGAGTGTCAGGCCTTAAAAAGGTCCAGACAGCTATTAAGTTAGTACACAATTTCACGATCTAACTTTACAGCTGGTTGGTATCCAGCTTTAATTTACACATATAGCAGGGTCATCCCTTCAAGTGAGAGCCCTGTTAGATGACTGGGCTACCAGCCACAGGGCTGCCATAACAAAGGGTATTGGATCCTCTGGCCCTGCCTGTCCTTCAAGTGCACAGGACCCCCTTGCCCTGGCTCTGCCTCCCTTGGACCTTGGGGCCCCCAGCCTTAGCTGGTTTGCACCTGTACCAGGCTTCACTTCCCCTCTCAGACTGCCTCTAGGCTTTAGCCTGCCTCTCAGGCCTGAGTCTATGGTGTCTTGAACCAAAGCCCCTCTAGCAAGGCTCAGAAAGCTAGCATGCCTTTGGCACCCTGCTGTGTGTTAGCCCACAGTACACTCCTCTCTGGTGCCCTGCCGTAGTCTCTGCATGCTTCCCTTTCAGCTACGCCCAAACCCTCGGTTGAAACTAATCACAGTGGAAGCCTTCAGGCTAACGCAAACTAAATCCCCTCTGGGTCCAAACATAAACAATAGTTATCTGCCTGCATAACAAGGCTTCATCTTACCCCAGGTAATACTCCCCGAAGGTAGCAGCATTCTGTTTGCCTTTGTTAAGACAGCCCTAGCCAGGAGCCCTCTAGCATCCCCCCTGCCCCAGAGCTCTCCCGGGCCAGTGACTGTAGGCTCCAGCCCTGTGTTTATAGACATGCTAAGCTCTGCCCCCTTCTGCTCAGCAGCGATCACTAGCGTGTTCATTCTGGACATGAAGCCTTGCCTGCCTGCCCTTGTGGCTGCTTAGCTGCTGTTTGCAGCTCTTAGCCCCCAAGCATCCTGGCTAGCTGTCCTGCTTGCCTGTTAGTGCTGGCTTTTGGCTACAACTTGGCTAGCAGGTAGCTAGTTCCTTAGCTGCTAACTTTCCTTGAGCCAGCTCACTCTGCTGCAGGTTCCTCTCATTTTACAGGAGCCTTCTGGCTTCTTGTTACAGGTGCACCAAGGCCAATTGGGGTTGGGAGTCTCACAACCAAGGGGACTCAGTCCCAGCTATGGACTCTGGGTCCTGGCAGCACCCCACCATTACCCCCTCAGCATGGAAACACAAGGCAAGGCAGGGCTAGAGCACACTCTGCAGGTACTGGGAAGGCACTGACCAGTGCACAGGATAAGATGCACTCAGCAGGGAGAATGTGCATGTAGAAATACATCTGAGAAGGCTTGTTACTGATGAATAACTTCATTTTGCTGGTGTCCACACACCGTTTGGAGACTGTTTTTTTTCTTGGAGGTGGTTCAGCACATGGCTGTTCTGTAGTCTGGCCAGTCCTCCTGCTTTCAGACTGTTTTACCCCAGCTGTTTCTGATGCCGCCCGGTACATTCTTGGGGTATGTTTCTCCAGGTGGAGGGGAGCTGCTGAGCATTTCCCAAAATTCACTCTTAGCAGTAGTGTAGCAATGGATGGGTAAGGAGCAGGAGTCCCTGGCACTGCCTAAAGGGAAAAGCGCACTGAAATGGAGCTAAGGCGGTGCCTCCACCCTCCTGTTCCCCTTCTCTCCTCTGCCCCTTCCCTGCAGCTGCAGCAGTGGGGCAGCAGGCATGCTGTGCAAGAGCATCAGCCAGTGGCTTCCTGCTGTTGGGACAGAGGCCACAACATTTTTTGCCACTGAAAACCTGTGTTCAGATATCCAGTTAAGGTACCTCTTGCCATCTCTTGTCTGTTTGGGTTTTTTTTAGGCACCTCTGTTCCTGTACAAAGCACTGGCCAGTTCACCTGTGACTATCAGATATGGTTAGGACACTTACTTGGCACACAGTGCATTGCAAAAAAAGCACTCAGCCATATTTGCTGTGAACAGATCAGGTCCAATTGCTATAAACTGATCAAAAGCCACTGCTGCTGGTGAGCCATGGTGCAACAGGCCCATTCATTCTTTCCTATGCATCAGCTCCACATCTTTTTCTTGCTTCAGAATAACCTAGAAACTACCTATTTTCTCCTTGCCTCTACTGCCAAAAAATGGATCAACAAAAAAGGTGCATTTGAGCTAGTGCAGCCCAACACTTAGGAGTGAAATACGTTGCTAATCCCCCAGTATTTGCTTTGGTCTTGAGTTTGACCTAAACGATTGTCTTGGAGTTCGAGTTTCTGACTGCCCCCGATTCCAGGCTGCGGTGGGTGCCGGGGCTGCCGCCCTGTGCAGCTGCATTAATGGTAGCAGCCCCGGGCTGGATTCCTGCCCGTGAAAAACGGGATCTCCTTCTCCCGCAGGGCCAGGCTGGGCAACCGGCCGGCGCCCAGCGGCAGGGGCAGGACCCGCGCCACGTGCGGAGCAGGGAGCGCCGCCCGGGCCGGCGGCCTTGGCCCACAGCGGCTTCGGCTGCCCGGGGCCCCCAGCAGCTTCGGTCTTCGCAGCACCCAGTCCGCTGGGGACGGAGAGCAGCCGAGGAGCGCGCAGCCGGCGGCGCCGCGAGCAGGGGCAGCTCGGCCCGGCGGCAATCGCCGCCCGCGGGCTGGACGGGGCGAGCGAAGGGAGCTCCGCGCGGCCCCGGCTGCAGGGGCGCTTCCGGCAGGCGGCGGCGGCCCCACGCCCTGCGCTGCCGCTCTTCCCCCGGCTGCTGCCTGCGGCCCAGGCCCCGGCCCCGGCGCCAGGGGCACTGCCTCCACCGCGCAGCGCAGCTCCGGGGGCAGCGGGTCGCTGAGCCATGCCGGCCCCGGCCCCCCTCGGGGCGGGGCGGGGCGAGCCGCGGGAGCCCCGCCCCGCCCGGACGCGGAGCCGCAGCGCCCGCGATGCTGGACGCGGGGAGCAGCTTTGACGATGCCTCTTGCCTCTCTTCGCAGAGCCCGGGCTCGCCCTCGCCCTCGCCGCCGCGGAGACAGACCAGGGACGGACCCGTGACGGTGAGTGCGCGCCGCCGGGCCAAGGGGCGGGGCGGGGCAGCGACCGGGACCGGCTCCACGGGCTGAGCCCGCTCCGGCGGGACGCGCAAAATCCGGGTTGTGACCATGGGAAAGCGGGGGAGGGTAGCCCCGCGCACGCGCACGCCTCGCTAATTCGGAGAAGGCAGCGTGGGTCCATCGGCGGCTCTGTAGACTTGGAGGGGATGACGTCACCCACAAAGTATGTGCGCGATTCTTTCCTAGCCCAGGTAAGAGGGACGCAGGTGCCGGCCCGGGCCTCGGACCGGCTCCAGGCCAGCGGGCCAGCTGCCTCTGCTTCTGAATGATCAGCCCTCCCCTTCCCTCGAGTAATAGAAAAGCTGGTGGAAGCAAGGGAGGGGAATCAGTGCCGTGTGGCACCCTGATGCATCTGCTTATTTGCTACTGTGTTTTGTAACTTAGGCACCAGTGCTGTAGCAGGAGTATGATGGTTGGGTTTTGAAGGCATCACTGGGAGACTTCACAGCTCCAAGAAGCTGAAAGTTGTAATTGTGGGGCAACCAATTCATGAACAGGGCCACATGCACTGATGATGTCCGGCCACTCAACAAACAGGCCACATCACAACAAGCACTACTAGGCAGTTACTTGGGTAGTGTCATGAGAAGCCCTGAAACTCGGTGAACAGCATAAACTAGAGGTGCACTGATACATCAGTCCCATATTGTATCAGTATTGATATACAGAAAATAGACTGTATCTGCAGTCAGCTCTTTCTGGCTGATGTGACCAGTAATGTCACCAATAACTGCCCTGTGCGCACAGCTGCAGCACAGCACTCAAGCAGCCAGGAGCACAGCCTGGTAGCTTGGAGAACAGCCTGGTCCTGCTGGTAAGCCTGCTGTGAGGGAAGGGGGGTGGGAGGGCAGATCGAGGCCCCCACGGTGGGGAAGGGAATGGGGTTGGGGTTGGGGCAGGGGCAGGAGCTACACAGCTGGGGCACGGGACAGAGCCGTGAATGACTCGTCAGGGGGGTGTGGGGAGGGAGGGTGGTTCCTACCTTTATGGGCACCCTAGCAGGGTATGGGGGGGCATGTGCCCCTGATCTGCATGGGGCAAGGGTGGACTGCTGCTGCAGGCTGGAGCCAATGGTGGTGCCGGGCTTTTCCTGATAGGGGGCTGGGCCAGGGCTTGGCAGCAGTGCTTGGAGGGGGGGTTAGGAGGGCTATGGCACATTTTGGGGTGGTTGCAACACCCCCATAGGCCCCCTGCCAGTGCTGCCACCCCCTCCCCCCCACTCTGAGCGCAGCCTGGCCCAGTCCCCTGTTGGGAAGATCCCGGTGCAGCCCCGGCCCCTGCCTGCAGCGGCAGCTTACCCTCAGCCCCATGCACAGATCTGGGGGTACAAGCCTCCCTTGGCCTCCTGGGGTGCATGCAGTGACAGGAGCCATCCCTTCCCTCCACACACCCTGTGGATGAGCCATTCGAAGCTCTGTCCTGCGCTCTGCCCTGGCTGGGCAGTGCCTGCCCCAGCCCCGCTCCCTCCCTCACCACGGGGGCCTTGATTTGCCCCCCACACCCCTTCCCTCCCCCCTTCCCTCACAACAGACTTGCCAGCCAGACATCGCTCTCCAAGCTGCCTGGCTGCATATCGGTAATCGGATCGGTATCGGCTGATATGGCTTATTAAAAATCGGCCATCGAGATCAGCCCAAAAAATCTCTATCAGTGCACCCCTAGTATAAACTGAACTCTCCTTTCATTCTTAGAGGCTCTTCTTTTAAGGTAGGGTCAGGGAACGTTGATGAAGAGGCTTGTTTTAAAATCTGTGTTGAACTTGTTTTCTGAATGAGCAGAGAGCTTCACTCACCATCTTTATCTGTGCCTTGCTAAGTTAACATTACTTGTTGCATGATGAACCCCTCCAAAGACCAGCCCACCTGATCTTCATTCTCTACACTTTTTTGGACTCTTTCCTTTATTTCCAAGTTTACTGATTTTTGTCAGACAGAGTTAAGGCTTGCTATAATTGGGAGCAGGTTCAACTGCTCTGAGTTTTGGCAGCTTTACAGATGATCATTTGTTAATCTGAGTGTTGCATGCTGTCTCAAACATGGCCCAATCCAACAGGCATTTGCTGTTGAGTCCATAGGGTTGGGGGATCAAGCTCCAGTTTGGAGCAGCTGCATGCCTGCAGCCTCTCTTCCCTAGCTCTCCCCCCACCCCTCCATGCAGGTCTGGTTAGGAGGGGGAGAAGGGAGGGGAGGGAGCTCCTTCTGGGTTCTCTCCCAAAGCAAACTCACCTCCCCTTCCACTCGGGGGGCGGGGGGGTCTGCATGGCACATCAGCCCAGTCCTGCTCCTTGCAGGGACTAACAGAAGTTACCAAAGGCATTTCTCTTTGGAGCGCTTTCATCTGAACCCTCATGTAATGAGGTTTCAGATTGTAGCACAATCGTGTACTTCTGTCAGGGTACAGCTGTAGAATGCTTCAGGGGAACACTTGCATGACAGAACATTATTTCTGTCAGCTCCCTTATTTTCAGTGAAGAACAACTGAGCTATTCCCATTGTGCTAGTGAGACTTCTCTTTCCAGCTGAAAGAGAGTAAGAGAAGGACAGTGATATGTTGTAAAATATTGAGTTGGATCAAGGTTTCCAGTGGAAGTGTAGGAAATGGTGTTAGGGCCAGTTTCACTTAATATTTATATTGATGAATGTTGAGCAGTTTTCAGCATCTTATTATAGTGGAAGGTGTTAATATATGACACTTTTTTGTTACGACTTCTGGAATGTATTATACAATTCTGGGCACCTCAGTATGAGGAAGATATTTAAAAACCAGAGGGGAGTAAGAAAATTTACTGTGACGAAAATTTACTTAAGAGGAAATATTTTAAAAAGCTAAGTGAGCTAAGCTATGATTAAGAGAAGGGAGGGAACATGATCACAGCCTACAAATATTTCAAGGGAGGGGTTGAAGGATAAAAATGATATTGTATTGTGCATTGTATAGCGTGTAACTAGGGATAATAGGATGATATTGCAGCCTTGAATACAAAAGGGAGAACAGACTGTTGATCTGAGCATGCTGAGAAGGACAAGTTTAGTCCCACAGGTGAAAATAGGATCTAAATTTCACTTATGCACATGGGTTTCAAATGGTGAAGTAACTCTCAGAAGCCTAATAGTTAAATTGGATATGGGCCTGAATGGTTGCACCCGAAATGATAAATTAATAGCAAAATAGAGTATATTCACAATTATACAAATGACCCCTGGTACACATAAGCATAAACACTTCTGTTGTCTTAAATGGGGTACTAACTATAACCAAAGGATTTAGAGCAGTGAATCAACCTTTTTGGGCTCAAGGAACCCCTTTATAACTTCTGTGAATTGACTGGCACCCTATTTCAAAAAATAATTTATATATCACAGTGCCTCCTTACAGAGAAACCAGGCAGTGGGTGTAGGGAATTGTCCAGGCAGGGACAACCCTGAACCTTTGTTTATCTGCTTATCTCCAGAGATCTGACATATCTCTTCACACCTCTTGGCACCTTTCAAAGGATCTGGCTGGTACCCCAGGGTGCCCCAGTATCCAGGTTGAAAATCAGGGATTTAGAATGAGAATTTCAGAAGTGTTTACAGTAGTTAAGAGCACTGAAGCTGTTCTAAAACGCCCACCTTCAGGGTGTGGACAGGAATAATGCACTTTAAACCCCAAGAGTGTAGTCATACATGCCACTGTAGACCAGTTTAAACTTCCTGAAATGTTTCATAAGCACACCAGGAAAAACAAATATTATTGTGAGTCTGTCCTCCTTGAACTGGTTCAGTATCACGTGAGAACGCAGTGCATTCCATGCCTGGTGTCTAGTTAGTCCTCCAGGCATCCCTAGCTGCCCCTTCCCCTGCCCCCAAAACTTATGCAAGGTGATGGGGCTGCTCTGCAGTGCACCCAGGACTCTACTGCCCCAAGACTCTACTGCCTACAGAGATCACAGAGGTGGGGAAGCAGAAATGCCCGCCTCAGTTTCACTTGTCCCTGGGCAGAGGTCCCAGGCTTGTTTAAGGTGAGTGGAGTAGCCAGGCTCTTGGAGTGTTTGTAGCCCCCTGCTTGTGGCAGGTGGTTAGTTGTTCCTATAACAGTAAACACCTGCAAAGTGGTGGGTGGGAAATGGAGCCATTGCACAAAGGGCATTTAATAGAACAGGATAGCCATCATTTCTATGCTTAATGTGCAATGAATTAGCCCATTAACTGTTAATTCTTCCTAGTCCTCTGGGCTGCCAGCCCTGTCCAGCAGGTTCCATCTTGTGCACATACATGTTTGTATACAGTTGCTGGCAATGCAAGATACTTGAGTGGCTGGAAAAGTTAGGGAGTTCTTGTAGGGCAGGGCAAGGCAAGGGAGGAAGGGGGCAGAGTGCACAGCCCCTGGGAACCACAAGCAGGGGTTCACACAGCCCTCCAGCACCAGGCAGCCCTTCCGCTTCAACCCTCTCTGTCAGTTTGGGTCTCCCCCCAATTCCCAGAGGAATCGTGCAGAAACGTAGGCACAAACCTCTGGAAAGCATGATTGTCTGGCTACCCCCGGTGGTGTTTTGGCAACAAGGCAATCCCTAAACGGTGAGGGTTCTACGTGTGGACACTTCTGTCCAGGGACAATTGTGAAGTGGTTCCCATCAGTGGCATTCTTGGAGTGGTTCAAGTGCCGTGTCTGTCTGTACCCTTAGACAACGTTATATCTTTCTCTGCCTGAGCCATCTGGCAACATCAAAAAAGCATATTATAGCTTTCATAATATTGAATAAATACCATTGTGTAAAGTACAGCTTAAGGTGCTAAGATTTAAAGTTTAGTGTGTTGTGGGCATAACTGTGTATGGATATTAATTAACCCTTCATGTAATTACCTGTATCGAACATTTCTGACAGGATCTATTCTGATATTGGGAGTTGACAACTGCATTTCTCCTTTGCCCTCCAGTATATAATATTACTTTGATGCTGATAGAAAACAGTACAGCAGCATATTTCTCTGATTTGTTGCCAGGGAAACTTTGGAAATCTTCCTGAAGGTAAAATCATTCATTGCCAATAATAGGAGATGTGTTATCATATCTGGCCTTATAGAACTGAGGAACCCTCTCACTTTCTTCCAAATAAGAGTTATTATGATGCTTAGACTTCTGCGAGTCAGACAGCAATACCATGACCTAAAGCCATACTTCCTGTCTTACACCAGTGGTTTTCAACCTGTGGTCCATGGGCCCCTGGAGGTTCACAAACTATGTGTGAGGGGCCTGCAAAAGATGTTTATGATCAATCAGAAAAAAGTGAATCCCCACACTTATAATCCGAAGGGGTCTGCACCTCCAGAAATTTCTGGCCATGGCATGTGTCAGTACAGCAATCTGGTCTTTAATCTCTTCAGGCTAACTACTATATATGCATGTAGACTACTATAACAACAGTAGTAATAAAACAGTTTTGAAGGAAAGAATAATTAGGGACACAGAGTTAAATAACAAATGAAGTAAAATACAGTGTTGATTTGCCAAAAGTAGGTCATGCCAGACTAATCTGTTCTGGTTTTGATAACTTATTTTTTACACTAAGGGAATGGATCACTTTGGACTTTTGAAAAAACATTTGATTCAGTGCCATGTGATAAATGATTACTTAAGCAAGGGAGGATGGAAATTATGACAAGAATTGTGAGGTAGGCAAAAAGGGAAATAGATGACAACGGGTGATGTTGAAAGGGAAGAAACAAAGCAATTTTTTTTAGCTTTTATGGTAACCCTGGGCAAGCTTGACCCACAGATTTTGTTGACTTTAAAAATGCGGTGGGTTGGATGGAGCTGCTCCGTTACTATCATCCTGAAAGCAGGTACCCAAAGTTTTTCCAAAGAGCCCTCTCTTTTGGGGTGCATATGTCTCAGTGTTTTTTATTCTTGTTCACTTCTAAGCCTCTTGTAGGTTAAGATCAAATGATGTATTTTAGGTTGATAAAAGGTTGGTAAATGGCCCATATTAGAAAAGGGTGTGGGAAATAAGGGAGCAGCAGGAGTAAGTGGGTCCCTTTTGCTTTCTTTCCCCCTCCCCCCTCCCACTGCCCCCTTGAATACAAGGGACACTGAGGAGGACAATACAGAATCAGGATTGTCGAGAGAGGCCTTTGGTTAATTCCGGTGAAGAAGCTGAGGAGAAACTGAGGCCAGGAAGGGACAGGATGGGCCCTGATAGAAGAAATTGTTATGGAGTCTCCAGGGGTATGACAAGAATGATGGAGGTTTGAGGTGGGTTCTGAAGAGCCTTGGGGTACGGCTGCTTTGACACAGTCATGTTGAACTGGGGACTTTGTGTTAGCACCTGCGCCAAAAAAACCCAAAACAAAACAAACCTAAGTTGGGACCTGAGGTGGAAGAGGGGCCAGGAGCAGGGATATGAAGGTTGGCAGTGTGGATATGCACCTGTGGTACAAGACCTTTCCTAAGGTAAGGGTGAAGACTGAATCCAAGTGGTGAGGAGCACATGTTTGCATCAAAAGAGGCACAAAGGGCAGCAAGCCAGAGGAAATGGAAAGAGAAATAATTGGTCGGCCGAATAGGATGGTGAGCAGGTTGGCCTTAAACGGAGTTAAGTTTTTGCTGAAAGACTTAATTGCAGTAATACAGATACTGGGATCAAGGGGAATTGACTTCTCCTTTAGATAAAAATGAACTGATGAATGCAAGTTGAAAAGAATATACAAAAGGAGGCAGAAGAATGTCAGGGACTTGAAGCCATCCTTTTTCAATAACTGGAGATAGTCGACATCCTCTTTCAAAATCATTTGGTACCTTATGATTTGACTGAGGAATGATGAAGTACTTGGACAACCGTGTTAGGCAGTGAAGTGAAAATGTTTAGCAGTTTTACCCTCTGGACAGGGAAACATACTTTTTGGTTTGCTTAGCACACCATAATGAGAATGAAAAATTGGTGCATCTGTCTAGCAGCTTTAACATTGGAGAATATAGAAATTACATGTTTTATATGACTTAGTCTTGGATATGTCATAAATGCAGGGCCATGGATCATTTTCACTCTCATGACCACAGCAGCAACACTGTACGATGGGGCATCAAATACATCTGGCAGCTAGGTGCACAAAAAGAAGAAATGTCTTAGGGAGGAACATTTAGGCCCCTACTACATATACACTTAATACATAATTGACCAGTTAATCCCATCTTAAATTGTGACCCAGACAAATGTTCAGTCATTTGACAGCTTGGTAAAAGGAAGGATAAGTTGAAAGTGATTCCACAAGATAACTAACTTTGTGGCTGATTCCAATTGCACCATTAATCACATGTGTAGCCAGGGGAGGAGTGTGTGTGCGGGGAGGAGTGAACCATATGCCCCTGAACCTGGGAGGCTACAGCTGATGGGACTCCCAGCTGTGGGAGCACATGTCCCTGCATCCTTGTGGCTGGGAGTCTGTGTCTGCTGATGGGACTCCCAGCCACAGGGACACATTGTGTGCCCCTGTGGCCAGGAGCACAGGTCAACTGAGCTGGGTCCCAGTAGAGGTGCACCAATAGATTTTTTTGGTTGATATCAATGGCTGATTATTAACAAGCCATATCGGTCAATACTGAACTGATTGCTAATATGCAGCCCAGAAGCTTGGAGAACAGCATCCGGCTGGTAAGTCTTTTGTGGGGGAAAGAAGGGGTGTGGGGAGGGCAAATGGAGCCTCCATAGTGAGGGAGGGAGTGGGGCTGGGGTAGGAGCAGACATTGCACAGCTGGGGTGGGGCACATGATAAAGCCTCAGCTCGTCTGGGGGGGTTGGAGGGGTAGGGCAGTTCCTGTCGCTGCGCACACCCCAGGGAAAGCATGCAGAGCACATGCCCCCCAGATCTGTGCACAGGGCAAGGGTGGGCTCCCTCTGGAATCGGGGTTGGACACTGCGCCAGGCTCTTCCTGGCAGGGGGCTGGGCTCAGGCTGCACTTGGGACAGGCGGTGGCGGTGCTAGGATGGTGGGCTATGGGGACCCTAAAATTTCCATGGCCCCCCTCTCCCAGCGCCTCTGTCACCTGCCCTGAGTGCAGCCCAGGTCCAGCCCCCCCACCAGGAAGAGGCCACAGGGGGCAGCCTGCCCTCATCCCACACAGATCTGGGGGGGCATGTGCCCCCCATGCCTCCCCATGGAGCGCACAGTGGTGGGAGCCACCCCTCCCTCCTGTGCCCCGCAGAACAGCTGTAGCTCTGTCCCCACCCCGCCACAGCTCTCCAATGCCTCCCCCCCACCCCACTCCCTTCTTCGCTGTGGGGGCCTCAATCTGTCCACTCCTTCCCCCCGCCCCCCACAGGCTTACCGGCCAGACGCTGCTCTCCAAGTTGTTGGGCTGCACTCCTGGCTGTGTGCATGTATGCAGTATTTACCAGTGACACATCAGCCAAAAAAAGCCAATTGCCAATAATGTCAATTTTCATTTTATTGGAGCCAGTACGGTATAGATCAATATATTGGTCCACTGCTACCTCCCAGCCATAGGAGCTTGCTACTTGCCTGTGCAAAGGGAGCCTGCAGTCGTGATCCCAGGCTTCCCATGCACTGTTAATGAGCATGATGGGGTCTGATGTGCAGTCCACAATCACACCACCTGCCATGTCATGCATCTTTACCTGCATTTCTGGAGGGGCCTTAACAAAAGATAGTGAAGAGAAAGTGAAGACTAACAAGCGTATTAAAGGGCAAGAAAAACCAAGGGAGAATATCAGAAGGTTACAACAAGAAAAGTCCTCTATTAAGCCAAGTGAAGTGCAAAAAGGGAAAGAGAGAATGTGGCCCATTGAGAAGGAAAAACATGAACAGCAGTATGTAGGGAGATCTAGGTACAAGATGATAACTGATAAAAAGGGGAAATAGGAGGGAAAGGTAAAGACCAAATGAGAGAGCCTATGAGAACAGCAGTAAGCTAAGGTTGGGAGGGGTAGAATCAGACTCTGATTATCCTGAACTTGAACGTGTAAGAAATATGGGGATAGGTGAGGAAATGTGATCAGGGCAAAGGGGTGACAGCTAAAACCTACATCAGATTCTTCCTCTGAAGAGGGCCATTAGAAAATGGATTCTCCTCCCCATCTGGGAGAGGAAGTGGTAGTGCAGGAAGGGGCATCTCAGGAAACACTAGTGGGGGAGAATGGAACAATGAAGCTACTTAATAAATTATGCCTGGAAATGGATAATCGGGAAACAGAGATGGAACGCTTGCCAGAGGAGTCATAGGGGTTCTTCCCCTAGGCTCAAATAAATAGCAGTAGGAACCAGGAAGTGAAGACAGTAGAGAGAAGGGTAGCGGGGTGAAGCAGGGAGTGGGTCAGTGGGAGATCCTGAGAAGGAAAGAACAGGAGTGCAATTAGAAACTAGGACCAGAGAAGAAGAGATAGCACAGGCAGTTCAAGGGAGTACAGGTAGGAGAAGACAAAAGGTGGGAAGGAGAAGTAGGTAAAAGGAACTGATTAATGGAGTATGTTCAATCTATATTATTTTGATTTTGGCAAGGTCTAGAGTTGGAGGTCTGGGGATCCTATTCACTCTATAACAGCTCTGCACAGCCTATGACCCATGAGCCAAATCTGGCCTCAAAGCAGGGGCGAGGCGTAGGGGGTGCATGCAGCAGTGCATCTCCTACGACAAAGTGGTCCGCAATCCCTGCTGGCTGTTGCCGGCAGTGGCTGTGGGTGGTCACCGACCCTTGGTCAGCACTCCCTCTCCCTCTGCTGCCAATCTCTGTTATCTCTCACTTCCTGCAGGGGAGTCAACGTGCAGAGCAGTGATCGTAGCATTTCATTTTCCCATGAGATATGCAGACAAGATTATTTAGGTAAATGTGATGTCTTTTATTAGATCGACTAAATAGTTGGAAAAATGTTCTTTGCAGGCTTGTGGGCACAAATACCCTGCTTGCAAAAAAAAAGGGTGCAAAGACCAATTTTCCCAACTATTTAGTTGGTCTAAGAAAAGATATCATATTTATCTAAATAACTTGGTCAGCCTCTTCGTCAGCCTATGTTCTTAGACCAACACAGCTACAACCAACACCCATGAGATATGGAGCCCACTCTCAACTAAGATTTTGACCCATATGCTGAATTCCCTGGCCATGTCCTGGGACACCTTGGAATGCTGCATCCTTGAGAGTCCCTCAAATACACGTCAGGAGCAAAGGGCACTTCCTGTCCATCCCAGTGGAACCACTGTAAGAATGGAGCAAGAGATCATGTGTATGGTAGAACAGAGGGACTTTTGCAATGAGAAATTAAAGGTATTAAAGATAGTAGTTATAAAGTGAAAGGAGAGACTACAAAAAGTGTCTGTCTTTAAAAATAGAAAAAGGAGGAGCTGAGGAATTATAGACCAGTCACCCTGACTTCACTGCCTGGGAAGCTACTGGAGTAATTCTAAAAGAGTCAATGTGTAAACATCTGGAGGAGGAAATGCTAATCACTTTAAGGCGGCATGGATTTATTAAGCACAATCATGTCAAACTGACTTGATTTCCTTCCTTGACAAATTAGCTGGGTGGATGAAAGGAATGTAATATGTAGATAAAATATACTTGGATTTCAGCAAGGCTTTTGATATAGTCCTGCATGACATTCTTATAAGAAAACTGGAGATATATGGGCTGGATAAAATGTATATGAAGTGGATAGGTAGTTGTCTCAATAACTGCAAGCGAACAATAATTATATATAAATCAGTTTCAGAATTGCAGGAGGTTTCAAGTGCAGTTCCACAGGGGTCTACCCTGGCTCTGCATTATTTACCATGTTTGTTAATTATTTGAATGATGAATTTGAGAGCCTCCTGATCAAGTCTGCAGATGACAAAACTGGGAATGATCATGAATACACAGAAGGGAGGAGCAGAATTCAAAAGCATTTTGATAGAGGGTTGGACTATCGACAGCAAAATGAAGTTCAGCACAGCATGCAAAGTGCTACACCTAGGTAACAATAACCAAACATACAAATATAGAATGGGAGATGACTGCCTGAATAGCAGCATTGCAGAGAATGAGCTGGGGGTCTTGGTGGATCTCATACTCAGTGTGAGTCAGCAATGTAATCAGGCCTCACCTGGAGTATTGTGTAAAGTTCTGAGCTCCACATTGGAAGAAGAATATAAAGAAGGGTCTAGATCAGGCAACAAAAATAGTAAGTGGTTGGGAGGCAAGTTGTTTGAGGAAAAGATAGGATCATAGGAAAGTAAAGCTGGAAAGTCATCTAGTCCACCTACTGCGGGGGTAGGTAACGTTTTTTGGCTGGAATGCCAAAAAACACCATAATGCCTACCTCAGAAGGTGCCAGAGTGTCGGCATGACAGAAAAACAAAATGAGGGCAAAGGGTACATGGCAGGATGCCCTGCTTGTGCCCCTTGCCCCCCTGCCCTGCCACCCCATGCCCCTCAGCCAAAGCCCCTGTCCCCCAGCCCTACTGCCCCTTGCCCCCCACCCAAAGCCCCTGTTCCACAGCCCGGACTCTCTGGCTGCCAGCAGCTACCCCAGCTCTGCGTAGCTGCTGGAGTCCAGGCTGCTCCCAAAAGGGCTTGCAGCATCCCAGCTCCCTGCTGGGAGCAGCCCAGGATCCTGGCTGGCAGCAGCACCCCAGAGCCGTGGCTGGTGGCAGCCAGGAGGCTCCAAACAGCTCCGTTGGGCTCTGGCATCAGCTCCGGACTGCACAGGCACCTTGGCAGTGGGCTGTGCTGCCCTGCTGTCGCCCTGAGGTGCACACGTAGTCGCTGCCAGCATAGAGCTGATGTCGGAGCTGTTTGTACTCTGGCACTACCTGCTGTCTGCTGCCGCTGCCCAGAGCCTGGGCTGGCTCCAAACAGCTGCATGAGGCTCATCACCTTTGTGCGGGGAATGGGGAAGAAACCAGGGCTGCGCTGCCTCAGGCCCCTCCCCCACCACCCGCTCAGACATGCAGGTGCACACACCAGTGTGGAGCTGATGTAGGAGCCCGGCACAGCTGTTTGGAGCCTCCCGGGAGCTGCTGCCAGCCAGGATCCCGGGCTGCTCCCAGCAGGCAGCTGGGACACTGCAAGCCCTGCTGGGAGGAGCCCAGGCTCCGTCGCTGGCAGCAGCAACCCGGAGCCAGGGCTGGCTGCGGTGTGCCAAGCAAAATGGCCTTGTGTGCCACACTCGGCACACGTGCCAAGGGTTGGCGACCCCTGAGCTAGTGCCTTACTCAAGGCAGGATCACCCCTAACTAAACCAGCCAAGTGTCTGTCTAACCTGTTCTTGAAAACTTCCAAGAATGGAGATTCCACAGTTTCTCTAGGAAGCCTGTTCCAATGCTTGAGCACCCTCAGAGTAAGAAAAAAACATACTTGTAGTACTTTGCATATAGTACCCATAGCTTCCAGCCTATTATAGACAGGATGGCACTGGTGGGAAACTTCGCAGAAGAAGGTGTGGGGAGTGGCAGTGGGTAAATAACTAAAAGGGGAACATCCTGACCTAATGTGGATGGTTGGAAGAAATATCTTGTCAGTGAGAGAAATGCAACACAGATGGAGCTTGATGAACTCATCAAGGTGCCCAAGGGAGAGGTGCAAGGAAGAAGAAACTGGGATGTGCTTTGGGAGCGTATACATGAAAACAGAGTGTAGGGAAGGGGTCTGCCACTTTCTGGGCATCACCAAAATAAACCTGTTGTTAGCGCAGGAGATGGTACTATATGGATTCATACCAAAGGGACCAGAGGAAAAGTTATTAAAGACTTATTAGCATATGTTAAAATTAGGTTATGGAAAGTAGGAAACCTCTGAGTTTTTAAGGGGTTGGCTTTTGCTGGCTGAAAGAGAGAATGCCTGAACCTGGAGCTGCATGAGCTCAAATACTACATCAGTTCCAGAACAAGGAAGAGATCAAAGAAGTAGAGAAGTGGAGGAAAAAGGACTGAATGCACTTCTTTCACTGAACCAACAAAGAGGACTGATGGGAGGGGTGGGGAGATCCAGGTGGTTATCAAGGTTTTCATGGAGTCCTCCATGAATAAAAAGAGTTCTGGAAGGTTTTTTTGTGGGAAGTTGATGCATGTTGCTTAAAGGTTTCATTTATGTATTTGTATGTTTTTGGATATGTAGTTCTTTTGCAATATGAAGTTTTGGTAAAACAAGGATGCTCAATATGTGAAGCTTTGTAAGTATAGGGTGATAAGTGTGTTTTTAATACAATTTGTAAATAATAATTTTTAAAAGAGTTCCAATCAGTATGTTTGCTCAATATAGGCCATGTGTCTTATAGTCATACTTAGTGTCAGTTGTATTATATCAGCTTCATAGATGGTTTCCATTACTGAGAACATGCTGCTCCTGGCAGCAGATTAATGCTAGGAAGTGTATTTAATGAGGATTCCTTGTACAAAAATGTAAGATGAGAAGCTTTTTTTCCCCATTCTGGTTGAGGGAAAAAACTTGCTCTTTGTATTTCTAAGTATGGTACTTGAAGAATCCCTTCTTTTTGCCTCCTATGTCCCTTGCCGGCTGCATCTCAAATTGTGGCTTCACCTTTCCCTGCATGTTCATGCAATGCTCTTAAACTCTTCCATAGTACTATGACCAAGTTTCTACTTACAGGATTCGTTTTGAGTTTCAACTCTTTCAAGAGATTGCTGTCTAGTCAGTTTGGTCTCCTGTTGCACTTCCCTTTCTTCTGTTGCATTGGGATAGCTTGCTCCTGAGCCTCTAAGAGGATCTCTTAAAAGCATAGCCAGCTCTCCTAGACCTCTTTCTCTCTCTGCCCTTCTCCTCCCCACCTTGCCAGTTGAGCAAGATAATTATGTGTAGCTTGGAAAAAAGCTGGGGAGGGGGCATGACAGCATTTTTTTAAAGATGTAAAAGTCTGTTGTAGAGAAGAATAACTGTTTTTCCTCGTCACAGAGGGTAGAACACAAAACTGGTTTTAAATAGTAGCAAAGTCAATTTAGATTTGATCTTAGCAAAAATTTTTTTGCTGTTAGAACACTGAGATGATGGAACATCGACTGTCCAGAGGAGCTGGGGAATCTCCTTCTCTTGATGTTTTCAAGAGGAGACTAGATAAGCATTGGTCAGAGAGGATTTAGGAATAACACTCTTGCATTTGTTCAGGAGATTGGTAAGGTAGCCCTTGAGCTCCCTTCCAACCCTGTGGTTCATAGATTCAGAGATTCTAGGGTCGGAAGGGACCTCAGTGGGCCATCTAGTCTGACCCCCTGCCCCTGGCAGGCAAGAGAAGGGTCACCACACCTGGGATCCTATGATCCCAGCCAGGCGCTTGTCCAGTCTCCTCTTAAAGACCCCCAAGGATGGGGCAAGCACCACCTCGGTTCTACAATTCTGTCTTGTGATTCTGTGAGAAAAGGTAGTGGGGTTCCTTAAGGGAAGGTGAAAGAAGAGTGGGTGGTAGGTGGATGGCACTACAAGATAAATGTGGAGGGCAAAGTAAAAGAGAAGCTTGCAACCTGTTTGGTTAATAGGGTTAATTACCTGGTAGTGTTGAATGTGATATGCAAGGAAATGGGAGCAAAAAATCATATACTGGAAGGTTTAGATGTAAAGGTGATAGTTCCTCAGATGTATGAACTTGTGCAATCCAGACTAGCACTTTGGTCTGAAGTCGTACAGTTTCTGAGATCAGAAATCCTACCAAATAAGGATAAAGAAAAACATGATGATTAATGCATGGTAACTCAAAGTTAAGGATGTATGGAAGAAAGAATTTGCCCAAGAATGGACCTATGTCCAGGAGTCAGAAAATGGGCGCACTTTAATGCACTGCCCCTTGGAAGAGAAGTTTAAAAAAAAAGTGTTGGAATTTTTCACAACCTATTTTTAACTACTTCAAAGGGGATTCATTGGGAATATGGGGACTTCATGGGATTAAAATATTAAAAATGGGAGGAGCAACTTTTGCTAGTAAGGGTATGTTTTTGTGTCTTAAAGGATGACTGGGCAAAAGTTGTTCAAGATATCATTAAAGAGAGCAAGTGTAATGAGGTGTGTTGTTTTGGTGAGTAATAACATGGTGCTGAATTTGTAGAGCAGAAAGCCTTCCAAACTTGTTTGCTATTTGGAAACAAAGCAGCATACAAACAAAAATAAATCTTTGTAAATAAATGCTTTTTTATTTTGATATTAAAATAAAATGATTAGAAAAAAGACCAAAATAAATGTTGGTATCATATTAAATAGCTTTATGCCTAGGGAAGGCAGAAAGGCATACACAGTGGTTTAGCATTTCATGCTGCCTTGCCCTGTAGCTATGGTTTCAGTGATAACAGCTGTCAGCAAAAGTCAACGCAGTTTTTGAATAACTCAGTTCCCCTGTGAGTTGATAACATGGCAGAGAATGCACAGTATCTACTTTGGAAAGATGAACAAGAAAGTGAGGTGCTTGCAGTTCAGCTTTATGAATCACCATTTGTATGCTTTTGAAGGGAATTACTGTGTTTTATTAGATTAATTTCACAAGACAGTTTGGGGAATGTTGCTGATCTGCTAAATAGCACCTGGGCACTTTGCAGGAGACTTGTTTTTTTGTTTTTTTTAAGTATTTCAGTTAAAGCAGAAATGTAGTTGCTATTGCAGACTTTAAATGTGAATATGGTATTAATTTTTGCTGAATTGCACTGTGCATCTACTGCTAGAAGTAAATCGATGAAGAGGGGGACGATACAATTTACTTTTTAGCCCAAATAGTCTAGTGGTTAGGTACTTTCCCAGGGAGTGAGAAATTGTCATTCCAGCCCTCCCCTCCAAGCACCATCCAGAAGGGGTTGGAAGCTGAAATCTGTATTTCGACAAAGTGCTCAAACCACCAGGCATTGCCCAGACCGCCCTCGTCAGCCTTCCTTTTGAAGCTGGCTCGGTGTACCTTGTATTTATTGTTTATTGGATAGAGGTAGTTAGCTGTGTTAAGCCGAAGTTAGGTAGAAGGTAGGGCAGAGTGGTTTACTACTTTTCTTCAGCAATCCCTCACAGTCGAAGATGATTGTCTTCCATGATTGTCTTATCTCTGGGTCCAAAGATGGCTGACGTGGTTGATTTGGGATCGACAGGCTCTTCTGCAGCTCTGTTGCATGTTTCATTATGGGGTGGGTGGCTCCAGATTCTTGATTCTGTTTGTGACGCGCTGTTTCTGCTGCTCCCTCTTTTCCATTTCCTGTTGACGTCATAACATTTCAAAGTACTGAGATCCTTGCAGCAGACTCTTCCTCCATTTGGGGTGGCCCTGGGCAATAGTCTCCCATGAGTTGATGTCAGTGTTGCATTTTTTTCAAGTTGGCTTTGGGGACATCCTTGAAGTGCTTTCTTTTGCCTCCTTTTGAGCATATACCGTGACTGACCTAGGAGAATAAAACTTGCTTTTGGGAGTCTGGTGTCAGACATCCAGATGATGTGGCCAGCCCACCGAAGTTGATGTTGGCTGATCATCACCTCAGTGGTCATGGTATCTGCTTGTAAGAGGACACTAACATTGCTGTGCCTGTCTTCCCACTGAATTCAAAGGATCTTCTGCAGGCAGTGTTGACTGTACTTCTCCAGTGACTTGAGGTATCTCCTGTATAATGTCCATGTCTCAGCTCTGTACAGTAAGGTGGGGAATATGACTTGTTGATAAACCATAAGTTTGGTTTTGAATCTGATGATATGGTCTGCAAACACCCATTCCCTCAGGCATCTGAAGGCTGCACTTGCACAGTGTCAGCTTTCTGTGAGAGTGTGCTTGTGTGGTAAAGGAAATAGTATTCTCCAGGGTCTTGCCATGAATCTGAATTACCGGAGCTGGGGTATGCTCATTAAGAACCTATTGATGGAGGATTTCAGTCAATGATTTGGATTCAAAAGTGTAGCAGCAAAGTTCACGGACAATACCAAATTATGGGGGAGTGTGGTCACGCTGGAGAACAGGCTGGGAATACAGTCTGACTTGGACAGGTTTGCAAGGTGGGCAGATGCGCAGATCAAAACCTGATGAGGTTTAGCAGGGAGAAGTGTAAAGTGCTCCATCTGGGGAGAAATAATCCTCAACACACTTACAGGCTTGACAGTGCTACACTTTTCAGCACCAGAACTGAAAAAGACCTGGGGGTCATGATGGACCACAGAATGAACGTGAGCCGCCAATGCGATGCCATGACAGGCAGAATGAATCAAACACTGGTATGCATCTACCAATGCATCTCAAGTGAGACTGAGGAGTTGTCCTCCTAATCTACTTGGCTTTGGTGAGACCACAGGTAGAATATCATGTCCAGTTCTGGGCACTGCACTTTGACAAGGATGTAGAGAAGCTTGAGAGAGTCCATAGGACGGCTGTGTGTATGATTAGGGGTCTGAAGAGCAGGCCATATGAGCAGAGGCTGAAAGACATGGGACTTCAGCCTGAAGAAGATGAGACTTAGAGGGGACTTGGTGGCAGCTTTTAAGTGTATAAAGGGCATACATCAGGGCCTGGGGGAGCATTTGTTCACCAAGGCACCCCAGGGAAAGACAAAAAACAGTGGACACAAACTGCTAAAAGATCACTTCAGATTGGACATAAAGAAACATTTATTTAATGCCACCCACCCTGGAAATCTTCAAAAAATGACTGGACACGCACCTTACTGGGGTCTTCTGACCCCACCAGTCTTTCCTGCCCAAGTACAAGAGGACCTGATGACCTTGTGCAGTCCCTTCTGGCCCCTAACATCTGTGAGATGTTTAAATTGAGAGGATCCCAAGCAGTAATAGGAAAATCCTGTTAATGAAACTGTTCATTATTGGTTATCAACAAGTCCCAGTTTTGATTGAATTACCTTCCTCATTAACAGGAGGTTTTCAATTTCTACTAAGTTGGAACATATCAAGAAATTGATTAACAATGAAGAAAAACACAATGTTTTTGAGGAGTTGTCCTTGGAACCACTGAGACAAAACAAGTATATCAGGAGGAGACACTTATCAGAGTCTATATGGAGAATGTCTCTTCCTACACCTAAACATCAGTTAATTGCAAAGGTATATTTACTATACTAATTAATCAAGGATTCACATTTCACATAGTTACAGATCAGACACACAGAAACCTGCTTGAAATAATATAGTAAGTTAAGCCTGAAGTGATGCCTCATTATTTTTTTTTGGAAGGTCCAGACGCAAACTTACATCCTTTTGCACTAGTTTCATCAATATTTTGGTTTTTAACTTTTGTGAGTAAACCCAGCTCAGCTTGAGTTTCGCAGTCATCATAGAGAATCCATGTGCCTCTTCACAGATGCTGATGACGGTGAACTTGAAGGCACCCCAAGCACTGCCGACTTTCTCCTATTGTTGATTGAAATTCACCAGTTTTTCATTGAGGCACTGGTGGAAGAGGTCTCGGTTGATTTGGGTCCTTGAGTCTTTTGACTTTGATCTTCCATCAGCATTTCTTCTGCTTCAGCCATTGTTTGGGAGCCAGTATGAGTGCTGTAATGAAGCAGATGAGTTGGTGATCAGTCCAGCAATCAGTCATCAGATCCTAGCATAGCTTAGATGATGTGAACATCTTTGGGTTCCCAGGCACAAATGTAGTCAGGCTGGTGCCAGTACTTAGATTGTGGGTGTTACCATGATGTCTTGTGCCTGTTTTTCTGGCAGAACATGATGTTGGTAATGGTGAGTCCATGTTCCATGTATTTGGACAATAGGGGGATGCTGTTGGAGTTGACTTTTCCTACCCCTTCCTTGTTTCTTGTTCCATTCTAGAGGTCTGCATTGAAATCACTGAGAAGAATAAGTCTGTCTCCCTTCAGAATGCCAGAAAGGAACTGATCAAGGCTGGCATAGAATTCCTCCTTGCTTTCATTAGTAGTGTCAAGAGCTGAGGCATATATTCTAATGACAGTGGTATATTGGCTCCCCACCAGTTTAAGGCAGAGAGTTGTGAGGTGCTCATTAATTCCAATAGGGAATTAGCCTTCCAGAAGAATGTAAAGCTGCCTCCATGTTCTTTGAGCTGCCCATCTCCTGTCCGCCAGGTCTTCTCAGTACATCAGCATCAGTGTCATAACACCGAAAAATGCAAGGTTCTCCACCTTGGGAGGAAAAACCTGCAGCATCCTTATAGGCTCGGCAGTGCTACATTGGATAGCACTACAGAAGAAAGAGACTTGGAGGTCATCATTGACCACAAGATGAACATGAGCCTTCAATGCGATGCTGCGGCTAATAAAGCGACCAAAACGCTGGCTTGCATCGATAGATGCTTCTTGAGCAAATCCCGGAACATCATTCTCCCCTTGTACTCGGCCTTGGTGAGGCCGCAGCTGGAGTACTGCGTCCAGTTTTGGGCTCCACAATTCAAAAAGGATGTGGAGAAGCTTGAGAGAGTCCAGAGGAGAGCCACACGCATGATCAGAGGTCAGGAAAACAGATCTTACGATGACAGGCTGAGAGCCATGGGACTCTTTAGCCTGGAAAAGCATAGGCTCAGGGGTGATCTGATGGCCACCTATAAGTTTATCAGAGGTGTTCACCAGGATCTGGGGGAACGTTTGTTCACCAGAACGCCCCAAGGGATGACGAGGTCGAACGGTCACAAACTCCTGCAAGACCGTTTCAGGCTGGACATAAGGAAGAATTTCTTTACTGTCCGAGCCCCCAAGGTCTGGAACAGTCTGCCAGCGGAGGTGGTTCAAGCACCTACATTGAATACCTTCAAGAGTAAATTGGATGCTTATCTTGCTGGGATCCTATGACCCCAGCTGACTTCCTGCCCTTTGGGCAGGGGGCTGGACTCGATGATCTCCCGAGGTCCCTTCCAGCCCTGATGTCTATGAAATCTGAGTTCTCAAGCCATGATCGTTGTCCAGTGCTCTGGACGTTTGCTATTAGGATTGTCCATAAAAGTCCTGTTGTTCCAGGTCCCAACAGTATTTGTTTGTCTTTGTTGATTTTGACCACAATAAAGGTGATCCCACAGGACTCAGTTATCCAGTCAGGAAGAAGGTAGACAGGCTATGTGTAGGATACCTTTTCTAGGTACTCTTCACATGGGGTAAGCTGATTCTGAAGAGGGCTGCTCAGTTGCAGTTACATCTGCAGAATTGCACTCCTGCCTAATCCCAGCGTTAGATGACATTCTTGTAACTACCTCCTTTGTGCCAGTTCTTGACTAGGAACTTGCAGGCCTCACAGTCCTCATCCCATTGGGTGCCTGTACATGAGCACAGAGGCTGTTCCAATGCACTGTAGTTTTGGTGCATTGAAGTAGACATGAGTAATCGAATCTGCTGGCGTGTGGCAATTACTGTGCTCCAGCAGCCTCCCGCAAATTGTGCATCAGCGTCCCCATGCTTTAAAATGGCAGTGGGGGTGCTTGAACTAAAGCTTATCAAACAAGCTTTAATTCAGTCGCCCCACTGCCATTTTGAAGTGCAGAGACACTGATATACAAGTCACCAGCACTTTTAATTAGAGCAGCTCTTGGAGCCACTCTAATTAAAGCATTGCCCCTATCTCCCCACCCCAGTAGCACATGTAAAAGTACCTGTTGTCACTAACTGGTTGCCAAAGGGCTTAACAATGTTCTAGAAATGCTGTTTTGATGGAAGATACCTGTGTGTGATTTCTTTTGTTGTGATGCTGGTGCACGTTAGCTCCCACATGGTTCTCGCCAGACTGGGACCTTAATCCAATGGCAAGGAGGCTAAGATAATTGGAGATCTCATTCTGCTGCAGCCTTCATCTGTCTTCGCAGCTGTTGAGATTCTGACATCTTCTGCCTGCTTTGCCATTAGGGACTTCTAGACACATGGTTGGGGGCTAGGCAGACTTATAGTGGCAACTTTTAGTTGCCATATTACACTGTGGTCAAAAGATCTTATACGCTGCTTTTCAGGAAGGAAAGCATTGCCATCTACTGTCCTCACCACATCATCATGGGGCTGCTGCTGCATGTTTTGTGACTCAGAGTTACTCCTGCTTATTTTGTAGTTAGCCTTCCCTGAAGGTCATTACTCTATCTACCACCTGTGGATGCATTGGGTAGTAGTACAGCTGTGCCACCAGAGGGTAGTTTAGAGGCAGAAGCCTTTGTAGCTTTTAACAACCAGCCTTGTCAGATGCATCTCTATGATACCACGCTGCTCTACCTTCTGCTGATGAATTAAATAAAATGGATAAGCAACATATGAAAAGTTCCTGCCCTACTGGGAAGACAAACCCAGGCAGCTCTAGGGCTGTCTTCCTTTCTCTTATCCGTGCACATCCCTGGGCAGTTTCACTGAGCAACATCCACAGCCTCCTTGGATATGTTCAACGGGTAGTGGATGCTAGCTGGCGTTCTTTGCTTGGTGTCCCTCCTTGGAACTCCTTTGACCTGCACTCCTGTTCTTAGTTTTTCATCCTTTGTTCCAAATATTTAATTGCTAAACAGTTAGTGGATTCCCTCTAACCATTGAGGTAGGCTAACCTGGCCAGCCAGCATGTAGCCTGCAATATATTACTTGCTATACTTTCACACTGCGTGTAGAATAAGATCACAAACTGTGTGTTTCAGAATATGGCAGTAATAGCAGAAAACTGCTGTTTGAGGATATAAAGTGAAATGGGATTCTGCCCTAAATATTAAACCAGGATAATAGTTTTTTCCCTCCTTGTCCACGGAAAAAACAAGGTATTTCCATTGTGGCTTTTTGCAAATTTGTTGGAGAATTCCATAATTTATCTAAAATATCTCCTACTTAGTGCAAGTCAAATTCATTGTATGACCCAAAATTTGCCAGCTCATAAGGCCTAAACAACATGCATCTACAAGCTATTTCTTGGCCTGTTCTCTAGAAGAGCCCTCTTGGCCAACTTTCTGAAAGTGTTGCTAGCACTTTCAGAATGACTGCTTTGACATAAGAGCCATCTGGTTCTGTTCTTATTTGCCATCTGATACCTTCTCCCAAATCACAGGCTGCCTCTGATTATCATTGTTTGCATTGCCTTGGGGAGTCTCATGTGACTGATGAGTACAATATTTACCAGTCATTCAAAAGCAGAATGGTAAAATGAGGAAGGAGTACAATATCAAGGCATGCATGTTCCTGGTGGGGAAATTCCAAGACAGCTCCTTTCTAACCCTCTCACGCAGAACATTCCCACACCTTGAAGTCAACGCTGCCAGCCACGGAAGAAGAGAGGAGGCAAGAGTGTTACTGCGTTGACGCAAATCCAAGATGAGACCCTTCCCTCCACCTTGTTTGTCACAGACAAGATTAGAAATGGCTGTCTTTTTGAGTTTCCCTTTGTGCCCCCGTGTCTCTCTTTCAGGGACCATTCTCCTGACAGCCTTCTTCAGCAGGAGGGTCGTCACCATCTCTTTCAGGGTGATGGAATGCATTCTGGCCCACCTAAGAGAGAAGGGGTTCTGCAGTCCATGCTTTCTGATCCCAGAAGGAAAAGGAGGGTGGAAACCAATCCTGGACTTGAGAAGCTTCAATGCATCTTTAAACTCAAATTCAAGATGGTCATATTAGCAGAGATTTATTTAATCTCTAATAGAAATAAAGCTAGTATATCTCAACATGCTGGATGCTTATTTCCATATAAATACCTAACCTTTCTACCTGAAATACCTATGCTTTGTTGCACTTCAGAGTCCTCCCTTTTTGACATCTCCACAGCCCAACAAATCTTTACCGTGCACTAGTATTCAAACAAGTGTCAAAGAAGCAGCACACCTCTTCTCCAGGCAAATGAGCTCCATTCCCAGACTAATAAAATAAACCAGATTTCTGAGTTGTGTGTCTTAAAAACTTCAAACCAGGGCATGATACCACCCCTGGACTCATCTTCAGGTCCCCACACTGCCCTGCCCTCTGGTGTGAAGGCAGGAAGCAGCAGCTGGAGAAAGGAGAGGGAAGCCTGGAGACTCCAGCTACTGTTGCAGGCAAAGTAAGAGGGGCAGCTGGGTGAGAGTCTGGAGGTTGAAAATTAGCCCTTCACAGGTCACTATTTGGACAGTTGGTCCACAGTGGACCAACTAAAGCTGGTCAAATGAGCATACATTACCTAAAGCTCAAACGAGCTTTAATTAAAACATTCCCACCCCCATTTTGAAGTGTAGGATGATGAATGCATGTGATGCAGAGGCTCCTGGAACATGCTAACTCAATTAACTGAGTCTGCTGTGCTGTCCTAATTAGCATGTATTGGAGCAGGCATCATGCACTTGGATAGGTGCCCAGCAAATCTCTGATCCTGGAATTGGGTCTCTCTGTTTATGTGTAAGTGCGTACATGCGTTGTCAGTGTCCTGTGGAAGTTAGTGGTGCTCCATACAAATACAGTGGTTCTGTGACGGCAAAGTAAAGTACTGAAAAGTTAAGAAATACTTCAATAAAGACTGCCCAGGCAGAATTAATTCTTCTTCTTTCTGTTTTCCCTTTCGATAATTTAAATATATGATCACCGGCTTGTTTGTTCTTTTTTTCTGGAGAAAAATGTCCCATATAAATCATAGCTTGCATTGTAATGCTGAGCAAACTTGTTTAAAACCAGGCTTAAGTAATTGGCTGCTAATTGTGAGTTTCTCATCTCAGTGCTCTCATCTCTGAGAGCTGATTTGGAGAAGTTCCAAATACTCACCAGCTCACAGTGACTTCAGCTGCAGCTGTGAGTACTCAGCAATTTGGAAACAAGTGTCAGGCATTTCAAACTGGCATTTAGTCATTGAGGAATCCAAAATCAATGGGTATTTTCATAAATTTTGGCTGCAGGCTTTTTATGTCTTGGTTCCCCCATCTGTAAATTGAGAGTATTAATATCTCTCTATACTACGGAAGTGCTGTGAAAGTTGCGTTCATTAATGTTCATGGCATTGGATACTTTCATGATTAGTGCCACAGAAAAGTTAATGAGGAGAGAGAATATTTAAGAGGCTTGATTATGGGCAGGAAATAAAGCTTGGAACCATACATTAAACAATGGACAAAAAAAATGGACAGCAGCTTCATAATGTATATACAAAAGAGGGTAGCATTAACATTGCATGGACAGTTCTTCTTTTTCCAGCTTCTGTGGCTTTATGATGTTGCTGGTTAGTCTTACCCTTCCATTAGTTCCATCTCAGAGGTCAGTAAAAGCTGCCACTTAGAGCTCAATGTTACACTTTCACACTGCTTTAATCCATGAACATGGGTATCCAAAAGTCTTGTAGTACCTCAAGGGAGATTTATAAAGATGGAAATTGTACTTTTTTTCCTCTGTGGCTGTAGGGGACAAGATCAGGAACAGTGGTCTCAAACTGCATCACAGGAAATTTAGGTTGGAAATTAGGAAGTACTTTCTGACTGTGAGGGTGGTCAGGCATTGGAACAGGCCACCCAGAGAAGCTGTGGAATCTCTATCGCTGGAAATGTTCAAGAGCAGGTTGGACAGACCCATCGCTGAGTTTTAGTCAGGGGTGATCTTGCCAATGAGCAGGTGGCTGGAGCACATGATGTCATGAGGTCCCTTTTTAGTCCTACTTTCCTATGATCCTACAAACGTTGAATCCTGAACATTTGATTTTCTGTTTGATCCAAGAGCCTGCACAGTGGATTTACTCCTGACAGTGGTTCTGTGAATTAAGAAGAATTTCTTCTGTCGTGGTTGTGCAGAGAGAGAGTATGTTAGGAGAGCACTGCTTACTATCGAAAGATTTTGATATTCAAAAGATTTTAATATTCTCTGTTACATAAGTCCTCCCCCACTCCCCCGATTAATCAAGTCATCAGTCTGTACTAAGGGCCTGTCTACAGCTGGGGTTATTCTGGAATAATTTAGATTCACACCCTACCCTAATCCAAAAAAATTTCCAAATGTAAACAGACCTTAGTAGTTATACAGCTTTATTCCTGTAGCTGCCAATTCCTATGTAACGGCCATCAACTTGCAAAATGTTGTCTGTGGGTACATTTAATTAGTCACAGGCACAGTTCAGCCACAATTCAGAACATTTGCAGGTTCAGGATGTTCATTTGAAGATTTATGCATAGCAGTTGTAGTAAATAATTTGTATTGATCCTAGTTTCAACAGGGACTGTGGTTTCTTATTCCTGGACTAACTGTTGGGTGCCTCCAGATGCTAACTACCTTGTTCATCCCTGTTGATCTAATTGACTCGTACCTCTCATAGCAGTGTTCACTTTCCCTTTCCTTTCCTTTCTTTCTTTCTTTCTTTCTGCCAGTCCACTTATAACATCTGATAAAGTAGGTTGCTGCCTGTGAAAGCTCAGACGTCTCTGAACCATTTTGTCTTTAAGCTGCTACCCTGCCCTACCTTCTACCTGACTTTAGACTAACATGGCTACCCACCTCTATAATTAATTTTGTAATTCTATCAGAAGATTGCCTTGTTTAACATGCTGTTTGTAAAATTGTAATATTTTCAGTACCACCTGTTGCTGTTCTGTTACATGTTTGCAGATTTTTTTTGTGGTAGTCTTTGTTCCATGAATACCAAAGGGGGACAGTAAAACTCCTTGGATGATAGCTGGCAAAATTGCTTATCTTTCTTCAGTAAATTGGTGTCTTATTTGCTTCCCGTCAGGCTGTTACTAGTTCCTGCTCTCAATGGCTTTTTAGGATGAGAAGCTGCAGTAATTGCACAAGCACAGATTTGTGAAAACATAGTTATTCTGCTTCTGTTCCAGAACTAGAGTGTGTCTGAGGTGCCTCTGCAGCATGCCTAGCAAGAGAGCTATGGGATAGACTATGAGGCCATCTATGAATGGTGTTAGAGGTCTAGGGGCAAGTGATACTGTGCATGGGAATAAGGAGAGGGTTGGGTTGTGGCTATATAGGGAACTAGAGATGTGCCGTGAGATCAAAAAAGATTGAAAACCAGTCTGTATTTCAGAGTTCACCAAATAATTCTCCTACACAAAGATGCATGCCAGCTAGGCTTACTGATTTATAGATGCATAATTTATTACGTATATGCTTATCAGTGGCTAAATCTACAAGCATTTGTTGCTTTCTAACTGCCTTTTCCTGGATTTCTGCAGATAAATTGTGTCACTTTTCCCCATCCGGACACAATGCCAGAACAACAGTTGCTGAAACCCTCTGAATGGAGCTACTGTGATTATTTCTGGGTAAGTAGGCAGCCAGCATGTGCTATACACTGAAGCTTTTGAGCTTGAGGAGTGTTAGAATTCAAGTCGAATGATATTCAGTAGGAGCACTGCTGCTGGGTCTTTAACAAAGTACTTGTTTCTGTTGGAAGTACAAGGGTTTCTCTGTGCCCCTTGCTTCTGCCTGCAGAAGACAGTGTGTTTAGAAACATTGAATTTCCCTGGAGAGAGAGAGGAAAACCAAGGGAAGGGTTGGAAAGTGAGACTGTGAACAGAACTCCTTAAGAGAGAGGCTTGTTTTCCTCTCCTCCAAGCACTAGAGCAGGCTGGACTGAAGACAGAGATAGCAGTTAAGGCTCTAAGACAGAGGCGAGCAATTATTTCAGGCGGAGGGCCGCTTACCCAGTTTTGGCAGGCTGTTGAAGGCCTCATGGGTAGCCCCGCCCCTTGACAGGTGCCCTGCCTCCTGGTCATCACCTTGAAACCAATGTCCCAGTGTCTTGAGACCAGTGTCCCAGGGCCAGCACCAGTGAGGCCCAAAGCAGGGCACAGTTTGGCAGAGGTCTGTGGAGCCGGGCTGGGCTGCACCATCAGGGAGGGGGATCTGGCCCAGCTCCATAGCGACCCTGCCAACTGGGACCCCACACTTCTGCCACCCTTCTCTGGGCCCCGCCAGCACTGGCCCCGGGACATAGGTGAGGGCCCTGTGCTCCCGCTGGTTTCCGCACCTGCTCACTCCCAGTGCCCCCCAGCCCCATGGTACAAGTGGGGGGCAGTGCACAGCCCTGACCCCTTGCTCGCTGACAGGGAAGAAGCTGATGCTGAGCGCAGGGAAAAGTGGCCCCTCACCCGCCCCATGGCAGGCACTCCCTGCTGCAGGCGCTCGCAGCCCATGCGGGGCTGTTTGGAGCAGGCGCAGGCAGCCCCATGCAGACTGCAAGCAGCTACAGCATGGGCACCAGCCACGGGGCAAGCAAGGGGCCGCTTTTCCCTGCACTCAGCACCAGCTTGTAACCTGGCTCCGCTGCCAGCCTGGGCCCCACACTGGCTCCGGTCTCACCCATCAGCGGCAGCAGCTGTGGCCCCTCTGCTTGCCACGCTGGGCAGTGTTGGCTGCTGCTCTGAGCTCTGGGCACCCCGGAATTGGCGGTGGAAAACACTGCCCACCGCAGCAAGCAGAGGGGCCACAGGTGCTGTCTCCACGCGCAGTCCCGACGGGCGAGCCCAGAGCCAGCGTGAGGCCCAGGCTGGCAGTGGGGCTGGGTTACAAGGTGGTGCTGAGCATGTGGCCAGCGCTCCCTGCTGCAGCTGCTTGCAGCCCACGTGGAGCTGTCTTCAGCAGTGGGCACCAGCCACAGGAAGGGCAAGGAGCCACTTTCCCTCCCTGCCCCAGTGCTCAGCTTTTCCCCGGGCTCCTTCCCTGCCTGGGGTTCTCCCCGCCCTCCCCTTACCTGCAGTTCTGGCGTGGGGCAGCCACGTGCTCCCTGCTGGGGCATCCGGCTGGGGAGTGGGGTTGGGCAGGCCCTGATGTTGTGGGAGCCCACCAGGCTTCCCCTGGGTCCTACTGCTTTTGGTTCCTGTCATTTTTGACAGTAACCAAGGGTAGATGCATATTAATTTTCTAAATTGTTTAGGGGCCCCACAGGCCAGATAGAATAGCCTCGTGGGCCAAATCTGGCCCGCGAGCTGTATTTTGCCCACCCCTGCTCTAAGAAGAGATATGGAGGAGGTCAAGAAAGAGGTGGTGTGACTTTGAGACACTCAGAAGGCACTTAGTACGAGTTAAAGAGTTTCAGCATGAAGACACTCATGTTTTAAGTGCCATTAGTATGGTCTAAGTGTAATGTGTAACTTCACCCTAAGAATAGTGTGTCTGAGGAGGAAGTAGCAAGAGGCTTGATGGAGGATGGCCTTCTCTAGAACCACCTGCAAATCATAAGCCACTGTACATGGGCCAGAAATAAATGGAGCAGTTGGTGGGAATGGGTAATCATGAGGATCTAGGATGATTAGCACTAGCAGCAGGACTTCAGGATGAGCAGGGTGATATTCCACACAATGCAGCAAGCTGGCCCTGTCACTTCAGAAGTAAACAACTGACATGAGGGTGCCAGTGTACTGGGAGAAGTACATGAAAATTGCCACCTAGAAGACTGGAGTTCCCAATAGCCTCCGAAGTGGTCACTAACCACTTCAACTTGGATTGGCCAAACAGGTGGGGCTCCACTCCATCTGGAAAATGTGAGTTCTACAGTTCCTCTGCCTCTGCAACCTTCAGGAAGTCATGTTGAGTTTCTGAACTGCATCCCAGCCATTGATTTGAATACAGTTCTCATCCTATAACTAGCAACTGCAAGGGGTACTTCTGCATCATGTTATAGGGTACTGTGGACCATCATGAACAGGTCACACTACTAATGCCAGATGACTGGGCAGTGTTCATGATCCCAGGGTCTTCAGGAACTGCAGCCTGTAGCCCCTGATGTTGTGGGGAGTGTTTGCCTGCAATGCTTCAGGCATAGAACTATGAGAGGTGATTGTTTGCCCTCTGGAGCAGCTTGCCCACTCCTCCTATGGCTCATGAAGTCCTACCTGGATATTTTGGTGCCGGGCCACATTGGAGTTTTGGGGCATTTATACACGTGCCCAATGCCTGCTCAGACACATGCTAATTGGCAGATAAATGGAGTCTGCTGGAGTGTACTAATTAGCATGCTCCAGCAGCCTCAGCATCATGTGTATTCAACATCCCTGCACTTCAAAATGGTGGCAGAAGAGCTTTAGTTAAAGCACATCCAGTGCCATTTTGAAGCCTGAGGATGTTGAATACATGAAACGCTGTGGGCATTTTAATTAGAATGGCTCCTGAGAGCTGCTCTAGTTAAAGTGCCCCTCTTCCCGAGATCTTCCCCTGACTCCGAGATCCCTTTCCCCGTCGTGGTACTCCAAATGGTACCTCCCAGTCTATAGATGTATTGGAGAGTCTTTCTCCCTAGGTGCAGCACCTTGCACTTATTCTTGTTAAATTGCATCCTATTCTGATCTGCCTACTTCCCCAGACTATCCAAATCCACCTGAATTCACTCCTTGCCCTCCAGTGTATTTACTATACCCCATAGTTCGGTGTTGTCTGCGAATTTTGCTTTCAACACCCTCATCCAAATCACTAATGAAGATATTGAACAGTACTGGTCCAAGGACAGAGCCCTGGGGGACACCACTGCCCACATCTCTCCAGGAGGAAAGCAACACATCCACCACCACTCTCTGAGTGCGTCCCATAAGACAACTTTTCACACACCTTACTGTGAAAAAATCCACATCACAGCTACTCAGTTTGTTTGTGAGAATTGGGTGTGATGCTGTGTCAAAAGTCTTTTTAAAATCCAAGTAAATGAGATGACATCTATCTCTATTCCTGCATCTAAGTACTTTGTGACCTGGTCATAAAAAGAGATCAAGTTAGCAGGCAGATCCTGCCCGACTACAAACCTATGCTAGTTGCCCCTTAACATTGTACCCACTAACATTACCCACTTGTCCCCCTCCTTCCCCCCTCAAAATGTGATCCTTTATGATGTTTTCTAAGGTCTTGCCAAGAACAGAAGTGAGGCTAACCGGCCAATAATTACCCAGGTCCTCCTTCCTCCCCTTCTTGAAAATAGGGACCACATTGGCCCTTTTCCAGTCTTCTGGGACCTGTTCTGAATGCCACGAGTGCTCAGTGGTTTCGCTATGACACTGGCCAATTCCTTTAGTACCCTTGAGTGAAGATTGTCAGGGCCTGCCCACTTAAATTTGTCCAACCCCTCCAAGTACCCCTTCACTTGGTCAGTGCTAACCGTTGGTGGATTGGTATTTCTCTCACGCCAGACTAAAGACTCGTTGGGAGGTGTGTTTGTATCTGTGTCCAGGAACACAGATGCAAAGAAATCGCTTAAGAGCTCCACTTTATCCATCCTATCTGTTACAAGTTGCCCAAGTTCATTCTGTAGCAGTCCTATGTTACCCTGCACCTTCTTCTTGCTCTCTATATACTTAAAGAAGGCCTTTTTGTTACTCTTACTCTTCACCTCAAAGCAATTCACCCTTCTGCTCAGGCTAGTTGGCTTCAACCAAAAGTTCTTCTCAAAAAAGAAGGATCATAAGTCCAAAACTGAACTAAGCCTAAATTGCTTCAGTCCCCAATGTGTCCATCAGACTGTTCATTGCTGTCTAATTTGTACAGTCCTGTGAATCTTCAGTCTCCCACATTCAAGTCCCAGCTGTAGTTCTGGACCAACACCTCCCTCGGGACAGATTTTACTTAAACAGCCTCACGCTAGGGCTGGATGGCTACATTCCCTCTCTCCTTTTCCTTCAGCAACACAGTCTGGGAAGGAAGGAGGAGAGAAAAAACTTAAACCAAGAGAAAAGAAAAACTCAAACTGAGCTCAAAAGGGCAGGGCCCCTTTAAGACTCATGGATGCTTCTCCCTTTTGCAGTCTCTTTGCTGCCTCCATCCTCTGTCATGCCTATTCTGCTATGTTGTTCTGCTCGGCTCTGTCAGTCCATTCCCCAGCAGGCTATCTCCTTCCCCCGGCTAGGGTTTCCCCAGCTGCTTTTCAGCCAGACCTTGAGCTGTCTACTGTCGGAGTCTCTGTGAGTTCAAGAAGAGCTGTTCCTGTCCCCATGTCCTCAAGTTGTGTTGGAAGGATATTGCTGTAGAGCTCCCATCCATGCTGGTGAAAGAACTCTGGGTTTTTATAGGGGAGAAGGGCAGTGTGGTGTATGGTTGGGTTGGATGAAAGACAGGGTGAGGGATGTTCTCGTACTGCAAGAAGAAGTGCATCTTGGTAACTTTGCCTTCTGGAAGGCCAAGCAAGTTCTAGAGACATCCCAGAGGGATTGGGGTTGGCTTTCAGAGTCCGAGTAAGGCAGCATGAATTCCTTCTAAAGGAGCTTGAATACCTTCTTCTGACAGATTGGGAGAGGAGGCACATGATAGTGGTTTATAAAATATTAAATTCTGCAGAGAAAGTAAATAAGGGCTTATTATTTACGTTCTCTCCCAATACTAAAACTAGGGAGCATAAAATGAAACTATTTGGTAGCATGTTTAAAACAGAAGTTTTTTCACACCGCAAGTAATTAACTTGTGAAACTCATTGCCACAAGAAATTGTGGAGGCTGGTAGCTTAACCCAGTTCAGAAAGGAATTGGACCAATATTTTGGGGAAAGGTCCATTAGTAGGTATTGTATGTGGTAAATAGGAGCACAGTTTCTGAACTGGAACTTCGTAAACCTCCGACTGCTGGAAGCTGCAATGGAAGAGGAGCAGGGAGCGGAAAAGTCTGGACATATCCTGTGCACCTTCCCCCTCAGCATTTGCTCTCTTCTGCTGTGTGACTGTAATGTTCTGCATTTTCGGTTTTTATTTAAAAAAAATAAAATAAAATTCAGGGGATTTTTCAGAGTTTATCTTTCAAACATAAAAACTGGGTTGGGAAAAAAGGAAGAAAAGAAAAAAATTGGTTTAAATCAGGGAAAATAATGAATGGTGGGGTGGGGGGCTGAGTGCATGTGTACACTCGGGCCAGAAAGTCTGCAGGGGGGAAAAGCAGGAGAGGGGAACCTGCCACCTCCCAGCCCAGCACTGGCCCTGGCTGCCGCCATGCACCAGCTCTACACCTCCCAGGGGGCCCAGAGCCAGGGGAGAAGTGGGGAGGGGCAGGGCAGGACCAGCCTCGGCTCTGCCACCAGGCTGGAGGGAAAAGAGCCCCCGGGACCCCCCACACCCAGCCCGCTAGACGCTGTCCAGCTGGGGTGGGCTGCAGGACAGAGCTGTGGCTTGTCCAGGGGGTGTGGGGAGAGGATGGTGGCTCCCACCGCTGCATGGGTCCCATGAGGCATGGGGAGCATGTGAAAAATGGATATAAATCAGTAAAACCCGAATAACTTCAATAAAAATATAAGGTAATTTATTGGTAAAATTCAGTAAAAACTAAAAATGCAAAACGCTATGTGTGAGACAGGATAAGGGGCTTGATGGACCTATGGTCTGACCCAATAAATGGCAGTTCATATGTTCTAATAAAAATTGCCCACAGCCAAACAGGTGGAACAGCATTTGCACAGAACCATAGATTCACTCCTCCTACCTTCCGTGACTGCCAGAGCTTTGTGTTAAAAGTGAGTGAATGTAATGGACAGGGTGATTTTCACTCTTCAGAGTACACAGTTAAAACCTATTATCTGTTCACTCATTTATCTTCCCCTTGAAGTTAACTTCCCCTTGGATATTTAAGATTTGTAGGCTGTAAGTGGAGGGCTCCCTGAGCTTCTCTGATAACAGCAGCCTTGCAGTAGTGGAGCTTTCTAGCTTCCACAGAGAGACCTTTTAGAGGGTACAAGTAGATTGGAGAGTATTGGGAGTCTAAGCTTTGGCAGGGGCACCTTGCATGTAGGGACTTCAGGAAGCTGGTGCGGGAGTAGTAAACCCTTCCAGGAACAATGGGGAGGAGGGTAAGAGGCACACTCCACATGGGTGCTGACAAGCTCATCATTCCAGAAACTCAATGGAGACTGACACCCCAAGACAACAGTCTCCTAGTGGTCCAAGAGAAGTTTCCTAAGTGGTCACTGTTATTCTTCCCTGAAAAGACAAAATGTGCACAACTCCCTACAAGGCATAAATTGGATGAGTGGAAGAGATGCCACCCCCATTGCCTGATGTGAAACCCACAGTATAGCAGACTGCCATAGGCTCCGTTAGCACTCTGCTTTCTGTGTCCCAGGTGGTGGCAGCATCTTCACCCACTAAGGCCCCCTGGCTATCCCAGAGACTGCCTGTGGATATCTCAGCCCCAAATCTACTACTAGAGCCCCCTTTCAAAATGGTTTGGACTCCAGATTCCATTTCCCACCACTCTGAGTAATCTAATACCATGGACCAGCAAGTGGACATTTGCTGAACTAGTCATATGCCATGTCTGGCATAAAGCAAGTTTCTGGTTACTTGTAGCTATTTTGAGGGTAGCAGGATCAGGCATGTCATCAGACTGTAGGTGCACTGCTGCTCACCAGCAACCTCAGTGTCTAACTGTGCAAGTTTCTCTGAAAGCCCTAGGTCCTGAAAATGCAGCAAGGTAGTGGGGGATGATGCCTGAATGGTTGGGTGGGATGAAGGCAGGATGGTAAGCTGGTTGTTGTCATGTTAGTGCTATCCAAGATGTCTCAAATAAGAAGAGGAATTCTGCATGAACCTCCTGCTCCATCTCATCATTGTCATTGGCTAGCTCTGGGTCACCAGCGAAGCAGGGATCAGTAGAGTTGTCACCCATGATGATCTGTGAGAGGACCTCATAGTAAATGTATGTTGCCCAGCAGGTACCTGAAGCTCAGATGGCATCACAAACTCTTTATGTACAGTGCCTTCAGGATCTTTGTGATGGTCCAGCACTGATGCCAGCCCAAATTGTCCTCACATCTCTGCTGTGATGCATTTGTTTTTTGGCTTGGTTTTGAGAGCTCTTACCAAGGATCTTCTGAGTGTTCTCCACATCCCAGATGAAAGGAGGTCTAGAATCTTTTGTTGCCTCCAGTTGCAAGAGAGTTGTGCAGATGCAGACATTCTGTGATATAAATTTTTCATTTGCTGGGTGACAGTGTTTGTCATCCCAAGGCAGAAGAGTTAGGTATGATTCAGTGGGGTCATCTTAAGGAAGTGGGAGGAAAGGGTGGGAAGCAAAGCACTGTGGGATATTGTTGGGCTGACCAACACTATTACACCTACAGTAAAGTACTTCATAATTGTTTCTGCTTCAGTGAAGATAATTTTCATACAGTTTGGGGCAATTTGTAACATTGTAGCATGGTGCATCTTCCATTGTTTCATTTTATGTAGTGCTTTTAAGGCACTAGAATCTCTACACAATGGTCTGTCAGTTCCCTAAGAGAAAGATGGCTATATTTCCCCCATGGTGCAACTACTCTGAATGCAGTGGAATTAGCCTAGAGATAAAGTGAACAAATAATAAATATACATTATTTGAAAAATGAATGAATGAATTGTACTAAGAGAGAGTCCATGAAATGAGGTACTTTTTTCCATATGGAAAAAAGCTGTTGCACATTGATTACTATTGTCAACTTACAAGTAAAGTGGGGACAGTTTCATTAAACTGTCACTTCAGAGAGATTTCAAAATGTTCAGATCATCATGCAGATCCTAGAAGGAATCACATGCAAAAGAAATCATTTACTCGGAACCATGCATTGCTTGGCATTGTCAGCATTACTGCATGTTGACATATTTATGATTGAAATTGCTGTTCAGCAATTGCTGGCATTTCATGTGTTCATCACATCCTAAATTTTGTTTCCATTCCAGGCTGATAAAAAGGATTCACAAGGGAACAACACTGTTCCAGGGTTTGAAATTCTTCTTCAAAAGCAACTTAAGGGGAAACAAATGCAGAAAGAAATGGCAGAGTTCATTCGAGAAAGGTAATTAGCAGCTAGTTCTTATGTTGATTATTTCCAACAATTACTATTTATTTCTTTATTATTTCTATTAGGCAAGCACATAGCCTGTATTATGGCATTTATTCATCTTTTATTAAAACACATAAAATATTTTGTTAAGTCATCTGGAGTCTCCAGACTTCCCTAGGCACAGTTCCCACAGCCTTCACTGGTAAGGGTCTCACTTCTTAACAGTTACAGGGCAGTTCCTCCCTTTAAGGTGAAACAGCCAACCCTGTTAAAAAAAAAAAAAATCTAGCTGTGGGGTATTTGCATAGGTAGAGAGTGCCCCCCCTAGGAACTTCAAACACTCCCAGGAGAGTAGGGAAAACAAGGAGAAAGCAGCTTGCTACAAGGAGGAGCCAGGCTGCTGTACTGGGGCCAGAGGAAAAAACGGGGCTCTCTTCCTAGTGTCTTGAACAGGAGAGAGGGATTTTGTGTGTGTTTGTTTATTTAAAAACTGAACTTTGCTTTACAGCACTGGCAAAAGCCTCCAAACTAACAGACCTGCTTACCCTCACCTATAGCCTAGTCAAGGGATGCTGATAGACGTTTAGCCGCCACTCTAACTCATGGCACGTTACATTAAGTGCCTCGAGGTATAGCATTCCCCCCTCCCCACAATGTTTCCCTTTGGGGGGGTGGAATTAAGCTTCTCTTTGGAGCTGATCCAGCCCAAGGACCTGCCTGCAGCCTCTCTCCCCTAGCCTTCCCTCTTTCCACCTCCCCCCAGCTCTAGTGCTGTCTACAGGAAAGGGAAATGGGCTGCGGGCTGGAGTTTGCTCAGCCTGAGCTGGAGTGGGGATAGTAAGGGGGGAACAAGGCAATGGGGAAGTTCCACTCCACCCCTCTCCCTCCAGCTCAGGCTGGGCAAACATCAGCCTGCAGCTTGTTCTTTCCCTCTCCCCTCATCCCTTCCTGCAGACAGCACCAGGGGTGGGATTGGGCTGCATCAGCCCATCCCTGATTGTGCAACAGATTGACCCTAGGGAACAGAAGCTTCTATAGGTGCTCCAAAGTGTAGCATCTTCATCTGATCCCTTATTTGACAAGGGTCAATTTGTCGCATGATTGGCCCTTTTTAAAGCAATCTCCAGCCATCACCGCATGGCAGTAAAGCGCTTTTGTCACAATCATGTAGCAAATACAACTTCTGTCTGTGCTCATGTCATTCTTCCAGGAGGAGAAATTGAATAATATGCACAACCAAGTTACTTATATTGAAAAGAAACATTCTTCATTGTTGGAACAATGAGGCAGTGGAATAGATTGCCTAGGAATGTCGCTGGTCAGGGATGAACTGGGCATAGCTATACCTTCATTCTGCTATGGATATTTCCCATGCTTCTGGGCACTGCTGGTTGCTGCATGGAGCTGGGAGGGAATTCCACCGCCATGCCGCTGCCACATATATGTCAGAGTTCGTTTGTGTTTGAGGCATTGAGTGTTGACTGCACCCAAGGCTAATAATTTTGACTAGCACATACCAGTGCTTCTGCTGGGGCTTAAAGGTAGAGGTTCCTGGTTAGAGGGTCTTCCCCTCTGCTTAGGGTCAGACCAATCACCATATTTGGGGTCAGGAAGAAATTCTACTCCATGGTCAGATTGGTATGGACTGTAGAGCTTTTTTCCTTCCTGTGTAGCAGGGGAGTAGCCTTCTTCCTGGGATCTCTCAAGCGCATTTTAACAACCGTGCAGCAACACAACTTTGGCCACTGTGGTCCCCTGGCTTTACCTGTGTAGGTTAGGGTGTTACCTCTTGTGGTTTTTTCAGGGTTGACGGTGTAGTTTTGCTAAGAGGTTAGACAGTGGATTTGTATAGAACGGTTTGGATAAGGATAATCTTGCCTCAGGCAGTGGGGTGGACTAAATCAGGGGTGTCCAATCTGTTTGCCCAGTGAGTTGGATTGGCAGTGTCCAGTTCATTCAGGGGCTGAATTCAGTTGATGCTCCTGATCCAGCACCTGCATGGCCATGGCAGGCACCATCTGGCTGTGCTGGAGGAGGGAGGTGCAGGCCAGCCCCAACACAGCCCCAACAGGGAAAAGGAGCTTGACCTAGCTGCATGGAGAGGGAAGGGGGCATGACCCAGCCCTAGGGAAAAAGGGGCATGGCCAGGCCTGAACCTGGCCCCACAGAGAGGGAATGGGGTATGACCTGGCCTTGATCCAGAAGCAGGGAGTGGGGTATAGCCCAGCCCTGAAGGGGAAGAGAATATAATGTGGCTCTGACTGTCTATAAAAGGAATGGGGTTTGGGGATTTAGCAGGGGGGAGGGCAGCCATATTAACAGCCACTGCTCCTCTGCCACCAAAGGTCCTGATCCATAGGGAGCCCTGCAGGCCAAATGCAATGGGCCTACATGCTGCATTTGGCCTGCAGGCCAGAGGTTGAGCACCTGTGGACTAGATGACCTGCTGAGGTCCCTTCCATTCCTGCTTCTCTCTTGACTATGAGCAGCAAACCTCCCCCCCCCCACACAAAAAACAAAAAGAACACAACAAGATGATATTCAGAAAAAATACAAAGAAAACAGATTTATCAGCTGTGAAACAATTTTTCAGGAGGAGGAGTAGAAGCCTCCTCACATATACAGGTTAAACAAGTAAATGATGTAATCAGGTCTCTGGCATATACAAGGAGGGGTTATGCAGGCAAGCATTGCAGTGAGACCTGTTAAACCATTCATAGTTTTATTCATAGCAAGAAAGTCAGAGTGGTATGTGGTACATTATTACAAGTGTTGACAGACAAGCAGATGAGCCTGTTTGTGTACAAAGCGTGTTGTGGCATAATTACAACAGAACCCAGATCATCCATGTGCAGGTGGTTTACAGACCACTTAGTTTGCAGCAAGTTACCAAATTAAAGAGAAGATGCTCATCTTTGCTACAGCTTTTACTTCAAACAGCTCCATTTCTCTGATCAGCTGTAGGTAGTGGTTCCTTGAAGCTGATCAGAGAAGTGCCATCCTTTGAAGTAAAAGCTGCAGAAAACAGGGGACATGCTTTGGTCATCCTGCACAGTTATCTGCTGTGGCTATATGTGTCCCTAGCTAGTTTGCAAACCCTCATCTTCAAAGAAAGTAAGACCCTAATGCTGCAAAGTATCTGACTTTTACAGTACTACCTGTAATGTTTGGTATGGCTATGTTAATATTTTGAAGTTATTCATCCTGAGGCTTTCATAACTAGGGTATGTTGTGTAGGACAAAAGTTACACTGGCCCATGAGAAACTAGAAGATTTAGCAGATTTTCTCATCCCTGAGTTTTGTTTCTGTATAGTTGCAACTTCTTGAAGCACTAAGAATGAACCAGCCAGTTGTATTCTTCTGTAATGGGGGGAAGGCGGGAGGCCAGTAATACTGAGTGAACTATGCAGTCATCCTGGAGAGAGAACTGATTTGTTCTGGGGTCTTTATCTGTACAATTTTAGGGAATAGTCCTGTTAATTATTAAGCACTGACCTAAAAGCAAAATGTTTGGTTGGATCATACTGGAAGGCTCAGCAGTTTACAATATCAAGCCCTGTGCAGTGATATAAATGGAAGGGATTGTTTCCTTTCTTTTGTTCAAAATGCAACACAAAGCAAGTAGGGACTGAATTGCTACACAATGGGCAGTTGTGGACAGAACAACTCTCTTTTCCCAGAGCAGTGTACCAGCCAACCTGAGCTTTTCAACAAGGTCCCTCCAGAAAGGATCATACTAGATAGTTCACAACAAATCCTTTCTTCAACTAATAGAACCATAGCATTCAGGTTCCCACTAAGACCCAGGAGAAGGAGCTTTCCCAGCCTAGTAAAGGTTTTGCCCCTGTTGTTCTGCCCAGATTGGGCTGTGTTCTTAAGATACCTACCTAGAGTGTGGCTTCTGCTCTCACACTGTAATTCCCACTCTGGTCTTCATCTGCTAAAAATAGCGTTCAAAATATGTTGAGAGCTCATGTTGAACTGATATACTATGCATATGTCATTTTCAATGTTGCTGCATTCTGGGACAGAGTCTCTCATCCTATAAGTGAGAGACTCTGTCCTTCTGACCTTCCTACATAAATATTTTGTGTCCTTGCATTTAACTGTATATTAAAAAACATATTGTTAAAATGAGTACAATTTAATACTCAATCCATATCACCTGTACCCATCCTTATTTACCACTTATCAATTATATTGTAATGTATCATTTTTATATTATAGATTTTCTTCTAGGTACTTGATAAAGATACTGAGCAGGTGCTCCAAAGAGGAGGAATTTCATAATAACAATTGCTTTTTAAGATCTGCTAATTAACTTACTGGTATACTAGTTAAAAGTGTTCATTCGTTTTGAATTACACCAACAGCCAAATCCTATTCCACCTGTTGTGCACCTATGTGCAGTCCCTTTCCACCCTGCTCAAAAAATCCCCAAATCCCCAAAAAAACTGAATACAAAAAATGGGTTGGTCCTCTTCCTCCTTGCTTCTATTTTATGGCTTTAGTTGTAAGTCTAAGACAACAGCATGTTACAAAAATAAATGAATTGGTGGATTGTTAGTGACTCAAACAGAACTAAATCTACTTAGATGCCTAATATGGGGAGTACAGTCTGGCCCTAGACTTTTAAATAAACAATATTTTGCAATGAGA
Source organism: Crocodylus siamensis (assembly GCF_052110815.1). Classification (NCBI taxonomy): domain Eukaryota; kingdom Metazoa; phylum Chordata; order Crocodylia; family Crocodylidae; genus Crocodylus; species Crocodylus siamensis. The sequence goes on from NC_143402.1 coordinate 50,845,805, forward strand.
ATCCCACAGGATAATTATATAGGACCTGAAAAAGAGCATTTCTAATGGGGCTACTGGAAATGCAATGATTGACTTTGCCTTGTGGATTTTCTTTTACTTAACTACAATTTTACTGTGTCTTTTTTTTCCTTGTAGAATAAAGATTGAAGAGGAATATGCCAAGAATTTGTCAAAACTCTCTCAGAACTCTTTGGCTGCTCAGGAAGAAGGGTAAGTCTGATAATAATGTTCTTGGAGCCAAGGAGGATTCCTAGCACAGAATACTTTCTCCTACTTAAGCACACGCTTCTCCTGAAACCTTCCTCTCAATAGTGCTCCATTTAGTTAGTATCTTGATGGATATCATTGGTGGATTGAATCATTTTGAAAGTTTATTCCATGCTGATGATGAAATCAGGGAGTTTTTAAGAAGTGTTCAAGAATTTACATGGGAGAGACAAACTTTTGTTTAATATTTAAGACCTTTGCACAGGAGGTAGGAAGCCTGTGTTCTTGGCTCAGCTCATCTTGAAGTATCTGGAACTTACATATCCTACTTCCCAGGCCAGTGCTCTAATCATTCTGACTGAGTACACACATTCAAATAATCTGGGGGAATTCTTCCAGGTTTGTTTTCTTGGTAGAGAGAATTACCTACAGCTGTATGTACAGATATTCAGATCTGAGGCCCTGAAGAGTGGAGAGCTTGCAGTACTAATACTTTGCAGCTATGTGGAGGCCCTGTGCACACATCTCAGCATGCTCTTGAGGCTCCCTTAGTTTTCCTGGTGACAGATGGCAACAATCTATAGGGTAGCCCTGACTGGCTGACCCAAACTGCTCATAGTCAGCCTGTGTTTCCCTGCAGTACAATATGGGGATTGGGACGGTGATGTGTTCTGCTTCCTACTACAGCATCAGAGTCCAGTGAGTGACACACGGTCCAGGGAGACGGGGGGTATTGGAGGACTGCGTTCTCTTTTGAGAGAAGCCATGGCATGTATATATATTCAGTCTCCTGAGAGAAATTATCTTGGGAAAGATTTAACCCTACTTATTTTCAGATTATTTTTCTCCTGGAGTGGCCATTTTTACTTTGGGAGAAAAAGGTCGAACATCTGTACAGTTTTGGTTTCTTTTGGGAGAGTTGCTATTCTGTCAGGAGAAGCAGAATGTCTGTATGAAGTCCAAGTCACTGGTTAGGCAGGGCTGTTGAAGAACAGCCATGAAGTAGCATAAAGGGAAAGAAACATGGGGCTGGAAGCAAAGCAAATACGGCGGCACCTGATTCCATGGCCTTGAGAGAGGATGAAAGATACCTTGCATAGGAAGGCTGAAGGAGACCCTTCTTCTGTGGAGCATTATCTTTTTGCATGTTTTAATTTCCCTCAATTAACCCATCTGTTTGCATGTTAGAGAAAACACTTAGGTAGAGGAAATGTCTCTGAAAATACTAAATGGATAGGAGTAAGCAGGGCATATGGGAATTAGATTATAGTTCTTCAGTGATAATTTACTAAATAAAAATATTTTTAAAGGGATTAAAGTGATATAAGTGTAGCAGTACCTTATGCAAATCTTCAAAAAACAAGTTACGGGACACTTCTTAGCTATACCCTAAACCCCATATGGTGAATTCTCTCTGACAATACACTACAGCTTCACAAATTTACTCTTACTTCCAGCAGTGATAAAACAAACTAAACAAAACAAATAGCTCCCTGTGACAGGACGCTCTCTAGGGGCGCCGTGACCTCCCCTAGCGCCCCCTGGCTACCATGCCAAATTGGGTCTTGAATGTACCCTCTATCTCGCCCACCACATCTTGCTGGTATATTATTAAATGGGAGGCTGCCTTCCTGCCCTCCTTGGCACGGTGCCTGCCTTGCTGTATCAGGACTCTGTCCTACTCCCTGCCGAGCTCTCCCGGGGCCTGCTCCAATATATGCGCCCTCTCCCGGGGCCTGCTCTAATATACTCTCGCCCCCACCGGGGCCCTTGCTCATGCTTCTTGCGCTCTCCGCCCACACCGGGGCCTCCTATGCCTGACTCGGGCTTCCCAGAATTGGGGCTCAGGCGGCCTCAGCCTCACCTGGCCCCCCCCAGACCCGCCTTCTCGGGTCTTACGCCCACTGGGCTTTTCCCAATTGGGGCTCAGGCGGCCTCAGCCTTACCTGGCCCCTGGACCCGCCTCCTTGGGCCTATGCCCCACTGGGGCCTGTCCCGATAGTCGTCCACACTGGGGCCGGGGTCGGGACACCCCAAAACACAGCGCCCTCTGCGACGCTTGGAACCTCCCCTTCTACTGGGGAGCTCCCTTGAGGCCTCCTCCACCCCTACAGCCTCACCCAGTCCTCCGGTGTAATAATCACAACAACCAACCAAAACAGAAACACAAAGCCCCTAGGCCATAACACAAATCTTAGGCCAACCTGGCTGTCCTTCTCTCATTCCTGTCAGGGTCCTCTCCACCCTGTATCCGCACACTGGTGCACAACACCGCCCTGCTTGCTCTAGCAGAGCTCTTACTCCTTAGGCTGCCAGAGGGTAACTGGCTCTGGCCTCAGCCTTCTCTGTTTATGAAGGCCAGGCCCTGCCCCCTGGCAGTCAGCTGACCCACTCTGTTGCCATAGCAACTCCCACCTGCTGCCCTGGTGAGTGGCAGCTGAGCCCATTTACTACTATTCAGTAGCAGGCACCCTAGTGCCCCGCTACACTCCCCTTTTAGTTAATTCCTGACGTTATACTGCAAAATCAGCCACAGCTGCAGTACCTAATCACAATTAACATATGAGCACAGTTAACATATATGTCTTTACATATATGGTATGCCATGTGTTTCTAGGAGAAATAGGAGGTCTTAAGGTTCTCCAGATTTCTCTGAGGTAGATTAATTTCATTTATTTTAACTATATGGAAAATTAGAAGATTAACAAGTTTATAGTAGGCAACCAAAACAAGTTGGACTCTCCATTTTTTTTTTCTCACAATAACATTTATTTTAAATTATCCTTTAATTTTACTCATACTTTGACTAATGTATTTACTTGACACTCCCAAAAGCTCAACAGGACTAGGCTCAGGTCATTTGGATGCCACCAGCCCAGTGAGGATTATGTTCTCCTGTTTCTGCAGCACAACCTTCTCTCTCAGGACAATGGCAGAATATGCCACCCAGACCTTCACTTGTTCCTTCTTGCTGCCTGGATGCTAAATGGTTCCTGCAGATAGAGTGCCTCTGTTCTAGTCCTCTTAGGAGTGTCCTAATGCATAGCAGAAAGGCTTCCATAAGGTACACCTCCTTTGTGAAGTTGTCCAGATTCCCCTTGCTTTGCCAACTCCAGGGTATCCTCCTATCAAGGCCTTCAGTCCCAACTATTCTACACTAAGGGGTGGACTTGAGGAGACCCTTGACCTGTTCTTCAGTCCAATTAATCTGGTGGTTATCTCCATGCGTACGCCTCCTCCCTGTCAAAGGTCAGCCAGTGTTCTTCTACTTGGTCACACTGAGGGTTCTAAAAGGACTGGTGAAGCTAGCTGTATTTATTAAAAATGCAGAGCCTCATTAAGATCTGAACCTTGTCCCATTTCCCCCCAACCCCTCTGCCCCATCCTTTCAAGTCAGTGGCATTCTGCTTGCTTTAACATCTTGCCTAAAGACAGCCTTCCTGTAGGCGATCTCTTGTACAATATAAGTTAGTTAGACTGAAGCCCTGCTGGCAGATTTGCTGTATGTGATGTTCTAACCAGAGAAGGTGGCTTTCTGTACCTGTCTTAGATTTTTGCCAAAGATCCCAAGTTTCACTTCATCTAGTAAATTTTTTCATGGATTTCATAGACATTAGGGCTGGAAGGGACCTCAGGAGATCATCAAGTCCAGCCCCCTGCCCCAGGGGCAGGAAGTCAGCTAGGGTCAAAGGATCCCAGCAAGATAAGCGTCCAAATGTTTCTTAAAGGAGTCCAGAGTAGGTGCTTGCACCACCTCTGGAGGGAGTTCATTCCAGGTCTTGGGGGCTCAGACAGTAAAGACATTTTTCCTTATGTCCAGCCTAAAACTGTCTTGGAGGACTTTGTGACTGTTGGACCTTGCCATCCCTTTTGTCAGTCTTTTTCCCAAAACCACAAGATTCTTGTGCTGGGATCCTGCCTCCACATAGTTGAAGCAAGAGAGCTCTTTTGTTTATACAACTAATCTCATTAGAAGGTCCCCAGGCCTGTTTGTAAGCACCTTTTAATTGTGGAGACCTCCTGAGGTGATACCGGCATATCATTCAGTCCCTGACTGATAGACTCTGCATCCTATCTCTGGGTCTTGTGGAATTATCCATGTGAAGAGACAACTGCTCGAAGTAGAGAGAGAAGTTATGTATCGGTAACTGAAGTTTTTCATGGTGTATTATTCATGCACACATTTGAACCCTACCCTCCTTCCCCTCTTCCTTGGAATCTGCCTCTTTAAAACTCTAGAGTGGCAAAGAAACTCAGGAGAAAGAACGCATGTGCCCTTCTTCCCAATGTGTTTTGGTGTAGCAAGTCCAGAAATGAGAGGCTAGATTATGGAACCCAGTACAGATATTATTAAAGTCAAAAGAAAAGTATCCAGCGAGGGGGTCTTGCTGAGCTCACCTACATGAAAGAACATGTATGACAATAATATGCCTCAAAAAAAATCCAGTTACTAATGCATAATTTCTCTTTTGGAGCAGTGGAGTTCTGCTTGTGTACCAAAGTAGTCAGCTGTCATGCAGGGGAGGGTTGGGAGGAATGGAGGAGAGGGAGTGACGGGTGGTATAGCGGGGGATGTCTGAGGGGCAGCCACTGGCTAATTGTGGACAGTTTGATGTCTGCAAATAACAATGAACCTATTAAGAAAGGACCAGTTCAAAATAATACCCAATTATCCAGGTTTACTTTTAAAATCCTTCAGGAGGTTTAAATCATTCTAAAATGACTTGTACATGTGGATACTTGAGATTTAAATGGCATTTTAAACTGTTTAAGTGTTATGCCTGTCCACTTAGTGTCAGTGCTTTCTGTAACTATGTTGCACAGAAAAGGAAAACTAAAAAATCTGTGGATCCATGCTTAGAAGGCTAAGATGATAACAGGAGATACAAAGGTGAAGCTGCTCAATGGCTATTTGGCCTAGGCTTTCACAAAAAACAAACTAACATAAAAAATTCCCTTACAACTGGATGACTAAATTGTATAGACAAAAAGAACCAAAGAGAACATCACAGAACTTTTGATTAATTGAATAAATTTAAGTCAGCATGACCTGATATATCATCCCAAGGTGCCAAAAGAGCTGGCAGAAAGGATCTTGGAGCTGTTGGTGATATTTCCAACGTCATGGGGGATGGGTGAGGGTCCAGATGACTGAACAAGGGGTAACATAGCATACATATTTACAAAATGAAAAAAGAAGGGCCCAGGGAATTATAGATTATTCAGTATTATAGATTGTAACTCCAGTAACTGAGAAGGCTTTTGATAAAGTCCTATATAATATTCTCATAAGTAATTTAGAGATATGTGGATTTAGTACATTTACCTATCAGGTAGATAAGTAATTGGCTCAGTAACTACAAAGAAAAGGCAGTTATAAGCTTGAGAGAATCTGGAAGCTTGAGAGAGTCCAGAGGAGAGCCACGCGCATGATCAGAGGTCAGGAAAACAGATCTTACGATGATAGGCTGAGAGACACGGGACTCTTTAGCCTGGACAAGCGCAGGCTTAGGGGTGATCTGATGGCCACCTATAAGTTTATCAGAGGTGTTCACCAGGATCTGGGGGAACGTTTGTTCACCAGAGCGCCCCAAGGGATGATGAGGTCAAACAGTTATAAACTCCTGCAAGACTGCTTCAGGCTGGACATAAGGAAGAATTTCTTTACTGTCCGAGCCCCCAAGGTCTGGAACAGTCTGCCAGCGGAGGTGGTTCAAGCACCTACATTGAACACCTTCAAGAGTAAATTGGATGCTTATCTTGCTGGGATCCTATGACCCCAGCTGACTTCCTGCCCTTTGGGCAGGGGGCTGGACTCGATGATCTCCCGAGGTCCCTTCCAGCCCTGATATCTATGAAATCTATGAAATAAATGGATCAGTGTCAGGAGGTATTGAGTGGGTTTCCACAGTATTCTGCTCCAGGGTCCTGTACTGTTTAACATGCTAATGAATTATAAGGATGCCAGAACAGAGAGCTTCCTGTTCAGATTTACAGATTATACAAAATTGGACAGAATTGCAAACACTTTAGAGAGTAGCATTACAATTTAAAAAAGCACCTTGATAGACTGCAGAGCTGGGTTAGAGACAATGGGATAAAGTTCAGTGCACATATGTAAGCTGTTACAGCCAGGGGAGAATGAACAGGTAGACAAATAGAGAATGGGAGATAACCAGCTTTGGTAACAGTATGCTGTGAAGGACCTTGTGTTTTAGTGGATCTCTTACTTAACATCAGTCAGCAGTCTGATGCTGCCACAAAAATACTAAATGTAATTTTGGGCTGTATTAACAGGATCTTTAAGTGTAAGACAGAAAGTGATAGTACCATTCTACTCAGTGGTGGTAGGCAACAAAATGATAAAGGGTTTGGAAGGCAAGCTGTATCAGGAAAGGTTGACAGAGTTAGGTATGCTTACCTTGAAGGAAAGGATACTAAGCAGGGGATGGTGATAGCAGCTTTCAAGAACTTGAAAGCCTTCCATAAAAGAGAGAGTGAACAATGTTCTCCCTTTTTCAGAGGGCAGAATATCAAGGAAATTTCAGCAAAAACTATATAAGTCAGATTCCAGGAAAAATTCTTCCTTACCATTAGAACCATAAGGCAATGGAACATGCTGCCCAGGAAAGCTATAGAGTCTCCTCCATGGGAGGTTTTTAAAGGAGGCTAGAGAAACATTCATCAGGTTTCAGTATTCCAGCACTCATGCAGGAAATTGGGCCAGATGACTCTGGGGGGTCCCTTCTACCCCTATGGGCATCCAGAAAAGTGAACATGTGCCTGTTGCAGTGTCTCAAGGCAGTTTGAGATGCCACAGAAGCCACACCGCAAACAAACAAAAATGTTCCCCACACTGCATATTTGCAGCATGGACTCTGAGTTTGATACTGGGGAATCCTGGTATCAAAAGAAAACACCCTGGAAAAAAGCTGTGTCGGGCATGTTCCTGGAGTGTGCCGAGAGGCAACTGGAAGCTGGGTCCTCCAAGGAGACACTCTAGCACCTGGCCAGAGCATCTCTAAGCCAGCCATGTGCCCTTGCTGCTCCAGCATGTTGCCTCCTGAGCTGCTGCAAGTGCACTTGCCTGCATGAGTGGACATGGCCTATGATTCTACAATTTAGCACAATTTGGACGCCTGTGGTCTGGTTTCCCAACCATATGGTTGGCTTCAGATTTCTAGTGAAGCTTCTGTGCCCTGAATTAGAGCAGCTCTGAGAGCCACTCTAATTAAAGCACCTGGAACATGTCATGTATCAGCATCCCTGTGCTGAAAAATGGCGGCAGTGCACTTTAACTAAAGTTCATCGAAAGAGCTGCCATTTTTCAGCACAGGGACTCATACATGTGACACTGAAGTCTTCTGGAGCAAAGTAATTATCATGCTTTAACACATTCTAATTACAGCGCATTGGAACAGCCTCTCTGCACGAGTATAGGTATCTCTAGATACTGGGAATAATGAATGTGCTTTCAAGTTCCTCAGGCTCCTGGACATAAAGCTGTTAATTCTTTTTTGGACTCTATAGGGAATTGAGCAGAGTTCCTCAATCCTGTAAGGCTCCCAAATATCCTAGGAAAAAAAACAGTTGTGGAAAAGGACTTTAAGAAGTCCAGGGATATAGCTGTGCTGTCCCCCGCCCCCATCAGTGGTGCTGCTGCAGCCCAAAGGGGCAGTCTGGCATGGAGATGGATCGACATGATGCACCAGGTGGTCAGGCACCACTGCTGCCTCCCACACTGCCTGGATTGGCTCCTGAACAGTAGCTGGGGGCAGGAGGAGGGCTGTGCTGGGCACCGCTCCTTCTGCCTGGCTTGGGGATCAGCCAGGCCCTGGCAGTCCTGCCGCTCACCACAGATTGCCTCATGGACCAAAACTAGTTTATTTACCCTGATTAAGCCCAGAGAAGCCATTAATCTATACATTATTAAGCGTGGGTTAATTGTTTCTCTAAGTTTAATCAAGGTAATTAAGCTGCAGTTACAGGCCATCTCCAAGCAGTAGGCTCTGTGACTTTGGCAGGCTCGCTGCAAAAAACAAAACAAAACAAAACAAAAAAAACCCTAAAACTTATGTGCTGTTAGAGAAAAGGGTGAGAAGCCTTGTCGTCTTGGAGCATGGGGGGAAGGAGGAGTGGGATGGAGATGCTCACAGCAGGAGGCATGGAGGCTGCACCATAGAGTCACAGAATCATAGAAAAGCAGGGTTGGAAGAACCAGTCATCTCATCATAGAAAGCAATCAGGTTGGTCAAGTTTGACTTGCCCCTGGTGAATCCTGGTCCCGGCCAGTTGTAGCAAGCAGCCGGGAGGCTGCATCCTGTCTGCAGGGCCCCAATGTGGCTGCGCATGCACAAGAAGCTGGGCTGAGGCTCCGCGCACCCCAGTGCAACCTGCTGGCTGCCTGCCAGAGCTGGCCCAGGACCATAATGCAGCTGCCTGCAGCGTGTGCACCTCCTGCTGTGAGCTTCCCCATCCCTACCTCCCAGGCTCTAAGACTTCAGGGCTTCTTGCCCTTTTCTCTGCTTGCTGTTAAGTTTGTGGAGTGGAGCGGGGGTCTTGTTGCAAGCCTTCCAAAATCTCAGAGCCCACCCAATTTTGCATGTTCCAGGAAAATTAAACAGTCACAAATTTGGTAGGTCCTGATGCATTAAGCATACTTCTGCAGAGTGCTTGCAACAAGTGTTTGGAGCCAACTTATTTGCTGATAATACCATTGTCACTTGGAAGGATCTGGTATCTGTGCTTAAAGGAGAAAATACAGAGGTCATTGCAGTATCATTGAGAGGGTGGACATGACCCACAGCAGCAAGAAGACACGTCCAGTTTTGAGCACTATCCTTGAAAGATGTGGAGAATTTGGAACAAATCCGGAAGGGAGAAACAAAACCTGCCAGAGTTCTAGAAAATATGACATCATTAGAAGAACAGGGACTATTAAGTCTGAAGAATAAAAGACTGGGGGTAGAATTTGATGACAGTCCTCAAATAAAATAAGGATTGTCCTAAAAAAGGATGGGATCAGCTGTTCTCTATGTCCACAGGAGATAAGACAAAAAGTATGGAGGAGAAATTGCAACCAGCAGATTTAGTTTGGACATTAGAAAGAGCTTCCTAATTATGAAGGTAATTAAGCAGTGGAGCAGATTGCCTAGTGAGATTGCAGAACATTCATCATTGTCTGTCTAACTTAAATTTAAAAGTTTCCAATTATGTAGTCCAACACCGCTGAGTAACAGTTGGACTAGATTGGTAGCATTCAACCTTTTGGCACTGCACTGTCCCTGCTGCATGCACCAGGATTGGGTCCCAGTGGCCTGGTATTTCTCTCCCACCCCCTGCTTGCCATGATTTGGTCCCATTGGTCCAACACCATCCCCTCCTGCCTGTCTTGCCCTGGGGTTGGGTCCCAGAGGTCTGGTTCTGCCCCTTCCGGACCCCTGTGCACTGGGATTGGGCCCCAGAGGCCCAGCACTACCCCCTCCCACCCTCCTTGCACCAGGACTGGCTCCCTGGGGCTTGGTGCTGCACCCTCCCAGTGCATTGGGATTGGTCACTCTGTCCAGTGTGCAGGGCTTGGGGTGCACTATGAGTCCGAAGATTTGGCAACAGGTGAGCAGTGCCACTGCTCCCCTACTGCCAAATTTCCTGACCCATGGGGAGTGCCTCAAGCTGGATGTCATGGTGCTGTAGGCCAAAAGTTGAGCACCCCTGGATGATCTTCTGAGGTCCTTGGCAGCCTGATTTTTTTTTTCTATGGTTGTTTTTACATGTAATACAAGTTGCTTTATGAATTATTCTGGGAAGTGTACAGGACAGAAGTCAGGGCATTGATCAGTGTTGCATTGTCTTTTTCAGCACCCTTGGAGAGGCCTGGGCTCAACTAAAGAAAAGTCTGGCTGATGAGGCAGAAGTTCATCTCAAATTTTCCTCTAAGGTAATCTCCAGACTCTCACAGTCTTCTGCAGAAATTTGGTGAGGGTGTCTTCTTTAATGGATAGTAAGTATTAAGGAAGATAAGACCATACTATGGTGAACCAGATGACACTTATCTTAGATTACATAGGAAATCAGTTAATTTTCAGTGGTTTAAAGTTCATTATTACTGAAAAGTCAAAAGTACCAAGAAAACAAATGGAAAAAATGCAGTAATAATTTTCCAAAAAGGAAAGATGATTGATCTTAGAAGTTACAACTTTCTAACAAATAAATAAATTAACCAAGAATATGCAGAAGATCCCTTGAGAGTTGGAAAGAGAACTGAGTCTCAGCTTCTTAAAAAGAATTTGCCACAGCTGTGTGACAGGAGCAGAACTCTGATGCTATTGTAAAGCTTTTTAACAAATCCAGTAGCACTGTTTAAATAGTTTGTTTTTTCCCCCCTCCATTAATCAACTTGGGTGAAAATCTCACATAGCAATTATTTGTTCTTTCCCGGTATAAGTGACATAACCCTGTCTCCAGTTAAAATTTAGTAAGTTCTAGTGGTGCTTATGTTTCCATTGCATATTTAACATACTTCTGGATCGCAGTTATGTCCCACAGGAAAATTACATGAACAATTGTGTACAGGTTACTAAGGCAACCAATAGTTTCCTTGGTAATCTGTTGTTAAGAATTCTTGTCAGTAAACTATAGTGTGTTCCCTATTGGTAGGCGTCTACCTAAATCATGGGGGGCTTACTAATTTCTGGGGGTTGATCGCAGCATAAGGGGTTTTAATTCCACCGTTGTTTCATGGCAACCCCGCCCCTCGGTGCTGATTGAAAAAGCGGCCCGGCGGGAGGGGAAGGGACAAGGGGGTAGCTGCCATCTTGATCACTGGCTGCTGTTTGAGAAGCCCTGTCCCTCAGCAGTGATTGGCAGAGTCCTTGGCAGGGGGAGGAGGAACGAGGAGTGGGGAAGGCACCATCTTGCCTCTGTGCTGCCCTACCATTTGGTGCCTTCCCCTCCTGGCAAAACAAAAACTTTTATTTTTATTAGGGTTTTTTTATAATTTCTGTGGAGAATCCTGAATGTTGCATTTTCTGCAAAACCTCAAATTAAGTAGGCCTTTACCTATTATTGACCCCCTGATTTGGCTTCTAAAGTACAAAAAATAAAGGCACCATAGAGAGAACTGTAAAGGTGAGTGGATGAAGAATGTGAGTTCTTTTCACTCCCTTGTTTTTTTAATACTCATTCTCTATGTGAGTATGCTGTGGCAGGCCAGTAGGGGGCGCTTCTGCACTGAGTGACTCTCCTCGCTGCACTTGGCCAACCACCAAGCTGTGAGAGTCTCCCCTGGGGCGTCTACAACTGGCCAACCCCCTTTCTAGACCTCACCTGCAAGCATGAGTGACAGGTGCCTCCTGGCTCTGGGGGTCCCCCACCAGCTGATTGCTGATGGGGAGGAGGGGTCCCCCAGTGGCCAATTGCCAACTCGGGGCAGGGGGAGAGGTCCCCAGTGGCCAATCGCTGATCCCAGAAGCCGTAAGTGACGCTGGTGCTTTTTGGGTGGGTACCAGCTGACACTCCCCACTCCCCAGCCAGCGAGGGCCAATTTCAGGGGGGGCATGTGCCTCCCCCCCCCCCCCAATGCATTGCATGCATTGCCTATGCCTGCAAGCCTGGGGTAACTGCCATCACCACCCGGGGGCTGGTCCTTGCTCATAGTTTCAGTCAGTAGGGTCGGACGGGACCTGAGCAGATCATCAAGTCCAACCCCCTGGCATGGAAGGAAAGAGTACTGGGGTCAAACAACCCCAGCAAGGTGATTGTCTAGCCTTGTCTTAAAGACCCCCAGGGTAGGAGCCAGCACCACTTCTCTTGGAAGTTGGTTCCAGATCCTAGCCGCCCTGACAGTGAAGTAGCGCCTCCTGATGTCTAATGTGAATTTACCCTCTGCCAGCTAGTGACCATTATTTCTAGTCACTCCTGGCAGTGCTCAGGGAAACAGGGACTCCCCCACAGTGCCTGCTGGTCCCCTTTAACTAGCTTGTAACAGGCCACTAGATCCCCCCGCAGCCTTCTCTTGTGGAGGCTGAACAGGTTCAGGTCCCGTAGCCTTTCCCCGTAGAGCCTGCCCTGCTGCCCCCTGATCATGCAAGTGGCCCTCTTGTTAACCCTCTCCATGTTGTCTACATCCCTCCTGAAGTGCGGTGCCCAGAACTGGACGCAGTGCTCCAGCTGCGGCCTAACCAGTGTCGCATAGAGGGGAAGGATCACCTCCTTGGACCTGCTCAAGCTGCATCTGTGGATGCATGACAAGGTGCTGTTGGCCTTCCTGACTGTGTCCCCACACTGCCGGCCCATGTTCATCTTGGCATCAATGATGACTCCAAGATCCTTTTCTGCCTCTGCACTGACAAGAAGGGAGTTCCCCAGCCTGTAGGTATGGTGCTGGTTCTTCCTCCCCAGGTGCATCACCTTGCACTTGTCAGTGTTGAATCCCATCCTATTCTCATCCACCCACCCCTGTAACCCTTCTAGATCCAATTGTAACCTATTCCTTCTTTCTAACATGCCCACATCCTCCTACATCTTAGTGTCATCAGCAGATTTGAACAGGGTGCTTTTTACCCCCTCGTCCAAGTCACTGATGAAGATGTTAAACAGTGCGGGCCTGAGGACCAAGCCCTGGGGGACCCCACTGCCCACATCCCTCCAGGTCAAAAATGACCCATCCACCACCACTCTCTGGGTGCGGCCCTCCAGCCAGTTGGCGACCCATCTGACTGTGTGGGTGTTGACAGCACAGTCCCCCAGTTTCTTAATGAGAACGGGGTGAGAGACAGTGTCGAAGTCCTTCCTAAAGTCCAGAAAGACTATATCCACTGCTACCCCTGCATTTAAGGATTTGGTGACATGGTCGTAGAAGGCCACCAGGTTGGTCTGACAGGACCTGCCAGGACTGTGTTGGTTGCCCCTAACCATAACCTCCCCCGCTGGCCCCTTGCTGACATGTGCCAGTATAATTCTCTCAAAAAGCTTAGCTAGGATCAAGGTAAAACTAACTGGCCTATAGTTCCCTGGGTCCTCCTTCCTCCCTTTTTTGAAGATGAGAACCACATTGGCCCTCTTCCAGTCCTCTGGCACCACACCAGAGCACCATGAGTGCTCGTAAAGCCGTGCCAGGGGTCCTGCAATGACCTCAGCTAATTCCCTCAGCACTCTGGGGTGGATATCATCTGGACCAGCTGATTTAAACACATCCAGTCCCTCCAGAATTTCCCTGACTAGTTCCTCACTGACCCTTGGCCTAGGTGCGCCTCCCCTGAGGCCTGAGGAGGGCCCAGTGGGGGGGGGGGGCTGATCCGGTCCCTGCTCAGGAAAATGGAGGCAAAGAAGTCGTTAAATAGGTTATCTTTTTCGTCTGGTGTGATGGCCAAATTTCCTAGCATGTCTTGCAGGGGCCCCTCGTTACCCAGTATCTTCTTTTTGCCCCCTATGCATTTAAAAAAGGACTTCTTCTTGTCCTTGATCCGGGAGCTAGTCCCAGTTCTATCTCCGCCTTAGCCTTCCTGACTGCCCCCCTGCATCCCCGAGCAACCTCAGTATAGTCCTCCTTGGTGATGGCCCTTCCCTTCCATTGGGTGTGCGCCTCCCTTTTAGCTAGAAGGCATTCCCAGATGTTTTTGGTTAGCCAGGGGGGCTTTTGTGCCCTCCTGCTCCCTTTGATCCGTGTTGGAATTACCTCTCTTTGGGCTTGGAGGATCATCTCCTTAAGGAGCAACCACTCTTCTTGGACACCTGGCTCCCCTCCCCTCTGGGACCTCAGTGCTTCCCTGACTATTCTCCTTAGCCATTGAAGTCCGCTGTCCTGAAATCTAGGGCTGCTGCCTTGCTGCAGGCCTTTGCCACCTTGCGCTAAATGGTGAATTCCAGCAGGCGGTGATCACTGTCACCCAGGTGGTCGCGCACCCACAGTCCACTCACCAGGTCGTCATCCGTGGCCAGCACCAGGTCCAACAGGGCGTCTCCCCTGGTGGGGCTGCGCACCTCCTGGGTTAGATAGAGGTCCTGCATTTTGGCTAGGAACTCACGTGAGTGGTCAGACCTGGCTGACTGCTCTTCCCAGCAGATGTCTGGAAAGTTCAGGTCACCCATGATGACCACGTCCTTTGACCTAACTACCTCCGTGAACTGACTTAAGAATTCCTGGTCTAGCTCTTCCCCTTGGTTGGGAGGTCTGTAGTATACCCCGACCATTAAGTCTCTTTCCCCTCGACTGCCTTGTATTCTAACCCAGAGCACTTCCGTGTGCCCCTTCTCTGACCTTGTGCTACTTGATGAGGATGTGTATTCCTCCTTAATGTAGAGCGCCACACCCCCGCCTTTCCTCCCTGTCGTGTCCCTCCTGTACAGCCTATAGCCCTTGATATTCACCGCCCAGTCATGCATTGGATCCCACCACATTTCAGTGAGCCCCACTATATCTGGGTTGGTGTCAGCTATCAGGAGGGTAAGTTCCTCCTGCTTGTTCCCCATACTATGAGCATTTGTGTAGAGGCATTTGAGGCCTCCTGTGGATGTGTGCAGTGCTCGGGCCCTGTACCCCCAGGGTACATAGGCCTTGTAGACCTTGAGGGCACTTACCCCAAGAGTTCGCAGTGGGTTATTTCCTTTAACCTGAAGCACCGAAAGTAGCCTCCGTTAGCCAGCCAAGCCAAAGGAATAAAAGGCGTGCCCAGTCCCTCTCAAGCATGTGCCACAAAGCTTGTTATAGTGGATAGCTTTATTAGGTAGAGAGGGTAGACTTGAGGAGAGGTACAAGTTGTAGAAGTATCAAAAGAATACCTCCAAGCAAACAGAAACAGCCTGGTAGCCTTTTGACATGCATCTAGAACACTGTTACTGGCTAAATTTCAGGTAAGTTACTCATGTTTATCTGGAGTCTACAAGAGCTCCAGAGGCTGTGTGCTGGCTTCATGTTGAGTTCCACAGCATGTCTGACCTCCTCCTTCCTGTACAGATTCCCTTAAATAGCCCTCCTGACACCATCCCCTGGACCCAATCGGGGGCAGGTGTTATTGCATGCTGGCCAGTCATTTTGAAAAGCATCATTGCTACATAGTGAAGTCACAGGGGCTTAAGCCCCTGCCCCCAGGTCATGAGGTCAGAACTCAGAACAACAGGGAGCTAGATCCACCCCGCTCTTACCTGGGCTAAGGCACCTAGGCAGCAATTTGGTTGCCAAGTAACTGGTTGACAGGCACTTGGGCAGAGAAAGAGAGGAGGCTAGGAGGGGGTTGTTTCACACGTCACCCCTTGCCCCGGCAAGCCTATTTACATATTGCAGAAATTATATATTGCTGGCTCCAAGTTAGTTTAATTAATTATAGCTTTTTGTTTCAAGTATAGTTTTGTTAACAATTGTCTTTTATGTAAATAAAGCTATTCATAAAAATATTTTTTTTTTAAGTTTTATATAAGCATATGGACAAATGTACATTTGTAGTCACTAAAAGATGGGAGGAGGGCTGCTGCCTAGAAGCCCACAGCAGTTGTTACTGATACATCTGCATAAGCTTGAGTAATACCAGTGTGGTGATATTGCTCTAGCTTTAGCCCTTCTTCATCCTATGTCAGAGTTAGGGTGATTTAATGCTGGCCCTAGACAGGACATAACAATTGAAGCACTTCAGAGAGTGAGCAGACAGATACAGGTTACAGGGGTGGGCAGATGAGAACAGGATGGGATTCAACACTGACAAGTGCAAGGTGATGCACCTGGGGAGGAAGAACGAGCACCATACCTACAGGCTGGGGAACTCCCTTCTCATCAGTGCAGAGGCAGAAAAGGATCTTGGAGTCATCACTGATGCTAAGATGAACACGGGCCGGCGGTGTGAGGATGCAGTCAGGAAGGCCAACTGCGCCTTGTCATGCATCCACAGATGCATCTCAAGCAGGTCCAAGGAGGTGATCCTTCCCCTCTATGCGACACTGGTCAGGCTTCAGCTGGAGTACTGCGTCCAGTTCTGGGCACCGCACTTCAAGAGGGTTGTGGACAACATGGAGAGGGTCCAGAGGAGGGCCACTCACATGATCAGTGGGCGGCAGGGCAGGCCCTACGAGGAGAGGCTATGGGAACTGAACCTGTTCAGCCTCCACAAGAGAAGGCTGAGGGGGATCTAGTGGCCTGTTACAAGCTAGTTAGAGGGGACCAGCAGGCACTGGGGGAGTCCCTGTTTCCCTGAGCACTGCCAGGAGTGACCAGGAATAATGGTCACAAGCTGGCAGAGGGGAAATTCAGATTAGACATCAGGCTTCACTGTCAGGGTGGCTAGGATCTGGAACCAACTTCCAAGAGAAGTGGTGCTGGCTCCTACCCTGGGGGGCTTTAAGACAAGGCTAGACAATCATCTTGCTGGGGTCGTTTGACTCCAGTACTCTTTCCTTCCATGCCAGGGGGTTGGACTTGATGATCTGCTCAGGTCCTGTCCGACCCTACCAACTATGAAACTGAAACTATAACACTCCCTGTGAAGTACTCCAGAAATGGCTGCACCACTCCAAAAAATAACCATTGATCAAACAATAACTATTTGCTTAATTTGAAAGCACTTATAGTTATGTGTGTATGCTCTATGAAGTGTGATGGGGTTGTCCAGTCCTGCAGCATCCCACAGTGCTCTGCTCACTTCCCCCTACCCCACACACCATACTGGAGAAGAGCAGTGTGGACAGCCAATCCCCTACACACTTAGTCAATCCTGGAACATCTGCATGCCTTTCCACATCTAGTCTCCTGGTTCCTGCAGAAAGGCACAGGGCTTCCAGTCTCACAGTTGTGGCAGGGATGCACAGTCATCCTCTACAATATTTGGAGCCTGAGGGCCATGCAAGGATTTGTTTTCCCTAGTCCCAGGAGAGATTCTTTACACAGCTCTCTACCTAGAACCAGGAAACAAGAAACCCAAGAACACTCACTGAGCCCATAGGAAAATGCTCATTGGCTGTCTGTCCTGCCCAATCCCTCCCCTCAACCCTTGAGGGGCGGGGAAGTAGAGGAAGCAGCCCCTGTTGTGCCCCCTGGCTCGTAAGCCCACCTCTACATGCCATTGGAGTACTTTTGAAATACTCCAGCCCTAGGCCCAGAAGGGGACTGTAAACCTGTCAGCAGCTGAAGCATCCCATTTCTGAAGTACTTCAAAGCACAGTGGCATTTGAAGTGTCTCCTAAGTGTCCTTAGCATTCAAAAGATGGAAGTTCAAAAGTTGATAAGCAAACTAGCTTGGATTATATGGAGCAGTCCTTATTTAAGACTTAAGCTTTTGTTGAATCAAGATTGCCACATCCCATAAGATGGAGCGTTCCAACAAAGCTTATTCCTGTACCTAAAGAAAGTTATGCTTACCGTGCATAAGGTACTACTGTACCCAGGACTATTTAACTTGCTTATCATGTGCAGACTGCAAGGAGTTAATTTGAAGTTCCTTGGCTCCCATCTGGCTGCCACTCCCTCATTACTCATATAAATAAATACTAATAATTAAAAAATATAGTAGGTATAAAAACTGCCGTTAATAGTATGTTCCTTGGGTTGCAAAGTTAAGCATGCACAAGTGAGGAAATGTTAGAATTAAGTTTTACCAAGCAAACTTCATCCCTTTCCTTGTGCTATATGGTTAATCATAACATACGCACACAAGAAGGACCAAGTTCCAGATAACATAGCAGCTGTGCGGTTTTTTTTTCTATTTATCTTCAACCTTCAGTCTGAAGGAACTTACTTACTTACTGTACCCGTTTTAGCCCTGGAAAGAACAAGAAATTATTTTCTTATAAGCTTCTCTGTGGCTTTCTTTACAACACAGTGAACCAAACACAAATTTGTTTTAGTAACAAAGTTGAGAAGTAGAGATGGAAACTCAGACACGGGGCAGTAAAGGTAACAGTTTCCAAGGTTTTCAGAGCACAGGGTCTGCTTCTTCCATGCACGTACACAATTTTCCATTGGAGTAGGAAATGGCATATATTTCCTGTGCTTTCCCAACCCACACTGTAGTCTAGATGCACGACAGTGCAGGCTACACTGACTTCAAAGATAGTGCACTCTGGTCATCTTTTGCTTACTAAAGAACACAGGGCTAGTTTTTGACTTATGAGCTACTTCTTGGGATGGGAATGTTCCTTGTGTTTTAGGCATTTGCTAGCGATTCATGAAACTTAGGTTTAATTCTCGATTCTGCCACAGAATTCCCTTATCACCTAAGGCAAGTCACATACTCTGTGGCTCAGTTCCCCATCTGGAGAAATGATACACAGCCTTATGCTGCCATTAAAGAATTCCTCCAGGGGTCCTGTGACAGAACTCTGTTACTCCTGAGCTGGGGGCGAGGCAGTCTTGCTCAAAGGTGTCTTGAGGGAGGAAAGAATCTCTAGCTCATGTAGACCCTGTGCTACTGAAATTGCATCTCTGCTGAGGCACAAACATTGCATTCCTGTCTGCCACTTAAGAGAAAGAGCTAGCTACCTCCAGTTGTGTGGTTGTTCCTGGCCACTTACTATTAGCACTTCCCAGTACCATTTTTCTGCTCTCATTTCCAGCTCCAGAGTGAGGTAGAGAAACCACTGCTCAACTTCAGAGAGAACTTCAAGAAAGACATGAAGAAATGTGACCATCACATTGCAGATTTACGGAAGCAGCTGGCTAGTCGTTATGCAGCAGTAGAGAAGGTGAGAGCAAAGAATGAAGCAGAGTTAGATATAATAAATAATAATGTCTGATACATAAGAGAAACAACTGTATTGAAAGTCTTGCTTCCATGCAGTGATAGGAGTTGTGTCTGCTTAGATTGATTTTAATGTGCTAAACTCACAATACTTTTTTTTCTGTTCTGGGTGACTCATGGGAAAGCAGGGGGTGGTGCCAAATACAAATCACGGTAACAAAGATGTTACTGTTAAATAGAACTTGGTCTCTAGTCCGACTTGACTCTTCCTGGTTTAGGATAATGTATTCCTAACATTTGGCTAGAATGAGTGATGTGGGGCTGGTTTGTGGGCCAAGTCCAGCAGGGGGTTGACATGCAGGGTTGGTCCACAGGTGCAGTCCACCATGCCAGCCCACCCCCACATATGGACCCAGCTATGGAGCGATCCCACAGGCCAGAACAGTCTATCACACAGAGCCATGTCATCTGGCTCACAGTGCTCCCTACTGGTCTAGAAATTTGGCAACAGAAGAACTGCAGCAATTAATATTGCCACTGCTCCCTCACCTGCCAAATTTCCAGACCTGTGTGGAGCCCCGTGGGCCAGATGACACAGCTTCCCCAGGCTATATTCAACACATAGGCTGGAGGCTGAGACCCACTGGATTAAAATATCCCTAGCTTATACAGACCCGCAAATCGTATATCACACACAGATTTTATTAGATATTTCAGAGCAATGAAACTTGAATTAAATCATGTGGAAGTGGTACCATGGGAAAGCAGGGATATCAGTGGAGATCATATGCTATCAATTTACTGAGCATCAGCTGTTCCAAGGAACTGCCTGCATGTACATTCTTACCTCAAGATAAGTGAAAGCTAAACCAAGTGACTTTCTTCTCTTTCCTGAGAGCTAAGCTACCACAAGTTCACTTCCACTTGCTGTAGAGCAAAAGAGCATGCATACAGATAATTACAACAGAAGAGCCAACGTTCAGTAAACCCCACCTCCTTTTGCCCCCACTAAATTATTTACTGATATAGTCCATCTAGGGTCACCAGCTGAGGCACTTCTACATGAAATTGAGTCATGCTTCATCCCCAGATCTGTATCACATCTCTTTTCCTAAATCACTTACTGTCCAGAGATGTGGAAAAAGACAGACGTCAGTGTAGTTTGTGTCTTTTGTAAAGCTGAAGTAGTTCAACTGGAAATCCAAGCTTTCATTATTACATTCCTGCTGAGTGCTCTCTCGGGAATCAGCAGAAAATGAAAGATCAGTCTATGTGAAAAGGATCTCCAGACTGCCAGGTACAGAATACACATGATAAGAGCCTCAAAGTAAACAATTAGTTTGCACTATCACATGTGGACAGTAGTTTCCCCAGCCATGTTAGGCTCTTCAAAACTGTATCTGAAAGGAAGCATTATATAAGCGTGTATCTAGAGGGATAACGACTATCTGAGCTGTGTCTGCTTGCAGTGACAGACAAAGCAGACAGCTCTCCACCAGGCTCCATTACCTGCAGTTTTGGCTCCCTCTTGTGGCCACGGTAGCTTAATCTGAACTCAAAGATTCCTCCCTCGGAGTCTTTCAGAATTACAAGTTTAAGTCGATTGTAATTGTTTGTGAAACCTGTATGAAGAGCTTACGTCCAGGGCTGGTGAAACAGTATGTAATTCAGATAAACACACAAATATATGATCATCCCAGCTTATTATACATCGTAGACATAGTTAAGGCCGCTAAGTGCCTTATTGGTTCAGTTTTTAACCATTTACGCAACAGATTGTGCCTATCACATTTCTAATTTGTGTATTTAGGTAATCCTGGCAAATGTAAATATATGCACTTGTGGCTAGTTTTGATCATTAGTTCATATACTTTCCTAATGTAGATTTACAACTAGAGTAATTAATTACACACAAATTAGAACTTAAAAAGTGTGGATCAATTTAAGGCAAGGTGATTTAAATCGTGATTTAAAACCCCCGTTTTGTTTTTTAACCATTAATTTAAACTAGTTGCAAAGCTGGAAAAATCATTTTAAATTGTACTACTACCAGTTGAGGTCAAGATTTAAAATGGAAAATCTTAGTAAAAATAATTCCAAGTATAATATAAAATTCTATGTACAGTTAATATCCTAATAAAAGACACAAGCACAAGGCTTTGACTTTAGCAATTTTAGCTATACAATCAGCAGTAATACAGCTTTCCTTTACTCTTCTGTTAGCAGTCATAACAGAATCCCTGTTTTCTGAACTGGAAAGATCCAATCTGGGAGTGTAAGCAGTTCATACAAGTCTGAAGGCATTTGGAAGCTCCAGACTCCTGTGAGTCATGTGTGGTGTTTTTGTTCCCTCAAAGGCTCGAAAAGCTCTAACTGAGAGGCAGAAGGATCTGGAAATGAAAACCCAGCAACTGGAGACAAAGCTCAGCAATAAGACAGAAGAGGAAATTAAGAAAGCAAGGAGGAAGTCCACACAGGCTGGTGAGTATATGGGGCTTGGGGTTAATACCATACAAGCAAAACATGAGAGAACTGTAAGAAAATCTTGCACTCGTTGTGATGGGATGTAATGGGAGCCAGTCAGACATGAGGTTGTTAGAGTGAAAAGAAAAGGGTGTTTTGAGATGTTGAAGAAAAAAAGAGCATCAGGATTTGGTTGTGTGGGTAGGCACTAAATTTTGAGCCTGAATGACAGGGAGGATGGTGATGGTGTCAAGGGTAATTGGAAACACAGGAAGTGCAGAAACACTAGGGTGGACAAGAAGTCGCTTCATTTGACCATGTTAAGCATAAGCTAATGGCAGGACAGCCAAGAGATGTCAGAGAGATGGACTAAGAGAATTGGATAAAAGGAGAAAGAAAAGTGGTAAAAAAAATATTTGAGTCAAGAGCAGAGAGCTGATGTTCAAAAACCTAGGAACAAATGAGAGATGGGGTGTGGAGTGAAACTATGATGATGGAGCTTTGGGATATCTCACAGGTTGTAAGCAGTGAAGGAGAAAGAGGAGCCACTGAAAGAGACACTGAGGAAACAGCCGGAGTGATCTTTCTCCATCTGGAAAATCTATGAGGATAAAGTAGCAATAGAAAAGGAACCCAAGTAAAAAGTAGCTAAGAGGTTGAGGGTGGAATAGGCACCCTGAGATTTTGGCCAGATCAAAAGTCTCAAAAAGAGAAGTGTCATTAGAGTGAAGAGGGCTTAATGTTTCCCAAATGGTACTTACCAACCTGTGGAAAAACCATGTTGATTTTGGCCCATGATTTCGATCTTGCTCTTTTCCCTTTAATCCCAGGTAGAATTGATAGCAAACTCTGTAGTTATAGAATCACAGAAAATTAGGGATGGAAGGGACCTCAGAAGGTCATCTATTCTAACCCCCTGCTCAAAGCATCCCCAACTTGATCATCCCAGCCAAAGCTTTGTCTAGCCGAGTCTTAAAAACTTCCAAGGATGGAGATTCCACCACCTCTCTGGGTAACCTGTTCCGGTGTTTTACTACCCTTCTAGTGAGAGAATTTTTCCTAATGTCTAACCTAAACTTCCCTTGCTGCAACTTGAGACATTTGCTCCTTGTTCTGTCATCTGCCACCACTGAGAACAGTCCAGTTCCATCCTCTTTCAAACCCCTGTTCAGATAGCTGAAGGCTGCTATTAAATCCCCTCTCAGTCACCTCTTCTCTAGACTAACTATGCCCAGTTCCCTCAGTCTTTCATCAGAAGCCATGTCCCCCAGCCCCTCACCATTTTTGTTGACCTCCACTGGACTCTCTCCAATTTGTCCACATGCTTTCTGTAGTGGGGGCCCAAAACTGAACACAGTACTCCAGATGTGGCTTCACCAGTGCTGAATACAGGGGAATAATCACTTCCCTTGATGTGTTGGCAACACTGATACCAATGCAATCCAATATGCTGTAAGTCTTCTTTACAACCAGGGCGCAGTGCTAGCTCCTATTCAGCTTGTTGTCCACTGTAATCACCAGGTCCTTTTCTGCAGAGCTGCTGCCCAGCCAGTCAGCCCCCAGCCTGTACTGGTGCATGGGGTTACTCCATCGTAAGTGCAGGACTTTGCACTTGTCCTTGTTGAACTTTATGAAATTTTTTTATTTTATTTTTATTTTGGCCCAATCCTCCAATTTGTCTAGGTCACTCTGAATCCTAGCCCTGCCCATCAGAACTCTGCCATCTTCCACATCATCAATGAAGACACTAAATAAAACCAGCCCCAGGACTGATCCCTGGGGCATTCCACTTGATACCAGCTGCCAACTAGATATTGAGCCAGTGATTACTACTCTGTAAGCCTGATGTTCCAGCCAGTTTTCTATCCACCTTACAGTCCATTCATCCAGCCTATACTTCTTTAGCTTGCCTGCAAAAATGTTGTGTGAGACTGTATCAAAAGCCTTGCTAAAATCAACGTATAGCACATCTTCTGGTCCCCCACGTCCACAGATCCAGTCATGTTGTCATAGAAGGCAATCAGCTTGGTCAGGCAAGACTTGCTCTTGGTGAATCCATGCTGACTGTTCCCAATCACCCTTTTTTTCCTCCAAGCACTTTGAAATGGATTCCTTGAGAATCTGCTCCATGATTTTTCCAGGGACTGAGGTGAAGCTGTCTGTTCTGTAGTTCCCTAAATCGAGCACTTCCATCTTTTCTACATCCTCTGTCACAAGATTGCCTCCCCCATTCAGTATGGGGCCCACACTTTCCCTGATCCTCCTCTTGCTACCAACATACATGTAGAGTCTTCTTGTTACCCTTCATATCGCTTGCTACCTGCAACTCCAATTGTGCTTTGGCCATCCTGACTTCATCCCTGCTTAGTCTTCCTGTGTATTGGGATGGTTTGTTTCTGCACTCTCAGTAAGGTTTCTTTGTCATACAGCCAGCTCTCCTGAACCCCTCTTCCCCTCAGACTGTCTTTCCAGGGGATCCTGCCCCGAGTGAGTCAAAGTCTGCTTTTCTGAAGTCGAGTCCTTACTCTACTTCTCTCCATCCTTCCTTTCCTTAGGATCCTGAACGCAACCATCTCGTGGTCACTGCTGCCCAAGTTGTCATCCACTACTACATACCCCACCAATTCTTCCCTATTTATGAGCTGCAGGTCAAGAAGTGCATGGTCCCTAGTTGGCTGCTCCACCATTTGCACCAGGAAGTTGTCCCCAACACTTTCCAAAAGCTTCCTAGATTGCCTGCACACTGCTATATTGCCCTCCCAGAAGATGTCAGGGTGATTGCAGTCCCTCATGAGAACCTGGGCTTGTGACAGGGAAACTTCTGCTAGCCGTTTGTAGAAAGCCTCATGCACCACTTCCTGCTGGTCTGGTGGTCTATATTAGACACCCACTACAACATCACCTTTGTTACTCTCCCCTCTAACTTTAACTCAGAGACTTTCAACAGGCCTATCTCCAGTTTCATATTGGTGCTCTGAGCAGTCATACAGCTTTTACATAATGTGCAACTCCTCCTCCTTTTCTCTCCTGCCTGTTCTTCCTGAACAGTTTGTATCCATCTGTGACACTGCTCCAGTCGTGCGAGCTCCCACCAAGTCTCTGTTATTCCAGTCACATCATAGTTCCATGACTGTGCAAGGACTTATAATTCTTCCTGCTTGTTTCCCAGGCTCCGTGCATTTGTGTACTGGCACCTTGGGTAACTAGTCGATTGCCCTGATTTCTCAGGAAGTATGAGAGCACCTCCCCTGTTCCCCATCCTGCTTCCTCTTCCTCCAGGTCTCCTGCTTCTCCACTTAGCTCAGGGCTTTGGTCTCTCAGTTGTGTGACACTTTTTAAGAACATATTTTCTTTTATGTTCTCACCAGACTTAAACTCTTCGGCCTAAAATTCTGCAGGGAAGGTGTATGCTTCAAGATGAATTTGTTTGGAAAGTTTGCAAAAACAAGATTAAAGGGGGAAATGCATTGTATTGTCCCTATAAAAAAATCTTAAATCTGTATCATTGGAAAGTTCTAGCTGTGCTTTAATTCCAGTCCTATAGATTGACACTTTTGGAGGTCAGAATGGCACCACACAACAAACTGATTTTTAAGTTTGCATTTTTAAAAGCCTGTGATATGGCATAACAAAAGTTTACTTTAAAAGGTTACAAAGTCCAAGTTCTGTAAAGTTAAGACATACCAATACCAAGACATACCATGCAACATTAATTCAGCCTATTTGTGAGCACAATAATGATATGCCTTTAACTATACAATTACATATTAGTTTTTTTCCTGAGGATGCCTGACTCATCTGACATACAAGATGGACCTGTTTTAAGAAGAAGTCAGGATTGTGCAGTCAAGAAGGCGGCTCTCTGCAGGAGTGCTACCTTATCTGTTCCAGAAGCTGAAGTGTGAATGAGGCAGGGGGGCTGCAGGAAAAAAAAAGGGGGTTATCTCATGAGTAAAGCAGTTGACAGCTTCCCTAGAGAACTAGATTCCATCTCAGCCTCCACTCATTGCAGCTATGTAATGTTGGCAAGTTACATAAACCATACTTTCCACAATTGTCATTAATCTTGTGATCTTCATTTTCCAAGTGCCTTGTTTAAGACACATACAGTATAATATGCACAAGTAGTCACGTCTGCAAATGAAGTCAGTGGGAGTTGCATTTTAAACATAACTACTGGTAGCTACTTTGAACAATTAAATCCTTGTTTCATTGTAAAACTAATGAGATTTTGACAATTTTGATCATAATTTTAAAAAGGGAATAACTGTTGTGCCTTGCCTCTCAGAATATCCCCCTTTTAAGGAAAAAAATGTGGATTCCCCTCCTTTAAGGAAAAAAATTGCAGATTTTCTGCTTTTAAGGAAGGAAAATGTACCTTTTCCCCTTTTAGGGAGGAAAAATGCAGCTTTTCCCCTTTAAGGAGAAAAAAGTGGGAAACAGCAGGTTTCAGCCTGCAAGGGGCTGCTTGGGGGCGGGAGCAGGAGGAGAATGATCGTAGGCAGGGGGCGCCACGCATATACACATGGCAGCCAGGTAGCAGTGAAAAGCAACTCCCGCAGCTCGCTCCAGCTAAATCTAACGAAGGGGGAAGATTGAGGCCCCCACGGTGAAGGAGGGTGTAGAACAGGCTGGGGCTGTGGGTGCTGCCTAGCCGGGGCAGTGTGTCAGGCCCGGGGCTGGGATGGGAGTGCATGACCGCAGGGCTCAGCCAGGGAGTTGGAGGGAGACATGGGCCAAGGGAAAGGAAGGAGGCATGCGGGGGACACATGGCCCCCAGATTTGTGCATGGGGTGGGGCAGATGTGGGCTGCCTGCTGCGGCCTCGGGGCTCCCTGCCCTGCCCCAGGGGCCTCCGCAGCAGAGTTGGGGAGACTCAGTGCCACTGCTAGGAGACCCGTGCCAGCTGCACCGCCATGGTGAATCACGCCTTGCCCACACAGCAGCAGCAACAGCGTTGCAGAGTTGTGCCCTCCGCTGCTGCTCAGTGGGCAGGGAACACCTCGCCATGGTGGTGTGGCTGGCATGGGGCTGCCCGCAGCAGCACCAAGCTTCCCCACCCTGCTGTGTCACAGAGGGGGAACAGCAGGGCAGGGAGCCCCAAGGCCACAGTGGGCAGCCTGCATCCCCACCCCCTGGGCTCTACTCTAGCTGTGATGCCCATGTGGGGAGGGAGAGCCAGGCTTCATGCTCTGCTCTAGCCACAGCAGCCACTGGCTCCTGTGGGTGGCAGCCATGGCTCAGGTGCTGCTGAGGAGAGCAGGGAGCTGTGAGCCGTAGCCTTGGTCCCATAGCCCTGGCAGCTAGGGGCCCCATTGAGCAGGGCTGGGGGAGGCAAGGGGCATAAGTTACATGTGAGGGGCACCAGCAGGGCTGGGGTGAGGGGTGGCAGGCTGTGGATAGGGAGTAAGGGGCACTGGCAGGGCCAGGGGACTGTGTTAGGAGTGAGGTCCACCAGTAGCATTGGCGGGGTGATGGCATTCACAGGGCCAGGGGGCTGTGGTTGAGGAGTGAGGGGTAACAGCATGGAAAGGGGCAGAGCACCAGCATATCAGGGTTACTCAGAACCACAAAGCTTGGGGACGGGAACAGCTGCAGCTGGACCCACATCCTGGTTAGCGAAGTGAAACTCTGATTTTTGTATGATTAAAAAAACAAAATCAAAAGTCAAAATATATAGGTATTTAGAATTTATTTTATTATGACTGAGGCACTAGTAGGTTTCCAAATTGCTTTAAGTTAGATATCCATGAATAAAACATTGTGTTCAACTGATACCTGCATATATTGTGGTGTTTCATTTTAGTAATGGAAAAATGCAGATTTGAGGGTTTTTTAATTAAAGAGTTCGGGATTTTTTGGCCGAGAATTTACAGTTTTTAAACAGAGAAAATCAGGATCCATGGTTATTAGTGCAGGACTTGGGTGGTATGCAGTAAATAATTCCCCGTACTAAACGCTGAAAAATTAGTACAAAAAGTTGCATTGAATAGCTACTCATTCCCCAAGCACTGTCTATCCTGTGCACTAAATTAGACTGGAGTCCTTTGGGGGAAAAAATATTAAGTGCAATATAATTAAAGACTGAATTATCATGTATACCTAGAAGGGGGGTGAACTAAAGTTGTACAAGCATACCCTAACTTTTGTCAAGCTTGACTTCATAAATTCAATATCCTTTTAACATGGTTTTCTATAACAAGTTCATCTTGTATGTCAGATGAGTCAGGCATCCTCAGGAAAAACTAATTTGTAATTATATACTTCAAGGTCAAACAATTTAGTGTATATATTGAATGCAGAATACAGAATATACGGAAATTGGACTATTATAATAGATGATCTTGTGTAGTTTATGGGTTTTAACTTTCTCTAACCCATATCTACTCATTTACTCTTCAGACCTTTGGAAAATAGCCAACAGCCTCAGGGCTGAAAACAATCCTGGTTACTTACCCAGAGTATGCTCTTAACCCATATGTATTTTGTGAATACTGTTTGTTAACTACATAGTGCTATCATGTGATATATTAGCAGCAATTGACTAGTTCAAACCATTTTCAGAGCTTCTAATAGTCAGCTTTGTGACTGCTGTTAGAAACCTTGAAAGTGACTGAACATAATTTGAGATTACTGTTAAAGCCTCTAAAATGAGAGGTAGATTCAGGGCTTCAGAAAGGCAAGCCCTTTGACAGCTGCTTCCCCTTTGGTCTTTCTGGCTCCAGTTATTGTAATTGTACTCCATTTACATAGACATTACATGGTAGACAGTGGAGAGGAATGCTGCTATGCACTTAACTGGTTTATGCATTTAAATAATATGTCGATAACTACTTACATTAAACATTATAGTAGTTACACTAACAAACCCCAACCAGGGTGCCATGGCACTCAGGATTGTCTTGAGATATTTTCAAGGGTGCTGCAACGTGTTAGCTAGGCAGCCTGGGAGCAGGTAGAAAGGGGAGACCTCCCCCCCACACCCACACACTCCCCCTTGCTGCTGCCACCACTGTTTTTAGACTGATTGAGGGGTAGCAGGCTAGTGATCTGGGTGTGGGGTGCTGATCATGGAGAGAAAGGAGATCCAAGGGCAGATGGGAGGCCGGTGGGGTGATTAACATCAGTGGGTAAAAAAAAATTGGAACTGATGTTATGCAATTTACCCAAATCACTTACTCAATATGTATATAATAATTATTTTGACTTTTGAAACTATGAACTTGTTGGCTGCATCTCTCCATTAGGGGGCAGGAAATGTTAAGATGATCTATTTTTTGAAACAGCTCTTCAGACTTACAGATGTCACCAAAATGCTGTTTTGTTTTGTTATGTTTTTTAAGACTAGCAGTTCAAATCTTCGGAGTTTTCCCATTTACACATTACAGAAACACAAGAGATCTTGAGCAGGAATTTTCAACCAGGGTGCCATGGCACTCAGGGTGTCTTGAGATATTTTCAAAGGTGCTGCGAGGTACCATGCAGGGTTAGCTAGGCAGCCTGGGAGCAGGTTGAAATGGGAGACCTCCCCCTACACGCACTCCCCCCCGTCACTGCTGCTGCCACCACTGTCCTCAGACTGATTGAGGGGTGGCAGGGCAGTGATCCCGGTGTGGGGTGCTGATCATGGAGAGAAGAGGGGATCCAGGAACAGGTGGGGGGCCAGTGGGGTGATTTGGAGGGTGTAGAGAGCAATCCAACCAGCATGGGGAGGCCCTTCACACCCCTGCCTCCCCCAGCATATACTGTGGCTAGGGAGCTGGTGAGCAGGGAAGGCATGGAGCAGACCTGCAGCCTCTAGCCACACACCCCTGCTCTACAGCCCTCTAGCAGCAGGTCTGAGCAGTGCCAATTAGAGAGGGTATTAACCCTGAATGTATGACTGATCACTAGCATTAGTTAACCTTAACACAAGCTAACATTTCTAGAATTAGCACCTGCTAACTCAGGGGTGGACAGTTATTTCAGGCAGAGGGCCACTTACCCAGTTTTGGTATGCTGTCGAGGGCTGAGTGGATAGCCTTGCCCCTTGACAGGTGCCTCGCCCCCTGGTCACCATCTTGGGACCAATGTCCCAGGGCCAGCACTGGTGGGGCCCAAAGTGGGGCACAGGCTGGCAGGGGTCTGTGGAGCTGGGCTGGGCTGAACCAGCAGGGAGAGGGGGGAGCTGGCTCAGCTCCATAGAGCCCCTGCCAGCTGGGACCCCATGCTCCTGCCACCCTTCTCTGGGCCCTGCCAGCACTGGCCCCAGGACACCGGTGCAGGCCCCATGTTCCTGCTGGCCCCCTGCACCCACTCACCCCCAATGCCCCCCAGCCGCACTGTACAGGCAGGGGGCAGCGCCCAGCCCCAACCCCTGCTTACCAGCAGGTAAGAAGCTGGTGCTGAGCATGGGTGAAAAGCATCCCCTCACCCACCCCGTAGTTGGTGCTCCCTGCTGCAGGCATTCGCAGCCCATGCGGGGCTGTCTGGAGCAGGCATAGGCAGCCCCACATGGGCTGCAAGCAGCTACAGCACGGGGCGCTAGTCATGGGGCAAGTGAGGGGCCCATATTCCCCGTGCTCAGGACGAGCTTGTAACCTGGCCCTGCTGGCAGCCTGGGCTCCAAGCCGGCTCCGGGCTCGCCTGTTGGCAGCAGCATCTGCGGCCCCCCCCACCCTGTTTGCCACACCGGGCAGTGTTGACTGCTGCTGGCCACCCCGAGTTCGCACGCTGGGCAGCCCAGAGGCGACGGTAGCAAACACTGCCTGGTATGGCAAGCAGGGGAGCTGTAGCTGCTTTTGCCATGTGCAGCCCCAACGGGCGAGGCCAAAGCCGGCTCAGGGCCCAGGCTGGCAGCAGGACCAGGTTACAAGGTGGTGCTGAGCGCACGGGAGTGGAAAAAGTGACCCCTTGCCTGCCCCATGCCCAGTGCCCTGTGCTGCAGCCGCTCGCAAACTACCTGGGGCTGCCTGTGCCTGCTTTGGACAGCCCCGCATGGGCTGCAAGTGGCTGCAGCACAGGGCACTAGCCATGGGGCTGGGGAGGTGCCACTTTCCTCCGTGCTGGGAAGGAGCCCAGGGAAAAACTGAATGCGGGGAAAAGCAGCCTCTTGCTTGCCTGGTGCCCACGCTGCAGCCACTCGCAGCCCACAGGGCTGTCCGGAGCAGGCACAGGCAGCCCCATGCGGGCTACGAGTGGCTGCAGCATGGGGCACCGGGCACAGGGTGGGCAAGGGGCCGTTTTTGCCCCGCCTGCACTCAGCTTTTCTCCAGGCCACTTTTCCCTGGGCTCTTTCCCTGCCCTTCCCCCTTCCCATGGGCTGTATTGTGCTCATCCCTGTGCTAACTGTAATGTGTAATCTCATTTTATGAATCCTTGCCAATCTGTAACAGCATTCAGTTCCAGGGTGGCCATGATGCCTCTGGAGCCCATCAGCCCTTGTCAACCTGGCTCTCTTTGGGCAATCTCCCCTTCTCCTCGCCTGCTATCCCTTGATAAAATGATACCTGTAGAAAAGGGAGACTACCCAGGGCTTCTCAAATCACATCTTCTCACAAGTGCCTGTGTCACTGTTCATCACCTTAAGGGTTAATTATGTGAGCTCTGTCCTCCCCACTACCCATACCCATGCTTCACAGATTCCAATTGTCACATTCTAATTGCATCATAACCATCCCTATGGGCTACAGGCTCTCGGCTCTGTTCCTCTTTATATCAGCCTTCTCTGGGCTGTGGGCACTCTGGCCCCCTCCATCTACACTGTGACCCTCCTAGCCTTTGGTCCTTCTCCTTAGACCCTGGCGTTACTCCTAGGCCAGCCGAAACCCATGGGCTCTCCAGCCCCACCAGTCTCCAGGTATGGTTCTTCTTGGCCTTCAGCCTTTCCTGAGCCCTGGTCCCACTCCTAGGTCAGTGAGACATATGGGCATCCTGGCCCTACCTGCTCCAGGGGCCCTCTGGCCCTCTGTTCCCTTTTTTATTTTTTATTTCTGGGTCCTCTAGCACTCTGTTCTCTCTCTGGGCCCTCTGGCCCTTCTCCTTCTCTGGGACAGCTAGGACTGCCTTGCCACCCCTTAGTCCCTTCCACAAACCACTAGACATTCCCCAGCCTTCAGACTGTATACTGTCTGTTCTGCCAGCCCCAAGGCATGCTCCAGGCATGCTCAGTGTGGTCCAGTCACTCCCTCAGCAGCTTGCTTGGAGTTCTTTCCCTGTCATCTGCCAAGATAAGACTGCCCAACCCAGCCCAGGCCCTGAGCTTTATATCCTCCCTAAGCCAGCCCCTCTCTTGCTGGTCAAGTGACTGATTGCCACCTGAACCTTTGCTGCAGCCTCTTCCTCATTTCAAGCAACAGGTACCCTACACTCCCTATCATGCCATCTACCAGTCCTAAGATCAGAATCCACATATGCACATGTCTACTCTGGCACCTACCATTAACCCCATGTTCTTCTGCTGGGTCAAGCAGAGGAGGAAGCAGAAGCCTTGTGAACTTGCTTTGGAGTCAGACCACAGAAGCCTGTAGTCCCTGTTCTGTGCCATCTTAGACTGTAATCTGTAGTCTCTGCCACAAGACCAGGAATCTGGTGGCAGACAGCTGCATGGCAGTATGCTTTATAAAAGCCATTCTACAAGGGCTACAGAGTACCTGGCCACAAGGCATTGCTAGAAAAGATCCATAGCCTCTTAATGAGCAGCCAACCTTGAAAGACAATTTACCTAGTCAAATTCCATCTTAGGTAGCCTTGAGTTTTCATTACAATGTTTCTGAGATGCTTGCAGTTACACTACAGTGTAACTGATGGGGCCAGATGCTGGGAGAAGTGGACTGTTTCCAGTGTAGAATGCAGCTCTACTGTCTTGTCACAAGCTGCACCTAGTACAAATAAAATCCATCATTTACAGCTAACTGGCTAAATGCCCCAAGAACACTGGTCCCCTGCCAAAAAGCCTGGATCATAGCCTGGGATGAAGTAAAGAGGAAAATGTTGTCCAGAATACTTAGATGGCAGTCCTTTTATATTAAAACTGCATGTTTTTCACAAGCTCTGTGTCCTTTGACATATCATACTATTAAATAATATGAAAACTCTTAAACTGTCAGCAGCCTGCCATCTTTCCCAAATAAGCCACAGTTGCCTGCCAAAAAAAGAGAAAAATGTCATCTTTCACCTACGTTCTCCAAATGCTGGGTAAAAACGCAGGTCATCTGGATTTTCTGGGCATGCAATAAACTAAGGTTCTTTCAAGCCCAGGGACAGAGGCGTTCCAGACATCAGAAACCCTCATGAAGAGCATGTGACTAGCTGTCCCCTCTGAAGGAGCTGTACTATTCACAGCCAGCAGTTTTGGCAGAAGGAAAGGTGTCTAGCTCCTTTTAAAAAATAAATAAACGAACTTAAAAAAAAAGTTTTAACCGACAATTTGATTTCCACCTGGAAATCCTCAGGTAACTCTTACAGATTATGAATAGTGTTCCGCATTCTCAGTTTTTATTTAAAAAAAAAAAAATCTGGGAATTTTTTCAGGATTTATCTTCAAAACAAAAAAAAGGGATGAAATCAGGATAAAGGGAAGAAATGGAAAAAGAACAGTTTAAATCAGGGTAAAAATTGGCAGTGAGGGAGGGAGGGAATAAGGCTGAGACTGGGGAAGGGGCGTGGCACAGTCCATCTGCCACTCCCAGGGCTGCAGTAGGGAGCAAAGTGGGGGGAGCTGTTAGTGGGTGTGGGGAGGGGACGGGACACGGCTCTTGCTGATAGCTTCTATGCACCGCACAAGGCGCATGCTCCCAGATCAGTGGCAGGAAGCACAATGTGTTGTGCCCTGCCTTTCTTCCCTGGCTGTGTTTATGCCCTTCCCCCCTGCTGCAGCAGCCTGCTGCCAGGCTGCCCTGGCATTTGGGGAGAGAGAGGAGTGGCGCACTGCCAGATGTGGAGGTGAGGGGGCACGACCCTGGCACTGGTACCTCCCACCCCACCTGGGGTAAGGGCTGGGAGCCCCACACCTCCAGGCAGTGGCTCCAGTCCTCTGGGCCCATGCAGAGCAGCTGGGTGCAGCACCCACTGCAGGGAGTGGGGCCAGGCTCCCCCGCTTACCCCCCCACCCTCAATGTGGCTCACAGTTCCCAGTGCCCAAGGCATGGCCGAAGCAGGAGCCGCTGGGGTACAGTGAGCATCCTGGCCCTACCTGCCCTGGGAGCGATTTCAGCCCACCCCACCCAGGGTCAGACCTGGGAACCCCACACCCCCAGGCAACACCCTTTCCCAGCCCCTGCACGGCCACTGCCACCCCCCTCCCCCACCTCCCCACTCCTCACGCGGCTGCTGCCACTGCTTCCCAGAAACCTGTGCCTCAGGTAACCAGCACAATGGCACTTTTAGGTTACCAGCACCACCTGTTTTTCAGTTTAAATCCCTGTTAACTGGCACAAGTGGGGAATGGGCTGTTCACCTCTCATGCCAGTTAATACGGATTTGAAATGGAAAATGGGTGTAAATCAGTAAAAACTAAATTACTTAAAAAATAATTGGAGAATTTATCGGTGAAAATTGGTAAAAACTGAGAATGCAGAACACTAATTACAAAGCACCAATATAAATTCATCAGGTAACAAGCGGTCTGCTGTTCTATGCAGTTTCATCTTCCAAGTGGTCTCAAACTTACAGACTCCATAGAGCATATTAGTGTGATCAAATATCAAGGTCTCAGAGAGGCATCAATAGCTGATGAGAGACATGCATTCAAATCCCTACACTATCACAGACTTCCAGGGTAAACTTGAGCAATTCATGTACTCTCTATCTGTGCTTCATTTCCCTATATGTAAAATTATGATCATTATACAGTGCTGAAGCAAATTGGTGTGGAAAGCTAAATACATCAAAGATTGTGAAGTACTCTAATACTAGTTTTGTGGGATAGATAAGGAAGAAAGTGCCAAAGACTTTGATAGTTGTCACATAATCCAGGAAGAAAAGAAAGGGCTCTAGTAAGTGTCAGTTGCTCATTGAGGAACAGCCTTGGATTTCACTTTGTTTTCCAGCCACATAAGCAGCCCTTTTGGCACTTAGGCACAGTATTACCCCTGTAGGGTAGACTTCTACGTGTATGTGCCGTAGGCTATAACCTGGCTGCTTAGGCACATGAATAGCTCTGTACACATGCCCATTTTGGGCATGTATGTCACAAAACTACAAAAAGAGGGCTGAAGAGAGGACCAGGTAATGCCTATACTGTGGTGCCATATTTAGAGGGCTGTTTTAAGAAGCAAGAGAGCCAGAGGGTCAAACCCATCCTGGGTAAGTGCTCCAATTACTTCCTGCCACTGATCTGGGGGCATGCGGTTCAAATAAGGGATGTCCCCCTGTGTCCTCTTCCTGGATTTCTCCAGGACTTACATTCATGTATGCAACTACATCTGCATGTACTTGTCTAGCTGGTACATAGCTTACTGAGAATGCTTAGTACACGTTCATGTGCTGCAGGGTAATCAATAGGGGGGTGCACTGAAGATTTTTTTGTCCGATATCAATGGCTGATTATTAACTAGCCATATTGGCCGATACTGATCCAGTAGCCGTTATGTGGCCCGGCAGCATGGAGCGCAGCATCTGACTAGGAAACTGGGGGGGGGGGAGGTGCGCACATCAAAGCCTCCATGGTGAAGGAAGGAGTGGGGCTGGGGCAGGAGCAAGTGCTGCCCAGCTGGGTCAGGGCATAGGGCAGAGCTGCGGTTGCAGGGCCTGTGCTTGGGGAAGGCAGGGTGGGTGGTCGTGGCGCTGGGAGGGGGGGCAATGGCAAATTTTGGGATGGCTGTAGCCCACTCCATATCCCCCCTCCCAGCACCGCCACCACCCACCCTGGGCGCAGCCCCGGCCCAGCACCCCCCTGCCTGGAGGAGGCCCTGGCCCTGAGCCTGCAGCCAGCCCTCGCCCCATGCACAAATCTGGGGTCACATGCCCCCCATGCCTTCCTCACAGGTGTGCGTGGTGGCAGGAGCCACCCTCCTTCCCACTCCACTCCCCCCCCCATACCTGCTGGACTAACTGCCCACAACTCTGTCCCATGTCCTGCCCCACCGCAGTTGGGCAGCACCTGCCCCTGCCGTAGCCCCACTCAGTTCCTCATGATGGGGGCCTCAGTCAGCCACCCACCATGCCCCTTCCCTCCCCCATGCCCCTCCCCACCTTAGACTTACCAGCCAGACGCTGCTCTCCAACCTGCTGGGCTGCATCCCTGGCTGCACGCATGCAGCATTTATCAGTGACATTATCAACCACAGAGGCCAAAAAAAGCCAAGTGCTGTTAATGTCAAATTTATTTTTATCAATGCCAATCTGATTTGGACTGATTATATAATTGATCTACCTGTAGTAATTGATTCACAAACTGAGCATAAATGCCACAAAGGCCACTTAGGTACCTGGAAAATTGCCATTTAGGCATACAAAAAGAAATAGAATTTCTTACCTTGTGGCCATCCATTTACAATTCCTCTTTCCCCACCCCAGCCGCATCAGAAATTTATATCATATGTGACAACTATATTATTTCAGTGAGAGGAGCCAGTCTAATTCTTACCAGTTTTTTTCAAGGTTTTCATTCAACTTACCATGTTGCTTATTTTTAAATTTTTTAAACTCTGACACAAACATTACTTTTTCCCAGGCCTTTGGGATGTGGTAAAAAATACTGAACAACACTTTTGCCTTTTCTGGATTATTATTAGTATTTGTATTGAATAATTCTGCATTTTCATTGAGTACTTTCCACCTTCCCTTTTTTATCAGTAAGCTAAATTCTGTTTCCCTTTGCAAGCAGAAATGGCAGTTTTGTAACTTTGTACCTCACTTTTTTTTACTCTTAATATGCATTTTATGGTATGGTATGGTAGAGCACTGTGCCAGAAACTCGGCGAGATGGAAGTTCAAGCTCCCACTAGGCAATGGGAGCCATTAAGTTTGGTTTGCTGCTTCTTGGGCATGTGCCCTAACCACTGAGCTGTTTGAGCTAAAAGCACATGTAAAGCCCTCCTCCCATAACATCTAACACCTATTCGATAGGGTTTTTGGATATCTACCGTGTTTCCCCGAAAATAAGACATACCCATAGAATAAGCCGTAGCAGGATTTCTACGTATTTGCGCAATATAAGCCATACCCCGAAAATAAGACATAGTGATGGGCGTGGCTAAGCGTACCGACATGAAGCGGTAAATAAGACGGGCAGCCCTTCTCATTTGCCCCATCGTGACAGCTGCTATCTCGGAGGTGACCAGAGAGGGAGAAATAGAAAGTAAAAGTCTCCTCAGTGAAGTGAGGAGCAAGAAGTTCTGCTTTAGGTATTGTGTGTCCTCAGGGGGAAGAATAAAGCTGTGGCTGCGGCTTTGGATTAACATCATACATAGTTTTGGTATTGGGTGGTGGAACCGGAGCGTGCTCCATCCACTCCATGCATTGACCTGGTATTGCAGTGCTTCCAGGACCGGTGCAAAAAAACAGGAAAAAAAAAAAAATGCTGTTTTAAAAATAAAACATCCCCCAAAAATAAGCCATAGTGTGTCTTCTTGAGGAAAAATAAATATAAGACAGTGTCTTATTTTCGGGGAAACCCAGTATTTTTCTGTAATTTGTGTGTCCAGAATGGGTGCGCGTACATTGCTATGTCCATGCCCAATGCATAACTTACTGCGCATGCTCAAGATACACAGGCATGCTTCTGCATCCACACTGCAGGGGTAACTGAATTATAGCCATTAAATGGAATTTATATCCCAGTTTATATCCATTTTAGATTGTAACTACCAGATAAATCTTTATTATAGGTTCCCCTTCTTTCTATTTGTCATATGTTGTTGGTTGAATTTTTATTCCTACTTTTGTTTTCATCTAAATCCAGATATATTTTAACTTAACATTGATTTATTTCCTTATTGTTGGATAATTGCTTATTAGTAGTGTTCCACATTCTCAGTTTTTACTATTTTTTCACTGATAAATTCCCTGATTTTTTTTTCTTTAAGTCATTCAGGTTATACTGATTTACACCCATTTTTCAGTTCAAATCCCTGTTAACTGGCACGAGTGGGGAATGGCCCATTCCCCACTCATGGAGGCTAACGGGGATTTGAACTGAAAAATGGGTGGTACTGGTAAGCTAAAAGTGCTGCTGTGCCAGTTACCTAAGGCACAGGTTTACAGCCAGACGTTCAGAGGGCGGTGGCGGCGGCCACATGCAGAGTGCGGAGGTGGGGGGGCTGGCGGTGGCTGGGGGAGGGTGGCTGTAGCCACTGCCTGGGGGCACGGGGCTCCCAGTTCTGACCCCAGGCGGGGTGGGCCACGCCACAGGAATTGCTCCCAGGGCAGGCAGATCCAAGCTGCGCCCTGCTGGGTGGGGGTAGGCGGGAGAGCCTGGCCCCAGTCCCTGTGGCAGGTGCTGGACTCAGCCACTCTGCATGGGCCCACAGACCTGGGGGTGGAGGGCTCCCAGCTCTGACCCCCAGTGGGGCAGGAGGTGCCACTCCCCACAAACACCAAGGCAGCCTGACGGGATGGGGGAGGGGCGCGAACACAGTCAGGGAAGAAAGGCAAGGCATGGTGCTATGCGCTTCCTGCCACTGATCCGGGAGCACACGCCCCAGGGGGCGCATAGCATCAACAGCTGTTCCCCCACACCCACTGACACCTCCCCCAACTTTACTCCCTGCTGCAGCCCCAGGAGCGACTGATGGGCTCCTCCGCAACCCTCCTCCTGCCCTTTCCTTAGTCCCAGCCTTCCTCCCTCCCTCCCTCACCACCATTTTTTTCTCCCTGGTTTAAACTGATATTTTTCCTTTTCTTCCTTTTATTCTGATTCCATCCCGGTTTTTATGTTTCAAAGATAAACCCTGAAACATTCCTGGATTGTTTTTTAAAATAAAAATTGAGAATGTGGAATACTACTTATTGGGCATTTAATAAAACAATATAATTTTTTGTTCTTATTTTTCTCTTTCAGTGCCCTACCTCCCCAATCTAATAATCCCTATTCAAAAATTGAATATATAACCGTTGGAGTTGTCTTCTTTATATAATACTTACGTACAAATGTAGTATGTTCTAGTTCTCCCAGAAGTTATAGCATGTGCTGTGCAGGAAGTTAAACTACATAATCAAATTATCTTATCTGGTGTCAATATTTGTGAAATTTTATAAAATGTTACCTGCTAATTCTCACTCAGGTTCTTTATGAAGAGTTGGAAAGTGACTTATCTCTATATTGGTCATTCCAGGAGATGATCTGATGCGTTGTGTGGATCTTTATAATCAAGCTCAATCCAAGTGGTTTGAAGAAATGGTGACTACTACTCTGGTACGTATCAGTCTGAGATTTCTGTTTTGTTTATGCTGCTGTTCGTTTATTTCTGCTTATAGAGAAAACCTTTGAAATTTATAACTTTAGTATGTCACCATTCACAACCAAAATGCAGATCAGTATAGATACCAGACCTTAAACTTGCCAGTACACTGCCCAAACCATTTTAATATCATTTGGGCAGGAAGAAGAAAATATTGTCTTTCATAGTCTATGTAATGGGGCAGTAGTTTGCAGCTGGTCAGGGGTTTGGAATTTTAGAAGTAGATTGGAGGAAGTGAAGTATATAGCTGAGGGTAGGGGAAGCAGTAAAAGATACATGATGCATTTTGAAATACATGTATAAATAAATAAATGTGATAATTTTTATCCCATGGTTTTGCAGTTTATACCGTGAGTATTATCAGTACATGGGTGGTGCAGGATAACTGCATGAGATGAATAAGACTGTACTAATGGTGCATGTGCGTGTTCTTACCTTGAGGTAACTGAAAGCTAACCCACAATAATGCACCTCTGTTTCACTGAGGGGATAAGTTCCCTGACTGCATCTGCCTTGTGTTAATACATGTATTTGGCCATGCAAGATTTCTCCTTCTCTTAAGTATCCATAGCACAATACAGACCTCAGGATTTATATTTCTAGTTTTCCTATAAAGTAACTTGTTGACTCTCTTGCCTCTGTTGAAGCTCCGTCAGCACGTTCGAAACCGAAATTCTCCTTTGAGTAATTGTCGACATACAGTCTCACTTGCAGGTGTGTTTCCTGCCGTGAGCTGTGACCAGAGACTTTTTTGCTTTAACAGTATGCATAGAGTGTGCCCTGGGGTGCAAGCTCCCTGTTTCTCAGTTCCCCAGCTGTGTGGTTAGCTCATTGTGTGCGCTAGCAGCTAGGAACCTTAGGACACACTCCAAAGCAGTATGTCTCTCTTTTTCTTCCGTGAACTCTTAACACCTTCACTATCTTGGGAAACGTGTCTCAGAGTTCTTTTCTCTTTGGGGCAGTCAGCAGCCCTGCTCTGCAGCTTGGCACCTTTACCCAGTACCAATCACTTGCCTCTCCCCCTGTGGTGGTGCCACATGGTATCATCAGAGAACTTTTGGCTAGTTGATTGTCTGATCTCAAGTGAAACTTAGCCTTTTCTCCTTTTTTCCTACCTTTTTTTTTCTTTCCCTCAGTGGAGGCAGGGGACATTTTTTTTCCCTTTGATCAATAGCCTTCCTCTGCTCTCCAAGTTTCCAGCCATACCCTTCATGTGTAATCTGTTTCCATCTTCTCACAACCACACACAGTGCTTCTTCTCTTGGGAGAGACCTGTATCCCCAACAGATGCTCAGTCTGTCAGTCCCTCAAATTAAGAACCAAAAAAG
Source organism: Crocodylus siamensis (assembly GCF_052110815.1). Lineage (NCBI taxonomy): Eukaryota > Metazoa > Chordata > Crocodylia > Crocodylidae > Crocodylus > Crocodylus siamensis. The sequence continues at coordinate 50,885,842 of NC_143402.1, forward strand.
ACAGAATAAGCTTTGGCTGTCTCTCCTCAACATGTAATTCTACTCCATGTCTGACCCAGGATTGACAGCCTCGTCTCAGTACTGCACATCCCCCACAGTACTGAATGCAGACCAGTCTCCTCTTTGATGCTGTCAAGATTGGCACCCTTGCACGGGGCTTGATTGGGATCTAGAGGCAGGTGCCCAACCACAAGAAGTCAAAGGAAATCTTCTTTGTGACTCAGAGCTCCTTATCCTGCAGAGTGCCTTTGTGAATGGGGTAATGCTTCTGAGACTTCCCAGCCTGGACAGGCAATGGATGAATTCTCTGGGTTTCCTAGTTCTTACAGCACTTTCTCCTGAAGCTTCTCATTCCTGCAGGATTGTTGTGGGAACTGAGAGAAACAGTGATACAATTATGGAGCCATACAGTAAATCTTACCATCAGGGACTTCCGTTTATGAGAGACTGGACAGGATATGGAGTCACACTCTGCTTCATCCTCATAAGTCATGACAGTGGCTAATAAGAAGTGGGTTTATTCATCACAATTCCTAAGGAAAAAAGCCATGGAGACCATTTTGATAAATAGGCCTATTCTTCCACAAGTCTAAAATTTACTGGCCCACTATAATTTTGTGCATGTTGCATCTTTTATCAAGGACCTCCCTGCAGATCATGCCTGAGTCTCTACTCTTATTAGTATTAGGGTGGCTAAGGGACTGCTCTAAGCAGCCTCCCATGCTATGGCCCTTGAGCATTGCACCCTATACTGGTTTTTATCTAGACAAGGTGACCCAGGGAACTCGCCTGAATTTTCTGCCTAATATCTCTGAATTCCATTGAGTAAGGAGATAGACTTGTTTAAAGCACAACCAAAAGGACTCCATCTAGTTTAGATGTAAGATGAGTTCTGACCTACACTTTGGCCAAAATGAGGCTATTTTGAAACTCTCTCTGTCTCTCTGTTTCTAAGGATGAGAGATGTAAGGACACAGTAATACTGGCCCAAAGACTGTCTACGGGGATACTGGATTTGTAAAACTGTTATGAGAACCCCAAGATGGAGCCATGGCCCATGACTTGTGCTTACTGCATGAGGGTCCAGGGCACGTCCATAAGTACCTTGCACATTGTTTCCCTAAGTGCTACCTACAAGGCAGCCGCCTAGAGTTTGATTTGCACCTTCCCTAAGCATTGTGCCCTCATAAAGTCTAAAAGATGGAACTGCCTTTGGAGCTGTGTTTTGGTATATACGTTTTTTTAGTTACTCTTTGCCAAGAAGACTTTAAGACCAGGCACTCCCAAATGAAAATGTGTACGTGGACAGTTACTCAAAATATGGTTATTTCCCAGTGAGTTTTTTGCCACATATTGGCCACAAACCTATTTGTATGCGATTCTCTCTCCATTTCCCTCAGAGTTGGCATATAGGTCTCAGTGGCTGAAAGGAAAACAAGGGGCAGGAAGGGCACACCTTCGTTTATAACCTGGGCATAAAAGGGTTGTGAACTGCAGGGCTAGAGTAGATACTGTGGATAATGCTAAGGTGAAAAGTCTCTTGTCAAAACTCAGGGGCATGAGAATGTGTATGTGGGCAATTCATCTCAAAGAACTCTGGTTACTAGAAAGTAACTTCATTTTTCCTCTAAAAGTACAAGTATCTTCACCCTTCTTTCTTGGTGGCTACAAATGTGAATGAGAATGCCAGATTGAATAAGACATGGGAAATATATAGAGACTGGACCCATTTGATAAAAGGCCCTATTCCTCCCTGAGCCTGTAATTCAGAATTGCTCAGGATCAGGCTGTCCTGGCCCATTACAATTTCCAGGTCTACAAAAAGACCTTGTGAAATTGCTTGACTTAGATAAGAGGATGGACAGATTGTTTCAAAGATGGTCCTACAAACAGCACTAGGCACAGCGATACTGCAGCCAGATCCATGGTTCCGGCAGTGGAAGGAGTTCCAGGGTATTATGGAGGACCTACTTTTTCAACAGTGCGGAACTCTTTAGTGCCCAAACTGAGTTTGCATTCATTAAAAGATTCAAGAGCCTTACTTCCCTTGTTTGTGTCTTCTTCCTCCTACAGGCACAAGTTCAAGGAACATATATGTACACATTACAGTGGAGGTTCTCTCCCAGTATCCACCGCTGTGCAATTAGCACACATCACCTGTCACCAAGCAGAGTCCCTTGAAAGTAGCAGAGGTTCCATCAGCAAAGGAACACAGCAGCACCTTATTCTGTAGCACATAGATTTTCCATCCCTAAGCAAGGGGTTTGGTGGTGTGCTGAAGAGGTACTAACTCCATGCTACCGCCTACCGTATCAAAACTGTTTGGCCTGCTTTTATTTTGCATGGAGCCATATTGCCTAGGACTAGTGGTCCCTAGATATGGTAGCTAATGGATACTCCATTTGGTTTGAGTCACTACCTATTCACAACCCCAGTTCCATGTTTGTTTCAGAGACCCTTCTCTCAAGAGTTTGCTAAGGAAAAAGATGTGCTTACTGCTGGTTCTGGGGACCACAGAAAGAGTTTCCCTACATTTAAGGGAGAGGGGTTTTATAACAGTTATTTCCTTGTTCCTTAAGAAAAAAGGGAGGTTGGAGACCAGTCTTGAACCAAAGAATGCTCAGCACATTCATCTGCAAACTCAAGGTCAAGGTGGGACTTTGGTGGCAAAAATACCCTCATTACATCAAGAAGAATGGTTTGCTTCCCTCAATTTGCAAAATACTTATTTTCACATTGCCATAAGGTATTTGCACAGAAAGTATCTCAGTTTCAAAATAAATCAGGACAGTTACCACTACGGGGTCTTACCTTTCAGCCTCTTCACAGCCCCAAAAGTGTTTACCAATTTTCTCACTAAGGACAAGAAGAACAAAACACAAGATTAGTCATAGGGTTGGGACGGACTTCACAGGTCATCTGGTCTAGGTCCCTGCAGAAATGGAATCATGGTGTTCAGTCAAATGTTTATCCAGTCTCCTCTTGAAAACCTCCAATTGAGGAGATACTACAACTTCCTAACCCTACACTGACCCTACCTCCTAACCCTATTCCCATATGTAGCAAGTCTTTCATATCCCCTTTGATCTCACCCCACCCCCATTCCATGACAGTCTCTCCTTTACCAAGATTTGGGATTATTAAGAAGCTGTACACTTGCACAGGCTATTTTTCCTCCTGCCGCTGCCTTTGTATTGTATTGTTTTTGAGATACTGGACATGCAGAAAAGAATCTTGAGGCAGTTTCCCTGGCTGCTCATCTTGCAGGGCTTGAATTATTTGCAGACTTTAAGCTAGGTTTACATCTACTGCTTTTGCTCAGCTGTTGATGAAGGTGTGGGGTTGTTTTTCCTTTACAGGAGCTCGAAAGGCTAGAGGTGGAACGGGTGGAAACAATTAGACAGCACCTTTGCCAATATACACAGCTGCGACATGAGACAGACATGTTCAACCAAAGCGTGAGTTCACTCTTTTCTTCGGTCTGATGTCCACAGCGAGGTTCAGATGAACTACCGACTGTGATCGCTACTAACTTCCACGTCTGGTGGCGTTAGTGGCACAAATAAATAAGTGGTTACAATTTAGGAGTTGGTGGTTTTATACCAGTTCTCCTCTCTGACCCTGGTCTTATGGGCAGGAACTTCCTGTAGTCCATGTGGTCCCCAACCTGCCACCTCTATTAAAAGACATCCAGACCTTGGGGACAGAGTAGCTGGTCCATTGGAAAATCTAATTACCAAAGTGCTAAAATATGAAGTGTGTCAGAAAACAAATAACAGGGGAGAGGGAAGTCAGAAGATAAAGCAGCCTCTTGCTTTAATTGACACCGGGCCTGCAGTAGTTGTCTAGCTCTTCCTGCAGCACATGTGTGGCTCCCTACATCCCTCTACTGTTGCAAGAAATAACCAAACAAACCATCATTTCATACTGAAAATATTCAGTCTTATACAACTGGCACTTTCACAATAATATATGTTGCGAAATATGTTATGCAATATGTTGTAGCATATAATATCTGGTATATAATATTCACAGTATAGGAATAATATTAGTAGCTACATGTTTCATAGAATCATAGAAAATAGGGTTGGAAGGGACAGCAAGAGGTCATCTAGTTCAACCCCCTGCTCAAAGCAGGACCAGCACCAACTCAAGGATCAAGAATGGAGATTCTATAACCTCTCTGGGTAACCTGTTTCATTGCTTTACTACCCTCCTCATGAGAGAGTTTCTCCTAATAACCAATCTAGAACTTCCCTTGCTGCAATTTGAGACCTTTGCTCCTTATTCTGGTATCTGCCACCACTGAGAGCAGTGTAGCTCAGGGTGGAAAAAATATGGCCTGTGGGCTGAATTTGGCCTGCCAGCTAATTAGATCCGGCCCACAGGCAGGCACCCACCAATTAATTGCATCTGGCTTGGCTGGCAGCTGCCCCTGCTATGCTCTGCATGGGGCCAAGTCCCACTAACTGGGAAGCTGCAGCATTGAAGGGACTGGGGTGGGGGCTGGCTTGACTGCAGCCCCACCTGGTGGGTGTGGGGCAGAGGCCAAGAGAACCCGCAGTGGCAGGCTTAGCTCTCCCCCACCCCTCTGCCCCCTCCTAGGAGCTTCCCTTGCCGCCTGCCAGCTGCAGCTGCTTTCCTGCCCCTTTGCAGTGTGCTGAGTGCCGGGGAGGTGGCGCTGATTCTGCCCTGCCCCCGTAGAGGGGCTGGGCTAAGCCACTTCACAAAGAACAGGCAGGAGGAAGCACCCCATAAGTGCACACCCAACCCACCTACACCCCAAACACACACCTCACAGCCAAACCTCCCACTATACCTGCACACACCCCCACATACACCCCCTACCCCATCTCCACACAATATACAAGCTATTCCCTCCCCAAAGGAGTACTTCTGGGGCAAAGGGAGAGACTTCAACTGGCAAAGCTTAGGGGTTAGGGGGGTAGGACTTCCAGTCCCAAGATGGTGCCCAGGGGGTAGGTACCTGTCCTGTGGCAGAGCTGTCCTCGAGGCCCTTGACAGTTCACCAAAACTCATTAAGCAGCCCTTTAGCCAAAACAATTGCACACCCATGGTCTAGTTGCATCCTCTTTGAAACCTCTATTCAGGTGGTTGAAGGCTGCTATTAAATCCTCCCTCGATCTTCTCTTCTGCAGACTAAACAAACCCAGTTCCCTCAGCCTCTCCTCAGAAGTCATGTCCCCCAGCCCCCACACCATTTTGTTACCTTCCACTGGACTCTCTCCAATCTGTTCATATCCTTTCTGTAGTAGAGGACCCAAAACTGAACACAGCACTCCAGATGTGGCCTCACCAGTGCTGAATAGAAGGGAAAAATCATTTCCCTCGATCTGCTGGCAGCGCTCCTACTAATGCAGCCCAGTGTGCCATTAGCCGTCTTGGCAACGAGGGCATACTGTTAGGTTATATTCAGCTTATTGCCCACTGCAACCCCCAGGTCAGTAGAAAGAAGTTAAACAAATAAACTAGCAATTAACTGTCTTCCAGTAGTTCTTCTGGGTATTACTTCCTGATTTGCCTCTTATCTTTCAGAGACTTTGCAGAGCCTGCAGGCTTGTGCAACAAAGAAAATGCTCAAGCAAACAGACAAATAGATGAAAGCCCTGCTCCAGGCTCTCCCAGTGGCTGCTTAACCCCTGGTAACTCCAGGCTCCAGGCAGCCTGCTCCTTGGCCAGGTGCAGCCTCTTGAGGCTGCTTTCAATGTCTTTTATCCTTCCCACTCTTGGGCTCACGTGGCTAACCTGCTCTCACTCCCCACACCTGTGTCAGCTCCCTTGCTGAGAGACTCACTGCATCCCAGGATCTGGTTCCCCAGCCTCCAGCAAGTTCTCCCAGGTCTGGGGTGGGTGTGCAGAGGTGCTTCTGGGGTGTGGGACTGTTCAGACTCCCCTGAACCTCCAGTAACAGGGCAGGGCCGTATTATACAAGTGCACTCAAAGCCCCAAAGTTAATGAACCCATCAGTATGTGGGCAAATCAAACTCGTCTGTTCACAGGACAGGTTCTCCACATTTTCTGCATTATGACAGAGCTAAGTCCCAGTAAGGCTGAGGCAGAGCATACCATGGCCACCCATATGTTTCAAGTGCAGAAATTTCCTGGCAAGAATGCTTAGAAATTCCAGAAACTGAGGATTTGAGAGTAGGCACAGTAGGCCAAGTTCCAAATATCTTGCTGACATGTTTCTGGGTTTGGGCCATGCCTGCAAACATAGGTGTACAGGGTGTGCTTGGCCCCATCCTCACCAGGCCCTACCAGTGCTGTAGTATAAAACAAACCCCTCTTTCTTCCACTTGCCTCTAAAGACTTCTGGCAGTTCCTTGGCCCTTCAGTTATCCCTGGAATTAATGATGCACATTTCCAGGTCCCTTCCCCCACCTCTTAAGAGGAACATTACCTTGGTCCCCTACTCCGCACACACACTGGGCACATCTACACAGTTTGTGGACAAATTAGAGAGTCCAGTGGAGGACAACAAAAATGGTGAGGGGGCTGGTGGACATGACTTATGAGGAAAGACTGAGGGAACTGGGCTTAGGTAGTCTAGAGAAGAGAAGACTGAGAAGGGACTTAATAGCAGTCTTCAACTACCTCAAGGAGAGTTTGAAAGAGTATGGAGCTAGATAGACTGTTCTCAGTGGTGGCAGATGACAGAACAAGGAGCAGTGGTTTCAAGTTGCAACAAGGGAAGTTTAAGTTGGATATTAGGAAGAATGTTCTCACTAGGAGGGTAGTAAAACATTGGAACAGGTTATACCCAGAGAGATTGTACCTATTCTTGGAGGTTTTGAAAACCTGGCTGGACAAAGCTTTGGTTGAGAATCTAGTTGGGGCTGGTCCTGCTTTGAGCAGGGAGTTGGACTACATGACCTCCTGAGGTCCTTTCCAACCCTGACTTCCTGTGATTCTATACACATGCTTTACTGAACAGTAGCCTATTCTACTGTGTATTAAAGCATCACATCAAAAACACTGCTAATATCCTAATACACAGTAGAATTAGTCTAGTGCTCATTAAGCATCACTAAAAAAGTGTTCGCTTTTGCTACTGCACATTAGGGCAGCCTAATGTGCCTTTATGTCATCATCGGTGGTGGACCCCCGAAGTTGAAGATGATGTCCATCAGGCTTGATGGGTCCTCAAGTGAACTGAGGAGCCCAATTCTTGATGCACATGTTCTTCGGCAATGGGGGCATGTTGTGTGGAGGGTGGGATTCACAGCTCTGGATTGGTCATCTTCTCCTTCCTCCGCTGCCACCGTTCCACCTAAGTATTGAGTCATTAGGCCTCAAAGTGTCGCACATCTTGATGAACCAGGTGGTGCCACGCTGAATGGTCAGCAGCTTGCTCCTCCCAGCCATTGGTATCAGTGTCTTTGTGCTTGAGGGTGACCTTGAGTGTGTCTTTGTACCATTTTCTTTGGTTGCCTTTTGAGCATTGGCTAACAGAGAGCTGGGAGAAGAGAATCTGGTGAGGCAGGCGGTTCTCAGACATCTGGACGCAGTGGCCTCTCCATTGGAGTTGATTTCTCAAAAGTAAGGCTTCGATGCTGGTTGACACAGCTTCATGGAGGACGCTTGAGCTGGTCCAGTGGGCCTCCCATTTCACTTTGTGAAAGCTCTCAAGCGTCTTAATGTAGATGGTTCAGGTTTCACTGTAGTAGAAGAGGGCAGTCAGCACGACTGCCTTGTAAACCAGGAACTTCACCAACTTCCGAAGGTCTCTATTTTCAAAGACACATTGTTGCAGCTTAAAGAAGGCAGCCCTGGCACAGTTGACCTGGTCCTGGACTTCTTCATCAATGGTAGCCTGTTAAGAGGCGTGGCTGCCAAGATATGGAAAGTGCTCCACGTACTCCAGAGCCTCCCTGCCTACATAGGTAGCACGAGGGATGTTCAGCTGGCCTGGGGTGGGTTGGTGGAGAACCTTTGTCTTGGCAACATTCAGGGACAGGCCAAGTCTTTTATACGAAATGTTGAAGAGATCTAAGGTTTCTTGCACATCCTGTGCAAGAGTGAGCCATCACGCTGTGATACCTTTATTTAGTACATCATATTAGCGATATTAAACTTAATGAGCAGTAGCAAAAGCACATTACTGAATGTGTAGACATGCCCATAGGGAAGCATTCCTGTCCTGATGTCACAGCAGATTTGAATCTTGCAGCAGGAATTGTTCTGTACATAGATATATACATGCCTGTAACAGTTTGCTTCTCATTTTGTTCCCTTTAGACCGTAGAACCCGTGGATCAGTTGCTTCGGAATGTGGATCCTGCCAAAGACAGAGAACTGTGGGTAAAAGAACACAAGACTGGAGATATCAGACCAGTGGATATGGAAATATAGACTGATTTGATTAGTGTTGTTTAACGGGTCTGCTGGTATAGCCAGATTATTGGATTCTCTAAAGTGTCAGAAGAGATACAAGAGTGGAAAAGGGTTGTTCCCCTACCAGTTACCTTGTATTTATGCCCATAGGGACCATCTTTGTTACATTTGACCATTAAATCAGTTCTCATTGTAGGGAGCCTTAATCAAGCATTCCAGGGTTAAGAAGCCAGAGATATCAATACATTCTATCAAACGCTGCCATCTGTCAGTGTTACGCTACTTTCACAAGAAATTGAGGACTCTTTTCTGGCACTGAGAGGGCTCTGTTCTCTGGTGATTTTGTGCTACGCCCATTGCATGACTTTTTTATGTAGTATGTTAGAACAGCCATGCAACAAGCCACTACCAAATAAGCAGACTAATGATTCACACATAATGCAGGAGGCATAGAGGTCCTGAACAAAGAATCCCAGCTCTGCCACTGACTGGCTGCATAGCTTTGGGTGTGTTACTTATTTTTTCTGGCTCCCCCCTTTTATAAAGAGCAGCTCTTAATACTTACCTACCTCACAGGAGTGTTGTGAGGATATACCAGCTTTATATACTACATTTTGTTACAAGTTCCTTGCTACTCCAAGAACTCTGAATGCAGTGAGATGGTGGGACCACTGAAAAAAGTGACGGAGTAAGGCCATCCCATTCAGGCCCTTCCTTTTTATACTCCCTCTCAGGGTTCCATTATCATCAGCATTTCTATTATAGGCTAATAGAAAATGAGGCTGAAAGGAATGTCTTGCAACATCTAGTTACTAGGAAGGACTTGGTTGTGCTATAGCTACCTCATTAGCTGTCTGAGTGGCCTCACTGACAGAAAGAATATCTGCCATTGAACAAATTAGATCTTCAAGTCCACTCCTGCCTATGCAGGATGATTTCCTAGAATATCTGTTTTCAAAGAATTTTTTAGTACTCTTGTCAGTCATATAGATGCAAATTTCAATTGACCTAGGTTTTATTTCCTCCACATAACTTACCGTTTGGAGGCTTTGGAATACTCACTCCCCCCATTTGGTGTTTACACACCTTAGACATCCACAGACAATTAACAGGTCTTCATTGTTCGAGGTAATGTCACTGATCTATATCTTTTAAAGACCAGTTTTCAGAGGCATCAAATATTTACAATTTCCACTGACTTCAAATGTAGTTGAAGCCCCAGCACTTCAGAAAAATCAATCACTTAACCGTTCTTCATAAATATAGTTCCATGTTCAGTTTTATCTGTCCTCTCTGAGTTCCGTGTGTCAGAACTAGATACAGCTACTCCTCACTTAACATCATAGTTATGTTGTTGAAAAATGCGACTGAGTGAAACGATGTTAAGCGAATCCAGTTGCATCACAGTAGTCACCTACTAGCAGGTGGCGGCCAAACAATGTTATAACCCAACATTGCATGACTTTAAATGAGTATTTTCTCTAACAGATCAACAACGTAATAATGAAACAACGTTAATGAGAATGCCGTTAAGTGAGGAGTACCTGTACAAAGCTTGCCAATTCCTTTGATACATATAGCTCTTCAATGTAATTTTTGAATAGCAGGGCTTTTTTTCCCCCTCTCATTTTAGGCACAAAGGACTGAAAGGGGCCTGTTCAGTGCACCCCAGTCAGAAACCCCCGAACTCAGCTGTGACCATTGCCAAAATCTGACAGAGAAAAGTTGAAACAACAAGCCAGTAGCATTCATGAAGGGTGTGGGGGGGTATTCTTTCTTGGCCCCGCTGGTGACCAGGAAAAGCCTTGAAGTATAGGATTGCCAGACACCTACCACACTACAAGAGAGTAACCTATATACTCCAAAAGAGGGATTACTTGTACATAATTCCATACATCATACACAGACCTCTTTATCAACAGTGTATGTGTACCATCACAGCATCACTTCTGGAAGCTCACCTAGTTCCAAATTAAAATGATTCAGGTTCTTTGTACCCACCACTTGGCATGGAAGATCATTTAAAAACTCTACACCTTGGTGGTCTGAAATCTTTTTTTTTTTTTAAATTTCCAATCTAAATTTATCCGCAGCCAGTTTGTAGCCATTTGATCTTGTGCTAGTGTCGTTTTTCAACCTAAAAATCTTTTCTCCCTCCCTATTATTCACCAGATAAAAGTTCTGGTAATGGGTAATCGTATCATATTATTTGTCTTGTTAAGCTTTGCAGTTTACATGTTCACTTTGCCCAAGGCTGCAAGAAATCTTAGTTTTCACTCTTCACTTCCCTGGCATTTAAACACTGCAGTCTTTTATTGCTACCACTATTTTGTTTTTTAAATCCAGGATTCTTAATGTGCTGTATCAGGGTGGCTAAGAATTATGGTCAAGATTTTACAAATAGGGAAACTTTCAGAAACTTTTAGGAGAGCTTCTAAAATCATTGAATTCCAAGTGCTGCTGCAATGATTGTTTTCCCAGCTTATTACAAACATGTCAGTTCTCCACTCACTATCACCTCCACACCACTATTTTTTTCAAAGGAGAATGCCTCCATAAAAAACTAGTGTCATCATGCTGTCCCCCCTCAAAATGTCTCCCTATAAGTTGCCTTTTCCTGATGCCTACAAATAGCTTGACAGTGCCCAGGCAAATGGTATGTTGTGATTGTCACTTTTCACTAAAGATTTGATTCATCCGAGTTGTAAGCTGTTGAAATCTAAGGCCATTGTTTTGTTCAGTGTGTATGCACTATTTAGTATAGTGGTACTTTAAACTCTGCCACTGCTGTTCAGATGGCAAGCAGCCTACAGATAGGCCACTGAAATGTTGGAGCACAGGCAGACTAGAACCAAGTTATACAGATTCCACTTTCACTTTAAGTGTTATATCATTTCGAGTTAATACACTTTTCCTGTTCTTCCCCATTTAACACTCCCAGTACTATAATTTGCTTGGGTTCATTATTATATGGGGGCATTGGTATTGCAATGCTTCTTTCTGATATGTTTCCCAGTACTGTGGGTGACAGCCCTGTAAAATATAGAATGTGTAGTGACATTTTTAAAATTCCAATTTCCAAGAGCACGTTAGGCACATGGAGCCTAAATCTCTTTGAAAGTCAGTTCTGTCTATCTGCACAATATTGGCTTTTTTCTAGGCTTCTGATATCATCTCAGTTTTTCAAGATTTGTCACAGATTAGAAACAAGATTCTGGAGAGCTCCTTGTCCAGGTCTTTCAGGACTTCTGGGTACAGATTATCAGTCCTGTAGGATTTGTATAACATTCTTTAGTTCTCACCATCATTTCTCTGTGTTATGTGAAATTGCAAGACATAATGTCCAACTTCAGTTTAAAAAACAGAACAGAACTATTAATTGAACACTCTGCTGTTTCTGCATCATTATTTACTATTTTATAATTACAACTTATTAATGGAACCTACTATACTGGAAGTAAACTAATTAAAAATATTTTTCTTATCCCTGTTGACCATAGGCTTTTCAGTGAATCCTGTAGTCTTCCATAGTAATTACCTGTATTTCTTAACTTGTAAAACATTTATATTAATTCCTGTCAACTTTCTCCATTATCTTTTTCCTTTTCAATGCATTAATTTTTTTAAAATTATTTTTCGCATCTTTTTGGAGCGTGTTTTTAGCTTAGATAGTCCTGTCTTATGACTACACAGAATTATGAGTTTGAGAATAACTAGTAAGTTATTCTTAACTCTTAATTTTAATTCATATTTTCCAATTTGTACTGGAGTACTGTGTCCAGCTTTGGGCTCCACAATTCAAAAAGGATATGGAGAAGCTTGAGAGAGTCCAGAGAAGAGCCACACGCATGATCGGAGGTCAGGAAAACAGACCTTACGACAACAGGCTGAGAGCCATGGGGCTCTTTAGCCTGGAAAAGCGCAGGCTCAGGGGTGAGCTGGTGGCCACCTATAAGTTTATCAGGAGTGACCACCAGGATCTGGGGGAACGTTAGTTCATGAGAGCACCCCAAGGGATGACGAGGTCAAATGGTTATAAACTCCTCCAAGACAGTTTCAGGCTGGACATAAGGAAGAATTTATTTACAGTCTGAGTCCCCAAGGTCTGGAATAGCCTGGCATCGGAGGTGGTTCAAGCACCTACTCTGAATGCCTTCAAGAGAAATTTGGATGCTTATCTTGCTGGGATCCTATGACCCCAGCTGACTTCCTGCCCCTGGGGCAGGGGGCAGGACTCGATGATCTTCCAAGGTCCCTTCCAGCCCTAATGTCTATGAAATCTATGAAATTTAATTTTTTCTTAATTTTACATTGCAGATATTGACCCTTTTAAAATTCTGAGAGAGAGAGAGAGAGAGTGTGTGTGTGTGCGCGCGCGTGCATGTTTGTGCATGCACACACACAATGTACAAGAGGTAAGGATTTTTGGTGGTATCTTCTGTTGGACCAACAGTATAGCTGGGAGAGATGTCCAGCAAGCTTTTGGGCATCCAGGGCCCTTCCTCAGGTGATCTGAAAACTCATCCAACCATTCCCTCAACTATATAGTTGATCTAATAAAAGATATCACTAAAAATCCTTGCCTCAGATGTTTTCTGGAGCATCAAAGCTGCAGCACTTCAACTCAAACATTGTACACATTTGTACACACACACACACAAGCTGTGGCACCTAGGTACCTAACAGATGAAACAAGATCTGGCCACTTGTGTCCACCTGGCTGTTACTCTCATGTGTTCTGTAGCCATTCTCCTCAGACCGATTGTCCTCTGGTTCGCATTAAGTATATTCCCCTTTATTTCTGCCACGTTTTTCAATCTCATTCACTGTTACTCTGCTCACCCCCCTCAACCTTTCATTTCTCCTCAGTTTGGCACAGCCCGTTCATCTTTAGTTCCATTAGCAAGTTCCATTTTTCCAAGTCCTTTCTCTGTCTACCACAGGAAACAAAACACTTTGCTGGTCATGCAGAGTGAGACTTTATCAGTTTTCATACCGAGTACAAATGTTATGGGTGTAATTATGTTTCCCTTTGCACTGGAAAAGTTTTGTTTTGTTGCAAGTGATGGTGCCTCCTTTCTTCCAGGGCAGCATTCATGAACTGAGGCACTTCCTCTGGCTTATATTCTTCCTACTGGCCCTCACATACCTCCAAATGTACCTCCCATTGTTAGCTGCCCAGGAGGCCAGAAACAGCACTGAAAAATGCCTGCTCTGTGCTGTGCTGTTTAGAGTACTGTGCTAGAAGTCAGAGAAACGCAGGTGTGCATATCTCTAGATATGCTGGGGCACAGAACCCAATTCTTCTGCTTTCTGTGCAAGTGCCCTCTAGCCCTTCAGCTTTTGAGACTAAAGTACTGGAGGGGCCCTCCCTTTCCTTCTCTGGAGTCTAACAGCCTTTAACCATGGGTTTTTGACCACCTATATTTTCACAGCATAGACACTGGGATGTATTCATAACAGGTGTGTATATGTAGTTGCATACATGCCCAGCCAGTATGTGCACATTTACACATTCACGTTCTCAGGAAAATAGAATTGTTACCTCAGCATAGGTGGCATTTTTGAAACTTCGGTGGATAAAAACCTTCCACGGATACACGGAAAGGGAAATAGAATTCAACCATATTTGTATTCCACGCTCGGCTGCTTTGCATTCTTAGATAGCCCTCTATTTGTGCATCTTACCCTAGGCAAAGCCTTTTCTTTTTTGAGGCCTCTTTGTGAGCTTTTTCCCCTTTTTTCTTATAATTTTAATTACCTCCAGAACCCACCCATTAGCCACTTATTTATTGTTCCTTCTTCAGCTGCATGTGTTGAACTGTGGTTTTAAAAAAACAGCCAGATCTGCACCTCCAACTGGCTGGCAAAATCCCAGGTGTTCTCATATATGATGAGCATCCAAACAAGATCTATTTAGGGTGTCTAACCCACTCCAAAGTACTCTTCTCCATAGTCAACTTTTGTTTGCAGCCATTCTGTTTATGACTTTCTGCAGGCCTTCAGGTATCTCTCCTTCAGGAATGTCATTCAACGCTTGCTGGTGACAGCCTGAGATCTTTAGAGGCTGCATTTACAAGTTTCTTGGGTTAATCTTAAAAAGTAATTACAACAGGTACAACCTGGAATAATCATCTGCAGAATTAGCTGTGTTCTGTTTATGGAGTAATTTTCCTTTATACAGACCTGACTGAGAGCAGCTCTGGGGTAGCCATAGATCTCTTGCTGCTAAGTAGCAATGTACAATGAATGCTGACAGCAAAGCAATTTTATATTTCAGTATATTCCAGTATATAAAAAGGGAAGAGATAAGTAAGGAACCAGATAACCTAAACAAAAAACAGTTAAGAGGAGGCACAAGGGAAACCTTAACCATTAGGGCAATCATGTACTTACTAACACAAGAAGCATTGGGAATAAGCAGGAAAAATTGGAATTCCCAGTAAAACCATACATTTTATGTAGCTAGAATAATAGAGAGATTATGGAACAGTTCAAATGACTGGTGTCTTGTTATGGATGGATTTAACTTGTTAAGGAAGGGCAAATGAGGAAAAAGGTGATGTGGCTCTTTTATAAAAAGGATGTACACCTGTTCTGAGTGTGGTATGAACTGGTTGACAGTAGAAGTGTTTTGAAATGGCCGTATTCGATTCAGATCTGGCCCAAATCAGAGAGAGTGATTCAGTTCATTTATTCAGATCACTGTCCCATTTCGATTCTACTGAATCCGAATCGGTGATCAGCCTCGGGGGGACCCCGGGTGCACACCCAGACCTAGGGGGCATCAGTCACTGGGGTAGGGGAGGGGGGTCCCCAGTGGACCCAGAAGTGCTTCTCGTCCACTTCCGGGTCTGCTGCCAAGTGTGCTGAGGACCTCCCTGTGCTCTCATGGGACGCTCCACCTGCCCCACCATCTCAGCATACATGAGCTGCCTGGTACCTTGAGGTATGTAGAAAAAACATTTAAAGCTGTGTCTATGTCCGAATCATTGAATCTCTCCAAATCGATTCAGCGGGATTAAAGGGTCTCCTGATTTATTCCAATTCAGAGATTTGGCTGCCAAATTGGGCCAGATCTCTGCTGAATCGAATCAGTGATCGAAGTTTTGCACCACCGTTGTAAACGGTTCTTATGAAAGCCTGTGGGGCCTGGTAAGAGGGGAAAACAGGAAAGAGGGTGTAATTGTTAGCGTCTGCTACCAAATTAAGGAGGAAGTGGTGGATGAAGCTGTTTTCAAACAACTTTCCAAATGACTGATCTGGTTTCACTGGGGACTTCAATTACTGTAATATCTGCTGGGAAGATAATGCGTCACAGCAGCATACAGGTAGTCCATGAAGGTTTTGGAGTTCCTGGAGGATAAACTTCTGATTCAGGTTATAGTGATGCCAAATTGGGGAGGTGGGGTGGGAGCTCTGACTTGCTCTCAAACAGGAAGGAATAGGTCAAGAATATGAAGGTTAAAGACAACTTGGGTGACAATGAAATGCTAGAGTTCAAGATCCTAAGGAAAGGAAATTAAGGAAGGAGAGCAGCAGAATAAAGACAGTCTGGACTTCTGAAAGCAGACTTGAACAAAATCAGGGAACTTTCAGGGAGAATCTCTGGGAGGAAAGTCTAAGGGGAAAAATGTCCAGGAGAGTTGTTTGTACCTTAAGGGGGCCGTATTAAGAACAGGCCATCCCAGTGCAAAGAAAGTACATGTAGTGCAGTAAGAGACTGGCTTGGCTATACAGTGAATTCTTCTTTGAGTTGAATTCAATTATTGGAGGGGGCGGGGGGGTCTTAAATTCAGAGTCATTTTAGATTCAAGTAAATATGGTACTTAGAGAAGCTGAGTGTGTTCAAGCCCAGAGGGTCAGGCCAAGCAGGATATACTTTAGAGTACTCAAGTAATTGACTGAAGTAATTTCAGAGCTTGAAAACTCATGGAGGTTGGGCAAGGTTCCAGATACCTGAAAAAAGCCAATATAGTACCCATCTTTAAGAAAAGGAGCCAAGGAATTACCAGCTGGTCTCTATACCAGATTGTGAAGGAGGACATCAAGAAATCCATTTCTAAGCATCTTGTTCCAAGATGAGAACAAGATAATCAGGAACTGATTTGATAATCAGGGTACTGTGTCTAGTTTGGAGGACTGTATTTCAAGGAAAATGTGCACAAATTAGCCCATCTAACAGAAAACACCAAAAAATTATTAGAGGTCTTGGAATCGTGACTTCAGAGGAAATGATGAAAAAACTGGGAATATTCTGAACAAGAGAAGGGTGAAGAGGGATTTGATCATAGTCTTCAAATACATAAAGTGTGGGTATACAAAGGATGGTGACAGACATTTCTCTGTGGCTACAGGGATGTAAGGAGCAAGAGTATTAAAATGCCAGCAAGATAAATTTAGGTTGGATATTAGGAAGAATTTTCTAATGTCAGTGTAGTTAAACATTGAAACAGGCTACCTAGAGAGGTTGTGGAATCTCCATCCATAGAACTTTTAAGAATATGTTAGACAAATGTTCGTCTAAAGTGGTTTATATTGGGATGAGCCTTCCTGGGACAGGGAGTTAAACCAGATGACTTCCTGTGGTCCCTTCAAGCTCCACTTTGATGATTCTGAGAAATGAGCTTTTTCCCCATGGCCGCTTTGTTTCACATGGCTGTCCCTCATTATTTTCTTTCTGCATGTTGAAGACATTACCGTATACAAGCTTGCTTGTCTGTTCTCTGGCAGAATGACCATAAACATAAACAGCATCTTGTAAAGCACCAAGAGTAAACATCTGGCTTGTGGAGCAATATGAGTACAGTGGGTTGTTCCTTTCAAGACACTAATATTCTGCACTAGGTGAATCTGCATAGTCTTCTTCTAAAGGATCAAGAAGTCCTGGGTCCATCAGCCTCTTAGAACAAATCCTGTAATGTGTCCAAACATGTGCTCCACAAGATCAACATTTTCAGAAGAATTTATTATGAACACACAATTTTAAAATATTATGGTGCTTTCTTGAATTTCATGTTTGTGAGGAGTGCATACACTGACCACTTTTCATATATAAAATGTAATTGCATATGCTCAGTGGTCAGTCTAATAAACCTGCTGCAGATTAAGTATTATCTGGGCTCCTCTGGCTCTTGGCTCCCATTTGAGGGTTCATCCAAAAGGTGACCGTGCTATGATAGCCCAGAGCAAGGTTGGAAGTTAGTAGGGATGCAAGAGGCACCTGTTTACAATGTAAGAGCTGTTATTTTTAGTTACCCACGTGTAGTCTGGTTTGTCGCAGTTTGAGAGTCTTCATGAAATGAATTTCTGAATGAAGCACTGCTAATTCAGGCTAAATTCAATCAAAACCGAAGTGATGCTGGTAAGATCAAGCTACCCAAGACAACATCCCCACTTTTTACTGAAACTTTGCAGCACCACAATGATATGAAACCTTTGTGCCATGGGTGACTGGTGCCTCTTGAATTGGGGAGGACACAGGCCCCCCTTACACCAGTCAGTGACCGGGGAGGGGTCCCCCGGCTGCGATCCCACTGACAGGTTGGGGGGCACTGGTGCCCCCCACAACCGATCTCACTCACCAAAAAGTGGCCACGCCACTTCTGGAACTCCCACAGCCACTTCCAGAAGCAGCTCAGCCGCTTTTGCTGGTGGCCCTGCTCCCCAGCTGGTGCTCACAGGGGGGGCACTGGTGCTCCCAACTACCCCACTTCCTGTACCAGCTAAACAGGGAGCATGGCCTAAGTGGGGGTGCACTGGCGTTCTCAGGGGGCACATGTCGCCACTGCTTTGTGCCCAGATTTGTTTTTCACAGAATATCTAGATAGCATCAGTATCTAAAATCCCTGTATTTCATCTCAAGCTTATCAGGGCTCTTCATACCTTCCTCCTGGATGAACTATGACCACAATGGCCCATTCATTTGTCATTTCCTTGTTGGTTTACTGGAACTCACTGTGAATACAATATCCAGGTTCCTGTGTTCACAGTGTGTAGCTGGCCTGTCATACCTTTGGGAAAGAAAATAGACAAACACAGTCTTTCCCAAAGGAAGGGTGATGCAAAAGGTTCAAAACATAGGAATGTACAAATCACAATGGCAATCAACAGCACCCCCCTACTTCACGCAGTGGTACCAGTTCCCCTAGTGCTAAATGCCCCTGGCAAGGGGAATTAGTAGCAAATGGTAGCAAGGAGAAGCGGCAACAAGGGGAAGTGGCAGTGGCAGATGAAGGAGGGGAGCACAAGAGTGCCTGACTAGTTCTGGGTGCCGCACTTCAAGAAGGACGTGGAGAACCTGGAGAGGGTCCAGAGGAGGCCACTTGTACAGTTGAGGGCCTCCGTGGCCGGCCCTATGAGAAAAGGCTGAGGGACCTGAATCTCTTCAGTCTCCGCAAGAGGAGACTGAGGGGGAATCATGTGGCTGCCTATAACCTTAGCAGGGGCCAGCAGCAGGGACTCGGGGAAAGTCTGTTCACCAGGGCCTCCCTTGGAGTCACCAGGAACAATGGCCACAAGCTGAGGGAGGATAGGTTTAGGTTAGATATTAGGAAGAACTACTTCACGGTAAGGGTGGCCAGAGCCTGGACTAGGTGGTGCTCTCACCTTCCCTGGAAATCTTCAAGAGGAGACTGGACAGGCACCTGGCTGGGGTCTTATGACCCCTCCCACCTCCAGTGTCATTCCTGCCCTTGGCAGGGAGTCGGACTCAATGTTCTGTCTAGGTCCCTTCTGACTCATTGATTCTATGACTTCTATGACCTTACTATGGTGGGATGGGGTATAAACCCACAAAGTTTGGAAAATGCTGCGTTAAAGTAATTGTGGGGCAAGTGCTTGCTTATTGTCTCAGTTCCTTTTCTCCGTGGCTTCTGAACCAGCACAGAAAAACCAGTAAGCTGTATTTGACAAAGGATTTACATGTGCATTCAGAATGAAAACAAACACATTGGACAATACAACCTGTTTAATTTTTCCCATCAGATCTAAACCTTGCACACACCAAACTCAAGCTCCATATCCAGATGTCTCTATAACTCTGCTGCATATTTAATACAAAAAATCCTTTCCCCAGTTTTCCTTGGGACTTCAACTGCAGTAATTAATGGTTACCTGGTATTCATTTAGCAGTACTGTGACTCTTTGTAGACTCAGGAGGCCAATACATGACAGCACCTAGCTTATGCCCCAAAACTTCCCTGGTTCTTGGGAATGCACTGATGTTTTGAACCAAAGCAGCAGGTCTAAGAGTCATGGTGACATGTACAGAACTGTAACCTAAACATTCTCCAGGACTCTGAAGTTCATGCCCACTGTTTATGAGATAATTAGGATGTAATATTCTCCATTTTCATGTGTGCCAGTCATGTGAAGATGCTTAGGAGATTTTGTCCCTCCTGCTGTCTTATTCCGTATTAATTATCTCATATTTTATAGTAGATCTTCTTCATATATATATATTCTTCACATGTGGTCTCCACTTCTGAATGCTTATCTTCCTAGTTTTTATTTTAGGTGGATATTTGCGGCTGAGCTATATTAGTTTAAGCCTTTTGTTCTTAATTTGGAATGTTTAGGTATCAGCAGCACACAATAATTTCACTAATGATCAAATCAAAGTTTCATGCTTTTCTGGGAGAAACAAGTACTTAAAGTTTTCTGTGTTTGGAATTGCAGTGACTTCTTATATTGTACATATTCAGTTATTTCTTCCTAGTCAGTTTATCTAAGGAACCAATACTTAGCATAGATTGATTTAATTTCTAATCATGTGCAGTCCACAAAACTGTGCCTAGCCAAATATCTGATTCTAATATTTGCACATTACTGAAGTCTTTTTGGAACCTTTTAAATTACATTTCAGGTCTATAGCACAAGAGTTATATAAGATATAGAAACAGATTTGATACAGAGATGTTCAAATTTAAATTCCTTCAACTTATATTAAGTTGAAATATTTTAGCTATAGAATAAAAGGACATCTCAGTGGAAATGCAGAGCAACCAGCCTGCCAAGCTGTTATGTCCAGATTCCCTGAGCTGCCAGTAAGTACTACTGTTAAGAGTAAAATCAATTTTTCATTGCTGCCAGCTTCACAAGTAACTGAATAATGGTTTGAATCTCAACTGCAAGTCTATAAACAGTAATTCCCTCAAAGTCCAGCTGATATTGTTCTTTAAACAATATCTGCTCAGCCATCCAGGCTAACTCCATAGCTCTACCTTATAAGATTCTAAAACTCAGGGAAGTCCATGTATATATGCCTGCAAGATTCTCAGCTCTCCTTGTTCCCATACTTTCAGTGCAGACCACAGTGTATCTGTGTCCCAAGGAAATATGTTTTTATTCTGCTGATTATTACTGTCAAGCATGGATACTGGAAATTATGTTAACTGAGACTGAAGATGGAAGAAAATTTAGCCCTTAGAGACTCTGTTCAGGGATGCTTCCTCACGTAATTTCCCAAAAAAGGTGCCTTTAGGGCATCCTGTTAAAATAGCAAATTCTAAATACTAGTCTTTCTAAATAAAATTATTTTTATACTAAAGCATATGCTACCTTCTAACATCCTCTTAATTAATGATCCTCTCTGAGGGTGTTACTACATAACAGTGATTCTGAATGCGATCCTAGATCTATGTTGCATGACAGTTGTTTGGCTTGGGGATGTTTGTCCTGAAGCCTGTAGTTCCTTGGTGCGCTGAATAGGATGGCTGAGTTTTTTTGAAGTTGTGAAAGGAACATGGATGCCCAGTTCCCATTCCATAGGTCCTCTGAGAGAAGACAGCCACGGAGAGAGCAGGTGGCAATATCAGAGAAATAAGATCTCATTCTTTCTAGCTTGATTCTTTGTTCCAATAGCCCTGACACCAGTGAGCCATATTATAAATCAGAGTTTTCTAAGAAAATGAAATTGCCTATTTGGTCATTTGCATGTAATTTTACTAAGTCATTTCTAAATTTTTAGATTCGTCTTTTGGCAGTAACAGTGACTATTAGTGTGTTTAATCCAAATTTTATATATTTCTACAAATTTTGATTGAATGGACCCTTAAGCAGTTGATGTAATGTAAACCTCTGTCTGAATAACAGAATCTTTGATCATCTCATAAATATGTTTTTTGTCCCATAAAAACATTGAATGGAATAATTATGATTGAAGAATTTAATGCCAAAAAGGTTTAAGGGGCAGATTTTCAGCTGGTGTAAATTGTCATTTTTCCACTAGTAGAGCTCTGCTGATTCATGTCAGCTGTGGATTTGGTCATTCAATGTTGAAGACATTTGCTTTGGATAATGTTTTGTCTTGCTATAAATTTTTGCTTTATGGTTAAGTTTTGTTTTTCTTGTTACTCCATTGTATATGCGACTCAATATTTCATCTCAGACCCTGTAAAATAAACTGTACAGAGACAGTCTGACTAAGAAATTTATCTAATTGTTGTTTTATGTCAAAGCAGCAATACTTCTCATCACACTGTCAGAAAATTATAACTTCAGGGCAAAATGTCCCCTTGCTGCAGCACTGACATGATGCATTTCAGTTTTACAGTCTGTTTGTGTGAGAAGGGCCGAATAACTGTAATGGTCATTAGGGTTTGCAGATTTGCTTCAGAGATGATAAAGTGGCACTGTAGTGGGAACAGTTCCAACCAGCTTCATCTTCATTAGAAGAACATTGACAGAAACATACTTGATTAAACATCACACTCTTCACAACCCGCAGCAGAGAAGTTCTAACCAAGCTGGCTGACATGATGAAGGACAAAAAGGAGAAGCACTAGAAGGGGAATTTGCTGCTGAATCTCTGGCATTGATTAGTTGATTATCCAGCTGTTCCCATCATTTCTAATGACTTCTAAGTACTTCATGTACATCCACCCCAAACTGCTACATTTCCTGTTTACTCACAAATGTGAAAAACAAATATTACTATGATTATGTATCATTTTTCCCTGGTAGCCCTTAGACCCACTCAAAATCTGGGTCCCATTGTTGTGCATGCTGTAAAATATGCAGTAAAAGACAGGCCCTGCCATGTAGACGTTATAATCTAAATAAGGCAAGCTAAAATAAAAAGAAATGTTATTTAGGCAAAATGGCTGTCCAAGGTGCTCTTCATGATTCATATCCCAGGTGAGTGGCCCAAGGACTAGGCTACTTGATAAAAGCAAGCACTTCACCACCTTTTGTGTGGGAACAGAAAGGCCCTGAACTTCTGTCCAAGATTATGCCTTACTTGCAAGACCGATAGAGACACAGTGTCAGGCCTTGGCTTGTGAACCTGGGCCATGGCCTGCCTGGCATAGCCGCTCATCCTGGTCTGCCACCTGCTTAGTATAGCATTGCAGGAGACACAGGTGGCTAGAACACCAGCTGGACCTAGCCACACATGCACTTCGTGCCACCAGAGTGGTCAACCAGGATCAGCTGACCTTTCACCCTTTCCAGTAAAACCCCTGACACAGAAGAGGAAGTGTGCAGGCAGCAAGGTTTAAACTTGTGCCTAGTTTGTTGCACCCTTGGCTTGTTCTTCTGGCTCACTGGTCTAATCTGGCTTGCCCATGGATCCCAAGTTTGGCCTAATGCTTTGGCTTCGTGACCTAACTCTGATTTGATCTTCTGGATACTGGACCTGGCTACTGCCCAACCTCTGGATCTCTAACTTGTTACACTAGACAGATCTGTCTCTTGGCTTCTCTATACTTAGACTCTGTGCTTTTCCCTTGGACTTTGGCTGCTTCTCCTGCCCCTGGGTGATTCCCAGACCTGGCTGCCTGTAGCCCAATATGACAAACACCTATTTTATGCAAACCAAAGTGACATAGGTGTGAGGAGCCAAACAGTTCGGTGTAGGAGCCAAACAGCTCCATGGTAGAGCACTTTACATTTCTCAATGTTGTACTTCATCAGATTCCAATCTGCCCAACTAGCCTGTCTAGGTCTGCCTGTATCTGTAGCCTATCTTCAAGGGTGACCATGCTTCCCTGTAACTTGGTGTTGTCTGTGAACTTCTCCAGTGAGCTCTTCAGCCCCAGATCCAAGTAGTTGATAACAATGTTGAAAGTTACCAGGCCAAGCACCGACCCCTGCTGGACACCGTTGCTCATGTCTCACCAGGATGACAGATCCATTCACTATGACTGTCTGGGTCCTGCAGCCAATTTCTCACCCACCGGACTGTCTTGGTGTTAAGCAAGGACTGAGGGACCCACCATGGGCCAGACAAAGACCTGCTGCAGGCTGGATCCAGCCCACAGGCTGTATTTTGCCTACCTGTCTTAAAGGTAAGCAATAAGACAAGAACTAGGAATAAGCCTCACTCTTTCCCCAAAAAAGCAAAGGGTGTTCACCATTAAAAAATATCCACCCTGTTTTTGACACGCTGCATACTGGTGACAGATGCAGATGTTTATTAATAATTAAAAAGCAACTTTAGATGTGTTATCTCATTTTCTTGGTAATGAAGAGATGGTGAAAGCAGGATGCTACATTTGCCATGCCAGTCCAACAGTGTGACATGACCATGCCTGTGTTCATCCAAATGAAGTCAAGAAGTATATAAAAGGAGGAACGAAGATAGCCTAAGGGCTAGTGTCAACACCCGGAAGTGAGATGGAACATAGTTTGACCGGGCTAAACCCTAATTCATTTTGCTTGCCTAAGTGGTACGTACATAGCCATATAACTAGAGGTCTACCCAACTCAAGGAGGAAGGCAGGCAGCCAATTTTGTGAGGAGATTGCAGGTCTGGGCACCATTTTTGTGTGCTGATTGCAGTGGGGACCCACACACCTCTGATTAGTCAAGGGACCCAAGTGGCCCTGCCCCTTGCCACTGATTGGTTGTGAGGGCTCTCTGTCATACAGCCCTGCCCCTTGCTGCCAATTGGTGGAGAGAGGAGGGGCCACATGACAGGCAGCCTCCTCAACCAAACAGCTGTGAGGGGCAGGGGCAGTGGTCATCATGGGCTCCCCTGTATGCCAGGAATCCTCCCTCCCCCCCTCCCCCCTGGTGGGCTATGCATTTTGGCTGCACTGCCATGAGGACTGCTGGCTGTCTGGGGAAGCAGCATTTTATTTTCAGTAAGTTGTTTTTTTTTCCCTCTGCCTCATGGATTTTGCAGGCATTGCTTTCTTTTTCTGGGAATGTCAGATTTACATTTTCTATTAAATGATTTTGATAGATTCCTACATATAACTAAAGTATTTGGCACTATTTCTAGGTGTGCTAAGATAGAATCACCTTGAAGAGTACCTGCTTGAAGCCAAGTGGAGCAAGAAGAGGACAACTTTTTACCGCAACTACCTGGTGGCAAGGGAATTTGCATGGGGAGGAGGAAGCCTATATGCTGGTCTGCTCACAGAGACAGAATTTGCATCTGCACCTTCCACTATAGAATGTGTTGACCATGGTCAAGCAGCTTCAAAACTCCTCTGGGTGAGGGGAGCCTGGAACCTGAGTCTCTTGCCATTGCCTAAACAGTGGCAGTGCCCCTATCTCTGATCCCTTATCCCCTACTATTTGTGGATTTTACCCAACTAGAATTTTAGGATTTGCTCAGCCTTACATCATACTGAAGTGATTCCATTTCCCTATGCAGTGTCTGGCTGGAGTGTAGCCATACTGAACCTATTCAATAGGCTAGTGTAGACAACACTGAATCATGATCTACATATAAATGCCAAAGAATGCAGTAATGTGGCTATGTACAGAACATACTATTTAGGCACATAAAGTAAAACAGGAGTTAGTGTTCAGAGCCTTTTCAGGCTGATATTTTCCCAGAGCCACTATAGAAATGTTATGCAAAACATAACAGTACTACTGTCATCATTCCTAATGGATATATTCTGTTTTTCTAAATTGCTGTCTCTGATGTTATACTATGAAAAAATATAAACTTGTCCCACTGAAATATTTACCACAAAGACAAATATTTCTGCTAGAGCTGCCATTGGCCAAGTTTTCATGTTTGTAATGATTTTATTTTTCTCCAGTCTCCAGGGAGTACATGAACTTAATTTTCACTTCCTGTTATCTAATGTAGAAAACTAAACACTCAGTCTTCTGAAGCTACAACCTAAATTATATCCTTTTTATTTATTTCTCTATGACTTGCTGTAACCCTGAAAATATATATACAGTATACCAGTTTCAAAAACATTGTTTAAGACCTGAACTCATGGTCTGGTGTCAGTTGTTTGCTTCACGTCACAGCTGACCTCTCTAGTCATGCTCTATCCTCAGGTGGCATAGCTATTTGATGGTCCATGCTTGGAAGTTTAGGCATCATTTTCTTTTTCACTGTTGTTACTTTTTGCAAAGTTTATTTAATGGATGATTACACAGTACAATGGGTAGCAAATTGTCTCATAGCCAAACTCAAGGTGGTAGTGGATGGGTCGGTGTTAACCTGGAAAGATGTGGGCAGTAGAGTCCCTCAGGGCTCAGTTCTGGGACCAGTGCTGTTCAGCATCTTCATCGTTGATCTGGATGAGGGGGTGTGAAGCACCCTGTCCAAATTCACGGATGACACAAAATTATGGGGTGCAGCTAACACCCTGGAGAGGAGGAACCAGATCCAGGCCAACCTAGACAGGCTGGGGAAGTAGGCAGAGAGCAACAGGATGAACTTCAATAAGGACAAGTGCAAGGTGCTACATCTAGGGAGGAAGAACTGCCATCATACCTACAGGCTCCAGCTCTAGAGTATCCTCCCCCTTTTCATTCACCTCCGTTACCTTTGTGTATTTAATGGATTGGAAGGAAGGCTGTCTAATGGGTCTAGAGCAAGCTGCCATTTCCCTGACAGTTAGTAGGTCCCTCTCAGACTTACCAGTTTCAACCCTGCTTTCACACTAAGTGGGCATTGTCAGCTCATCCATGACCTCCAGGGCACCTGTAGCCTTAAGGGCACTAATCTGCAGCCCATCCATGCCCTCCAGGGCACCTGTAATCTTAAGTGCACTAATCTACTCCAAAATTCTTTATCCTAGCAAAAATCACATATCTAATTTTTTGTAAAATACTTTGAGCACTTACTGGATGATCTTCTTTATCCAGAATGCATTTTTTCTTGAGAACTCTGCACTGCCGGCAGAAGTAATTTTAGCATTGTGACTTCAGGTCTTTTTCAGATATCTCCCAAAGTTCAGATTCAAGCTTCAATTGTCTGGGTGTAACTGATGTTCAGTGCCCCACTAAAGGATGATACCTGGTTTAGTTCTGTTTTTTAAACAGTAATATTTTGTAATATGTATAAGCAGTGTTTTGGAAAGCAGGGAGCAAGACTGAGGACTCCCCCTTCCCTGGGGCAATTCCTTCACCACTGAGGTACAGAGTCACACTCCTTTCGGGTCATTTTCCTTCTGTTCCCATGACACTTTCAGTCTTGGTGTCCTCATGGACTTCATTGAGATCTTTGGTGCCCAATCTGTCTATTCAGATAGCTTTCTTGGGCCAAAGCACATTTAGATGTTCTGAAGACTAGACACAGATGCCTGCAAAACTAATCAGGATCTGGCTTTCCACACAGTAATTTAAAATTCACAGTTTATTGCAGTATGAACACCAATGGTATATATTCAAATTAGATGCTTAAATCATCTTAATATAGTAATATGCAGTAAAAGCTCTGTTAACCGGGAGGGCCATTCATCCAGTTAAAGGCCTACAGAAAAAACCCTATGTGGACCGATTGGGAGACCTGAACCTCTTCAGCCTCTGCAAGAGGAGGCTGAGAAGTGATCTCGTGTCCACCTACAAACTCATCAGGGGCAAGAAACAGGGGATTTGATGTTTACCAGGGCCCCTGTCGGGGTCACTAGAAATAATGGCCACAAACTGGAAGTGAGCAAATTCAGATTGGACATCAGGAAAAAATTCTTTACAGTAAGGGTTGCCAAAATGTGGAATAAGCTTCCAAGGGAGGTGGTGCTTTCCCCTTCCTTGGAGGTGTTTAAAGGAGATTGGACAGAAACCTGGCTGGGTCATCTGACCCCAGCACTGATTCCTGCCCAGGAGAGGGGGTCAGACTCGATGATCTAATAGGTCCCTTCCAATCCTAACATCTATGAAACTATGAAACTGGAGGCTTACAAGTCGGCATGCTCTATTAATTGTCATGCCAGCTCATAAAGTGAAACCAGAAGTGCCCACTGTGGCACTTCTGGTTTCTCTGAGCCCCCATGGCCTGGGGCAAAGCAGCATGCACTGCCAAGCCCCCACAGCCTGGGGCATAGCGGGCTGAGCAGGGCCCGCCTCCCTGTCCCGCAGGGCCCACAGGGCCCGCAGAAGGGGCAGCAATGCTGCAGGAGGGGTGACAATGCCCTGGACGTGGCAGGAGAAGTGGCAGCCTGAACAGGCAAGGACACTTGTTCAGGCCACTCAATTAACTGGCATATTTCATTATCCAGCATCCCCCATTCCTGGGGAATCCCGGATAACAGAGCTTTTACTGTACATAGAACAGCACAAAATTGAGAAGGCAAGTCCTCTGGTGTCCCTTGCTTTACTACAAGTCAGATTTCTTTCCTTTAATGCCTTTCCCACTGTTTTCTATTTTCCAGTCTCTGACCTCCCCCTGATCTCAGGGACTCCAGCAAGTGGTCCCTCTCTGTGGTCACATCTACACATGCATTAATGCACTTTAGTTAATGCACATTAAATAGTACCTCCACTGTAAGGTACTAGGAAAATGTTCATTAGCCTGTCTTAATGTGCATTAACTAAAGAGAATGGGGCACTTATACACATGCTCCAGAGGTTAGGCGGCAGCACTTTAATTAACATGGGTCCAAAAGCTACTGTAATTAAAGCGCCACAGGATCTCATGTATCGGTGTCCCCATGCTTCAAAATGGCAGTGAGGGCTCCTGAACTAAAGGTTGTTTGACAAGCTTTAGTTAAGGCATTCCCACTGCCATTTTGAAGCACAGTGATACTGATACATGAGAAATGGAGGCTGGCTGGAGCACAGTAATTACCACACTCCAGCAGTCTCAATTAATCCGTGCTTGTGTACAGGTTTTTAAGTGATGCTTAATGTGCATTAAAATAAACTAATGTGCATTAAAGCACATGTGTAGATGTGCCCATTATGTTGCTTACCTGCCAAGAGCAGAAAGCACACACTAGCTACTAACTTGATCAGGTGAGTAGCCCTCAGTGCTGGTAGAGGTGCTATCTCTGACCCAAGCGTCTGCAAGCCAGTGTGGGATTAGAAAAAGCTTCCATCAATTTGAGCCACCATTAATTTTACATTTCTCCCACAACCCTCCAATGCAGATAAGCATAAATTAATGCTGGAACTAAGGATTCATTTTGAGGTAATCACAGTTATCTAGAGTGTAGACAGATGTCACATTGAATGCACATCAAAGGGTGAGTTGTACAGATACACACACCCTTTGAAGAACTCCTGAATTAGCCAACATGGGTGTCAGGTGCCTCTTGAGTCAGGGGGACACGTGCACCCCCACCCCTGACACCAGTCAGTGACCAGGGTGGGAGGGGGCAGGTCCTCCAGCAACCAATCCTGCTGACTGGGAGGGGGAGGAGGGAATGGGTCCCCCTGCAGCAGAACCCACTTTTGCTGGCGGCCCCGCTCCCCGGCCAGTGCCCGCTAGCTATGCAGGGAGCGTGGCCTGATGTGGTGCACCCTTTTGGCTGACAGACTCCAAAATAATACCTGGTGTAATATAGTGCTATGTAGAGGTGCTTTGCTTCTTGTTATGCTTGAACAGAGTGTAATCATAGAATCATAGAGAAGTAGGGCGTTAGACCCATCAAAAGTTCTCTCACTATCTATCTTCTTCTCATGTCCCTCATCTTGTCCCCTTCCTTACCCAAATAATCTTTATTAAGTTTCTGGCTGAAGCTTAATTTTTTGTGAAGGCTGAGGTGAAGTAACTGTTGAGTAGATCTGCCTTCTTTGCATCTTCTGTTAAAAGTTCTCCCAGGTTAGTTAACACAGCACCCACGAATTCCTTGGTTCTTCTTTTCTGGCCAACATATTTATAGAACTTCTTCTTGTTGTCTTTAACCTTCTTTGCCAGGTGCAGCTTTTCTTTATCTTTGCCTTCCTGATTTTGTCCCTGCAGGTTCTTGCCATTTCCTGGTATGCTTCCTTGGTAACTTGCTCATTTATCCATTCACTGTATGTTTTCCATTTGTATTTAAGGCATCTTAGAGACTCCTTATGCAGCCACATTGGTCTGTCTCTTGCTATTCTTTTTGTGCTTCCATTATATTGGAATGGTTTCATGTTGGACTTCCACTAACGGATCCCTAGGTCCTCCAGCTTCCACAATGCTCTGTGAATGGGGCTAAATGTTAGTGGGCACCCTTCAGTTGCTCTGTCTCCAGGTTCCTGGAGTGTCTCCTCACCACAGCCAGGGGGCCAGAGAACTGGTGCTCCCTACTGAAGCTGCATTCCCTGAATTCTCTTCTGGAGCAGATAGCTGTCCTGTGCCAGAGGCAGGAGACTTCCATGCCCTCCCTTCAGAGTAAGGAAACTGCAGTGCCCCTTCTGAAGCCTGGAGACCCGTGGGAAACTCATGGTAGAGCAGCAGAAGAGAACTCACTGACATTGGCTCCATTTCCACTGTTATGTCTAGCTGCACTTCTAGAAAGCATGGCATCTGTTTAGAGCTTCTCCTTAAAAATGAACCACATGGGTGGTCATCCAGACTGGAAAAGTACTGTCCTCCTCTGGGAGAATAAATAAAGTTATATTTCAGTGAGTAAACTAGTCAATTTAACTAGTTATGAACATGGTTTCTAACAAAACCATTATTATACTGGAATAGCCAAAGAGATTAATTTTACACTGTGTCTGGGCCTGATTATAGAAAGTTGGTCAATTTCTATAAGCAGACAGAAAATGGCACATGCATTAGAGAGCAGCAATACAGATTATTAGTGACTACTGCCAGCAACATGATCCCCCACCTTCTCACCAGTAGAAATAGATCAGCCTGCACCAGAGAAGTACGTAAAATTACTATTTTAATGAGGAATGATAATAACAATTAGTCGTCATTTTTTAAAACACTCAAATAAATAGATTCCAAACCAGTTAATATCATTTAAGAAAACAAGGTTCTTTCTGAACTGGAAGAGAAGAAATGAACTGTTGACAGATTTTCACAATCAAGAGCTCATCTCTGCAAGCAGCTGATGAAATAGGCTGTTCCCTATGAAAGCTCATGCCTCTGTGAACAAGTTAGTCTCTAAGGTGCTACACTGCCATACCTTCTGCCTAGATGAAGGTCAAAGGGATAAGCTCAAAGATAGCCAGGAATTATGGTGCTATGCCAGCATGGCCTGCAAGACAAGAACCACATACAGATCCATTCTGTACAGTGGTTGGTAGCGGCATGTGGCAGTAGGATAAGCAGAAATGCTTCAAATCAGGCAGTCCAGGGCACAAGTTGCACCACCCATTTAACTTTGCCAGACATTTCCCAACAGCCAAATATCCAGTGGGTGTGTGCTTGGCACTAAAGAATCCCAAGGAACCAGCTGACACTTGGGCACTGCAAGGCACATTGGGGCACACACCTAGCGGCAGTATATTCAGCCATTTGCTGAGCCATGATTGGAAGGGTGACATATGGACGTGCCAATCCTTGCCTTTTATGATCTGGGATAAACAGCACAACTGGTCCCAGGAAAAGTGTGA
Source organism: Crocodylus siamensis (assembly GCF_052110815.1). Classification (NCBI taxonomy): domain Eukaryota; kingdom Metazoa; phylum Chordata; order Crocodylia; family Crocodylidae; genus Crocodylus; species Crocodylus siamensis. The sequence goes on from NC_143402.1 coordinate 50,916,886, forward strand.
TGTGTGTTTGTTCTCTGTGAAAGAGGTAAATATTAGATAACCTGATTAGATCATTTTTTTCATGTTGGTTTTGTGCAACAAATGCTAACGACCAAACAGTAAAGTATTTAAGTTCTCAAGTCTATGTTAATGGCCAAGAAAAGGAAAAACCAGTGGGAAATATAATATTTGGTGGCCTTGCTCTTGCCAGTTCCTGTCAGCACTCAGGACAAAGATAAGGTCTTGTTTGCACACATTGTTCTCATTGAGGACTTGCCCAAGCTTTACAGATTTTAACAGGCAGGCTTAGGAGAGCAGCTCTCGTATTGTTTGCATTTTTGCTGACAAATTCTATGCAAGTTCCTAAATTGTGGGGAATATATCAATGCTTATTTCCATCTATTTGTATCTTGGACAGCTTTGTTCACTCTGTGTATTAGTAATCTGACAATATGTTTATTTAAAGACCTCTGGGCCAGATCTTCAGCTCATGTAAATCAGTCAGTAAAAATATAGTTGAGAAGCAGACGAATCTTTATTTACCCATACCCCAAAACCTCCAAAGACTTTTATGGCTGGAAGTTTCCAAACCAAAGAATCTTGAAACTACTTAGTTAAGCTGTATCACCATTTTATTTACCCAGGAAAAGATTTACAAAATCCAAACACTTAACATCGGGAATGAAAAGTTACACACATCATAAATCTTGTACTGTCTGTATCAAAACAAATGCATTGATTGAGATTTTCAGGGAGAATTTAAGACAGAGAATTAGACAGTGAAATTAATGGGACCTGTATGTCTAATCCCTTCCACAGCTTTGAAAATCCCAAACATCATTCTTCTCAAGTATAAATGAATGCATGTCCTTTGACAATTTAACAGCCATGACTCTGCAGAATGCATACTGTTATTTTGTCCATAATCTCAAAATATAAACATGATACAAAGTTCAACCAAAGTAAACCAGTTGAGATTAGACACATTCAAACCAATGATATTTCTCATCTAACAGTTTCCTATGAAAGAAACTAGTCGTGTATCCATTTTTATTCATTAAACATAGTTTATATGTAATAGTCCACAAATCAGAGTTAAGACTGAGTCTTTTGTTTGTGCTTGACACACTGAAACACAGCAGGGTTCCTTCCACTGTGGTCTGAAAGGATTTAATGGCAAATACCATTGCCTTAGGCAGAGATGATCCTGCCCTGAGTAAGGGCCTCAACTAGGTCGTCCTGAGGTCCCTTCCAGCCCTACTTTTCTATGGTCCTATGCTGTTTGTAAGAGGCTGTCAGGCTCTTAAACAGAATGTCTGCCTACAGATGTGCCCAGTGTTTTGTCTGCACTCTCATTACATCTCTGCTCTTGTAATATAGCACCTTTGGGGGCAGCACACAGGCTGCCTTTAGACTAGAGATTTTCTAACATCCTCCCATCATTGCTCTTGGTCCAGGAAAGCTCTGCTGTTTCTCTGGTGTGAGCACTAATGCAAATTAGCCACCCAATTGGTTAGCTGGCCAACCTGAGCACTCCCCTCACTGGTCCTTCTATAGCAGCAATTCAAGTGGTGAATTACATAGTCTCATTTTCCCATTGGAGACAATGCCAGGCAAGAGTTTCCATCCTTAGCACAAGAGTGAGCATGTTCTGTTTGCTCCTGTTGTCCCTTTCTTATTCATCCAGCCACCTGTGGGCACATCCCCATGAGTGTGTACGTGCAGTTTGCAGCCCCACAAACCACATGCAATACATATGCATGTGGAGTTTTTGACACTAGGAGAGCACAGTGGCAAACCCACACCAGAAAAAAGCAGAGGGGTGCACATGGTGGTAGCGTGCATTGCCACAAACCAGAGCCTGGCCAGCCAGAATCACATTCCAGCTACTGGCCAGGCCCCATGCAGCCAGATTGCCACTGGTGGAGCCCTGGGAGACCCCCAAGACCCCAGGTAAGGCTGTTAAGGTCATTCCAGGTGCTGGTCCCAGCCTTTCCTACCCCACCTGGGGCAACTTACTGCGCACTAGAGTGTGCATGTAGGGGCATACCCCAGGGACAGCTAGTAGCAGCACAAATATGTGCCACTGCTATTTGTCCCCAGGGAATGCATGTTCACACTGGTTTGTCCATCTGCCTTTCCTTTCTTTCTCCTACCTTAAATTAGCAGTACTTTCCCCCAGCACTTATCTCCATTACTCCTTCTGCAAAATCCTTCACACCTCCCTCAGAAATGCACCTTTACATACCCCTCAAAGCAACACAGCTGAAGGTACCAAATGCTGACTGTATGGAACAAGGACAGTATCCTATTTTGTCACACATAGGCTGCCATTAATGATCCAAGCACCTGCCTTAGGCCTTAACCTTGGATGCATAACTTGTAAATGGCTAATCCCAGTGCACTCCTCAGTGTGTAAAGCTTTTCCTCTACAAAAGGAGCTGCAGGATTGTCTCTGGGATTCACTCTGGACTCAAGGTCCATCCAAGACATCACACAGTTCCAACTACCCTCAACTTAATGGGACGCAGGTTTCTTCAGCATTCCATGCCAAACATAAGAGATGCCATTTGCAACATGTAGGAAGTGCACATGGGTACATGTGTACCCCCTGAGCTTAGCGGTGCACCCCCTGCAAAAAGCACCACCAACACTGCTGGCAGTGCCTGCAGGCAGTCACCACTTGTCATACTCCTCACCCCGCCCCCCGCCACTGGCACCTGCAGGTGGTCGCCGTGCGCCCCCCAGCCTCCAGGGGCATGTGGTATTCATGGAATACACCATATTGGATCAGAGCACAGGTTCATCTATCCCTATATCCTCACAGCATTGAAGAGTGGATGGTAAAGGGAAGAGCAGATATGTAAGGCCTATCCCAACTGATGCATCTCTGGCCCTCTTCCTCTACAGCAGTCATAGATCTAGATCACCTACTGTGACTGTTACACCCCTAGTTGCTGTGTTTAATACCATATTTGCCTGAACCCAAAATAACTCTGAATTTAAGATGACATCCTAAATTATATGCTATGCTTGAAAAATTATTTTTTTATAATTTATAAAACCAATCTATAATTTTCCATGTGTCGAATCCAATTTTTGGTAGGTCATCCTAAATTTGTCTTTCCTTACACTATTGTGGTGGGGCAAGCAGCAGCAGCAGGGGGAGAAGGGGTGGCAGTGGGAGAGCAAAAAGCAAGGGAGTCAAGGTGCTGGACCCCTACGCTTTATTGTCTGTCCTCCCTACCCCAACATTTCCTTCCTGCTGCCTGTCCCACTAGTGCCTGCACACCCTATGCTTACCCCCTGTCCTGCATTGCCTGTACCCCATGGTTCTTGTCTCCCACCATGGTTCCTGCACACCCTGGAACCTGCTTCTCCCCAGGACTTGCTCCTTCTCCTCCCTGCCTTTCCTATGGTGTCTGTGCCCCCCAGTACCTTGCAGTCTGCCTAAACTAAGTAGGTAAAAAGTAGGCCTGTGTAAATAGGGAACTATTCAATTCATGTTCAGATTCGGCCGATTCAGATCCCAGCAATTCAATTTGGAGCTCCAAATCAGTTTTCCGCTTCAATTCAGCCAAATCATCTCTGAAGCTTCAGCCCCAATTCAGAAATTCGGCCATAGGGTATAATGGGGAATTTTTGCCACCAGTTTTGCCTTTCAGCAGCTAGAGGTGCAGAGCCCCAGAACCCAAAACTCCTGCACCCATCTCCTTGACAGCTGGCAGGCTTTGTGGCCTCAGCAGAGGCCAGCAGGCCTGCAGTTTTCACCCCGCTGTGTCTTAACACACACAGTGTCACCCATGTCATGAGTTTTGCTTGTCCACAGCTTGAGGTGCAGTTTCCCCCAAACCCCTCTGCCTATCTCCTTGAAACTTGACAGGCTTTGTGGCTCAGCAAGAGCTACTACCCCTGCAGTTTTCACCCTGCTGTAGCGTAACACATACACGTGACATGAGTTTTGCTTTCAGGATTTGAGGGGCAGTTTCCCAGAAACCCCTGCACCTTTCACCTTGAAAATTGGCACACGTCATGCTCTCAGCAGCAGCTACTATCCCTGCAAGCTTCAGGTGAATCAGCCAAAAGACAACAAAGTTATAGATATTTCATTGATTCCCCATTATACCCTATAGCCAGATCACCGAATCTTTTCAGAATCTTTTCAGAATTGATTCAGAAGCTCCAAATCGATTTGGAAAGCCTAAAGCTTCCAGCTATTTAATTCAGATTCATAGATTCAGCCTCCGAATCATCCCCAAATCTGAATAGTGATCCGAAGCTTTGCACAGCCCTAGTAAAAAGACAGTGAAGACCAAGCCCCAATGATGCTGTATACCACCCACACCCCATTGGGAGAAAACTGCAGGCATCCCTCCCATAAGATAATCATGTCCAGAGACACCGCGACTAGCCGCTGTGACTGAACCTGAGCACCAGTGGATTGACCTCCGTGTGTGTGTGTGTGTGCATATGAGTATGAATGATTTTTAGATAAAGCATTGCTTTTTCCTACTTGATATATGTGTCACTCAATGAAGACCTTGGTTACCGTACCTGTGTGTTGGTCTTTTCTCCAACACTGCCACCTGTCCCACTCTCTGCCTCGGCTCCCTGCTATCACCCACCTGCTGCCTCTGCCCTGCACCCCGGCTTACTTTCCCCTCAAAGCTTCAGCTCTGGCTGGGGCCTTGCTCCTACCTGGCCACAGAGTAGCAGTTACAGGATCAGCAGCTCCAGCCCCAGATCCAGGGCCAGGGCTGCTACCACCACTACTGCTGTCCTGCTGTTGTATGGCTGGGCAGATGCTGGAGGCAGAATGTACTCAGAACTTTGTGCTCTATGTCCCAGGCTGGAGTTGGGCTGGAGCTGGGCCTGCAAAGGGAAGGTAAATAGCAATGGCTCACAAAGCACCGGCCAGGCACATGCTGCCTTCAGATCCTGCCCAGTAGTAGCAGGATGTGGTGGTGACAGCTCTGCCCACATGTTGAATGGGGGAAAAAAAACCTCATTTTGGGCTCAAGTAAATACAGTAGCTACTCGCAGCACAGCCTGTACACATTTGGCTAGTCCACATTTAAACCTGGTTAACTAATCACTCTCTATAACCTCTTGGGACAAATCCTATTTCACCTTCACATGATTAAGTGGTGTGCACATATCCCAAAGTAGCTGAATAATTGTTATTTTTTGCATTTAGACCCATTTTGAATCCTACTTCCTCCTCCACCAAAACACTTGCCCTCCTGAGCAGGCTCACTGGGAACAAGGGGCTGCTAGTACACTGTTCCTTAAAGCCAGCAGCCACCTCACTGAGCCACACACCCACCATCTTGTCTACTTTCTCCTGGATTCATATACCTCCCTCCCATTGATGCCTAGGGAGACAGCTTCAAAAGGTATGCCAGAGACAGGACTCATTAACACCTGTCCTGCAAGGTGGTGGGTAGAACACTCTTGGGAAGCTATATTAACCACCATAAGCAAACCTGCAGGAAACAAGCCAGTGTTTATTTCTGCTAGCAAAACTTCAGATGCTTCTCTCATATACTGTATGCTGTAGGACAGATAAGTTCACAAAATGTATGATGTCATAAACTAGAACAGACTGACATCTTTTGATTGAATATTTTATTTGCTGAAAAGTGTACATACAAAGCTACTAAAAATATCTGTGAATTCGTGAATTCATATAATACTTTCAGTCAACAAATTTAAAAAAGTAAAAAAAAAGTCACATTTCACTAGAAATAATGGTCACAAGCTGGCAGATGGTAGATTCAGACTAGACATCAGGAGGCGCTACTCCACGGTCAGGGCGGCTAGGATCTGGAACCAACTTCCAAGAGAAGTGGTGCTGGCTCCTACCCGGGGGGTCTTTAAGAGGAGGCTGGATGTACACCTTGCTGGGGTCGTTTGACCCCAGTACTCTTTCCTGCCATGGCAGGGGGTTACTTGATGATCTGCTCAGGTCCCTTCTGACCCTACCAACTATGAAACTTTGACATTTTTTAAAAGAAACAGTTTGACTTTATTTCAAAATGATATTCCTACATTAAATTTGCTTCAATTTATAAGAAACACATTAAAAAGGGCAGAAACAGCCTTTCAAAAACAGTGACACATCAAATATCCAGTAAGGTCTTAACATGTATGTAGCAAAACTTTCCATTTCCAAAAAACTGAGGCTATGGCTAGGAGATTGTCTCACAGATCTTGTTCTGACAAATAAGAAATGGCTGAGAATCTGCAGGTGAATGGAAATGGGGAAGGGAGTGATCATGACCTTGATGGAATTCATGACCCTGTTACTGGGGGGGTGGGGGACTCTGAACAGCCCCATGCCCTGGAGTTGCCTCCTCATGCCCACCTCAAACCTGGAACAACTCACCGAAGGATGGGGAACCAGGTCCAGGATGCAGCGAGCCTCCCAGCAAGGGAGCTGACAGAGATGCAGTGAATGAGGAAGAGCCAGCCCTGTGGGTCAGCACCAACAAGGGGAAAAATAAAAAATGCTGAAAACAGCCTCAAGGGACTGCACCTGGCCAGGCGCAGGCTGCCTGAAGCCTGGGATTAAGCAGCCATGAGAAGGTGCCAGAGAGCTGGGCTCCTGCTTGCTTCTTTGTTTGTTTGCACAAGCTGGCAGGCTCTGCAAAGCCTCTGACAGATAAGAGGTGGCCAGAAGGGGAAGCCTGAAGGACCTGTTGGAAGACCGTTAAGTGCTAGTTTATTTGTTTAAATTTCTTTGCTCATTTTGCATTTCTGACAAACCCTGTAGCCTCAGGGTGTTATTTATTAGCCCAGCTGCAGCACAGGCTAGGGCCCTGAACAGTGAGTCCTTAGCCAATGCCAGCAGCAAAAGTAAAAATGGTCAGCCTCCCTAGCCTGACCAAATATGCCCTGCTCTAATCTGCCCAGAATCTGCCCATAGAAGATTACAGGCAGTCCTCAATTTACAATGTTTCTAGTTACAACGTTTCTTTCACACTTACAGCATTTATAAATTGATACCCTGTTTCAACTTTCCAACCTCAGTTTTGACTTTACTATGCTTAATCTGACGCCAAGCCACACCAGCAAACAAGTTCGCTGTGTCACCCATCTGCCTGGAGAACATCTGTCCAAACTTCCTTGCACGCTTTCTTTAAGAAAGCAGACAAGACTCCAGAAAAACCTGCAGCCAGGACTCCTGAGAAGACTCCAGCCAAAAACCCTCAAAAAGTCCAACCAAGAGCTCTTCAAAATGTCCAGCAAAGTCTCTTCAAAGAAGTCCTTCCAAATCAATATGATTGCTATTTACAATATAAATACATTAATGTAGCTATATTACTCATCTAAAATTGATTGAGTACAAAATTCTGCATTATTTTTGGTGAAAATAGGGTATTGGGTCTTGTTTCAGGAACCAATCCCCCATTTATAACATTGTTTCCTATGGGAAAATCGGTTCCAAGTTACATTTCAACTTAAGATGCGGTTTTCAGGAACCAATTGTGTCGTAAGTCTGAGGACTGCCTGTACTGGTATCAAAAAAGGAAGATTCAGAAAAAAAATGTAGATAAGATCTTATTAGTAGGCAGACTAAATGCCTGGTCATTTCTAAAATGCATAAAATTGGAAACATAAAAACAGTGGCAGAAGTGCCTGTGAATGTGGCTCTGGGGTTACCACCTGGACACAGGCAGAGAGAGAGAGAGGACTGAGATGAAGTAGAATGAGGGCAGGGGGAAGGGACCTTTACCAGGGGATGGAAACATCACTAAACACACAGCAAGGTAAGGGAGGAAAAAGTGTAAAGGAGGGTGGTGAAGGAGGTGGAATGGGCCAGAAGTGCCCCACTCCCTTCCCATTCTAGGAGTCAGGTAAGGGATGCATTACAAACTCATATGGCCAGGCCTTAACATCAGTTGGGATAAGTCCTCTTGTATGAATGTGTCAAAGAGCAGATCCATCCAAAATTTTCCATTCTCAGCTAAGGAACTGTAAGGTAATAAGCTGTTTAGGCATACAGGTAAGCTGTAATTTTTACAATATGGTGCAAAAAATATTGATTAAAATCTTAACTAATATTAAAAAGATATGGAAAGATGGAAAACAGTTTTCTATATCATTAATAGGAAGAATAGAAATAATTAAAAGGAACATGTGTCCCACCATTAACTATATACTCAGTTAATTGCCCTTGAAAGTACCTGCATCTGTTTTTAAGCAGAGAAATTAAATGATATTTACCTTCATATTGCAATCTTAAAGACCAAGAAGGGCATGGTGCTATGGTGGAGTGGATGTCCCAGATTTCTATTTATATTATCTGGCTTTTCATATGAGGGTGTTTAAATATTGGATGTATGAAACTATTTTAAGGGACAAACCTACGTGGTTGAGAAGGGAAGAAAAGTTAGCTTCCAAGTTTGGGTCATTATACTCATTTCCATGTCTTAAGAGTTTACCTAAACCTCTGAAATTAAACATTGTATTGATCTCTTCATGGAGTGCATTGCAGAAAATTAAAGCCATAACATCTTTTGATTTAACAAGATCTCCCTTTATTGCTTTGTGGGGACAACCTCAATTGAAGTTTAAAGATAATAAAGGAATCTCAGATATCTGGGTGGGGGGGGTGAAGGATATAGCTATAATAAATTCCTTCATTAAGGATGGTAGTCTTGAAGCTATTACTTACTATGTGATGTTTCAGTTATGTAATGAACAGGGGATATTCTACAAAAAAAACTTTGTGCTTGGCTCAGTAAGAGATATGGGACTATATGGAATAATTTATCACATACAAATTTGGAAAGAAGTGTATTCAGGGATAAATTTCACTTTGTTGGTAATACATACAAATGGTTTAATAAAATATTATATCCAGCAGACTCATAGATTGTTAGGGACTAGAAGGGACCTCCCAAGATCATTGGGTCCAGCCCCCCTGCACTAGCCAGGAAAGAGAACTGGGGTCAAGTGACCCCAGCAAGGTGACTGTCCAGTCTCCTCTTGAAGATTTCCAGGGTAGGTGGTTGCACCACCTCTAGAGGGAATTTGTTCCACAATCTAGACACCCTGACTGTGAAGGAGTTTTTCTTAGAATTGATGTTAAAGATAAATGGGAAAAGGATTTACAGTAGGGGTCTGCGAAATGGGCCATATTTAATTCGGATTCAGCCTGAATCGGGGACAGTGATTTGATTCGTTGATTTGGATCACTGTCCCTAATTTGATTCAGCTGAATCCAAATCTGAAGATTGGATGTTGATTCAGAGAATCAGTGATTTGGCCATAGACACAGCTTTAAATGTTTTTTCTACATACCTTAAAGTACCAAGAATGGCTCACGAATGCTGCGATGCTGGGGTGGATGGAGCATCCCACAGGAGTGCAGGCCACCCCACCCCCCCACATGCTCAGCGGCACACCTGGAAGTGGACCAGGAGTAATTCTGATCCACTTCTTGGTCTACCGGGAAGCGTGTTGGGGGGCTCCCCCATGCCCCTCCGGCTCAGCGATCAGTCGCAGGTGCCCCCCCAGACTCAGAAGGCACCAGTCACTGAGCCAGGGGGTGTGGACCCCCACACACCCCCTGGTAGACCCGGAAGTGGACCAGAACTGCTTCTGGTCCACTTCTGGGTCTACTGCTGGGCACTCTGGGGGATTCCCCTTATCCCCCTGAACTCCTGTGGGACACTGCATCTGCCCCAGTATCACAGCATTCACAAGCTGCCTGGTAACTTGAGGTATGTAGAAAAAGATTTTAAGCTGCATCTATGTCCGAATCACCAAATCTTTCTGAATCTCTCTGAATCAATTCAGAGGGTTCCAATTCAATTCGGAGATATTAAAGGGTCTCCTGATTTGATTCAGATTTGGAGATTCAGCCACTGAATCAGGCCAAATCTCCGCCAGATCGAATCAGGGACCAAAGCTTCACACAGCCATAATTTACAGAAATTGTTAACAGTGGAGAAATGGGGTAGTTTCTAGAAATCACTTTGTAAAGCATCTAATTCATGCTTTTAGGATTTTTTTCAGAGCAAGATCTTAAATAGCCTTTCTGGGATCCAGAAAAACGTATTTAAAACAGGGCTAGCCTCAGATGGCTATTGCTGGAGATGTGGAAACCAGGTTGGGTCTCTTAGTCATGTTTTACTCTTTTGTTCTAAAATTACTAGCTTTTGGTTTTGCATGCATAAAGCACATTCTAAAATACTTAAAATTAACATGGTGCCATCACCAGATTTATGCATATTGAGGATTAGGGATTCATTACTATTGTATGTACCCATGAAAAGATGGCTAGCTATAATATATTTGGTTACTAAATAGTTAATTTGAAGGACATGGAAAACTCCCAGTGTACCTTCACTTACAGAATCATAGAAAATCAGGTTTGGAAGGGACCTCAGAAGGTCATCTAGTCCAACCCCCTGCTCAAACCAGGACAATTCCCAAATAGATCATTCCAGCCAGGGCTTTGTTGAGCCGGGCCTTAAAAACCTTGAAGGATGGGGATTCCACCACCTCTCTAGGTAAACCATTCCAGTGCTTCACTACCCTTCTAGTGGGAGTTTCTTCCTAATATCCAACCTAAATTTCCCTTTCTGCAACTTGAGACCATTGCTTCTAGTTCTGTCTTTGCCACCACTGGCTCCATCCTCTTTCATTCTCGGAATGGTTAAAAGAATTTGTGCATGTTGTATTATGGAACAGCTTGCATATGCAGATAGGCATAACTAGGCTCAGTATCAAGAAATATGGTGCAATATGAATCTTCTGTTAAGTTTATAAGTTGATTTGCTTGTGGTTTGATGTCCTTTAAGTGTATATGTATATTTGTTAGTTGGTTGCATATAATGTCAAGCTCTCCCCTTCCCATAGTCTCTATTAAATTTATAGAAGGTATGCTTAATTACCTATTTTGTAATGCTTTGGATTTGCTTTCTTATTTTATTTTACTTATTAGTTTATAGTTTATTGGTTTTGTTGGTTTTAAGTTATTGTTATAATATGAAAATTAATAAATATAATTACCAAAAAAATAGATGGATAGCTAGCTGACTCAATAATCACAAGTAAAGGGTAATTATTAATTGATTGACATCAGAATAGCAGGAAGTTTTGAGCTGAGCTCCAAAGTGTTCTGTGCCTGGTACTATTTAGCATGTGTATTAATGATTCTGGATGCCAGAATGGAGTTTCCTGATCAGCTTTACAGATTACATGTAAATGGGACGAATTACAAACTCCTTTGAGAGCAGAAGTAGAATAAAAAAAGTTAGATTGGAGAGTGGGACTAAAGACAAAAGAATAAAGTTTACTACAGAGAAATGTTGGGTGCTACACCTTCTAGACTCTACATTTTAAGGATGTGGAGAAGGGTCCAGAAGTAGGAAAAACAAAATGATAAAGGTGTTGGAAGGCAAACTATATGGGCAAAGATTGAGAGATAGGTCTATTTAGCTTGGAGAAAAGGAGATTTGACAGATGCCTTAAAGTGGGAGAACAATTGTTCTTCCTTGCTGCTGAAGGCAGGGCAGATGGCAATGGTTTTGATTTGCAGCAAAGTCAAATCTAGATTAGATCCAAGGATCAATTTACTTAGTGTTAGAATAATAAGTCAGTGAAACAGAAAGCACAGGAAAACTGCAGAACCCTGGATAAGTATTTGATACAGAGTTTGAGATTAGCTTTGTTTTACCAGATGACCCTTAAGGTCTCTCTCAACCATATGATTCCATGCTTGTATGAAAAGCCTTAAAACCCAAAGCATGCATGTTGTTTTGAACAAAACATTTTGTTTGACTTGAAATAATGTTTTAATTACGTGTTTCTCCCAAAAATCAAAACTATTTGTTTTGGGTTGACCTGAAACTTTTTTTTAAGTTTTGGTTTGTCCAGTGAACAAAAAACCACATTCGCAAAGCTAGTTATGATATATATGGGATCAAAAGAAAATTCTCTTCGCCATTAAATGATTACCATAATAGAAATATGCAGATAAAGCCATAAGAATGATCTGGTAAATCTGCCATGTGCCCAATGAGGTCCTCTTCCCTTCTAGAATAAAGCTAGCTCCTCATGATGAGTGGATTCACCAGTACCAACAGCCCTCTTTTTCTTTTAAGCATCATGTAGACTGAAATGAAGCTTTTTTTGCTTCTTACCACCAGGTCTGTAGGAGTGCTAATGCTCTGCTTATATATACCTCCTGTAATTAAGAAATATTTTGGAAAAGGGGCCAGAGAGAGTTGAAAGTTACTTCATAGTAAAAACAGAAAGATGTATCTTCTAAAGATGTAGATATTATGTTGTCCTTTAACAGAAAAAGTGCCATCTAAATCTCACTTTCTTCAAAAACTTCCTCGGTCGTCTCTCCAGTAGTGACTTCTCCTTCACTGCTGTCGGACATGCTAAATCTGGGGTTTCGGTGGACTGCAGGGCCTGGCTCTGGGTTAATATCTGCTCTTCTCTTTACCATCATCTGCTGTAGCTGCATACTGCAGGGCTCACTTATTTCTAGGTAAAACTGGTTGCTGGCCTGGTGCTGCTTCTTTGGCTTCTTTGAATATTTCCCTAGGTATTTGATGTTTTCCCCAAGGAAGTACTGCCAACAGCCAAAAGGATCAGCTAGCAGGAAGCGAGACCATTGCTTCTGGAGTTCTGCCTTCACCTGTTAGAAGAAGAAAACAACTTGATGCAAAGTATCTGTGCAGTGTCTTTCACACAGGTGATATGCTGCATTACATGGCCTCAGAGGTTTATACACAGAGGTGTTGTAGATAAAACAAGCTTTTCACCCTTTGGGCTAGGGACAGGCAATACAAAAAAGTGATCAGAAACTGGTTTAAGCCATTAACAGAACAGATGTTCATTGCACATAAACCAATTTGAAAGTGGCTGAAACTGGTTTGAGATAAACCTGGCTGAATGTAGACTTAACTGATTTGGGTCACACCAGTTTATGCAATCTCTGTCCCAGACACCTTGATGGTTTAAGATAAAACCAGATGCTCCCAGCATCCTGGCATGCTCTCTACGCTGGGCAGGGCGCTCTGCTCCACAGCAGGGCTGGCCCCTCCTCTGCTCCCTGGCTGCAGCTCTGGCACAGACTGTGTGCTGCTTTCTCCCCTCCCCTGCACCACGCCCTGCTACACAGGAATTCCCCCCTCCCCTCTGCCTTGCTGAGGGGGTGTCTGTGTATTAGATAGCAGATCACATGCCAGCTATAGTCCCTGCTGAATCAACAGGTAGAATCAACAGGTAGCTGGTAATGTCCTTCTGTTTTCTTAATGGGGTGATAAACACTGAGTTAGGGGTGATAAACACTGTTATCAATTCCCTACTGGGCTAAACAGAGTTTCCTGCGGTCTGGGCATGCCCCACCCCCCTCCCCTCAGCTCAGAGTTATGGGAGGGATGCTCTAGTGCCCCCCAGCTTCTAGCTTGAGCCACTGCAGGCATGTGCCTGCATTTCTGGGATGCCTGTACAGTTATAAACCAGTTCAGCCTAGCCAAGTTAGACTAACCTGCAAGGATTGAATCAGTTCAGGCTCAGGCTTTTGGAATATCTGTCCCTTAGCTCTAATCTTGCATGATCTCTTCTAGGGAGAGTGGAGGTCAGTCTCCAAGGCTAACTCTATCTTGCACTTTTTTGACTGGGCTGCAAACAAGTAAATATCAGTGACATAGATTTTGGGATGTAGCTGCCTATATGAAAGGAACTATGCAGAAATCTGTGCAGAAATCAAATAGGAAACTGAGCAGCTGTTAGACAAGAATAGCTACAGGGTCTGGGAGGCACAATCCTCAGCCCTCCAATTTCAATCCTGAGCTGACAGGCCCCAGGCCCACTGAGTTTATTACAATTTCTGTCATGAAAATGACTTTTTTTCAGTGATTTTCCTTGACAAAGAACCAGGAGGCCATGAGTTCCAGATAACTCCCAATATTAATAGTTCTCTGCATTTTGGAACTATGTTCCTGAGTGAGGCCTCTCCTGCAGGAAAGCATCAGCTGTCTGCCATATAGGATTAAAGGAAAGATTGTTCTAACCAATTCTGAGAATACCGGCAATCAAATTGTAACATACAATACAGCAGCCCCAAGTCTCATCCTCTTACTACATGATGTGAAGTTTCAAAATGTGGATAAATGTCAGTAGAATAAGGCTATGCTGTATATGTGCCCCACTCTGTTGACAAGGTAACTCTGTTGGCTCTCAAGTGGCTAGGCTGCCTGCTGATAAAAGCCCCTTTCCTATTTAAAAAAGCAGAGAAATGTGCTATGGGTGCAAAGGGCTGGGGCCAAGACATGCTGAGGATGATCCAGGAAGTGACTGTTACATTACATTACGTAATCTCCATTTTTCATGTTGTTCTTACAAAAATGTAGGGAATGACACAGAACACATGCTTAAAGGAAAGTTGTTATGGGTCTAAACTCAAGCTGTCTGAAGTAAGAAGCGCAAAGTTAAGTGTACCCAGGCATCCATCCCTTGCCTTAACTGGAAAAAGAGCATGTGATAATGTAACTAAAGACTGCATCATACTGCATATACATGAAGATATGGTCTTTGTTTGTAATGCTCACAGATAAGCATTCAAGCTGAATTTCTACACGTTTGGCTTCTGTTTCAGATTGCTTTAGAGAGCTTAAGCAAAAGTGGTGCACTTGTTTCAAAAAAATTAATGAAAGTTCAGTGAAAGTTACTTACAGGGCACATCTACACAAGTAGACTAATTAGCTCTACAGTAAATGTCTTGTATCTACACATGCGGCACTGTTAGGTTGCAGGAAACTAATAAACTTGGCAGCAGGGTAGTATTTGTAAATACAAGTACTATATCCTACTGTGGAGTTACTATACAACAATGCATATGTAGATGCTGACCTGGGCATCAGCAGGGGGCCACACTCCTACCTGCTACCTAGCCACATGGCTGCAGGAGCCTCATGGCCCAGCCAGCTCCTCTGCTGTGCAATGCAGCCACCCATTGCGTGGGTCTGAACCCCATACCCCTGCCAAAAGACTGCCTCCTAGACTCAAAGCCACACTACCAACAGTCAGAGCCCAGAGCTGGCCCTCATGCCCCCTGCCAGTGGGACTAGCACCTGGGCAGCTGCAGCCGGAGCCTGGAGCTCCCCCTGGCTGCTGCTGGCCCGGCCTAAACTGTTCCTCTCTGGCTCTATTTGTTGCTGTCCCAGGTGCATTTATAGACACTGAACCCAGGAGTTCACTGTGAAGCAAATTTCCCACAATTTATAAAGTCACAATAATGGCACATGCAGATGGGCCCACACTGGCATTCTTTTCCACTCCCGGTTATATAACTATCTTAATTCAGACATCACAGGGCATTTCTGGTACTTATATGTCCAGGGGTGTTCCATTGCTGGACAGGTAGCCCTGAGTGCCTGGATGGCTACATAGTTGCTTACATGCATATGCATGCAAAGATATATACTGCAAACTTAGACATCTGAAAATGGAGTGTCCCCTTCTTTTGCCCCATAGTAAGTGGCTAAGCACCTCATCATGGATGTTTGGAGTCTATGGGTGTTGGCCTCCTCACCCAAAGTTTGAAACAGGGTGTCTTTCACTTCCCAGCACAGGGCTCTGACTACTATACCACAGGTCAGCCATTTCCATCACTCCTTCTGAAGCTGAGTCAGCAATTGATTCACTGAAAAAATGGATGGAGGGCAGTGCACTGAGAGCAAGGGTCACAGCTAGAATCCAGGGTCCCTCCCTTCTAAATAAACAAGCACCTCACCAGCTCATATATTCCATGGCTTGTTCCTGTCTTGTTAGCCCCACTCTACTCTCTTGGCTGCCCAAAGGACCAGCTTGAAAAGGAGTGCCAGAGAAGGGGCTTAATAATGGATGACCTGTGTTGTTACAGTTTAAGTGCTGTACTGGAACATCAGGCACACCCAGGCTTAAATCCCTATGAGTGGGGGTCTAAAACCCAGGATCGCTGACATCCCAAGTGAATACCCTAGCTACCTGGGGGGATTGGTTTTTCTCTTTTCTGCATGAATATGTAGCTCTCGACATGTGCAAAGTGAGTCAGCCCTGGGCTCTGACTGATGGTGGCAGTGTGACCTGTGGAGCCTTTGCAGAAAGGCTCGCTAACCTAGTGAGGAGAGCTTTCAGCTAGATTCATGGGGATGGAGAACAAAGCCCTGAGGGAAGTGGGGAACCAGGAGAAAGCAGAAGCAGGAGGCAGCAACAAAGGAGGGTTCTTTCATCCTGAGAAAGTAGGTCAATTGGCTAGTCACTCAGGTGTCTGTATACAAATGCACAGAGCCTGGGAAACAAGCAGGAAGAATTGGAAGTCTTCGCATAGTCAAGGAACTATGACATAATTGGAATAACAGACTTTGTGGGATAGCTCGTATGACTGGAGCACTGTCATGGATAGGTACAAATTGTTTAGGAAGGATGAGAAAGGGTGAAGAGGAGGAGTTACGCTATGGGTATAAGAGCTGTATGATTGCTCAGAGCTCCAGTATGAAACTGGAGATAGTCCTGTTGGAAGTCTCTGGGTTAACATTAGAACGGAGAGCAACAAGGGCGATGTTGTGGTGGGTGCCTGCTACAGAACACCAGACAAGGAGGATGAGGTAGGTGAGGCTTACTTCAGACAAATAGTGGAAATTTCCAGATCACAGGCTCTGGTTCTCAAGGGGGACTTCAATCACCCTGACATCTTCTGGGAGGACAATACAGCATGCACAGGCAATCCAGAAAGTTTTTGGAGAGTATTGGAGACAACTTCCTGGTGCAAGTGCTGGAGAGACCAAGTAGGGGCCATGGTCTTCTTAATCTACTGATCACAAACAGGGAAGAATTCTTGGGGGATGTAGAAGTGGATGGCAGGTTGGGCAGTGTGACTATGAGATGATCAAGTTTAGGATCCTGACAAAAGACAGCAGCAGAGTATTGGACCCTGCACTTCAGAATAGCAGACTTTGGCTCCCTCAGAAAACTGTTGAGCAGGATGCCCTGAGAGGCCAGTCTGAGGGGCAAAGGTCTCCAGGAGAGCTGTTCATATTTTAAAGAAACCTTACTTAAGGCATGGGAACAAATCATCCCAATGTGCAGGAAGAATAGCAAATGTGGCAAGCAACCAGCTCTGCTTATCAGGGAGCTCTCCAGTGAGCTTAAACACAAAAAAGGAAGCTTATAAGAAGTGGACACTTGAACAAATACGTAGGACAGAGTATAAAAATATTGCTTGGGTATTCAGGGATGAAGTCAGGAAGGCCAATGTATAATTGGAGTTGCAGCTAGCAAGGGACATGAAGGGTTTCAACAAGTATGTTAGCAACAAGAGGAAGGTCAGGGAAAGTGTGGGTCCCTTACTGAATGGGGGATGCAACCTACTGATAAATGAAGAAAAGACTGAAGTACTCGATGCCTTTTTTACCTCAGTCTTCACAGGCGGGATCAGCTCCCAGACTACTGGCCCAGAAAGCACAGTTTGGGGAGAAGATGAGCAGCACTCAGAGGTGAAAGAACAGGTTAGGGGCTTTTTAGAAAAGCTGGATGTGTTCAAGTCCTTGGGCCCAGATGCAACGCATCCAAGGTTGCTGAGGGAGCTGGCTTATGTAATTGCAGAGCTATTGGCTATTCTCTATGAAATCTCTTGGTGACTGGGTGAGGTCCCAGATGGTTGGAAAAGGGCAAATATAGTGCCCATCTTTAAGAAAGGGAAGAAGGAGGAGCCAGGGAACTATGGACTGGTCAACCTTACCTCAGTCCCTGGAAAAATCATGGAGTAGGTCCTCAAGGAATCCATTTCTAAGCACTTGGAGAAGATACTGATTAGGAACAGGCAGCATGAATTCACCAAGGCCAACTCATGCCTGACCAACGTGACTGCCTTTTATGATGACGTAACTGGCTCTGTGGATGTGGGGAAAGCAGTGGATGTGATATACCTTGACTTGAGCAGGGCTTTTGATACAGTCTCCCACAGCATTCTTGCAAGCAATCTGAGGAAGTATGGGTTGGATGAATAGACTGTAAGGTGGATTGAAAGCTGGCTGGATTGTTGGGCTTAACGGGTAGTAACCAATGGCTCAATGTCTAGTTGGCAGCCCGTATCAAGTGGAGTGCCCCAGGGATCAGTCCTGGTGCCAGTTTTGTCAATATCTTTATTAATGATCTGGACATAGGATGGAGTGGACCCTCAGGAAGTTCACAGATGACAACAAGCTCAGGAGTGTAGTAGATGCACTGGAAGGTAGGGCTAGGATTTGGAGTGACCTAGACAGATTGGAGGATTTGGGCAAAAGAAATCTCATGAGGTTCAATAAGGACAAGTGAAAAGTCTTGCGCTTAGGGTGGAAGAATCCCATGCACTGCTACAGCCTGGGGACAGACTGGCTAAGCAACAGCTCTGCAGAGAAGGACCTGGGAGTTACAGTGGACCATAAGATGAATGTGAATCAGCAGTGTTGCCAAGAAGGCTAATAGCGTACTGGACTACAGTAGTATGAGCGTTGCCAGCAGATCGAGGAAAATGATTATTTTACTCTATTCTGCACTAGTGAGGCCATATTTGAAATACTGTGTCCAGTTAGAATCATAGAATCGTAGAACTGGACAGGACCTGTAAGATCATTAAGTCCGGTCCCCTGCCACAGGCAGGAAGTTATTGCGCTCAGATGAGCCCAACAAGGTGCATATCCAGCCTCCTCTTGAACACCTCCCAGGATGTTGACTATACCACTTCTTCTGGGAGTATGTTGCAGATTCTGGCGACCCTTACACAGAAGTTCTTCCTTGTATTTAGCCTTAATTTACCCTTTATAAGCTTATGTCCATTAGTCCTCATCCTTCCTTGAGGTGCCTTCTTGAAGAGTTGCTCGTCTGGATCTTGGTGTTCACTGAAATGTACTTGTAGGTGGCTATCAAGTCTCCCCTCAGCCTTCTCTTACTCCGACTGAACAGGCCCAGTTCCCGGAGTCTCTCCTCGTAGGGTCTACCTGCATGCCCTTGACTATGCAGGTGGCCCTTCTTTGTATCCTCTAGAGCTTATCCAAGTACGGTGCCCAGAACTGGACACAGTGCTCCAGCTGAGGCCTCACCAGTGCCAAATGGAAAGGCAGGAGCACTTCCCTGGATCTATCGGACCCACATCAACTGATGCACGCCAAAGTTCTATTTGCTTTCCTGGCAACCTCATCACACTGCTGGTTCATATTCATCTTCTGGTTGATCATAACCCCCCAGGTCTCATTCAGATACTGTGCCAGCCAGTGGACTACCCCATCATGTAGTTGTGATGAGGGTTCTTCCTACCCAGATGAGGGACTTGGCACTTATCCCTGTTAAAACTCATCTGCTTCCATTTCACCCATGAGTCCAGTCTGTCTAGGTCATCCTGGATCCTGACTCAATCCTCCAGTGTGCCCGTGTTTCCCCACAGCTTGGTATCATCTACAAACTTAATAATTGAGCTTTCCACCCCCTCATCCAAGTCATTCATGAATAGTTTAAAGAGCAAAGGTCCAAGCACCAATCCCTGGGGGACACCGCTGGCGACAGCCCTCCAGGATGAGTCCATCCCAACAATTACCATCTTCTGGGAGTGACCTCTAAGCCAATTGTCCACCACTTTACTGTAGACAAGTCAAGTCCAGCACCCTCAAGTTTGTTTGAGAGAATCTTGTGGGAAAACAGAATCAAAGGCTTTACTGAACTCTAAGTAAATTATGTCCACCTCGTGTCCCTTGTCCACATGGCTAGTTACCTGGTCATAGAAGGACACAAGGTTTGTTAGGCATGACCTACCCTTGACAAAGCTGTGCTGATTGCTTCTTAACATCGTCCATTTCCAGCTTGCAAATAATGGCCTCCTTAATACATTTTTCAAAGATGTTACCCAGGACCAACGTCAGACTGATCAGCCTATAGTTTGCAGGGTCATCCCTCTTCCCTTTCTTGAAGATGAGCACCACTTTGGCCTTCTTCCAGTCATCCAGGACCACTCCTGAGTTCCCTGACTCTTCAAATAGCTTGGCCAGTGGAGCTTCTATTAGCTCAACCAGTTCTTTCAGGACTCTTGGGTGCAGGTCATCAGGCCTAGCAGAGCTGAAGATATCCAAGTGCCGTAACAGATCCCTCACCTATTCAGGACTGATTTTGTGTAGTTTGCTGTCTTTCCCATGTTACCCAGGCCTCTGGTCAGGTGAACAGCTCCCATTTGATTTCAAGAATACTGATGTGAAGTATTCATTTAGGAGCTCAGCTTTTTCATGGGCATTGACCATGGGCTGCCCCTGAGCATTCAGTAGAGGTCCCACAGTGGTCCCTGACTTATTTTTCTTGCCTCCTGTGTATCTGTAAAAGGACTACTTATTGTCTTTTATTCTGGTTGCCAGCTTGATCTTCATGCCTGCTTTGATTTTTCTTGTCTTGTATCTGCAGACCCTGGTGATACAGGTATATTCCTCTCTGGTTGCCAAGTCATTCTTTCATTGTTTATATGCTTCTTTTTTCTTTTTCAAAAGCTCTCTAATATGCCTGTTGAGCCAAGCCAATTGGCTCCTTTCCTGTTTTTTGCCCACATGGGGATGGCCTTTTTTTGGGCTGTGAGAATTGCCTCCTTAAGGAAGCTCCACCATTCCTGAACTCCCAAGTCATCTGGTTGCTGGTTGCACAGGGCCTTTCCAACTAGCGTCTTCAGTTTGCCAAAATTTGCCTTTTTGAAGTCTAGGACTTCAGTTCTGCTGTCTGAGTTCCCAGTCTGAAGGTGGATGGTGAACCTAACCAGGTCATGATCTCTGTCTCTCAGAGTACCACCAATCTTTAGGTCACCTATGATGTCATCACCTTTGGCCAGCACTATATCCAGGGTAGCCTTACCCCTGGTAAGCCCTTGCACAACCTGTGTCAGAAACAGGTCATCTACTGTTGCCAAGAAGTTGGCTCACCTGCCGAAGGTAGCCGAATGATCCTCCCAACAGATGTCAGGGTCATTAAAGTCACCCATGACAATCATGTCTCTGGAGAATGCCTGATCACTCTCCTTTTCTTGCGAGGCAGGCCCGTAGTAGACTCTTACCATATCCCACCTTCTGTGGGGAGAGGGAGACCCTGGCGCACATGACATTCAAGTGTGCCAGACTGCAGCCCCTCTACCTCCACCTCTGGAACCTACTTCTGGGGTTCTGGATGAACTTTAACCCCTACTTTTTATTTTTATACACCCTATCGACAGCCCCACCAAGTCCTGGGACCTCCTGGTCAACCTCCTCCTGGCCCTGGCAAAGTGGGACCTGTACATGACCAGAAAGGAAGCTCTGGCTGGGAAGGTGCCCAGGGACTGTGGGGCGGCTTTCTTCTCACTGGTCCACACACGCCTCCAAGTGAAACACCAATGGGCAGAGTCCACCAGCTACTTGGATGCCTTTGAGGACTGGTGGAATTGACCAGAGGGGGGCCTCTACTCAGTGTCCCCCTCAGGAGCACTCATTTTTCATGTTTTGACCCTCACATCACTCCTATCCTGTTTTTGCCTTTGTTGTCCCAAGAATTTATTTGTCCCATTCATCCATTAGCCTCTATGAAAAGGAGCTATTAGTTAACTGGGTGGGCCTTAGAGCCCATGGTAATTGAATGGACAAATAGACAGGTCTCCCTCTCCTGATCCCCCTTGTATCCTGACCCATAGGGTCTCAAGAGACCCTTCTCTGCTGTCAAATTTCCCTGCAGGGAGAGGTACTGCTCTTTCACATAGAGGATCACACCACCTCCCTTCTTCGCAACCCAAGCCTTTCTGCAAAGCCTATAGCCCCCAATATTGCCTGCCCAATGATGTGTGTCATCTTACCAGGTCCATTGACCCAACCAGACTGAAATCCTCATCAACAAGGATGCCAGTTCCTCCTGTTTATTGGAATGCCAGAAGCATAGGAAACAGACACTTGAGCTCTCCCTTAGTTGCCTAGGGTTTTCTGATGTGCCACCTGTGTTGCAAGATATCAGTACCAATCTTGTTTCATAGTTTCATAGTTAGTAGGGTCGGAAGGGACCTGAGCAGATCATCAAGTCTGACCCCCTGCCATGGCAGGAAAGAGTACTGGGGTCAAAAGACCCCAGGAAGGTGATTGTCAAGCCTTGTCTTAAAGACCCCCAGGGTAGAAGCCAGCACCACTTCTCTTGGAAGTTGGTTTCAGATCCTAGCCACCCTGACAGTGAAGTAGTGCTTCCTGATGTCTAATCTGAATTTACCTTCTGCCTGCTTGTGACTGTTATTTCTAGTCACTCCTGGTAGTGCTCAGGGAGACAGGGACTCCCCCAGTGCCTGCTGGTCCCCTCTGACTAGTTTGTAATAGGCCGCTAGATCCTCCCTCAGCCTTCTCTTGTGGAGGCTGAACAGGTTCAGGTCCTGTAGCCTCTCCTGATAAGGCCTGCCCTGCTGCCCCCTGATCGTGTAAGTGGCCCTCCTCTGGACCCTCTCCATGTTGTCCACATCCCTCTTGAAGTGCGATGCCCAGAACTGGATGCAGTACTCCAGCTGCGGCCTGACCAGTGCCGCATAGAGGGGGAGTATTACCTCTATACTCCATTTCTTTAATGCCCTCCCATGTGTTGTTATGGCTAGTGGCTTTGTGAACCTTCTCCCTGGCCCCCAGATTTGCCTAGTTTAAAGTTCTCCTCAACAAGTCAGCAACTCTCATGGTGAGAGTTTTGGACCCCTACTTCAGAAAGGTTGTGGACAAATTGGAGAGAGTTCAGTGAAGGGCAACAAATATGGTTTGATGGCTGGGGCACATGGCTTCTGTGGAGTGGCTGAGGGAACTGGATTTTAATCTGCAGAAGAGAAGCCTGAGGGAGGATTTGATAGGAGCCTCCAGCTACCTGAAGGGGGATTCCAAAGAGGATGGAGCTAGACTGTTGTCAGTTGTGGCAGATGACAGAACAAGGAGCAATGGTCTCAAGTTGCAGCCAGGGAGTTTTAGGTTGGATTTTAGGAAAAACTCTCACTATGAGGGTGGTGAAGTACTGAAACAGGTTACCTAGAGATGTGGTAGAATCTCCATCCTTTGAGGTTTTTAAGGCCTGGCTAGACAAAGCCTTAACTGAGATGATCTAGTTGGGAATGGTACGGCTTTGAATAGGGGGTTGAACCAGATGACCTCCAGAGGTGCCTTCCAACCTTGATTTGCTATGATTCTATGAATGCACTCTGCAACAGAAGGCTCCTGGATGTATAAGTACCAGAAATTTCCTACATGTGGCTGTAGCAGATTTCTGTCTCAGGGCCTTTTCTGCAAAGCTTTTGCCGCTTCCCTGAGCATCCTCAGTTACCCTCAGTAGTAGCCAGTCTTTAAACCTTCTGGCTTTTGCTGTCTAGAGCACCTCTCAGCCTGCCCTAGTCATATACAGTCTTTCATCACACAAAGTAAGCGACCAAAAACCTTACTGCATTTGACCCGGTGTGACAGGAGGATGTCACAAGGCCAGTTGCAACATCAGTCTGCCCACCTGTGTAGGGCAGTCTGCCCTGTCTCACCTGCCACACCCTGATGTTTTAAAGAGGAAGTAATAATGTGGGAGGCTGTGCATTTTATGCCTCAATGCCTAAGGTGTTATACACAGCTCCGAACCTCCCTGTATACCATGTCCCATGCCTTGCAGATGGCATCCAAAGTACAAGTTCAGCCTCAGGCATCCTCCAATGTGCCTGGGCCTCCTGCCCTCTCACTAGGGCCTCCACTCATGCCCTTTCACTAGGGCTCCCACTTATGTTTTCTTATCATTGGGACCAACCCATGCACAGTCCTTCAGGCCACACACACCCTACTCTAAGTGCCCCTGTGAAGTCCTTCAAGCCCACCTATGTGGACCCTACTCTGTGCCATTATGTACAGCCCTTCAGACCACCCCTTCAAACCCTACTCTGTGTGGCCTACTATACCCTCTACATCCCCTCACTGGGGCCACTATTCCATCCCCTCACTGGGATCACTACTTGGTCCCCAAATACTGGGGCCATGGGTCTTACACTCCATGGAACTCAGGTTTCCATAGAAGTTCCTGGACCCTTCCTGTCCCTACTACTGGGTTACCCATCAGGTTGTGGGGTCTGAAGCTATAAGGCACCCCATACTCACCTTTCACTATGGGGGCAGCTGGTGTGGCATTTCCTGGGGATCACCCCACCACAAGCATCCCCACCACACCATCCTACCCCAGCAGGGTGTAGTTTTAGGTCATGCCCCAGGACCAGGAACCTCCTCCATCCCCATAGTTCCTGCCCTGCACCTCCAAGGTGTTATGTGAACAGCAGCTCCAGCTGGGCAATGTTCCCCCTTTGGCTGATGGCAACAACTGCTACCTCCACTGCTCAGGGTCTGCTCTTATCACTAGCAGCTGTGCCCTCTTCCCAATTAGGTGGCCTCCTACTGGCCATGTGACTCCTGATTGGCAGTGTAGTCACCTGCAGGCTGCTCTGCTGTCTGTTCTAGCCCTTAAAGTAGTAGGCATCAAAAGTACTCTGCCAGACCCTGGAATAGGTCTGATATGGCCTCCACTTTCCTTTTCCTTTTCATTCAAACATCCTCAGCTTCTCCTCCTCAAACCCCAGAGGTCTTCTGCCTCTGATGCATCACCTCCACATAAGCAGCTGGTTCTGCCTGCTGGGTTTTTTGCTTCCCAGTGAGCCATGCCCTCATTAACCTTCCCACAGCTGCAGCCCTTCAGTCTAATTAGCTGCCTTCCCTTATGGAGACAGGCCTCCCTGATACAATGGTCAAATCTAGGTGCTCAAATCAGCAGGAATGGAACAGAATGCCACCCTTAATCTTCTCTATAATAGAAGCAATTATTTTTAATATCATTATCATCATCATCGGCAACCATTGGCCTTGGGAGACCATGGACCATTGTGCCTTTGGTGGGTTACTGGGTACTACCACAGCTTCTTGAGTGGCTAAGTCTTATGCACAACAAGCAGACCCTCTGGCAAGCTGGAAATACAGACTTGATTGAGCTTACACTGGCATGCTGAGTACCTTTTTGTCTTGCTGCCTATGACACCTCTTCTCTAGTTCATCATTAACCCTCTCTATCTCAAAGCAATGTAAGCCTTGCTTCACAGCAGCTTTCCACTTCCAACAAAGCAATCGATATATTCATATATTTTTACATATAGGAGAATGCATTCAGGAATTCCTAAATAATTAATACTGGTATTACTTTTGTTATTTTCATTCTGCTTATTCCCACAAATATTTTGTACAAATCAACATGCAAAATGTCCTGGTGTATAATGCCTGTCTTACCTCTCCATTAGCAAAGCAATATAAAACTGCTACAAGGAACCCCTACAAGAGAAAGAAAATTAGAAAGAAAATTAGATAATGCAGAACATGTTTGTCATTGCAATGTTAACTTAGTTGTGATTATTATTAAAATTGCCAGTATACTACTCCAGGAAGACATACTCTGTTTCCTTAAAAAAAAAACCAACCCCCCCCCCAAAAAAAACCCTCATATACAATTAAGTCTGTTTTAACAGAATGCAAAAAGACCTAAGCATTAAATTTATTAAATATAATCTAATTAATAAAGGAATAGATTTTACTTAACAATATTGAAAATATTTTGGCAGAGAATGACGAGTAGCTAATCAGTTGGCTTTCTGTGTCTATGCAGTGGGGAAGTTTGTGCCTAAAGGAGGAAGGCATACAGTTAGAATCCAGATTCACCTCTTCTTGAGGGTAGCACCCACCTCAGTGAATCACAGCCCATCTAGCTTGCTTGCTTTCTCCTGTCCTCAAAACTCTTCACTCTTACTTGGATAATACTGGAATACTGAATAATACCTGACCTGTGCTGTTGCGATTAGAGCACCACAGTAGAACGTTTGAGAGAGGCAGGTTTAAACACCCTTTGGACATTGTGGGCCCAAACCTCAGGTACTGGCTTCCTAGAAAAGTATCCTAACCAGTCAGCTATTGAAACCAGAACTTGGGAGGGTCCTCTTCCTCTGTCCAACACTTACTAATTGTAGGTTTTGGTTTGCTGACATTTTCATATTATGAACTCCAGTGTGTGGCACATGCACAAGTGAGGCTGTGGTGGGCCAGTAGGGGGCGCTCCTGTGTTGAGCCGCCCACCTCCTGCACCCGACCACCTTTCAGACTCCAAATGCCTCCCTAGGGGCACCTTATGCTTGGCCGACCCCTCTCCCGGAGCACACTCGCTAGTCTGGGGGTAACATCGTCGCCACCACCCCGAGAAGGGACTGTCTTGGCCCTGTGTCCTCGGGGAAACACAGGCCTAATAGTCCGACAGGTACTTGGCCCAGTACAGGCACTTGGGGCACTTCCCCAAGTCAAGGGGGCAAAAAGTAAAGTCTCCCTTAGTCCACAGACCTAAGGGGTCTCTTAGGCATAATTTAGACCCACCCCTCAATAAGTCTCCCACACCAGTCAAAAAGGAGAACTTTATTGATTACAAGGGGTAGGGGAAACTAGGGTACAGGATTGAGCAATATCCTAAAAATCCTAAAGAGCAAACAGTGTGGCTGAGGTAGCCTTTTGATTACGCATCTGTGTTACTGCCAGCTAGATATCTAATCCGATTGACCAGCTTACTCACAAGCATCTTCCAGAGTTCTCCAGTTTCCCTTCTGGAGTCTTGGGGTGAGAGAGAGAGCTAGGTTCAGATGGTAAGGCTCCTCTGTCTCCCCTGCTTTGCTGCTGCTTCACCTCATGGCCGAAGAGAGCGAGACTCCTCCCCCCGCAACCTATATTGCCCCTGTGACCTCACTCACCTGGGCCAGTGGAGGTCAGCCCCAGTTGGCTATCAGCCAACCAATTTGAAATACATCACCTGTTACCAGGCAGATTCCAGCTCCCCAGGTAGATGCCCCTCACCCAGGTAACAGATGCCAGTCACGTAGGCAGAGGGAGCAGGTTTCCCCCCTCCCTCAGGAATGCAGCCAGTTCAGGTTACCTAAAGAGACAGGCTGAGGTGTGAATCCTCTGTGCTGGCCCATCTAATCACATAGTCACAGGGCAGAGATTTTGGGGAGAAACCAAGGTGGCTTTCTGCCACAGAGGCATCAGGGGGTATTGGGGGCCACGCCACCCAGATTTCTTTGCCAACACCAGGGGCAGGGCACAGGACTGCAACCTGGATCCAGGGCCCAGGAGCAGTGGGGGTGTTGGTGGCAACAGGATTTCTGATCCAAAAGCAGGGTGTGGGGCTGCAACACAGCTAGACCCAGCTGAAGCAGGGGCAGTTGTGACAGCAAGGAGTTGTGCCTCTCAGCACTTGCATGTGCCCATAGGCAACACACATGTTACTGCATCTCTGTACAACCAGTGAATAACCTACTATACATGCTCAGTTTCTATGCACTGTGTGCATGCATGCTTGCATGTCCAAACTTCCAACAAATAGAAGGGCTAGTAGGGCTGTGCTGAACAGTACTGTTCCATTTCGACTTCCATTTCAACATTTCAATGGGGCAGTGTTTTGTTTTGTGTTTTATTTAGTTTTGAAACCCCTGTTCCGTTTCATTTTGTTGAAACTGTTTTGCTGTTTTGACGCGGTTTCGATGTTTCATCCATAGTCTATAATGGGGAATCACACAGCTGCCTATAACTTTCTCATTTCTTGCCTGATTCAGATGAAAATTGCAAGGATGATATCCCCTTATGAGGTTATGAAGCCTGCCAAGTTTCAAGAAGGTAGGTGCAGGGGTTTCTGGGAAACTGCACCTCATGCAGTTGACAAGCAAAACTGGTGACAAGGCTAACACTGTGTGTGTGTATTAAGGTGCAATGGGGTGAAAAATGCAGGCATGCTAGGCCCTGCTGAGGCCATGGAGCCTGCCAGCTTTCAAGGAGATAGGTGCAAGGGTTTCTGGGAAACTGCACCTCAGGTTGCTGGCAAGCAAAACTCATGACATGGGTGACACTGTGTGTGTGTTAAGGCAGGCCCTCACTGGCACTGGGGCCTCAACATGACATGGTAGTGTGTCCCCATGAATTCTCCTCCACCCCTACAGCCTCAGTTCAGTCCACCAATTTAAATAACATCAGGTAAGCAGCTTAGTAAGCAGCACAGTAGCACTAGCAGCATCTCAGACAGCCAAACTGTCACAGCCTAAAGCCTTTCTTTCCTTTTCCTACAGGAGCTACTTCTCCAGCAGCTGCCAAAGAACTCTCCCTGCCCAGTGGACTGGTGATCCCTGCTGCCCTCCACTGCCCCACACTGCATGGGGGGCTCTTCCATGAGCCCCCAGAAGCCCTGAGGCTGCTGCAGCAGCAGGTGCATCTGGGGTTTTTGTTTGGCTTTTTTTAAAGGGCTGGGAGCTGGGGCAGGCGGGGTAGCCATGGGGGCAGGGCTGGGACAGCAGGTGCGGGTTGGGGGGCTCATGGCAGCATGGGGCAGTGGGGGGCATCAGGGATCTCTCCGCCTGGCAGCATCTGGTGAACAGGGGTTTTTTTAATAAACAAACAGGAGCTGGGGCAGGTGGAGCAGCCATGGGTGGGGGCTGGGAGAGCAGGCAGAGGTCAGGGGGCACTTGGAAGCGGCTTGAGGAGCAGGCAGGGGATGGGACCTGGCAGGGGTCCCCCCATGGTCCCCTCCCCACTCCTAAAGTTCCCCCTCCCCCCACCCCCTACTTACCAGCACAGAGTCTGGGTCCAGCTCCCTGCTGCAGCCAGTGGCGCTTCCTGAATTGCCAAAGCTCTCTGAACTGTTTCTGAATTAAATCAGAGAGCTTTGAATTGATTCAGACCTTTGAAATTGGTCCCCTAATTTGATCCAAATTTGATGATTCAGTCACTGAATCAGACCAAATCTCCTCCAAATCAAATCAGCGCTCAAGGCTTCTCACAGCCCTACTGAATAGTTACAGAAATATATCTTAGCAAGCTTTCAGGTTGAAAAACCCTTTGTCAGGCCGAGGAAGCACCTGCAGTTGGTGTGTGTGCTGTTCCTGGATAGAAGGAATAATAAAGAAGCCAGAGGCTGGCCTGGCATGCAATGCAGGCAAGAAAGCCAGTCAGTGAAAATGGAAATGGAGGTGTCAGGAGGTGAGGGACAGGCTGGGGTGCGGGGGGAGGGGAATGTAGCAGCACAAGTAAAAATGGAGAGGAACCTGGGGAGTCAGATGTCCTAGTGTGTCATAAATCCAATGTCTATATTGAGTCCATGAGTTTCTGTACCTAGGAGGCTGATGAAGTGAAGTTCATAGGCCCGCCTGTGAAAAGTGGTTTGTAAATTCAAACAAGCACCAAACCTTGCTAACAAAACCTCATCACCAGAAGCCAACTTCCTACAGCTCAAAACACAAAACCTGCCAACAATCTCCAGTACCCCCCCAAACTGCATACCAGAATCTATCAAAGACAACAATACCCAACTAACTGTGGGGGCACATTTCTCACAAAAAAACCCCACTCTGTCTCCAGTCTCTCGGGCTGGAACCTGAAAGGGAATTTACAAACCACTTTTCACAGCCAGGCCTATGGACTTCACTTCATCAGCCTCCTAGGTAGTAGGTACAGAAACTCATGGACTCAATATAGACAGTGGAATTCTGACACACTACAACCTGCTGGACATCTGACTCCCCGGCAATGCTCCATCCCTCTCCTCTCCCACCCCTGCCTGTCCCTTACCCCCTAATGCCTCCATTTCCATTTTCACTGACTGGATTTCTTTCATGTGGACCATACTCGACTGCAAGGAATCAAGCCATTTCCTGATGCCCTCCTTCAGCCATCTCACCAGTGCCTGCATATCTGGTGACAGTGGCTTGCCCCACCCAGGAATATTGATCCCCTGGAAGCTCTCCATTTGGCTCTGAAGTTCCCATACTATGGGGATCACCTGGCTAAGGAGGGCATCACCAGCGCTGAGCATCTCGGACAAGCTCAGCAAATGGGCGGATGAGAACCTGATGATATTTAACACCGAAAAATGCAATGTTCTCCACCTTGGGAGGAAAAACCTGTAGCATCCTTATAGGCTCGGCGGTGCTACGTTGGATAGCACTACAGAAGAAAGAGACTTGGGGGGTCATCATTGACCACAAGATGAACATGAGCCTGCAATGCGATGCTGCGGCTAGTAAAGCGACCAAAACGCTGGCTTGTATCCACAGATGCTTCTCGAGCAAATCCCGGGACGTCATTCTCCCCTTGTACTCAGCCTTGGTGAGGCTGCAGCTGGAGTACTGCATCCAGTTTTGGGCTCCACAATTCAAAAAGGTTATGGAGAAGCTTGAGAGAGTCCAGAGGAGAGCCACGTGCATGATCAGAGGTCAGGAAAACAGATCTTACAATGACAGGCTGAGAGCCATGGGACTCTTTAGCCTGGAAAAGCGTAGGCTCAGGGGTGATCTGATGGCCACCTATAAGTTTATCAGGGGTGACCACCAGGATCTGGGGGAACATTTGTTCACCAGAGCGCCCCAAGGGATGACGAGGTCGAACGGTCACAAACTCCTGCAAGACCGTTTCAGGCTGGAGATAAGGAAGAATTTCTTTACTGTCCGAGCCCCCAAGGTCTGGAACAGTCTGCCAGCGGAGGTGGTTCAAGCACCTACATTGAACACCTTCAAGAGTAAATTGGATGCTTATCTTGCTGGGATCCTATGACCCCAGCTGACTTCCTGCCCTTTGGGCAGGGGGCTGGACTCGATGATCTCCCGAGGTCCCTTCCAGCCCTAATGTCTATGAAATCTATGAAATCTATGAAACTTGTGTGCCACACAACGGATGCCAACAAAATTTTGCCAACAAAATTGGCATCATGGACCACCTTGACCATATTGGCCCCATTGTTGGTGACTGTGAACACATGGGTGAGCTTCGTCTGCCCAATGAGCCACCCCTGCACCAATCAGTGCATGGCTCCCAAGATCTCAGTTGTTGTGTGGGACCCATCCATCCCCTCAGCTTGAAGAAGAGCTCACCAACAGCCTGACTGGTTGTACCAGTGCCCTGTGAGGGAGAGGTAGGTGTTTTCTCCACCCCAGCTGCTCCAGATGTCCGAGGTGACGTGTAAGGCCACCTGTGGGCCCTGCCTTGCACAGCTCCTCCCTCAAGTACTCCCTACATGCCTCGTACAGGGAGGGCACCACTGTCCTGCTGAAGGTGGTGCATGTGGGCTCTTGTTAGGATGGGGCCACAAGTGCCATGAGCCTTCTTAAGCCTGGCCACTCAACTAAGGAGAAGGGCTGGCCATTGACAGCAAGCATCTCCCTAATCTTTGGGTGATCTCACTCACCCTTGCAATGCGCCCCCCTTTCTGTCCACCTTTCCCCCACTGTTCCAGGGTGGCCTGCCTCTGCTTTGGGGGGATGGGAGCTTTGGAGTGAGAGGGGGACTTCCCTTCGGGCACACTCCCACTGGTACCAGGCTGAGAAGGAGCAGGGGCTAAGGGGTGGTGCCTGCAGAGATGTATCAGCATCCACATGGTACTCACATTTTGTTCCCTTGTCCCAGCTGGTTTTGGCTCAGCAGTGCAGGCAGATAGTGTATGTGAGATCATCTGCCAGCTCAAAATGATCCCAGACCACACTACCCATTTGATTCTGGGGTGCAGGTGCATCTGTGGATGCTGCCTTTCCCCCTCCTCAGCAGGCAGAGGCACAGCAACAGGAAGAGCAGACTCAGTTGAGCCACTTGCCTCCACAACCTCTACCTCAGCCTCCTCTGACGTGCCTTCTGGGGAAGATCTGGCCCTAGGGGAAACTTGAAGGGTGTGTAGAGAACCTACTCAGCTGATTTCACCTCCTTCCCCAAAATTTCTCTTACTAGGACACTAGGATCCAGCTCCAGCTCTTCCTCTGGTACTGGAAGGCTTAGCATGGGAAGTGAAATGGGGGTGGAGGAGACTGTCATGCTGGTGCTGCTGCTTGTTGTCATGGTGGGGGTGTGGTTATGGCTGGTGCTCTTGAAGTGGATGCAGTCTCAAGCACAGGCAGTTGCACTGGCACTGCTCCTCTCTCCTTGCTGCTTGTAGAAGCCTCATCCCTGCTACTTGTAGACAAGAGGCTGTGTCCCATTGGGGGGGGGGGCACAGAACTTACAGCTCTCCCTCTACTCCCTCTTCCACCCCCCCCGAAGGCTTGCCAGCTGTCTTTCCACCATGCTTCATAGTATGTTTCATAGTGTCTTGCTTTTATACAAATATATAAATGTATCTGTGTTTCTATATAAATTCTGTAAGGTTTGTAGTCTATGCCACAAGGTGTAAGTGTACAGAAATAAAATATAAATGTATCTCCCTTCCTATAAAAATTAAATTCTATAGTGTAATATGCAATATAATTATAAAATTGAAAAGAATAAATCAATGAATATAATAATAAAATAAAAGCATCTAGAAGAAAGAAAAAAGTATTCTGGAATCCCTCTTGCTAGGCTAGTCTAGCAAGTAGGAAATCATTCAAATCAATGCTAGTAGTAGCCTTCATTGTCTAACGGTCCTGAGCTGCTGGAAGATAGCTCAGTAACTGTCAGATCCTAAGGTAGACAGCAGGCCAGTTCAAACAATGCTGCCTTTTATGCTCTTTATCCATCCCTCCCCCAGAGCGCTGGGATTGGAAGGGACCTCAGGGAAGGATCACAGTCACTAGCCAGCTACACAGTCAATGTCAGAGCAGTCCTTCCCCCCTCTTCCCCCTCCCTCTCCTTACTTTCTGTTTCCCTGCAGGCAAGCTCAGCTTGAGCTTCGAAATATAAAACGTTTTGAAACTTTCAAAATGTTTTGGCTACAATTGTTTCATTTCGAGGCTGTTTTGAAGCCCTTCATTTTGTTTTGATTTCGCTGTGTTGAGCTCAAAGCGAGTTGAAACTGCATTAAAACAAAACAGCCAGTGACATTTTACACGGCCCTAATGGCTACTCATGCGTAAGAGTCCCTTGTACCTTACTAGCTGAAAAGCTACTGGATAGTGCCGTTCTCTTTGAAAACATAATGAGGGAAAATCTTCCTCAGCAACTGACTACAGAAGGAAGCTCTACTTTGCTTTACCATTCACTTACAGTCTTTAAGCTTCATTTTCATTCAAAAGAGTTCATCTGCTTTAAAATTTTAGTAGTGATGGGGCTTCTCATGATGATAGCAACACTGGAATCTCATTATCTAGTGCCATGATTCTCAGCCAGGATGCCATAGCACCCAGGGGTGCCATGAGATCCTTTTAATGGTGCCATCAGTTACTGCACAATTATTAGCACTGTTAGATGTGCAAACATTTGCACATAATTCACAAGATAAACCCTACAATTCCAAATAGGGAGCTTCATTGTCCAAAACATTCTGACCTGTTGCAGTTTAAGTTCTTTTCAATAAAGGAATTGATCTATTATTTTCCTGTAGTAAAATAACAATTAAAGACTAAGAGCTGACATTTTCCAAGCAGTGCGTGAGTCAAAAAAATTCAAGAACCACTGGGCTAATGGATATACACTAGCTTGCTGTATTTAGATCTATGTACTGGTGCAACAGACTATGGTGCAGTTTATAATACATTGGGGTTAAAGTGTTTATGTTGCAGTAATGTTGCATACCTCAGTTTCTCTGACAGGATTTCACATGGGGAAAGAAGGGGTTAACTGAGTTTTGAGGCAGACCTGTGAGAACCTTCCTGAGTGCTTTATTAGTTGGGAAATGGCCATGAAGAGAACAATAGATTGATTTGCATATAAGTATAGATAATAGCAGGATTGAACTCCAGTCCCTAAAGAGACTCTTTGCTATTTCTGATGCCAAGGAGGGACTTCGAATCCTCAGTGCAAAGAGAGAGTCTTAAAAAAAACACTCCTAGGAAAAAAGAGAAAGCCTGAAAGAGAGGAGCCTAGAATCCTAAAGGTCTTGTTAGACCTTACACAGTAAACCAAACAAATGTTAATTGGCTTAGTATTGTTCTGCTTGTAATGTAAAGGCAAAAAACCTGGTCTGACTGTTCTTCACCTGCACACCTGTGACTTGCCACTAGAGTAGGGGTGGGCAATTATTCAAGCTGATGGGCCACTTAATGAGTTCTGGTGACCTGTCAAGGGCCACAACACTCTCTCTCTCTCTCTTGCTCGCTTTCTCTCTTTCTCCCACCATCCTTCCCTCCAAGGGCTGTGACCAGTGTGGAAGCCTAAACCCACCCACAGAGTTAGCACACCCCTAGAGACTGTGTAGGGCTCAGGGTTCTAAGCAACTACTCCTCTGGGGAATCTGTGACAGATTAGTGTGTTTGGAGCAAGCAGAACCAAATTATCTTTGACTCAGAATCTCCAACCGTACTTTTGGGCCCTTGATGCACTATCTAGAGTCCCTTCTGAAAGACTGGTACCAGTACTGCCCAGCCACCTCAGTAGCTCTTGCACATTCTTAGATTTCAATCAAAGCTGTGGACCCTCTGGATTTCTGTTTCCCTTTTGAGGTCTACCTGACAATGAAAATATAGTAGACATAAGACTTTGAAAAGGAATCTCTAAACCAATCACATTTTGTTCAGACAACCCCCGCCCCCCCCAAAAAAAAAATGCAGATCTATGGAAAACAAGAAACAACTGCCCATCCTCAAACTCTTGGTTGTGTCCTCACCACTCTGAGAACCACGTCTGGTTTTCTCTGATGTCCTTTCAGGACTCTAATTTCTTCTCTCTCTCCCAGCCTAGGCTTGTCTGCTGCTACTTCTTGTCTCTTCTTTCTCTAAAAATGACTAGCAAAATATAGCTTATTTTTATAAGTTTTCATATCCTCCTGCAAGTGACTTCATATGCCTTGTTAGGTGATCTATTACTTGCTTATACACCCCTGATTCCTCTCAATAATAGCTATCTTATTGTCTTAGGTCAAAGATACTTCAATTTTAATGGGAGACTCTCCATATAAAAAACTCTTGGTTACTTTAATTTGTTTTCCCAGGACAGGTTTACTCAGCTGTTCATTGTTCTTAAGGAGTTTTATATTCAGGAAGAGCTCAGTGTGACGAAGTCATCAGAAAAGCTAACTGCACTTTATCATGCATCAGCAGATGCATGACAAACAGAACCAAGGAGGTGATACTTCCCCTCTATTGGGCGCTGGTCAGACCGCAGTTGGAATACTGCATGCAATTTTGGGCGCCACACTTCAAGAGGGATGTGGATAACCTGGAGAGGGTCCAGAGAAGGGCCACTTGTATGGTTAAGGGCTTGCAGGCCAAGCCCTGTGAGGAGAGACTAAGGCACCTGGACCTCTTCAACCTCCGCAAGAGAAGGTTGAGAGGTGACCTTGTGGCTGCCTATAAATTCACTGTGCGGGCACAGAAGGGAATTGGTGAGGCTCTACTCACTAAGGCGCCCCTGGGGGTCACAAGAAATAATGGCCATAAGCTAGCAGAGAGCAGATTTAGACTGGACATTAGGAGGAACTTCTTCACAGTTAGAGTGGCCAAAATCTGGAATGGGCTCCCAAGGGAGGTAGTTCTCTCCCCTACCCTGGGGGTCTTCAAGAGAAGGTTGGATGGGCATCTGGCTAGGGTCATCTGAACCCAGCAGCTTCCTGTCTATGCAGGGTGTCAGACTTGATGATCTATTGAGGTCCCTTCCAACCCTAACATCTATGAATCTATGAATCTGGTGACAGGCCCAAAATATATGATGCAAGGGCACAGGGAGAGACATTGATCAGATTATAAGCAAGACTTTAAAACATGAAGTTGGAATTAAATGTTCCCAGGTTGCTTCAATGATAATACTTAGTTAAAATAAAAATCCAGAATTTAATATTCTTATTTGGGAGAATAGACAATCAATTGTTCCCTCTCTCTTGTAGATAATATTTGATGATAAAAGAGAGATTGAGATTCTTCATTTTAGCTTCATGGATAGTTTCTTACCCACTTCAGTTTCCCCTGCTGCTTTCACCCAACTACTATAAATAAACAACTATACCCCTCAACTCATTCCTCTCTTCTCTCTCTCTTCACACCCTCATAGAATTTCTCTCCTTTCTCAGCCAATGCCACAGAGGCAAGATGGGCAGAATAGGTGCTATTAGCCTTCACATACATAAACCGAAGTTTGAACTGAAGTGCCCAGAGGAGGACTGAGACACCTAATCCCTTTGTGGGTCTAGCCAACTGCTGCCAGGAGAGTGGGACATACAATGATAAATAGCAGTAGTATCACATGTGATGATAAGGAAAATGGGTGATCCTCAAAGTTTGTCAGTAGAGTTTCACTAAAATCAAGAGGGCTACGTTAATACATGCCAGCTAAAGAACAAGTCTGATATTTCTATACAAATACTGTTCATGTTCACTTTTAAATGCTTTTTTACCCTTCACTGCCTTAGCAGTTACTTTTAGAAGGAATACCACTCTAGTACGCCCTGCACTTCCTGCCAAAATGGCATAGGGAAGAGTAACAGCAAGAATCTCAGCTGAACATCACCAACACAGGGTTTACCCATCAAATAAATGCAAGGCTTCCTGGATGCACCATTTCTCTGAAGATTTTCATTTGATTGACTGTGTATTGGTTTGGCAGAGAGATGTCACGGACCTTAAGCACTAAATCCTATTTCATTTTTTACATGAATCAGTGGCATTTATGTAGTTACATAACTGTCACTTTTGGCACTTGGTCACACTTTGGATTCTATTTGTACCTGCATAGCTATGCTTGCTCCATACTTCCCTTCTGAACTGCTCAGTAGTCTGCACTATCCAAACACCTGGGTGAAGAGAAGTGTCCAGGTATGCATATTACACTGAATAAGCCCTGAAACTATAGGCACAAAAAAGCCTAACTAGCAACAGATGCCATATGAGGATTGCCCTCCCATCTTCTAGCCCAACATCCTAGTGATTTTGCACTTGCCTAGGGCGTCACACACCCAGATTTTACATCCCCCAACCCTGCATGAGTTAAGCCACTATTGCCACAAGTTTCAAAGGATAAATTTCTTTCAAACAAATGTATTAGGCAGAGGAAAAAATATTCAGAAAAATATTGCTTCTTGGGTCCTTTCTGAGCCTATATGAAACTAAGATATGGTGTGGGGTTTCAGTAGTACTGTTTATCTCAGATGTACACAATGTAAACAGCACTAAATTATTCTTACATGATTATTTTTAATCCATCATCAGACAATATATTTTCTGTGGGTAAAAATGCATGTTATGCAACACTAGGTCAAAATGACTGGATCTTTCCACTCTGAAGTGGAGATGTAAGTTGTGTTGTTAGAACTAAAGAAGAGCTGCATGTTAGAATTAAATTCACATTGTTTGAGTTAAACCTTCCAGCTGACATTCAAGAGGTAATTAGTGTTCTTTAACAAAAGTTTAACTTAATTTAAAATTAGTCCAGTGGTTAGAGCCTGAACAAAATTAACTGAGTCTAGTGTGGATGCTTTTCTCTAATTCTTTTACAAAATAATGTTTTAGTTAAAATGAGATTCTGTAGTAAATGTAGGTGAATCCTTCTAACTATTTTAGAGTTTTTTAAATGAAAAAGGTTTGTTAAATTGCAAAAGTCCTGAAAATTCTCTTAGATCTAACGAAACTGCCTTACTATATACCAGTAGGTAGCATAAAGTTGTCATAGAACCATAGAATCAATGAGTCAGAAGGGACCTAGACAGATCATCGAGTCCAACCCCCTGCCATGGGCAGGAATGACACTGGGGGTGGGAGGGGTCATAAGACCCCAGCCAGGTGCCTATCCTGTCTCCTCTTGAAGGTCTCCAGGGAAGGTGAGAGCACCACCTCTCTGGGAAGCCTAGTCCAGGCTCTGGCCACCCTTACAGTGAAGTAGTTCTTCCTAATATCTAACCCAAACCTATCCTCCCTCAGCTTGTGGCCATTGTTCCTGGTGACTCCAAGGGGGGCCCTGGTGAACAGACTTTCCCCGAGTCCCTGCTAAGGTTGTAGGCAGCCACAAGATCCCCCCTCAGTCTCCTCTTGCGGAGACTGAAGAGATTCCCTCAGCCTTTTCTCATAGGGCTGGCCACAGAGGCCCCCAACCATACGAGTAGCCTTCTCTGGACCCTCTCCAGGTTCTCCACATCCTTCTTGAAGAGCGGCACCCAGAACAGGACACAGTACTCCAGCTGCAGCCTGATCAGTGCCACATAGAGGGGGAGCAAGACCTCTTTGGACCTGTTAGTGATGCCCCTGTTGATGCATGACAGGGTGCGGTTGGCTCTGTCGATTGCTTCATCACATTGGCAACTCATATTCATCCTGGAGTCAATCCTGACTCCAAGATCCCTCTCTGCCTCTGTGCTGGTGAGAGGGTCAGCCCCTAACCTATAACCATAATGCTGGTTCCCTCTCCCCAGGTGCAGCACTCTGCACTTGTCCTTGTTGAACCAGATTCTGTCTGGTCTTGGAGTCTAGTTACATGTTACACTTAGATAATAAGAACACCTAAAATGTGCACACATCCATACATTAAAACTCATTAACTCACGTTAAATGCCCTCTGAGCATCTCAAAGTTATGCCAGTTCAGACAAGGGTGAACTAAACTCTGGGCTGTCCTACCTCACTCATGTTACAGTAACTTCAATCAGCTCCATGGAGATAAAACAAGCAATTTCTAGTCCTCCAGCATCCTAGGGTTCACTGCTCCCCATCTCTGTTCTCCCCTCTCCCTCCCTCCCAAAGCAGGGATAGCACCTAGGTGTCCTGGATCCTAGCCATGCCACAGCTAGCCAATCCTTTGATGGTATTAACCCTTAACATGTGACTGCTCACTGCATGTTCTGACTTTAAGCGTAAAGTTACACATTACACTTCTATTTACCAATCCAGTAAACAGATTGTTCATTTAAAGCCATTTAACATTGCTTAAAAATGTGACATCTATTCAATGCAAACATTAAGAATAAGGAAAGGCCAAATTAAGGAACACACATCTCTTATCGATGCCATTATGTCCACAAGGTCCAAGAAGCATTATAACTAAGTAATTTTACAAGGAATTCCCTTCTGCCTCTCACCAGACTTAAGTAGAAAAACCTTAATTACAATCATTACTGTAATGAATTAGTTAACTTATGTTACATTATGTTACATTTCACTATACCCATGACTTTTGGGGTGAAAATGAAGGCAAGAAAATGACGGCTGTGGATCTGTCCTACAGAAATAAACATTTGATCAATATGGAAAGTCAAGAAAGTAATACTGTGTATAGGGAGGCATGTAGATCTGCATGGCGGCTTTGTAGACCTCCTAGACTAAAACAGTTTGTAAACTCACTACTTCAAAGCTTCCTTAATACAGAGGTAAAGGAATTGGCAATGCCTGATACTGAATGCCAAGGGTACCTACACTTAAAACTTTGAAAACTAGGAAATAAAAACTTAAGGTGAAGCAAATATCTACAGAAAAACAATATCTGTACAGTACCTATCATTTTTCAAGATATATTGTTTGTATACATAGAAATAAAGGACTGGAAGAAGTCTCCTAGACTGTCAAATCCAGTCCCTGAGTTTACAGGCAACCAAAAGCAAGCTTCACAATTGCAACTTCATGTTAAACTACAAAGTACAATATCTGAACACCATGATCACCCTATAGCATGCCCCAAGTACAAGTGAGAGATACGAGGGCACAGCCAATGCCCTGCCCCTGCAGTGACAAGGAAGCAGTTGGTTAGTATATGCCCAGAAGACCCCCAAAAAAGGAGCTTCATAGTGGCTGCATCTACACAAGACATTTACTGTGGAGTTGCCTTAATTAGCTCCACAGTAAATCTCTCAACATCTACATGTGCAGTGCTATTAGGGCAGAGTAAACTAATTAACTCTGCTGCAGGTTAGTACCTAGGGATACTTCAGGCTAAAAGAAGCATGCAGAAATATTACTGTGGACAAAGCACCCCCAAGGTTCACAGGGTCTGTGTGCCCCAGGCTGCACAGAGCCCTGCCAGAGACCCAGTGCCTGGGTGGTGGCAGCCTTACCCCAGGTTTGCAAGTGTCCTCCAGGAAGCAGGACAGCTGGCTGCAGGCTCCCCAAGAGAGATTCCTGAAGCAAGGTTTTGGGCCTGGCACAGCAAGGCATAGTAGTGCCTTCTACTGTGCCTCCACAATACGCACTGGAGTTCATTGTTGTTCATTAATTGCACATGTAGTTGGATTCAGCCAGTGCTAATCTTATATAGGAGAAAAATCCATCCTCACCCCAAATCTGGTGATGGGTATGGTCCTGAGTAGAAGACGCACTAACTGGGAACCTTGAGTTTTCTATCCAGTATGAGCACCAGCACAACATGATCAAATATTGACCAATACACAATACTTCAGACAGCAAAACAAAAACAAACAAGCAGACACAAAATGATTCCCCACTCCTCCCTCTCCAAAAAAAAAACACTGGGTGCCAGTGGCATTGATGAAGGGGAAAAAAATCCTTCTTGGCCCTGCTACTGACCAGCAACATCTAAAATAAAGTTGTTTAATGATCTTTATTTCATAAAGAAAAGATTGCCATTCCCTTAACAATCTCTTTGGCATTTTCTTGAACTTGTTCCAGCTAAAGTTAATCTTTTCTGAACATTGCATGCAGTATTCTAAATGAGATCCTATCTATGCCCAGAAAACTGTTACCAATGCATTATTTTCTCTTCTATGTGTGCCCTGCTTAACTAAGACTCAGTTGTGACTCCTAGTCATCCTGC
The DNA here is from genome assembly GCF_052110815.1 of Crocodylus siamensis. Taxonomy (NCBI): domain Eukaryota; kingdom Metazoa; phylum Chordata; order Crocodylia; family Crocodylidae; genus Crocodylus; species Crocodylus siamensis. Next base: position 50,957,528 of record NC_143402.1, read on the forward strand.
AATCAAGCAATATAGTCAGGTCCCTCTCTTCCTCATGTCTCCAGTCTATGCACATCTATCTTCTAGCTAAAGTCCTTGAATCCTTGTTATTGGCCTTTAAGTGCATGATTTTCCACTTCATATTGATAAACTACATTCCATTTCTAATGCTTCATTCCACAAGATTAACTAAAAAAATTTTCCTGTATAATAATATGGCTTCACTTCTGTACTCGCAATATCCCCAAGTTACTGCTGCCACCCACAATGTTCATGAGGACACTTCTATTTCTAGTACTAAGATTTCTGATAAAAAGGTTAAGCAGAATCAGTCCCAAGACAAATCCCTGAGGATAAAACTGGGAACTGCTTTCTGGATAGGCAACTCAACTTTCAGCATATTTCAGTGAAGTCTGTCTTTTAGTTAATTGCCCGTATCCACCTCACAGTTATAAAATCAAGCTCCATCTCCTCCGGTTTGGCCAATATCATATTCTTCTTTTGTATGACATTTTAGGATTACAGCATTCATAAATTAGTATCTAAATTTGATAACCATTTGACTGCTTCAGGGGTAGCTGCATGGATTGATTTTTGATCACCATTAAATGATCTAATTGGGCAATTGTACACAATGTGTTGCATCATCTGAAAAATCGCACTACAATCACAACCCAGACTCTCTTTGATTCTCCATTTATGGAGTAGGTGTCCACATTTTCTGGGAAGAGTCTGGATGCGATTTAGGGAGGACCTAATCTTTCTTGGTAGGTCAGATCCCAGCTGGTGGATTGTAGGGTTGCTGATGATGTATTTCTGTGGCCGGTTGGTATTTGCCCAGGCTTTCCTCCATTGTCCTTCAGTACTCTTGTTATCATTATAGAGCTTCTTGACATATTTCCAGAAAGGTTTTCTAGATTTGAGCCTATCCGGTGGTGGTGTGGTGATATCCTTGTTAATTGGGAGGTCTGGGTTACTGATGGCCTCATGGTATTCCCTCGTGCATGTGGCATCACAGTGGAATTGTGGGGAAGCAACATTCACTAGGACTGGAAGCTATGGCAATGGAGTATTTTTTAGCATTCCTGATATAATCCATATAGCTGCTTTAACTGTGTATCAACAATCTTTGTGTGCATGCTTTTGTTCCAGACTGGGAAGCAATATTCTGCTGCAGAGAAAACAAGTGCTAGAGTGGCCATTTGACGCATGGTTGCATTTGCTCCCTATGTTCTGGCCAGTTTATGTACAAAATTAGTTTGTGCTTTCACTTTTTTAGCAACATGCCATAGATGTTCATGAAAGGTGAGGCTCTGGTCAAGAGTTATGCCGAGATATTTTGGGAACTTCTCATGCTTAATGCCTTCTCCCAGAAAGTAATGGTGAATTTCTGGTCAGTATGGGTACTGTTTAGATGAAATGATGTGACGACAGTTTCTCAGATTTGGATGGAGTTTCCAACACATGAAATATTCTTCAAGTAACTCGAAGACTTTGCAAAGATCTGTCTGGACTTCACCCTGGGTCCTTCTTTGACTAGCAAGTACCAGGTCATTGTCATAGCCAAATTTCTGGCTGGTGGTGACAGGAAGATCGCTTATGTACACATTAAAAAGTGCTGGTGCAAGCACTGATCCTTGTGGGAAACTGTTATTTAGTAGATGAGTTCTGCTGACATTGACCCTGAGATGGACACGATATCACCAGTTAGACAGGAGTACTGATAAAAGGTAGAGATTCTACTAGTACCTGATGACCCTTGACACATTCAGCAGGAAATCATCTTGACACACAGTATCATAAGCTGCTGATAAATAGATGAAGGCTGCTCCTTTGATCTCTTTGCATTGGTACCTGGCTTCAATATACATAGTGAACACCAGCACTTGCTCACAAGTGCTGCATCCTGAGTGAAAGCCAGCATGTTCAACTGGTATAACCTTCTTGAAGATGGAAGGCATGTGAGCCAGTAGCATTTTTTCAAGCTTATACATTGTACAAAGCAGAGATATAGGACAGAAGTTGTGTGGCAGACATACCATATTTTTGGGCCTCTCCCATGACCTTCACTGGGGTAGTGGCCAGCCAATTACCAAAGCAGGGCCAAGCTTGCCCTGTCCCTTCCCAGGGCAGCTTTATACACACTCACACACATATACTGAGCTCCTAGCCCTCTGGTTTCCCCCTCAGTGGGGCTCCACACCCTCCCCCCCACTGGGACTGCCCCCTCCCTGGGGCTCTTCATGTCTCCCCCTTCACTGGGGCCACAGGGCTTCCCTTCCTGGTGGGGGCTCAGGTGGCCGTAGCCATGCCTGGCCCCCTTGTACCTACAGTGTTGGGAGGGCTAGGGATTAAGGTACCCCAAACTGCCTTTCACTGGGGTGGTAACTGGCCTGGTATTTTCTGGGGGCTCCCATGCCATTGCATGCCCCATCAGGCCACCCACTCCTGGCAGGGTGCAGGTTTAGGTCACGCCCAGGACTAGGAGCCTCCAAACCATCCCTTACAACTCCTGTCATTACCTCCAAGATGTTTCTGTAACAGCCTCTCAACCAGGTGATATTCCTGCCTGGCCTGCCAGCAGCAAACTGCTCTGTTTATATAGGTGGACAGAATTCTAAAATGGCCGCCATAATCAAGCACTTGCTGACTGTTTGGCTCAGCCCTTAAAATGGCAGGCACCAACAGTGTCCTGCTACAGAAATGTTTTCGGTGGACATTCTATCATTTACTGCCAAAGTTGAGCCCTTACTTGCTGTCTAGTCTGGTGATCAGTAGGGGTCTTTCCATCCAGCAGCGTTTTTCAGGTGATGGCATTTACAGATATATTTATGGTCTTATTTGTTGGTAGTGGTACTGCTCCTAGGTGTCTCAAGAGGCGCCAAGCTTTATGACTTGAGTCTGTGAAGTCTAATGACTCCATTGCTTTGGTCCATATTTGTCTTCTGGATTCACTTAGAGAGTTCAAGAGAGCTTTGCCACATTCCAGGTTTCCTGAGGCCAAGAATTCCTGGAACAGAGATTTGCTTTCTTCACTCCAACATACAGTATATTCCACCTGGCAGCTCCTGGGGATGTGTAATGGGGCTGGTTTGAGTACAACCTTGGTGAAGTACTCAAAATTTTCTGGTTTTGGTGGAATCTAAAAAACAGTGTGCTTGATATCCTCAGTAAAAATGTTCCCAATTAGCCTTTCTGAAGTTATATCATGGCATGGGAATGGATGTTATTGTTGGAATTTCAACTCCTATGTGTATCAGGACTGGCCTGTGCTGGCTGTTTGGGAAATTGTTTAATGCCATTCTTGAAGCACACAAAGGTTCACCTAAGCTATAACATGTGACAAAACATAAATCAAGGTTTGAATCCTTTCTCCACCATGTGAAGTGGAAAGTGTTTCAATCTTTAGCACCAAACAAAAGGAACAGGTTTTCTGTAATTGCCTGGTCAATGACCTGTTCTCTACAGTTTTTGTCAGTTGTGTAGCCCCAAGTTGTGTGATGGCTGTTAAAATCGCTGGCAAAAAACACTGGAAGTTAATGGTAGACAGCATGCTTGGAATCCATGTGGCATTTGGAGGTTTATATATATTTATCATGGACAGCTATAGGCGTATTGTTTTCCAGATTTGTTGTGGTGACTTCTTTAAGGGTGAATATTACATAAGTTGCTCTAGTCCATGTTTGGAATGTTGGTGCCTTGTGACTAGCAGAAATCCTGGGATCTTCATTTTTGAGGTTCTTGCATTGTTAATTATGTGGGCATCTTCAAACAGCAGCACATCAATCTTACCAAGTTTGAGGAGTCACACTGGGGCCTTGATAGGCCCTCCTTATTTACATGACACAAACATAGTGATGGTTCCATGTTGCAATAAGTTGGGCCCTGAAAAAGGTCTTTGGCATTGAAATCCTGATTGGGAAGTCCTTTACAGGCATTCAGTCATCGAGTTGATGACATTTGTTGTGCTTTAGCACCTAACAGGGAAGACCACGAAAAGGTTGTCATCTTCTTCCGCAATTTCTCATGAGGCATAGAATTATTACTTCTTTGCCTCTATCTCAGAAGTCTGCTATTATGTCAGAAAAAGGCTATTATATTCATCCTACCTGATCGTACCCTAATACATCAATATTTCATTTTGTCCCATTTTCCATTTTCTTTCACACCCATAACTACTGTATTTGCTCAAATCCAAGATGAGGTTTGTTCCCCATTTAACATGGAGAAAAAGGTCCCTTGTGTTAGATTCCAGAACAAGGCAGGGGGCAGGTGGTTGCTGCACCTCTGGCTCCAGTTCTGGCCCTAACCTGAATGCAGGATTGAAGGCAAAGCCACAGCCACCTACCCACTCGCTGCTTTTTCTCCCCATCCACACTGCCAGCCTCCTTGCAGCTGTCGCTTACTTTCAGTCACAGCTCTGGTTCCAGCCCCAGCCCTAGCCCCAGCTCTAGTTCTGATGTATTCCTGGTCCTCATTTTGATCCTGGGGCTGGGGCCTGGACAGGGGCCAGGGCCTAAGTTGGGGCAAGAGCTGCTGCTGCTGCTGCAACTACTGGTACCTGGCCGGAGTGGGGCCAGAGCCATGACTGAAGCTTAGCAACAGTGGAGGGGGCATCCAGCAGGGAATGAAAAGTGTGGGGGAGTGTAGTAAAAGGCTTGGTGCTCCTGCTACTTAAAGAGAAGGCAGAGTGCATGAGGAGCAGCCCACAGGTGTGGCAAGGAACAATTAGAGAGCCACCCAACCAGAAGGGGGATAGTATTGAAGCGTCTAACCCCAAGGCCTAAGATGGCCAGGTAGTCTAGCCCAGAGAGCCATGGAGAGAGGAGCTCATGAGCAGTAGGGTTCCTGGGTAACCTCTGAGCTGGGATAACCAACCCTGGAGGTTTGAGGAAGGGACTAAGAAGAAGAGAATGCCCCAACAGGCCTGAAAGTAAAGAGGCTGGGAATATGGAATACAGAGCGTAGGGCCCATACGGAGAGAGCTTCAGCCCAAAAGGGCCTGAGTAGACAGGGTCAGGGGCTATCGCACAGCAGGAGCAGAGTTGGAATGGTTGACACAGTGAAAGGGCTGGAGTCTCAAATGAGACTGAGAATGCAGGTCTGAACTGGGGGGCCCAGTCCCAGGAACTGAGGCTAGAGGTCAGGAAGGATGAGTGTAAGCAAGGCTGGAGAGCCCAGAGGTTAATAGCCCAGAAACGGCAAGTGTAAGCAAGGCCAGGGAGCCCAAATACGTCACTGGCTCAGGAGTGGGCCCAGCACCCAGAGATAGGCACCAAAGGCTGAGGAGGGCCACAGCTGGAGGCTGGCAGGGCTAGGGGAGCCCATAAGTCTCAACTAGCCTCAGAGTGGGGCCAAGGACTAGACCAGGGATGGGCAATTATTTGGGACTGTGGGCCACATAGGCAGTTCTGGGGAGCTGCTGCGGACCAGTCAGGACCCACCCCCCCCCCCAGCTCTTCCCCACCACTGCCAACAGTACACAGCCCCAACTTGCCCCCAACCCATCCCAGACTCACCTTGGCCAGAGCGGACCAGCCAGAACCCACACATATAGCCAGGAACCTGGCCCACCCTGCACCTGCTTCAGACTGCCTGCCTATGCTGAGCTGTGGCAGCAGCCAGGCAGAAGCTGGTACTTGACTGGGGAGGAAAGTGGCAACTCCTCCTCACCACTGCTGGGTCCTTCTTGCTCCCCAGATCCTGTGCCGGGACTGCCCTGTGGCTCCTTTCCACTGCCATCACTGCTACCACCACCAATGGGGCAGCGGTGGTAGTGCAGAGATGCTACAGGGCAGCCAAGGCATGGGCTCCAGGTGGCTGCAGCAAGAAGGGCTTGGTAATGGTGAGGGAGAAGGGCTGCTTTTCCCCCAAGCCCAATGGTAGCTTCTGTCCAGGCGCCACTGCTGCTGCCGCTGCTCAATGTGACTGGGCAAGTCTGGCACTGGCAGGGGGTGAGCCAGCTTATGGGGTGAGCTCATGGCATGGGCTAAGCCAGCAGTGCTCATAGGTTCTGGCTGGTCCAAAGCAGCAGCAGTGGCAACCAGAAGGAGCCACTGTTGCCTACTCTTTTATCCTTTGGTAAAAGGATTCTTCAAGAGGAAACAAAACAGAAATTTCTAAACTTTCTTCTAAGGAAGTAAGTCCTAAAGAAAGAGGCCATTCTACATTTCTCCATTTAAAATTTTCTGGCATTTAAATTTTTTTTCCCTCCTGAGAGTCAGTGCTAATTAGTCTGCTCATAGCACGTATGAATGCCGCTACACTGCTTCCAGTACAGAAGCTGGCTGGCACAGAGAAATACAACATATTTGTGGGTGTTGTCTGGCATGGTATGTTTGTTGATTAGCCATGCCTGCTCTGTGTGAGAAGGGACATGGGCAGATAAGGAATCAATTTTCCCACGTTAGTGCCTATGAAACTGCAGAACTTGAATAGGTTTTAATGAACTCATGAAGTATAGTTTCATAGTTTCATAGTAAGTAGGGTCAGAAAGGACCTGAGCAGATCATAAAGTCTGACCCCCTGCCATGGGCAGGAAAGAATGGTGGCTAGGTGGCTGTCTAGTTTCTTTTGAAGACCCCCAGGGTAGGAGTGAGCACCATTTCCCTTGGAAGTTGGTTCCAGATCCTAGCTGCCCTGACTGTGAAGTAGCGCCTCCTGATGTCTAGCCTAAATCTACTGTCGGTCAACTTATGGCCATTATTCCTCGTTACTCCTGGTAGCACTCGGGGGAACAGGGACTCTCTCCCTGGTAAGTTTGTAGACCGCCACCAGATCCCCTCTCAGCCTTCTCTTGTGGAGGCTGAACAGGTTCAGGTCCCGTAGCCTCTCCTCATAGGGTCTGCCTTGCTGCCCCCTGATCATGTGAGTGGCCCTCCTCTGGACCCTCTCCATGCTGGCCACATCCCTCCTGAAGTGTGGCACCCAGAACTGGATGCCCAGTCTGACCAGTGTTGCATAGCGGGGGAGGATCACCTCCTTGGACCTGCTTGTGATGCATCTGTGGATGCATGAGAAGATGCAGTTAGCCTTTCTGAGCATGTTCCCACATTGGTGGCCCATGTTCATTTTAGAATCAATAATGACACCAAGATCCTTTTCTGCCTCTGTGCTGACAAGAGGGGAGTTCCCCAGCCTGTAGGTATGCTGCTGGTTCTTCCTCCCCAGGTGCAGTACCTTGCACTTGTCAATAATAGTATTGTAAGCCAATAAAGACTAGAGTCCAATAATAAATTAAAACACTATATCTGATCTATTAAGGACCATCCTATTCCTATAGAAAAGATACTGCAATTGAGTACTTACATGAAAGGAGCTAATTGTTAATTGAATGAAGAGTCTTATGTGTCTTGAAAATCCTTCTACTTGTTCATCTGTGATAAAGCTAAAGACAATGTCATGGATCCCCAGCAATGGTATCAACACAAGAGTAGACCTTGCCAATCTGAAAAATAAAATGTTTGAATACTGGATTTTTCAAGAAGCTTGATGAGATGTTATTTCTTCAGCTTTGGAAAAATAACTAGAAAAGCAGCTTGCTCACAGGACAGAGCAAAATGCTAGGTACCAAAATTGAAGGGACTGCACATTCAATAAAAAGAAAATAAGTAAACAGTGACCCAAGGCAAACATGAAAGAAGTAAGACTGTATTCAGAGAAACAGCAAAAAAACTGCTGTAGCAGCAGGGATCAGGGCCTCTGTAGCAGCGGGGCAGTTGGGGGACAGCGGGGATCTCGACCCCCCACCTATCACCTGTGTGGCAGCTATCTCATGGCACAGGTGCAGTGCTGCTCTGCAGGGCACCGTGTGCCGTCTGGGAGCTAGAGCTACCGGGGCTGAGCAGTGCTGCGATCTGAATGACTGCTGGAGCCACCCCAGCTCCCGGACAGCATGCAGCACCCTGCCGAGCTGTGCTGCACCCACGTGATGCAACAGCTGCCGCACGGGTGCCAAGCAGGGAGGGGAAATCCCTGTTGCCCCCCCACTGCCCCATGCTGCATGGGGGGACTCTGCAATGTGCCCTCAGAGGCCCTGATCACCACGCTGCAGCTGGTGACTGTGGACATTTTTTTTTTTAAGTACCAGGAGGCTGTGCTGGGTGAGGGATGGGGCTGGCCAGGGCAGGCTTGGGGGATTCTCCCATGGCTCCCCCTGCTGGGGCAGAGACAGGCACAGTTGGGGGCAGTGGGGATCATTCCCCCTGCTTGGAACCCACACGGCAGCTGTCACATCACGCGGGTAAAGTGCAGCTCGGCAGGGCACCGCATGCTGTCTGGGATCTGAGGTTGCTCCACCTGTCACCTGGAGCCCAGTACCACTCAGCCCCATTGACCCCAGCTCCTAGACAGCATGCAGTGCCCTACTGAGCAGCGCTGCTCCCACACCATAGGGCAGCTGCCATGTGGGTGCCAGGTGGCGGGAGATGTTCCCTGCTGCCTCCCACTGCCCCATGTTGTGCTGGGGGCTCTGCCACAAGCCCTCAGAGGCCCTGATTGCCACTGCTGGAGCAGGTGGGTGTGGGCCTTTTTTTTTTTTAAGTGCCGAAAGGCTGGAGATGGTCAGGGGATGGCTCCAGGCAGGGCAGCCATGAGGGCTTCTCCCACAGCTCCCCCCATCCCAGGAGGGCAGGCACAGCCAGAGGAGCCGTGGGAGAAGCTGCAGCCACCCAGCTGTGCCTGCCTCTCCCTGGACAATCCAAATCTCTGAATCTCTCCGAATCTTTTCCAAATAAATTCAGAGGCTTCAGATTCGATTCAGACCTTTTAATGGGTCTCCCAATTCGATTCAGATTTGGAGATTTGGCTGCTGAATTGGGCCAAATCTCCTCCAAATTGAATTGGCGACCGAAGCTTTGCACAGCCCTAGTGCTCATGGCTCCTATTATTCATTTTCCTAGCACTTCCAAAAGTCAGAAGATCTTAACAAAAGTGTATTAAAAGATAGTCAGGTATATATACAAAGATATATACCTGTATATGTACAAATATATATATAACAAAGATATATACCTGTTACGTATATATGTTTGAAAATGTGACTGAAATCATTTTGGACATAGGGGAGGGCCCTCCACCTAACTACATGAACTTCACCTGCAGTCGCCCAATATCAACTTCACCTTCAGTCACCCAATACCACTTAGCATAACTACTTTTTCCCAGAATGCCCTTCACTTACTAAAGCACTCCTGCACCACAGCTGCTTGCTACCAAGACTGGAACTGGAAAAGTGGAGAAGGAGGTAGAGTGGGGGGCATGAGGGTGCTGCCTTCTCATTAGGCTGCAGCCAGGACTTATGCTTTCCTTGTCCAGCTATCCTTATGCTTACTGCTCTGAACATCTGTAGACAGGTGTCAGACAAAGGAGGCCTTTTAGACAGTATTTACAAGAGAAAACTTACAGTCATCTCTCTACACATTTTTACAGCAGTCAGTTCAATGGAGCCCTGAGAATGCTTGGGCTATCAGTACTAAAGCAATATAAATATTAAGGTATATAGACAACTATTAAAACAACATTGCTTGAGTTCATAAAATGATAGAATTATAGCTAATTGGGGTTGGAAGGCACTTCATGAGGTCATCTAGTCCTGCTCAGAGTAGGACGATCCCCAACTATCCCCAAGCAATAGCTAGGAAATACCATAAGTAACAGTGTCCTGATAACCTAACTTCATAGTTTCATAGTTGGTAGGGTCAGAAAGGACCTGAGCAGATCGTCAAATCCAACCCACTGCCATGGCAGGAAAGAGTACTGGGGTCAAACGACCCCAACAAGGTGATTATCTAGCCTCCTTTTGAAGACCCCCAGGGTAGGAACTAGCACCACTTCCCTTGGAAATTGGTTCCAAATCATAGACACCCTGACAGTGAAGTAGCGCCTCCTGATATCTAGCCTGAATCTACTCTCAGTCAGCTTATGGCCATTATTCCTTGTTACTCCCAGTAGTGCTCGGGGGAACGGGACTTTCCCATTGCTTGCTGGTCCCCCTTGGCAAGTTTATAGACAGCCACCAGATCCCCCCTTAGCCTTCTCTTGTGGAGGCTGAACAAGTTCAGGTCCCTTAGCCTCTCCTCGTAGGGCCTGCCCTGCTGTCCTCTGATCATGCGAATGGCCCTCCTTTGGACCCTCTCTATGCTTTTCACATCCCTCCTGCAGTGTGGCACCCAGAACTAGATGCAGTACTCCAGCAGTGGCCTGACCAGTGCCTCATAGAGGGGGAGGATCACCTCCTTGGACCTGCTCGAGATGCATCTGTGGATGCATGACAAGGTGCGGTTGGCCTTCCTGACTGCATCCCCACATTGGCGGCCCATGTTCATCTTGAAGTCTATAATGACACCAAGATCCTTTTCTGCCTCTGTGCTGACTAGAAGGGAGTTCCCCAGCCTGTAGGTATGCTGCTGGTACTTCCTCCCACTTGTCAGTATTGAATCCCACCCCTGTAACCTGTCTAGATCTAATTGCAGCCTGTCCCTCTCCTCCAGCCTGCCCACTTCTCCCCACATTTTAGAGTCATCCGCGAATTTGAACTAGGTGCTTTTCACCCCCTCGTCCAAGTCGCTGATGAAGACCGAGCCCTGGGGGACCCCACTACCCACATCACTGCACACATCCCTCCACAACGAAAACTTCATCTACCTTGTTTATATACACAAGGTGGTCATCAGCAAAACTGGTACTTTTAGAACTGTCCTTACAGAGTAACTGTTGATATATAGTTGTTATATAGACCAACCACTGATTAGAGGATGAAACTCAGATTTTGTCAGTAGGTTTCATAACCATGTTCTGAGGACAAAAAAGTGCTGGGTTTATGTTACAGTCACATGTTTTGTACATAAGTGCACTATAGTGGTTACAGATGGTCCTAAAAAAATCTGTCACTTATGCAGACAGCACTGGGAACACAGTAGTCTATCTTATTCCTGGTACCTGCCCCCACAGTGGTTCATGGCACCTGGAAGAAGCCCTGGGTCATGCTCTTTCACTTTCTGTAGATGGCATGTGTCTACTTTGTCTGCATGTTAGACTTGTGAGAGGCTGAAGTACATCAGCTGCACATGGAGCCTTCAGAGAATATTGCCAGTTTCTGGCAGACTTACACTGTGAAAACAGATTTATAACTTTAATCAAGCTAGATATTTTTTATGTGCATGGCAAACAGCAGATTTCTTACTCCAAGGTAGACTACCAGATCTCAATTCCCTGAATCAAAACATGCTGCAAAAATTAAGGGTTAAATCCAGATTGGTAAACTAGGCACATAGGCAGGATTTAGGCAGAAAACCTGACTAACACAAAGCATTCCAGAAAACTCCTGTTTCAGCAGCCACAAAATTACATAGATGACTTGATTGATTTGATGCCTTCATTCTGGATTGTAAATTTAATCATAAGTTTTGAGGTACGTGCAGAAATGCTTCAGTCTGGGCAGGTCGATGCTTAGTTTTTGTATACATTTTGTTGCTATCCAGAATGGAAGTGAAGTGGTAACCCCATAGCACCACAGTCATAGAAAATTGGGGTTGACAGGGACCTAAGAAGGTCATCTAGTCCACCCCTGCTAAACAGAGGACCAGACCCAACTAGATTATCCCAGCCAGTGCTTTGTCTAGCCGGGTCTTAAGAACCTGTAAGGATGGCAATTCCATAACCTCTCTGGCTAAACCTGTTCCAGTGTTTTACTACCCTCCTCATGAGAGAGGTTTTCCTAATATCTAACCTAAACTTCCCTTGCTGCTGCTTGAGACCATTGCTCCCTGTTCTGTCACCTGCCACCACTGAGAACAGTCTAGCTCCATCCTCTTTCAACCCCTCCTTCAGGTAGTTGAAGGCTGCTATTAAGTCCCCTCTCAGTCTCCTCTTCTCCAGACTAAATAAGTTGAGTTCCCTCAGCCTCTTCTCAGAAGTCATGTGCCCCAGACCCTAAACCATTTTCGTTGCCCTCCACTGAACTCTTTCTAATTTGCCCACATTGTTTCTGTAGTGGGGGGTGCCCAGTACTCCAGATGTGGCCTCACCAGTGGCAAATAGAGAGGAAGAATCACTTCCCTCACTCTGCTGGCAACACTCCTACGAATGCAACCCAGTATGCCATTAGCCTTCTTGGCAACAAGTTCACACTGTTGGCTTATATTCAGCTTATTGTCCACTGTAACCCCCAGGTCCTTTTCTGCAGAGCTGCTGCTTAGCCAGTCGGTCCCCAGCCTGTACTAGTGCATGGGACTGTTCTGTCCTAAGTGCAGGACTTTGCACTTGTCCTTACTGAAGTTCATGAGATTTATTGTAGTCCAATCCTCCCCCAATTTCTTAAAGTCTCTTTAATCCTAGTCCTACTCTTCACCATATCAACAACACTTCCAAGATTGGTGTAATTTGCAAATTTGCTGAGGGTGCACTTCATCCAATCTTCCAGGTCACTGATAAAGATATTAAACAAAATCAGCCCCAGGAACAACCCCTGGGACATTCCACTTGAGACTGGCTACCAACTAGACATCAATCTATTGATTACTACCCTCTGAGCCCAATAATGCAGCTCATTTTTATCCACCTTACAGTCCATTCATCCAACCTATACTTCCTTAACTTACTGGTGAGAATGTTGTGGGAAACCAGTGGCAAAAGCCTTGCTAAAGTTAAGGTATACCATGTACACTGCTACCAGAATCCACTGAGGCAGTCATCTCATCATAGAAGGCAATCAGATTGGTCAGGCATGACTTGCCCTTGGTGAATTCATGTTGACTGTTCCTGATCACCTTTTCCTCCAAATGCTTAAACAGATTCTGTGAGGATATGCTCTATGTTTTTTTCAAAGACTGAGTTGAGGCTGATTAGGCCTTAGTTCTCTGGATCCTCCTTCTTCCCTTGCTTAACAATAGGTACTATATTTCCCCTTTTCCAATCATCCAGGACCTCTCCCAATCACCACGAATTTTCAAAGATGATGCTCAGTGGATCCACAATCACATCAGCCAACTCCCTTAACACCCTTGGGTGCATTGTGCCCAGCCCCATGGACTTGTACATGTCCAGCTTTTCTAAATGGTCCTCTAACCTGTTCTTTTGTCACTGTTGTCTGCTGACCTCCTCAAACTGCTGCCAAGGGGTGTAGTTTGGGAGCTGACCTTCCTTTGAAAACTTAAGTAAAAAAAGGCATTGAGTATTTCAGTTTTTTCTGCATCAGCAGTCATTAGAATGCCTCCCCCATTCAGTAGGGGACCCACACTTCCCCTGCTCTTCCTCTTGTTGCTGAAATCCTTGTAGAAACCCTGCTTGTTACCCTTCATATCCCTTGCTAGCTATAATTCCAATTGTGCTTTGGCCTTCCTCATTTCATTTCTGCATGCCTGAGCATTGCTCTTATACTCCTCCCTAGTTGTTTGTCCAAGTTTCCTCTTCTTGTAAGCTTACTTTTTGTGTTTTAGCTCATTGAAGAATATATTGCTAAACCAAGCTGGTTTTCTGCCATACTCGCTAGTCTTCCTGCACATTGAGATGATTCATTCCTGCACCCTCAATAAGGTTTCTTTAAAGCACAACCAGCTCTCCTGAACTGCTTTCTCCCTTAGACTGGCCTTTCAGGGGATCCTTCCCATCAATTCCCTGAGGGAGTCCGAGTTTCTGATGTCCAGGGTCCTTACTCTGCTGCTCTCCTTCCTTCCTTTCCTCACAATCCTGAACTCAATCATTGCATGGTTTCTGCTGCCCAAGCTGCCATCCACTTCTACATCCCCTACCAATTCTTCTCTGTGAGCAGCAGATCAAGAAAGCATAGCTCCTAACTGGCTCCTCCAACACTTGCACCAGGAAGTTATTGCCAACACGCTTCAAAAACTTCATGGATTTCCTGTGCACTGCTGTATTGCCCTTCCAGCAGATATCAAGATGACTGAAATCCCCCATGAGAACCAGGGCCTCTGATCTTCAATTAGCAGCATAAATGTGCACCTACAGTACTGATTTCAATACAAAATGCAGCAACCATATATTATCACTCAAGGCCACAGCTGGAGGAGAAGAATGTGCCAGACATCTTTTACATAATATCCTAGTGGTTAAACACTCAGATAGTGGGAACACTGAATTATACCCCACCCCCAGCCTAAAGAGATTTAAACCCAGGTATTTCATATTCAAGCAGAATGCCCTCACTATCAGGTTATAGGGCTCCCTCCACTCTTCCTGGGACAGCTGGGTAAGAAGGCAGCAAAGATTCATAGGACAAGAAGGAGAGCAAGTGAGAGTGAGGCTAACTCTGTAGCCTTATATTGAAGGGACACAGGTGGAAGAGGTTTCAGTCCTTATATTCAGGATTATTTCCCATTTCTCTCCAGTGTCTGTATAATAGAAAATGCAAAAGTAATTGAGGAAGCAATGGCCAGAATGCAGGACTCGTATCTCCCAGCTGAGAGCACTAGAGCCAGCACTTAGCCTCCAGAGTCATGTGTGCATAATGGGTTTACTGCTGCTATTAACAAGGCAATGTTACACAGTGGAACTGTGTAACATACTCATAAACACTGAGTTTTCAGATGCTGCTGCTGATCTGCAAGGAATTCCCATCTGATAGACTATATTGCCCATCCTCCTTCTTTCCTCCTGTATTTGGGTATCTTGTCGGTGCTGTGCTGTATATGGAAGAATAGTTGGAATTACTTTTCCTGCCCTCTGCAAACGTAGGCTGAAGTATTCCCCAAATGCTCCTGTCTGGTATTCTGAGAGATAAATGGGAAGCAGCATCTCCCTGTCATTCTGCAATTCTTGGTGGAACTCCTTTCCACCAAGCTCAAGCAGAGAAGCTAGACCTCCACCTGGACCAAGAGGGGATGAAGAGGCTTCCAGCCATGTACCAGGACGATGGTAGCAGAATCAGCTGTGAGCCTCTACAGAATAGCAAAGGAAAGAATGAGCTGTGTGGATGAATTGTTGGGGAGTGAAACTACCTTGTATGGTGTGTGAAATTAGCTGGTTCATAAAAGGTAGGGGTGATCTGAATTTTGTGTGAATGGAAAGGGACAAAAATTCATTGGAGAGACTTGTAATTAAATGACATCCTGTTTTATGAAGTTTTGTTTCTGTTTTTTGCTCCTGTGTTGTATCTCATAAGTGAAGTAGTATATTACTTATCTTCTTAGATTGGAAATCATAAAAAATGCAGTGGGGGAATTCAGTAGGTGGTGCTCATCTCTTTGCATCTTTAAGGATTCCAAATGTCCGTATGTTATACTAACAGAAGTGAGTGGCTGATGAGAGACCCTTTCTTTTGAGTTAATAATAGACAAATCCTGAAATGTGGGATATAAATCCTGTAAGGGGTGATGCTTTTTTGAATGAGGTATAAAACTGACGTTCCACCCACTTATTATTAAAGAGTTAATGACAAGTAGAACAAAACAAAGAACATTGTAGTGGTATTCCAGGATAAGAAAGCACATTCGAACTCTACATTTTCCTTCAGTTGACAGGCTATTATTCTTTCCTTTTCCTGAGACACTTACAGTACATGCTTAGAAAAACTGTCCTATTTTACCTGTTTGTTAATTATGCATAATTATATATCCTGCAAAGCACAATGGGACATGTTTGAATGAAAAGTTCTAAGGAAGCAAAAAAGATTAGTAGGTCTTTCAAATTTATTACATACCTGTACTTGTAATCATGGAAGCTCATTTGCTGGGCTTTGAGTTTGGAAATTAACAACTTCAGAATTTTTAGAAAGATGCAGAAATTAACCTTAAAAGAAAATATATATTGATTAGTAACAAAAAAGTCACAATACCATTTATATAGAAATATATTTATGTATATATATTTATATAGAAATATATTTGAATATTTTATATGCATGCACACACCCATAAATGTATGTAAAACATGAAAAAACTAAACTAAAACAAATGAAGATTGCAAAGTTAAGTATTCTAAAGTTAGAAAATGAAATTTTCTATATGGCATCATCTTACTTTTGCTTGTCTATGTGTGTATTTTCATAGGAAAGTAGGAAAGTTGGGTTGAAAGAGATCTCACAAGATCATCTAGTCCAGCCTCCAAGATTGTGTTATGATACAAACTTCAATTACAAGATCAGATTTTGGTTTTAATGTAAAACACCTGCCTCATTCAGTGAGTGGGCAATTATTCTACAGTTCTTCTAGTCTTCTTTATTCAATATGTGATTCCCAGCCTAATTTAACTCATACAACACTAAGAGTGCACTGACTACAGCTTTATTCATATCCTCATCTATATTTCTATGCTACTTTCACATGGATATCTGGAGGATTCACAAACAATGACTGTATTTTCACAACAGCCTGGGAACATGAAGGAATTGTATTATCCCTGTTTTACGGATGGAAAATGGAGGTACAGGGAAATAAAGGCTAAAATGTCAAGTATTCACCAATTTTGAGCATTCAACCTGAGTCACTCATGCATCTACATTGTAAACTATACATAAGTGCCTAAAATAGCAACTACACAGCTAGAAAACTGCCATTTGGATGCATAAAATGAAATGTGATTCTGCCCTACATGCCTACCCAGGTGAAGTAGAAAACTGCCCTGTTCCCAGTCTCAATAGCTTGAAGAAAGCAGAAACTAGCCATATCTACATGAGATGCTGGCTGCACAGTAGCCTGAGGCTACTACGCAGTAGCGTTGCATGGCAACAACAGCAATGTGACACTACTGCACAGTAGTCTTAAGCTACTGTGCAGTAGCATCACAAAAAAGCCATTTGTTGGCACTACTGCACAGTAACTTGGGTTAAGTACTTGTATAAACTTGTTTATACAAATACTAAATGACTGCACAGTAACAACTGTACAGTGAGTGCCTCATGTAGATTTGGCCTCTAAGTCATACATCTTGGCAGCGAAGCAGAATTTACACAGAGTTACAGATGATGACGCCGGAACAGATTCAATACTACCTGAAGGATTTCCCAATTTTGAGGGGGAGAGAATACCAAAAAGCAAACTGCCTGTGTTTTAGGTACCTGTCAAAATAATACCTAAGCTACCTGTCAAGATCATAAGTCAGAATTATCCAAGAAAGTCAGTCGTATAGAAGGAACAGAAGAGGTCTCAGCACACTGACAAACATTTTAACTGCTTTAAAAGGGGAAGAGCAGCTGGTAGTGGGAGTTATATATTGATTGTTACAATGTAACTGTTATCCCAAAGCTCCTCTAATGTGATACAGATTTTAACACTGAGGGTACATACAGACATTCACGGAGGTTATGGGGAGGTTATATCATGTTAAAAATGGTCACCTGATTTAACTTAGTTCACTCAGGTGGGGACCTTACACTTAGGTCCCTAGTTAGGTGGTTCTAAGTGTGAACTCTACAAAAGTTCAGGACTGTTAGATCAGTTTAAAAATGGCCAACCAAATCTAAGTTAACTGTACATCAGAGGTAGTCTAACTTAGACTAGATCCAGTGAGATTGAGCTAACTGAACTTTTGTACAGTTCCCAGTGCAGTCCCAGGGCTGGTAAAACCCAGGTGCTGCCCCAGCCCCAGGGCTGCGCTTTTCCTACCTCCTGCCCCCTCCCCTGCAGGCACTGAGCGATTTTTAGGGCCTGGACATGCCCCTCCCCCCATAGACCAATGAGCCACCCCACCTCCAGAACCTGCCAAATGCCCTATCCCATGAGCCACTCCCAGTACCAGTTTTACTAGCATTTACCAGTACTTGGATCCAAGGAATTAAGTTGGAGTGGAGGGAGGGGCAGAGGGTATTGGATTAGGTCTGGTTCAATGAAGGAGGGGGGGTTGTTTGTCTGGGGGTGAGTTGTTGGGGGGGCTAAAAGTAGCCCCTGGTCATAGGTGGGGAGAAAGCCCCTGTCCCACCAAGCACCACAAGATCCCCTCCAACCCCCCTGATCCTGCCAAACTCTCTTGGACCCCACCAACCTCCTCCTGTGGGCCCTGTTTGCACCTCCCAGCAAATGTCTGGGTAGTTTAGGTCACCCATGACAATGACATCCCTCTACCTAACCACCTCCATAAGCTGAATGGAGAAATCCCGGTCCAGATCTTCCCCCTGGTTGGGTGGTCTCTAGTAGACACTCACAGTAAGGTCCCTTTCGCCATGGCCCCCTTGTAGTTTGACACAGTGTTTCTGCCTGACCCTCCTCTAACCCGAAGCTAATCCTTGATGATGTGAGTTGCTCTTTGACATAAGGCATGACCCCACACCGCCTCTCCTCTCTGTCCTGTCCCTTCTGTATAGGGTGTATCTCTGAATGCCCACCGCCCAGTCATGGGTAGGGTCCCACCAGGTTCCTGTGAGCCCTACTAAATCTGGATTCTTACTCACAGTCGGGAGGCACAGTTCTTCTTTCTTGCTCCCCATACTATGACCATTGGTGTAGAGGCACTTGAGGCCTCCTGAGGGCACACGCACCTCCCCCCTACTCCCAGGACTGTTGTGGCCCCCTAATCCCAGGATGTTGTTGCTTACTTGGGCATCCCTTTCTCTTGTCACCCTGCATCCTCAGCCTGATGGAAGGGTATTTGTCCAACTGTTTGAGTTTGTCTAATAAAAGATATCAGATTTACCCAAAGAACCTTATCTGCCTATGTCTTTAGACCAACTGGCTACAACCTATACAGCTTTAAAGATTTAGATTCTTTAGAAGCAAAAGATTAGAGACTTTCATTTTAAAGTTTTTACTAGAAAGAAAACAGCTCAACTATTGTTTCTGATCATATTTCATAAACTTTCATAGATTTCATAGACTTTAGGGGCTGGAAGGGAACCTCATGAGATGATCGAGTCCAGCCCCTCCACCATAGGCAGGACATCAGCAGGGATCAAGTGATCCCAGCAAGAAAGATATCCAGATGTTTTTTGAAGGAGTCCAGAGTAGGTGTTTGCACCACCTCTGGGGGAAATCTTTCAGGCCCTGGACACTCACACCATAAAGAACTTTTTTCTTATGTCTAGTCTAAATCAGCCTTCCTGGAGTTTATGGCCATTAGATCTTGTTATCCCTTGGGGAGCTATGGTGAACAGCTGTTCTCCCAGGTCCTGACATACCCCTCTTATATAATTGTAGGCTGCTACCAAGTACCCCCTGGGCCTTCTCTTTTCAAGACCCAAGAGTCCCAAATCCCTCAGCCTCTCATTGTATGGCCTGCCCTCCAGGCCTTGGATCATATGAGTGGCTCTCCACTGGACTCTCTCAAGCTTTTCCACCTCCCTCCTGCAGTGGGGGGCCCACAACTGGATGCAGTACTCCAGCTGCAGCCTCACCAAGGCCAAATAAAGTGGAAGGATGACATCCCTGGTTTTGCTTAAGATGCATCAGCAGAGTTTGGTTTGGTTTGCCAGCTACACTGTCACATTGGTGACTCATATTCATCTTGTGGTCAATCAGGACCCCCAAGTGTCTTTTGATCATGGTGCTAGTGAGCATAGCACTGCTGAGCTTGTAACTGTGTTGAGAGTTCTTCCTACCGAGGTGCAGCACCTTACACTTCTCAACATTGAAAGCCATCAGGTTTTGGTCAGCCCACCTTGAGAGCATGTCCAAGTTGGCCTATATCCCCAGCCTGTCCTGTGGTGTCACTGCCTTCCACCATAATTTGGTGTCATCTGTGAACTTTGCCAGTTCTCATCTGACTCCTGACTCCAGATCATTAATGAAGATGTTAAAGAGAACTGGCTCAAGTACCGAGCCCTGAGGGACTCCCTGATCCCCGAAGCTAGCCTGAGTTCAGTTTGTGCTTCAGCTTTTCTGGACCACTCCCTACAGGTGTGGACAAGTGCTGAGTAGTCCTCTTTGGTGATGCTTCCCATTTTCCAACTGGAATAGGCTTTTCTTTTAAGTTTAACGAGGTCCAACTGTTCCTTGTTCAGCCAAGGGAACTTCCTTGCTTGTTGATTACATTTCTTGTGAGATGGAATAGTTTTCCCCTGTGCCTCAAGGATTATGTATTTGAGAGATGACCATTCCTCATGTACCCCCTTATCTAGGGGGATATGGCCTCTAATTGCCTGATTTACCAAATCTTTGAGTTTGAAAAATTAGCCTTCCCTATGTTAAAGATTTTTGTTTTACTGAGGGATTTACCTGTTCTTCGGTGAACTGAGAAGGTGACCAAATCAAGGTCGCTGTCACCAAGGTTCCCCTCAATCCTCAGGTCACTCACCAGGTCCTCCCCTTTGGCCAGGTCAAGCAGTGCCTCTCCCCTAGTCGGCCCATAGACTTCCTGTGTTAGGTAGAGGTCACCAATGCAAGCAAGAAAGCTGCGCGACCTGTCAGATTTGGTCATGCGCTCACCCCAAGAGATGTCAGGGAAGTTGAGGTCCCCCATGACGATCACGCATCAAGAGCACAGGGCATCAACCACTTCCCTATTGAATTCCCAATCAAGTTCCTCCTCATGGTGGGGAGGTCTATAGCAGATTCCTACAACTATGTCACCCTCCCCATCCTCTCCCTGTATTTTGACCCAGAGGGTCTCAAGACACCCTTCCTGGTTAGAAAACACAATTTTTAGGGAAGTGAACTGATCCTTGACAGAGAATAACACCATCCCTCTTCCCAATATGGTCTCTCCTATACAAGGTATAACCCTTCAAAGGAACAGACCTATCATAGGCAGAGTCCCACAAGGTCTCCATTATCCCTACAAGGGCATAGTCATTTTCACATAAGAGAAGGGGCAGTTCCTCTTGTTCATTTCCCAAGCTCCTGGCGTTCATGTATAGGCAGATGAGTCTGGCATGAGAAGCTCTATGCTTCCCTATGGGGTGAGGCAGGATCTTTCCTCAGGCTGTCATCAGAATAGGTTCCCTTGGGCTGCCCAAGTTATTAGCATTGGCTGATATGACCTGGGCTAGAACTGTTAATAGACTGCCCATCTCCCAGAAGTCTTAGTTTAAAGCCCTGTCAAGAAGGTCAGCCATTCTGGCCGAAAAGAGATTCTTCCCCTTCCAGGTGAGGTGGAGGTCATCCCTTCCCAACAGTTCACTCTCTCCATATTAACCACCTCCTATTCTGTTCTATATCCATATTGTTCCACTTTGCTTTGATCAGTTCTTTATCTGTTCAGGGAAAGAATGGATCGCATGGTAAGGTACTCAGGTCTCAAACTGAGCTTGGCCACACTGGGTTAGTGGCACGCTTCTCTTAAGATTTCCAACTAACTCGCCAAAATCTCAGCTCTTATTCCTTACACACTACACTCCAGTCTTCATGTTTCTGGAGAAAAATTTTAAAGGTAAAATGAGCATATTTGGTGCAGTGAAACCTGTCTTCATCTGCAGAGAGTCTGAAACAAAAGTTCTGAGAATTGGGAAATGCCTATTTTATCTCAATAAGACATTAACTTAGAAGCCTAATAATAACCTGTTAAATGTGAACAATAAATTATTTATTAAATATTTCACTGGTATCAGAATACATAAAAAAGGAGACAGGGCCCCCCTCATGCTCCTGTGGGACGCTCCATCTGCCCCACCATTGCAGCATTCATGAGCTGTGCCTGGTACCTTGAAGAATTCATTGCTGAGCTAGCATTGCCAGCTGTATCTTACAGATAGGGAAAATGAGGCACATAGGAGGTCACAGAGCATTCCTTTCTAAAGCACATGCTGCTGAGGTTTCAGAAAACCATCTATTTTGAAAAGAAGGCAAATCCAGTGAAAAATATGAAGAGCACACACCAACTGCTGAAACTTCCTTAGCCTGACGAAGGGTTTTTGAACCTGAAAGTTTGCTTAATAATTGTTTTCCAACTATTTAAGTTGGTCTAATAAAATATATCAGATCCACACAAAAAACCTTGTCTGCCTGTATACTTAGGACAGCAATTGGAAACAATATATACAGGTTTCCCTCGCTTTATGCTGTACATGCATTCCTGGAAAATGGCGCATAACTCAAAATTCACATAAAGGGAACTCAATTACAATGTAACAAATATGGATACATTCCAAGACCTTGACTGTGGTGACCCCCAGACCCATTTCTACCACTTTTACAAGACAATTCTGGTACTCACAAACAGCAGACCCTACACACAAGCACAGAGCCCTATCATAATGGGGATGGCAACTACAGAAACATGTTTTGCAGACAATGAGCTAGGAGCCCAGATCCACACAGGAAACTCTATTTTGTTGTGCATCACTCCCACAATACACTGCACAAAGCAGCTGACTGCAGGCTTCCACCACACGGATCGCATAAGAGTGGATTTACCTCACATATAACTAATTATTGGCATAAAGAGGATCACCGTCAGCTGGGCCACCTACCTCTCCAGGTCAAATTAGGCCCACCGGGCTTATTGCTGCAGCCACTGGAGCCCCTGCAGTGGCAGTGCTATTGAAAATACATATATAAAAATATGTGATTTTTAACTCAACTTGTATGTGTATTAATATAAGATACACATGAAAATATGTAAGCAATACTTTAAAAGAATACATTGTTTTCAGGTTACTTCTTGGCCTCCCAACTATTTTTAACTAGTTCTATTTTTTAGCAAGTTCCACTAGAAGTTTTAGCTACTTTTTAGCAAGTTCTACTAGAAACATTTTTTTAAACTCTCATTTTACACCCAAGGCAGCAGCATTTCTCTCAGTGTCTGTCTGTAAGACAATACCATATCTGATCAACCCTAGCATTTCAAGGAATGTTCTAGATCTTAGCAAGCATTCAGATACCCCCTTTTGCAGACACATACCCCAAGTTGGGACACGGAAGCCCAATATGTACACCACAGGAAACCCCTACAAAGGAATTCCTGTGGTGTAAAATATACAAACAGGGCCACTTGTACGCATGATGAAATTGCCCTTTTTAGTGGTTTAATTGCCCATTTATAGTCATTTAAACATGTAACACATTACACATGCTGCGGCATATTGCAATTTAATTTTGTCACACTGTACACGTGCATCAGCGTATTGCAGTGTAAACGACTTTATTACATAGAAAACTAAAACACATCCCCATGTATTTTATTTTGCTACCTAACAAATTGCATCTTGGGCTTGGCGGATTTCCAGCATCCCATGCACCATCCCCACCATCTTCTCCAGCTGCCAGCACACCCAGACTCCCTCCTGCCACCTTCCTACAATGCACAGGGATAAGCCAGCCAAATCCTGGGCAGTCTCAGGAGACAGGAAGGCAGTAGGTTCAGTGCCTGGGGAGATGGAAGCCCCAGTGGTGTCAGGGAAGGGTTGGATCAGGCCAGGCGCTGCCTCCAAGCTTAGGCAACACTGGGCCCACTAGCAGCCCACCCTGGCAGCCCTGGGGGGAGCCACCACCATGGAGAGAAGGACTGGGCCCCCCCACAGCAGCTCAGGGGCCACCTGGCCTGCCAGCAGCTCACCTCCCCAGCCACAGGCAGGCTCTGCTGGGGGGGAACACACAGCGAGGGTCCCAATCTTTTTTTGTTCCCCTCACAGCCAGGGAGGATGATCTGCTGGCAGTGTCTGAGCTACAGAGGGCCTGGGTTCTTCCTTCTGTGGCAGTGGCATCCCCCAGGGCAACCCAGGTGGGTTGCTAGTAGACCATGTGCTGGCCCAGCTCAGAGCCAGCACCCAGCCCACTAGCAGCCCACCTGGGCAGCCCCAGGAGGCGCCACTGCAGTAGAGGGAAGGACTAGGCCCCCCCTAAAGCTTAGGGCCCTATGGCAGCTCATCCCCCGGCTGAGGAAAGGCTCGGTCAGAAAAAAAGATTGGGCCCCTCATCATTACCAACAGAGATGGAAACCCCTAAATTGAAAGAGTGGGTTTTTAATTGTCACAATTAAAAAACTACCAATTAAAAACCCACTGTTTCAGTTTAGGGGAACTAAACCCCTGTCACGTACACAAGTGGTCCAGGTATCCTCCAATTTATGGCATCACAAAATGTGAATGTCTTTTGTCACAACTTCTTTGAGTACCTGGAGCATGACATGAGGCTAATACATCTCTTTACTGGAAAATTGTGCCACCATAAACATTTTTAAGGTGACACAAGGGTAAAATCTTTTTGCACCCTTACATTAATGGAGTTATTCTTGATATAGAGAGTCAGGTTCATCATATTGATAATCTAACAGAAATGCTACTGTTTGATTCTTGCAGTCAGGTGTGCTACCTCCCTATTTCTCATCCAAGGGGGCAAGTTGTGGATTGCTCAAAATTGGTCAGCTGCATATCCCACCTTATCTCAGAATACTGCATATCCATGAAGCAGTTCAGGTTTTATCATAGCATTTTTTCCTTTAACTTTCTCAAGCTTTCCACTGACTTTCAGATTCCTGAGTACTTCCTCTTAGCAGTAACTAACCTCTGTGGCATTCTCCTCTCCTCTCTCCAAGTCTATTGATTCTCTCACCTCTTCTTGTTCCATATATTGTTGCTGGGTAATATGACTTGCTGATATGGGTTTAACTATCTCTTCTATGATGATTGTTGCTAATTGTTTTTCTTCATTCAGTTCCACATCTCCCCAGTTGTTTTAATGGGTTAACTGTCTCCTCAAACTCAACAGGGACGTCTATAACCGAAAATTACTGCACAGTATGAGCACATGTCTATTCGTGTACCCGTACTGCACAGTAATGATGGCAACATACGCTGACTTGGGTGTAAATTTGCTACCTGCATGATTCAGGTAGCAAATTTATGCCTAAGTAGTTACTATGCACTAAGGTACTTGTAGACAGCTTACTGCGCAGTAACCCTGTTTGTGTGGACTGATTTGGGATTAACTTTAGTCCCAAGTCAGTCCACACACAGAGTTACTTCACTGTAACACCTGCATGTATACACACCGATGTAAAAGCTGCTTACTACACAGTAAGTTACTATGCAATAAATGCATGTGTAGACACACCCAGCATGGCCAAAACTAAGCTCATAGCTTTTCTTTCCAAACCAATTCCACTATTTATGTCCTTCACTTGGGCTGAAACCAACATTTTCTTTGTCACCTTAATCTGTGCTTTAGTATTGAGCTTTGTTTGCTCCCTCTCTTTTTCTTCTTATCTGTCTTGACAGATAAGTCACTTGTTCATGATCCATTATTTTCCTTCATTGACTCCTGCAATTTCATCTTCTGATACCTTCTGTATATTTACCATACTCCACCCCAGTCTTCCCAAAACACTGCTAGCACAATCATCTCCTCACCTGCTGTTCTGACCAGGTCAGCTCTACCTTGGAGGTCAGAGTACCTAGGGGAGCAGTCAGAGTACCTTCAGGTTGATGCTTGTCATTGCTTTCAAGGCCCTTCCAGACTCAGCTGTAACAAAACTCTGTCTTTCTTTCTTATGGTTCCAGTTTAGAAGTATCCTTCATTTCTCCGTCCCATTCCAGGATCTATTCCTTTTTCCAGGGTTCCTTTCTAACTGTGGTCTATAGCACTTGTATGAACATACTAGTGGTGTGCACTGTGTTCTAGGATTTACTATATGGTACCTAGCTAGGTTTCACATGTTGCATGTATTTAGTAAACCTAGGTATTTTGATCCCAGTATACCCCTTCATCAGTCCTTCATGGTATATTTCTTGAATAAAGAGTAAGGGTAACAACTGGCAAGAAAGATAATATCTTAATGCAGTGGTATAGCAAAAAAAGGAAGTGACTGCAAAGTCTTAAGAAAAGCAGAAAGGAAACTACACTCTGCAACACAGGGAGCATGAGTAGCCTGATAATTTAGAGAAAATAGGTTACATGTGTCTAGCGTAAAAGACACAACAATCACATACATAGTACAGTGAAGCCCCTCTTCAAAAAAAAATCCATAGCTTTGCTGTGTGGCCATGTCTTCGGAGCCCTCATTGCTTTACAGATGGGAAAAAATTAGCTTCTTTTCCCCTCAGAACCCTGGTTGGCTATGGAGCAGTTAGGAGGCCCTACTCTAACTTCCAGTTGCTAGATGTCATCCAACTGGATGAAGAGATTTTGCTTGGAGAATGGATCAAAGCAGAAAGACAGTTAGACCTATGTAATACATAAATGACAAATTCTTCTTACTGAAACAGAAAACAGCATTGGTCCTCGGATGATCCACCAGATTCTCATGTGTTCATTTGTTGCCCAGCACCTCAAAAGTAATTTGAAATATAATGATATTAGAGTGATATAGACAAGTCTGAAAAATTAAGTTTCAACATCACAATGAAACATCAAATGGAATATGACAAAGTTTAACCTATTTAACTGTTAGTTATAAAAACTAATAAAATGAAGTTAAGACAAAATATTTACCAGTAATTTGTGGCAGTGTAGCTGCCCTATGCTGCAAGTTTCAATGAAAGCCATTTGCTTCAGGAGATACACAAGCACCCCTCACAACACCAAACATGAAGGGCATATATAAAAGACCGTTAGTCATATCACTCACATTATTTGGACCATATAGCAAAAGTCCCCCTCCTACACACACAGAAAGGATTTTGTCATCCCCATAACAAGAAAAATGAGTTTAAAATAACATCCTCTGGCTGCATGACAATCCCAGAAAGAAGTGCAGAACAAGACTTGATGTTGCAGGCAAAAAGCTGGTCTCTTGCACCACTAAAACCCAGCTGTGATATCCTTACTCTGTGGCATTCCTTTGGTGAGAATGCTGGTACATATGGGTGGGGATGGTTAGGTGGTAGGGATGAATGGTGATTATACAACAAACTGCACAAACCTGGGAATTGACTCCCCTCCCCTGCCTTCTTCCCACCCATCCTAAGAGAGTACAGGAGCTGGGAGAGAAGGGGCAGAGGTTGGGGAGGAGGCTGCAGAGATGGAGCGTCTCTCCTGGATGGATTCCAAATTGGAGCTTGATTTCCCACCCTCTGGACTCAACAGCTATTTTATTTCTGTGTGATGAAACACTCAGTCAATCAGAATTTACAGCATGGAATAATGAATCTATTGTGAAACATCAAAATTTTAAAAATATGTCAAAAAATTAAAAACAATTTGAAAAGCTGACATTCTGGAATTCCTGTCCTAAACTGAATTATAATGAAAGTGAATTTTAAAAGAAATCAATTCTTCTTCACAAAATATTTTGTTTACTTTGAAACAGCAATTGTGACAGAAAATGTTTTCATCTCAAAAAATATTGAGCACCTCTAGTGTAGAGAGAGGTAGTTAGCCCAGTTAGTCTGAAGTCAGTCAAAAGACAGGATAGCTATGCACATTTATAGACTAATTTAAACTGAAGGAAATCATAAGACAAAAAACCCTTTCAAACTCTGGAGTACAGGCAAGTAGAAGGAAAGCCCAGGAGGACCTGACAGAGCATAAACTAAAATGGATCCAAATTAAACAGAATGAGAAAATGATTAAAAGTATTAGTAGAAGGGAAAAAACAAGTTTAGAAGCAATTACACAGAAAAACAAGATAATCAGAATGGAGACACACATTTAAAACAGTTCTTTTAGAAAATCTTTGAAAATATTTATATTAAAGAAAAGAGCAAAGAATTTGTGTTTAAATATTATGATAATGCCAAATAGTATGAAAGGGTTATTGGCTGGGATTCTCAAAACAGCCTGATGGAGACATATATGAGCACCTGAATGCCTACACTGTAATCCACACTAACAGTTTCCTAAATCATTTAGACATGTAATTTAAACATACTTCACAAATTCATACACAGAAAAAGAGTATACTGAAAGCTGGCTACCCCAATAAATAACCAGTGACAAATGTGACAAATCTTGATTCTTAGGATTGTTTAGGGCAGTGTAAAACAGGCCCTGTTCAATTCGGATTCAGCCCAAATCAGGGACAGTGACTTGATCTGTTGATTTGGATCACTGTCCCCAATTCAATTCAGCCAAATCCAAATCTGACAATTCAATGCCGGTTCAGCGACTCAGCGATTCGGACACAGGCACAGCTTTAAAAGTTTTCTCTACATACCCTGAGGTAGCAGTGTGGCTGTGATCACTGCAGTGCTGGGGCAGATGGAGCATCCCACAGCAACACGGGGGCGCTCTCCAGCATGCTCGGCAGTGAACCCAGAAGTGGACCGGAAGTACTTCTGGGTCTGCCAGGGACTGCGCTGGGGCTCCCCCATGCCCCTCTGGCTTGGTGTTCAGCCACAGGAGGAACCTGGGTGCCCTCCTCAGACCCAGGAGGCCCCAGTCACTGAACTGGGGGGGCACAGGGGCTCCCCAGCACACTCCCTGGTGGACCAGGAAGTGGACTAGAAGTGGTTCTGGTCCACTTCCGGGTCTGCTGCTGAGCATGTGGGCCCCTCCCCCCCATGCTGCTGTGGGACACTGCATCTCCCCCAGCGCCACACTGTTCAGAACCTCTACTACCTAGAGGTATGTAGAAAAATAATTTAAAGCTGTATCTATGCCCAAATCGCCAAATCTTTCCAAATCTCTTTGAATCGATTCATAGGGTTCTGAATCGATTTGAAGAGATTAAAGGGTCCTCTGATTCAATTCGGGTTCAGAGATTTGGCCACCAATTCCACCCAAATCTCTGCCAAATTGAATCAGGAACCACAGCTCCGCACAGCCCTAACTGTTATCGACAAATGTGGCTTGAACATCTTTCTAGTGAAAAGTAGGGGTGTACCAAAATATCTGTTAGCTATTGGATCAGTACCAATAAAAGAAGAAATGACGTTATCCGCTATCGACTTTTTTTGGTCATGGTAGCCAATAATTACGGCCGTGTGCCCAGAGCACCCTGGTGAGTGTAGTCCAATCCCCACATCCCTCTGCCATCCCAAAGCTGTGGCAGACTACAGGTCCCAGCAAGCAGTGGGAGGTGGTGCCAGAAAGCAATCACAGGGCACTGTGCTCAGCAACAAAGGGACCATTACCAGCTTCCACTGCTGCTGCCATGGCAACACCACATGTGCAGCTGGATGTGGGGGAGAGGGGCTGAGTGCCAGGGTTGCTGTGGAGACATTGGACTGTGCATGGGTGGAGTAAGGTGCCACATGAGGGATATTCTGCTCTGCCAGGCACCAGGTGCCTTTGCAAAAGTGGCTACTCCATGGAGGCTGTGGGAGCTGAGACAGTGGTGTGCTCTGGAGCTCTAAACGTGTCTGGGACCACTGTCCACATGAAAATCTGTCCTGCCCACCCAGGGCAGCAGGACAGGCTGCACAGGGAGTGGGGCTGCGGGTAAGAGCCATGGGTGAGGGGGCAACATGCATGGGAATAATGTGGTCACCACCTATCTCATTGAGGGCCAGAGTAGGCAGGAGGCATGTGTACTATAAACTGAAAACAAACCAAAAAGTGTATTTATGTCAGTAGTTTAAAATGCCTTGAATTATTACTAATTCAATTATTAATTACTATTGTTTATCACATCAGCATTGGCTAATATTGCTGGTTAATCATCGGTTATCAGTATCAACCAAGAAAATCTTTATCAGTGCACCCCTATTCAAGAGTCTCTGTTCTGTCTGACCAAACAGACCCTCCTGACTCCTTCCAACCTGACCAAAACCTTAGCCTGTTTTTCTGATATGTTTTGAGCAATGTCCACTTCCAAACTGAAACTCAGCCTGCAAAACAACTTCTCTTTCCTCCAGCCCTGCTTTCCCTACTTTCTGTATCACAATCATCTTTCCTATCCCTCAGTTCAATCATTTTGAACATATCCCTGATATAAGCCCCCACTTTTGCCACACATCTAACCATGTCTAGAACTTATATTTTTCATACAACAAATCCAAGACTCAGCATTTGCTTCTGTCCACACAGACAAAACTGTTGTTTTAGCTCTGACTATGCCACACTCTGGCCTTGATGTCAACAATTCATCTCCCTCAAATCCAGGAGAGGCTCTATAGTAAGTAGATGGGGAAAAGACACCTGATAGTGGACAATTCTTTAAGCTGGTGGACAAAAGCCACCTGAGATCCAGTGGCTGGAAGCTGAAGCTAGACAAATATAGAGTAGGGAAAAGGTGAGAATTTCTAATCTGAGGACAATTAAACATCACACCAGTTTACAAAAGGATATGATGGATTCTCCCTCATTTTAAATCTTTACCTAAAGACTAGATACTTTTCTAAGATAAATTACAGCTGAAACTGAAGTTATTGAAGCATCGGAGTGTGAAATTCTCTGGTTTAAATTACACTAGAATAAATGACCTAATAATGTCTTCTAGCCTAAATCTATAAATCTTTGAAAAAATATTTCAAAATGTTGCTGCTAAAATCCTCTTCCTGCCCAATCATTTAAATAATATCACTTACATATCTTTAAATTCCATCACTGGCTTTCTGTCCTCCACTAAATGAAACATAGACCCTTCACAGTTTAGCCTTACCCTGTCAGACATCTAATCTCAAAGCCGATGCCAATCTCTGTTCCACCAATGATTGAAAACACCATAGCCTTATACTTCAAAAATCTTATTTAATAACTTCTTCAAGCTTTCCCCAACATGTGAGAAACATACTTCTGAGGACAGTATGATTTAAGGTCTAAAAAAAGGAAAGATTGGAGTTTGGTAGTTGTTCACACTACACGTGTATATTGGTCTAAAAAAACAGAGATGATGTTAGTCACAACCTGTGGACTTCTTATTTCCCTCAGAAATGCCAGATTTTTCTAAAGCACAGAATGGATAAAAACAACCCTAAACTGTTTGAATAACACTAGCTTAAAGCTGGCTTCACAAAAATAAAAAAGGCTCAGAGATGAAGTTTTCAAGCTCACCTAAGTTAAGGTAAAACTATTTTCTTGGAACACTTACTTGTAAGAGGGATAGATGGCGCACATGTGGCAAAATGGACGAGGTGCAGACTATGCTTTCTATAAATTATTGAATTATTGTGGTGTAGTATATCTGGCATAACTGTGGAATCACTCATTTTTTAAGGCTGACACAGTGCTTGCTGTATATTAACAATTTTATTTGTTATAACATGTGATGGTTTTGTAGTTCTTTCTTTAAGGATGAATTGAGTTTGTCCTTAAGGTATAAATTCACCTAGTTTGAAATGCATTAGAGAGGCAAGGATTTCTTAGGGTGATATCTTTCATTGGACCAACTATGTAGTAGAATAAGACACGGTTTTGAATGCAAGACATTCTTTGCCAGGTCACAAAAATATATGAGGGTATCCAGTATCATTCCCAAAGTTATTTACTTTTGGAGGCCAGAATACATTTTCCTGAAAGTTAACAAGTTAGACTTCAGTTTCTAAGTTAAAATTAATTTTAAAAATGAAAATTAACACATCCTGTCAAACCATTTTTGCTCCAAATTATTTTAGTAATTGAAAACACATATCCCTCAAGATTTTGAACTATAATAACATCTCATAGGGCCTTGTTACACTGTGAGCTCTACAAATGTTAATCAAAGGTTGGAGCAGTTACACTTCAGGCCAGCAGGGGTCTGGAGGACTGAAAGGTAAGAATCACCCCCTCTCCTTCCCATTCTGGGTTTCCCCCCCATTTCTCCCCTGCCCCCACCCCCAGGGTTCCCCCCTTGCTCCTCAGGGTTCCCTTGTGCACCCCCATGGACATTATTTACTTATGGCTGCCTGCATTGTTTGTCCCAGAGGAGCAGGCAGTGGAGGGCTACCTGCTTTCGTGGCCACCATTGCTGCTAGGCTGCTGCTCTTCTAGCCCAAGACCAGAAGCAGCAACTTTGGCCAGGTAAGTAGTTTAACGGTTCCCTGTCTGCTCCCCATGAACAGATAGCGCAAGCAGCCACAGGTGAGGGTGGCATGAGGCAATGAATGGGGATCTCAGGTGCTGGGAAGGGGGAGGCAGTGGGCCTGATCTCGACCAGCAGGGAAGGGGAACTGGTGGGATGTTTACACCAAGGTGTAGCATAGGATGACCACACCTTCAGCGTAACACAAGCTGGGTACTACAGATCAGAAATAATCCTGCCCTGGAGTGGTGTAACTTTGAGCTGTATCACACACGCTTAAAAGCAGTTTCAAGTGTTAATGTGTGGACAATCTGGGGTAAAGAGCTCCAGGAACCACCCAAAATTACCATGTAACGAGGCCTATATATTGGCCATATTGGAAGATTTTTTTTGACCAGTGATAATTTTTTGGTCATTATTTTTCATAAATGACCTTTTCCAAAATGGTTGCCATTTCCTATTGCTCCTAAAGGTACTAAAATGATGGATGGTCCTTTAAACAGCCTTTCTTAAAGAATGTTGTTGATTCTCATTGTACCCAGTGGGAGCAGAGTCAAAGTGCTCACAGGGCAGATGTTGATATCCTATGCTGTCAAAGATGTCCAGAAAAAAGTAATGAGTTTGCTCTATGTACTATAAAACAAGCACAAACCACATTAAAATAGGCAAAGTAGACAATACCATCTTAGTTTGGTAACCTACCCTGTATTCTCTAACTTTGCTTTGCATATTCCCCAGGGGGCCACAAAGAGAACTGGAACAACTAAAAGACAAGAAAAAGGTTAAATTAGTACCAGACTGCAAAATGCATCATACATAATACAGACATGCTACAGCTCTACACAATAATAAGAAATACAGCAATTCTCATCTTTTAAGGATCTTATGAAAAAATGACATACTGGGTGCATCTATACATGAAATTAAGGTGAAGCAATAAACTTTGGAGATGTTTGTGTCAGACTACGCCTAGGCATAGCATCTACACACGTGCCCAAGACAGGCCTGGGCTGCCAGGGGGCATGGGGAGGGTCAGCCCTAGGTGGCAATATTGGGCAGGAGAGGGGCTGACTGAGGCGCAAGAATACTGAATCAGCAGAGCTGTTTGGCTAGGTGGCAGCCAGCAATCTTGCTTCCACCTGGTCACCATTTACACATGCATTTCAGTGAAGTTAAATACTGTACCATAAGATAGTACTGTCCCCAATGCTTTACTGTAGTGATGCTTTACTGCAGAGCTAACTAGTACTCCACAGTAAAGTGCATGTGTAGATGCACCTACTGAGATTCAGCTTGCTTCTTCTTGTTCACACAAAGATAAATATAAGGAAACCTTACAAGCAGAGATGAGTCCCTAAATATACATGAAGATGTTTGCATATTGCTTGTTTTGATAGGAATCTAGAAGCTTCTAGCATCTAGAATGCAGTTTGGTTATCTACAAAGAGGCAGTGGCATCTTTCAGCTGGGCCATTGCCCAGCATACCCTTTTACCTGTTCTCACAATCTCACTCCAAACCTGAAAACACATTGTTAAGGCCCCTCCAGAATATTCCTCTCAGGTCACTCTCCTGACCCTGGTCTCAAGCATGCTTGAGCATTGCTGGTAGGCCTCCAGACAAGTCTCACTAGACCACTTCCAAGCATTGAGGATGGATGCGTGAGCCCTGCTTAGGAGTGATTCAGCTGGGATACATTGCTACTGCAGTGTAAATATTATCAGTAAGTGCTAGTAAAGGCCTCACAAACTATGTAATGGATTGGTATACATGCAAGCTTCAAAGGACAAGCTTAAGTCTTGGAAGTTGTTGGACAGCTGCGAATAAAACTCTTCACTGGGAATTAACAAACTTGGGTTTGAGTCCCAGTACTATCCACAACCTTCTGTGTCACTTGGTATAATCTAAGTCAGGGGTTGTCAAGCGGGGGTATGCATACCCCTGGCAGTACTTGGAAGGTGCTATGGTGTAAGCATGGGTGGGTGGGGATGGAGCACCACCTCTGGAGGCACAGTTTTATTTATGTTATAATCGGATTCAAGAATACTACATATGGACTATGACCCCACTGTGCTAGATGCTTTCTAAACACTGAGCAAAATATAGTCACTGCCATAGATTGTTTTGAGTTTAGGACAAGAGGCAACAGATGGATACAGACAGCAGGGATGAATACCTAAGAAGCAGTGACACAATACAGGTTAGTATGACAGGCAGTGATCTCAGTGCTCCAGTTGTTTAACCATTTTCAAAGTTTTTTACCCTTCAGATCCTGACACACATTCATGGCTTTAAGTCCACTCTAACAAAATTTGTCTTTGGGAATATTTATTGAGCTCCAATCACCATCACATCAAGGTGTGCTACTTTTCTGATGCCTGCATTCATCAGTCCTAGTGGTTCTAAATGCACAGGTTAATACAATCAGCAATTTTAAAAAGGAGGTATCATTGTACTCATTTAATCTGAAAATCCTATGCAACCTGATCCTGCATAGATCAAAATAACTAACAGCTGAACTATACCATTTCATTTAGAAATACATTAATTCTTATTTTAAAACTCCAGTGACAGTCTACCACAGGCCTCTGTAATACTGCAGTGGTAATTTCCCTCCCAGTTAGAAAGTATCATCTTCCTCCCAAATTGATGAAGAGGTGATTAAATTCATTCTCATGTAGCAGTTGATTACCATGCTGTTACAACCTTGCACTGTATTTTCAACATGAGCTCTACCTTCTTCAATTTAGAGTCACTCTATTTTTCTGTGTTCTAGACTAGATTTAAAAACCTTCTCGTATGAGATGTCTGCTCTGCATGAGTACCTAGAGATTGTGATCAGGTGTCCTGTTGAAATTCCCTTTTATAAATGGAAGGTACTGAATTCCTTCTAGTCTTTAATTTCAAGTTGTGTTTTCCAGAATTTATGCCATATTAGTACAAATTCTCTCCACTACGTGCATCTACATGTTCATTAATGCACCAGAGTTACTGCACATTCAGTTTAGTACTTGGTTAACCAAGTACTAAATCAATGTGCAGTAACTTGAG
This sequence comes from Crocodylus siamensis, assembly GCF_052110815.1. Taxonomy (NCBI): domain Eukaryota; kingdom Metazoa; phylum Chordata; order Crocodylia; family Crocodylidae; genus Crocodylus; species Crocodylus siamensis. Next base: position 50,992,198 of record NC_143402.1, read on the forward strand.
CTACTGTGCAGTAGTGCCAGTGAATGGGTTTTTAGTGATGCTTACTGTGCAGTAGCCTAATACTACTGTGCAGTAGCATATTAACACAGCACACATATTTTGCTCAGCACGCTACTGCACAAGGTTGTTAGGCTACTGTGCAATTATCATCTCCTGTAGATGCACCCATTGATTATAACAAATTATAAATCCTAGGGGCAAAAAAAGAGGCATACAGGCTGTGGAAGGAGGGGGTAACTACCAAGCCTGAGTATACCTACTTGGCCCTACTTGGCCTGCACTTGCAGGGAGGCATTCCGAAAGGCCAAAGCAGAAATGGAACTTAGACCGGCAATAAAAATTACAGATAACAAAACATCCTTCTTCAGGTATATAGGGAGTAAAAAGAAGGTGCAGGGTAACATAGGGCCCCTACAGGCAAAACTAGGGCAATTAGTGACAGATGCGGGGGGCAAGGCTGAGATCTTCAATGAATTTTTGGGCTCTGTATTCCTGAAGTCAGATCAGGATAAATTTCCCAACTGGACCATAGACAGGCTACCAACTGTAAGGGAAACCATCCCACCAACTGACTTAGTGAAGGGACACTTGGAGGAGCTAGATGTGTTTAAGTCAGCAGGCCCAGATGATCTTCATCTAAGGGTGCTGAAGGAATTGGCCAGTGTCATAGCAGAGCCACTAGCATGGCTGTGTGAGCACTCATGGTACTCAGGTCAGGTCCCAGAGGACTGGAAAAGGGCCAATGTGGTCCCTATTTTCAAGAAGGGGAGGAAGGGGGATCTGGGTAACTATAGAGCAGTTAGTCTCACCTCTATCTTTGGGAAAACCTTTGAAAAAAGTAAGCATCACATTTGTGGGAGTCCAGTGGGAAAAAAAATGCTGAAGGGGCAACCAGCACAGATTCATAGCAAGTAGATCCTGCCTGACTAACCTTGTTTCTTTTAATGACCATGTCATAAAATATTTTGATGCAGGAATTGAGGTAGATATCATCTACTTGGATTTTAAGAAAGCCTGTGATATGGTATCTCATCCTATTCTTGCAGATAAACTGAGTTGCTGTGATGTAGATGATTACATGGTCAGGTGAGTGGCAAATTGGCTTAGGGGCTGCACACAGAGAGTGGTGGTGGATGGGTCAGTATTAACCTGGAAAGATGTGGGCAGTTGAGTCCCACAAGGCTTGGTCCTTGGACCTGTGCTGTTCAATGTCTTCATCAGTAACTTGGATGAGGGCATGGAAAGCACTCTGTTCAAATATGCAGATGATACCAAGTTATGAGGTAAAGGTAACACACTAGAGGGTAGGGAACAAATCCAGGTGGATCTGGCCAGGTTGGAACAGAATAGGATGCAGTTCAACAAGGACAAGTGCAAGGTGCTGCACCTAGGGAGAAGGATACTTACTGGCTAGGGGGGGACCTTCTCAGCAGTAGAAAATGATCTCTGAGTCATTGTAGACACTAAGATGAACATGAGTCGCCAATGTGATGAAGCAATCAGTAAAGCTAACCACACTTTACCATGTATTAGCAGGTGCATGACAAACAGGTCCAAGGAAGTGATACTTCCCCTCTATGTGTCATTGGTTAGGCTGCAGTTGGAGTACTGCATCCAGTTTTGGGCACCACATTTCAAGGGGTATGTGGACATCCTTGAGAGGTTTCATAGGAGGGCCACTCACATAGTTAGGGGCCTGCAGGCAAAGCCCTACAAGAAGAGATTGAGGGCCCTGGATCTCTTCAGCCTCCACAAGAGAAGGCTGAGAGGTGATCTTGTGGCTGCCTATAAATTCATCAGGAGCCGGGGGGCAGCAAGGAATTGGAGATGCTCTGTTTACCAGAGCACCTCTTGGAGTGACTAGGAACAAAATGGCCAAAATGACGGAGGGCAGATTTAGGTTAGGCATCAGGAAGAACTTCTTTATGGTAAGGGTTGCCAGAATCTGGAATGGGCTTCCAAGGGAGGTGGTGCTCGCCCCTACCCTGGGGGTCTTTAAGAGGAGGCTAGACATGCACCTGGATGGGATCATCTGACCCCAGCACTCTTTCCTGCCCAGGGTAGGGGGTCAGACTCAATGATCTACTGAGGTCCCTTCCAATGCAAACATCTATGCATCTATGAAAAATCTAAGTTATGATGTATTTTGATTACAGGGATGGGAGGACACCAGA